>NC_091435.1:11754610-13224430 GCF_964237555.1 Oryctolagus cuniculus
GAGCTCTCAGTTTCTGTTTGTTGTGGAAGATCTTTTTTCCTCCTTTATTTGTAAGTGGGTATTCTGGGTTGACAGGTGTTTTTTTTGTTTTTTGTTTTTTGTTTTTTTTTTTCCTCTTAGGACTTGGAATATATCTTGCCATTCTCTCCTTGCTTGTAGGGTTTCTGATGAGAAGTCTGCAGTGAGTCTAACTGGGGTTCCTCTGAATGTGATCTGGCATTTCTCTTGTGCACATTTTAAGATCTTTCTTTATGTTTTACTGTGAAGAGTTTTACTACAATGTGTCATGGTGAAGATCTCTTCTGGTCATGCCTATTGGGAATTCTGTGTACTTCCTGTGTTTGGATGTCTCTTTCTTTCTCCAGGTTGGGGAAGTTTTCTGTTATTATTTCATTAAGAAGGTCTTCTAATCCTTTCTCTCTTTCCACAACTCCTGGAACTCCTAGGATCTGTATGTTGGGTTGTTTGATAGTATCTTGTACATCTCCAACAGTGTTTTTTAGTTTTCTAATTTCTTCCTTCCCTTTTTTTTTTTTTTTGGTCTGACTGTAATATTTCCAGAAATTTGTCTTCTAGTTCTCATATTGTTTCTTTTGTCTCATTTTTTGTTGTTAAGGCTTTCCACTGCATTTTTTTTATTTGAATTCTTCATTTCTGGTACTTCATTCTGACTTCTCTTTAATATCTCAGTTTCTTGGGAAAACTTCTCATTTAGATTGTGAATTTGCTTCTGATTGCTTCTAAGTAATCTGACAATTTTTCTGAATTCATTTTTGGCATGTCTGCAATCTCTTCATCTTCCCTTTCTAATATGGAGGCGTTGCGGTGTTCCTTTGGGGGCTCATAGTGTCTTCCTTATTCTTACTTAGAGTTTTTCCTTTTTTGGGGGGGATTTGTGTATTTTTTCTTTTTTTGTCTGGTTGCTTTTCTCCTTAATTTGTATTTTTGTGATTTAGTGGGATGTCTATACTTTCAGTGAGTTCCAAGAGGTGTGTGCTGGATGTGGCCTGGGTGCTCTGTTCAGCATTCCAGGGTGGAGCAGACATCCAAGGTAAGGCCCCGTGGGCCTTTGTAGCTTTCCTCTGGCTTTTTGGTTAGAGGAGGTTGTTCACTTCTGTTGGTGTGCCCCGCCCTTTTCCTCACAGTCCCAGGATGCCTGTTGTTCGTCTCTGGTGTGTTCAGGGTTATATTGCCCTGCTTAATGAACTGTACCTCTAATCTATGGAGATTTTCTTGTGGTGAGGATTCCCCTGTTAGGAGCTGCTCTGTGTCTGTGCATTGCCAGTGGAAGCACAGAGCCCGTCTACTGGAGCCCGGCTCACTTCTCAATCATGGTAGAGGCAGGTGTGAGCGCTGGTGCACAGAACCCCACCTACTGGAGCCTGGCTCTCTTCTCAGTGGTGGATGGAGTGGGCTCGAGTTTTCGATATTCAGGACTTCTCCTTTTTGTACAGCTTGCGTGGTGGGGAATAGGTTTCTATGTGATGTTGCAGTCCTCATTCCTGTGTAGGGGGTGTGGTGAGGTGGCTCCTGCTACTGATGGGCATGTGTGTGGGGGTGGGGGAGGGCAAAGTCGGCAGTCCCCTGCTTACATTAGAAAATATAAACAAACAAGATGGCTTCTCCCAGCTGGCTGCAGGTCCAGGCTGGGGGAAGGAGAGAGGTGGCAGGAGGATGCCTGACCTCTCAATTTGTCCCTCTATACCTTCTCTTTTTCCCGCATGGAACTTCAAAAGCAGTTCGCCAAGCTTTCCCTCCCGCTGCTATTCGCAGCTCCGTGGACCCACGATTTCCCGTCTCTCCTGGGTCACTGGGGGCTGCCGACCTCCCTGGTCAGAGCCTCTGATGCTTCCCTTTCTTACTTGCTTTTTCGGCGTGGACCTGCCCGGTCTCTGTTGCTCCCCTGGGCTTCCCGTCACGAATTTCCCGTGGCTCTATCTCTGGCCTGTATCTTCTCTCCTTCTTAACTCTCTATTTTGGCCCGTGTCACTCGGATTGTCCTGTTGCTATACCCCCATCTCGGCCCCCTCCTGGCCAGCTCTGAGCTGCAAGCTTTCTCCTCCTGACCTTCTTCACCTTGACCTCTGCCCCCTCCCTCCTGGCCAGGAACGTCATTGCCACCTGTGCTCCCTGAATATTTGGAGCTTTGAGCAGTGAGAGCCAGAGCAGGGGCCGCGGTTGGGGAGCAAGCCTTTGCCTCCTTCCTGAGCTGCTCCCTGACCTCTGACCTCAGCTGTCCCCGAAACGGGCACGGGCCAGGGTACGAGACGTGTGCTCTTCTTGGAAAGCGTGTCTGCGGTTAGGCGGCCCTGACTTCACATGAAAAGCTTAAAGAAACAAAACACTGTCCCCTGGAGGTTTTCCGAGCCACCTCTCGCTGCTCCCCACCTACCTCCTTCAGGTGCTGTGGCAGAGCGTTCCCGGGGGAGAAGGTGTACTTGGTCTTCTTGTAGATGCACCACAGCAAGGCGAAGCAGGCCAACAGCACCAGGAAGACCACGAAGACCGAGGCGATGAGGATGACGGCCACCATCCAGGAGGGGGTGGTGTCTGGTGGGGACAATGGGGGTGTTATCGCCTTGCCACATATTGGAAAGGAGCTCTGTGATCTCAAGGCCACTCTGTCACCATCCCATGGCGGCCCCTGGACACAGGCCATTTGTTCATCTTGCAATGGTTCTCAGAAACGCAGCAGCTGGGACGAGGGCCCAGGGTTTGCACTGAGGGTTGCCCCCTGCCTATTTGCTTCATGTTTGATTCCTGGCACTGCTGATGATGCCCATGAGAAGAGTAAGAACAAGGAGCCAGTGTTGTGGTGCAGCAGGTGCCCATGTGAGCACTGGTTCGAGTCCCAGCTGCTCCACTTCTGATGCAGCTCCCTGCTGATGTGCCTGGGAAAGCAGCAGATGATAGCCCAAGTGCTTGGGCCCCTGCACCCACGTGGGAGACCCGGAAGGAGTTCCAGGCTCCTTGGCCCTCTGGGGAGTGCACCAGTGGATGGAAGCTCTCTCTCTCTCCCCACCCTTCCAACTCTGTAACCCTGCCTTTCAAATAAATTAATTAATTTTAAAAAATAACAAGCAGCCGGCGCCGTGGCTCAATAGGCTAATCCTCCACCTTGTGGCGCCGGCACACCGGGTTCTAGTCCCGGTTGGGGCGCCGGATTCTGTCCCGGTTGCCCCTCTTCCAGGCCAGCTCTCTGCTATGGCCAGGGAGTGCAG
Source organism: Oryctolagus cuniculus (assembly GCF_964237555.1). NCBI lineage: Eukaryota > Metazoa > Chordata > Mammalia > Lagomorpha > Leporidae > Oryctolagus > Oryctolagus cuniculus. Next base: position 11,757,832 of record NC_091435.1, read on the forward strand.
TGGAGGATGGCCCAGGTGCTTGGGCCCTGCACCCCACGGGAGACCAGGAAAAGCACCTGGATCCTGGCTCCTGCCATCGGATCAGCGCGGTGCGCCGGCTGCAGCGGCGGCCATTGGAGGGTGAACCAACGGCAAAAGGAAGACCTTTCTCTCTCTGTCTCTCTCTCACTGTCCACTCTGCCTGTCAAAAAAAAAAAAAAAAAAAAAAAAAACAAGCAAGAGTCTACCCACTTTGCCTGCTTTCAGGGCAGCAATGAGCCCCTTGTTCTGAATAATGCTCTTATGCCTTGAGACAGCAAATGGACTCCTTGGGCCCCTGAACCCGAGTGAAACCCGGGCACCGGAGCACCGTGAGGGCTCTCGGGGTAAACGACCCCAGCCAAGCCCTCGCACCGGCAGACGTCAGGGTGGTCAAAGCTTCGGCCTGGCTTCTAGCAGCTGCAGGCCCCATCCTCCCTTGAATTTCTGTCTGGAAAAACTCAAGGCTTCTCTAAGAACGTCCATTTCTCAGAACCTTTCTTTCTGAGAGTGTTTCCTTAAAAAAAAAAAAAAAAAAAAAAAAAAAAGCTTAACCCATGAATCCTCCTCTGTTCCTCCACATACAGCCCTTCAATACTCACGGGAAACCTGGATTCTCTCTTAATCCCATTTGCCATGAGCTTGCTGAAAACTCCCGCCTCCCGTGTGTCTCTGGCAATGCAGGAGTGTCTTCCTCCAAGACCCGAGAGAGCCATCCCTTGGGAACCATCAGGGAGCTCGGGGCCCCCCTCCGCAGTCTCTGTGGGACCGTGGAAGCCTGGCTTTGATGACCTCAGTCGGCAAACATGGAGGGCCTGATGGCAAGGGGACTGACAAGCCCTCCAACCTCTTTCTGTAATTGCTTCACTCCCTTTCAAATGCGAGGTCCCCTCTGTGTAAATGGAGCTCAGAGCTTTCCCCTACCACAGCCGCGACTGAATAAACCCTGTTTTTATTGCTTTAACTAATATACTGCTTTGTTTGCCTCTGGTGGCATCCGGGATGTCACCTCGGTCACCCGTGCTCCCAGCACCAGACCCCTGCCCCAGCTCCCCTGGCCACCTCCCCCCACCCAACCTCTGCCAGTACAAAGCACCATCGTGACACAGCTCAGCACACTGAGTGCTGAGAAGGCAAGAGAATGAACCTCGATCATTAACCCCGAGTCATCCTTGTCTTCAAGATTTATTTATTTGAAAGGCAGAGAGAGAGAGAGAGAGAGAGAGAGAGAGAGAGAAGGGATCTTCCATGCACTGATGCACTCCCCAAATGGCTGCAATGGCTGGGGCTAGGACAGGCTGGAGCCAGGAGCTCCATCCAGGCCTCCCGCATGGTGGCAGGGGTCCAGATGTTTGGGCCATCTTCCACTCTTTTCTCAGGCACATTAGCAGGGAGCTGGATCCAAAGCAGAGCAACCAGGACTCGAACCAGCACCCAAAAGGGATGCTTGCACTGCAGATGGCAGCTTCACCCACTGTACCACAGTGCTGAGAGCAATGCTCCCAAGAGCAAGTCAAATTAAAAGGATTCTTTGTGGGGGAAGTGGCAGGTGCCACTTATACAAGGCCGATCAAAGAACCCTGAACGCCTGGTCCTGGAGCCACATCAGGTGCAGTCACTTGCTGGCATCTCAGGCTTTGCCTGAGCGCGAGCTTCACAGAAGATGCTCCTTAAACATCTGATGGGTGGGTGTGGCCCTGGACAGGCAGAAGGGGAGAGGGACCTGGTGCATCTCCCGCCCGCTTCCCCCTCTCCCTTGTCCTCTTGTGGTTCCGTTCTCCATGGCATTGACCCCAAATCTTTCCAGAACATATCCTCGCTGGGTTAAGGACACTTATCCCAGTTCCCCATGAATTCCTCTTTCTTGTACTAGAACCAGAAGATGGTTCCTTCTTGCCCAGGTGTTGGGCACGTTCAACCCAAACATGTACCTCTCGCTGTATGCAGGGACACGTGGTGAGGAAGCTGGCTGGTGTGGCCCCCAGGCTATGCCCCGGCTGACAGTGTGAGGTCTGCCTAGATGCTCCTACCCGCACATCCACCTGCCATTCCTATTCCAGTAGTTCTCTGATTTGGCATGAGTCAGAGCCACCCAGAGGTTCTCTGGGACCTGGGTCTCCTCGTGTTCGGAGCAGTGGCACCCCAGCCTCTTAGACAAGGGTGCACCTGGTGGGTGGTGACAAGATTGAGGCATGCCTTTATCACTCACCCAAAGAGAAAGAGAAAGAAGAGCTGTACTGACCAGATGAATGGGGAGATCTGGAAAAGTCTAACAAGGAACAGCAGCCCGTGGGCCTCTCCAGCGTGATTCAGATCCACCGACCCCACTGCCAGGCAGACAACCTGCCTCTGTCGTATGCACGGTGACTCAGTTTACCTCTGGCATGGATCTGTAGGTGGTCGGGTCCAGGAAACACAGCCTGGGCGTGGACTGCTCTGTGCTCTGCCTTGACTCTGTCCTTGGCTGGCTGAGTGTCTGGGAAGTTACTTAACCTCTCTGCACCTTCACTTCTGGTCTGTGGAAAGGGAGAAGGGCCTTCTAAAGTTCTCAGAAAACCTGTTGTGCAATTTAGATGAAATCAGTATGTTTAAAAAATTCTATAAATGGCATTTGACAAAAGCAGGTTTTCAGCGGATTATGATTTTTCCTTTTCTTTTGTGAAATACTTGCATTTTGTCAGTTGGTGGTTGATGATTTACACTCACAGACTAGCTGCAATATTTTCCTTCTGGATCAAACTGTATGTTTTGTGTCATTTTAGGTCACGGCAGGCCCAACCACGTTCCTGCTTCCATGGTCTGAGCTTGCTGAACCAGCTGCCTTCTCCTAAGAGGCCCATGGCTGTCCACAACACGAGGGCCACCAGGGTCTCACTGACCATGCAACCGTGCTGCACCTGCACAGAGTGCCCGGCCCATCGGTGCCGTCTTCTCTCTTTCTCCCCTCCCCTTCTTCCCTCTGTTTCTTCTAAGAAACACCAGGGTGTGGGGCTGGCGCTGTGGCGTAGTGGGTAAAGCTGCTGCCTATAGTGCCGACATCCCATGTAGGTGCCAGTTTGAGTCCTGGCTGCTCCATTTCTGATCCAGCTCCCTGCTGTGGCCTGGGAAAGCAGTAGAAGATGGCCCAAGTCCCTGGGCCCCTGCACCCACATGGGAGACCTGGAGGACACTCCTGGCTCCTGGCTTCGGATCTGCGCAGGCTCGGTCATTGCAGCCAATTGGGGAGTGAACTAGTGGCTGGAAGACCTCTCTCTTGCTCGCTCGCTCTCTCTCTGTGTGTAACTCTTTCAAATAAATAAATAAATCTTAAAAAACAAACAAACATACACCAGTGTGTGCTGGCGCTGTGGCATTGTGGATAAAGCCCCCGCCTGCAATGCCAGCATCCATATGGGCACCGGTTCAAGTCCTGGCTGCTCTACTTCCGATCCAGCTCTCTGCTCTGGCCTGGGAAAGCAGCAGAGCTGGCCCAAGTGCTTGGGCCCCTGCATTCACATGGAAGACCCAGAAGAAGCTCCTTGGGAAGTAAAGCAGTGGATGGAAGATCTCTCTCTCTCTGTGTCCATCTGTTACTCTGCTTTTCAACTAAACAAATAAATCTTTTAAAAAAAGAAAAACAAGCCAGCGCCGCGGCTCACTAGGCTAATCCTCTGCCTTGCGGCGCTGGCACACTGGGTTCTAGTCCCGGTCGGGGTGCCGGATTCTGTCCTGGCTGCCCCTCTTCCAGGCCAGCTCTCTGCTGTGGCCAGGGAGTGCAGTGGAGGATGGCCCAAGTGCTTGGGCCCTGCACCCCATGGGAGACCAGGAGAAGTACCTGGCACCTGCCATTGGATCAGCGCGGTGCACCAGCCGCAGCGCGCTGGCCGTGGTGGCCATTTGGAGGGTGAACCAACGGCAAAGGAAGACCTTTCTCTCTGTCTCTCTCTGTTCACTCTGCCTGTCAAAAAAAAAAAAAAAAAAAAAAAAAAAAAAAAAAAAAAAAACCAGGGTGGAGGCCCTGTACTGGATACTGTGGGTGCCACTAGAGAGGTCTGCATCTGATGAGGGGCACTGAATCAAGACATACTGAAGGCACTGGTGAGGCTTCTAGACTCTTCCTTCCCATCTCCTGTCTTCAGGGCTGGAGAGGTGCAATCTGCCAGGGACAGACGTGGCGGCAGGGGAGGGCAGGGCAGCCCAGAGAAGGTAGGCACCTGGCGGCAGACCTCAGCTCATCAGATGTCCCATCCACCCCTTTGGTCTAAGGGAGGGTGAACTGCTCAGATGATGATGGCCTCCTTCATCAGCATGAAGTAGGGCAACCAGGGCTGGGAGGCCATGTGTGGGGTGCAGATCTTTTTTTTTTTTTTTTTGAATATTTACTTATTTGAAAGGCAGAGAGAAACAGGGAGAGAGAATCTTCTAGAAGCTTCTACCCACTGATTGGCTCCCCAGTTGGCTGCAATAGCCAGGGCCGGGCCAGGCTGAGGCCAGGAGCCAGGAACTTCATCCAGGTCTCCCACATAGAAATCAGGGGCTACGTACTTGAGCCATTCTCCGCTGCCTTCCCAGGCGCATTAGCAGGAAGCCGGATCAGAATCAGAGCAGCCAGCACTCCAGTATGGGATGCCAGCATTGCATGTGGTGGCTTACGCTGCCCAGACTTCCTGACCTGGTGGAGGTGGACCCGCGTGCTCCCATGGCCACAGGCCTCCCAGCCGGGTGGAGGTGGACCCGTGTGCTCCACAGCCACAGAGCCTCCCAGCCCTGACGCTCAGCGGCTGGGCGTCCACGAAGCTGCGGGCAATGCTCGGAGATGCAGAACGCAGGCTGTGCGCCGGCCGACTCACCGTCAGAGCTGGTCTGCTCACAGACAGGCTCACTCCATTCTCCAGTTTTGTTGCGATCCAGGAGAAAGCCTTGCACTTGAACGCAGTAAGTGGTCCAGGGCTCCAGGTTCCTGAGGACCTCAAAGTCATACTGAGGGGTGACCTGAAACTGGTAAGGGAACAAGAATGCCCTCAGTGACTGGGTGCTGTCCTTTCCCTCTGTTTCCTACCCCCACCAGTTATAATCCTGGCTTCCGACTTAGACTAGGGAAGAGTAGGGGGCGGGTTCTCCTCCTGGCTCATTCCAGGGCACCTGACCCCTGTCTAAGGGAAGCACAAGGATCAACCATGATGCTGACAATACCATCTTATTTCCTGAATTTTCCATCTTAAAGACACACAAACTACCCTCCTCCCTTTTTATAAAAAATAGCTAAATCCATCTTAATAGGTTGAGCAGTGTCCGATAAGAACCCCTATGTAGGAGCTGGGACCTGGAGTACTTGTGCATGTGAGCTTATTTGGGGGTGGGGTCTTTACTGTTAGGGTGGGTCCCTAATCCAGTATGACTGGTGTCCCTACAAAAGGGAGAGATGTACGCCCAGTCACACCCAGAGGGGAAGGCCATGTGGAGATAAAGGCAGAGGTCAAGGTGACGATGCTGTTATGAGCCAAGGAAGGCCAAAGACTCAGCTACGAGCAGAAGCTGGAGAGAGGCCTGTTCCCTGGAGCTTTGAGAGACAGGCCTTGCAGACACCTTGGTCTTGGATGGCCAGCCTCCAGGACAGTCAGACGAGAAACACCTGTTGTTTGAACCACCTCATAAGCAGTATCTTGTTATTGCAGCCCAAGCTACTGACACAGCGGTTGTGTACAGCGAGACCCTGGGGGCTGGCATCCCTATTCCTCGTGCTTTAACCTGCATTTGAGATACCACTTGATGACGTATTTCCAAATGCAAGAAAGCAGAATAGTTCCTGGCAACATAAAGGGAGTTAAAAGGGAACCCAGAGTAAGCAGAGACTCTAGGTCCCGTCATTGGCTGTGTGCCTTCTGGGCCTGGGGTTGTGTGTGTGTTCCCTTTCTGTATGAGAAGCTGAGCTCTTGCCCATCGATTACACCTCTACACACGGTGAGTGTGGCCTAACTTCTAACAAGTCAGTTAGAAAGAAACAAGCCAACAAAAACACGCCACACCCGGCTCTCGTTTCTAGAAGTCCAACGCCTCTAAAAGCTTACAAGGAATTTTTTTTTTCACAGACTAAAGTCAGGAGCTGACCCGAATGGAGCAGGCAGGCAGGGAGGCAGGCGGGGCCGGCATGAAGGGGCTTCCCTGGGTCCCTGGGCAGGGTTTTCCTGTCCTCTTGCTTCTGGGCAGCTCCTAGTTTTATCTTGCAAAAGCCTTCCTGCTGTCACTTTAAGGATCTTTTCTGGTAGCAGCTGAGGAATGCCTGCTTTCCAGAGGGACCCGCCTGACAGTGGAGGCATGTGGGAGGAAGGGCCCAGGGCCTGCCCCCACCAGCCTGTGGTCACACAAAGGCTTCCCCGCAGCGGGTGGAGCGAGAGGGCCAGCGAGCCGCCCCAGAACTGTGCGGTGGGGGAGCTCCAGATAAGAGACTACATGACTACGGAGTTGGGTTCCCACAGGTGCAGGAGGCGCTCAGTCCTGGTGGCTGTACAACACCCTTAACTGGAGTGACCTGGCCTTGACCGGCAGCCCAGAGCGTAGCTGAGACACCTGCGTTTGAGTTGGTGCTGCTTTCCAGGCATTTACGTCCTGGGGTCCTGACGATCAGCAAAACTGAGTGTTGTGCGAGGAAGGCAGACTTCCTGTACGCTGTGGTCTGAACGTGTGCGACCCCCTACTCATAGGTTGGAACTTGACCCCAACGTGATAGTATGAAGAGGCGGGGCCTTTAGGGGGTCATACGGGAGAGCCTGCGTGAATGGGGGTGTAGTGCTCTTACAGAAGGGGTGGGAGGGGGCTGCTGCTTCTTTTTGCCCTTGGCCTTCTGCTGTTTCGGAAGCGGAGTCATCCTACACCACCCCTGAACCTGGCCGTTAACTTGATCGTGGACTTCTCTCCTCCACTACTGTGAGGAGTGCAGTGCTACTGTTTATAAACTCCTTCAAACGTGGTGCATTCTGCCAAAGCAGCAGGAATGGAGGAAGGCATTGCATCATTTAATGCAGTGTTTTTTGAGGAAAAAAAGTTAGCTTGAGATTTTCTTGCAGTATACAGTGTGCATATATATACATGTAATGACATCATTCCTAAAATAAACATAGGTGATTCCTTTCTCCCAAACCCTTGGGAATTAATAAAAATCAACATTTAACATGCAGGTAGCATGTATGTAACACAGCTTCCATAACATATATGTACGGCACTTTAGGACCATGAATGCATTCAGTTTAGAAGCATTAAAGTCTAAGAGTAGAACTTGATCAGGGATGAGTGCCAACAGCCTTAAGACGGCTACTTCAGGGGACAGGAACCTCACGTGTTAACCACACACCCTGTTCCAGGCAATGGGACAAGTTTTCCATTTTGTCATTGCTTTGAAGTAAGTTTCCTTCCTCATTTTGTTAATGTGTCCATTTTGCAGGTTAGGGAAGTGACCAGAGTCCCATGGTGGCGGAACAATACTCCACTCAGTTCTTTTGATTGCAAGTCTATAGTTTCAAAGGAATTATCTCCTTTAACAGAGGATTGGAGAAACCACAGGGAAGACTAAGGTTAGAATGGTGACGACACTGCTGGCCCCAGATCCAGCAGTGGGGCAGCGCCCATGCACCTAACTAACCTGCTGCATGCATGGGTCTACAGCGTTGAGGCCACGAGACAGCAGTCATTTAGCTGACCATGTGAGTCAGCCGACTCCAAGTTCCCCCAGCCGAGTGCTGACTCAGCTCCACCCTCTGCAACTTCCCTTCAGAGAAGGAAACACGTGCTCGCGCTGTGCAGCCATCACCCTGAAAGTCTCCTCTGTGCATGTCCCTTGGGAAGTTTGAGCAGAGATATCGGCCATCCCTCAGCCTAGCAGCCTCCTGGCATCTTCGCGGGCCTGGCCTGGATGGCGTCAGGCTCCCTCCCTCCATCACCAGGGTCTCAGAGCAAAACTGGGCAGAGAACGTGGGAGTCTACATCTGAAATGCTTGTGATGAGCCACACTTACCTTTTCGTCAGTGCCATTTTTCCAATATTGCACATGATAAGCCCATGAGTTATAAATATTCCTCATGGTCCATGTTTCAGGTTCATTCTCAATCGGGGGCGCCGAGAAACGCAAATGTAAAGAATCAGCGAGGGCTTCCACTTGCATCCGAGGCGGCCCAATAATAGCTAAGTCCAAGAACAAAGCAAATTGACCATCAAAATCACACTGTAACAACCTCACTGCAACATTGATTTTTCACAGCTGTCCAGAGCAAGGAGTCTCCTCAAGTACACGGCTCTCTGTGACACTGTTACTGTGACAATGACAGATGTGCTAAGGAGCAGAGTTAGATTTTGTTACTTTGAAACAATGTGATAGCCTTTGTTTTTATCAATGAAGTTTAGCCCATTTAGATTGATTGTAATTCTTGATATATGTGGACTCATTTCTACTACATTACTTTGGCTTTTTTTTCTAACACACAACTTTTAAATTTTATTTATATATTTATTTTTGGCTTCTTACCCTCCTTTTTTTTTTTTTTTTTTTTTTACTGGCTTGAATTTTCTTTCTATTGCTGAGTTGGAAGCTACAGATGGTATTTTCTTTTCTTTTCTTTTTTTTTTTTTTTTAATTTTTTGACAGGCAGAGAGAGAGAGACAGAGAGAAAGGTCTTCCTTTTGCCGTTGGTTCACCCTCCAAGCCGCCGCAGCCGGCGTGCTGCGGCTGGTGCGCTGCGGCTGGCGCACTGCGCTGATCCGAAGGCAGGAGCCAGGTGCTTATCCTGGTCTCCCATGGGGTGCAGGGCCCAAGCACTTGGGCCATCCTCCACTGCACTCCCTGGCCACAGCAGAGAGCTGGCCTGGAAGAGGGGCAACCGGGACAGAATCCGGCGCCCTGACCGGGACTAGAACCCTGTGTGCCGGCAACGCAATGTAGAGGATTAACCTAGTGAGCTGCGGCGCCAGCCATTTTCTATTATTTTTAATGGCTGTCCTTAAATCTTTAACATCTATAACCAAACCCCCAACATAGATAATCATGTGGGTGATCTGTTCTTAATGTGGGTCTCTGTTTAAATGCCACCTCCTCAAAGAGACCGTATCTTATCCCCTATAGAAAAGAACAGCTCCCACCTCTTTCTGTCCTGTTAGCTTGCTTTAGCTTTCTTGGGAGCCACGGTCACTGCTTATCAAACAATATGTATCTGTCTTCTATGGGTCTTCCCATTAGAACAAAAGCTCTTGTTCACAGGTGTCGCTTCAGCACTAAGAATGTACCTGCCACACCGAGGGGCTCGGTAATAATCACCTAATGAATAACAATGGCCCTGGGCTGTTGTATCCTGTATTCTTCTCTGGCTGCTGAGACTTGTTTGGGAGGCCGCTAATGGGTCTGCCTCTGCCCATGCTGATCTGCTGGTCTGAAAGCCAGACATGAAAATTATGTTAGATACTTTCACCAAGTACCAATGGGTTTCACATGATGTTTTGAAGCACCTTCTGATCATGAAAACAAACAAGCTTCAAGATGTGAACACCCAGCACAGGGTAGTCGTTGCTAGGAGCCAGGTTACGGAGCCGGATGTGAATCCTCCTGCCACTCACTATCCGTGTGACCTCTCAGCAAGCTGTGCACCTCTAAAGGAAGCTTCCATAGAAGGGAACAAAAGCAGGACCTGGAGCCAGTGTGGACCTGGGAAGCGATTAAGGAGCAGAAACCTGTACAGTCATCTCTCGTATCTGGGAGTAACTCCAAGACCCTGACTGCTACAGACGACGAAACCACAGATGCTCAAATCCCTTATGAAAAATATGATAGCGTTTGTATATCCTACGTACGTCCTCCTGGATATATATTACCTACAACATCTAATACAATGTGATTGCTTTATAAATAGCGGCTACGCTCTATTGCTTAGGGAATAAAACAAAGTTTATACATGTTCAGAACAGATGCAATTTTGTCTTTCCAGGCCTTTTCAACCCACAGTTGGTTGAACCCCTAGATGTGGAACCTATGACTAGAGGGCTGCCTGAACCATTTTGGGACTTGACTACTGTTAAACTCTATTTCTTTGTGTGTTCATTTTTTTCCCATTTACTTTCATACAGGTGCCCTTAGAAAAGATAACATCGATAATTTCTGACTCCATATATAAGATTTTTGCTCAAGCTTGGGACAGAAAGAGAAGAAGGGGGTCCCTAGCCCTGTTCCCTGCCAATGAGGATGGAATTGTGCAGGCCACAGGGGTCCAGAGCAGGGGACCCCTTCCCACAAGGAGACAGCTCCTTAGGGGCTTCTCTTTGTGTACCCCTGGAGGGTGGCCCGTGAGTTCTGCTAATGAGGTTCTTGTAACCACTAGCCCTGCCTTTAGTTCCTAAATGGCTGGATGGTGGTTTAAATAGTTTTCAAGTCTTGACATTATAAACAGGTTCACCTCCTGGCCTCTGGTGCCTCTCCATGACCTCAGGATCTGACCTGGGGACATTCATCTTTCCAATGTTTACCAGCCACCGTGGCCCAACCATTAGCTGCATCCCACCCTCTGTACTGTGCTCTGGCTAAGCTGACTTTCTGCCATGCGCTCTTTCTGTCCCACACCTGCCTGTATTCTTCTGCTGCCTATCATGTCATATTTATTTAAGTCAAAATTCCAAAATAACTTCTTTCAGAACACGTACAGCCTGAATCTACCCCGTTCTCACTGATAGCACTGGCTCCAACGCATTCACTCCCTTGAGGCGTTGGAAACATATACGTTTATTTTGTTGATGATACATCTATCCTTTCTTGTCTCTTCCATGGATTTCTCCAAGGCTACAGCCCTCTTGATAATATATTCCTGAGCTCACTGAGCAAGGCCATCCACTTGGTGCAAACTCAAAGAATTCTGGCTGGTGGAGCAGCCCATGTGAACACAAGCAAGGCAAGCCGATGGCATGAGAACGGAGCGGAAAGGAAGCGGCTTACTATCATCCACAGGGCAGAAGCCGACCTGCACCCAGTCCGAGTGCTCCTCTGCGAATTCAGCTCTGACTCTCAGGGTGTGGTCCCCATACTTGGAGAGGCTGGAGAAATTGCATTCCGTCTTGGCAGTCCCCTTGCACATGTCTTGGAATCTCCTGTAACTGTACAATCAGAAAGACGAAGTCACGAGAGCTCCAACACGGGGTCTCCGAGGCCTCCCGCCCTCAGACCCACAGAGGAAACGAGAAAAGTCTCAAGCGGGTTCTTCATCGCCGGTTCTGATCAGCACAAGAGCGCTCTCCGCACTGTGCTCCATGGTGTGCTCCACGGCACCTGAATGACCCTGAGACAAGGCTCTGGTTTGGGTGTGGTTTGCGTGTGCCCCCTGGAAGCTTGGTCCCCAGTGTGGTGATGTTGAGAGGCTGTGGAACCTTTTTTTTTTTTTTTTTAAATTTTTTTGACAGGCAGAGTGGACAGTGAGAGAGAGAGAGACAGAGAGAAAGATCTTCCTTTGCCGTGGGTTCACCCTCCAATGGCCGCCACGGCCAGCGCGCTGCGGCCGGTGCACCGCGCTGATCCGAAGGCAGGAGCCAGGTGCTTCTCCTGGTCTCCCATGGGGTGCAGGGCCCAAGCACTTGGGCCATCCTGCACTGCACTCCCTGGCCACAGCAGAGAGCTGGCCTGGAAGAGGGGCAACCGGGACAGAATCCGGCGCCCCGACCGGGACTAGAACCTGGTGTGCCGGCGCCGCAAGGTGGAGGATTAGCCTAGTGAGCCGCGGCGCTGGCCGGCTGTGGAACCTTTTAAGAGATGGGGTCCAGGGCGTGGAGGCATCGCCTTGGAAGGGATTGATCATGGTCTCGTGGAATGAGTTAGCGCCATGAGCACAGGCCGTGAGCAGCGAGGCCACCCGGGTACTGGGTCCCTTCTGCCAGTCCCCCTTCTGCTTCTTCACCACGTTGGAACGCGGCCAGGGAGCTTGCACCAGGATTCTGGCCCCTTGCTGCTCAGACGCTCCAGCCGCCAGAATCTTGAGCCAAGTCGATTTCGTTATACAGTACCCAGCCTTGGCTGCCACGTTACAAACAAACCACGATAGGCATAATGACCGACCTTGCAAAAGGCAGACAGAGAGAACAGAGACGGAACTGCTTTGCAAGCTGCCTTTTTCACCTAATCCACCGCGTATATTTTACCAATCAACCCACTCTCTGTGGCTGCCCAACGCCCCATCACTTGGAACACCCAGGGGCTACTGCATCCAGGGGCAGTCTCACCTGCGGGCATTTCCTCCCTGAAATGAATGTGCCAGTGTCTTGGCACACATGGTATACCCGCAGTCATTGTGCAACAACTTCTCTTTCGCTTAGCTTGTTTTTATTCCACTTAGGAAAGTTTTTCTCCCCAGGCAATAGGTAATGTGGCCCATGCACGGTATGTGCTTCTAATCTGGGGGCTTGTCCACAGCAACATCACCAGCACACCCTCGGACACGCTCCCTGTTCTGGTCACCCCACCCTGCTGCACATCCACAACAGACAGCTCCATGGAGCTACCCAGGGGTCCTCCCATCTTCTGGGGTCAAGTCTATCCCCCAAGCACATGCCCAGCACATGTTTTGTCTTCTGCAGCCCACACCTTGCCCTATCTGCAGTTCTGTGGGAGATACCTCGAGGCCAGCCAGGGCCACCTCCTGCCCCTGCACCTGCAGGTGTCACTGACACTGCTCATCAAAAGATGAACGGCAGAAACCAAGCACCGTGGTGACACAGGAAGCCAGGCGTGGAACAATTAAGAAATGACAGGGGAGAGACGGGGAGAGGGAAGGTAGCTTTCCAGACCCAGTGGAGGAAACTGCGATGAAAGCATACAGAAAGTCTGATTGGAAAAACGTGTCTCAGGAAGAGAAACCTGAACGTCAAAGGATCTCTGTTCAACTCTTGGGACTGACAAAACTGCACTATGGGGGCTGGCGCTGTGGCTCACTTGGTTAATCCTTTGCTTGCAGCACCAGCATCCCATATGGGTGCCGGGTTCTGGTCCTGGTTGCTCCTCTTCTAGTCCAGCTCTCTGCTGTGGCCCGGGAAGGCAGTGGAGGATGGCCCAAGTGCTTGGGCCCTGCACCCGCATGGGAGACCAGGAGGAAGCACCTGGCTCCTGGCTTTAGATCGGTGCAACTCTAGCTGTGGCGGCCATTTGGGGGGTGAACCAACTGAAGGAAGACCTTTCTGTCTCTCCCTCTCTCTGTCTAACTCTGTCAAATTAAAAAAAAAAAAAAAAAAACTGCACTATGGACTGCAGAGTCCATGAAAGCACTCCGTCAGGGTTCCTGCACCTGACCGCAGTATACCGTGCGATGTGAGAGATTAGCCTGGTTCTTATGAAACACACACTGTAACGATAAGGGGCAAAGGGCATGATGCACAAGAAAGAGAGCGAGCGAGCGACAGCGTGCAGAGAACGCGCAGAGACAGAACGTGGCCGTATCAAAAGCTGGGGGATCTGGACGTAGGCCATCTGCAAGTTCTTTGCACCAGGCTTAAAATCTGGAAATTTGCTGGTTAGTCTGGAATTATTCAAAATTGAAAAGTTAAAAAAAAAAATCCAAGCCCTAGCAAGCACTATCTTATTGTTCTTTCCACTTCTGCGACTTAGCAGGCCTTGGCTGTAATGGGTAGGACTGTGGGATTCATGGCAGCTGGGGCCCGGTCCCTCCCTGCCTCGCGGAAGCGCTTGTCAATCTTTGTATTCATTGCTGAGTCACACGGGAAGCAGGTGTGCTGGCTGTTTGCACCTGCTGTGGAGATGTGTCACCTGTAGTCCAGCCTGTGCCGTGGGCTGGCAGGCTGCCCAGGGAGGGCAGAAGGGACTGTCTCCCCTGGGCGTAGGGAAGCACTGACAGGCAGGCCAGGAGAGGAGTTAGGCCACTACTGGGGGAACCGTCACAGCGACAGCCACCCTCTGCTGGCGTAGCTGCCTTACGCGCAGCGTCAGACACAGCCTCCCCCAGCACGGGCGTGTGGTTATAACCCACTGGAGGGGTGGGTGGTGTGGCAGCCGGGCCTTCCCACTGGCTTTGTAGACCTCCCTTGTGTGCACAGCTTCCCACGGACACAATGTGCATGCACACTGTCAGCTTTGGGTGCTGCGGCTTTAAGAGAGACAACAGTGGGGCCACCTTTCTCTGCAAAAACAAGGGGCCTTCAGAAACTTCATGGAGAAAACCGAGGCAAAAAGTTAAGTTTTGGGCAGGCAAGCGTGCAGCAGTTAAGCCGCTCCTTGGGACACCTGCATCCCATGTGGGAATACTGGAATGCCTGGGAGCCCCAGCTTCATCCCTGACGCCAGCTTCCTGGGAGGCAGCAGACAATGACTCAAGTGGTTGGGTCACTACCACCCACGTGCGTGGGAGACCTAGACGGAGTTCCAGGCTGCTGGCTTTGGCCTGACCCAGCCCTGGCTGTTGTGACATTTGAAGAGTGACCTAGCAGATGCGAAATCTCTCTCTACCTTTCAAGTAAATGAAATAAATAATTATTTAAAAAGTTAAAAACTTATTTTTAAAAAGGTAAGTTTACACTGGTTCAAAAAATAATTTGAAATTCATGCATTTTTTTCCCTAATACATTTTCCATGAACTCTGTGAAGATCTCTCTACGGATGGATAGCTTTCGATTGTTTTGTACCAAAATGGACTTATCTTTCAATTCCATTTTCCATGAACTTTTTGAAGTCCCCTGCTATGTCCATCATGACAGGTGAGCTTGGTTCTGGGTGAGCCCAGGCCTTCTTTGTGGCTGCCCTCCACACACACAGGATAACGTATCTACCTATCCACGAGCAGCCCTGGGGAAGTCAGACCAGGAGCCAGCCCAACAAGCAAATGTCAAGAGGAAAAGCTGACCACAAGAATTCCCCGGACAGAAAGGAAAAGGCTCCCCTGGGCCGTCACGGTCACGTAGGTGACAGCAGCCAGACTCCCTCCCTCGCGGGATCCAGCCCAGGGCCGCCATTCTCTGTCACCTTCTCACCGCCGGGGGTCCCCAGACCCACCTGAGGTACTGAGCTGTGAACGTGAGATTCCCTTTGGGAAAAGCAGGTGACTCCCACTGTAGAATGTTCTTGAAATTAACAGAATTGATTCTGACGTTTTCAGGAGGTGGCACCATGCCCAGCGCTGTGAACACAAAGGAAAAGAATTCACAACTTTTGCTTCGAAAACGTTGCCCATGAAAACGCGCACGTCCAACGCCTGGGTCTCCCGGCCAGCTGCAGGTCTTCCAGTGCCCCGTGGGAGAGGACAGGTGAGTGACGTGAGCTGTGATGACTGTGAACTCCGGGGAAGGCAGATGTGTGGCGCAGGGACAGATGACGGCGACCTGGATTTGGGTCCAGACAGACCGATGGGAGGGCGTAGGTGGGGCAGACAGCCTTAAGATTTATTTCCAGAGGTGTCAGGTCTAGACTTGCCAATACATCTGTTGTGCAGAAGTCAAAGCCATCACCCGCTTCTGGGGGTCCGGCTGGGGCTGGCACCGGCAGCCCAGAGTTTCCCTAGGAGTGGCATCAGACTGAGTTCAAGTGGCGGAGTCGGGGAGACAGACGGATGCACTCGGAGGGCCCACGGATTTGGGCTACAGATAGAAATTAGGCTTTAAAATTTTAATAGGAAATTCTAACATACGCACAAGTAGAGAGAGGCGCATAATAGACCACCACCTACCCACCCAACCGTCGCCAAGAGACACACATGAGAGTCGTGGATCTGCGTGCAGCCCGGGTATTTAATGCCAGGGTTCTGCGGAACCCCCTCAGGAGCACGTGGAGAGGAAGAGCGAAGAATCCGCAGGCCCCGGCTACACTGAGGTTTGGTGGAGGTGGCGGTGGCAGCCTCAGGCAGCCGTGGCCCCGAGGAGCAGCAGGAACACCCAACAATGCAGGGTCCCCGGGGCCAGGCAGCGAGGGGCCATCGCCTTGCCGGAATCCCGCGCAGCCACGCATTCACCGGATTCAGACTTAAGACGCCTGGGAGGTGGGGCGCTGGAGATGGGACTGAGGGCTCAGCGCGCTGAGGACCGAAGAGAAGACGGGGGGCGGGGATGCGGGCCCGTCGGCTGGGGAGGAGTCGGTCCCGGGTGGGTGGAGGGCGGGGTTGCCGCCCGGTGGGCTCCGGTGACAGCCCCCGTGGGGTGCCTTGGACTTTCGGGAGCCGGTCTTTAGGGAGAGCCCACCGGCTGGGGAGCGGAAGAAGGCAGGCGCCGGCCGCTCCCGCCGGAGTTCGGGTGCAGCCCTCGCCCCGCGCTCCAGGGGTGCGATGTGGGGTCGTCCCGCGCGTGCACCATAGCGCAGCTCGACTGGGCTCAAGGGTCCCAAGCGTGCCTCGGAGGGCGGGTCCAGGTCCCGCGACCCTCCCCGCAGACCCCTCACCTGACACCAGGAGGCAGCCGCTCAGCCAGCTCCCGAGGCTCCGCGCCATGGCCGTGCCAGCCCGGTGCCGGGGAGGGCACTGGACGCCCCTGTCTGCCCCCGGTTCGCTCTCCCGCCGCCGCGCCCTATTCCGGGAACCCGAGGGGCGGGGCGCTCAGGCCCCGCCCCCGCATCAGGCCCGCCCCCTGCCGGGTGCACCTGTGCCGCCCCTGGAGCTCCGTATCGGGGGCGTGGCGGGGGCACTGGAGGAAGAGCGAGGAGGAAAAGGCACACTGGACTCAGTTCGTGGGAAGACAGAAATAAAAGTTTGTTTCGGTATAAAAACATGTCGAGATTCACATACACAGGCATCTTCAAAAACTTCATAGAAAATGCATATTATAAAGTTACAAACTTTCTTGCATCACAATAAACTTAGGTTTTAATTTCATTCTCCGTGAACATTTTTGCCTTTTAATTTGAAAGGTGGACAGAGTTCCTTCCCACCTGCTGGTTCATTCCCCAAATACCCAGCAGGTGCCCAGGCTGAAGCGAGCAGCCCGGAACCCAACCCTGAACAGGTGCAGGTGGCAGGGACCCCACCACCTGCGCCTCCCAGGTGCGCACGAGCAGGAAGCCAGAACAGCAGAGCTGGACCTCAAACCCAGGGACTGCGAGCCGGCGTGCTGCGCCCAACTCGCCCTGTGAACTTTTCCAGGCACCCACATCCGCGCACTGGGCCGCCCACCCTGGGGTTTTATCTGAAGGGTGGAATTTGGGGCAGTGCTGGTTTTTCTCTAAACCTTCATTTTCTCAGGGGCCCAGCTGGCTCTCTGGAAGGCCCTCTCCCCAGCAGGTGGTTGAAGAGCACTGTTGGGGACGCCAGGGTGAGAGTCTACCCACCCAGGGAGGGTCCCAGGAAAGCCGCGCCGTTTACTTGCCAGTGAGCAGCATTTTTCAGGGGCCAGCCCAGAAAGCTTTCATTTCCTCTTTCTAGGACGTGGGCAGCGGTGCGGTTGGAAACTCCAGCGCGGGCTGACGGACTGGAAGCTCTGCCTGCCGTCTGCCAGGGGAGCCCCAGGCTGATGTGTGAGGAAGGGGGCGGGAGGTGGTCACAGCGAGCCGGCGGGCTCACAGATCTGCACGGGTGCTCGCCATGGAGGCTGCGCCAAGTTTGTACTAAAAAGTGTGCTTGTCGTACCCGTTACCAGCTCAGGCCATGATGCAAAACTGTGAAAGGGACACACCCAAGTGCAGATGGGAGAGGCTACTCTGAAATACCAGTCTGGAAATGCAGAGGGCCCGGGAGGCCAGGATGTGCGTGCGGCCTCTTCCGTAGGGCATTTCAGTCATCGAGTGATGGCTGCCCCGGCACAGCCCTCCCAGTTTGAGTTACTTTAGCGCAATGATACAAATAATCTCTCCAGGCTCCTACAACTGGGTCTCCTACAACTTTCCCTTTTCACCTTTTGAATAGAGTTGGCGGGAGTGGGAGCGGTGAGAAAGGAGGGTCCCCCACCGCTCATTCATCCCGGCGCCTCCCCAGGTTGCCCCATTCCCACTGGCGTCTTTATTTCTAAATACTTCCCAGTATTGCCCTGGATTCATAGGGTGGTAATCCCTGTAATTCATAAATGAGGACTGGGGCTCTGGAGAGACTTAGCAAAATGCCCCGAGCCACAACAGCAAGATGGCAGCCGGGGAGCTCTGTGGCCCAGTCCTGCGCTGTTCTCTCCATGACGTGGTAGAGCCTCGCCTTCCCTCCTCCCCCCAGTCATGAGACACCCCATCACCCGGAGGACGCCTGGAACCAGCACGCGGCACGTCGGCGAGTGTCAGGTCAGCTTCCCAGCTCTTGCATGCCGCAGTTGCACTTGTGATTTTTTTTTTTAATCCCACAAGATGGCACTGAGATTTTATTCCTCTTTCCCGTGCAATGTGTCCTCTCTCCGTTAGTCACCTGCCTGGACCGGAGTGTGTAGCATCTGTGACTCCTCTCCAGAGGGCTGGTGAGGTGCTGGCGCTGTTCCCGCGGCACGGGAGGCCGACTCCGGCATCCGAGAGGTGAGTGGAGACGAGCTGGCCGATCCTTGTTTCCCGGCCCCCCACTCCGTCCTGTCCCCTCCTCCACTGCTGCCTGCTTTCCTGTTCTCTCCCCGACCCCAGCCTCCCCTGCACCCATCTGCTTCTCTGTCGGACACACCGCAGGGCCCTAGCTCACCCTGGAGGGCCACAGGGAACTGTGCTCCCTGGGTACCTTGCTCCCAGGTACACCAGCAGAATGCAACAGACAGAGCGTTGCATCTTCCAAGGGTTGCCCTTCCAAGGGTATCACTTGGAACTGGGCAACGCGGCGCTGAGTGGCAGGACGCTTCCCATACTGGGACCCTGCACGGGTGGTGTCACCGGGAAGCCCAGGAGGTTCCCTAATCCTCCTGGCAGAAAACACTTGCAGACCACAAAGCAGCAAGCTAGGGTCCAAGGAGAGAGGACCCTGTGGGTCCTTGATGGTCAGAGTTAAACATTTTTCGGACTCATCTCCTTATATAGTCGCCCCCCGCACCAACGTCTGAGTCGGAATCAGAAGTGTCACTCCTCTCAGAAGGAATGTCGGCAGGCCACTGGCACTCGAAAGAGGCGCCAGGGTGGGGTGGCTCCAGCCCGTCCCCACCGGCCGCCAGCGTGGTGGGCTCCGTGCGACCGGGATCCTCTAGGTCGCTGATGTCCTCTGGAGGAGGGGAGAACGTCACAGGGGCTTCTTCCGTGTCATCATCAAGGACTCTCATGAACACAGATTTCAAGTCCACGTTGAAGACGATTCGGTCCCCAGACCCCCCGGTGCTGCTGCTGTCCCCATCGGGGATGGGGTCCTGGGGCGGACTCTCTGTCCTCTCGTCGGTGCGCTCTGTCGGCGAGGGGCAGAGGGCCGGCCTGGGGACTGTGGGGGACTCCGCGTGGGCCTCAGGTGAGTCAGGCTCCTCCACGTCTGACTCCTTCGCGTCCCCGTCGGCGGACTGGGACTCCTCAGAGGTGGCCGAGGTGGCGGAGGTCTGATTCAGAGGCCTGCCCAGTAGGCCGTGCGTGGTGTAGCCACCGGCGTTTGCTCTGGGGGCTGTCTCGTCATCGCTGTCACTTTCGTCGTCATAGTTGTAATTCCAGAGTTTCTTCATCCTGTTGATGCAGATGACCTCCACCACGTCCACTGCTTCTGATGGGGGCAGCTCAGGAAATACCCAGAATAGAAAGTTCTGAAAATTCTTGAGAGAGAGAGAGAGAGAGAGAGAGAGAGAGAGAAAGAGACCGTATCAGTTATGTTTAGATCTTTCATATAATGAAGCTTTGTGAGGCAGCACAAAGATGCACATGGCAATGCTGAGGACAGTGTCGCCACCACCAATGACAACAGCTAATAGGGACACAGTGCTTGCTCTTGGCTGGCCACTGCTCTGTTTTACACACACTTGGCCCCCTTGGCAGCCGGGGTTGGTCCTCAGAGCCCCTGTGAATACCAAAACCTGTGGAAGCCCAAGTCCCTGACATACAATGTCCCAGTCCATTATATATACATTCCGTATAATACTTCTGTACTTTAAGTTGTCCCTAAATTTCTTACAACATCTAATAAAATGTGAACACTACGTAAACAGTTGTTAAATTGTATTATTTAGAGGATAACGACAAGAAAAAGTCTATATGTGTATTTTCAGTCCTTGGCCGGTTGAATCCGTGCAAAATGCAGATAGAGAGAGCCCACTGTAACTCACTTTCCCCTCACAGTAGCTCTAGGAAGCAGGCTTACTATCTTCATATCCACTTTACCGACGCGAACACGCAGCGCAGAGCGGCTCAGACGCTGAACCTGAGGGTCGTGCCCGTGAGTGGGCAGCTGCAGCTGAGGCTGGGTTCCGGCGTCTCTCACTCGGCTGCTTCCTGCTCAAGGAAACCCCTCACCCCGCTGGACAGGCTTCCATCTGGGCTGTGAGAGCATTCTTGAGCCGTGTCCAGGAACTGACCACGGGCTTGGACGGGCTCCTGGGTGCCATTTCCATCAGGTCAAAGTCCAGGGAAACAGAGGACCCTGGAGGCTCTGAAGACCCCTATAGGGTCGGGGTGGGAAGTGCAGAGAGCCAGGCTGGAGTCTGTTCCATCCCAGTCCTTGGGAGAAGACACCTCCAAGGCGCGGCGGGGAAGGGTGAGCTAGCGGTGGGGAAGGGTGAGCTAGCGGCGGGGAAGGGTAAGCCACCGGGCAAGCGAGGCAGGTCGAGTCCAGCCTGCTGGGGGGTCCCAGTGCCAGAATAACTAGGAGGGGCAGTTGGTGAGGAGGGGGTCAGGAGAGTTCTTTCACAGACCCTGAGCCCTCGTCAGCACTGTGGCCGTCCCTGCCCTCCTGTGCTGGCGCAGGCTCACAGGCTGTGTGGCCTGGCAGACCGTCCTTCCCCGATGCTATGCAGCCTCACCCAGGGGCTGAAGTTTCCCACGGGGCTGCTTGCGGGTTTTCTTACTGACTCATGGGAGTTCTTTATATAACTGGCACACCAATTACATGTCGATTATTTATAATCCCCCATCTGTGGTTTATCATTTTATTCTCCTTACGATGCCGTCTGCTGAAAACAAATTCTCAACTTGAGAGTAAGACATATCAGTTTTATTCCTTTAAGGTTCTGTGTCTGAGAGGAACTTCCTTACCCCAAAGTATAGAATGTTCTACACAGATGTTCCTCAACTTACACTGGGGCGACAGCCCAACGAGTCAGTAATGCGTTTCATACATACATCTCACCGACTGAACAGCTGGGCCAAATCACCCAGGACAAAGCCCATTTTATAATAAAGTATTGAGCTCAATTTTATAATAATTCATTTTATAATAAATATTAAATTCAAAATTCAAAATTTGGTCTTTACTGGATGTGTATTGCCTTTGCACCGAGGTGGAGTCAAATACTGATTCCGGGCCGGCGCCACAGCTCACTAGGCTAATCCTCCGCCTAGCGGCGCCAGCACACCGGGTTCTAGTCCTGGTCAGGGCGCCGGATTCTGTCCCGGTTGCCCCTCTTCCAGGCCAGCTCTCTGCTGTGGCCAGGGAGTGCAGTGGAGGATGGCCCAGGTGCTTGGGCCCTGCACCCCATGGGAGACCAGGAAAAGCACCTGGCTCCTGGCTCCTGGCTCCTGCCATCGGATCAGCGCGGTGCGCCGGCCGCAGTGCGCCGGCCGCGGCGGCCATTGGAGGGTGAACCAACGGCAAAGGAAGACCTTTCTCTCTGTCTCTCTCTCTCACTGTCCACTCTGCCTGTCAAAAAAAAAAAAAAAAAAAAAAAAAATACTGATTCCAACCATTGTAAGCAGGGAGCCATCTGCATTACCTTCTAAAACCTGGATGCTTTGGTCTTTCTCATTCTCTTAGCCTGCCTTTACCAGGACCTGATTTCTGTGTGTGGCCGTGAGGTAGGGATCCAGTGTCATTTCCTCCTGCCAATCTGTGATGCCCATGCTGTCATGAATTGTATTTTCACATGACACAGTCTGCTTCGGAATCCTCTTTGGACATGGATTTTGTTAATGCTTTTCAGTGGGATTTGATTAATGTCTCCACAAAAGGCTGGTACATTTAGTTCAGTTTATTGCTTACATGTTTTTAAAAAGTATTATATTTTTAAAACTGTATGATTCCATTTTTTTTAAAGATCAAAGCCAGGTAAAACTAATCCATGCTGTTAGTCATCGGGATGTCATCACCCTTGGCAAGGGGTGATGACAAGGCAGGAGGAGAGAAAATTCTGGGGGTGCTGGTTATGTTCTCTCTCTTTAAAAAAAATGTATTTATTTGAAAGGCAGAGTTGTAGACAGAGAGAGGGGGAGGGAAGGTGGGAGGGAGAGAGAGAGGAGAGATGTTCCATCTGCTGCTTCACTCCCCAAATGGCTGCAACAGCCAGGGCTGGGCCAGGCCGAAGTCGAGGGTCAGGAGCTTCATCTGGGTTTCCCACATGGGTGGCAGGGGCTGAGGCACTTGGGCCATCTTCTGCTGCTTTCCCAGGAGCATTAACAGGGAGCTGGATCGGAAGTGAATCAGCCAGGACTCAAACTGGCACCCATGTGGGATGCCTACGTAGCAGGTGGTGGCTTAGCCTGCGACGCCACAAAGCCGGCACCACATTCTCTTTCCTGATCTGGGCGAGAGTTACAGAATGTTTTCAGTTTGTGAAAATTCACAGAGTATGTACCTATGTTGTGTTTGCTTTATTTCTTAGATATCGCAAAGCAGTTTCATGTTTATTTAGTAACTGAATGCTACCAAATGTTATTTTGTATGTGAACTTCTTAATCCTACGGATTTATCTCTAGGTTTCATGAGAATATTTTATTTAGACAACTGTATCATCTATAAATTGTCGCTGTTTCTACCCTACTCCTTAGACTTGAAGTTCCATAAAGGCAGGTTTGTTACAGAGAGATTTTCTTCCTCTACATTATTTCAAATTGATGACCATGTTTCTGTGTTTCTGTAGGTAACGCATCCTTAAGCATTTTTTTGTAGGGCTGGACAGGTGGTGACAGATTCTTTCAATTCTGTTTTTTGTTTTTAATTTATTTGACAGGTAGAGTTATAGACAGTGAGAGAGAGAGACAGAGAGAAAAGTCTTCCTTCCATTGGTTCACTCCCCAAATGGCCGCTATGGCAGGCGCTGCACTGATCCAAAGCCAGGAGCCAGGAGCCAGGAGCCAGGTGCTTCTTCTTGGTCTCCCATGAGGGTGCAGGGGCCCAAGCACCTGGGCCATCCTCCGCTGCCCTCCCAGGCCACAGCAGAGAGCTGGACTGGAAGAGAAGCAACTGGGACTAGAACCTGGCACCCATATGGGATGCTGGCGCCGCAGGTGGAGGATTAACCAAGTGAGCCACAGCCCGGCCCCTCAGTTCTGTTTGCTATGAAAGGTCTTTATTTTACCTTCATTCACAATGAGAGCTTTGCAGGATATAATATTCTGGGATGGCAGTTTTTTTTTCTCTTAGTACTTGGGCTATATCTCGCCATTCTCTCCTAGCCTGTAGGGTTTCTGATGAGAAGTTAGCTGTGAGTCTATTGGAGATCCTCTGAGAGTAATCTGGCATTTCTCTCTTGCACATTTTAGAATCTTCTCTTTTTATATTTCACTGCGGTGAGTCTGATTACAGTGTGTCATGGCAAGGATCTTTTCTGCATTTCTGGTCATATCTACTGGGAGTTCTGTGTGCTTCCTGTACTTGGACATCCCTTTCTTTCTCCAAACCCAGTAAGTTTTCTGCTAGTATTTCACTAAAATGGCTTTCTAATCCTTTCTCTCTCTCCATGCCTTCAGGAACTCTTAGAACCCGATTTTTTTTTTTTAATAGTATTCTGTAGATTCCCAACAGTGTTTTTCAGTTGCTAATTTCCACTTCTTGTCTTTGGTTTGACTGTATACTTTCCTGTCCTTTGTCTTTTTTTTTTTTTTTTTTTTTTTTTGACAGGCAGAGTGGACAGTGAGAGAGAGACAGAGAGAAAGGTCTTCCTTTTTGCCATTGGTTCACCCTCCAATGGCTGCCGCGGCCGCTGCGCTGCAGCCGGCGCACCGCGCTGATCCGAAGCCAGGAGCCAGGTGCTTCTCCTGGTCTCCCATGGGGTGCAGGGCCCAAGCACCTGGGCCATCTTCCACTGCACTCCTGGGCCACAGCAGAGAGTTGGCCTGGAAGAGGGGCAACCGGGACAGAATCCGGCACCCCAACCGGGACTAGAACCCGGTGTGCTGGCGCCGCAAGGTGGAGGATTAGCCTAGTGAGCCGCGGCGCCGGCCTGTCCTTTGTCTTCTGATATTCTCTCTTCTACCTCACCGATTTTGTTTTTAAGGCTCTCCACTGCATTCTTCATTTCATTTTTATTTCTCTTTAAGATTTCAATTTCATGGGAGAAATTTTCTTTCATATCCTGCATGGATTTTAGTAGTTCATGCATTTGCTTTTGATAACTTCTATGTTATCTTATGATCAATTTTTTTAGTTCTATTTTCTGCATTTTTTCTATCTCGTTGTCTTCACAATCTAGTATTGAGGTGTCGTGTTCCTTTGGGAGCGTCATGTTGTCTTCCTTATTCTTGTTTCTTGGATTGGTATGTTTGTTTGGCATTTGTGGAGATACATGTTGGCTTCTTCTTCTTGTGGAGATACATGTTGGCTGCTTCTTCTTCTTCTTCCTCTTCTTCTTCTTTTTTTTTTTTTTTTTTTTTTTTTTTTTTGCTGTGGCAGCTTTATCATTGTACTATGACTGTAGATAAGTGGAATGTCTGCTTCCATCGAATCTTTACAGGCTTGCAGTGGGTGTGGCCAGAGAACTCTGTTCAGTTCTCCAGGGTTAAGGGCATGCCTAAGGTGACACTCCCAGGTTTGGCGTGGTAAATCTTCTAATTTTTTTTAATCAGAAGGGAAGTAATTCTGCTCAGCTGAGCTCTTCTTGATGGAGACCAGTGCCTGAGCACTGGCCCCAGTGGGTATAATATTCACCCGCTCTGTCCCTGGGACCACACAAAGGATCTGTGCAATCCTCAGTGTAAGCGCAGATTCCCCAGCGATGTCTCTCACCAGGTAACCACGAACCCCCGAGCTTGTGGCGTCTCCCCCTGAGACTGCTCACAGTCCCAGCCACACTGCGTGTCCTCCCCCACGCCCTCGGTCTTTTTCACAGTCCTGCTTCGGAAGCTTCACGCGGTCACAAGCTCCTAGCGCCCGGTTATTTCTCCCCACCAGAGTCAGGAGTCTGCTTGGCTGATTGCCGGGCAGACACAAGCTGGCGCAGCTGTTACGTAGGACCAAAATGGCGCCGCTCTACTGGCTTGTTGCAGCACACCTCTGTGAAGTGACTGGAGACAGAAACATGTCTGTCTGTCCTTTCCTTTTTCTCTCCTCCAGTTTGGATGGTGCAGGTCCCCCCCCCCCCCCCCCGAGCTTCAAGCCTCGTTCCCTCTAGGCTCTTCCTGCTGCTTTTTCACCAGTGGTTTGGGCTACTGCGGTCTGCTCTCCCCTCACTTTGTTTGTTTACTTCTATATCCCCAGCACCAAGAACATCTTGATAAAAGCAGATTCTCAGCGAATACTCATTACATTTCAAAAAGAATGAAAAAAATTATATTTAAAACTTTTAACATCTGCTCTTGATTAAACACATACACACAAACATACTAGACCTACAATGCTCTGTTTTCCTATTTTTAGAGTTTTTACTTACACACAGAAGAACAATTTTCAATAGAAAAACATTAGACAAAAGATGACCACACATAAGATGAGAGCCTTGTTAGACGGCTGTCGAAAATTTGGAGAATAAGTTCAATGAGTTCAACACAGAAAAAAGCTCTTTTTGAATGAAACAGTACAGAGTTTATTATAAAAAATAAAGCAATGGGGTAGGACGAATGACACATGATGAGCAAACACACTTGAGGTAAAAAACATGAAGAAGTTTTGGAAATGCGTAAGATGAACCCAGGCTGCGCAAAGGCTCTGAGCAGAAGCAAAGAGGCGAAGGGCTGTTTTCACTGGAGTGAGAGTAACACGGGGGAGTGACGTCAGGGGTTGCTGCACACACAACAACGAGCAAGAGTAGCACGAGTGAGGAATCCACGCCAGTGGAGCTCTGGAGGGGTATATGCATTGCCACTGGTGTTGCGAATCAGCTGTTTATGTCTTTATAATTCCGGTTGGTGTATTACGCTCCACTGAAGTAATCTAAAACTAAGATAATCTCTACACGAGTGTCCAATGCACTGCTCATCATGGACAAGGACAGAAAGGAAAAGAACTGAAAAATAAGTCAATTCAAACACCCTGAGTTGGAAAGTGGTGAAGTAAACAGCAGGGCATTAATAATAATGGGATTTGATGGGAGCACCATAAACAACAGCTGGACAGGATACAGTAAGAAATCATAAAGTGCAGATAGCTACGAAATGCAGGCTTACAGGGAGGCAGAAGAACCCAGGGCGATGAAGCATCTCGATGTTTTTAGAAAATTATATCTTCTGTGAGAATTTGTAAGTATGAGATAAAATCCCTTAAGTTAAAAAACAAATAATAGATAGGAAAATTTTAAAGCTACATACCAAGGCTTTGGGGAACTTGTTCTTTAAGCATATGTAACCAACCCGTTTCAGTGTCAGGACGGTGGCGATGAAGACAACTGCTATCACAGACACAGTAATTATTCCTCCTATTTTGGCAGATTCTGATGATTCTGATGAAAGAAATTAAATGCCTTTACTTCAAAAGAAATCCAAGAAATAGTCACAAGTGAGCACACATGCATATCAGCCTGGTGTTGGAAGATAATGTGAATGATGCAATGTAAAAACATGTTCTGGCCGGCGCCGCAGCTCACTAGGCTAATCCTCCACCTAGCGGCGCCGGCACACCAGGTTCTAGTCCCGGTCGGGACGCCGGATTCTGTCCCGGTTGCTCCTCTTCCAGGCCAGCTCTCTGCTCTGGCCAGGGAGTGCAGTGCAGGATGGCCCAAGTGCTTGGGCCCTGCACCCCATAGGAGACCAGGAGAAGCACCTGGCTCCTGGCTTCGGATCAGCGCGGTGCGCCGGCCGCAGCGCAGCGGCCATTGGAGGGTGAACCAATGGCAAAGGAAGACCTTTCTCTCTGTCTCTCTCTCTCTCACTGTCCACTCTGCCTGTCAAAAAAAAAAAAAAAAAAAAAGAACGGAGGCTGACTTAAGACACAAAACGATGCTTTTACCCCAAGTGAAGAAGACAGGACCTGACAGGCTGCTGCTGTCGTGTGAACATTTCTTAGCAGGTAAGTTAGGAGAGATCAGAGGAGAAAGTGAGAAGTGAGTCACCGCAGGGCATGCCAACCCCCAGAGACCCTGTGCCTTCTTGGGAGTTTCATGAAACCTCGTGTGACTGTCCTATGACTCATCCGAGGTCTTCTTGTATGGCATCTCCTGTGAGTGACAGCTCGGTACTCCTAACGGGCCCCTTGCAGTGACTGCTACGGGTTGATGTTGCCTCCAGAACTCAAGGTGAAAGTTCATTGCCACCATGACAGCACTGGGAAGAGAGGCCTCTAAATGTCGTTTGTGTGGGGAGGGCTCTGCTCTGAACAATGGGTTACCGCTGGAGTGGCTCTCCCTTTCTCAGGCATTCTTGCCTTGTGATGTCCCTGCCACATTATGGTACAGCGAGAAGGCCTCGTCTTATTTGTCTCCTTGATCTTTGTCGCTCCCCGTCTTCGTGGAGGAACGACACAGGACCCTGCGCTGTTCTTTTGTCTGCTCGGCCCTCCCCGGGTTTGCTGCTGGTTCTTCCCGGGTTGGCTACCGACCCTTCCACCTCCGTGGAAGGGCGGTTCCCCCTAGCCACTTTCCCCACTTCCGCGGGGGAGCGGCACACCGCCGGCCGGCTCTCTAGGGGGCTGCACAGGTGTTCCTCTTAGATGTTCCTGGTGCATGTTGTCTCTCTCCTCCTTTATAGTCCTCTTCCACCAATCCCAACTCTGCTACCCACACGCCGAGTACGCTGCTCTCCTCCAATCAGGAGCAGGTCCTGTTGTTTATTGGTTGAACTGGAGGCAGCTGTATAGAAGCTGTTTCCTCCTCTCCCAGCACCATATTGTGGGAGAGCAGATGCACAGAATAAGTCCCAATTCCAGTAACTTAGTCCAGTCCGAGTTGCTCCCCACAGATCTTGAACTTCCCAACCTCAAGAGCTGTGAGAAATAAATCTCCGTTCTTGGAATTTATCTGGTCTCAGGTATCCTGTTGTAACAGCAGGAACAGCTTCAAGACAGGGGCCATACCTGAGGTAGCTTCTAACACGGTGACTCGTTGGGGTGGGGACAGTCAATTTCTTTCTTCTCTTTTTTTGCAGGCAGAGTTAGACAGTGAGAGAGAGAGAGAGAGACAGAGAGAAAGGTCTTCCTTCCTTTGGTTCACCCCCC
The DNA here is from genome assembly GCF_964237555.1 of Oryctolagus cuniculus. Taxonomy (NCBI): domain Eukaryota; kingdom Metazoa; phylum Chordata; class Mammalia; order Lagomorpha; family Leporidae; genus Oryctolagus; species Oryctolagus cuniculus. The sequence continues at coordinate 11,786,145 of NC_091435.1, forward strand.
AAATGGCTGCTACAGCCGGCGCACTGTGCTGATCCAAAGCTAGGAGCCAGGTGCTCTCCTGGTCTCCCATACGGGTGCAGGGCCCAAGCATCTGGGCCATTCTCCACTGCCTTCACGGGCCACAGCAGAGAGCTTGACTGGAAGAGGAGCAACCGGGACAGAATCCAGCACCCCAACTGGGACTAGAATCTGGGGTGCTGGCGCCGCAGGTGAAGGATTAGCCTAGTGAGCCATGGTGCCAGCCAAGGGGACAGTCAATTTCATTAGGAAAACCATTTGCATGAGTAGGGGGTCAGAACTGCTAGGTCCAACCCCTGACCTCCAGGGAAGGGAGAGGGGCTGCAGATTGAGTTCAGTCCTGTGGCCACTGACTTCATCAACGACGCCTACATAAAAACCCCAACGGAAACTCTGAACACCAAGGCCTGCCTGAGGAGTTTCTGGACTGGAGAACATGTGGATACCCTGGGAGGAGGTACATTCTGACTCCATGGCAACAAAAACTGGGACCCTTCCAGACCTTGTCCTAAGGCACTCTTCGTTAGGTTATTCATTTGGTATCCTTGATAATAAAATGGTAATCAGAAGTAGAGCACTTTCTTGAGTTCTTGAAGTCATTTTAGCAAATTTTTGAACTTGAAGAGGGATCCTGGGAACCTCTGAATTTGCAGCCAAGTTGAACAGAAAGTGTTCAGGACTTGTGGCTGGCATCTGCAGTGGAGCCAGCCTGTGGGACTGAGCCCTTAAGCTGCGGGCTCTGTCCTGACTTGGGTGATCAGTGTCAGGAGTGGACTGAATTGTGGGATATCTAGCTGTGGTCAAAGATTTGGTGTTAGGACCTAAATATGTAATTTTGCTTTGTGTTTATATTTTTTGAGAGCTACAGGCATAAAGACTCTGTATGTAGTTTTAGGTTTGCTCATACTTAGCAGACATTACAAAACTAGCTGAAGCTAACGGTCTGGGAGACCTCTTCCATGAAAACGAGTCTGCGTAGCACGGGGCCCTGAGGAGCACTGGGGAGTGAGGTCACCCTGCACTGCCGCTCTGACTCGGCACCGTCATGAACCTGCTGCTGCTCTGGGCAGCCGGCTGATTCACGGATAACCCTGTCACTCAAAGCCATTTCTGTATAATCCCCACTATTTTTACTCTTGCCAATCAGAACATTGAAGAAACTTCCATTGGGACTGCGAAAGCTAGAGGAGCTTCTCGAGGGAGCTTTTTCCTTTCAGTGAAAGTTCGAGATCTTGTTAGTCACTGAGCAGACATCAGTGGGGAAGGGCCCTGGCTGGATCACCCCCTGTGCATTGCTCAGCATGGAGGAAGGTTCCGGATGACAACGTTTACTGTCCTGATGTCTCGGCAAGAGAAGGCTTCCCCCTTTCATCAGTGCCATCTCGTCCATGCTGGCAAACCTGCTTTTCCCCTGAGTCAGGCCGTGTCTATGAACCACCCTCAGCCTCGCTGCGTCCGCTGTTACACCCCGTGCTGCCTCTGCATTATGCTGCTTCAAGAAACTCAGCACCGTCCAGCTTTTGACGTCGACGATGGCCACGCTAAGGGCACGCGCACCGAATCTAATCCTGACTTCCTGAAACAAAAATATTTGCATTTCAGAAAGACTGCCGACTTTATACAGGTACATGGCTGACCATCCCTCCGGTACCACAACATGAAAGTGACTCTTGCAGAAAGCAGGGCCTGGCCACCACGAAACCCCTCTGTGATGTGCCTTTATTGGTCTTCCTGTTAATAGCTCCTTGAACTTCAGACTTGCTTCTTCAATAGGTTTTCTCTCAGAATGAAAGCATCCATTTTCACAACTATTAAAAAAAAAATGAACATACCTGATTCCTGGCGAGACTGAAGGAAGGTGCATTTTAAGGGAGACTTTATGGGAGTTCCCATAAATTTAGGCTCAAAATAAACAGATACACAGTAGTTGCTGTTTGGAATTAACTTGTCAATGACATAGCTGAAATTTCCACCGATGTTTCCTGTTATTTTGGGTTTATGCTATAAAAATAAGCAAAAAATCGGTAAGACTTTGAGTGAGAATTTCATTGAGGCAGGCCCTACAAGTATCTTTGGTGATTTGCTTTCAAGGAGAGCTAAGATACTTGGAGTTAGCCTGGACAGAGTTAAGAAATATTACAGGCTTGGCAAGAGAAATGGATTTATCGGTCACTTGCAGCAAGCAACTTATCACAAGGCTACATGGACACGTACTTATATATTCGCATGCACACATACATATACACACACAAGGGCATCTTACAAAGTTCCTAGAAAAACAGAGTGAAAAGATATTTATTTTGGTGCAAAATTTTTTGAAACCCATGCATTTATTTCAAAAGGTAGAATTGCAGAGAGAGGGATGGAGAAACAGAGATAGGTCTTCCATCCACTGGTTCACTCCCCAGATGGCCACAATGGCCAGGGCTGAGCCCAGAATTCCATTGAGTTCTCCCACGGGGGTGGCAGAGGCCAGAGAACTTGGGCCATCTCCCACTGCTGTCCCAGGTGCATTAGCTGGGAGTTGGATAAGAAGCAGAGGTCAAGACTCAAATTAGGAGTCCGATACAGGGTGCAAATGTTGCAGGCAGCAGCTCAACCAGCTGTGCCACAATGCTGGCCCCTCCAAGAACTTTTCAAAGACCCCTTGTATGCAAGAATTCAAAAATTTTTTGGCATCAGAATAAACTTATCCTTAAAAAAAAAAAAAAGATGTATTTATTTTTTTGAAAGGCAGAGTTACAGAGAGAGGCAGAGGCAGAGAAACAGAGAGGTCTTTCATCTGCTGGTTCACTCCCTCAGATGGCTGCAACGGCCGGAGCTGGACTGATCCAAAGCCAGGAGCCAGGAGCTTCTTCTGGGTCTCCTACATGGGTACAGGGGTCCAAGGACTTGGGCCATCTTCCTCTACTTTCCCAGGACACAGCAGAGAGCTGGATCGGAGGTGGAGCAGCCGAGACTCAAACCAGAGCCCATCTGGGATGCTGGCACTATAGGCGGCGGCTTTACCTGCTATGCCACAGCGCTGGCCCCTAAATCCCATTTTTCATGAACTTTGTGGAATGCGCCACTGTGGGCATTCGGGGAGTGAACCAGCAGATGGGAGTGTGAGTGTGCATGCTCTGTCTCACAAATGAATAAATGAAACTTAAAAAAAAAAAAGGTTGTGGAATTAAAAGATAAGCTTATTTTTGGTGACAAAAAAAAACATCAAAAATCCCTGCATAGTTTTTTCATAATATGAATTTTCTAAAGCTCTGTTGTCTTAATTTCACTGATTTTCTAACAGTTTGCAAAGCAGGCATCTCTCTGTTCAACAGATGAGGAACCTGCAACTCAGCGTAGCCACAATGTTTCTACAAAGTCACACCGGAGTCTGCAGCTGAACTCAGGCTGAGGGCTGACTTCCTGTCTTGTCCGGAAAGCACCGTGCCTTTGCTTTTCCTTCTAATCTGTTCCATTTCAGAATTTCTAAGATGCTATGAAGGCCCTGTCATGAATAACAACTTTTGTATCACGTTTTATGGCTTTCAAAATACCTTCTCGTTAGCAGTTTTATAAATTTAGGATTTCTAGCAGTTCACACACAGTCTTCTGTGATAGTGTGGTTCTGTGTGTAAGGAGGAGAAATTATGAAACAGACAAACTGACATATAAGCCCAAGAACTAGACGGAGATGGTGATACCCAGTGTCACGGTAGGAGGACTCCCGTCTCTCATACAAGAGCATAACGTGAGCGAGGGGAGACGCCCGGACAGCACGCTGGGTGCTGCGGCAGGGCTCGCGTGCTTCCTGTTTCACCAAGCACCCGGAAGCTCACCCCAGCGCCCTCCCTGCATGCTTTTGTGCTGCGTCCTCTGCTTCCTGCTCCTTGACTGGGGGTGCAGGCTCCCTGCTCCCGGCAAAGGGCAACTTCTTCAGCTGCTCCACCTTCTACGCTCACCTACCCTAGGACACTGCTCCAAGGACACTCTCTGGAACACTCCACACGCATGCAAACGTGCTGTAATTTCTCCCATCTTAAAAAGTCTCTCCTCTGCCCCTACTTTCCCCTCTAGCCACCACTGCCTATTGTTTCATAGAAAAATTCTGATAGATGAGCCCTCTTCAAGCCTTCAGTTAGGGTTCCCCCCTTCTTTCTTGAATCCACTTCAACCAGGCCTTTGCCTCTTCAACTCCACCAAAACTATTCTAATTTAGGGCCTGATTACTACTGTGCTGCCAGAGCCAACAATCGCCTCACAGTCCTAACTTGTCTCATTTGTAGCATCTGATTCGACAGTTCACACTTTTCTTCTGGAACTTTCTTCTCTCAGTGACCAGGACATCACTCTCATCTCGTCCTCTTCTCACCATGCCAGTCGCTCCTTCTCAGTCCATTTTGCTGGTTCGTCCTTACTTGGTAGACCTCCACATTTGGAATGTTCTGGGGCTCCACCCTCGGACGTCTCTTCTCTCTGTGCCTCCACTCTGGTCTCAAGACATCTAACACACACCGCAGAGCCACTGGCTCTCCGGACATCTCCCTCGCTGGGAGGTCTGCAAACTCCAGGCTCAGAACATCCAACTCCTGCCAACCTCTCCTCCAAGGTGCCTTCTGGACGCCTCAAACTGAACATCTCCAAAACTGAGCTCCTCATGATCAACCCCCACCTGCTCTGTCCATAACCAAAGTGTGGGAGTCTCTCCTTTTCTGCCATACTGAGGCAGGAGGCAGCTAAGGGTTAACCGGAAAAGCTGAGAAAAGCACATTCCAGAACTCTCTGGTGGTCTGTTTGTCCCTGCCTCCCTTACCCTAGACCTTGAGGAAAAACACAGATAAGGGCTACTCGAATTTGAGAAAGAATTCCAAGCTTGAAAGAAACTTCCACTTAGAAGCGGCATGCAGAGGTAATGCCCACATGGCCTACACACCAGGTGACTTCAAGACCTCACTAAGGGACCCGCGACTTGAGAGCAGCTCCTGTGACACCACAGCTCCAGTTGGCTCAGGGTCTCCAGCCTCAGCTTCAACCTGAGCTTTGATTCTTGGCCTGCTTCTGCTCTCTTAAGAAGAACATGTTCTTTTCCTATAGTAAACCTTTGCTGTTACTGGCTGTGTGAATGTCACTGAAGTCACTGTATGAGGCTTCAACAAAGTGGTCGATACCTTCCTACTCTCCACTCCCACAACGAGAGCACAATTCAATACACGTGAAAATACTGCTCACTCCACTTGCAGGGTGTATGCAGAATCTGATCACTTCTCACTCCCCACCCCCCCCACCGAGCAGTCCAGGCAACTGCCACCTGTGACATGGATTACATCCGTAACTCTTTTCCTCTTGCTTTAAAGATGAATTTTCTTTTGTGAATAAGATCCTTATCAATGATAGTTTTTCACATAGAGTATTGTTAATATCCCAACAAGCACAGGATGAATCTCCTGGCTTTGGCTTGGCCTAGCCCTGACCTTTGTGGCTATTTGGAGAGCGAATCAGCAAGTGGAAGATCTATCTTGTCTCTCCCTCTCTATGTCTTTCAAATAAATAAATAAATAGCAAGAAAAAAATAATAACCTAAAATATGGAATTAGTCACCCATGGGTTAAAAATTAATGAGCTAAGGTAGAAATATGATACTTCATGACATTTGATATGATCCCTGAGCCACATCAACTACTTTCTCCCCACTATTTTGCTCCCTTTTCCTAGAGTGTTAACTATAATCCATGTAGGTATTAAAGAAAAAGTGATATTAACCATATAATTTGTTACTGCCTATTAAGTGATTACCATCTAATAGGGTCTTCACTGATCTCCCCACTTCCACCTTTGCCCGCCGTGGGACTTCCTGTTCAGCCCTGGTTTTCCAGTGGCTTCCATCACATTCAGAAGACTTGGGCTGACAAAGCCCATACCAGGCCTGGTCCCCTGACCTCTGGCCTCACCTCCTCCAACCCTCCCCCGGGTCACACCACCCCAGCCAACCTTCTCTGCTGTTTTTCAGACGCACAGGGCCCACTGCAGGCTCGGGTCTTTGAACTACTTGTGCCCTCCGCGTGCTCCCTGACGTTGTATGTGTGGCTTTTTACTTTAAAGACTGCACTGTCGGGCTAAACTGACACATTGCTACAGAGACTTCTTTCCTGAAGTCAGGCCTCACAGAGGTCCAGAGTTTTTAGTGTGAACTGTTCAACTTTGTTTAAAGGAGTCGAGTGTGTCTGTGGCTAATACAGAGCTGACTTGCTCTAACACCAGAGATCACTTACCGTCTTAACAATCCCTCCCGACTCCTCACTGATAACCAGTGACAAGGAATGTTGTAATTCTTTTTTAAATATCTTGGGGATGATGGGTGGAAATTTCACTGTCACATTAATGAGGTCTGTAAAGCCAGCAATCTCAAATTCTGGTGGTTCAAAATACACTGTCAGAAAGCAAAGTGAGAAACAAATCCATCAGCCAACGATCGCATAACAACGCCTCCCACTGTCAGGATACAGCCTTACTGCTTTTAAAGAAGCATTATTTTAAATCTGCCTGTGACTCCAAGGGTAGCATGTGCCATTTTAATTTTAGTGGTGAGAAACAGAACAGTAGAAGCGAGGTGGCTTGGTTAGCGGTGCCACAGCAAACCAGGAAAGGTTCTGACAGGACGTGGTAATTCGGCTGCACCAGGGTTTAACGGAGTCGCTTGATGTGAACACTCAGATCGTCTCTAACTTTTCTGAATAGAATCCATGTACCTCAAATCTTTAAACTAAAAAACTTACTTAAAAAATCAACACATCATCGAGTATTCTTGGGGCTAAATTTTTCCACTTGTCCTTAACAATTTCTTCAGGATAGATTACTAGAGCGCAATTCTGGATGTGATCAAGTCCACACTAAGGTTTCAACACACACTGCTCAGTTCCTTCAGAGGAGTTGGCCTGAGTAAGCTCACTCTCCCTCCCTCTACACCTGGCTCTTCATGCCTTTTTTTTTTTTTTTTTTTTTTTTACTTTTTTTGACAGGCAGAGTGGACAGAGAGAGAGAGAGAGAGAGAGAGAAAGATCTTCCTTTTTGCTGTTGGTTCACCCTCCAATGGCCGCCGCGGCCGGCGCACCACGCTGATCCGAAGGCAGGAGCCAGGTGCTTCTCCTGGTCTCCCATGGGGTGCAGGGCCCAAGCACCTGGGCCATCCTCCACTGCACTCCCTGGCCACAGCAGAGAGCTGGCCTGGAAGAGGGGCAACCAAGATAGAATCCGGTGCCCCGACCGGGACTAGAACCCGGTGTGCCGGCACCGCAAGGCGGAGGATTATCCTAGTGAGCCGCGGTGCCGGCTTCTTCACGCATTTTTACAGTTTCCAGCGAATCATGGGAAATATCTCATTACTTTAATGAAACAAATATCATGTTCTATAAATTATGCTCTTTGTGTATACACATGTAAGTCTATTTACACACAGATACACAAAATTCCAGCAATCTCATAAGTATCTAAATCATTGGCCACAGTGGGATTCAGCTGTCACTTTGCTGAGGACGTATGGGCCTGTGCACACCCACATAGCCTATGACAAGGAGCTGAAGCAGAACTGTTCTTTTGGAAACAGGATGCAAATTGGGACAAGGGAAAGGTAAGGGAGCTGGAACTGTTACCACAGTGTCTCAGGGAGCTGAATCCGGGCCCAGGGGAAGAAAGATGGGGCACCTCCAGGAGCCCGCCACTGTGGTACGGTGTTAGCCATTGCTTGGGATGCTGGCGTCTCGTCCCTGTTGGAGTGCTGGCTGAGTTCTGGCTCTCAGCTTCTGATCCAGCTCCCTGCTAATGCACCTGCAAAGGCAGATGATGGCCCAAGTACTTGTGCCCCCGCCACCCACGTGATAGACCAGGATGGAGCTCCTGGCTCCTGTCTTTAGCCTGGCCCAGCCCTAGCTGTATCAGCCATTTGGGAAGTGAACTAGCAGACGGAAGATCTCTCTGTCTCTTCTCTCTCTGTTGTTTTGCCTTTCAAATAAATAAATAAATAAATGAATCTTTAAAACAAAACAAAAAGAAGAGGTAGCTCCACTCCTGGGCCCCAGTCTTCTCGTCTGAGCTTTAGATGTAGGTGGATGCACAGCCAGTGTTCATGCTCACTTGTGTAAGAGCTATGGGGTTACCCCTCAGCGAGGGGGAGGGGAAGAGGCTGGGGGGAAGGGGGGGTGGGGTGGGTGGAGCTCCCTACATCCTGTCAGGCCCTGAAAGGAACAGAAAAATCGCAACTACTGCCCACATGGTGAACTTATTCAGGCACTGGGCAGTAATCTGCACGGTACAGATTATGGTTCCACTTTTCACAACAGAAAACTGAAGCTCAGAGCCGCGAGGACTAAGGCAGTTCCAAAGCTAGGGAGAGGCACAGCCAGGGGCGAGCCCCACGCTCGGAGTCTGAAACCTTCCTATCTCTGATGCTCTTGATCACGGTGACCAAGTCGAAAAGCAGAGGCCAGCTCACTGTCTGCCGACGTGAAGATGTCCGAGCAGTTATCCAACGCGGAGCCGCCCCTGAATCCTTCCAGCAGGAACAGGTAGTTCTCGTGGATGTCCTCCAGCACGTCCATGACGTCACAAGACGGTCTCGTGATGTTTGTACAGCCTTCAACTATCTTCATAGTGTCTAGTTTACTTCAGAACGCAAAGAAACGGAAAAAGGAGGACACTGGCGTTCAGGTCCTAAGAACCCGTTTTCGGTGCACCTCACCTCCTCACTCCTTTAGAGCTGTGCCCCAGCGTCACTGTGTCACCTCACCTTCCCCACCACCTCATCTGAACGCAGCCCCTTCCACCCTCCCCGCCCTGCAGGCTCCACCCCTCTTAGCTTCCTTTGTTTCACTCTAGTGTTGCCCTCCACCTGCCACAGGGGGTCTTCATTTGTTTAATGAGGTCTCTGCCGCTCTGGAAGGCAGGGACTTTGGTCTATGTTTGGACGCCCTGGCATGTACTAAGTGCCAGTAAATATTTGCCGGATGAATGAAGCAATGGTCAAACCTTGGGCTCTTATGGATGAGGTCCCAGTTCTACGGGTCCCCACAGGACAATCGCGAATACCTTCTCTGAAACCCTGTTCCTCTCTGGGGAAGACCACACAGTCCAGGCCCAAGTCAGCCCTGTGCCATTTTCATTGATCAAGCTTCAGAAAAGTAGGTGAGGGGCCGGTGCTGTGGCAAAGCAGGTAAAGCCACCGCCTGCAGTGCCGGCATCCCATATGGGTGCTGGTTCGAGTCCTGGCTGCTCCACTTCCCACCCAGCTCTCTGCTGTGGCCTGAAAAGCAGTGGAGGATGGCCCAATTCCGTGGGCCCCTGCCCCTGCATGGGAGACCTGTAAGCCGTTCCTGGCTCCTGACTTTGGGTCAGTGCAGCTCCGGCCGTCGCGGCCAACTGGGGAGTGAAGCAGCGGATAGAAGACCTCTCTCTCTGCCTCTCCTTCTCTCTCTGTATAACACTGACGTTCAAATAAATTAAATAAATCTTAAAAAAAAAAAAAAAAAGAAAGTAGGTGAGTGAGATGAGCAACTGCACAGTGCAGAAGGCAAGTTCAAGACAGCCGCCAGCCAGATAAACAACCAACGGAGGGGCTCTCCGAGGGGCTGCTGGGTCAAAGCAACGGCTTAGGAGTGTGGCGGCTCCACCCATCACATCATTAATCTTTGCAACAGCCCCTAAGCAGAGGCCCAGGTCTATCAAGTGGTGACCTGCTCAGTGACTAAACCAGACTTTGCACCCAGATTTGCCCTAGGCTAAGCTAGGTAGCCTCAAAGTGAACATACACCATTGACATGGTCAACAGATCCTTGACTTTTAGAAAACATTCAGACTGATTAAATTAGATAAGTCATCGCAGGAACCATACACAGAAATGATTCTTTTTATGAAGCTCTGACCTGTAGAAACTGACTCTGATTATAAATACAAGCTTTGTCAAAAAATAGCTTTGGACTATTAAAGTACTCCATTTAACTAGAAACAGATGGTGTCTTCTCTTTGGCCTTTTAATATTGTGAATAAAAATCTGAGAGCAAGAGCAAAAGAAAGTAAGTTCCCGTAGTAGAAAGATATATATTTAGCCAAAAAAAAAAAAAAAAAAAGCCAACCAACCTCATAATTGTGTGCTGTACTTTGTAGTAAGTTGGTACAATGGGATGGTTTTTTAATTTCCATGACAAAATTGGCCGCAGACTTCGTAACGTCATGTTAAAAACACAAGGTTGATCTGTGAAATCTAAAGGCAGGAGAGGGTGGTGGTGGAGAAAAGCATTGAAATGTGGAGCCCAGGTTGTCTTCCAGCCACTGTTGAACCTAGGCCTTGGGATTTAGGGCCCACACCTCCAACAGTGAAGCCCTCCGGCCAGCTCTGGGGTCTTGAAACACAAGAAGTCGACTGGATGTAGGAAGTGAGTTAATATAGCTTATTAATGAGCAACACACGTTCAAGGCAGCAAGGTCAGGAAACAGGAACTCAGCACTGAGTGACCAGGATCTGCACAGAAGGGTTTTTCTGATTATCAGTGATTTTATGTGAATCATTGACCAGAATAGTCCAGTCATCCTGGGCCACATGGTGTGTGCACCCCCCCCCATCCCTGTCCCGTCCTCCCGCACAGCCCTGGCTCCTCCATCAGGTCCTCCGTAAGCAGCTCTGCCCACTGCAGGCTGCTCTTGTCCTGGAGTCTCTGCTGCACTTACTCCCTGTCAGAGAGGAGGGGAGCATATCTGCACTCAGCCTGGCCCCTGTAGGCAGATAAGGCCCGCAACAATGCTCAAGTAAGTGCCCATTTTACAGATGGGAAGACTGAATTTGTTATACAGTGTTATGCAGCTGGGCAGTGGCAATGGCAGATGAGAGTCTAAAGCTATTATTTGTCAAGTCTTGCCTTATATAGTTAATTTTTTAAAGATCATCTGAGTTTCCTGTAATTAGGGTTCAGACTTTTGTGGTTTTTAACTCTACATCGCCTGGTGTTTTAGCACAAGGTCAGACATTATTGAACGCTTAGTGAAGATTCGTGACAAATTCATATAAGTAGATAAGAAGTTTAGTTTACAGAAATGATTTTCCTCTATCTGGAACCGACAAATGAAGGATGCAAATGAAATGGAAAGTACTTCTGGGTCAATTTTTTGTTTGGTGTAACTGGGGTCCCTCATTCATCCGTTAGTAAGAATATTGAGTTTGAATATTCTTTCAAGGAGTTTTCAAATGATTTCTAGTGCTAATCTCTAGTAATAGTATTGAGAGACAAATGTGAAAACTAGAGTCCTAACTTTTGCCCCTTCCCCAGATTCCAATAAAATCGACAACAGATTTGGGATTAGAAACCGAATGGTCACCTCAACAGTTTGATCCTTACTCAAAATTTAGTCAAACCCCAAAAATCTCTTACCAAGCCAAGCATGTGAAATCCCAAACACCAGGCTGATGCACACTAGGAAGAAGAAAAACATGTTAGGGAAGCAACCAAGTTTCTCTGGGCTCAACTTACAGATATCCCCCTAAGCTTGAGGGTCTTCTACACACACGTATTCAGACTGCATTCAAACTTTCCTGTGCTTGCTAAAAAATAAAATGCTGGGGCGTGGGTGTTTGACCTAGTGTTTGAGATGTTGCCTGGGATGCCCGCATCCCACACTGGAGTTCCTGGGTTTGAGTCCAGCTCTGGCTTCTGACGCCAGCTTGCCACGCATGTACCCTGAGAGACAGAGGTGATGGCTCCAGTACTGTGTCCCCACACCACACAGGACACCGAGACTGAGTTCTTGGTTCTTGGTTTCAGGATAGCCCAGCACAGACTGTTGTGGGCATTTGTGGGATAAATCAGCAGATGGGAGCTGTCTGACCCACAACATATGGTCCAAGGACTGCATCCAGACTTTACCCAAAATAAGGTCCATGTGGGATCTGACACTAACAACAGGGGCTGTGCTGGTCGAGGGTATAGCCTGAGAAGCAGTTATCTATCTGGAAAATTTCACCAAATATGAATAAGTATGTTGCTAATTAGCCAGTTTTAAAGGTAAAGACATTCACTAAAGGTGGAAGAGGCAGAAAAGGCGTTTGTGATGGAAACTGGTGAGTCTCAACTTGGGGGGCCCTTGTTGTCTGGATGTCACAGGGACTCCAGGGGGATTGGGATTACCAGCATTTTAGTGGGGGAGAGCAAGGATGCTATCTATCCATTATCAAGTGCATACACCGTGCTGTACCCAGAGAACTGCCCCTCTACGGATCCCCTACTGCTAGACTGCGGAAAAGATGACATAGCGACATGGAAGTAGGATCAGTAGGAGGATACTGAAAAGGCACTGATCAATAGGACTGGAAGGAAAAAAATTGGGAACAGGCAAAAATACAGAAACCAAAGTTCAGAGATGACTCTTCAGTCTGATGGACGTGGTAGGTGATAAGGAACTTGGTCTTTTCCCAAACAAAAGAATGGAGGCCGGCGCTGTGGCATAGTGGGTAAAGCTGCTGCCTGCGGTGCCAGCATCCTGTACGAGTGCCTGTTCGAGTCCTGACTGCTCTACTTGTAATCCAGCTCTCTGCTATGACCTGGGAAAGTCGTAGAAGATGGCCCAAGTCCTTGAGTCCCTGCACCCGCGTGGGAGACCTGGAGGAAGCTCCCGACTCCTGGCTTCAGATCAATCCAGTTCTGGCCGTTGGGGCCATTTGGGGAGTGAACCAGCGGATGGAAGACTCTTCTCTCTTTCTTTGCCTCTGCCTTTTAAATAAATAAATAAATCTTAAAAAAAAAAAAAAAGGCAAGAATAGGATTACATACAAGGTATTCCTCATCTTATACTGAGTTTCACGTCCTTCTTGTTTGTTTTCCTAAGAGTAACAATAGGGCAGAAAACTATGGACTCCAAACTATTCCTGCAGGCTCCTGTCTAGTTTACATTTGACTTCTGACTCCAGGCAAGCTGCTCTTGGGTTTGCAGGGCTCTTGGTGATAAGGACATCACAGGTTCTTTCCTGTAGGAGTCCGGTTAAAACACTTACCCAATAGATGCAAATGAAGGGATCTGACAGCCGAGGCATTTGGGCTCCAAAACATCTTTCTTTGTTGTTTTTTTAAGTCCTTTGTTTAGTTCATACCTGAAAGGAATTCAGTATTAAGCAAGCAAAATTCTGGTGTGTAAATTGTGAAGATAAGAATGGAGACAAAGTCACAGCAAGAGGCCACCAAGATAGACAAATCCTTGGCTCCAGCCTTCCTCTACCCTCCCGGGGTAGCCTTCTTCAGCTTCTCAAACCAACCTCTCCCCTAGCCAGGGGGAGGTTAAAAAAAAAAAAAAAGATTTATTGGGGCCGGTGCTGTGGCATAGTGAGTTAAGCCTCTGCCTGCGGCGCCAGCATCCCATACCGCCAGCATCCCATACCGGCGCCGGTTCCTGTCCTGGCTGCTCCACTTGCATTCCAGTCCCTGCTACTGGCCTGGGAAAGCAGTGCAAGATGACCCAAATGCTTGGGTCCCTGCACCCAAGTGAGAGACCCAGAAGAAGCTCTTGGCTCCTGGCATTGGATGGGCCCAGCTCCGGCTGTTGCAGCCATTTGGGGAGTGAACCACCAAATGGAAAACCTCTCTCTCTGTCTTTCCCTCTCTCTGTCTGTGACTCTGCCTCGCAAATAAATAAATCTTGTTTTTAAAGAAAAAAAAATTTAAAGATTTTATTTGAAAGGCAGAATTACAGAGAGGGAGGGAGGGAGGGAGGGAAGGAATCTTCCATCAGCTGGTTTAGTCCTCAAATGGCCACAATGGCAGGGGATGGGCCAGGTGGAAACTAGGAGCCTGGAACTCCATCTGGGTCTCCCTCATGGGTGGCAGGGCCCTAGCACTCAGGCCATCTGCTGCTGCTTTCCCAGACACATTTTTTTTTTTTTCCATGAACTTTTTTTTTTTTATTTTTTTTTATTTTTTTAACTTTTATTTAATGCATATAAATTTCCAAAGTACGACTTATGGATTACAATGGCTTTCCCCCCATACCGTCCCTCCCACCCACAACCCTCCCCTTTCCCACTCCCTCTCCCCTTCCATTCACATCAAGATTCATTTTCGATTATCTTAATATACAGAAGATCAGCTTAGTATACATTAAGTATGGATTTCAACAGTTTGCTCCCACACAGAAACATAAAGTGAAAAATAATAGATGATTTTTTTAGATGATGATGAAATCAGAGCAGACCTATTGTCATGTTTAATCCCAGTGAGAGTCAAGTTGGGAATTGATAATTTCTTTCTTTCTTTTTTTTTTTTTTTTTTTTTTTTTTTTTACAGAGGATCAGTTTAGTATGCATTAAGTAAGGATTTCAACAGTTTGCACCCCCATAGAAACACAAAGTGAAATATATTGTTTGAGTACTCGTTATAGCATTAAATCTCAATGTACAGCACATTAAGGACAGAGATCCTACATGAGGAGTAAGTGCACAGTGACTCCTGTTGTTGACTTTACCAATTGACACTCCTGTCTATGGCATCAGTAATCTCCCCATGCTCCAGTCATGAGTTTCCAAGGCTATGGAAGCCCTCTGAGTTCTCCGACTCTTATCTTGTTTAGACAAGATCATAGTCAAAGTGGAGGTTCTCTCCTCCCTTCAGAGAAAGGTACCTCCTTCTTTGATGGCTTGTTCTTTCCACTGGGATCTCACTCGCAGAGATCTTTTGCCAGAGTGTCTTGGCTTTCCATGCCTGAAATACTCTCATGAGCTTTTCAGCCAGCTCCGAATGCCTTTAGGGCTGATTCTGAGGCCAGAGTGCTATTTAGGACATCTGCCATTCTATGAGTCTGCTGAGTATCTCACTTCCCATGTTGGATCACTCTCCCCTTTATTTACTCCATCAGTTAGCATTAGCAGGTACTAGACTTGTCTATGTGCTCCCTTTGACTCCCAGTCCCTTCACCATGACCAACTGTGAACTGAAACTGATCACCTGGAACAGTGAGATGGCATTGGTACATGCCACCTCGATGGGATTGAATTGGAATCCCCTGGTATGCTTCCAACTCCACCACTTGGGGCAAGTCAGCCTGAGCATGTCCCAAATTATACATCTCTTCCCTCTCCCATTCCCACCACCATGTTCAACAGGGATCACATTTCAGTTAATTTTCAACACTTAAGAATAACTGTGCATCAATTACAGATCTAAGAGAAGTGGAGCAGCTGGGACTTGAACCATTATGGATGCCAGTGTTGCAGGAGGCAGCTTAACCTTCTGGGCTACAATGCTATTCTTCAGGGAGAAATTTTAAACTTAACTTTTAAACAGGTAACAGTCATTTGGTTCACAATTTTAAACATACAAAATCCAAGTGAGAAATCTTGCTCCTTTAAGAAAATGACTTTGAATTTTTTTTTTTTTTGTAGATTTATTTATTTACTTGAGGGACAGAGTTACAGACAGAGAGCGGGAGAAATAGAGAGAGGTCTTCCATCTACTGGTTCACTCTCCAAATGGTCATAATGACCGGAGCTGGACCTGTCCAAGGCCAGGAACCAGGAGCTTCTTCCAGGTCTCCCATGTGGGTGCAGGGGCCCAACGACTTGGGCCATCTTCTGCTGCTTTCCCAGGCCACAGCAGAGAGCTGGATCAGAAGTGGAGCAGTCAGAACTCAAACCAGTGCCCATACAGGATACAGGCGCCACAGGCAAATGCCTAAATTCTCTGGCACAGCACCAGCCCCCACGACTTTTGTTTTTGCAAATCCTTCAGAATGTCTTTATACATAAGAAAAAAATAAACACAGCTTCTCATTTCCCCCCTTTTAGACAACAAACATGAGATAGCACAGATGGCCCCTGTTCTACCTTGATTTTTCCATTAAAATATATTTTGGGAAATCCCTCCACCAAGGAGAATTTGTGTTGTCAAATAGTTCTAACAGGGGCCAGCACTGTGGCTTAGCAGGTAAAGCCGCTGCCTGCAGTGCTGGCATCCCATATGGATGCCAGTTCGAGTCCCGGCTGCTCCACTTCCAATCCAGCTCTCTACTACGGCCTAGGAAAGCAGTAGACGATGGCCCAAGTCCTTGGGCCCCTGCACTCACGTGGAAGACCTGGAAGAACCTCCAGGCTCCTGGCTTCAGATCAGCCCAGCTCCTGCAGTTGTGGCCATCTGGGGAGTGAACCAGTGAAGCTCTCTCTCTCTCTCTCTGTCTGTCTCTCTCTGCCTCTATCTCTGCCTCTGTAATTCTGCCTTTCAACCAAATACATAAATCTTAAAAAAAAAAAAAAACAGTCATAACATTCTCATCTATGGACAGCCACCATTGACATAACTAATCCCCAGTGGATTGCAACTGAACTAGCTCCCATCTCCTCTGGAAGGTCTTCTCCTGGACAGGCATCATTTTGCACAGCTGCAAGTCTACGCCTAGGACATTTCCAGGCAGGGTATTGCTGTGGCTTCGACATGTGCCCCGAGGTTCGCTGTCGGAAACCCAATCCTCAACACCAGCGTTAAGAAGTGCTGAGGTCGCGAGGACTCTGCTCCCGGGAATGGATTAATGCTGTCACTGTGGGAGACGGAGTGTTTGCTATAAAAGCTGGCTTGGTCCACTCGAACATACGTGCTCTCTCGCCCATGGCCTTCCACCAGGGTGTGGAGGCGGGGAAGGCCCTCACTGGACTTGGCCCTCTGATCTTTGAGTTCTCAGCTGCCACCAGAATTGTGGGCCAAATACATTTCTGTTCATTACAGATGAACATGGTATTCTGTTATAGCAGCACTAAGTGGACTAAGGCATCAAAGAGTCCCAGCAAGAAATTGCACATTCAAATTAGATTTTGAGGTAGACTTTTAACAGAGCAACTGAGGTAGGCAAACCATAGGCAGCATGTAGTACCTTGGGCAAACACCAGTCGGTGCTGTTACCACTCTGAGTGTGAAGGGAAAACAAGAAAGGAGATTTGGGATTTGGAAGAAGAATCCTGTAAGAGGAGCTAAGACGTGAGGACAAATGCCACAATCAGGCTAAGGTGACTGGACAGGGCAGCTGAGGAATAAATTCCCTTCATTGTCTCCCTCCTTTCTCTTACTTGGGGCTGCCCCCACTTGCTGAAACCAGTGTGAAACCGTAGGGCAAGGGGAGTGGGGTTGTGTTCTGAGACAGGATCCCATGGCAAGGTCAAGGGTGGAGAAAGGGTAGAAAGTGGGCCTGGAGGGGCAGATGGAGAACTCCAGCAGGCAGGGCCACGTGGCTGTAATTCTGATAGAAGTAGTGCGTCTGCCTGCCCCCGGGGCTGTGCCCAATTACATAACCACCTACATCCACATCAAGTGAGACTTTCTGCTTTCTAGCTCTTGGATGTTTTTCCAATTCATAAGTGAAGCACTGTCGTCACGCTAATTTCAGTTACAGTTCTTACTCTAGGTGAGATGCAGCATCTTTTACAAGAACTGCCTGCGTTTCCTTTCCTCTGTCTGTTCCTTCCTTGGCCCAATTTTCTATGAAGTTGTTGTTCTCTTATTGGTTTGCAGATGCTTTTTTTTTAAGTGTGAAGGAAACTGGCCCTTTGTGTTATGAATCACATCTTTTCTTCTCCCTCATCTGTCTCTTGCCCCTTGATTTGCTTGTGCTTTTATTTTTAAACCTTCCAGAAGTTGCTGAGTTTCAGGTTTTAGATTAAAAAGTATTTTCTTTTTCAGCATATCTGAATTCTGAGTCGCAGTTAGAAAGCCTGCCCTACTCTCTTATTTTATTCACCTGAAAGACATAGTTACAGAGAGAGGCAGAGAGAGAGAGAAAGAGAGAGAGAGAAAGAGAGGTCTTTCATCTGATGGTTTACTCCCCATCATTTGGCTGCAGCGGCTGGAGCTGAGCTGATCCGAAACCAGGATCCTGGAGCTTCTTCTGGGTCTCCCACACAGGTGCAGGGGCCCAACCACTTGGGCCATCTTTTACTGTTCTCCCAGGTGCATGAACAGGGAGCTGGATCTGAAGTGGACCAGCCAGGACGTGGACCAGCGCCCATATATGGGATTCTAGCACTGCAGGCCGGGGTTTTAAACTGCTGCGCACAGCACCGGGCTCTAGCCTGCCCTACTCTTAAGATGAGAAAGGACTCTTTAAGAAATGAAAGGAGCCCCAGCATGTCTTCGTTCATTTTCTCCCTCCATCTTTCGTCCCCACACAGATGACAAAGCCCTGTTGATTCTAGAATTCTTCTGCACCTCAAACACCGGGTGGTCTAAGGCCCCATGCCCATAGGAAAAAAAAAAAAAAGATCGTGATGTAGCTGATTGAGCTCAAGCCAAAAACAACTGCATTTCTTTAAAGTCCCAGGCGGGATATTCTAGAGAAATCCAAGCAGCTCCAAGTCAACATTTCCATCCCCGCGGCACACTCCACCACCAATGAGACACTGAGACACCTTCGCCCACAGCTTACCCCGTTGCACTGTGCCCATTTAGAAACATCTGCTAGGATACCTTTGTGATGGATGCAATGCCAGCCCCCGACATCACTTCGTGGTGGGTGAGGCCCATGGCTGTGACACTGGGCACACCTAGATTGCTGATGTCACATCTGATCCAACTCCCTTCATTCAAATGCCCAACCTGAGGCCTCTAGTCTCTCCCCTTTTTTTCTGCTGACAGCCCATATTCATTTCTGTTATGTATCCATAGCAATCAATATTCAGTCTCTAGGGACAAATTGTGTGTTTTTTTTTAAAAAGATTTATTTATTTATTTGAAAGTCAGAGTTAAACACAGAGAGGAGAGGCAGAGAAAGAAAGGGCTTCCATCGCTGGTTTACTCCCCAAATGGCTGCAACAGCCAGAGCTGGGACAATCCAAAGCTAGGAGCCAGAAGCTTCTTCCAGGTCTCCCACGTGGGTGCAGGGGCCCAAGCAGAGAGCTGGATCGGAAGTGGAGCAGCTGGGACTTGAACCAGCAACCATATGGGATGCTGGCACTGCAGGCGGCAGCTTTACCGGCCCTCCGAATTGTTTTTTAACTTGAAAAATATTTTTTATTTCTTTGAAAGGGCAGAGAGACAAACACAAAAGGATCTGCCGTTTGTTGATTTACTCCCCAGATGTGGCAACAGCTGGCACTGCTGTGTGGGTGGAAAGGTGTCTATTAGCAGGTTATATTAGCAGGCAGCTGGAATAGGGAGAGGGGCTGGGACTCAAACCCAGGCACTCTCATACAGGGTGCGGGTATTCCAAGTGGAGTCTTAACCACTTCAGGGAATGCCTGCCCCTCCTGCCTGAACTGTTAACAGAGCCCCTTAGAACTCCCCCTGACTACCAATAGATCAGTCTCCCTCAAGCATGCCTAGTCTCATCTCCGCAGTGAGGGCCAGCCTCTACCCTCCAGGGCCCTACATGCAGAAGGGAGCATTGCTGGTTGAAATGCGCTTCTGTGACTGCCTTGAAGTTCTTAGTGATTCTGTCTTTGCGCTGGTGGCCTGTGAGTGGGGGGGCTGATGGAACGGTGGGGCACAGGGCAGGGTGGGAGCCTCAGCTCACACACGCACTGCTCCTGTCCTCTGCAAGACATGCTCTCCACAGCTGAGTCCCTGCCGGGCCTCTCCCTGTGCCCCATGACTGCTGCCACCCTTGGCATGGGTGCCAACTGGGTGACACTGGCAGAGTCCCAATGTTTCTCTGAAGCCCTCCTGGCATGGGTGCTGGGGAGGTCAAGGTCAGGTACTCCAGCCCTGACCTGGCGGTGCTTGCCTCACTCAGGGCATGGCTGGCTGGACTCTGGGTCTGGAGGGGATGAGCTTGTAGGTCACCCTTGAGCCAGGCACCTAGCAATAAAGGTTTCAGGACCCTTGGCTGTGGCCTGTACACAGAGGGGTGGGATGGCAGGTCCCTGGGAAGAGAAGCGACTCAACTTTGCCAGAGCCTGCCTCATACTGGATTGAACAGCAGCTGCCAAGAGGGGGACTCCAGGCCCAAGTGTGTACACACCTACATTCACCAGGGCAGGGGGGCCCTGGCGACCTGAGGGGACCTGCATGGGCCCCCCAGTGGCATCACACCTGAGGGGGCTCTGTGCCTGGGGAAGACCTTTCTTCCTCTTTTACAACCTTCTTGAGTCCGGCTTAAGTTGGCTTCTTCTGGCTGGTTTGAGGGAACTTCCCAAGACTTGCTATAAAACACTAATTGTGGAATTCAGTGATTGCACATATGCATTAAACACTTTTACTTGCAATTAAATCTGACTTTGCAAAAGCAAGTACTGTAAAATCCATGCTGATGACTTGCTTTACTTAGAATGACTTTAAATAGCAAATAATAAAAAACAAGGAAAGATCACGGGGAAAAGGTGTATATTTTAGTACCTTTAGTAACTTCTCCCCGCTTCTTAAATGAGTGGGCCCTGCATTTTTATTTGCTCTGGGTGCACTGTACAAATTATACAGCCAGTCCAGGCTGGAGCACACTGCTGCCCGACAATGCCCAAGCTCCTCGGGGTGAACTCAAGGCCATCATCAGCTTTCTGCTTTGCCCTGGGGCTCCAGGCAACAGATCACCCCCTTTGCTGGCCTCCCCCTAACCCCACTCCTAGGTCTACCCTGGAGCTGGCCTTCCCACTCACACTCACATGAACACCCTCTGTTGTCAAGGCCCAGCTCAAATGCATGACGCTGCCTGGGGGAAATGACTCCTCTTGTTAGAATCTATTAGGCCACTGAGGCCTGACAGGACCCTGAACCCCCAGGCCTGATGAAACTGGTCACAGGCAGAGAATCTAAAGGCTAGTGCAGTGTTGACTGCTCTGCAAAGCCCTGTACCTGGGACATGCCAAACTGCTAGGACAATGCACTGTAGACTTCACCAGGGACATGTCCCCCACCCACTTAGCAGGTCAACAAGCCACCTAAGAAGGGACTCTGCCTGCTGCTAGCCCCTGCTCTCTCTGGGTAGCCTCAACCCAGACACTCTCTTTACCCACCAAGTATGTCCCTAAAATATAAAGTCCTTTCTACTTTAACTGGCTGCCTCCTTGCCTTCTTTGAACTCAAAAATCCCCAAAACTAACCCTTCTCAAATTCCAACTCCTCCTGGACAAACAACCCTCAAGGGACACACTGCTTCACATTCTCCCAGGAAATAGTGCAATTGTGTCTTTCCTTCCACCTGGCGCAGCCTGATGCCTGGCACACGGCTAGGCAATCGATGTATAAGGAATGAACTGGATTCAGAAACACAGGTACTCGGATGAGTGTTTGGTGCAGGGGACATCCATGTCCCGTATCAGAGAGCCTAGGGTCCAGTCCTGGCACCACTCCCGATTCAGCTTCCTGCTAATTCCTGCTAATTCGTACTCCAGGGAGATCAAGTAGTTGGAATCCCTGCCGCTCATTTGGGACAACGGGATCAAATTTCCAGTTCCTGGCTTTGGCCTGACCCAGCCCTGGCCACGGCAGGCATTTGGAGAGTGAACCAGTGCATGGGACATCTCTGTCTCTGTCCCCACACCTCTTCCTCCCACTCTCACTCTCTGCCTTTCAAATAAACAAAAGTAAAATACATGGATATACATATGATTACATAACTTATCCTCGAAATTAAAAAAATACAAAAAAGTACAAAGAAGACAGTAACAATCATCCTTATTTCTACCATCTAGTACCAAACAGTGCTAACATCTTGTTATATTTCTCGTTTATTTTTCAACTATCTTTCTTGCTTTTTTGTAAACATCCCTCCAATTTATTTCTTCTGCAATTGTGTTTTTATGATTTCTTTGGTCTACAATCGCTTTTAAATCTCTTATTTTGCAATTTTCTCATTTTGGGGCTTACTTTGTTGAATTCAAATTTTTATGAAGTTGTAGGTCTAAGGCAATCATAAGATTCTGTTCGAAGAGCCACACACACACACACACACACACACACACACACCCCTTTAGCAGGGCTCCTTGCAAGTTCCCTTGTCCCTTTCCCCGTCTCTCTCCCCAGGGGCGGGGAGGGTCTCAGGGCCTCCGATGCCAGCCCCAGCCCCTCCCTCCAGCCTCTGACGCCTCGCTCGGCCAGGTTACTTTAGGTTGTGTGGAGACAAATACTGAAACAGAAAGGAAGTAGGATGCCCAGGTTCTCAACCAGGCCATCGCTAGCCAAATACAGGGGTGGACAGAGCCTCCGCCTCACTCCGGCACGTTCTGATGGACCCGCTTGGGGTTGAAACGCGGGCGCCCAAGGTCTCCTAGCGCCCGGAGAGCATCTGTGCCGCACCTCACTCACCCAGACCCGCCACGGTCCCCCCCCCCCCCCCCCCCCCGGTCTCCAGGCTGCGTCCCCGCGCCCCTTCCCCCAACGCCGGCCGCCAAGCCGAGGATCTAAGGGCGCAGGGCGCTCCGCGGCGACCGCTCCCGGGGGACAAGGCATGCTTAATCCTGGGGGTCTCCCGGGGCGCGGGGCCGGAGACCCCGAAGCCGAGGCCTGACGGGGTACCCCGGTTTTGCAAGGCGGGGTGGGTTTTAAGGAATCTGACCCTCCAGCTTCATCACGACGCCCACCTGGAGGTGACAAATGCCCGGTGACCCTCCCAGGCATTCTTGGCGAGGTGCCAGGGGCAGCAGGGAGACCTGGACTCCCAGAAAGTCCGCCCCGCCCCAGCAGGATGATGAATGAACGGGGACCGCCCGCGGCGCCCCACAACAGCTAGAAGGCTGCGGGGTCTCCGAGGGTCGCGCAGGGGCCAGGGGCCGAGGACGCGGGGAGGGCAGCCTCCGGACGAGAGGGGTTGGAGGGGATTCCGGGAGCCGGCCGCGAGGGGCGGGGGCGCGCACCCCACCTCCGCCCCCGCCACGTCCCCTCACCTTGGCATGTCGCCGCACGATCCCCTCGGAGAGGCCAGCCTCGGGCCGCCCGCAGCCGGGCCCTGCGGCCGGGAGGCGCGCTCCCGGCGGCCTCTTCGGCCGCGGCGCGGGTCCGCGTGAGACAAAGGAGGGCGCAGCCAGAGAGTGGCCGCCGACCGGGCTCCGGCGGGCAGGAAGGGCAGGACTTGCAAAGTGAGCGCGCTCGCGGAGCGCAGGCCGAGCTTGGCAGAGAGAAAGCTGGCGACCGGACCGGCCGCGCCGGCCGAGGGGCGGGACCCGGGGGCGGGGCCTGGCGGAGGGAGGGGCCGAGAGCGCGCTGAGGGGCGGGACTAGAGGCGGGGCCGGGAGCAGCGCTGAGGGACGCGAGCGAGGGGCGGGGCCTGGCCGGCCGGGGTGAGACCGGGGGCGAGGCGGGGCCGGGAGTGGCGCTGGGGGACGAGAGCGAGGGGCGGGGTCTGGCAGGCCGGGGCGGGGCCGGGGGCGGGGCCGGGGGCGGGGCGGGAATGCCGCCAGAGCTAATTATCTGGCATCTGCAGCCAGCTGGTGCTGCTCCTACCCAACCCGCTGCCTCAGCGAGGCAGGTGCAAGGGAGAAGGGACAATGGATTTGGGGCCGTATTGCTTACTGTAGTGCCTGGAACTTAGACGACACTCAAACTGTGTTGAAAGAAGGGCGGAGCGAGTGAAGGGGTTCTTCACGGTCTCCCCTACTTCTCGGTTATATGAACTGCTCGGATTGTAGTTTTCCGATCCAGAAAACGGAAGCCGTGAGCCTTAAAGACTTGAAACGGCCCCAGGCTCAGGCTCAGGCTCAGGCTCAGGCTCAGGCTCAGGCTCAGGCTCAGTAAATGGTGCGAGTGCCGCCTCCCTCACGTCTTCCTTCGCACTCCCGTGGCTGGTCCACTCGCTGACTGCTGGTTTCCGAGGTTCCGGAACCCGAAAACCCTGCATGAGCTTGCTTCCCCAGGATACGTCCCCCGTCAACGTGCAACGCTTTCTGGGAAAAGTGTGTATGTACTCTGAACATTAAGCTACTACACTGCAAATGGTAAAATCATTTTGGATAAGAAGGGGAAAAAATACACTCGCCACCCAGGTTATTTTAGTGGAGCTACCCACTTTTTGTTTTCCGTTTTCTGGCCTCGGAGGAAACTGAGGACGAGGGCGGTTTTTTTTTTTTTAAAGATTTTTTATTTATTTATTTGACAGGTAGAGTTACAGTGAGAGAGAGAGACAGAGAGAAAGGTCTTCCTTCCGTTGGTTCACCCCCCAAATGGCCTCCAAGGTCGGTCGGCGATGCGCTGATCCAAAGCCAGGAGCCAGGTGCCTCCTCCTGGTCTCCCATGCGGGTGCAGGGCCCAAGGATCTGGGCCATCCTCCACTGCTCTCCTGGGCCACAGCAGAGAGCTGGATCAGAAGAGGAGCAGCCGGGACTAGAACCGGCGCCCAAATGGGATGCCGGCACCACAGGCGGAGGATTAACCTAGTGAGCCATGGCACCGGCCCCAGAGGGTGTTTCTTACTTCTTGTAAACTGGCGGAAAGAAGGGACATTTCCATCCATGAAGTCAGCTAAACATTCGCTGGTCCCCCTTTGTGCGCTGGGCACCGGGGTGCACGCGGAGGAAGCCACCGCCCTAATTCGCCTGTTGCCCTCCGCAGGGTTCCCACCAGCAGGAGGTGGGAAGAGAACTCACCCAGCATCCTGTGAGTTACAAACGACATTCAGCGTTGAAAATGTTTTCAGCCACTGCTGTTGAAATGGCCGAAATCTCCACTGAACATGGGAGAAAGAGCCCATCTTCACAGGACTCCATGCACTACATGCACGCTTTTACATAAATACATATAAAAATAGAAATGTATCAATACATTAAGTGTGATCAGTTGCAGCTTGGACAATAATGGGTGATTTTTCTTTTTCCTTTCCAGATGTTTTGCAAAATGAATTTTCACTTGGATGATCAGGAGAAAGCTTGAAAAAAAAAATGCTGTTCACCCTAAGATATGAAGAGCTTGGAAGTCATCACTCCATCCTCCCCCAACCCCAGTAACTGAAAAGCTGCACAAACTGAGAACCGACAACTCTTCCTTGATCTCTCCCTGAACTGAGTCACAGGGAAAGTGTAGCCCCAGTAAATGGAGTGACGGGCAGGTGCGAGAACCACATTTGGCTGGGACCAGCAGCCTCCAAGACAACAAGAAAACTTAAAATGTAATCGATTAGTTTCTGGAGGCTGAGCCCGGACTAGATTAAGGGATAAAAATAAATCTTTTTGTTTTTAAAAAAAAAGAGAGAGAGAGAGAGAGGAGATAAGACTCCTGAGGGCAGGTGGTGGTGGCATTGTGGTGCGGCCAGTTAAGGGTAGGTGCCTGCATCCCAGCTCCGGTCCCTGCTGCCCCACTTCCTGTCCACCTTCCTGCTAACGCACCTGGGAAAGCAGCAGAAGATGGCCCAGGTGCTTGGGCCCCTGCACCCACCTCAGAGACATAGATGAAGTTCTAGGCTTCTGACTTCCGTCTGGGGAGTGAACCATCAGATGGAAGACATCTCTCTCTCTCTCTCTCTCTCTCTCTCTCTCTCTGTAACTCTGCCTTTCAAATGAATGAATCAATCTTTAAATATTGAGTTTTACTGAGAAGCCCCATCAGGTTCTCATGATGACAGCCAGAGAAAAGTCCGCTCCTGCTTGGTCAAGGGGAAGGAAACAGCTGTTCTCACATGTGCCCTGCGTGTTCAGTAACCAAAACCTGTCTTCAAGGGGAACTACTTTTCCAGAACACGATCTGATCCCACAGAAGGGAACTTAAACAAGTTAGTTCACTCTAACCTTCTTGTCTGCTTATGTGTGTATACGGGAAACAAAGACTAGGAAACTTCTCTGAAGGTCACAACGCATTGATTCAGGCTCGTTAAACAAACAAACAAACAAACAAAAAACATGGGCCAGCCCTATGGTATAGTAGGCTAAGCCTCTACCTGTGGCACCAGCATCCCATCTGGGTGCCAGTTCCTGTCCCAGCTGCTCCTCTTCTGATCCAGCTCTCTGCTTGTGGCCTGGGAATGCAGTGGAAGATGGCCAGAGTGCTTGGGCCCCTGCACCCACGTGGGAGATCCGGATGAAGCTCCTGGCTTTGGATTTGCCCAACTCCGGCCATTGTGGCCATTTAGGGAGTAAACCAGCGGATGGAAAGTCTCTTTTTCTCTATCTCTCCTTCCCTCTGTTAAATCTTACCTCTCAAATAAATAAATAAAAAAGCTTAAAAAAAACAACCTGAGATTTCATCATAAGATTATGGAATGTTCCCCCACATAATGCCTTACCACACATCATCAGCACTCCACTACAATAACAATGGATTACAATTGTATTTAAGAAGGCATTTCTAGGACATCCACTAGATGAGATTGAAGCCTGTGACACCGCTGTAGCCAACATTAAACAGTCTAACCATACGGCAGATGGAACGCCTCATACTAAGGACTATGCACCTCAGCTCCTATTATCTGATCCATCAGGTTTAGCTTTCAACAAGAAATTGCAAGGCCAGTGTCATGGTGCAGGGACTTGAGCTGCCTCCTCTGACTCTGGCATCCCATATCAGAGCACCAGTTCAAGTCCCAGCTGCTCACTTCCTATCCAGCTCCCTGCTAATGAGTCTAGGAAAGCAGCAGAAGATGGACCAAGTACTTGGGTTCCTGCTCCCCAGGCTCCTGGCTTCAACCTAAACCAGCCATGCTGTTGTGGCCATTCAGGGAGTGAACCAGTGGGTGGAAGATCTCTTTTTTTTTTCCTGTCTCTCCCCCTCCCTCTCTCTGTAATTCTGCCTTTCAAATAAATAGATCTCTCTCTCTCTTTTTTTTTTTAATTACAAGGCATGTTAAAAGACAGGAAATAAAACACAATCTGAAGAGAAAAAGCAGGCTTAAGAATAAGACTCAGATATGGTAGAGAATTTGAAATTATCAGACTAGAAATTTAAATCAGCATCGGGTGAGTGTTTGGCACAGTACTTAAGATCCCACTTGGGGTTCAGCCTGTATGGGGTGCCAGCTCCCCCACTTTCAGTTCAGCTTCCTGCTAATGCACACCCCAGGAGACAGCAGGTGGAGGCTCAAGTACTTGGGCCCCTGCCCAGATTGAGTTCTGGGCTCCTGACCTTAGTCTGGCCCTGCCCCAAGTATTGCAGGCATTTGGGAAATGAACCAGCAGATAGAAGATCTCTCTGTGCATCTTTAAAAAGATAAATTAGCATCATTAACATACCAAGGATTCTATGGTTTCCTAGATGGCTGATCTTTGTCCTGGTTCCTGACACAGTTTCTGAATCCCTGTTATTTCCCTCAATGACAGGGGTGATAGGAGCGTCTTTGGCTTGAATGAAGTGACCCTTGGTGGGCCCTTGGATAGCTTCAAGATGGGGGCTGGGCACCAGAAAGAGCAAGCTTTCTGAGAAATGAAGCCCACGCTTTTGACCGCAACCTGCCAACCTCTGGGGGAAAGGAGAGAAGGACAGATGTTGGAGATTGAGCCAATAATCAGTTATGTCTGCCTGCCACTCTGACAGGCAGAGTGGACAGTGAGAGAGAAAGACAGAGAGAAAGGTCTTCCTTTTTGCCGTTGGTTCACCCTCCAATGGCCGCCGCCGCAGGCGTGCTGCGGCCGGCTCACCGTGCTGATCCGAAGGCAAGAGCCAGGTACTTATCCTTGTCTCCCATGGGGTGCAGGGCCCAAGCACTTGGGCCATCCTCCACTGCCTTCCCTGGCCACAGCAGAGAGCTGGCCTGGAAGAGGGGCAACCGGGACAGAATCCGGCGCCCCGACCGGGATTAGAACCTGGTGTGCTGGCGCCGCAAGGCGGAGGATTAGCCTAGTGAGCCGAGGCGCCGGCCAACAATGGAATTTGGAGAGCTTCTGGCTTGGTAAACACGTCCAGGTTCTGAAAGGGCGGTGCACCTGGAGAGGGGGTGGATGCGTTGTGCCTAAGTGAGTGCAAACAGAGGAGTACCACACATGGATAACATTGGATGGTCCTTTATTGCTGGTGGTGGAGAGCGGGCTCATGCCCTAAAGAACTCTCGACCCCGAAGCTCAAAGCAACAGGGTTTATAAAGGCAAAAACCACAAAATTGTGTGGGGGAATGCATGACTGCTAGGATCAAGAGGGAATACATGGTTACTGGGGTCACGCTGACCCAAAACCTATGCAAAACTAATATCAAGTATAATCTTAACAATACCAATTACAATCTGAACAATATCAATTGTAATCTTGACATTAATCCAAGTATTGGCCTAAATCATATGTAGGACATAGACAAATTACAATCTTGTCAATAACTCGGGTGTGTCTGTTTTTAAGCTTGAGCGATCATGCTAGGGGGTTTCTATGCTTTGGCAAGTGCGATGCAGGTTGCCAAGTGTGATGTAGGGGACTGCTTTTGTCTGAGTGCTTTAGGTCACAGTTTCAGACCAGAATCCCACGGCAGGCGGGGGGTGTCCCCAGACGGGCAGCTTCTGCTTTTTGCAGGAAGCGTGTGGCAATGTTATCTGCTGAGAATGAGGTGTTTGGATAAAGAATAGTCTAGATGTGTGATACTCTTGTGTATCATCGAAGGCTTCATGATGGAAGGTGAGTTTTGTGACGGCATTTCTGCAGGCTGGAGACTGTGCTCATGTGGGTTGGCTCCCTCTCTTCCTAAAGTCCCTACCTCTACAACTTCCTGCTTCCCCAGGGTCAATGGAAAGAGTGTCAGGAGGACCAGATCTGGTCCCAACTCTGGCCTGGTCATCTCATAGGTCAAGTTCACTTCTGAGGCTAGATGCTGCAGCCTGGTTTCCTCTTGGCAGATTCTGAAGCTAGGAACTTGACCTCCGACTTGCGTAAGTGAGGTGATTGGGGGCAGGTTCCTCTGAGAAACCCCAAATCATAGTGTGGTCACATAGGCAGGTGCTGTCTTCAGCCTGGCACATGGGAGGAAGTGGGGATGGGGTGAGGGGTGGCAGTGGCTGTTTCAGCTCTACTAACAGAGCCTTGCAGCCTTGCAAGCCCTTGGCCTTGTATGTAGAGAGAGAGGCAGCTGACTCTATCACATTCAACCTCAACTCAGGGGCCAAATCACGAGCAGGTGACCCTCTTTTCCCCTCTGATTCTCAGAATTACTCAGTTTGTTCTTCTCTTACTTTATTTTAAATCCAGCTTCAACACCCAGGACTTAATTCTCTCCATCCCCACCTGTCAATCTTCTTATGGGGTATGCATAGGGGCCCTGGGGCTGCCATAGTCCTATGATGTCTGAACCATCCCCCAAGCTTGCTTGAGAAATGAACTAGTGCTGGAAGGAAAAGAAAAAGGCAGTCAGGCCCCACCTCTTTTTTTTTTTTTTTTTAAGATTTATTTATTTATTTGAAAGATGGAGTTACAGAGGCAGAGAGAGAGAGAGAGAGAAAGAGAGAGGTCTTCCATCTGCTGGTTCACTCCCCAATTGGCCACAACAGCTGGAGCTGCGCCGATCCAATGCCAGGAGCCAGGAGTTTCTTCTGGGTCTACCATGTGGGTGCAGGGGCCCAAGATCTTGGGCCATCTTCCACTGCTTTCCTAGGCCACAGCAGAGAGCTGTATCAGAAGTGGAGGAGCCGGGACACGAACTGGCGCCCATATGGGATGCCAGCACTGCAGATGGTGGCTTTACTTGCTCCTCCACAGCGCTGACCCCTAATGCATTATTTTAAATAATTTAACAACATCTATAGACCCACTTGCCCTCCCCCAAGCTAGGCCCTAACCCCTGACCATCTGAGGGTATTCCTCCCCAGACCTGTACAGTCATCACCCAGAATCCAGCCAATGGTTTCTTTGCTCTCTTTCTTATATTTTTAATGGTTTTTAATTTGTAGTCTTTTGAGGCTCTGTTTTTTGCTTTCATAAATCATTAACATTCCCTCCCACTGACTTTTGCGTATTTTATTTGCTTGCTATGAAGTGTTTCATTCCATGAGCAGACTTGGTATCAGGTGAAATTGTAATATGGCTTCAGAAATTCCTGGTGAACACACATGGTGTTCAACCAAACGCTAATCAAGATGCTGTTATCATGGAATTTTACAGATCTCCTTAAGGGCTGAAGTCAGAGGACTTAACAAACAGAGCTTGACCTAGGTGACGTACACGCATGTTTCACGGTTCTAAGGTCGTTTTCCTCACTACTTGTCCGCACTGTTCCATTGTCTTCAGGTCTTCTTGTGGTTGGGAAATTGGTTGCTGATCCTGTCTTCGGTTCTTTGTAGAGCTACTCTTTCCAGAATTTTCTTCATTTTTGATAGTCTCATATTTCACTATGAATTGTCTAGATATTTTTGCTCTTTTTGATTCCACAGATTTTTGGGGTATTAACATTTATTTATAAACTGTCCCATATTTTTTGTTTTTCTTTAATATTTTTAATTTTTTGCTCGTCTTTTGAAGGACTTCCTCAATTTGAACTCCCAACTCATCTATTCGTCCCTGAGTTGTATTCATTCTGAGTTTATTGCCGTAAAAATGTGTTCTTTCCTTCAACAATTATTTTTTCCAAGAACTTTTCCTGTTTTTAAGTAGGTTTATTTGAAAGACTGAGAGCTAGTGAGAGTAGGCGTGAGAGTGAGAGAGAAAGAGAGACGGCACTTTCACCTGCTGGTTCATCCCCCAGATGCTCACAATAATCAAAGCTGGATCAGGCTGGAGTCAGGAGCCAGGAACTCAGTCTAGGTCTCCCACGTAGATGGCAGGGACTCAACCATTTGAGCCATTACCTGCTGCTACCGAGGGTGCCCCTTACTAGGAGCTGCAATCAGGAGTAGAGCCAGGAACTCAGGCCCTCTGATGCAGGAGGCAGGCTTCCCAAACAGCATTTTAAAGGTTGAACCAAATCCTGTTCCCTAGACATTTTTTTATTGACATATAGTGTTTGTACATTTTTATGGAGTACAATGTAACAATGCTATACATGTATAAATGTATCTTTATTTCTTATGCCTTTTTTAACAGTAGTTTGTCTCACTTCTCCTTATTTCTTAGTAAGTTAAGAAAGAAGTTAGCAAGTGAAGAAAAACGGCTGATTGTAACTTCTTGGACTTTGCCCACATTTCGGCTTCTGTTGGAATCTGATTGTAACTTCTTGGACTTTGCCCACATTTCGGCTTCTGTTGGAATCTGTGATCTAGTAATCTATCTAGTAATCTGTATCTAGTAATCTAATCTGGAATCTGGAATCTATCTTTTGGGAAATGGTTATGCTTCCCAACTGTCTTGCTGTGTTGACCCATGAAACATTTTCCAAGAGGGGTTGGCTTCTCCATCAGGCAGTGCCCATGGGAGAAGACTGGACTCTGGTTTGTATCAGCCCCAGGGGAGAGGGGAGGGGCAGACCAGCCCCAGACACCTGCACCACCCTCAGCCATGCCCCAACCAGCAAGACAACCCCTCTGATCATCTCTCCACCTTTTATATCCAGGAAAAGCAATACAAGAGGAGTCATTCATTGGATATCATTTCCTTGACCTGAGGCTTTGGAAGGGAAGGGTCAGAAAAGGAAGACACTATCTCGTTTTGTTTTTCCTTAACTCCCTCTCCCAGCTCCTCATAGGCACAGGACTTCTGAAATACCTGGATTTTACTATGGGGATTTCTGGATTGAGGTCACTGCCAGCGTGGGTGTTGGGGCAGGCACTGCTGTCCCTGGTGTCGGCAGGGGCGGAGCAAGAGCAGAAGTGCACAGTTCCTCTTCTGTTTGGCCCTTTCCACACCCAGCACCCACATCCTGCAACCAGCCAGAGCACCCCCCCCCCAGCCCTTCTCAACTGTTCCCCTCTGATTTCTCCAGTTTTCCCACTGTAGTTCTTCTTGGGCTTATCTTGGGAAACTCAGCCCCTTCTTGCTGATTCAGCATCTTTGTTGAAACCGGAACCTGCATCCACTCAATAGGTTTTGACTGAGAAGTTTCTGTTGGACATTGTGCTGGGTGCCACGGCACACAGTGGACAGGGCTGGCCTGGTCTGCAGCCCCGCACAGCTGCTTACAGAACAAGAGGGTCGAGGGGCCTTAAATAAACCATTTTGCACCTAGGTGATTCATGGTCATTGTGAAGAGTTCTAGAAAGGAGATATGAGGATACATGGTTTGTTCTAGGGAGTTAGGGAAGGCTTCCTGGAGGAAGTGGCATTTGGACTGATTCAGGAAACTGGAAAAATGTTAGGTGTTAGCCATGGGCTGGGCAAAGGCATTTCAGGCAGAGAGGAGGGCTAAGGTTTGCTGGGGTTGAGTGGGGGAGGGGCATAGAGCCCTAGAAGTGCTGGCAAGAGATCAATGTGGCCACAGTAAACAGAGCAAGGAGGGGCCGGCACTGTGGCATAGCAGATAAAGCTGCTGCCTGCAGTGTTGTACCATCCCATATGGGTACCAGTTCAAGTCCCAGCTGCTCCACTTCCAATCCAGCTCTCTGCTGTGGCCTGGGAAAGCAGGAGAAGATGGCCCAAGTCCTTGGGCCCCTGCACCCACATGCTTCGGATTGGCCAAGCTCCAGCCATTGCAGTAATTTAGGAAGTGAACCAGCAGACAGAAGATTCTCTCTCTCTCTGCCTCTCTGTAACTCCACCTTTCAAACAAATAAATAAATAAATAAATCTTAAAAAAAAAAAAGAAAGAAAACAGAGCAAGGGGCCAAGAGAGGGGAGAAGAAGGCGAGGAGTAATCCTGCAGGGTGAGGGCTTTGGGGCTGCATTGTGAAAGCAGTGGGAAGCCACTGGGCAGTTTAAGAGAGAGCTCAGAACAGAGCAGCTGTATTACAAGATGACCCTGGTTCCAACGAGGACGGGGGCTGTGATGCAGGGAGACCAGTGAGCAGGTACTGCAGAAGTCCAGGGAGAGAGAGGACGGTGGCTGAGAGAGTGATGCCACCAGTGAACGTGGAGAAAAGCGGGTGGGTTTTGCAGATATTTAGGAGCCGGACCTGGAAGGGGTCGGTGATTGGGTTGGGGGTGGACAGGCAGCTGTAGACTCCCTTTGCTTAAGTACCTGGCCGGATGGTGATGCTGAGCACTGGGGAAAGACATCCTGGTGGAGAGACAGTGTGTGGAGAAGACAGTGGGATGGGTAGGCGGCGCGGTGCCTGTTGGGTGCGTGAGTGAGATAGCAGAGCTCGGAGGCAGGTTCTGGCTGGGGAGTCCTGGGCCTGCAGAGGGAGGTGGGCGTGGACAGCCTTCGGCAATGTTACCCTGTTTGGCCTCTCTAGCCTCACCCACTGAATGCTAGTGATGCTGCATCTGCCCTATCTTTGGGACAACCGAGAGCTGTCCACCTGCAGCTCCCGTGGGACCTTGTGGCTTAGAGAAGGCATGTGGAATGAAGAGGGGAGGGAGGGCCAAGGACGCTGTCAACATCAAGGTTTCCTAGGGCAAGAAAAGCTGGCAAAGGACACTGAGGAGTGAGGCTGTGAGCATCTGAGAAGAGGGAGGGCCATTGTACTGAGTCTGATGAGGAACCCGGTGGGGGGGGGGGGAGGAAGGCACTGATGGGGTGTGGGGGAGGGGTGTAGGGGAGGGCGGGGTGGGTCGAGAAATGGGTGCTGAGACAGCAAGGGAGACATCGGTGTGTGCACCTCTGTGTGTACACATAGGAATACACAAGTTCACACCTGGTGACTGCACATCCTGGGTATTTTAGCACAATACCGCTTAAAAAATCACTTCTTTCCAAGAAAGGAAATTAATTAAAAATACACTTAAATAGACCTTAACTTCATTTTTTTAAAAGAAAAACTTAAAAAAAATTTACTTGAGAGAAGTGAGACAAAGCCAGAGAAAGAGTTTCCATCTGCCAGCTCAGTCCCCAAATGCCCAGAATGTAGGGCTGGGCTGAGGCTGAAGCCAGGAGCCAGGAGCTCCCAGGTCTCCCACAAGGGTGGCCGGGTCCCAGCGACCTGATCTAACACCCATTGCCTCCCAGAGTCTGCATTTGCGAGAACGAATCAAGGGCGAGAGCTGGGGTTGAACCCACCTTCTCTGACAGGAGATGCGGGTGTCCCAAGAGGCATCTTCTGGGGCCAGCGATGTGGTGCAGCAGGTTAACGCCCTGGCCTGAAGCGCCAGCATCCCATATGGGCAAGGGTTCTAGTCTCGGCTGCTCCACTTCCAATCTAGCTCCCAGCTATGGCCTGCGATAGCAGTAAAAGATGGCCCAAGTCCTTGGGCCCCTGCACCCGCGCGGGAGACCCAGAAGAAGCTCCTGGCTCCTGATTGGCGCAGTCCTGGCCATTGCGGCCAATTGGAGAGTGAACCAATGGATGGAAGACCTCTCTCTCTTTCTCTGCCTCTCCTCTCTCTGTGTAACTCTGACTCTCAAGTAAAAAATAAATAAATCTTAAAAAAAAAAAAAAGAGGCATCTGGCTGGCGCGGCCCACCAGGCTAATCCTTGGCCTGTGGCGCCGGCACCCCGGGTTCTGTCCTGGTCGGGGCGCCAGATTCTGTCCCGGTTGCTCCTCTTCCAGTCCAGCTCTCTGCTGTGGCCCGGGAGGGCAGTGGAGGATGGCCCAGGTCCTTGGGCCCTGCATCCGCGTGGGAGACCGGGAGGAAGCACCTGGCTCCTGGCTTCGGATCAGCACAGCACGCCGGCTGTGGCAGCCATTTGGGGGGTGAACCAAAGGAAAAGGAAGACCTTTCTCTCTGTCTCTCTCTCAATGTCTGATTCTGCCTGTCAAAAAAAAAAAAAAAGGCATCTTCCATGCCAAAGCCCATCCATTCACTTTATTATTCACTTTATTGCTGCAATCTAACTTTCATATAAATCAATGTGATTAAGATCTCTGGTCCTAGTAGTTTTTAAGAGACAAATCTGACTTACGCTAAATAGTCTAGTAATGCTGGCATCGCTCAGAACGCTGAGATGCAGGCGGAGCTGGAGGGAAAGTCCAGGGTAGGAGTTCCCCGTTCTGAGCAGCGGCCACAGAGCTGCCCAGGCACGAGGAGCAGGGCTGGTCACAGCCCCAGGGGTGAGTCATCGCTGCCGAGCCCAGTTCTTCCCAGTGCGCGGGGAGCTTCTGGGAACCGGGAGGAATGCTGGCCAGGATAAGATCCCATGGAGTCCTCTCCCAGTAGAAAGGGGCCAGGCCTGTGGGCTCCAGGCGCTTTCTTCACTTTCCCGGAGTGTTCCCCCCGGTACGCACGTCCTCTGAGTCACCAGACAGGACTGATTCTTCTGCACTGGGTTTAGATTTCTGCTTACTTAACAGTTGGCTCCGCAGTCAGAATCAAAACAGAGCACATACCCATCCCCCCCCACCCCACTCCCACCCCCCCCCCCCCCCCCCCCCCCGTGCCACACCAGCCCTCATCCTTGTTCCGTGCTGGCTGGCTGGCCCAGCCCTGCCCTCGAGTCTCACTCCCTTCCAGTGACTTCCCTTTAGTTCTGAGACTTTAGGGTCTTCATCCTCCCTCGTATCCAGCAGGGACTGGGTAGGGGAGCTCCGGAGATAACCAAAATCCGAGGATGCTCACGTCCCTTGTAGCCTATGCACATCTTCTGGAATGTTTCACCTTGTCCCTAGGTGGTGTATGACACCCAGTGCAGCGTCAGTGCTAAGTGAATAGTTGGTAGACTGTATTGTTTGGGGAATGATGGGAAAAAAGAAAGAAAGAAAGAAAGAAAGAAAGAAAGAAAGAAAGAAAGAAAGAAAGAAAGAAAGAAAGAAAGAAAGAAAGAAAGAAAGAAAGAGAAAGAAAGGAGGGAGGGAGGGAGGGAGGGAGGGAGGGAAGGTTACCAGTGAATGGCAGGGAATTCAGGCGTGAAACAGAGTAGTGGAAAGTAAAAGTAGCAAAGTTTATTAGGGCAGGGACACCCGTAAGAATGGATGGGCACCTCTCCAGACAGGACCTGGGAGAGAGTGCCCAGTTGCTCAGACCTGGGGTGGGGGGCGAGGTTACATGGTAGAGTGGAAAGAGTACACCTGGGCAGGCAGGCGGGCGGCTCAGCAGAGAGGCAGAGGGCTGAGCGCCCAGTCCGGTTGGGGGTGGCGGTGGGGGGGGGTTTAAGGAGATGGGTCTCTGTCTTCACACATCTCCTCCCGAAACAAAGGATTTTATGGATGTAAATATTAAGAAGCTCCTATCTGAGTTTTCCCCTGAAGGTATCAGACAGGAGGAAGCCTAGCTGGCGTCCTAACCCAGGATCCCGGAGCAGGGTGTTTGAAATGCAGATACCGGGCTGCATCTGGGAGATTTGTGGAAGATTGTCAGGCAGAAGGGGCGGGGACCCCCACCTGGCAGGTTATCGGGTAGGAGGGGGCAGGGCAGGATGCGAATACCGGGCTGCCCATGAATGACTTTGAGATGCAGATGCATATGCATATGCGGGACAGAGACGTCTTCTCTTTAGGCCTTTATGTCACACACATAAGCTCATATCTGACTTCCTACCTAAAGGAAGGAAGGAAGGAAGGAAGGAAGGAAGGAAGGAAGGAAGGGAGGGAAGGAGGGAGGGAGGGAGGAACCCGCACACCCGCAATGCAAAGTATTTGTGGTTGCTGGGATCTCAGGTGCAGGGGGCTGGGCCGGCTGCCATTTGGGCAACACTGATCTGGAGGAAGACAAAGGAAACCCGCAGGCCATTGTGAAACAAAGAGTGATTAGAAGCAGAAGCCGGCCAGGGTGCTTCTGGGACCAAGACAGCCCCGCCTGCATCCTGCAGGCTTCGTGGCAGGGCGGTGGTGAGCAGTGGCTGTGGCTCAGGCTGAGGGCTCAGCAGCCCGCCCTGTGAGAGGTCCAGGCAGACACAGATCCCGTTCTGCAGCGGCCTGTGGCTTCTCCTCGCCTCCCTCCACGCCTGTGTTAGAAAATTGCAACTTGGGGCTCATTTGTGGGCTGGGAAAGGGATCTGGTGAGGCTCAGCCCTCCTGATTGCAGTAAAAGGAATGCAGAAATGGGCCAGAAATAGCAGTGCACGGGGCCCGGCAGGACGCGTGTGTGCAGTTTGGGGGGTCTGTGCACGGGGCGTGCGTGTTGGGTGTGGTGTTGGGGTGGCGTATGCAGTGTGATGTGGTGCATGGTGTATGTGTGTTATATGAGTGATGCATGTGGCATGTGGGGGCATGTCATGTGTGTGGTACTGTGAGACCTGAGCCTGGATCAAGGTGTAACTATTTTAAATTAGGCCTCCATCTTGTAACTTGGGCCTGACCAGGCCCTGAACCCTAAGCCAGAAGCTCCTAAAAGTAAATAAATGAACTCCCCTTGCAATAAACTCTCCTAGCAACAGCTGATTAACAGATTAACAGAGAAATACCTAGAGTTCCTGGTGTCTTCTCGGGGCAAATAAGGCGATTGATAGCTACCTGAGACCCAGCAGCTCGGACCTTATGCTTCGGCCAATCAATTCAAAAGGCATCAACCCCAAAGCCATCCAACCACCTTTAGTAGGTCCGTTCCCGCCGCTGGATGCACTAATCCATTCTAAGAGATGTCCTTTAAATTCCCCGCGGGATGAGATGATTTGCTAAATGGGACCATGATGTACAGAATGTCTCTGAAAACCCTATAAAAACCCTGTTAACTGAAGGGTCGGGCCTCTCAACTCAGACCAGCTGCGTCAGTGTTGATTGAGAGACCAGGCCCGGACCTGCAATAGAACTCTCGTGTGCTTTACAGCGGTATCGGCTCCTTGGTGGTCTTTGGGGACAACTGAACTGGGCATAACGGGACGTGGTGTGTGTGTGCTGTGTAGTGTATATGTGGTGTGTCAGGTGTATGGTGTGTGTGTGGCATGGATGGTGTACATCGCCCTTGATCTTAGCCAAAAGGCCAAGAAGCGATTGCATGGTGTGTATTGTAGTTGTGGTATATAGCGGATGCGGTTATGTGGTGTATGTTGTGGGTGTGGTGTCTGCTGTGTGATTTCTGCTGTGTGATTTGTGTCTGGTCTATGTGTGATGTGGGTGGTATACGCAGTGTAGGTTATTGCTGTGTCCAGCGTGGCAGGGTGTCAGGTTAACCTGAAGGAGGAACAGTAGCGCGTAGATGAAGGAAGCAGACCAGACTGAAGAGTTTAACGTGGGGACACCAGGGGGCGCTCTGTCCGCTGCCAGGGTGGAGGCAGAGGCAGAGGCAGAGGCCCAGATGTCTGGTTACTCCGCGTGTTTATTATCCACGGTGATGTGACTGATTAGTCATGAAAAACACGCAGCTCCGTGGACACAGGATTACCCGATGCAGGAGTTTAAACAGTGAACCAGGGAACAAAGGAGAGTTTGGGTGTTTGCAGAGAGGATGTGATGGCTTGGAAGCTGGGATGAAGAGAACAATCACAGGGCGGACGGCCCCCCCTTGCTTTTGCCGGAGCCCACGGCAGTTCCTTGGCTACCTCAGCATCACGTCAAATGACCTTTGCCATTGACATAACTGCGCTGCTCACCGTGGCAGTCTGGACAGGCACGCCATGCAGTGGCCTTTAACAGAATTCAGGCCATGTGGTGGTCCCCGACATGTTACCTGTGGTGTATATATTTTGTGTGTATGGGGTGTATGGTATGGATGTGGTTAGGTGGTGTATGTTGTGTGTGCTGTGTGTGGTATATGTGGTGTACATTGTGTGTAGTAGGTGTGGTATGCATGTGCTGTGTGTTGTATGTGGTATATGAGGTGTACATTGTGTGTGGCGTGTGTGGTACAGATGTGTTTTTTTGTGCTGTGTGGTATAGTGTACATTGTGGGGTGTGTGGTATATATGTGGTGTATGTGTGGTGTACGGTGTATGTGGTGC
The DNA here is from genome assembly GCF_964237555.1 of Oryctolagus cuniculus. Lineage (NCBI taxonomy): Eukaryota > Metazoa > Chordata > Mammalia > Lagomorpha > Leporidae > Oryctolagus > Oryctolagus cuniculus. Next base: position 11,824,747 of record NC_091435.1, read on the forward strand.
TCACTGTGTGTGGTATGTATGTGGTATACATTGTGTGTGGTGTGTGTGGTATGTGATATGTGTGGTGTACATTGTGTGTGGTGTGTATGTGGTATACATTGTGTGTGGTGTGTGTGGTATATGTGTGGTGTGTGTGGTATGTCTGTGGTATGTGGTATGTGGTATATGTGGTGTACATTGTGTGTGGTGTGTGGTATATGTGGTGGACACTGTGTGGTGTGTGTGGTGGACACTGTGTGGTGTGTGTGGTGGACACTGTGTGTGGTGCGTGTGGTGGACACTGTGTGGTGTGTGTGGTGGACACTGTGTGTGGTGCGTGTGGTGGACACTGTGTGGTGTGTGTGGTGGACACTGTGTGTGGTGCGTGTGGTGGACAGTGTGTGTGGTGCGTGTGGTGGACACTGTGTGTGGTGCATGTGGTGGACACTGTGTGGTATGTATGGTGGACACTGTGTGTGGTGCATGTGGTGGACACTGTGTGGTGCGTGTGGTGGACACTGTGTGGTGCGTGTGGTGGACACTGTGTGGTGTGTGTGGTAGACACTGTGTGTGGTGTGTGTGGTGGACACTGTGTGGTGTGTGTGGTGGACACTGTGTGTGGTGTGTATGGTGGACACTGTGTGTGGTGCGTGTGGTGGACACTGTGTGTGGTGTGTATGGTGGACACTGTGTGGTGTGTGTGGTGGACACTGTGTGTGGTGTGTATGGTGGACACTGTGTGTGGTGCATGTGGTGGACACTGTGGTGCGTGTGGTGGACACTGTGTGTAGTGGACACTGTGTGGTGCGTGTGGTGGACACTGTGTGGTGTGTGTGGTGGACACTGTGTGGTGTGTGTGGTGGACACTGTGTGTGGTGTGTATGGTGGACACTGTGTGGTGTGTGTGGTGGACACTGTGTGTGGTGTGTATGGTGGACACTGTGTGGTGTGTGTGGTGGACACTGTGTGTGGTGTGTGTGGTGTACACTGTGTATAGTGTGTGTGGTGGACACTGTGTGGTGTGTGTGGTAGACACTGTGTGTGGTGTGTGTGGTGTACACTGTGTATAGTGTGTGTGGTGGACACTGTGTATAGTGTGTGTGGTGGACACTGTGTATAGTGTGTGTAGTGGACATTGTGTGTGTTGTGTGTAGTGTACACTGTGTGTGTTGTGTGTGGTGGACGCTGTGTGTGGTGTGTGTGGTGGATACTGTGTGGTGCGTGTGGTGGACACTGTGTGTGGTGAACACTGTGTGTGGTGCGTGTGGTGGACACTGCGTGTGGTGTGTGTGGTGGACACTGTGTGTGGTGTGTGTGGTGGACACTGTGTATAGTGTGTGTGGTGGACACTGTGTGTAGTGTGTGTAGTGGACATTGTGTGTGTTGTGTGTAGTGTGCACTGTGTGTGGTGTGTGTGGTGGACACTGTGTGTGGTGGACACTGTGTGGTATATGTGGTGTACACTGTGTGTGGTGTGTGTGGTGTACACTGTGTATAGTGTGTGTAGTGTACACTGTGTGTGTTGTGTGTGGTGGACGCTGTGTGTGGTGCGTGTGGTGGACACTGTGTGTGGTGTGTGTGGTGGATACTGTGTGGTGCGTGTGGTGGACACTGTGTGTGGTGAACACTGTGTGTGGTGTGTGTGGTGGACACTGTGTGTGGTGTGTGTGGTGTACACTGTGTATAGTGTGTGTGGTGGACACTGTGTATAGTGTGTGTAGTGTACACTGTGTGTGGTGTGTGTGGTGGACACTGTGTGGTGTGTGTGGTGGACACTGTGTGGTGTGTGTAGTGGACACTGTGTGGTGTGTGTGGTGGACACTGTGTGGTGTGTGTGGTGGACACTGTGTGTGGTGTGTATGGTGGACACTGTGTGTGGTGCATGTGGTGGACACTGTGTGGTGTGTGTGGTAGACACTGTGTGTGGTGTGTGTGGTGTACACTGTGTATAGTGTGTGTGGTGTACACTGTGTATAGTGTGTGTAGTGGACATTGTGTGTGTTGTGTGTAGTGTACACTGTGTGTGTAGTGTGTGGTGGACGCTGTGTGTGGTGTGTGTGGTGGACACTGCGTGTGGTGCGCGTGGTGCGTATGTGCGTGCTATGTGTATGGGTCACTGGCTGTCATCAGAAGCGTTTGGCCCCGAGGTGAGTGAGGCTGGCGTCTCAGGGGCCTGGGGCTGACTCGGTGTTTGTAACACCGGCATTCCCAGCATTCCCACAACTTCCATGTCCCGCTCAGTCCCTCGAATCACCCTGTGAGTCAGGGGCTGTTCCCGCCTCCCTCACTTACAGACGGGAAGAGGCCAGGGAGGTCCGGAAGTACCCAGTGACACACGGCAGGGGTGACAGCAGGGTCCCGGTCCCGAGGCCTGGCTCCAGAGCCCCATTCACAATCGCAACGCAGAAGGCACGCACGAGACTCAGTTAAGCAGGTTATCAAGGGAACAGAAACTAGAAAGCTCTATGCAATCCAGCTGGCTTTTAAAAGGCTGCATCGTGCGAAAGAGACGTTTCAGCTGGGCTGCTGCAAGGGACTCAAATGACAGAGGGCCGCAGGGCTGGAGAGAGCGAGAGTGAGACAGAGAGCAAGCGAGAGACAGGGCTCAAGCCACCCCAGCCCTTCTGGGCAGGGCAGCAGGCGAGGCACTGTTGTGGGGTTGTTTTCTGGGGAGTCCGTGATGTAACTGTTGAGCTACACCGCTCCCTGCCCCATGGTCCCCCCTATGGAATTTTCCAGATCTCCCAGTTGTGCCATGAGTGTGAGTGGATTCCATTAGCGGAGCCCAAAGATGCCCTGAGGCCGTGCTGGGATAACTGGGGGCCTGAGAACAGGTGGGAGCCGTTGATATCTTGGATGGTGATATCAATGGGCCTGAGCCATACACATTCCACTCTCCAAAGGGAGAGAGCCCAGGCTCACTCCGGGGTTCCAGAATGCGCCCATGAATGGTTCCCTGTTGACTCAGGTGGGGGGCTTAGACACTCCTGGAAAGAATTAAATTTTATCTGTCTAATGTCCTTGTCAGTAAAAGCAGTCTATGGCAGAGCAAGTCCACGCTGAATTTCACTGTAAGCGAAGAATCATCATCCTTTCTGGGTCACATCTACCTCTCAACTGGCCAAGGTCATTGTTATGGTTTGACTGTGGTTTGTTGCCCAAGTGATGTGAGTGGTGGTGGAATCTTTCATAGGTGGGACCCAGAGGAGGGGGTGGGGTGGGGAACTGCGGGTGTTCTACTGCATCAGAGCCTGCTTGCTATCCTCTAACTGCAGGATTGATGAGGCACGCTTGGCCCTGGGAAGATCCAGGCTAGCCCATCAGTGGGGCAGCCCCAGCCTTGGGTGTATGGAGCTGGGGCAAGAGAGAAGGAAATTAGAGGGAGGAGAGAGTCTGCAATGCTGGTCTTGAAGATGTCTGCAATGACCTTGGCTTTAACATCTGCAGCTCCCCATTCCGTGCCCCGGGAACCCAACTCAGCCTCTGAAGCTGGCAGTCAGTGCCACTCACAGGCTGCCTCTGTTCACCTCTGTGAACTCACAGGACCACAGGGGTGGGCAGGTCTGCACTTTCAACAATCGGAGCACACCACTGATGCGGTGTGTGGGACCAAGACTTTAAACCACAGACCCATTATGGGGAGTAGAAAAGGCAGTATGATTTTTAGAAAACAATGGGGGAGGGCTGGCGCCATGGCTCACATGGTAAATCCTCGCCTGCAGCACCGGCATCCCATATGGGCGACGGTTCTAGTCCCGGCTGCTCCTCTTCCAGTCCAGCTCTCTGCTGTGGCCCGGGAAGGCAGTGGAGGATGGCCCAAGTGCTTCGGCCCTGCACCCACATGGGAGACCAGGAGGAAGCACCTGGCTCCTGCCATTTGGGGAGTGAACCAGCAGAAGGAAGACCTTTCTCTCTGTCTCTCTCTCTCTCACTGTCTATAACTCTACCTGTCAAATATATAAAATAATAAAAAAAGAAAACAATGGGGGAAACATTGAGAAATACACAATTGAGAGAGGATCTTACTGCATGTGGCTGGCCTGGGAACAGGTCAAAACCCAACATCTGGGAGTGGACAGTCAGCCCAGCAGGCAAGACACTTGCTCCCACATCACGGTACTGGGTTCCATGCCTGGCTCCAGTCCTTGACCCCAGCTTCCTGCTCATGCAGACCCCGCGAGGCAGTGGTGATGGTTCAAGTAGTTGGGGTCCTGCCTCCCACATGGGAGACCCGGATGGAATTCCCGGCTCCCAGCTTCAGCCCTTACCCAGCCCTGGCTGTTGTGGGCATTTGGGAAGTGAAACAATGGATGGGAGTTTCTCTCTCTCTCTCTCTCTCTCTCTCTGCCTCTCAAACGAACAAACAAACAAAAAACACAAAACAAAAAATTCAAAATCTACAGTTTGGTTTCTACTCAATGCAGATTGCTTTCACATCATCATAAAATTAAAAAAAAAAATCTTAAGTCAAACCATCGTAAGTCAGGGGCCATCTGTATACAACTTTTCATAGGTCAACAAAAATTAAAGCCAGATGAGTGTGATGGACTGACCTGTGTCAACTTTCTCCAAATTCCTGTATTGAAGTCCTAACCACCAGAACCTCAGATTGCGACTATATTTGGAGGTAGGGTCTTTAAAAAGGCAGGTCTGGAAAAATGAGGTCATATGGCGTCTTTGTAAGAGATCAGGACACAGGCCCTGTGAAGACCCAGGAGGAAGACAAGCAAGCCAGAGACCTCAGACGGAACCACCCCTGCCGAGCCCTTGGTTTTGAATGTCTGGCCTCCAGGAAGGAGAGGGAATTAAGTTTCTGTTGTTTGAGCTGCCCAGCCCATGCCACTTAATAAAGGAGAACACAGCGGCCAACTTGTTTGGGGCCATCGCTCCGTTCATGTTAGGAAATGACGCCCTCTGCTGGGCCTGCATGTTAAAGGCCAAACAATCCCCGGAAAATAGAACTTCCTGTTCTGCCAGGACAGAATTAAGCAGCAAGTACTCAGGTCTTCTTTCTACAATCTTTAATGGAAACTTCAGAGTATAAACGATATGGAATCTTTAGAGAGCTTCTGGTATATGCCTTCACCTGTAATCAGGATTACATAAAAAAAAAAAAAACCCACAGTGGGTCCTCTATAGCCTCTGGGTTCAGATTCAACAAACAGTGGATCAAAAATAATGTGTATGTGTGTGTGTGTGTGGGTTGTGTCTGATTTCTCCCGTTCAGATTTTTCTTTCTGGTCATTTTCCCATAAATAATACAGTATAGCGACCGTGTATACAGTATTTACACTGTATTGGGTACAAGTTAGCTGGAGCTGGGTTGAAGTGTGTGGCAGGATGTGTTCTACGCAAATTCAACATCATTTTATGGAGGCGACTTGAGCATTAGGGATTTTGGTAACTTAGGTCTTGGGTGGTACTGATGGATGACTCTTTGGCAACCGGTGTGGTTCTCTACTGTGTTGTGCGTTAGCACGAAGGATGCTGGATGGTGAAGAGGGAGTGGGGCTGGTCCTGTGGGTGGGGCTGAGCGGACAGGGCTGCCTTCAAGTTCTGCGAAGCCTGGGGTGGTGACTTTGCACCAACCGAGTGGTGTGGAAGGATCCACCAGGATGGACGATGCAGCCCTCCAGCCAAAGGTGGGTTTCTCTTCCTGTAGAAAGTTCCCTAACACCTCCTTACGAAACTCCAGATCTTTAACTAAATCCATTGCTCCTAGGCAACAGTCCACAAGCAAATCCCTTCTAAGCAGGAGTCACCATCCTGCTGCGGTTTGGATTATCCAACCTGCACTCCTTGCTGCCATCCTCCCTCTCCTCACATGTCCCAGTGGTATTGTCAGGACTATGAACAGGACAAGTCTGGACCTGGCTTAGTGCATTTCAATTAGAACGTAGGATGTCCAAGCACTGGCCACTTTGTTTATTGCTACGAAAAGGTGGACAATCCAAGCAAATTGAGTTGCAAAAATCTATCATGGGATAGGAAAAGATCAGCCCTTAGAATAGTGCTTGGTGCATAGCCGGTGCCCAGGAAATGTTTTTCCAATCGATAAATGATGATGAAACACCGTGAAATGAGCCCTCCATCAGTTCTGAGTTCCAAATGTGGGTAGTCCCCTGACTGTTGTACACTGTCTTTATATAACGAGGTGTCTTCCCTCTATCATACAGCCTGGGGAAGGTGACAGCACATTTTTTTTTTATCTTTTATTTAATGAATATAAATTTCCAAAGTACGACTCATGGGTTACAATGGCTTTCCCCCCCATACCGTCCCTCCCACCCACAACCCTCCCCTTTCCCACTCCCTCTCCCCTTCCATTCACATCAAGATTCATTTTCGATTATCTTAATATACAGAAGATCAGACAGCACATTTTTGTAAAGTGTGCTGAGCCCGCCTCTTCAGGACACAGATGAGGCCAGCTGGTCCAGCCTCAGCTTCCAGATCCCCAGGTGGTCGTAAGCCATGCATTTGAATGAGGAAGTATGGCGGAAGGAGGCACTGTGGCCAGGCCCCTCCCCTTAGAGGAAGAGGCAGCTTCCAGTGGCTCCTGTACTGAACTTGCCATGCACCCCATTATTCATGTATTCCAGAAGCATTTGCCGAGCGCACCCCCATGTGCACGGCACACACAAGGGGACTTGGCAGTGAACGCGAGGGACACAGACTCTGGTTTCTGGGAGATCGGACTGTCGTGGGGGACACAGACGTCCTCACAAGTGTTTGTAACTGTGGTGAGTGCAGTTAGGGAGATGTGGGGCAACTTCTGGGTGAGAGAGCTGTCCCGCTGACCTGAGACATTCACCTCTAAGATGAAATTGGAAAAAGGAGCAGAGGGGGTCGTCAGGGTGGGAACGTGTTTGCTGGAACAGCAAACGCTCAAGGCAGTAAGTGTCATCAGAGCACAGCTAGGGAGGGGCTCGTGGGGGCTGAGCCCCTGCAGTGAGGCTGTGAGTGTCTTGCAGTTCCCACGGAGGTAACCTTTCCTTGTCAACCCTACACCTGGACTGCAGCGGCCAGAGGACAGAATATCCCCACAGGGGCCAGCATTGCGGCGTAGCTTGTAAAGCCGCCACCTGCAATGCCAGCATCCCACGTGGGCACTGGTTCAAGTTCTGGCTGCTCTGCTTCCGATCCAGCTCCCTGCTAATGCACTTGGGAAAGAAGCAGAAGATGGCCCAAGTGTTTGGCTTCCTGCCACTCATGTGGGAGACTCGGATGAACCTCCTGGCTCCTGGCTTCAGCTTGGCTCAGTCTCGGCTGTAGTGGCCATCTGGGGAGTAAACCGGTGGATGGAAGACCTCTCTCTCTCTCTCTCCCTCTCTCTCTCTCTCTGTAACTTTTTCTAAATAAATTCATAAATCTTTAAAAAATATCACACAAAGTGGCCCTGTGGGCTGGTGGAGCCTGAAGCCTCGCATCTTCAAAGATCATGAGGTCCTCACACTGCTGCCCCAGGTACCGGCTGCTCCTCGCCCAGAAGTGTCTTCACCCTTTACTGTGCACCTGCCTGTGCCAATTGCTCCAGGCAGGTAAAGCCACTCCCCACCCTTCCATGGTGGAGGATTTGCCTGCCTTGCCCCTGCACAGTCTCTGCCTCCTTTGGACCCAGCCAAACGCCCAAATATCTCCTCCGCTCAGTCCATGGGAATCACCCGGGACCTTGCCTCGTCACTGTCCTCACTCGGTGACTAGTGTGCGGCACACGGTATGTGTTTGGAGAAATCACAAAGCCCTCCCCCATGGGAGCTCCTGTTACCCTGTCCGAACCCAGTCCTCCAGGTAACACCCTTCAGCACTCCCCGCTGTGCACCCTCAAATGGAGTATGTGCTCTTCACCACTTAAATCCTCTCTCTCTCTGGAGCATCAGCAGCCCTCCAGGCCCCATGCAGAACAAAAGAGCAGAAAAGAGAGCTTCAGAAAATAACACACCAAGGACCTTGTTCTTTTTTTTTTTTTTTTTTTTAATTTTTTGACAGACAGAGTTAGACAGTGAGAGAGACAGAGAGAAAGGTCTTCCTTCCGTTGGTTCACCCCCCAAATGGTTGCTATGGCTGGCACACCGCGCTGATCCGATGGCAGGAGCCAGGTGCTTATCCTGGTCTCCCATGGGGTGCAGGGCCCAAGCACTTGGGCCATCCTCCCCTGCACTCCCTGGCCACAGCAGAGAGCTGGCCTGGAAGAGGGGCAACCAGGACAGAATCCGGCACCCCAACCAGGACTAGAACCCAGGGTGCTGGCACTGCAGGAGGAGGATTAGCCAAGTGGGCCACGGTGCCGGCCAAAGGCCTTGTTCTTGACACAGCTCAGACAACCGGCAGAGCTCAAAAGGTTCCAACGTGTTAGGTTCTATTTTGCGCACACAATGATAGGAGGTATTTTCTGATTCTCCATGGTCTCTGCCTCTTGCAGATTAGCAGTTGTAAAAAACTGGGCTTGGTTAGCTGAAGGTGGGGCAGGAAGAAAACATGAGAGATGGGGCCGCTGCCGTGGTGTAGTGGATAAAGCCCCACCTGCAGTGTCGGCATCCCATATGGGTGCTGGTTTGAGTCCCGGCTGCTCTACTTCCAATCCAGCTCTCTGCTGTGGCCTGGGAAAATGGTAGAAAATGGTCCAAGTCCTTGGGCCCCTGCACCCACATGGGAGACCTGGAAGAAGCCCCTGGCTCCTGGCTTCAGATCAGTGCAGTTTCCACTGTTGCGGCCATCTGGGGAAGTGAACCAGCAGATGGAAGACCTCTCTCTCTCTCTCTCTCACTCTCCTTCTCTCTCTGTGTAACTCTGACTGTCAAGTAAAATAAATAAATCTTAAAGAAAAAAAAAAAAAGAAGACAGGAGCCAGCAGGACAGACACACAGATGATGCTGACATCTGACAATGGATTGCTCACCTTCATTGCTGGGTCTAGAGAGAGGTCTCACCAGCCTCTAGCTAGGCTCAGCCACTGCTGCTTACTCATTCCAGGACACTCGCCTTCTAGATGGTTCTGCTTCCCTGCCCCAGTTCACCCTGGGTGACTGGGCTGGCTCCACTCCCTCCCTGCTCCTGTTCCTGTGACTGATAACATCAACACCACGGCACAGACATGCAGAAGCCAGATGCTGAGCTCCGACTCCTCCCTCACCCCCGGACTGCTGATTAGCTGCAACCTAGTGATTATTCAACCTTGAATAACACGGTTTCCTCTGTGTAGAGAGTGCTTAAAGCAGGCAGTTTGCGCTTGCACAATAGTATGTATTTCTTTTTCAGGCGTCTGCCTTGCGGTTTCGATATCAGATCTTAACTTCTCCTTCTCCCAGAGGGTCACCCCAATTCTAGTGTCTTGTTCCATTTGGACCTATTCCCACATCCACCACAACCTGAGAGTCCCTGGCACTTCCCCTTCCCAGCCGATCTCCTTCTCTGGACTCTGTCCCGTCTCGATGCCTCACTGTCATTTCAGCAATGTCTGATCGGGTCCGACATTCTTGTTTTCAGCACACAGCCTGGATACCTTTTCTCCCCCACCCCCATACACCAGCAGATATTTAGTGAAGGTGCATTTTTGTGCCAGTATTCTAAAAAGTACAGCGCAGGATACAAAGAAGAGAAAAATCCGATTCTGTTGGCCCATGGTCTCAGCACTTGTAGAAATAGGAAAGAGTTGAGATCACAGCCAGAGAGCTCAGCCACCCAGCGGTGGCTTCCATCTCTCTCCCCCTCTGATGCACAGGAAAAAGGGACAAATTCAGATCTGGTGGATTCCCTTGGGCTGCCATGTGTCCCACTCCTTTCCCAGCCAAGAGTTAATGGCATCAAGGAAGTGTTGGGACGTTGTTACAAGGATGGTCTTAAATGTTATCTACGCTGTTTCTAAGAACCAACACTTAGGTACTTGGAAAGAAACTGCCCTATCACACCTCATCCAGCCTGCCAGCATTGGTGGCTGGCAAAAGATAGGGTAGTTTTCTTTAGAGATCACACACTTCAAAGCTGGTCTGCTCTCCGAACTGTAGAGTGCAAGTGGTACACCGTGATGAGAGCTACGCCCTTGACAGGGGGCGGTGTCTGCCACAGTCTCACTGGACGTCTGTGTGCCTGTGTTCATCCAAGCCTGCATGCCAGCTTTGCTATTTCTGGGCTTCTCACATCTTCCCTTCCCTCATCTTGAAAAATGGGGATATTAATTCCTATTTCACAAGGTCTGTTGGGGGTCAGGGCTGTGGCGTAGCAGGTAAAGCTGCTGCCTGCAGTGTCAGCATCCCATATGGGTGCTGGTTCGAGTCCCAGCTGCTCCACTTCTGATCCAGATCTCTGCTATGGCCTGAGAAAGCAGTAGAAGATGGTCCAAGTGCGTGGGCCCCTACACCCCATAGATAGATATTTTTAAGTAGAAGCATCCACAGGAGATATCTCCAAGTGGACCTCTTGCCGGGACAAGAACAGCTGGAGACTGTCTTGTGTGGACTTGCCCAAGGAAGAGGCATGTCCACTGAGCTTGTTCTGCACGCTACAGGTCATCCCGTGTACGCCCGGCTTCCTCTCTTTTGTAAGAATCCACAAGGAACAATTGTGGGTGTGAGCTCTATTAGCTGGGGTCGGTGGTAGTGAGGCCGAGGCTAGGCATCTGTCTCCTTGTGGGCCAGTTATCTCAGCTTGGCGCCGTGTCCATACCCACTGATCCGAATCCAGGGGGCCCACTCCCGAGGGTGTGACCATCTCCCTTAGGACACCAGGAAGGCTTTCTGCGGGTCAATTGCACGCACCTGTTGTCGTGACTACCATCACCTGCAGGTGGCGCTGTGTCTCAAGAAAACAGGTCCGGCAGCCGTGGTCCCCTCTTTTAAACAAGGTGGGAGAGGAGGGCGCTGAACTGGAGAGAGGGCGAGGAGCACTGGGCATCCCTGTCCCCGCTTCCCCCAAACCCCGGGCGAGGAAATGGAAGCGGAGACACAACGTCACCCCCGACCCCCCGCCGGCTCACGACGGAGGCGAGGCCGGACATGGGCTCCCTGGACCGTGCGCTTCTGTGATTTTCACTGCCCTAAAGGACTAAGTTGTCATTGAATTTCCAGCGTCTGTTACTCCGAATCACAGCAAGATTCAAGCTCTTGTGGCACACACATGCACACATGCTTTAATGGTCAACTTATTTTCCCTTCCCTTACATCTGAAAGAAGGAAAAAAATGGTATTTAGAAGACAAACCTCTGGAAATCTCACATAGAAGGCCTTCTTAGTGAAATAATTACAGAAAACTTCCCTGCAGAAAGGAAGGGACGTCCAAGTACAGGAAGCACATAGAACTCCCAGTGGACATGACCAGAGATGATGCTCACCATGACACATTGTAGTCAAACTCTCCACAGTAAAACACAAAGAAAGGTTCTAAGATGTGCATGAGAGAAATGTCAGGTTACTGTCAGAGGAACTCCAATTAGACTCACCGCTGACTTCTCATCAGAACAGGCTAGGAGAGAATGGCGAGATGTAGTCCAAGTCTTAAAAGAAAAGAAACTATCAACCCAGAATACTGTACCCTGCAAAACTCTCATTTATGAAGGAAGTGAAATAAAGGCCTTCCATAACAAACAGAAATTCAAAGAATTTTTCACCACTTGTCCAGCCTTACAACAGATGCTTAAGAATGTTCTATACATAGAAATGCAGAAACATGGTCATCACTGTGAAAGAACATGAAGGCAGAAAATTTTCCAGCAAAACTACAAAGGAAATCCAAGGTAAACAACAGGGATATTTATGGAAAAACAGCAGGGCCAAGTCATTACTTATCAGTAGTCACCTTGAATGTAAGTGGCCTCAACTCCTCAGTTAAAAGACACAGACTGGCTGAGTGGATTAAAAAACAAAACTCATCTATTTGCTGCTACAAGAAACACATCTCACCAACAAAGACGCATGCAGACTGAAAGTGAAAGGGTGGAAAAAGACATTCCATGCAAATAGAAACCAAAAAGGAGCTGGTGTTGCCATCCTAATATCAGACAAAATAGACTTTAACACAAAAACTGTTAAAAGAGACAAAGAAGGGCACTATGTAATGATTATGGGATCAATTCAACAGGAAGATGTGACTATTATAAATGTATATGCATCTAATTACAGGACAACTGGCTAATTAAAAGAAATGTTAACATATGTAAGGGGAGACATAGACTCAAATACAATAGTAATGGGGGACTTCCATACCCCACTTTCAGTAATGGACAGATCAACCAGACAGAAAATCAGCAAGGAAACAACAGAGTTAATCGACACCACAGACCAAATGGACCTGATGGATATCTACAGAACTTTCCATCCTACAGTTGCAGAATACATATACACATTCTTCTCACCAGTGCACGGAACTTTCTCTAGGAAAGATCACAGGCCAGGCCATAATGCAAGTCTCAGAAGATTCAAAAAATCAAAATCATACCATGCATCTTCTCAGACCACAATGGAATGAAGCTGGGAACCAACAATGCAAGAATCTCTAGAACATATGCAATCACGTGGAGACTGAACAACATAGAAGAAACCGAAAAATTGTTGAGGACCATTTTCCTTTCATGTTATTTGTTGAACTCTTTACTTAGTATAGAGTTAATCTTCTGTGTATAAATTCATTGACAGTAGATCTTAGTAAAAAATAAGAATGGGAATAGAAGAGGGAGGAGGAAGAGGGGTGGGAGGGTGGACATGGTGGGAAGAATCACAATGTTCCTAAAGTTGTATTTAGGAAATGCATGATGTTTGTAGTCCTTAAATAAAAAGGTTTCTGGGGGGAAAATGGCATGGATGGAACGTCATTCTATACTGGCTTCTTTTGAAATGTAGGGAAGCATCATATCTGTTTAAATGATCACAACTGAGGCAGCATGTTTTTTACTTTTTAGAGTTTATTTATTAATTTATTTGAGGAGAAGAGAGCGAGAAGGGAGAAAGAAAGAGAGAGCCCAGCTGGTTCCCTCTACAAATGCCCACAACTGAACCTCAGGAACCCAAACCCCTGAGCCATCACCTGCTGCTTCCCAGGTGCAGCAGGAGCTGGAAGCTGGAATTGAGAATGGACTTGGAGGCCAGCGCCGCGGCTCACTAGGCTAATCCTCCACCTTGCGGCGCTGGCATACCGGGTTCTAGTCCCGGTGGGGGCGCCGGATTCTGTCCCGGTTGCCCCTCTTCCAGGCCAGCTCTCTGCTGTGGCCAGGCAGGGCAGTGGAGGATGGCCCAAGTACTTGGGCCCTGCACCCCATGGAAGACCAGGAGAAGTACCTGGCTCCTGTCATTGGCAGCGCGGTGTGCCAGCTGTGGCGCCATTGGAGGGTGAACCAATGGCAAAGGAAGACCTTTCTGTCTCTCTCTCACTGTCCACTCTACCTGTCAAAAAAAAAAAAAAAAAGAGAGAGAGAGAGAGAGAGAGAGAGAGAATGGACTTGGAACTCGAGCCCAGGCACTCTGATGTAGGACGTGGACGTCCCCAGTGGTGTCTTAATGACTGTGACGAATGCCGGCCCCTACAACATGTGCTTGGGAAGAAGCCCTTCACCACAGCCTGACGGTGAAAATAACTCCAAGGAAACTGTTTCCAAGCCACTTCCTATTGCATACAATGTGAAGCATGTTAGGGAGTGGGCTGACAAGTACACCCCAACAGGCATATATGGAAACTGACTCCGTCTTTTAGATTTGAAAACTTTTTTTTTTAAGATGTATTTATTTGAAAGACAGAGTTACAGAGGGAGAGGTAGAGACAGAGAGATCTTCCATCAGCTGGTTCACTCCTTGAATGGCTGCAAGGACCAAGGCTGGGCCAGCCCAAAGCCAGGAGCCAGGAGCTTCATCTGAGTCTCCCACATGGGAGCAGGGGCCCAAGCAATTGGCGCATCTTCTGCTGTTTTCCCAGGTGCATTAGCAGGGAGCTAGATCGGAAGTGGAGCAGCTGCGACTCCAGCGGGTGTCCATATGGGATGCCGGTGCTGCAGGCAGTGGCTTTACCCACTAAGCCCAGAAAGCTTTTATTTTTTTTAAGAGAAGTTTTTGTTTCCTTGCTGGGGATGGTGAGGACTCCAGACAGTGAGTGGGTACTCAATGCCTTCGCGTGGTGGGGATTCTCCTGTCTCCCAGAGTTCAAGGTCACCTAGGAGCTGGGGCTTCTTCTGCTCTTGGGGTGCTGAGCCACTAGGAGACCTCACCTTGTGGTGGGGAGAAACTTTTGTTAGTTTGTTATTGAATAGTTTTTAGAGACTTATTTATTCGAAAGGTAGAGTGACAGAGAGGGAGGGAGAGACAGAGAGTGAGAGGAAACTCCCAGCTCTGGTTCACTCCCCACTATGGCCTGGGAAAGCAGTAGAAGATGACCCAAGTCCTTGGGCCCCTGCACCCATGTGGGAGACCTGGAAGAAGCTCCTGGCTCCTGGCTTCAGATCGGCACAGCTCTGGCCGTTGCGGCCAATTGGGGAGTGAACCAGCCGATGGAAGACCTCTCTCTCTCTCCCTCTCTGCCTCTCCTCTCTCTGTGTAACTCTGATTTTCAAATAAATAAATAAATAAATCTTTAAAAAATAATGGAATCTGAGCAGAGCTTTTTCACAGAGTGCCTTTTCCCATGAATTTCCTAAAGGCTCCTGGTGTGCGTGGATTTCAAAATGTTTTTGCACCAAAGCAAACTGATTTTCAAACTGCATTTTCTATGAATTTTGGAGCTGCCCTCATATAGATGTGTGTCTGTATGATTGAGTATGTAGACTAGGACATAGTAGTACCTTGAATCATGATACAGTTAAAAATGCATGTCTGATGCAAAATTTGGCACACACTTATACAAGATTATGCATCTGAAGTCAACATTGAACTGTTTTGCCTGGCGACTTTCTCTGTGACCAGCCTGAGGCTGCAGGAGCTGCCTTTTCAACAGATCAGCCTTTTCCTGCTCTGCCTACCTTCACCTTGTCCCTGGGCAGGGACCCCTGGGAGGCAGTGCGTGGTCTCCCCGGTGATGCCTGGCTTAGGAGCCCATGCACCTGTTGTTGACAGATTAGCGACTCCTAAACTACATGCCCCTCAAAGTATTTTTCTAGTAAATAAAATGCATCTAAGAATGACTCCCCTGGGGCTGGTGTTGTGGTGCTGTGGGTTGGGCTGCTGCCTTCGACAGCACCCTCCCACAGTGGCACTGGTTTGTGTCCTGGCTGCTCCACTTCCTATCCAGCTCCCTGCTAATGCACTTAGGAAAGCAGAGGAAGATGGTCCAAGTGCCTGGGCTCAAACACCCATGTGGGAGACCCAGAAGAAGCTTCTGGCTCCTGGCATTGGCCCGGCCCATCTGTGGTCATTGCTGCCATTTGAGAGTGAACCAGTGGATGGAAATTCTCTCTCTCTTTCCACCTGCCCACCTCAATTACTCTACCTTTCAAATAGTAAATCTTTTTTTTTAAAAGAATACTTCTAGGAATACATTGCATTGTAAATGGAATGCACAAAACCCACTGGGAAAAAATACAAATCCTTCCTTTGTTTTCCTAATAGGAGGGGGCTTATTATGAAATAATATGCAATAATATGGTTTTATGGAAAAACCATGCATGGATTTCAAAAGTTTTTTGCACCAAATTAAGCTTGTCTTTTAACTTTCTTTCCCATGAACTTCCTGCAGTCCCCTCATGTGTTTGGGGGAGCTCATGGTTTATTTCGCAGGGACCACCCACACAATCCAGGGGCAGTTTTCCCACTTCCGGGTAGTGTCTGAGTTGTCACATCTGCCTGTGCTCAGAGTCCAGCTGCTAACCTTCCACATGCAAATAAGTGGAACTGTTTCCCCCTCTCCTTATTACTATTATTATTTTTTTTAGAGAAAGGTCTTCCTTCTGTTGGTTCACCCCTCAAATGGCTGCTACAGCCAGCGCGCTGCGCCGATCCTAAGCCAGGAGCCAGGTGCTTCCTCCTGGTCTCCCATGCGGGTGCAGGGCCCAAGCACCCGGGCCATCCTCCACTGCCTTCCCGGGCCACGGCAGAGAGCTGGACTGGAAGAGGAGCAACCAGGACAGAATCCGGCACCCTAACCGGGACTAGAACCCAGAGTACCAGTGCCGCAGGTGGAGGATTAGCCTAGTGAGCTGCGGCGCCGGCCCCCTTTATTCTTTTTAAGACCATACTTGTTGACATGGACAAGGCTGTTGGCATGACAACGGCTCTAGGTCACTTTCTGGTGATACCTCTTGCAACACCCAGCCTCCAAGGAAAGGATCTAGAACTCAAAGCTTGTGTGTGTGTGTGTGTGAGTGTGAGATTAGGGGAATGATGACTGTCAACAAATTACCAGATTCAGCCAAGATAATTTGATGAGCCTGTTTGCTGCCTTTGGTATGTCCAAATAAGTGTAATCAGAAGTAAAAAAAATTAGTGATGCCAACCTAGCACGTGGTGCTGCGATTCATAACCACAGGACGCTCCGAAGGGAGATTGCTGCTGAGGTCAGCAGCAAAGGGTCCACCGTGGCGACAGCCCCTCCCTGCGGGGCTGGCCCATTGCGTGGAGTCTGTGCTCCTGAGCTGAAAACGTGGTGGTCTTTAGGGTGGGGCTGGCATGAGCAGAAGTATTTTGTAGGAGTAGAATCAGCATTTGTGGTCTCAACTTCAAAACCACTTTATTTTTTGTATGCGAAATTTTTTTATTGTTCAAAAAAATTTTCCAGCTTTATTGAGGTGTGACAAAAATTGTATATATTTAAGATATAGAACTTGTTGATTTGATCTACATATATTTATTTACTGTTTAAATATTATATTTATTTATATATTATATATTTATTATTATATACATATGTATTTATTTATTATTTGAAAGGCAGAGTTATGGAGAGATGGGGGGGGAGAGATTTTCCATCCACTGGTTCACTCCCCAAATGGCTGCAATTGTTGGAACTGAGCCAGGCCAAAGCCAGGAGCCTAGAACTCCAACCAGGTCTACCATTTAGGCAGCAGGATCCCAAGCCCCTGGCCATCTTCCGCTGCTTTTCCAGGTGCATTACCAGGGAGCTGGATCAGAAGTGGAGCAACCAGGAGTTGAACCAGCACCCAAGTGGGATTCCAGGATCTCAGGCAGCAGCCTAACCCGCTGTACCACAACGCTGGCCCTGTCTCTGTTTCTTATGGCCTATTTCTCTTTGAAAACAACTGGAGGTGCTGTTTAAGTTAATTTGGAGATCTACTGGGGGATCAAAAAGCAAATACTAGACTTGCTTTTTGTTTTTCTGTAGTCCAACAGAAGCATTGTATGTTGAGCTAGCTGGGTTGCAATTTGGAAAATAATTTTAAAAATTTAGAATAATAAACTACAGTGTGTGTATGTGGGGCATTTGTGCTTTTCATGTGCTGTGGGCTTTGTAACTCAACAGTTACGACTTGGGTTTATGACACTGCTGCCTTGTGTTGAAACCTCAGATGATGATAATAAAGTAAAATGCCCCAAAAAGTGAAAAAATAAGAAAATTTCCTTCCAAAGTGCAAATGAAACCAACCAATAAGTAAATAAAAAGTAAAGGATAGCTGCATTTTAATTACTCACTGTAGTATGTTAGAATGAGCTTGAAATATTTTAACATAAAAACAAATTCTGTAAGCGAAATTCAAGGGTGAATATTGACGGTGATACCACATCTTCTGTTTATATAATTTTCCCTTGAAAACAACTTGGGAGCGAAATGACATAGAACTTGCAGACGGAAGCATGGTGTCATGCAGTTATTTATAGCAGGTTTTTTTTTTTAATAACTGTTTGCTTGTTACTGAAGTTCACATACATTGTGGGGAATTTAGGACATAGAGATAAATAAAGAGAAAATGATGAGCCCAAACAATCATCGCAGGGCGACCTCTGTGGATTTCAGGGTGCGTCTTTCTGGGCCTTTTCTCTGTGCGTGTTTATGTAAAACAATTCCTTCAGATTCTTTACAAACTGTCATTTCATTTCAGCACACAAAGTAGGGGAGAAAGGAGGAAGCTGGAAAGGAGAGGAAGGAACATCCGATTTTGCAACGACTCTGATCATAATATTTGAGACAAAGAAACTGCGTGACACACAGGAAGCCGAGCGTCCTCGTCCTCTGCTGCTTTTCCTTGTGTCGCTGTGACAGCCCCTGACTGCCTGGGATTGCCAATGTCAGTGTCATCTGTGTCTTTTCACACACGGGTCCGAAGCACATCTCTGCGTGATTTAGGCGAGAGTGCATCGGGTTCGCTTTTCCTTCTTAGCTGTGACTCATCTCAGAGACGTGGAATTTCCATCGCTGGCACAGTCGACCTTTGCCACGGAATCGGGTGGATTTAGGAGTCATGACTCCTGCACGTCTTCCTCCCTGGCTTTAGCAGACGAAAGCCCTTGTCAGGAAGTGCTCAGCTCCCCGGGTGGGTGACCGAGGTATGTGGCACCGAGTGGGAGCAGCAGCCAAGTTAGGGGCCCGTGCCAGAGCCCGCTGGCTTAACATCCAGCTGAAACCATGCCCCAAAGCCCCATGGCACGGAAAACCCCGAGACCACGACACCCCCCACGACACCCCCCAGTGACAGAAATCTTAAGGTTTCCTTGCCATGAAGATCTGCAGTGGGCGCAGACAGGAGCAGCGTAAAAACCGGAAGAACGGAGATCGTGGTGTGCCTCACAGGGTGTGGCACCATATTGTCCCCAACCTGAGGATATTAATTTCACAGTTTTCGTAGATAAGTCTAAACATAGGAACATGTCACAAATAAGCAGCGATCTGGGTGAGGATCCATCAGCTGGGATTTTGCCGTGTGCAAATTTACCTTCAGCCGGGTCCCCAAGGGCCAATCAATATTGGTGGCAATTATTCTTAGTACACAGTCCAAATGAAATGGGTGTGTTTTTTCTTTTTTATCAAGGTGGGAGACTGCGATATAGAAAGAAGCCGAATCCCCTGTGAATGGCAATTGGGCTGCGTAACAGCTGCAGCGAGTCTGCTGTGGGTCCTTGGGAACAGCCCGATAATGACCGGGTTATTTTAACCCTTAAACATGAGCAATGTTTGAAAGCCAGCTAGTTAAAAACCTAGCCTGTGTCAAACAAAGCGAGCATGAAAAAAATAATAATAATAAAAATAAACAAACCCGGCTCCCCTCCCCAGGCAGCTGCGGGGAGCATTACCTTAGACATAGCTTTTATTTACGCCTTCTGGTTCCTAAGCCACAAGCCTCCAGAGCAGGTGCCGGGCCACGGGCGTGTTCTCACGAGGCAAGCAGTTTACATTCTAGAGGGAAGGCTGGGGAAAATATTGTGGTTTTTTTTTTTCTCCTTTAAAAAATTCTGCCAGGCAGATACTGAATTCTGCCAAGTGCTGCTCGATTCGATTCTTTGGAAAGTTGTTCTTTATAAGAACTTTTTTTTTTTTTTTTTTTTTTTTTTTTGTCTGTTAAGGCATTGAGGACAGATAGCGATGGTAGGGAACGGGGAGCAGAAATCAGAGAAGTGACAGTGCAATTCCTTTTCTTGGTGGGTGGGAGGTGGGTGGAGGGGCACATCGCGGTGAATCTTGAGAGATTTGGCTGCAAACACTAACAAAACCTCTCATCGGGGGAGAGAGCAAGGGACAGGAAAATGCTGGCTGCCACAGCACATCGGGACTTTTGGGGGTCTGCGTGTCCTGGACCTCAGAGTGGGGCTTCTTTTTCAGCCCAAATTCTGTGCAATTTTACCTTTTTCTAATTAAGCACTCACAAGCTCAGTGTCTAGGAACCTAAAATTATTGTTGTTGATGCTAGTGAACCACAGAACGGATGCACCCTGCCTGCTGTCTTTTCAGATCAATAGTTTTCCCCCATCGGTGCTACCAGAAATGAAAAAATCCCGGGAGAAGACCAGAGGGGCACGTGGAAGGGCCCATCCTGTTGGGGTTACAGCCCTGAGAGCCCCTTGGCCGTCTCACAACTAGGAAATTTTCTCCTGGAATTTGGTTGGTTTTCTTCTCCCGCTTTGAAATAAGAACCATAATGAATCAAAGGGAAATTTTCACAAGAGCTTTGAGGCCATGTTTGAAAGTTCCAGGGATATGTGGGTCATCACCTGTGCATTTTAAGGGACACCAAGAGAGAGGTGCGAAAGACCGTGTGGACAGAGCTGACTGCTATTGGATTTGGGATGGAATTTACTCACTTAGTGCCTACAAAATGGGGCATGGATAAAGTATGCATCGGCTGAACTGCCTTCCGGTTAATCTCAATTCCTTCAGTCTCTCTGAGAGTGGCCACATTCGCCTGGACTTCACGATTGGAAGCCGTATTCTAAAACTCAAAACACTTTGCCTGCCTCCCTTTGGAAAAATGGTTTAGAATCAAGGGTCCTGATTGCAATGGTGACTTGTGGTTAATATCATTAGACTTCTGGTTTGGATTAATGCTGCTAATTAGTTTCTGTTCTCGACTGTTTCCCATTAAAGCATAGAGGCTTTGGTGCTAAACACCTGGGCAGATTGCCTAATTAGACGAAAGAAACATACACAGTCGTTCATAGGTAATTATTTTAACTTTCACTGCTTGTTTTGTACTACACACATGTTATGAAAAGGGCATCCTTCCTACCCTGCTAAGTTGGTGCTGGCCCCACCTTCTAAACAGACAACACTGGCTCCCTTGTATGTGAATATGTAGAGAAGGTGAGGGAGTTGGCTTCCCTCAAGCCCCCGATGTAGGGGAAAACACACACCCAAGTCACCCCTCTGTCCCCATATGTCCCTTTGTGCAGGTGCAGAACGTGGCTTGGACACTCTCTCGCCTATCCTAGTGCTGACCTGTGTTGGCACAGCTTCATGGCTCTGAAGATGGGAAGTCTTCTCTTCGTTAGAATTCAAGCTTAAAACCCCAACCTCTCTGATTACTGTCTTTAAAAAGGGAAGGGAACGAGAGCTCCTGGGAGCTCTTACTGCATGCAGGAACTGCAGGAGGGGACTTGGCAATTCAATGCTGATTTGTGGACATGGGTGCATTAATCTTGGATCAGCAGTTTCAGAAATAAGTTGAAGTTTAAAATTCAAAGGTTTCATTGATGGAGACTGACATGGCTGGAGAATTTCTGTTCCAGTGCCTGAGGACAAGGAAGAGTGCTGAGCTACAGGGCACATTTGCCACACAGGAGCCAATGTGCTCATCTTGTGGCCCATGTGAGGTCCCATTGTGGGCATTTCCACTGGGGGCAAAGTGGATAACTGACCATTGACTGGAATGACGTAGTGTAATAGATGATAGGTAGGAAATAAGGTTGAGAGCCTACATGAAGGCCAATGCTGTTTACTATCTTTTCATATTTGACCAGTTATCAGAGACTATGAGGGAATACGGCATAATGCCGAGTCCATGGAGTTTACTGAATTCAAGAGACTGGATATATTCCATGGTGAAGCCTCACTTTTTTGGTGAAGAAGGTTAGATTCAGAGATTGCATATGAAAACAGCCAAAAAAGCAAGTTGGCACTTCGATGTTAAACTATTTCCTATAAAATTCTAGATTTAGAGCATCTCTTAAAACATTGTAAGATGCAGCTCAAGGCAAAATCACGGGCTGGAGTCACAGGTGCACTCCTGGCCATCTTTGCCCCTGCCCAGCTTAGGTGGGGCTCATGGGGAAGCCAACTCTGCAGACAGGAGTTTATCTGGGCAGTGGTCTCAGAATTGACATTGACAGTGGAGATGAGGGAGAAGATTAGGCAGTGGAGCTGAATCCGCGTGGTGGATCCATGAAGACTGCGCACTAGGATGGCCGTGTCTCATGGTTGTCCTTGCCTCAAGCCAAGGAGCCTTAACAGTCATCCCTGGCTGGAGGCTGCCCGGGAGGGGGCATGACTATGGGGGGTCAGGTGGCCATTTTCTGCTGAGGGCAGTTCCCAGAGAGTGGCCTGGCTGGGCGCCACCAGCATCCACGCTTCCAGGGGCTCAGGGAACGACCTCCCAGTCCTGCGGGATGGTGGGCAGCCTGCGATGTCTACTCCCCGACCTGTCCCCACCCCCCCGGAACCTGAAGCCAAGAGCACCTGTCATTTTCAGTTGTTCTTGCAGAGTTTCTGTCTGGTAGAAATCATCTCTCTTTTATTTACATCTCTACTAGCACCTCTTTGATCACTCAGGGTCGGCTGATGGTCTCCAAAAACTGGGAAACACACAGTTCCCTGTGGATGGGAAGAGTGCTCACGCCTCTGATCGATCTGCACACGCCCTCCCGCTTCATTGGTTTATATTATGTGTCTCAGCCCTGTAAGCAGTTGGATGCAGGGCAGCACGGGGCCAGAGTCCCAGAGACTGGATGGCTTGTGAACTGCACACGTGTGTTTCTCACAGTTCCAGAGGCTGAAGTCCAAGATCGGGGCACCACCATGGCCAGTGCTTGTGAGGGCTCTCTTCTGGGTTGTCTTCTCACTATATCCTCCCATGGCAGAAAGAGAGTGAGAGAGATTTCCAGTTGCCTTTTCTGAGGCTTTTGACCTCATCCATGAGGACTCTAACCTATGACCTAATGACTTCCCAAAGGTCCTACACACTGATACCAACACACGAGGGCGAAGATTTCAACACATGAATTTTGCAAGGACACAATTCTTTCCACACCAGGGACCACGTAGCTCACAGCTTTTTGGAGGAGGAGCCTTTTCTTCTTCTTCTTCTTTTTTTTAAGATTTCATTTATTTATTTGACAGGCAGAGTTACAGACAATGTGAGAGAGAGACAGAGAGAAAGATCTTCCTTCCATTGGTTCACTCCCCAAGTGGCTGCAACAGCCGGAGCTGCACTGATCCGAAGCCAGGAGCCAGGTACCTCCTCCTGGTCTCCCATGTGGGTGCAGGGCCCAAGCACCTGGGCCATCCTCTACTGCTTTCCCAGGCCACAGCAGAGAGCTGGACTGGAAGAGGAACAACCAGGACTAGAACCGGCGTCCATATGGGATGCTGGCACCACAGGCTGAGGATTAACCAAGTGAGCCACGGCGCCGGTCCCTGGAGGAGCCTTTTCAACAGGAGCCAGTACTTTTCTGACTACACTCTTCTTCTCCCCAACTATCCCCAAGATGGACAGGACTTGCTGGAAGGACCTTGGAAAGCCCGCTTGAGGGATTGATCCTTGAGTATCCTGTTGGCTCCGACAGAGCAATTAGGGGTTATATATTTCTGTATAACATGCCCAAATTTGGGACTGAATAATACCAATGTATTCTTTCTCTGGATTCTGTGGCCCAGAAGGTCTGACAGGGCTCAGCTAGGCTGTTCATCTGCTTCCGAGTGATGTTGGCAGAGATCACATGTATGGTCCAAGCCCCAGCTTGTCTGGGGCTGAAACGTCCAGGATGACCACTGGTTCTTCAGGTCATCTCCCTACGTGGCCTCTAACAGCCTAGGGTATAGCACAGTAATGTGCAATGGGAGCATACGTGGAAGCTATGAGATGTTTGAAGTCTAGTTCTGGAACTGACACATGGTCACTTCTGCCATATTCCATTGGCCAAGGCAACTCATAAGACCAGCTCAGCATCAAGGGGAGGCCAAGCAGACCGTGCTTCTCAGTGGAGAAGCCTGAACAACGCTTGGCCATCTGAAATGCCACAGCCATTACGCCCATGCTTCTGTCGGTTTCTGTTTAATCACGGCTGCAATCAGACAAGGACACATTCTCACTCCTTTCGTGCCGTCCTGGGTCTGGCAGCAGACTCCTCCAAAGCTTAGCAATCCTGCCTACACGTGCACTGATCTATGTGGGGATGAGCCAACTCCAAGGAGGAGTCTTCCCGATCTGCCCCAGGGGAGTCACCAATTCTGTAAATCTCCCCATCAAGAGAGATTGGTGTGTAGCTTAAACCTCTCTGCACAGCTTCATTCAATTGCTCCCAGTTATGATCCTCATCACAGCCATCACACATCATCATTACCATCATCAGTAAAGCAAAGCCTTTACCAGACAACCAACTGCACCTGCAACGGTGCTGAGAGATGTGGCGATGTACCCGGAAGGGACAAGGCAGACTGGGGAGGGCTAACACTCGAGGCTGCATCAGAGGCACCAGAACCAATGGAGAAGCCATGAACAACTATGAAGTGCACAGTCAAGGACTCACATCACCTAAAGCTCAACAGAGGCCACCGAGTGTTGGAAAACCACAGCACAACATTTTGGATTTGAGTTTTCCTACTTCTGCCAGTGACTGAGGCTCAGGCCGGTCGCTGGAAATTTAATTCCCAGGATGAACCATTTGCTGAAGCTGTGACACAGAGACTTCGAATGGGCTCCAGGCAGACTTTGGTTTCACCACCAAAGCAGAGGCAGAGGCAGGGGCCAGGTGCGGGACAGAAGTGCGCAGAAATAGAGGGCGGTGAAATCGACACACTCACATGTCCTTACAATGTGGAAGACGAGTGCTTGACACCAGAAATGTGAACTGCCCGAGAAGCCAAGGAATTCGGAGCAAACCACGTGCAGCAGGAAGGTGGGGTGAGACTGTCGGGACATGCGGACTCCCAGGAATCCTCAGTAAATCCAGAAAGGTTACCTTCAGTGGCTTCATCATGGGGTCCACGGATCGTGCAGTGGTTGACGTTTGGAGACTTCTGCCCACTGCCTCACAAAAGCGGTGTGTATTTTGGCTTCACTCACCATAGTGCTTTGTGCTCTCGAAGTTTCTCAGCCTGTTTCTTCATCAGCACATCCTTAATCCATCACTTGTATTTGAATCCTTGTCTCAAGGAGGGCTTCTGAACTCTCCTGGGGACACTTCTGTAGAAGTTTCCAGGATCAGATACTCATGTGTCCCTCGTCAGGCACCCTAGCTGTGGAACAGGTAGCACCAGCCCCATTCTTATTGGCCGGATGTGTTCAGGGTGACGTACAGCAGCAAAGACATAACACAGTACACCCCATCCAGCCATCCACCACCTAAACGCAATAACGTCTGCATACGCAGGGAACTCTGTAGAGGTGAGGACATGATTGACTACGGTAGAGGTTGCCTACCCGTATTCTTTCCTCCAAACGAGCCCCATATTAACAGAGTGAGCTTTATTGTGTCTAAACCTCAGTCAATCTGATTTAAAAACAAACCTTGCCACCTGGGTTTCATTCATCCCTTTTCATATGCCGGAGTACTTTAATGAAAATCCTAGAGATCACATGGATTAACCTCTACACCCTCCAGCCATTAGCTGTAAGGGCATCACACATTTTTGTATATCAGCACGATAAGATCATCACACCTCACAAAACACACACCGCTTCTTAGGTGATAGAGTCGGGCATCACTTCACGGCCCGGGGGCTTGCTGGGACATGTGCTGTTAAGCGACATCGCCTGTCATCGTCAGAACCCCGCAGAGTGCACTTACACCTCCGCGATGGCGTAGGTCAACCCCTGGACGTGGCCTCTGTGTAAACGTGAGGTGGAGCAGGCGGCTGCCAGTGAGCCAGGTCATCCTGTCCTTCAGTAAACTTGTTTTTTTTTTTTTTTTTTTTTTTTTTTTTTTTAATAAGTGCGAGTACATGCTAAAATGATGATACAGAGTATGCCAGCGTGGTAAACACACATCCAGTACCGTGGTCATTTCTCGTCATTATCGAGGGTCGTGTCCCAGATGTAGCTGCATGTGCTGTTTTATATGACTGGTGACACAGAAGGTGTGTGTGTGGGCCACAGACACGTGGGGAATGCACTGTGCTATCATGTTAGGACAATGACCATGTCCTTGGGCCACAGGATGCTGTCAGCTCCCTGATAATCTCATGGGACAGGGGTTGTCTGTGGCCCATCATTGACCCAAATGTTGGTATGTGGCACATGACTGGGTATAAGGTCTGTCCATCATAAATTTCCTTTCTTGCCTACAGAGTGTCTCTTTTCTGTTGGTTTGGCCCAATCAGGACCCAACGTGGCGTTTGCTTGTTGTATCTCGTAGGTGTCTTTCAGCCTGGAGCAGACTCCATGTTTGTCCTTGCTTTAGTTCTCACTTCCCACTCTGCACTTGTCTGTTTGTTTCTATGTGGCATCATGGACTTGAACTCTAGCCTTCATATTTCCAGTGGGTAGACGCTAGCTGCAGGCCTTGATTAGACTCCGGTTCAACTGTTGGGATGAGAGTCTTCCCAAGGGGGTGCTCTTTGCATTTGCATTTCATCGGGAGGGACGTGGGCTCTATTTGAAAACAGATCTTTGGGGGCTGGCGCCACGGCTCAATAGGCTAATCCTCCACCTAGCGGCGCCGGCACACCGGGTTCTAGTCCTGGTCGGGGTGCCGGATTCTTTCCCGGTTGCCCCTCTTCCAGGCCAGCTCTCTGCTGTGGCCTGGGAGTGCAGTGGAGGATGGCCCAAGTGCTTGGGCCCTGCACCCCATGGGAGACCAGGAGAAGCACCTGGTTCCTGCCTTCGGATCAGCACGGTGCGCCAGCCGCAGCAGCCATTGGAGGGTGAACCAACGGCAAAAGGAAGACCTTTCTCTCTCTCTCTCTCTCTCTCTCTCTCTCTCTCTCACTATCCACTCTGCCTGTCAAAAAAACAAAAAAACAAAACAAAACCAAAAAACCAACAACAACAACAACAAAAACAAAAAGAAACAGATCTTTGGATTCTAAAAGACAGCAAGGGAAGGAACAGATCCAGGTACTGCTTCCAGATACCCATGGACCCCAACTTATAATGGTTTAACTTACAATTTTTCAACTGGTGCCAAAGTGGTGGGTACTCAGAATCCTCCTTTGAATTTGGGTCTTTTCTCCAACTAGCCGGCTGCAGTCCCATCGTCATCAGCAGTCAGCCTGAGTCAGGCAGGCTATACCAGGGGGCAGAGCCGATGGCCCACAGCCGATGGCACGCTGCATTGCTGAGCCAGCATGTGTGGCCGATACCTGGAGCTGGTGCAGCTTTATTTAGGAGATTTTCACCCTCCCGTGGGCCTGTGGAAGCCACAGTGATGAAGGGCATGGATCTGGCACTGGACAGGGCTGCGCTGGGCTGTGGGGGAGGGGTGGGTGTAATCTGATGGGAAGTGGGGGCACAGATAGTGGTGGCCCCTGAGAAATACAAAGCCTGCGTCTCCCCTCTCCTCCAGCTGAATCCAGGTAGAGAAAGCAGGTTTGTGGGATGAAGAGCACAGGGGGCTCCTGTCTCACTCTCCTGACAATCCCAGGGAGGCAGCAAGTGCAGAATGAGGCCGTGGTAATATAGGAGTTCGGAGTCGGTTCTTTGACTTATGGTGCTGAAGAATTACCACGCCCCACGCGGACAACAAAGGGGAGTGAGCAAAGCAAGTGAAAGTGGATTTCATTGAGAAGCAGAGACTCCTGCTAGCCAGGAGGGGCCATCCAGGTCTGGGTATTGGGAGCTTACACAGGGAGTGCATATTCATTGATCAATTCTTCTACATAGTTTCAATACATCAGGAATCTGCTTTGTTTTGTTTTTCCATGTCTCTTGTATAGTAGTTATGGTTCCTAACCTGTGAACAAGTCACCATGTCGACCACTTGGGAGATGCCACAGTTGAGAAACACTCTTGGCCTGACCAATGAAGACAGGTTACGCCTCCCTGGTCAGTTGCCAAGCACTTGAGACCTGCTGCTTTGCGGTGCGTTCTGGTCTGATGCCGGTCTAGTTTCTCACAGGGTGACCTATGGGTATGGGACCCATTGTGTTCCCTAGCAGTCTTTTCATTTTCTTGGGGCATGTCTTTTGTCTGATCAGCTGATGTCAGGTTTCATACAGACACCTGCTTCTTTATTCCCACAGGGCCTTTCCTGGCTGCCTATTGACCCTCCCAGCTCCTCCCACTGGCCTCGTGATGCAGCCGGTTAAGCTGCCATGTGGGAAGCCCACCTCCCATATCAAAGTCCCAAAGCTAGTCTCAGCCACTCCGTTTCCAATCAGTGCATCCTAGGAGGCAGTGGATGAGGGGTCCCCAGTGCAGGCTTCTGGGTCCCCGGCCCATGGAGTCCAGCCCTATTGCCCTTCTGATCCATCTGTGTGGCCCCCCTAACCAGGATGCCTCCCAAAATCATCATTATTGGGGCTTTATGACACAGACGTGATGGAGTGAATCACTGGCCACATGACAGAGCCATCTCCAGCACCCTCTTCTCCCCAGAAGCCAGCAAGCTCCTGCTCAGGGTTTACTCTTTCTGGGGGCCGTACCCCTCTTGAGTCAGCTCATAAACTGAGGGTGGTGCAGGGGGCCCCAGAAGAGCAAAGACACAGGAAGATGACCACAGTTCCAGTAACACACTGTGTGTTTCCTCCAAACAGCTAGTGTGTTCTCACGCAAGCGAGTGACAAGTGTTGCAGGTGCTAGATATGATAGTAACCTTGATTTGGGTCACTACCTGATGTGTCAAAACCTCACATTGAACCCCAGACATACAGATACACAATTATAATGTGTCAATTAAAAATAGGGACAGGCATTTGGCCTAGCGCTTAGGCACCAGTTAAGATTTATGGTTCTGGAAGTGGAGAGGTTCAAGGTCCAGGGGTCTCATCTAAGGGGGCCTTCTTGGTACCGCAGGGTATCACCCTCTTCAAGCCTCACCGCGGGGATTGCGTTTCAAGCTGAGCTGTGGTGGGGACATCCAAACTGCAGCAGGGGCTGACAAGCATTGTGGGAGTGGTATGTCGCAGCGCTGGGGCATGGAAACACAGATGGAGGAGGCTCCGGTTTTAAGTAAGGGAGGTCGAGGCAGAAGGTGACATCTGAGCAAAGGCTTGGGGGAGGTAAGGGGGTGAGTCACAGGGGCATCCGGGGGTGCGTGTGCCAGGGAGAGGAGATAGCTGAGGCCAGGCCCTGTCTGTCTGAGGAACATGGGGGTTGGTGTGCATGAAGTGGGGACAGAAAGGAGAGAGTTGCAGGTCTGAGTGAGGCCCAAGGGTTTGCTAGCAGACCGGATGTGAGGGAGACAAAGACACCTCCCAGGGGCTGCCTGACCACAGCTACCACTCGGTGACCTGGGAAAGACAATGAATGTTACCTATCCCCTGCCAGTCCCGCGAGGTCCCAGCCAGCTTGCTTGTCCGCAGGTGGGTTCGTCACTTTTCATTTCTCCCCCAAGAGCCCTGTCTGCTCTTTCCTACTGAGAGCCCTGGCTTTAATCCTGCAGATACATGAGCTCTTCCCCACCCCCTCCTGCTGTACTGAAGTGTAACAGAGAAATAAATTGTGTGCAGTGGGCCATCCACATACAACCAACCAACCGGCATCAAAGACGCTACTTTGCTATTGATGTGTGCTGTGGAGTCCTGCCTATGATGTTTGGCTCTGTACTGAACATACAGACTTTATCCGCGTCACTATTTCCTAAGCAACATAGTATCATAACTCTCACCTTGTGTTAAGTATTGTAAGTCATCTGGAGAGGATTTAAAGCATGGGGGGCGGGGTGGGAGTGGGCATTGTGGTGTAGTGGGGTAAGCTGCCACTTGGCTTGATTGCAGCCCATATCAGATTGCCGGGGCTCAAGTCCTATCTCCACTCCTGAGTCTACTCTCTGCTTACAATTGAGCTTCCAGCTAAGGTGCACCCTGGGTGGCAGCAGTCACGGTCTAAGTACTTGGTTCCCTGTCATTCAAGTGGGAGACCTTCATTGAGCTCTTGGCTACTGACTTTGGCATGGCCTGGCCCCAGCTTTTACAAGTGTTTGGGGGAATGAATCAGTAGATGGAAGATCTCTCTCTCTCTCTTGCACTCTGCTTTCAAATAAATAAAAAAAAATAAAAATAAAAAGGGTAAAGCCACTACCTATATGAGCACTGGTTTGTGTCCTGGGTGTTCCACTTCCTCTCTGGCTCCCTGCTAATGCAACTGGGAAAGCAGCAGACAATACCCCAAGTACATAGGTCCCTGCTCCCATGTGGGAGACTCGGATGAAGCTCCTGGCTCCTGGCTTTTGCCTGGCCCAGCCCTGGTCATTGCAGCCATCTGGAGAGTAAACCAGTGGATGGAGTAGTCCCTCTATATCTCGCTCTGTAACTCTGACTTTCAAAATCAATAAACAAATTTGCAAAAAAAAAAAAAAAGAATATTATTATTGTCTGTGACTCTACTTTTCCCTGAAAAACAGCTGTTCCTATATATATATATATATTCATTAAAATACATATATACACATGGCTGCATACATTACATATTTTTTAATGTGGGGGTAATTAAAAACTTAGGTGCATTCTTTGGAGTTGGGCTCTATATTCCTCCATTACTTTGGTGGTAATATATTGGTGTTTTGGTGATAAAGATACCAATGTGCAATTTTTCTTTTTTTTTTTTTAAATTTTTGACAGAGTGGACAGTGAGAGAGAGAGAGACAGAGAGAAAGGTCTTCCTTTGCCATTGGTTCACCCTCCAATGGCCGCCGTGGCTGGTGCGCTGTGGCCGGCGCACCACGCTGATCCGATGGCAGGAGCCAGGTACTTATCCTGGTCTCTCATGGGGTGCAGGGCCCAAGCACTTGGACCATCCTTCACTGCACTCCCTGGCCACAGCAGTGAGCTGGCCTGGAAGAGGGGCCACCGGGACAGAATCCGGCGCCCCGACCGGGACTAGAACCCGGTGTGCCGGCGCCGCAAGGCGGGGGATTAGCCTAGTGAGCCGCGGCCAATGTGCAATTTTTCTTCTAACTCCAGCCTCCCCTTTCCCCATGTATCTGTGACACTGACTATCCAAGGTCATTTTGGAAACACAGCCTCAGCATTTGTGGAGTGGCTTTGCTTGCTCAAATCCCCGGGGTGGAGATGGGTGACGCGATGTAGACGTATGCTCGCTTCTGGAAATCTCGCGATTTTTCTAATGCAGCAGCGTTCAGTCAGCAGCTTTCTGTTCAAGTGAAAGGTGCTTCTGTGAATACTATCGGGTAGTCACAATTTTGATTTCGAAATTAGACCTGAGGCTTAGATTTGCAGGCACTTCAAGTTGCTTTTATCACTGAATTTCCCAACAGCGGCAGGAAAGATCTAGAATAGGAACCCCGAATGGAAAGCATGACTTTAACACCAAAACAGGGTGGGGCAAAGGTGAGAGAACGCAGGTGCGCCTCGGCTGCCTCACCGTTTGTATGACATGCTTGAGGTGTTGGGACTTGGCTAGATGTTGCTTGTCACCCTCTCCCTTCCACTCCGGAAAAGGGTTTGCAGAGCCACACAGCCAAGCCTTGCTGATGGGGCTGCTGGCCAGTTTTCTCCATTTAGTCTGTTACCCTTGGAGAAGCCGTTGGAGTAGCCACGTGATCTATCAGTACTCATTGGGGATGGCTGGAGAGTGGGTATTGGCATAGCAACAGCAGGGCAGCAAAGGGAGCCCTTGGTCAGAGGCTCATCAACCTTCTCCAACCGGCCCAGGTGAACCAGGGCCTAGCACTGTGCCCTAAGCCAAAATGACACCTAAGTTGGGTATTGTAGCCTTAGTTTTTTTTTTTTTTTCCTAAAAATTTCGACTCTACTTCTGCTTCCTTTTTCCTGGGACAGGATAATAAAAGGGGCTCATTGCAGACCATTTCAAACATATTTTGGACATTTCATTTGAAAAGTCAGCAGAATGGTTTTGTGAATTCCCACGCACCCTCAGCTGGCTCTGGCTGCTGTCGCCACACAGCCGTTCTCGTCTGTATTCCAGCTCTGCTGAAGTGTTTTGAAACAATCTAGACTTTGTATTATTATTTTTAAAGATTCATTTATTTGCAAAGTAGAGTCACAGAGATAGGGAGAGACAGCGAGAAAGGTCTTCCATCTATCTGCTGGTTCACTCCCCAGATGCCTGCAACGGCCAGAACTGGGCTGATCTGAAGCCAGGAGCAGGAGCTTCTTCTGGGTCTGCCATGTGGGCGCAGGGGCCTGAGCACCTGGGCCATCTTCTACTGCTTTCCCAGGCCATAGCAGAGAGCTGAATTGGAAGTGGAGCAGCTGGGACTCGAACCAGTGCCCATATGGGATGCCGGCAACAGCCTGACTTTGTATTATTTTATCCAAACCTATCTTAGAATATAAAAAAGAGTTCTGCGCCGCGGCTCACTAGGCTAATCCTCCGCCTGCAGTGCCGACACTCTGGGTTCTAGTCCCGGTTGGGGCTCCTGTTCTGTCCCGGTTGCCCCTCTTCCAGGCCAGCTCTCTCTGTGGCCCGGGAGTGCAGTGGAGGATGTCCAAGTGCTTGGGCCCTGCACCTGCATGGGAGACCAGAAGAAGCACCTGGCTCCTGGCTTTGGTTCGGTGCATCACCGGCCATAGCGAACCAACGGAAGGAAGACCTTTCTCTCTGTCTCTCTCTCACTGTCTAACTCTGCCTGTCAAAAAATATATATATAAAAGAATGTAAAAAAAGAAGGACTTTTGAAGACATAACCGCATAGAAGAAAAACAACTGCTTTGGGATCCTGGCCTGGTGCTCAGCCGAGCACGAGCTCATTACTGACCGCTTTACCTGACCCTCTGTGCCATTCAGTCGAGAGGCCAGCTTGATGCCTGTGTGGCAGAGGCGCGCACGTTTGCGCTCAGCCTGGGAGACGTTTGTTTCTCTTCTCCACACTTTTACAAGGTGCCTCAAGGCTGGTCATGTTGAAGTGATTGTGAACTCATCAGGGGTGGGTAAACTAGAGCCCATGTTAGTGCCCGCAGGTTCGTCACAAGCAGAGACCCGGTGAACGGACGCCCTTGCTAACACTGCAGCTGCAGCCACAAAGCCCGGACAGCTTCCCTTTGGTGTGCTTCCCCCCTGCACTGCGCACAGCACCCACAGTTTGGAGCCAGAAGCCTTGGAATGAAGTCAGTCCCTAGACGTGAGGTGTGGGAGGACCTGCTGGGAGGACCTGCTGGGAGGAGGTGCCACCAGCTGCCTGGATTGGGAGGTGAAGGGACTGAAAAGCTGTCACCTGCCCGGTGACACACACAACCTCCTTCAGTCTGTCATGTGGGGGTGGCTGCCCCGGGCTGGTGGGCCAGGGCCTCCCTCCGTCCCCTGCCCTCCGTTCCCTCTGTTTCTCTGCTTGCCTTCCCGGCACCTGCTAAGATGCCCACATCCACGTTAGAAGCAGCTGCTCTGTGGCCGTGGCTGGGGAACAGAGAGAGAGGGCCTGTCCCTGGGGTTGCCTTCTTCTCCTGGGGCTGAGGTCTTGGGGCTGCATTCCTGGCTTGGCCAGCCCCTGCCTGAGTACAGGCGCATGTGTCCAGCCCCTGGGACACAAGGGCACCATGCTGGGGCCCGGGCCCTGAGCTGTTCTGGTTCATTAGTGCAGGCGCCCAGGACGCCCCATCTGCTCCCAGGGCTGCTCTGATCTCCCCACCTCCCCGACGCCAGACCAGGCAGAGTCCCCCGCACCGCCCCCCCCGGCTGTCCCTGGACATGCTCCTGCCCTGAGTGCCTTGTCAAGGAGCTGTGAGTCAGTGGCCCTGAGACTAGGCAAACCCCGCTCCCTTCCCTGCCTGCAGGACACAGGAGCACAGGTGCGCAGGGGAGACAGGGAGAGAGAGCACCCACCGCGGCTGCAGGGGCCTCTCCCAGCGGCTGCAGCCCCTCTGCGTTCAGAGCAGGTGCAGCCCTCACAAGGATGTTCTCACGGTGACGCTTACGTCACCTGAAGGGATCCCACCTGGGATCTCCTGAAGGCGGAGCCTGAGACAAGAGGTGAGCGCCAGGAGTGCACCTGGGACCACTCCAGGAGGCAGGAGTGAGGCAGAAGCAGGTGAGAGACAGACAGAGGGAGGTCAAGTCCACGGATGCAGGTGCTGTTGGAGGTGATGAAGTTCTTCCAGGTGAGAAAAACATCCCTAAGAGAGCCGTTGCCCAGGAGGTTTTGCATCTGACAAGTACCGGCTGGGGTACCCAGCCCCAGGCAGATGGCCATATGGGGGCAGGAGGGACTCAGGACGGTTCAAGTCACCGTGACCTGTGTTCAAATCCGGACGGTGGGTCCAGCTTCCTTCTCCTTCCTTGAAACGACTGAAACTCATCCAATGCAGCAAATATCCGTTGAATACCTCCTATTGTGCTTAACGGAGCTCAAGGGAATCCTCGACCATAAGGCTGAAGAGTTGCTGGGGAAACCATGGTGCACACTGAAGGGGGGCACTTTCCTAGGTCGAGAGGTAGGAGGTGTGTGAAGGGTGTGATGTGGGCCTGAGGGTTGCGCAGGCGCCGTCTGCACAGCAGCCTAATGAGCAGGCGGGGGGCAGAGACTGCCTGAGAGCCACGCAGGGGGCCAGTGCCGTGGCACAGTGGGGTAAGCTGCTGCTCACGACCCCAGCATCCAGCGTCCAAGTGCTGGTTCAAGTCCCAGCTACCCTGGTTCCAGTCCAGCTCTCTGCTCATGTGCCTGGGAAGCAGCGGAAGATGGCCCAAGTCCTTGAGTTTCCACCACACCTATGGGAGACCCGGATGGAGTTCCTGGCTTCTGGCTTGGGCCTGGCCCAGTCCCAGCCATTGCGGCTATTTAGAGGATGAAACAGAGGACGAAAGATCAATCTCTCTCTCTCTCTCTCTCTCTCTCTCTCTCTCTCTCTCTCTTTCTCACTCGCCTTTCAAATAAGTAAAATAAATCGTTTACACACAATGGTGGTGATTACTTGGTCTTGTACATAAAACCCTCCTGGCTACAGTAGCTTCCTGCATGCGTTTCACCTGGGTTCTGTGACGGCTCCTCTCTCATTCCTCTCTCTTCTCACCCACCTCCGTGAGATCATCCCCTCGGTCCCTCTTGAAGGGCAGCTCCTTGGGCCCTGTCTTTGGGTCACGAAGCTGCCACCCTCTCCACGCTGCCTCGGAGGTCTCCAGGGAATTCAGCCCCAGCTGCTCCGGGTGGCACAGGCCCCACCACGCTGCCAGCGCCCGATGCCCCCCTTTCTCTTCTCTGCTCCCCAGTCTCCCCTTGCTGTTCCCTGGGGTCAATTCCCGATCTGCCTGCAAATAGCCTTTGGCTCAGATCCTGCTCGGGGTGGGGGGAGGAGTCCCAGCTAAGACACACCCTCCCCCCCCCCCCCCCCCCGTCACCCTTCAGCACTTCTGCTCCGCCAGTGTCGCCTCCTGGATTCCCACTGCTCCATCTCTCATCCAGGCCGGCCCCCAGCCTCTGGCCTTGCTCTCTTTTAGTCCATCGTCCACATTTTAGCCAGGCCTTCAAGAAGTACTTGAATAATGCAACTAAAAGATTAGTTTACTGTGTGTGCAAAAAAAAAAATCTTTGAGATTCATGCATAGTTTTTATTTTTATTTTTTTAAAGGGTTATTTATGGCCAGTGCCACTGCTCAATAGGCTAATCCTCCGCCTACAGTGCTGGCACACTGGGTTCTAGTCCCGGTCGGGGTGCTGGATTCTGTCCTGGTAGCCCCTCTTCCAGGCCAGCTCTCTGCTGTGGCCCAGGAGTGCAGTGGAGGATGGCCCAAATGCTTGGGCCCTGCACCCACATGGGAGACCAGGATAAGTACCTGGCTCCTGCCTTCGGATCAGCACGGTGCGCCAGCTGCATCGTGCCGGCCCTGGCGGCCATTGAAGGGTGAACCAACGGCAAAGGAAGACCTTTCTTTTTTTTTTTTTTTTTTTTTTTTTTTTTTTTTGACAGGCAGAGTGGACAGTGAGAGAGAGAGACAGAGAGAGAAAGGTCTTCCTTTGCCGCTGGTTCACCCTCCAATGGCCGCCGCTGCAGCCGGCGCACCGCGCTGATCCTGGCAGGAGCCAGGAGCCAGGTGCTTTTCCTGGTCTCCCATGGGGTGCAGGGCCCAAGCACCTGGGCCATCCTCCACTGCACTCCCTGGCCATAGCAGAGAGCTGGCCTGGAAGAGGGGCAACCGGGACAGAATCCGGCGCCCCAACCGGGACTAGAACCCGGTGTGCCGGCGCCGCAAGGTGGAGGATTAGCCTATTGAGCCACGGCGCCGGCCCAGGAAGACCTTTCTCTCTGTCTCTCTCTCACTGTCCACTCTGCCTGTCAAAAAAAGAGAATTATTTATTTATTTGAAAGTCAGAGTTACACAGGGAGAGAGAGAGAGAGAGAGGGAGAGAGAGAGAGAGAGTCTTCCATCTGCTGGTTCACTCCCCAACTGGCTGTAATGGCCGGAGCTGTGCCCATCTGAAGCCAGGAGCCAGGAGCTTCTTCCTAGTCTCCCACATGGGTGTAGGGGCCCAAGGACTTGGGCCATCTTCTACTGCTTTCCCAGACCATAGTAGAGAGCAGGATTGAAAGTGGAGCAGCCGGGACTCAAACTGGCATTCATATGGGATGCCGGCCCTGCAGGCGGCGGCTTTACCTGCTATGCCACAGCACTGGCTCCGATGCATAGCTTTTTTATAACACACATTTTCCAGGAGTGTTTTAAGATTCCTCCCATTAAATGAAAAGCTGTCCAAGTCACTGCTTTGCTTGAAGTCCTTTGCCTACAGGCTAAACCCCAGGGGCCAGTGCTGTGCTGCGGCCGGTTAAGCTGCCTCCTGCCACACTGGCGTCCCATATCAGAGCACCAGTTCGAGTCCTGGTTGCTCCTCTTCTGACCCAGCTCCCTGGTAATGGCCCGGGAAGAGCCGTGGAAGATGGCCCAAGTCCTTGGGCCCCTGCCCCCCGTGTGCGAGACCCAGAGGAAGCTCCTGGCTCCTGGCTTTGGCTTGATCCAGTCCTGGCTGTTATGGCCATCTAGAGAGTGAACCAAAGGATGGAAGATCTCTCTCTGTCTCTCCCTCTCTCTGTAACTCCGACTTTCAAATAAATAAATAAATCTTAATAAAAGAGAAACAGCTATGCATGGCTTTCAATTTTTTTTTTGTACCTAAAGCAACTTCTGGAGCAGGTGTTTGGCCCAGCGGTTAGGACACGCACATAGCATGGAGGGTGCCTGGGTTCCAGTCCCACCTCTGGCTCCTGTAGTACAGACCCTGGGAGGCAGCAGTAATTAGGCTCTTGCCACCCACATGGGAGCCCTGGGCCGAGTCTCCAGCTCCTGGCACTGGCCCAGCACTGGCTGCTGCAGGCATTGGGGGAGCGGAAGCAGATAACTCCTCTTTGTCTGCCTCCCTGTCTCACTGCTCTCAAATAATAATAATAACAAAAGTACAAAATAATAAAATGAAACTTCTTTTAATTCCATTTTTCCATGAATGTTAGAAGTGCCCTCATAAATCCACACCCTACGTTGAAACGTTATTTTCTAAGTGGGAAGTCCTCCTGCTGATCCAACTCCCGGCTAGTGACGGGAGAAGCGCATTTCTTAGGATAGCTCGGAAGCACCTGGAGCCTTTCACTTTGAAACTCAGGAGCCACGAGTCGGATTTCTTCTGACATCACTTAAGAAATCCACTTGCTTATGCAGCGGGGGACACCTGAAAACATTTCTTCCCATTTTGTTGATGGGAAGACTGAGGTTCAGAGGAAGACACTCAAAGCCCAGAATTGTAACAGAACTGGGACTCGTCAGAACGAAGCATTTCTGGTCCCCACACTAAAGCCCCCAGCGGGCGATCCTTGGGGCTGTGGGGCCGCCGGCCACGGTTCTCAGGAGCCATCTTGCAGTGTCTGGTTGCTAGTTCATTCCCCTAATGCCCGCAGTGGCCATAAGGAATTCAATCCAGGAGCTGGGGATTCAGCCCACGTCTCCTACACGGTCTCCTCTCTACCCCTGCACTCCCCTCCAGGGTCTGCATTTAGCCAGAAGCTGGCATCAGGAGCCAGAGCTGGGACTCAAACCCCAGGCTCTCTTACACATGGGGCTTTGCAGGTTTCCACAAAGCGGAGAGACCCACTCCGAAATTTCCTTTGTTCCATCCGAAGCAGGAAACAGAGAGAGAAGAGGCGTCTCCGTCTGAGCTGCCACGGGCGGGGGCCACAGGCTGGAGAGGAGGCCAGCGCGGACGCGGGGAAGTTTCCATCTGCCGAGGAGTTTCTGGAAGGAGGTGAAGCCAACTGTGCTCTTCCGGACGGTGCGCTATCTGCGCTGGTCCCGGAGGCCTCAGGTGGCCCATAACATTTTCACTACATTCCGTCCACCCGTGGATAGCGTGACCCAGAGTGACCCAATCACGAGTCTGTTTTGGCAATGTGTTCCGAGGGGACTGGAGCAGCCTGGGCCCTGGCCGAACTGACAGTGTTTGCTTTAATCAGGAATGATGGCTTCTGGGGGCATCCGAGGCAGGTGGCGCGGGGAGCCGTGAACTTTGTCACAGCGCGATGACTTCGCGAAACATTCACAGCAGTGCCTCCCGGTTCTGTCGGAAGGAGCGGCAGCGACTGCCACTGTGGCCTCGAGCCGCAGGCGATGAAGGCGGTGCATCTGATTTCAGTCGATCAGGAACGCGCAGGAGGGAAACAGCCCTCAGCGTGGGAGACACGGGCTGCTCTAGTTGTTAGAAGTGCTCTTACCCTACTAACGACTCAGATTAAATAAATGAAAGACATGGGCTAGTTTTAACCCATTTTTCTGTTGCTGTCGTCAAATACCTGAGATTGGGTAATTAATAAAGAAGAATTTATTTGGGCCCAGAGATTCTGGGAGGGTGGAGAAGCACAGATCAGGAGGTCATCCCTGGGGAAGACCCCGAGGTGTCTCAGCTCAAGGGGGAGAGCAGAAGGGCGAGGGGCTGCACGTGGAGGAGGGAAGGAACCCCCCTCTCT
Source organism: Oryctolagus cuniculus (assembly GCF_964237555.1). Classification (NCBI taxonomy): domain Eukaryota; kingdom Metazoa; phylum Chordata; class Mammalia; order Lagomorpha; family Leporidae; genus Oryctolagus; species Oryctolagus cuniculus. Next base: position 11,863,306 of record NC_091435.1, read on the forward strand.
CCAGAGCCCACTCCCAGCTCTCAGGCGCCTCCCAGCGCTGCCACACTGCAGAACCAAGCCTCCGCGTGAGTTTTGCGGGGACAAATCCTATTCCAGCCATTGCAAGATGCTCTATTTCCAGTCTGCCTGTCGTAATGAATCTAGGTGGGGCTTCTCAATCATTGTCGAACTTCCTGGGATTGATTATGATACTCCAAGGAACGGAGAGTCCATGCAGAAATGCCTGCCTTCCAAAATGGCGGTCAGTCTGAATTCTCCGAAAGCTTTGAGATGTGTCTCCAGCTGTTCTGAACACCAGAATCCTTTGGGTCAGCATTTGGTGGTCGCTTTATGACTGTTCTGGGATTATTGGTTGATCACTTTAAAAGATTGATTTTATTTATTTCGATGGCAGAGTGACAGGGATGGGGGGAGAGAGAGAGAGAGAGAGAGAGCGAGCGAGCTTTCCACTTGCTGGTTCACTCCCCAAATGGCCTCAATGAGCCAGGCCAAAGTGAAGAGCCAGGAACTCCTTCTGGGTGGCCCACATGCATGGCAGGGGCTCAACTGCTTGGGCCATCTTCTGCTGCATCCAAAGTGTATTAGTAGGGAACTGGATCAGAAGAAGAGTAACCGGGGCTTGAACCAGCTCTCATATGGGATGCCAGAGCCTCAGGCAACAGCTTAATCCTCTGCCCCACAAAACTAAGCCCAGCTCAATCGCTTTAAAGTCCACAGCCAGTCTGAGTCCCAGCTGTTCCACTTCCCATCCAGCTCTCTGCCGACGCACCTGGGAAGCAGCAGCAGATGACCCAAGTGCTTGGGCCGCTGCACCCATGTGGGAGACTCAGATGGAGCTCCTGGCACCTGGCTTCTGCCTGGCCCAGCCCTGGCTGCTGTTGCCATTTGGTGAGTGAACCGGTAGATGGAATCTGTCTCTTTCTCTCCCTCTCTCATAACTCTGCTTTCAAATAAAAATTATACATATGCAATAATGTGTTTTATATATATATATACATATATATATATATATAAAGGTCATGCTTCTTAGACTTTGTCAATTTCTTAATCTGTCAAATGAGGCCCAGCTGTCACCACACTGTCAAAACAAGTTCCAGCAACACTAACACTATCTTTATGAATTCCATCTAATTTTAGGCAGATCTACACGACCATTAGGAGAATCAGAGGGGCTGCTGCTGTGGCATAGTTGATAAGACCGCCATCTGCAGTGCCGGCATCCCATATGGGTGCTGGTTTGAGTCCCGGCTGTTCTACTTCCAACCCAGCTCTCTACTATGGCCTGGAAAAGCAGTGGAGGATGGCACAAGTGTTTGGGCCCCTGCACCCACTTGAGAGAGGAAGAAACTCCTGGATCCTGGCTTTGGATCAGCCCAGCTTTGGCCATTGCGGCCATTTGGGGAGTGAACCAGCAAATGGAAGATTCTCTCTCTCTCTCTCTCTCTCCCTCTCTCCCTCTGTAACTCTGCCTTTCAAATAAATAAATGAATCTTTTTTTTTTTTTTAAAAAAGAGAGAAATGCAATCAAATAAAAAGTTTTGTGGTCTTAATGAGACTATTTCATGAAAGATATCAAGACTGAATAGCTTTTGAAAGAATAAGAAATTCAGCACCGTGACCATCCCCTCCATCGTGGAACCCTGTGAGTCAATTCCATCTGGAAACATTGATTCTAGGACAAGAGAAGCCGGGAAAACAGCTCTGCCCACCCACGTGCTGGCCTGGGGTTGGTCCTGATGCTGCATGTTGGCCTAGCTGTGTCTCTGGTAGGCACAGCTCTCCCCAGTCCCCCTGCTTGATTCAAACGTCTTCTGTGCTACTGGCAGCAGTGAGACTGGTGACCAGGATCAAAATTCAGAAAAACCAAAGGCACAACGGACGTCAGACGATCTGAACGTGAAAGTTTACTTGGTCGTGCCTGGGACCTAAGTCATGGTTTCCACCATCGAGGACCTGAGACCTTTGCCTGCTGACAGTTTGCTGTAGTGACAGTTCTTGCTTCTCAAAGTGCTCTGTGTATTTGTGCGAGGCTTGTGTGTGTGTGTGTGCACGGGTGTGTGAGCCTCATGTTAAGAACACTGATTCCATTTTCTCACGAATGCATTTCATCGGTTGTGCTGGGCTGTGGAAGGAATTTGGAAATGCTTTGGGTCTAAGGCAGCGGAGGTTGGAGAGCAGCTGTTCCCCCTGGGCCGGCTGTGCCCTTCGGGTAGCTGTCAATTACCTTCCCAAGGAGTCCCTGTGCTGGACTGTGGAGAGTGGGCGGCTGCGATTCAGGCGACGAGGGCTGAGCGGCTGGCATCGCCCACACATTCCACTAGCCCCTGTTTTGAGTTTAGCAGGGCAGCTTCCTGGAGAGGTTGCTCGTGGCTGAAACCCTAAGGCCTTTCTTCCCCCTTGGAACTCCTCATGTCCCCCAGCTGCACCAGTGTCTGGAACTGAGACTCCGTTTCCGGTGTGGTCACGTGACTGACTTCTGGCCCATGGATCAGAATCTAAGCAAGATGGCGTCTCAGGGTCCTCTCGCTCTGCCTGACTGTGTAAGCTATGAAGAAAGGAGATTGATTTTGCCCTACACGATCTAGGGTCAACGGCTGCCTCTGGGGATGGTCTTGTAGCTGGCCGAGCCCTGAGGTGGCCCAGGTTGTCACAGGGCAAGAGACAAGGAGCACAAGACAGACCTACCCAACGCAGTCTTCAGACAACCCGTTAATCACATGCATGGATGAACCCATTCATGGGGGCTGATCCTAAGGGTCCTGCCTCTTACTAGGTCATAATGGGGACTAAATTTCAATGGAAGTCTTGGAGAGGACAAGCCATGCTCCATCCCAGGGCACCTTCCGTCTTCCTCCAACCTCACGTGGACACAATGGTTGAAGCTCTGTTTGGGGCTATGCAGCCAAGGACCAGTCTCTGGAAGTACAAACCACCTCACTTGTACATGAAGAGGGAAGAGCTGGGATCCAGGCTCTCAGGGGACGGAAATGATCACTTTTTGTGAGCTGTTTTTTTCCAGGTCTCTTACTGGGACCCAAATCTAACTTTCATTTATTAATTTCTTTTCGTCGTTCAAAATTTACCAGCTTCTAGTTACTCCCCTTGGCTAGAGCCCTTTTTCCTACCAGGAGATGTTTGTCCAATATGTTCATTACATTAATGGCTATTTTGTGCTTTCTAAGTAAGAGAGTTACCTTCTAAATAAGTAGTGTAGGAACTTTACTTGAAAAAAAAAAAAAAAACAGTCCCTTCGTCATTGTTTCGGAGGGTTCCTGGGGTGTGACTGTGTGGGAGTGGGGGTGAGCTTACAGGTTGCTAGGTAATGCCTGGCGCCTCTCAGCCGGCTCTCAAACTGAAACAACAGAGAGATTCTCCAATGATAGTGAATTCCTTTGGGAATGGACATTGAATAGGACGGAGCCTGCCTCGATGAGCGATGTGCATGTGTATTGAGCCAGGTAAAAGGAGACAGTGGTTTTTAAGGACAAAACCAGGAGGGCAACAGAAGTTGTTTTGCAACAATTCTTGGCTAAAAAGACCAATAAAAAGGGCTCAGTCCAGGGCTGGACAGGGCGGCTGCTGGGCAGATGTCCGAAGGCAGCAGCTTCTGTGTCAGGTGCGGTGACTTCTGTGCGTGGTTGTGTCTTTGGCAGAGTCCCTGGTGACAGTGTTTGGGGTCAGACATTGCATATATGAGATCGCCTCCTTCGTAACTTCCTTAATTAGTTCTCTGTTAGGTTTGGCACAAGTGACTCCATCTTGATTCAGCCCTGGTCCCTGGCTTTTCATCCATCACACCTGAGAGCCTCTGTGTTGCCACACTGCTCTACCCCAAGTGTCTCTAACCTCACCTCCATGGAGTTTCACTGGAGAATGGATTTTTATTGAAGGTTGGAGATGGCAGGACATGATTGCGGCACAGAAAAGTCAGCAACTTACAGCTCAGGTTCCAGGATTTGGACGTCTTCGCCTGCACCCCTCAGGGTTGGTTGGGGAGGCTTATTTACTCCTGGGTTTGCAGTTGGCCCTGGTCATTGGCTGAGGTCTTCCCTGGTCTGCTCCCGCGGGAGTTCTCCATGGGCCCTGTCCTCGTATCGTGGCGGCCAAGTTTGAGAAGCGAGCATCCCGAGAGAGGAAGCCAGGCAGGGGTTGCTTCCCCTGCTGCTACCTGGCCGCAGAAAGCACCCAGCACTGCTTCTGCTGTGTTCTCCTTGTTGAGACACTCACAGGTCTTGACCGTGCTCAGCGCGGCCCTGTCAACCCTTCACCTCCTCGTGGACAAGGTCACGGTCCTACGACTCTGGAAGCACTGTGGGAATGGAGCTGTTATGGCCACTTTGGGAAAGTGCAATCTGCAATGCTCACCCTGGGACACCCGTTGCTGGACTTGGTGCCCCTCGTGCCCGCCTGCTCCTCTGTTCCCTGGCTTCCCTTCTCCCACTAGAGGCTCCTTGCACTTCCGTGGCTGGCACGTTGCTTCTCTCAGCAAAACTCCAACTTTTGTGCTAGCCCAGAGAAAGGTGGAAGTGTCTACTCTTTTTTTCTTTTAAAGATTTATTTATTTTTATTTGAAAGTCAGAGTTACACAGAGAGAGAAGGAGAGGGAGAGAGAGAGAGAGAGAGTGAGAGAGAGAGAGAGAGGTCTTCCATCCTCTGGTTCACTCCCCAATTGGCTGCAAAGACTGGAGCTGCACCAATCTGAAGCCAGGAGCCAGGAGCTTCCTCTGGGTCTTCCCAGGCGGGTGCAGGGGCCCAAGGACTTGGGTCATCTTCTACTGCTTTCCCAGGCCATAGCAGAGAGCTGGATTGGAAGTGGAGCAGCCAGGACTAGAACCTGTGCCCCCGTATGGGATGCTGGCACTGCAGGCGGCAGCTTTACCTGCTACACCACAGTACCAGCCCCACGTCTACTCTTTCTTTCTATGCAGAGCCATTGAGTCCTCTTAGCATTTTTTAAGAAGTAAAGAACCTGTTCTCTTTAAAGTACAATGGGTGTAAACAGAATGTACTTTATTTTTTTTTAAGATTTATTTTTTATTTGTTTGAAAGATAAATAGAGTTACAGAGAGGTAGAGACAGAGAGAGAGGTCTTCCATCTGCTGGTTCACTTCCAAGTTGGCTGCAAAGGCCGGAGCTGCGCCAATCTGAAGGCAGGAGCCAGGAGCTTCTTCTGGGTCTCCCACACGGGTTCAGGGGCCCAAGGACTTGGGCCATCTTTTGCTGCTTTCCCAGGCCACAGTAGAGAGCTGGATCGGAAGAGGAGCAGCTTGGACTAGAACCGGTGCCCATTTGGGATGCTGGTGCTTCAGGCCAGGGCATTAACCCACTGCGCCACAGTGCTGGCCCCAACAGCATATACTTTAAAAAGCAGTCTTTTTCTTACTTTTTCATTTATAGCTGGTCCTGTTGGTCCCGCTCTACATCTAGTTAATAGCTATAAATTGAGAGGGAGTGGAGAGGACTTTGGAATTAAATGGAACAGAAGAGAACTCTTATTTTATGGTTTATTAGCTCTGTGCTCTGGGGCAGGTCACTTAGCTCTTTTCGCCTCATTTCCTCATCTATAAAAAGCAAGGGGGTAGGTGTTTAACTGCCCCTCGGGACACCTGCATCCCATATTGGAAGGCCTGGTTCAAGTCCGGCCTTTGCTTCTGATTCCAGTTTCTGCTAATGCGCACCCTGGGAGGCAGCAGGTGATGGCTCACGTACTCAAGTTCTTGCTGCCCATGTGGGAGACCTGGATGGAATTCCTGGCTCCTGGCTTTGCCTGGCTCAGCCCAGGCCGTGGTGGGCAATTGGAGAGTTAGCCAGTGGATGGAAGATCTCTCCGCCCTTCAAATAAAATCAAATAACAACAAGATGCCACCTATGTCACAGAGTGACTGTGAGAACACGTGTGTGGCAGGCCCTCGGCCCCTTGGGAGCTGCTCAAATGTGAAAGCCGCTGATCTTATTAAGGCTGAAATGGGGGTTGGCAGAAGGGAATAAAAAAGTTTTGTAAGTCGCCAATTTATAATAAATCCCCAAAGAGTTGTTCTTTCAAAAGCCTACTTATTAAAAACTTATCATCAGGGGAACCCTTCTTAGGAGAGAAATGAAAAAAAATTTTAGCATAAAGCTGATTTCCTGATATTTGAGTGTTGACATTCTTAGATATGTAACAGAGATTTTCATATGTTTCTATCAACTCAGAACAGACCATCAGTGGTGTCTGGTTATTTCTATTTGATGCAAATTACTTCATTTTGGCCTTTAATTCAATTTTCCTTTTTATTTATTTTTAAGAGATTTACTTATTTATTTGAAAGGTAGAGTGACAGGGACACACACACACACACACAGAATCTTTCATTGGCTGGTTCACTCCCTGGATGGCTGCAATGGCTGGGGCCAGGCCAGGCTGAAGCCAGGAGCCCAGAACTCCATCCCGTGTGGGTGGCAAGGGCCCAAGTACTTGGACCATCTTCCACTGCTTTCCTAAGTGCGTTAGCAGGGGGCTGGACCAGAAGGCCTGAAGGAGCATTGAGAGATATGGATGCATGGATGAGCGTGTGTGGGTGTGAGTGTGCGTATGGATGCGTGAGTGTGGATGAAGGAGGGGCTGGCAGGCAGAGGGGTAGGCAGCCGAGCGTGGGAGGAAGCCGGGCACTCAGGAGGACCCAAAGGACAGCAGAGCTGGCAGGAGGGGCTGCATCGCATTGAGTTGATGAGGTCAACACGTGTCCCCGTGCGTGTGTGTGCGTGTGCGTGCGTGTGTGTGTGTGTGTGTATTTGTGATTTCAGGCACCCACTGAGGGTGTCAGAACATACCCCCTGTGGATAAAGGGTGACTACTGTAATAGCACATTTGAGAAAAATTCATTATGAAACTCAGTTTTGGGGAGAGACACGTCCAGTTACATGGGGAGGGGGCGGTGACCCAAGGGGTGCTTGTGGGAGGGGAGGATGGGAAGAGGAAGTGAATCCTGGGTGCTTCCAGCCACGATCACAGCAGAGAGGGGTTCCAGGACCATGGTGAGCAGCTGAGTCCTTATCAGGGGCCCCGGTGAGCCTGCGACAGCCACCTGTCATGGTCTGGACCCGGAGGGGGTTGTCCGTGAAATCTCGCCTGCCAGGCCACTCCTGAGGGGTGGCGAGTGGGGGGCTGGGACTGCTGTCTCTGAGTCCTCCCAGGACGTGGAGGCTCCAGGGCTGGAGCCCGGCTCCCTGGGCCTGAGGTGGGTGGTGCGAGGCACAGTCTCCAGCCCTCAGTCTGTGCTGTGCCCCAGACAAGAATTCCTTTGGTCCCTGGAGACAAATCATCTTCTTTTGCTTCTTTTTAAAGAGGCCTTTATTTATTTGAAAGGCTGGGCAAGAGAGAGAGAGAGAGAGAGAGAGAAAAATCTTCTGTCCACTGTTTCATTCTCCAAATGGTTGCAATGGCTGTGGCTGGGCTAGGCTGAAGCCAGGAGCCAGAAGCTTCTTCTGGGTCTCCCATGAGGGTGCAGGGGCCCAAGCACTTGGGCCATCCTCTGCTGCCTTCCCAGGTGCGTTAGCAGGGAGCTGCATTGGAAGTGGAGCAGCCGGGACTCGAAACAGTGCTCATATGGGATGCTCATGCTGCAGGTGGTAGCTTAACCTGCTGCGCCACAATGCCAGCCCCTCCCCCAAATCCTCTTGCTTTTTGGAGTACTGAACACTCGTTGTCCTGAAGGAATGCCCAGACACGTGCCTCAGGATATGTGAGCGAAAAGTGAGCCAATGTGCTGAGGTTTTTTAAGATTTATTTATGCATTTGAAAGTCAGAGTTACCGAGCAAGAAGGAGAGGCAGAGACACAGAGAGATCTTCCATCCACTGGTTCATTCTCCAAATGGCCGCAACAGCCAGTTCTGGGTCAGGCGGAAGCCAGGAGCCAGGAGCTTCTTCAGGTCTCCCGCGTGGGTGCAGGACCCAAGCACTTGGGCCATCTTCTGTTGCTTTCCCAGTCATATTAGCAGGGAGCTGGATCGGAAACGGAGCAGCCAGAACAGAAACCGGTGCCCCGTGGGATGCCAGCATTGCAGGTGACAGTTTTTACCCACTATGCCACAGCACCAATCCCCCTCCCAAAAAATTAAACCTGTTTTGAGGGCACTTATGAGACGGCAGTGGGATGTTTGCTTCAGGTCCGTCCCTCTTCCTCCAAGCCTCTAAATTCCAGCCGAACAGGTCAATTTTACTGAAAAGGTGAAGTGCAGCTCTTTCAACTTGGTTCTTCAATGTCACTGTTCCTGGCAACCGCAGTGACATCTGAAACAGGACGTGGGCGGGGGCCTGCCATGGGGGCTCAGCCGTCTCCCGGCCTGATCGTGGTCACTGCGCTGGTCCAAGAGTGGCAGGGATGAGAGCCCTGTGTCCCACTTTGCTGCATCAGGGTCACATTTTAAAAAGAGAAGCAGCCCCCCCTCTGGCCATTGGGGGCGGGGGGTGGGAGGCAGAAAGGGGCCAAGGAAAGAATATGTTGAAAGGCCAGGCGGAGAGACAGATGACGGCCAGGGCTGGGCGGCTGGGCTGTGTCTTGCTGCCGCCCAATGGGCAGAAGGCGGGAGGAGAAGCCATAAACAGAGGCATCTGGTCCCCCAGCATGGAGCGGCGGCTGCGAGCCGTGGCAGATGCTGGCTCAGCTGTGATTGGGCAGGAGGCATTGGTGTCCAGGCCTGGGTCACGCGCAGGGTCCGTTTTAACTGTGACAGTGCAGTGTCAAACTGCCATTCTCTCTTTCTCATGTGTGTGGTGGTTTTTTTTTTTTTTTTTCTCCTCTGAAATCTGCCAGCTCTCGGAAGCAGCCTAGACCGGGCCCCTCGGGCTACCAGGCTGGAGGAAGCGAGTATAGGGAGAGCAGTGAGTGAGGTCCAGGCAGGGGACGGCAGAGGAGCGGACTCAGCAGGAGGCGGAAGGAGGGGGCTCTCTGGGTTTTGCAGGTGCAGTTTAGCGGAGGCCCAGGTGCTGCGGTTAGCGGAGTACGTAGAAGGATGCTCCGAGCTTTGCTTGTGAGATATGAGTGTGAGCTCCAGGGAGACACTTAACCGATTTCATTCTCAAAATGGAGCAAGCAAACCAGTGGCATCCAGGGGCACATTTGTGCCCTGGCAAAAGGTGACTGTGCCACGCCCCCTGCCCAGGCTCTCTGGAGTATTTCAGCCGGCCCCACCCCAGTGTGTGGCTGTGGGTGTGCGGAAGGGGCCCTGCTCCCGAAGCTGGCACGCCGGTGGCCAACAGCCAAAGCCAGCATAGTCCCCTACCTTCCCCGTGTCAGGGGTTCCCTATCCTCTTCCCTCCTTCGACCCCTGTTAGAAGAAAGAAGTTAGGTCCAGAACTATTTATAAATTTTAAAAACAGCATGCACCGACCACCAGATCAGGGTTTTGCCTTTGGTTTGCATCTAGTTTAGCTGCTTTGCAGTCTGCTTCCGGTAGCCTGGGGCTAGGGAGCGAGAAGACGACCCTGCAAACTGGCTCGGAGGACCGACAGCGGCCACAAGGCCAGGCACCTCACTAAGCTTCGGCTCTGACACTTGAGGCGTTTGTCCATAGCTTTCCCTGTTCTTGGTTCTTTGGCTTAGGGTTCATTTTGGGCTTTTACTTCCTTTCCTCCCCCTCATCCAGCAGGGAGGGCCTGACAAGTCAGCGGTGCCGTAGAAGTCTGGGCACAGCCGCTCTCTGGTTCCGGGTGAGAGATCTGGCTCACAGGCTGGTGCCGGGACTTCCAGGGCAGTGCATCCGGCTGTGCTTAGAGGGACCAAATCCGCAGGACAAAATGAGTCAGCTTCCTTCGTCATTGTCTGTTTCTATAAAGTCCAGATGGGTTCTTTACAGATGTGGTTCCCATAATTCCCTACGTGGAGGGACTTTCTCCTTGCCCTGCCACCTCTTTTTCTCTATCAAGATGTGCAATTCTCACATCCGGCATCTTAACCTTGGGCTCCACTTCCCACTGGCTGTGTATTCCGCCCCCACCCACAGCGCCCAGCTCTTGAGCACGCTGGTGCCCTGCCTCCTCCTCTTCTCGCCGCCAGGTCCCTGTGTGTGTCTGACCTTCTCCCTGGCGCACACTTGGTGTCTCCTCCCCCACTTCTCTCTCCATGCCTGCGCCTTTTCCCTCTTAAACTCTCTGGAGTCAGGACACAGGTCAGGACTGTGGCATCCCACACCCTTCTTGGTCTCTCACTAGGAGGAGGTGCACAGGTGCAGCGGCTCCTGCTGAGCACAAACTGGCTGCACCGCGCGCCATCCGGGTCTCTGAGCCATTTGTTTTCCATCGAGTTTGTCTCTGTCCCACGAAGCCTTTGATTCACCCTATTTATAAAGCGACACAGGAGACTACCACGAAGGACAGACTTTCACACTGACGCCGGCACAAGGTGCCGTTCCTCGCTGCACATCTGGCCCCCTGATGAGTCGTCACAGCGCCCGCTGCTCCCCGAACCCCGCTCCCTGGCCCACGGCGGAGCTGCACGCGCTGCTCACGGTCTGTTCTCAAGTTGTCGCGGGGATCTGCCGTATGATGACAATTAGGGGCAGTTAGTGTGCAGATGAGGCCCGCGAGTGGCAGGTGGCGGGAACGGGCCTCAATTAACTAACAGGCACCAAATCCCTTCCTAATGAGGCTGGGCCACCCAGATGAGCCGGGAAGCATGTGTCGATGACAGCAGCAGAGGATTTGCGGGAGAGCCGAGACGCTGGTCAACAGGTACCCGGCTCGGCCACAGAGACGGGCCTTTTGGTCTGGGGCTCAGGGAGGCAAACTGGGGCAGCGGAAGTGAGAGAGCAGGTGCGATGGGGGCGTGGTGTGGGGGGCTCAGTTTCACTGCAATTCCAGCTCTTTGGGTGTCTGCCCAAAGTTCACCTTCCTGGGGTGTTTCGGAGAAGAGGAGTAAGTGGGTCAAGAGGGCGTGGCCAGGTAGAGACCATCGGAAACCTGATAAAGGGCTGTTGTCTTGAGTAGGATTTGAATTCCAAATCACACCCTGTAATGACGCTGCCGGAGCCACAGTGACTGTCTCGTGCTGTGGCCGGGGGGGGGGGGGGGGGGCAGGGGCCATTTCCATGGCAAATCTCCCTGGGGAGCTTTGTGTGGATTTGTCTGCTGAATTTACATGGGATTGAAACTTGTCTTGCTCACTGTGAGCTCTTAAGAATGAAAAAAGAAAAGCAAAAAGAAAAGAAACCTGCAGACGAGGCGTTAGCCGAGGGGAAGTCCGTCCGTGGAAGTCCGTGTACCCTCTGGCTCCTCCAATCCCTTCCTCCTACACAGCTGCCTGAAAGGTTTGAGATTTATAGGAGCAAGAGCCACAGCCCTGGGTGGGGGGGGGGCGGTGAGAGTCCCCGGTTTCCTTGCAAGCTGAGTCAAATCAGGGTCTCTCGATGGCTGTGCCTTCCTTGTCTGGTACCTGCCACCCATGCACTGTCCCGGGGCCGCAGCTCTCTGCCATGCATCGTTGTCTAATTCTAAAGCCACATGGAGTTAGAGGAGGATTTGAAACTGGTTATTGGCAATTCTTCTCTCGGCCCCGCCCCCGCCCCTGCGCCCGCGCCTTCTTCTCTTGCTGGTGAAAGATGGTGTTGAAAAAGGCACAGAACCACAATGGCGGATGTGGCGGCTCCATGGTGCCCACGTGGGCTGGTGCCGGGAGAATATTCCACACAGGATGTGTCGGGCTGTGGAGCTCAGAAACAATGGGGTCAGCCACGAGCCTACCAGGGATCACCACACTTTTCCCTCCTTTGTCATTTTTGCATCCAAGGAGTCTTTAATGGAGCGTTTGCGTCCTTTTCCTTTGTTGCTGCTGTTATAGCAGTGATTCTTAGAAAAGAGGATGCTAGGCCAGCACTTTAGTTTCTTCACGCCTGTGACTCTGAATTTTAAAATGGAAAACGCCGCTGAAGTCCAGCACATCGGCTGTGCCGTTTGCTCGAATGCACAGCCTCCGGGGTCTCTCCCTGTCTCTCTCTGTCTCTCACACATCCAGCTTCCAAACCCCCTTGGCCCAGTGTGTCTTCAGTCTTCTGGAATTAGCTTCAGAGAAACACCTGGTGTCTTCCAAAGCTGCAGAGGGTGGGTGGTCAGCCTGGGAGCTGAGACGCCTGCATTCCGTGTTGGCCTGCCTGGGTTTGCTTCCTGGTTCCAGCGCCCGACTCCAGCTCACACAGGCCCCAGGAGGCAGCGACCCTGGCTCAGGTCATTGAGTCCCAGCTGGCGCCCATGTCGGAGACTTGGACTGAGTTCCTGGCTCCCATTTTCACACCCTAGGGCTGTGGCAGGGGCTCAGGGGTGAACCAGCAGATGGGAGCTCTCTCTGCCTCTCCAATAAACTTGTAAATGAAAAAAAAGGGGTGACGTCTCTCCGGTGAGTGCTTTAACTTCCCAGGGGCCCCGCTGCAGCTCTGCCTGCAGGCCGGGTAAGGGACAGCCCTGTGCGGACCCATTTTATGGAGGGGAAGAGCAAGCCGATGCATCCAGCCGTTGGCTTAAAGCATTGTCCTTTTAGAATCCTGATGTTTTCATTTGGATTCCCCCAGAAGCCCACTCTGAGACAGGTTCCGATGCAGACAGTTTGGGGGGTGATTCCAGGAAACATGAGTAGGGGTGAGGGAGGGGAGATGGCCAAGACAATGGGTTACTGAGCAGTTACCGCACATGGACACGCGTTTGACCCTCTCTGTTCCCTAGAGGGACAGCATGGCATTCGGCGACAGGGGCGCTGGGCTCCTCGGTTCCCAGTCATTGTCTGTGGGGGGCACAAGGAGGGCACAGGAGGGCCAACTCCTGCAAGGATCACTGCACACACAGGCCAGCTACGGCCTTCAATTCAGGAGCCTCTGTGGACGACCCCCCAGCCCACGGACAAGCCCCTGATGCACCTGCTACGCCAGACTTCCCAATCCTCTGCTCTTCCACGCCTTGGTGCACGCGGGGCGAGCGTTGCAGGCTCAGGGGTGGTGGGCAAGGGGTGAGTGTGTCAGTGACGCCGTGAAAACAGACCCCGGGGGAGAGGAGAGTGACAGGCTCCTCACCCTTCGCCTCTCGCTAGGTAGGACATAGCTTTGCACGTTCGTGTCCACTTGTCTCTAAGGTAGGTTCTAGGCCCCCTCAATTCACAGATCAGAATGCTGGGTTCAGAGAGAAGTTAACCCAAGAGACAAGCTGTCACCAAGACACACGCCTCTCATCTGGCTCAGTGGGCGAGGCAGCTTGGCCGGGGGAGGGGTGTAAATCACCTCCTGGGTACCTCTTTAGTCCCAATGCACATAATAGGTGTTCAGTACATGTTTGTTGAATGAACAACTGTGAATTTTGGTTTCTTGAGGGCACAGTTTGAGAACAGTTATCAGAAAGTGCTCCATAGCCCACCCCTTTCAAGGAGTGGTCTTAGCTGCCAGAAGTGAGCCAAATGGGGCACCCTCCCTGGAACTTGAGGTTCAATAAACCCAGGGGAGCTGAACGGAAGAAGAGCGGCATGTACAGAGGCGAAAGTGACAGCTCAGAGCTCAGGGTCTTGGACTTGCGCCAGCATTCTTTTTGTTGATCGATTGGATTTATTTCAATCTGCTTCGTCCAGAAAGGACTTGGCAATGGCTGCGTGCTACAGCTGGACATGGCCAAAAGAAAAGCTGGAGCTGGAGGAGGTGGAACCCTGGACACCCAGAGGCTGTAGGTTCCCTCAAGAAGGGTCAGCATGAACTCCCCTCCTACGGGCCCCTGGGAGCTGGGCCTGAGCCCCAGGGGGAAGCCAGGAGAGGAGCAGAGAAGGAAAAAGAGGTCCGGGAAGAAGCTGGCACTGGGGGTGGGGAGACACCCCTGCGGTGGGGCCCAGGCAGGAGCGCTGCCGGAGACACCTTCCCGGAGACAGGAGCGGCCACCCAGGGCAGGCACTGCCTTAGAGCGGTCTTGCGCCTTGGAGCAGCTGAGTGCCGCTGTGGGGGACACGCCTCTCCCGGGTTCTCAGACAGACGTGTGCCAATCACACGTCAATCACACATCAATCACACGAGCCAATCACATGTAATCACATGTGCCAATCACACGTGGGACTCTTCAGATGGCTGAAATGCCTAGCATGGGTCCCACCCCAGGGATTCTGCATCGGCTTCCATCTCTGCATCAGCAGCGTAAAAGTCCTCCAAGCAGAAAGCACTTTGTTAGACTCCTGCAGCTCCTTCCTCAAGAGGCTCCCACCAGCTGCTCATCGGACCCCCGTCTGGAGGAGACCCCCCCGGGCCACCACATCATTCACTTATTCAAACGCACCCTTGACTGTTCTAATCCCCTGGCAGGGTTGAAAGCAATAGTCATGGCTGGCGCCGTGGCTCAGTAGGCTAATCCTCCACCTGCGGCGCCGGCACACCGGGTTCTAGTCCCGGTCAGGGCACCAGATTCTGTCCCGGTTGCCCTTCTTCCAGCCCAGCTCTCTGCTGTGGCCAGGGAGTGTGGGGGAGGATGGCCCAAGTGCTTGGGCCCTGCACCTGCATGGGAGACCAGGAGAAGCACCTGGCTCCTGCCTTCGGATCAGCATGGTGCGCTGGCCACAGCGGCCACTGGGGGGTAAACCAACGGTAAAGGAAGACCTTTCTCTGTCTCTCTCTCTCACTGTCCACTCTGCCTGTCAAAAAAGAAAAAAAAATCCATGGATGCTTAAATCCCTCTCTCTAAGATGTCGATGTTTTTGCTTGTAACCTACACACATCTCCACCCCCATACTTTAAATCACCTCTAGATTACTCACAACACCTAACACACTGCAGCCGCCTTGGGAGTAGGTATTACACTGCATTGCTTAGGCGCTAATGATGACGGGCAGTCTCTACCCGTGTGTACAGACCTGGCTTTTTTTCCCCACTGTATTCTTTCTTTTTTTTTTTCTTTATTTTTTTGACAGGCAGAGTGGATAGTGAAAGAGAGAGACAGAGAGAAAGGTCTTCCTTTTGCCATTGGTTCACCCTCCAATGGCTGCCACGACTGGCGCACTGCGGCTGGCGCACCGTGCTGATCCGAAGCCAGGAGCCAGGAGCCAGGTGCTTCTCCTGGTCTCCCATGGGGTGCAGGGCCCAAGCACTTGGGCCATCCTCCACTGCACTCCCTGGCCACAGCAGAGAGCTGGCCTGGAAGAGGGGCAACCGGGAAAGAATCCAGCGCTATGACTGGGACTAGAACCCAGTGTGCCAGCGCCCCAAGGCAGAGGATTAGCCTATTGAGCCACGGCGCTGGCCCCCACTGTTTTCTATCCAGGAGTTATTGCATCTGCAGGAGCCTGTGACAGAGACCAGCTGGATATTTGGACATGGACCGTTAGGTAACAATATCAAGAAAAGGAACCCCGCAGGCACACCCTGGTCCCGTCCCCAAGTGCCACTAATGAAAACGCCAGTGGATTTATTCAGTTTGTCCAATTCAAATCACTTTGAGACCTGCTGAGGTGCAGATTTCTTTTCCCAGGCTGTGATCATCATATTAAGAAGCGCTTGGGGGGCTGGCGTTGTGTTAACACCCTGGCCTGAAGCGCCCGCATCCCATATGGGTGCCAGTTCAAGACCCGGCTACTCCACTTCCGATCCAGCTCTCTGCTGTGGCCTGGGAAAGCAGTAGAAGATGGCCCAGGTCCGTGGGCCCCTGCACCCACGTGGAGGACCTGGAGGAAGCTCCTGGCTTCTGGCTTTGGATTGGCGCAGCTCCGGTCATTGCAGCCAACTGGTGAGTGAACCATCGGATAGAAGACCTCTCTCCCTGCTCTCCTCTCTTTGTGTAACTATAACTTTCAAATAAATAAATATATTTTAAAACAAGAAGAAGAAGAAGAAGTGCTTGGACCCCAGCACCCATGTGGGAGACCAGGATGAAGCTCCTGGTTCTTTGTGCCATCTGGCCCAGCCCTGGCTGTTGTGGCTATTTGGGGAGTGAACCAGCGAGTGGAAGATCTCTCCCTCTCCTTCTCTCTCCCTCTCTGAAACTCTGCCTTTCAAATAAATAAATAAATCTCAAAAAAAGGAACCAAAAGGGAGTCCCCTTTGTCAAACCCTGGCAAGATGGAGCTACGAGAGGTGGTGAGGGCAGGGCTATCCCACGTGGTTGGACCGATAGAGAAACCGTCACAAGAAATGTTTCCAGATCGGCACTTGCATGCTGAGTCCCCATGAGTGACACGGGGACAGCTCACAGCACGAGCTCAGAGAGCCATGGATCCAAGGACACTTGTTTGGCTCGCTCCTCGCAAGCCCAAGCAGACGAAACAGCCTGCTGTGGCCTGCACACTGATACTCCCTAATGACCAGAGCCCATTCTTGACCAAAGCCCTCCAGCTCTCGCTTAGCGACACAAGTGCCAAGGTGGTTTCTCTCCAAACCCCTTTGTAGCATTTCTCTTCCCCCAGTAAAACCCCAATCTTTCCATTACCCCGGAGGCCACCTGTGCCTGTGTGTCCCAGGCTGTAGCCCACAGAGCGCCTTTCTGCACGCAGCCTCATCTTTGGCCCGATTCTCGCAGCTAGGGGGCCCTAAAGGAGCTGTTGGGGAAGCCCAGTAATGAGCAAGGCGGAGCTTCTCCCACTCCACTGACCTCCTCAAGGGCCTGTTTTGATTTTTCCTGGACCCTTCCCGGAGTCCACCCCTCCTGAGTCTTCTAAGCATTCCCTCTTGGTGAGAATGCCCAATGCTTACTGCAAGTCCACCCACTGCCTGGGTTGCAAATATATCTGTATTTTCAGTACCTCTTATCGCTTGCCTTTCCCTACCTCCTTGCCCTCGTCCCCTATTCCCAAGCACTCTCCAAAGTCTCTTTGTCCCTCTTTTAAAGGTTTGTTTATTTATTTTGAAAGTCAGAGTTGCAGAGGGAGAAACAGAAAGAGAGATCTTCCATCTGCTGGTTCACTCCCCCAGACGGCAGCAATGGCTAGGGCTGGGCCAGGCCGAAGTCAGGAGCCAAGAACATAATCCAGGTCCCCCACATGGCTACAGGAGCCCAAGGACATGAGCCATCCTCTGCTGCTTTCTCAGGTGCATTCGCAGGCAGCTGGATTGGAAGTGGAGCAGCCGGGACTCAAATTGGCACCCATATAGGATGGTGGTGTCACAGGCAACAGCTTTATCTGCTATGCCACATGCCAGCCCCTCCTTGTCCCTCTTTGGCCATGAATTCCAGTACGTTTTTCAAGGGTCAAGTTGAAGGCAGAGCTGTTTGTAAAATTCAAATATCAGGTGTCCCTGTCCCTGGAATGGGCAGCACTGAGGGTCTGGGAGTGGGTTACACAGTGTGCAGGTCTAGCCCCTGGTGTGTGATTTATTGAGATCTCTCTGGACACATTGTTTTTTGTGTGTTTTCCCAGCACTGGGGATGGCGCCTGTACCTCTGCCAACACTATCACACAGCAGGGTGGCTCCACGCTTGGTCTTGTTTGGAAAGGAGGCAATGCCCTCATCGAGGCTGATTTGTGGGACAGGACAGTGCGTGGGTGGATCAGGACTGAGTAGGGAGGCCAAGGATCTCCTGGCGAATGTAAGGTTCTCAGCTTTTCTCCTGCTCCCAAGAAGTCAGGGCCCATCCCAGCAGCTCTTGGGGCTCATGTCCTGCTCGTGCTTAAGAGGTGCCGTGTTGTTGTCCATGTGACAGGCAAGAGCAGGTGCACTGACCATGTCCGCACGGATTCCCAGCCCTGCCGTTCTGTGACCACTGCACACGGCACTGCAGAGCCTTGCTGTGAAATACGGCGGCCACGGAGCTCAGATGCTGTGCCTTTCCCGTGCGCTCGGCTGAAGTCTCTGTACCACTCTTCAGACTAATGTATGTTTTAAAAATTTATTTATTTGCAAGTCAGAGTTACAGAGAAAGAGGGAGAGGCAGACAGAGAGAGAGAGAGAGAGAAAGAGAGAGAGAAAAAGAGAGAGAGATCTTCCATTCGCTGGTTCACTTCCCAAGTGGCAGCAATGTTTAGAGCTGAGCCATGGGAAGCCAGGAGCCAGGAGCTTCATCCAGGTCTCTCACGTGGGTGGTAAGGGCCCAAACACTTGGGCCATCTTCCTTGTTTTTCCCAAGTGCTGGACCAGAAGTGGAGCATCCGGGACACAAACCAGCGCCCCTATGGGATGCCAACATTTCAGGTGGCAGCTTTATCTGCTACACCACAGCACCGGGCCCAGCATAACATTGTTATATGCACAAAATGAAACACTCGCAAATACAAAGGAAACAAATTAGATTGAAACACGGATGAAAATATTTTTAAAGAAACGAATCTTGATATAGAACTTTGCATTTCTTTGAGAACACATTAAATGACAAGATCGAGTTGCAAGTCTGAAAGGAGTGTGATTTTGAAACCATGATGAGTGTTAACTGTGTTTCAAATTGTCTCCAACGGTGTGAAAGTAGGAACAGCTTGGTGGCGCACAAAAGCGCAAACACTGCCAATACGACTGTGGTTTGTGCCTGGCATTTGTGATCGGATTTAAAACTTCAGTTAAAGCTTAGCAAAAACGGAACTGTGACCCCTTCCCACGGAAGTCCAGCAGCTCGGCTTCAGCTTGCTTGCCGTGAGGAGAGGCTCTGCCTGCGTGGAAAACAAGATTCCCACGGTACGGTACTGTCGCACAGGAGCTGGGTTCAAATCTCCCCGCCACTGGCTGGCTTAGGGACTTTGAAAACCTTGTAGGAAAATGGATTCAAAAGATAAGTTTCTCTGGGAATGGGAAATAGCCTAAGAGTTAAGATGAGGGCTGAGACGCCTGCCTCCCACAGCAGAGTACCTGGCTTCCTTTCCCAGCTCCGCTGTTCACTGTAGCTACCGGCTAGTGCAGGTCCTGGGAGGCGGTGGTGATGCCTCGAGTAACTGGTTCCTGCCAGCTCCCAGCTTCTGGATGGAGCTCCCAGCTCCCAGCTTTTGCCTCCAGTCCAGGGCTCTTTAAGGCAACTGGGGAGTGAATCAGTGATGGGATCTCTTTCTCTCCGCCTCTGTCTCTCTGATAAGCAAAAACAAATGTAAAACAAAACTTTAAATGCAAAACCATTGAAGTCCATGTATAGTTTTTCTTTGCAATACATATTTTCCTTTTTTTCTTAAAGATTTATTTATTTATTTGAAAGGCAGAGTTACAGAGAAGCAGAGGCAGAAAGAGAGAGAGAGAGAGAGTCTTCCAACTACAGGTTCACTCCCCAAGTGGCCACAATGGCCAGAGCTGGGCCCATCTGAAGCCAGGAACCAGCTTCCTCTGGGTCTCCCACGTGGGTGCAGGGACCCAAGGACTTGGGCCATCTTCTACTGCTTTCCCAGGCCACAGCAGAGAGCTGGATGGGAAGTGGAGCAGCTGAGACTAAAACCGGCGCCTATATGAGATGCTGGCACTGCAGCTGGTGGCCCCTATAATACACATTTTCTATGAACCTTTAAAAACCCCCTTGAATGAGTAATGCTCCTGAGAGAGGAATAGCCCCTCTGGGTCTCAGTTTATCTGCTAGAAAGTTGGGACAGTAACCGCACTGACCTAAGAGGATTCCTGGGAGGCGCAAGTATGCGGCAAAGTGCTTTGCCAGCAGTTAAAGCATTTCGCGCCTGCGCTCTGCTCTTAATTACAAAGGCAAGTTTGCCTCTGAAGCTTTGAGCAAGTCTAAAGATGAAACCAATGCTGGTCCCAAATTTTCTGCCAAAAAAAGTTTGGGTTCATCACCTATTGTCATTCAGGTCCACAAATGGATTCCTGGGGGAAGCCAGCACTCATGGCAATTAAAAAAAAAATCTGTGAGGGAGTTGCAAAATGCTTGGCATCAGAAAAGAGACATGGTGCTTAATGGCTGGGCGCAGACAGGGCTTGTCAGTTCCAATACCTGCTCGCCCAGGGCGCTAGCCCCAAATCGCCCGCCAACCATGTTTTCTTAAACAGCTACTGATAAGTTGTTATCTTTCTGCTTCTCCTGCTAATTAGACATCATGAGTCAAAGTTAATTTGGTGGAAAACATTTCTCAACGTAATGACATTTACGGGCAATTAGACACGTTGTTCAAGGAGCCTGCTTTTACATGGCAGCCTATTTCCAGCGCTTAACAAGAATCTCCTTTCTCCCGGCTGGAGATGCGTCATTCTCCCAGGAATCGGTTCCATGCAGGCACCGCGGGCGTCTTGTTATGCTGGAAACCCGCAGTTGTTTGCAGGAAACCAGCCCCGGGCACGGTAATGAGGCGCAGACCGGGAGGAGATCAGGCGCAGGGAAGGCTTTTGTGTGCTCAGCCCCGTGTCTCCCGGCACGACGTCCCGAGCTGCCGCCTGTGCGGTGAAAGTCACAGCCACGGACTCGACCCGCAGGGACCAAACACACGCTTCTCAACTCCCTGCCAGACACGGCTTCGGTTTTCTGTTTCAATCCTTGGAAACAGTGCGCCTCACTTAGCAGGCACACACCTTGGCTGTCGGGTGTGTGTGTCAGCTGGCAAAACTGTCTCAGCCTGCGACTCTCATCGTGAATTGTGCACCTCGCCTGCACCTGTCACAGGGCAGTCCCGAGGTCAGCAGGCAGTGACGCCGAGTGCCTGGGGTCTTCGGTCCTGATCGGCTGCTCCTGCAATGCCAATGCTGGACTGACTTGTGCCTGCTCCCTGGGAAGTGCCTGCACTTGTTTCTATTTCTGGGGTAACAGTCCTTCCTTTTGACTGGGGGTATAAAGGGGGCTTAGCCCCAGGCCCTTGAGAAGGGGTCATAGAGCCCAAGAGTTGGGTACAGCATCCAGCAGAGAACAAGAGTACACCTGAGAGGGCCTGGGGGACCCAGAGCAGGCGCTGGGCACGGGATGGGGCTGGACTCCCTGGGCGGGTGGAGAGGGTGAGGATGACTTCACAGCAGAGCGAGTGCTAGGATTTGGATACAGTGTAAGTAAGCATTGCCCCCAAGGGTTCATGTGCTAAAGGGTTGGTCCCTGGGGTGGTG
This sequence comes from Oryctolagus cuniculus, assembly GCF_964237555.1. NCBI lineage: Eukaryota > Metazoa > Chordata > Mammalia > Lagomorpha > Leporidae > Oryctolagus > Oryctolagus cuniculus. Next base: position 11,884,226 of record NC_091435.1, read on the forward strand.
CTGTTGGAAGTGGGGAGACCCCAATTGGGGGCTGCCCTCAGAAGGGGCTGTGGGGCCCCCATCCCTCTCTGGCTTCCCATTGGAAGACACTATCTCTTCCTCCCACATGGGCTCTCATTGCTGTTGGGATGTCACCCTCCATGAGATCCTCACCTCAGCCAACCCAGGGCCAGCAGCCCCCTGCCCTGGGAGCCCCTGAACTGTGACCAAAAGAAACTTCCTTCTCCTTGAGTCAGCTCGCTTCGGGTATCTTGTTATAGTAACCAAACCCAGACTAATGTGGGGAACGACAGGAGCAAAGCCGGTCAGATAGAAATTAGCCCAGTAACTAAGAGGGGCGGCGACTCAGGCCTTTTCCCCTGCACTGTCTCATCCTTTATTAAGGTTCTGATAACAGCAGGGATGGGTGGCTGTGCAACGCATGGTGAAGAGGGAGGACCCAGACACTCTTCTAGTCCAATCACGACCCAGTGATGCCAGCAAGGGGTGGATCCGGGCAGTGTGGTTCTCCAGGGAGCGGGACCGGGAGGCCATGGCATGGTGTGGGGTGTCGCAGGGTTTCAGCAGCAGCAATGGGGATTGTCTGCACTCGGGAGGACTGGTCACATAAACAGACACAGAGCCTCAAAGTGTAGAAAACAGTGCAGCGATTATTTAACAACTCTAGACGTTGTATACTCACCTGCGTTTCTGGATGGCTCATGTGGGAGCCAGGTTTCTCAGTGTAGAAGAAGAAATGACACATGTGGAAAGGAAATGCCTGGGATAAACTCTACGGTCTGGGACTGGAGTTGGAGGAATCAGTGCAAACCTGCACACAGGTACAGTCCAGCTGTGTCCCCTGGAGGGCCTGGGAGCAGGGCCACCCTGCAGCAGGAGACACATCAGTGCTTAACTCTTGGTGCCCAAAGCCCCCACTCTGCAGGTCCTTGGAGAAGTGGCTGACTCCAAAGCTGGGTGTAGGGTGGGGGCGGGGCGGGGTGTGGGATATTGGAGAAAGTGCGAGATGAAGCTAAAACATTGGTACCAGGAAGTAAAGAAGAGCTCAGAGTGACGGCCATGTGTCCAGAGGATGCTGGCGCTAGTGTGGAGCAATTCCTACCGGCCAAATCTGGGCCATACAAATAAAACACGAGAGGTATGAGAGGTGCACGTGACCACTGTTTCTGCACAATGGGACCCCCCCCCCCCCGCAGGTGCCTACTGATGTGAATAAACACAGGAATACCTTCATGGGGAAATTCAGCGTTTTTTCCTAAGGTAGAATTCCTGCTAGTGTATAGAGATAGAGGAGGAATGATGGGAATAGATAAACATGAGTTGGAGCAAATGTTTGGCACAGTGGTTAAGTCTCTTCCTGGGACGCCTAGATCCCATATCGGAATGCCCGGGATCAAGTTCCAGTTCCTCTGGTTTTGATTCAACTTCCTGCCGATGTGCAGCCTGGGAAGCAGCAGGGGATGGCTCAGCTGGCTGGGTCCCTGCCACCCTCATAGGAGACCCAGACTGAGCTCTGGGTTTATAGCTTGGGTGTGGGTCAGCTGGCTGTTGCAGGCCCTGGGGAGTAAACCAGCAGGTGGGAGACCTCCCTCTCTGTCTCTCAAATGAAAAGGAATAAAAAGATAAATCATCAACTGGCAATAGTAATTATTAATCCAACTGAAAACCCTCACTGGAGATTAAAAAACAGTGAGTGAAGTCCAATGAGAAATGGGATACTTGCATTGTACCAGCCCATAAAATCCTTGTACGCGACAGAGAGAGAAAAGTAATTTTACAGTGAGAATCCCTGGAAAACACTGCCTTCTTCATCTGATTTACATGGAAATTGCCAGTCTCGGGGTGAGTTACAGCCATGTACTATTTGTGCAGATACTGTATGCGTCCAGTGTCACTTCTGGGATGATGTTCCTGTGACACACAGCCTGTATCTAATCACGAGGAGTTATCTGACATGAAGGGACAGTCTACAATAGAGGCCTGCAGTGGTTAAAAGAGTGGAGGTCATGCAAGACGGAACTGCTCCAAACTGAAGGCGACTGGAGGGCGGGACAACTGTGTGTGTGAAGAGTAACCCCGGATGCCACCTGTTCCGCAGTGGAGGGGCGTTAGCAACACAGCTGGAGAAGCGCGGGAGGCGCGGGTGGCTTCGGGGAGAGGGTACATTGGCGTGGCTTTCCTCTCTTTGGTGGTCGTATTGTTGTATTTTGATGGTGAAGGGGATGTCTTGTTCATAAGAAGCACACCCTAAAGCATTGTAAGGTGATGGGGCATCATGTTGGCAACTTGCCTCTCCAGTGAGTTCACAAAGAAATGTTTTCATTTGGGGCCAGTGCTATGGTGCAGCGGGTTAATGCCCTGGCCTGAGGTGTCAGCATCATATATGGGCGCTGGTTTGAGACCCAGCTGCTCCACTTCTGATACAGCTCTCTGCTATGGCCTGGAAAGGCAGTAGAAGATGACCCAAGTCCTTGGGCCCCTGCACCCGCGTGGGAGACCCAGAAGAAGCTCCTGGCTCCTGCCTTCAGATCGGCGCAGCTCCAGCCATTGCAGCAAATTGGGGAGTGAACCATCAGATGGAAGATCTCTCTCTCTCTCTCTCTCTCTCTCTCTCACTGCCTCTTCTCTCTCTGTGTAACTTTGATTTTTTTGACTTTCAAATAAATAAATAAAATCTTTTTTTTTTTAAAAAAAAGAAGTATTTTCGTTTGAGTCTTGCAACTCTTGGTCTCCTTCGGGTAAGCTTTTCTAGCAGGGGTTGTACTTTCTTCTTCTTCCTCTGGTGTGGAACAACACGTGGAGGCTTGTCCACACCTGAGGTACAACACGTGGAGGCTTGTCCACACCTGAGGTCTGTCCACACCCACGGGGAGCAGGAGAGGGCGGGCAGGAGGAGCCACTCCAGCATCTCTGTCCACCTGCAAACCCTCAAGGTCAAAGTCAACGGCCGTGCGCGTGCTCCCTGGAGCTCACTGTGTTTTACTAGACAGTAGGAAGACTCCTTGACTATGGAGGGCAACTCTTCTATCATCCGGGACACCGAGCCTGCCACGGGGGTTCTCCATTTGTTTGGAGATGTGAGGGTGTACCTGGAAGAAGAGGTGGCAGAATGCTATCAAGAGCTTTCTCAGCAAAGCAGGAGAAACCAGACTCGGTGGAGTGGGTGGTGGTGGCGGCAGGGTGGTGGTGGTGTTCAGGTCCTGCTGATTCCCTGAATAGGGTTCAGTATAAGACAATGGCAATGGGAGAAATTAGGAAGCCTCAGAGAAGTCAGCTAGGCCAACCTTGGTTTTCCAGGGGAGAGGGAGTGGATTTGGAATTAATGTTGCTTTTGGTAATTGTGAGATTAAATCAATGAACACGTGGGATATCCACAGCACAGTGCTGGGAACACAAATGTTAGACATATAACACCAACAAGTGCCCAAACAAGAACTGGGCATGGGAGAAGAAGCTTCCTTATAATGCCCCAAACCCAGGGCTAACCCAGTCGGCTAAGACCCCAGGAATCTGCAGACAGGACAAGGAGCATCGTTCTCCCTCATGAGCGTTGTGAGCTCTTTTTTATTTTATTTGCGATGGTGTTTTCTCTCTAAGGAATTCCAAGGATCTTTATAAACTTTAAATTACCCAGGGGAAAAGAATCCTCACAAGCAAGAAAGCAAAATACAGCGCCCCAACCAAAATAAACTCCTTCCACCTTCCCGCACGACTCCCTGTGCGCCAACGCCCTCACCAAAAATAAGCCAGGCGGGCTCCCTCTGCCTGCCTTGCTCGTCTCGCGCCCCTGCAGTCAGCAGGTCCTTTCGGTTTGCTAATCGGGAGGGTGTTTTTCGAGAGCTGCCGGAAGCTGTTTGGAAAAGGCCAGTGCTTCTCTGGCTTGAAATGGCCATCCTGGCCACTGACCACTTCGAGTTCACGTTCATTTGGCTTGAGCCATGATTTCTGGTCTTCATAAGGCTTCTGGGCATTTTGGATCTGCTATGATCACACACCGAGTGTTTGTGGTTATTGGTCTCCAGGGAGACCAGCTCCTCTGATAATCAAACTCCCGAAGGAAAGCCTTACTTTGCTGAGACCGGAGTCCATGACCCAGGGGCAGCCAGGAGCCTTGAGCTGGAATGGCAGGAGCTGTTTTGGGGGAAGAAGGGTGTTTCTAATTCTATCAATAGAGATGAAAGTGATAGGTCAGTTTCAGGGAGGCCAGTGGGAGCCGGGATTCCTCTGGGTTTATGCCCCACTGGCCAGCAAGGGGCGCTGTTGATTGAGAGACTGTGGCTGGAGATGGGAAAGAGGTGACCTGTGGCTGTTCTCTTGGTTCCTCCCTAGCATCCCTCCTTGTGGACAGTATGGCAGGAGCTGGAAACCTCAAATTAGTGGCTTCAGTCTCTGCAGCTCACTCTGCTGTGTACTCCGGCAGCGGACTCTCCTCCTTTGCCCTGCTTCCACAGCAGAGCCTAGGACTCCAGGCCCAAAGGGATCGCTGCGGTGGGATCTGGGTGTGCCTGCCCCTGCTCACCTGCACCTGCTGGTCTGTTTCCCTTTCCTACAGGCATATGTTTGCTTACCTACCCACGACCTTAGCTCAAGTCCGTCCTTTCTTGTAGTCCCTGTCACTGTCCTCCCATGTTGAAATCTGCCAAGCACGTGGCTTGATAGACTACAAAAATATTGACTGAGGGGGCTAGCATTGTGGCACAGCAGGCTAAGCTGCTGCTTGCGTCATCAGCATCCCAGATATCCCCAGTCCCAGCTGCTCTGCTATTGATCCAGCTCCCTGCTGAAGCACCTGGGAGAGCAACGGAAGATGGCCCAGGTGCGTGGGCCCCTGCCACTCACGTGGGAGACCCGGATGGAGTTCCTGGCTCCTGGCTTCAGCGTGCTGGAGCCCTGGCTGTTGTGGCCACTTGGGGAATGAACCCATGGATGGAAGATCTCTCTCTTTCTCCTCTCTGTCTCTCCCTCTCTCTGTCTTTCCAATACTAATAAAATAAATAAAAGACTTTTTAAAAGTTGTTGACTAAAGGTCATCAAATTGAGTGTGTGTGTGAGTGCAGGTGGGAGGGAGTAGAGAAAGGTAAAATATAGACAGACAGGAATCTGAAGGCTTTGTGTTGCATATTTATCTTGCATATTTATCTCACTTGTGATGGGATTTATATGAGTAATTCAATGGTGGGGGACATCCAGACCTTGGGCCGCATAAGGCCCATGAGATCATTTGGTTTGGCCTTGCCAAGGCAACCACAGGCGGAATTCAATACCTCGGGGCCAGCACTGTGGTGTAGCAGGTAAAGCCACCACTTGCAGTGCCAGCATTGCATATGGGCACTGTTTTGAGACCCAGTTGCTCCACTTTCCATCCAGCTCTCTGCTATGGACTGAGAAAGCAGTAAAAGATGGCCCAAGTCCTTGGGCCCCTGCACCTATGTGGGAGACCCAGAAGAAGCTCCTGGCTCCTGGCTTCAGATCGGCACAACTCTGGCTGTTGCGGCCATCTGGGGCGTGAACCAGCAGATGGAAGACCTCTCTCTCTCTCTGCCTCTGCCTCTCTCTAACTCTGCCTTTCAAATAAATCTTTAAAATAAAATAAAATAATGCAACCACTCAATGTGTATTAGAAAGAAAGAAAGAGAAAGAAAGAAAGAGAGAGAGAGAGAGAGAGAGAGAGAGAGAGAGAAAGAAAGAAAGAGAAATAAAAAGAAATAAAGAAAGCAGGTGCAAGAAAGGACAGAGATGTTTTGCCCAGAAGCAGGGGCTCCTTCCAGCAGCCTGAGGCCTGGGTTCTTAGGGCACTTAGAGACACCCCCAAAAAGACCTCTAGAAGTGCAAATCATTAGTAGACATGATCACAGTAATGCCCGCGTAGTGGGGTGTCTCTGACGGTTGCCCCTCAACAGAGGCCCCCACACCAGGCGTGAGATGTTTGCAAACTCAGGATCCGTGCACTTGACTGTTTTGACAGTTGAATGGGGGAACTCTGGTTTTACGGGAAAGGTGCTCCTCCTTGGGCTGGCAGTGAACAGGTTAAATGAACACCACTCCCCCTTTCCCGTCTTGAGGTTACGTCTAAAGATAGAAGTGCCTCTATTAACATGCAGCTTTGGAGATCCTTTTACAAAGAACAGAGTTATTTCAGATGCTGTATGGGAATCCTTTTTGTATTTGTATCTTTGGGGAGGGGCGTCCAGCTGCCTCTTCTAAGATTGCCCATAACTCTTCAGATGTCAACAAATCATTGAAAGGTGTCAGAGCAGGGAAATGAAGGACAATTATGCCAGCCGTGGAGAGCTACTTTGAAAGTGAATAGAATCTGTCAGATTGTCTTTGGAGAACAGCAGCGGGCTGCTTGTCTGGGCCGTATTAAATGGGTATATCCAGAGTGCAGTGAGGTCATTGGAGATGGCTGGAGTCAGCTGAAGTTGGTTTTGGTGCAGGGGGAAAAAGGCACTAGAAACAGGCCAATTACTGAGTCCGTGTGGAGCAGCCACCCTGATATGGTGACGGGAGATTTCCTATTCAGTTCTTTAAAAAGACAGAATCTTACATTCTTTGTGAATGAACACAGAGCTGAGCCCACAAGGACTTGGAAATTTGCAGATGGAGTGGGTGTGGGCTGGCAGGGGCACCTGCGAGGGGATCTTTGTGGTCCAGGGTACAGGAGAGGAGGACAGTTCAGGCTCCTTGAAGGAGCCAAGCTGACAATGGCAGGACAGGGAGACCTTGGGGCTGGGAGAGGAAGATGCCGGGCTTGTCCCAGCATGGAGGTCCAGCTGACTTGGGTTCCATCCCCAAGCAACAAGGAAGCGATGTTGGACAAACTTTCAGCTTCATGTAGAAGCCAGAGTGGTTCCAGCTTCACTCAACCCTGAGAATGGGATGCCGGAGAACTTGAACTTGCATTTGTGGAAGAAACACCAGCTCCAGTAAACAGAGGGCTAGGAGAGCCACTGCCTGGGTTCTCCCCCCCCAGACCTCGGGCCCACGCTCTCGGCGTTCCCAGAACAAGGCTGTGTGTACTGGCGCCCGAAGGACTGCCAAAGACACAGCTCACCCCTGGCCCCAGCACCAGGTCACAGGGACCTGCGTGCTGAAAGAGCTTCACAAGCCCTGCGGGGATTCCGTGAACAGACCTGTGCTTTGCATGGTGCTTCCAGTGAGTCTTTTTTTTTGTTTGTTTTTGACAGGCAGAGTGGACAGGGAGAGAGAGAGACAGAGAGAAAGGTCTTCTTTTGCTGTTGGTTCACCCTCCAATGGCCGCCGCGGCCAGCGCGCTGCGGCTGGCACACCGTGCTGATCCGAAGGCAGGAACCAGGTGCTTCTCCTGGTCTCCCATAGGGTGCAGGGCCCAAGCACTTGGGCCATCCTCCACTGCACTCCCAGGCCACAGCAGAGAGCTGGCCTGGAAGAGGGGCAACCGGGACAGAATCCGGCGCCCCGACCGGGACTAGAACCCAGGGTGCCGGCGCTGCAAGGCAGAGGATTAGCCTATTGAGCCGCAGAGCTGGCCCAGTGAGTCTTTAAAGAGATGACTGTTTGCACACCTCTGTGTGAGCATTTCGTCACGTGCTACCATGCTAGGAGCCTCTGTGAGACAGGGAAATGGGGCACACAGGCTCTGCGAGGAGATTTATGCCAACTGTGGGCTGTGCACCTGATCTGGTGGGGTTGCAAGGCCCCGGCTGCACATGGGGTCAGGCAGCAGGTGCCCCTTCTGTCCCTCCCTACCCTGGATCCAGCCTTGCACATTTATGTGTAGAAAGCTTGCCCCAGGCCAACAGCTACCTGAGCAGGGAGATTCTGCCTCTCATAGCATCTCCCGGGAGACTTCTGGCCAGGATCTGTCGCCCTCTCGCTGGAACGGGTCACCACTGTCACAGGTAAGAGCACCTCCTTCTGAAAGAAGTCAGGGCAGTAGGCGATCCTGCTGTGGCCCGTGTGGACTCGCGGCTGAAGCTCACCCGCATGTTGAAGCCCCTGTCCATTTGGAAAGAGACATGACTGGCAGGCTCATTGACACCAGCTCCGTTCACTCACTCACTCACTCACTCACTGCCAGGGGCGTTCGCTGCAGAACTCAGGTTCCAGGGCTCCCAAACAGGACACTGAGTGCTAGGACCCAGACCTCTCGCAACCTCTGTCTTGTCTCCACTGGCCAATGCCAAGGCCCTTGGGAGGGGACGAATCCTTTGATGGTGCCTTCGTCCCAGCCTCTGGGAGCAGCTAGAACCTTTACCCTCTGGCATGCCATTTACCTTGAAAGTCTTTAGGGCCCTACTAAATAAGAAACATTTCTCTGTCCCTCTTTAAAAAAAAAAGATTTTATTTATTTGTTTGTTTATTTTTTTATTTGAAAGAAAGAGATCTTCCATCTGCTGCTTCGCTACTCCAATGTCTGCAAGAGCCAGGGCTGGGCCAGGCTGCAGCCAGGAGCCAGGAACTCCCTCCTGGTCTCCATGAGAGCGGCAGGGACTCAAGTCCTTGGGCCGTCACCTGCTGCCTCACAGGTGCATTCCAGGAAGCTGGATGGGAAGCAGAGGTGGGACTCGATCCCAGGCATTGTGATGTAGGAGACAGGTGGAGAGTTCTAGGCAGCAGTGGCACGCCACAATACCAGCCCCCCTAAAACCCTTTCTCTTTCGGCTTTTGTTCACAGGACAAGTCTGGCCCGGTGTCACTCATTCTCTGGCAAACTGCTACTAGCAATGGGTTTCAAAGCCACAAAAAAAGTGGTGCAGATTGGCCCTGGGTCACCAGGATCAGGGCACAGGAGATACGGACCATGGCTTGGTAGCTCAAGAGGACAGAATGGTCAGGAGACTGGCTGCCTTGGGCCACCATCCCTGCTCAAGGGCCAGAGAGGAGCAGACGCCCTGTGTGGGGACACAGGACAGCTGTCTGTCCTCTCCACGGCACACAGGCTGGGAGGGGAGCGAGGCCCCACCCAGGACCCTGAACGCTGCACGTGGTGGAGACATTCATCCACAGGTGGATAGCTGGTGTCTGTGAGCCCCCTTCCACTGTAGGGACCGGCGTGTGGGACACTTCACTTCGTGCCAGGCCCCTCTCAGGGTTTCAGTTTCATTCATGGGGCCACACATTTGTGCTCAATGTTTCCTATTTACTACGAAATTCTGCTTTGCACGGGTACAAAAACCTTTCCCCTTAAACTTTATCTATTATCTTGACCCTGAAGGGCGACAGTGCTTCCAAAATGGAAATCAGAAGTAGGAGAAGGAGATGGGAGGGGAGGGAGTGATGTCCATTCAGGAAACATTTTCTGAATTCCCCACCAAAGTTTGAAACCGTGGAAGGAAGACTGACCGGAGAATCTGGAGAGCTGGCTGCAATCCCGGTCTCACTTTCTCCAGTCTCTGACCCTGGACAACTTCTCAGCCCCTCTGAGCCTTGGTCATCTTCTCTGTAGGATGGGGATGATAGAGTCATCTCACTTTGTGTACTACTCAAATGGGCACGTGTGGGGCTGGCGCTGTGGCACAGCGGGTTAAAGCCCCAGCCTGCAGTGCCGGCATCCCATATGGGTGCCGGTTCAAGTCCCGGCTGCTCCTTTTCCAATCCAGCTCTCTGCTATGGCCTGGAGAATCAATAGAAGATGGCCCAAGTCCTTGGGCTCCTGCACCTGTGTGGGAGACCTGGAAGAAGCTCCTGGCTCCTGGCTTCAGATCAGCTCAGCTCTGGCCATTGTGGTCATTTGGAGAGTGAATCAACAGATTCTCTCTCTCTCTCTCTCTCTCTCTCTCTCTCTCTGGCTCTATTTCTCCATAACTCTCTTTCAAATAGATAAAATAAATCTTTTTTAAAAATGGGCATGTGTGCAAGTAGTTTGTAAAAGATTTACAATTGAACACAGGTAAGGCATTGGTATTAGTGATAAAAACAAGATAATCTGACAAAAATGACTTCTTGGGTCACCTTTCTGTGAATTACGTTTGATAGAATAGATACAGGAAAAACGTCATGTACTCTCCAGCTCTCAGATGCACACAATTGTGTTTTAGTCACAGAAAACACAGGCAAGGTGTGCCTTGGTCCCATGGGCCCTTGGCACCCATTAGGTGAGTGACTTGCTTTCAGCCCAGGGCCTCTGGAAGCAGCACTGACCAATGGGAAGGGGGAAAGAGTCTCTTTTCTCATTCTTATTGGTTATTAGAGATGTCAGTCATGGCCTGCCCACCTACAGCCTCATAACAGGCACTTCTCAAGTTTTCTAGCTTGAGATGACAGGTGGGACCCTCTGATTATTCTTGTGGAGATTGGAGTTGAGAGGATGAGAGACTTATATATAGTGATGTATGATGTGAGGTGGCAAAAAGGGACTGTGGGGCCCGGGGTATGGTGGCCAGTGGGGGCCAGGTGCAAGCCCCAGGAGCAGAGCCACAAGGGACCCAGAAAGAAACAGAAACAGCAAGAGAAAAAGGCAGCCCATATGAGTGCACCCGTTCCAGTCCTGGTTGCTCCCCTTCCAATCCAGCTCCCTGCTGATGCGCCTGGGAGAGCAGCAGAGGACGGCCCAGGGCTTGGGCCCCTGCCACCCATGTGGGAGACCAGGATGTTGCTCCTGGCTTTAACCCGGCCCAGCCCTAGCTTTATGGCCACTTGGGGGTTGAAATAGCAGATAGAAGATCTCTTTCTCTCCCTTGCTGTCACTCTGCCTTTTGAATAAATGAAATAAATCTTAAAAAATATTATCATAGTAACAAAAGTAATAGCTTGATTTGTGGTGCTCAAACTCACAGCACGGGCTTAGTAGATGGTATATGAGTGTACCAGGCTATATATTAAGTGATTTGCCGCAACCTTGTGAGGCAGATCATAGGATTATACCCATTTTACAGAGACAATAAGTAGCAAAGTCCTACAGCTACCCCATGGCAGATCTGGACCCCAGAGCCTACGCTCTTAAGCACTACATTAAATGGCCTGCATTATTGTTGCAGAATCAGCAATAAACAACCATCAACTATGAAAACCCCACCTATACAGCAAATCACCCGGTTCCTTCATGATTTATTTATTTATTTATTTTAGCTACAGACATATGCCACAGTAAATCCCTTAGGGAAATGGAGTTGCTCTGCTGTTTGGCTGTGACTTCCTCAGCCAGGGCCATGGAGTTTTTTCACAGTGGGCATCCAGGAAGCTTTGCCAACTCTCTGCTCCCGTCTCCCGTCTCCCGTCTCCAGCCCACCAGCAGCCTGGCAATGGTTACTAGGAACACCGTATTGCTTTTGAAAGGACAAAAGAATTGTGAGGTTTTGGTTTTAAAAACTGAAAATACCAGCAAAGGGCATCTGTGGAAGTGAAAAGCCCTCCTCTTTTTGTCCTCGACCTGGCTAGTGCACACCCTTCCAGATGATTTTATGCATAGGTAGCTGGAGAGGCGGAGCCAGGAGTGGAGAACCTTTTATCTGCTTAGGGTCATTTGGATACTTAGAGCATCATTCCTGGGCCATACACAATGATCAGCTTAAAAATGAGCCTGCTATGGGTTTGTTGAATGTCGAGTCCCACCTGTGTGGAGCCAGACCAAATGACGGGCCTGATACGGCCCGTGGGCTGGCCGGTCCCCACCCCTGGTGGACTACGCTATCTCCATGGCTCCCCTCGTTCTTTGTGTTGTAAGCACCTTGAGTTATTCAGTTAGCCCCACTGTGGGTGGATATGTAATTATCTCCAATTTGCCACTTTTGCAAATAAGATATTATTAAATATAATCAACACATACCCTCTTGGCACACGAGCTAAGTAGGATTCCTCTTACATTAATCATGAGCAATCAAATCATGAGATTGACTGGAACTAGGGCAAAAATCAATCAGTCTAAGATATCAAGGCAGTATGACCTGTGACCTTACACCCAATGCATGGCAATTATGCATGTGGTTTCTCATTGTTATTTTTAAAAAGATGTACTTATTCACTTAAAAGTAGAGTTACAGGGAGAGGAAGAGAGAGAGAGAGAGAGCGAGAGAGAGAGAGAGAGAGAGTGGGAGAGTTGTCTTCCATCCCCAAATGGCCACAACACTTGGGACTGGGTCAGGCTGAAGCCAAGAGCCAGGAACTCCATCCAGATCTGCTACATGGCTGGCAGGATCTCCATAACTGAGGTCACCTTCCGTTTCTTTCCCAGGCACATTAGCAGGGAGCTGGATCAGAAGCGGAGCTGTTGGGACAGGGTCCAAGGGTCCACATGGGATGTTGGTGTTGCAGGCGGCAGCTTAACCTGCTGTGCCGCAGTGCAAGCCCCTATTATTGTTTTTAATGGAAGGCACAAGAATAGCTTAGAATCCTGGCCAGTTTCACAGACTTGAAGAGAGTTCTGTCTCGGGGCTGGCGTTGTCTGACAGCGGGTTAAGCTGCCGCCTGCAATGCCACCATCCCCTGTGGGCACTGATTGGAGTCCTGGCTGCTCCACTTTGGATCCAGCTCCTTGCTGTTGTACCTGGGAGAGTAGTTGAGGATGGCCCAGGCACTTAGGCTCCTGCCACCCACATAGGAGACTTGGATGGAGTTTCAGACTCCTGACTTCAGCCTGGCCCAGCCCAGGCCATTATAGCCATTTGGGGACTGAACCAGCAGATAGAAGATCTCTGCCCCTCCCTCTCTCTCTGTACTTCTGCCTTTCAAATAAGTAAATCTTGAAAAAAAGAAAGGAAGGGAGAAAGGAAGGAAGGGAGGAAGGAAGGAAATTAGGCCTTGCAATAGGCAAGTAGTAGTACAGTTTCTAATCCAATTTTGCCAAATAGTTTGGATGTATGCTCAATTTGAATGGTATTATTAAATGTTACTATTATGTACATTTAAATGAATGAGTAGTATGCAAACTGTTTTCCTACTGAAATTCTGGGAGCCACAGAAACGCTGTCACCATTATCTATAACCATAGCTTTTCTTTTCTTTTTTTTTTTTAATCTTTTATTTAATGAATATAAATTTCCAAAGTACGACTCATGGGTTACAATGGCTTTCCCCCCCATACCGTCCCTCCCACCCACCACCCTCCCCTTTCCCACTCCCTCTCCCCTTCCATTCACATCAAGATTCATTTTCGATTATCTTAATATACAGAAGATCAGCTTAGTATACCTTAAGTAAGGATTTCAACAGTTTGTTCCCACACAGAAACATAAAGTGAAAAATAATAGATGATTTTTTTTTAATGATGATGAAATCAGATCAGACCTATTGTCATGTTTAATCCCAGTGAGAGTCAAGTTTAACCATAGCTTTTCTGACTGCCATTGATTAAGTCTTTATTATGGGTCAGGCATGAGGCTAACCATTTCTCACCCATTTCCCAGACAGAGTTCCTGAGAACCTGAAAAAGGCTTTTTACCCTTTTTATCCCTTTTTACCACTGCTAAGATGTTAGGGCTGGCGAGCGTTCACGTGGGAACGGGACCCTCCTCTCTCTGTCCCCAAACACAGGTTTTCATCTCTGGCTCTGGCTGCAGACAGAACGTCCTAACGCCTCTTTGCATTTGCGAAACATTCAGAGACATCCTCTCTGTGAAATGTTTTGTGCTGAGGGGCAAGTGAGAGTTCCTTTCTCAAAAGACAAAACGAGTGAGAGTTGGGACAGGTGGGGTGCTTCAGGCAAGCCAACTTTTGGGTCTGGTCTCGGTCGTGTCTCCGTTTTCTGGAACAAAATTTTCCCACCGAGCAGAAACACTAATGCCTTGGTAGTGGAGACTGAATTGGGCCTTTTCCGGAGCATGCCACTTCTTCCGTTGAAACAGCTCTTTTCTTGGACGTGGTGATGGGGAGTGTGTGTGTGTGTGTGTGTGTGTGTGTGCTGGTTGGCTTCGTGAAGCGGGCATTCAGGTGGTACAAAGCTGCGAGTGACTTGTTCCCCTATTTGTGAAGATGCTGGCAGCCTTGGGCCTTCTCTCTGGCAGGCAGGAGAAAGGGCCACTTGTTTCAGAAATACCAGCAAAAAGGCTGGTGCAGGTGGGGATCCCATCACTGAAACATTGTTGGAAGCAAAAGCCGCAGGTGTCGCCTCTGGAACACGGGCGTGTGGTTCCTGGGCCGCCCGTCCCCAGAAGAGAGCCACACTGTTGTCCCCAGGGTGAATGAAAAAGATGGTTCAGTGCTGTGGACGGATCTGGATGGTTTGCCACGGAGGACAAAAAGTCTCCTATAAAATCCCATTTACATAGTCCTATCTCACTTGGGCTTTTGGTGAGCAGATTCAATTGTGCCGGTGTCTCCTGGGCAGTATGATATCATAGCTTCAGAGGAAGGCTTTATGTAGGGGTCACACTAGTTTGTCCTGGGGATGTCGTCATTTTTTGTGTCACGGACAATGTTTTACTGTGGAGATACGAGCCAGATGGCTCAGCCACTTGCAGTCCGGAGCCGAACAGTGTCTGTATTGTTGGCGAAATCAACAGAAGCTATTGTGTGCTGCTCATGAAACTCTAGTGCTCACCGCTGTTTGGAGATGAAGTATTTAATAAATTGTTGGGTCTCGCTTAAGGCATCTGTAAGACAACATCTTGGGAGGACGCAACAGAAACCTTGGCTTTCTCCCCTTCTCCCTCTGTACCTGTCTCCCTTCCGCCTCCCCCGCGGCCACCCCCGGTCTAAGAAGCCCTGCCGTCTTATAGTAGCCAGGGCTTCCACTCCTTTCCCACCGCAGTCCTTATGCTAATATGATCTGTAATCCTTGCCTGCTGGGGGAACAGCGTGAGGCTTGTGTTTCTCCAAACTGAGGCCACCTCTTCGTCCAGCCCCAGCGGCACAAGGGAGCCTCACAGGGTCGCCCGCACGGAAATGCAGCCCGGGCCCTCGCTTCCTCTCTTCCTGCTGTTGCCGTGTCTGGCTGGCTCCTTTCACACCCAAACTGGCCTCCGTGGGCGCGCCTTGGGAAAATCTGCTCAGCCACCCAAAACAACACCACAAACCAACAACACAGCCACCCAGAAGGATGGCGAGCTAGCCGGGTTCCTTGGAAGGAGGATCTTCGGTGTAGCTTTCTGAGCATTTAAACACTCTATACACTGCACCCCCCCCCACACACACACAGCACCCCTGTTTCTTTCCAGCCCGTGCCTTGTCCGCCTAAACGCGGTGCACTTTTCCATTTAACCCAGCCCAGCTGTGGCTAGGGCTACGGCGATGTCAGAAGGCTCCGCTTCCTGCTTTAATTGCAGCCGGAGCCAACCTTGACTGGCAAGGAGAAAGCCACTGACAGGTTTGGGCTGTGTCCAGGCCTCCTCAGACTCTGTCTGTCAGCCAACTGTTTGACAGTCTATGCAAATGCATGCAAATGTGGGGACACTGGCCCAACACCTGCAGAAGTGACCATCCCCACGCGGACGCGGCCTCCCTTGGAACGGGGGGTTTGGAGATGTGGCTTGGTGGCTTTCTGTCAGTTTATTATGCGTTTGTCAGCAGAACGCCGGGCTGCTGGAAAAAAAAAAAAAACCACTCTTCTTTGTCCGCACCAGCCACAGAGTTCCATACAGAGCCGCAAGTGCCAGGGATAGTGGCATGGCTCCTGGCCAGCCCTGTGAATCCTCCCCTCCGTCTCCAGGACCCTGGGTGGCAGTGGTCGGACCTCGGGCGGGCTGGCCTACTCGGAGGAAGACCTTCTGTCACCCTGGGCTTGAGGCTGTCACATCGGGGGCGGGTCGCAGAGCCAAAGGCAGGCTCGCTCTCTCTCTCTCTCTCTCTCTCTCTCTGCCTGGCAGCTGGACCTCGGCGATGTTGAGGAATAATGTGTCCTGGATTTTAAAAGGCAAAGCCAAATCTTCCGGGGGCTGTCAGGGACTTGGGAAGGGGGAGGGGCCTGCCACCTCCTGCGGCAGTGGGACCGCCTGCCACACACACAGCCACCTCCAGGGTGCGGGAGGACGGCCAGGTGGCGTGACTTTGCAGCCCCATGCGGCCCGTGCATCTCTGCTTCCATCTGCCCTGGCCTTTGCGGGTCTCCCACAACCCCCCTCTCTTTAGGAGACACTGGGCCAGGCGCGTCTGCTGTGGTTTGAAAGTTCTGGCTGAGACCGTGTCATTTTGAGCTTGGCCTTTGTGAAGACAGGGCGGGTGACCTCACCTTGATGTCCCTACATCCAGAAGCTTAGTGGACGAGACCTTGATTCTTGGGCCTTCACTGAGCCAGCCCCGAGGAGGGGATGAGGCAGGGATGCTGTGGCCCTTCCGGCATCGTTAAAGCTCAGAGGCTGGGAATAGGGGAAACATTTTGCATTTTCTTTGTGCATCCGGGCTTCGGTTTTTCAGGGGAGCCAGTCATCTGGGGATTGGTTTTGCAAAACCACAGCTGCCAACACCCCCACCCACTCTATATATGGTTGGAAGAGCCTTGAAATATGGGGAGCCTGTGTATTTGTGGGCAGCTGCATATATTAAATCCCTAAGTGTCCTGGGAATAGACCCAAACCCAGCTCCGGCAATGCCCTGGGAGAAGCAACTATTACTTATAGTGAATAATTTCACTGATGTCCCTAGAGACGGTTGACCTGAGTAATCCCAAACGGATTTCATTTCCAGCCTAAAGAATCATTTTGTCATTCATGCAACTTAACTCACTCGAAGACCACCCACCCTTTCTTGTGTGTTCAGATCAAATCACAATGAGGACCCTGGAAATGTTGGGCCAGCCCGTCTTGTCTCTCTCCAGGAGGAAAAAGTGTGTCTTTGGGTTTTCCAGAAGCTCTCGTGCTGAGGCCTGGGGGAGAAGGGAGTGGGTGGTGTCACAGCAGGCTTGGTGGCTCTTTGCTGGGATGGGGTGCGTGCACACAGCCCTGGAGCAGCCCCTCCCCCTGGTGCCTAACCAACAGGGTCTGAGCTTACTGATCCGGTATTGGCCATCAGCACAGCCACGGTGCCAAGCGCCTGGGGTGTAAGGGGCTTTTTCCAATACTGATCTATCGCCAAGGGAGAAAGAGGACTAGCCGTACTCCAAAATGCACAGTAGACGCCAGCACTGGGCATCCGCTTTTAAGGATACACTGGGGCACCGAGGGCTTTGGAAAGAACGGTAGATCAAGATCGTAGTTAGCAACGGGACCTAAAAACTCAGTTCTCAGCCTCTTCCACATGAATGCTCTTAATGACCTCACAGAGGGGCCGGCACTGTGGCGTAGTAGGTTAAGCGTCCACCTGTGGCACCGTCATCCTGGCATCCCATCTGGGTGCTGGTTCTAGTCCTGGCTGCTCTACTTCCATCCTGCTGATGACCTGGGAAAGCAGTGAAGATGGCCCAAGTGCTTGGGCCCCTGCGCTCATGGCCCTTGGCCCCTGGCTTCGGATCTGCCCAGCTCCGGCTGTTGCAGCCATTCAGGGAGTGAACAAGTGGATGGAAGATCTCTCTCTCTCTCTCTCTCTGTAACTCTGCCTCTCGAGTAACTAAATCAATCTTTGAGAAACAAAGGACCTCACAGAGTGCAGCACCAAGAGCTCCTCCCATCAGGCCCCCCGGTTCCTTTGAGCATCGCGGACACTGTTTGTGGTCATGGTGACATCAGCAAGGAAGGAGAGCGGAAATGTCCCGGACCGAGACAGAGCGGATGAATGTCCCCAGCCCCAGTGTCTGGCAGGAGGGTGGCCGGCTCCCACTCCCTCGGCCCAGAAGGCCAGCGCCAAGGCCAGCACGTTCCATGGGTACCAGTTTTGTTTCCCTGCTTGCAAAGCGAGTTTCCTGGTAGCAGCTGCGACTCCTAACGCACAGGCATCTCTTATTTAAATGAGCCCGCTCTTTGCTTTAAAAACGAACGGAAGAAAAACAAAAAAGCTGGAAAGAGATAGAATCCTCCATACATGATTCTGCCTCGTTTCCTGCCTTGCTTAGTCTTTCCCTCTTGCTCTCTCTTTCTCTTCTCTTTTAAAAAGTAAACTTTAGAACCCAAGGTAGTTGCATTTAAGTGGCGTTAAGGTCCTTTCAGGGCTGTGCGCCGGGTTGTGGTCACCGAGGCAGCAGTAACTGAAAAAATGACCCGTCTACACCCAAACAATAACAGAATCCCCCTTTCTATGTCGGGCACGCCCACGGCTTTCTGAGCAACTGCAGACTCCCCACGTCGATGCAACTGTTTGACCAGCCTTCTACTGAACAACTTAATTAAGCAAAAGAAAACGTGTCAGTTTCTGCCAGCCTCGCAGAAACAGAGCTGTGGGGGTACAAAGGGTGGGCCGAATTAACCCACATTCCTGAACGGGTTCACTAAAGCCGGGCCTGGCTTTGCTGCGGGGACCCGGGGGACGGTGCCCCGGGGTTGCCATTCAGCTTGATCAAGACATATTGTCGGGTCCATCACGCTGCACACAATTCAAGCTGCCGGGCCTTGGGAGGCTGCCGCCGGGCTGCGGGCGCCGCTTCGCTCGAGACACAGAAATCCCGTCATGACACCGTGCCCAGCGCTCACAGCCTGCGCGGCGGCGGAGACAAAACAGTTTTCGGCGACCATATGAAAACAGCAAGTTGTTTTAGGTCGGGTCCCTCCAGTCTTTAGTGTCCCCGCCCGCCCCTCCCCCACTGCCCACTCCAGGAAGCACAGGCAATATGCAAAGCCACTGTATATTCTGCATGCAATTTGTCTAGGCCAGACCAAACCCGAATGTAATCCCCCCTATTTTTTTTTTTTTGTCCCCAGGGTGGGGGAAGTGTCCCTGCCTAAATCCTTCTCTGGAAGCTGGGAAAGCCATAGGCCCCAGGAATCCTGTTCCCTAGCCAATTAAATGTAGTGTTTTTTTTTTTTTTTTTCCTGCAGGCTTGGGTTTTGATTTTGCTTCCTTTATGTGAAGCCGGGCTGGAGCTTGCTGCCCAGCTCTCTGCACCCCACCCCCAACCCCCACTCCATCTCAGCCTCCAGGGAAAGCAGGGGGCTCTCAGGGGGCCCCCTAAAGGGAATTCAGAAAGGTCCCCAATCATTTGGGGCAAGAATCGGATCGGCACCAGTTTGGCCTTGAAGCCATGAGATCGTGGTGTTTTTATTATCAGTTAGCTGGTCTTTCTCTCTGTCTCTCTGTTTTTCTCTCTCCGTGTGTGTGTGTGTGAGTGTGTGTGTGTGAGAGTGTGTGAGAGAGTGTGTGTGAGTGTGTGTGTGAGAGTGAGTGTGAGTGTGTGTGAGTGTGTGAGTGTGTGAGAGTGTGTGTGTGAGTGTGTGAGAGTGAGTGTGCGAGAGTGAGTGTGAGTGTGTGTGTGAGTGTGAGTGTGTGAGTGTGTATGTGTGAGTGTGTGAGAGTGTGAGTATGTGAGTGTGTGTGTGAGAGTGAGTGTGTGTGAGTGTGTGTGAGAGTGAGAGTGTGTGAGTGTGTGTGAGAGTGTGTGTGAGAGTGTGTGTGTGAGTGAGTGTGTGAGTGAGTGTGAGTGTGAGTGTAGCCAGTCATCCTGTAGCATTACCCTGGTCTGTGCAGAAAGCACCCTGCAGTTAGAACGGGGTTGTCTCCCACTCGGGGCCTCTATCAGGAAGCAGCCACACCAGTGCTTGCAGCTTGGACGCTTGCTAGGTTCACAGGCTCTCTGATCCCAGGGGAGGGTCTGGGATCCCATCTTCCTGAGCCGCCTGTGATGCAAGGAACCCCGAGATGAGAGACACGGGTGCTGGGTGCCTGCTGGAGGCGTGCTTCCCTGGAGAAACACCCTCTAGGAAACACTCAGAAGCGGCTCCCTTGTCCAGAGCCCACACAGGCAGGTTCGCTTGCTCTGTCACCTGGGGGAACAACATATCTAACCTCAGCCAGATGACCACGTAAGATCTAGCCAGCAGTGAGGCTGGACAGCCAGGCAAGGTTGGGGGCTGGGGGGGGCTGGCAGAAGTGTGGCTCGGAGGAGGGTTCACAGTGCCCCGTGTGGGATGCAGATTTCGAGCTATGCAAAGGGATGCCAGGGCCACAGGGACTTTCTTCTGGCCTTTGTCTCGGGCTCAGAAAGAGACGCGTCCCCTGCACAAGTTCACCACCAGCTGTTTGAAATGCATGCGGGCCAGGCGTCCACAGAGAACAGCCATGAGAAGTGACCAGATGTCCATTCCCCCAGAGAGTCAACCGCAAAAGAATTTCTTTCCTGGTTAGGGAAACTTTTTTTCTGCCCAGGGCCATTTGGATATTTATCACATCATTTACGGGCCATACAGAATGACCAACTCTCTGCTCCCCACAAATCGGCCTGCTGTGGAGGTATTGGATTTTGAGTTTGGCCTGTGGTGGCCTTGTAGGGCTGGACCACGTGATTTTTCCAGCCTCTAAGGCCTGCAGGCTGCTCGCTCCCCACCCCTGCTGCCAGCGAGATCCACCCAACTCAAAACCTATCAGGGGCCAGCACCGCGGCTCACTAGGCTAATCCTCCGCCTGTGGCGCCGGCACTCCGGGTTCTAGTCCCAGTTGGGGCGCCGGATTCTGTCCCAGTTGCCTCTCTTCCAGTCCAGCTCTCTGCTGTGGCCCGGGGGTGCAGTGGAGGATGGCCCAAGTGCTTGGGCCCTGCACCCATTCGGGAGACCAGGAGGAAGCACCTGGCTTCTGGCTTCGGATCAGTGCGGTGCGCCAGCTGCAGCTGCCATTGGGGGGTGAACCAAAGGAATGGAAGACCTTTCTCTCTGTCTCTCTCTCACTGTCCACTCTGCCTGTCCAAAAAAAAAAAAAAAATCAGAAGAGTGGCTTATCCTAGGTGGAGCTTCTTGCTATCTACAGAAAATGATTCATGAGTCTCATTGGGTGTCTAAGACCCGGGAAAAGTTTATGTCCCTATCATTTTCTCCGAATAACTCAAGGTCCCCAAGGAGACTTTTTCTTTTTTGTCTGAAGGTTGGTGTTTGTCCGGTTGGCACCTCTTGCAAACTACAGCAGCTCAGTCATGGCTATCCTGTCCACCCCAAGCCTGGGGTCTCTATGCCACCCAAAAATGGTTCTTCCAGAGCTTGATGGCAAATCTGAGCCAAGAGCTTTAAGTAGGCACAATGCCCCAAGGACACATCCTCTCCTTGGGGGCAGGCAAGCCAGCCAGCTCGGCCCCCCGCCTTGCCTTTGTCCTGGCTTCTAAATCTCTCAGGGGTTGCACAAGCAGAACTATCAGTCGAATCCAGTGCCCAAGGCCATTCTGTGTGCCTTTCACCACTTGGAGCCTGACGACAGGGTTCAAGTCTCCTGTCTGCCCAAGTGAGCAGTCGCGGGGCGCAAGTTGGTTTACATAGACATTGTTGTCTCATGGCTCCCACGTTACAGTGGTCCCCCCAAAAATGTTCAGTGGACAACTTCAGAAATGAACAATTCCTAGGTTTTCCATCACTCACCCTTCTGCTGAAATCCGAAGGAGCTGAGCCCTTGCTTGGTGCCCAGCCGTGAGCCGCTTAGCAGCCGTCTCGCCCACCAGTGTGGCTGTGGAGGTGCCGCAGGGCGGGTGTCCCAGCGACCCTGATTTTACATAGCATTGGTTGAGAGTGAGGCTGGGAAGTCGAGGTCGACAAGAAGCCGCAATCTGCTTCCTCTGAGTGACAGGGTGAGAGGTCCCGCCTTCAGGCTCAGGCTGCTAAGCTCAAGAGAGGCGAATTCACAGGAGCTTTATGAGTTAGGCTATCATTATTGCTTTATTTTTTGACTCATTGTTGCTCTCTCACTGTGATTAATTTGTAAATGACACTTCGCCACGAGTAACGAATAGGAAACAGCAAAGTCCAGAGAGGGGTGGGTACTCTCCTTTGCTTCAGGCCACCATGGGGGTCCTGGATCGCAGCCCCCACAGTCAGGGCAGGACTGTATCCAGGTTGTGCTTGCTACAGCACTTCTGGCAGGTGCTCAGCGGAAGTGTGCAGAGCGAGTTATCGCCCAAGCTGGGAAGCGCACTTCACAGTGGGTGTACATTTGGCCGGGAAACCCTCCTTCTGCTGATGTGTGCCGAGCGCCCTGGGCTTTCCCACCCAGCCTGGCTGCCAGTCCCGGGAAAGCACACAGGGAGGCAGGCTGGCAGGGCAGGACACCTGTGGGTGCCGCATGGGGGTGGGATGGGGAGCAGAAGCTCAGAGCCCACAGGGACTTAGAGATCCCCAGCCTGACCCTCCAAGGAGGTCAGAGAACTCAGGTGACTGGGCCAGGGTCACACAGCCAGCCTGAGGCTCAACTCGTCTATAACCCCCAGCTGTTGCTGTGGCCATCACCACATCAGACAGCAAGACGCGTTACTCAGCACTCAGCATGTCATTGCCCCTATTCAAATGCTTCCTTCGTGAACATAGGGCCTTAGAAAGATCCAGGTATGGGCAGCAGTGCAGTGTAGCCAGTAAAGACTCTGTCTGTGACACCGGCATCCCATATGGGCACCTGTTTGAATCCCGGCTGCTCCACTTCTGATCCAGCTCTCTGCTGATGCACCTGGGAAAGCAGTAAGAAGATGGCCCAAGAGCTTGGGCCCCTGCACCCACATGGGAGACCCGGAAAAAGTTCCTGGCTCCTGGCTTCCATCTGACCCAACTCTGCACTTTGCAGCCATTTGGGAGGTGAACCAGTGGATGGAAGATCTCTCTCTCTCTCTCGCTCTCGCTCTCTCTCCTTATCGCTCTTTGTAACTCTGCCTTTCAAATAGATAAAATAAAATTTTAAAATCTTATAAAAGAAATCCGGATGAGTTGACCATACCTCTCCCACGTAAGGAGAAACCTGGCCACGTTTCTTTCTCTAATGATCCCACACACCCATGGGCCAGCGCACCATCCAAGGGCTATGATGCTGCTGAGTAGTAGCCCCCGTACAGCCCCGAGCACACCCATCCCTGTCACTCTCTGGGCCCCTTCCACCTCACTGTCGAGGGGCAGGGACCCAGCAGGTGCCCAGTACAACCAGAGTGACCGTGGGTGGACCCCAGCCTGGATGAGGGACCAGGACCTGCCCGGGCACAGCTTGTAGTGCTAGAAATGCCCTCTTCAGAAAGAAAAATGTGGTTGAGGTGGTGGCTTTTTGGTGTATAAAGGATCCTCTTGTGTTTGGTGATATTTTTGGACAGGATACTTCAAAAGGCTTGCAGAAAAATGAAATTAAGAGGCAGGTTTATTTTGTTTCAAGCAGTGTTGAAATTCATGCTTTTTTTTTTTTCCCCGGGCCATTTTCTGCTACTTCCCCAGGCACACTGGCAGGGAGCTGGATTGCAAGTGGAGCAGCTGGGACCGAAACCGAGCTCTTATGGGATGCTGGCATCTCAGGTTGCGGCTTAACCTGCTACACCACAACACCGCCCCCCTATGCCACATAATCTTAATACACTTATGATGTGTGAGCAAATGGAAATTTGGGTTATTCAATAACTTGAATCACACAGCGAGTAAAGGCCATGCTCGCTACCTCTTGCTAATAGAGTAGATTAGAACTTGTGTAGCAGCGCAGGAAGGAAGTGGCGCACCTTCTCCTGTATTTCATGGTGGTGTGTGTATGTGTGTGTATGTGTGTTGCTGTGATTTGCAAGTGTGTGTGCATGTATTTGCAGTCTAATCATGTCCTTGCTTATTTTTCTCTTGGGTTTATTCTTATCTTCAATTTTAGTAGCTTTATAGATATACTTGTTCAATACACCATTTTTCCTTTTTTTATTTAGTAAATATAAATTTCCAAAGTACAGTTAATGGATTACAATGGCTTTCCCCCTCCATAATTTCCCTCCCACTTGCACCCCTCCCATCTCCCACTCCCTCTCCCATTCCATTCACATCAAGATTCATTTTCAATTATCTTTATATACAGAAGATCGATTTAGTATATATTAAGTAAAGATTTTATCAGTTTGCACCCACACAGAAACACAAAGTGTAAAATACTGTTTCAGTACTGGTTATAGCATTACTTTACATTGGACAACACACTAAGGACAGATCCCACATGAGGAGTAAGTGCACAGTGACTCCTGTTGTTGACTTAACAATTTGACACTCTTGTTTATGGCGTCAGCAATCTCCCTAGGCTCTAGTCATGAGTTGCCAAGGCTATGGAAGCCTTTTGAGTTCGCTGACTTCTTATTCCGACAGGGTCACAGTCAAAGTAGACTGTCTTTTTTAAAAAGGATACATTTTATTTAACGTTTCCATTTAGAATTAAGCTGACATACATGAGGGGGCTTCAGATAGCTCATGGGAAAATGAAATTAGAAGAGAATCAGGCCCCATTGTGTCTTTTACAGTCGTGCACCACACAGTGATGTGTCAGCCAGCCGTGGACCAGGCACACAACGATGACTGCATAAGACTCCTGCTCCTAGCGCACCATAGCCGTCGGGTTTGTGTAAGCACACGCTGTGGTGTTGGCACAGCAAGCAACTGCCCAACAACGCATTTCTCAGAACATGTCCCTGTGGTTAAGTAATGCGTGATGTACTTCCCCTTTGCTCCCGTGATATCATTTTGGTTATATAAATATAAATATATATATATTTTAAATCCAAAACTTAGGAAAATAGCACCTAACTTTTCAAATATATTTAAAAACCACAAATTTCTTATTCTTCTCCAAAAATTCTGTTTTATATATTTTCTTATTTTTTTTACTTCTCTGCCCCCCCCAAAAAAACCCTCCCTTTCTTCTTCTTTTTTATTTTTCTTTATTTATTTGAGAGGTAGAGACAGAGAGAAAGATCCTTCATCTATTGGTTCACTCCATGGATGGCCGCATCAGCTGGAGCTGCGCCAGTCCGAAGCCAGGAGCCAGGAGCTTCTTCCGGGTCTACCACGCGGGTGCAGGGGCCTAAGCACTAGGGCCATCTTCCACTGCTTTCCCAGGCCAGAGCAGAGAACTGGATTGGAAGAGGAGCAGCCGGGACTAGAACCAGCACATATATAGAATGCCGGCATTGCAGGCAGAGGATTAACCTACTGTGCCACAGCGCCGGCCCCTCCCTTTCTTCGTTTAAAAGGCATTTTAGGGACTGGTGTTGTGGCATGCTGGATTACAGTGCCACCTGTGGCACTGGATCCCATATGGGCGCTGGTCCCTGTGCCAGCTGCTCCACTTCCGGTCCAGCTCCCTGATAACGGTTTGGTAAAAGCAGAGGAAAATGAACCAAGTGCTTGGGTCCCTTTCACCCACATGGGAGACTCAGATGAAACTCCTGGCTCTTGGCTGTTGTGGCCATCTGGGGAGTGAATCAGCAGATGGGAGATCTCCCCCCCCCAACTCTGCTTTCAAGTAAATGAAATAAATCGTTTTTTAAAGCATTCTATTTATTTGAGAGAAAGGGAGATGGAGAAAGAGACAGATATAGAGACAGAGAGCTTCCATCCACTGCTTCACTCCCCAAATGCCCAGAACAGCTGGGCTGGGCTGGGGCTGGAGCCAGGAACTAGGAGCACAATTTAGGTCTCTCAGTGGCAGGAACCCAAGCGCTTGAGTCATCACCACTGGCTCTCAGGGTCTGCGCTGCAGGAAGCTGGAGTGGGGAGCAGCAGCCAGGAACTGAATCCAGGTATTCCAATGTGGGATGCGGGTGTCTTAACTGTTAGGCTAAACACTTGCTCCTCCTTTTCACTTTATTCACTTTTAGGGGGGCTTGTTACAGAGATTATAGTGGTTAGTTGGCTATACACTCAAAGGAAAACAAGCATTTGGGGTTTGACCATACTTAAGGGTTTTCCATAAATTATCCATTCCTGGGTAGAAATAAAGATCAAGAAATATGAATCTAGAGTTTCCAGTCACTGTGGAAATCAAGATAGGTCCTTGGATAATGGCCTAAAATAATCTTTTTAAAGATTGTATTTATTTATTTGAGAGACAGAGAAGTCTTCCATCCACTGGTTCACTCCCCAAATGACCGCAATGGCTAGAGCTGGGCTAATCCAAAGCCAGGAGCCAGGAGCTTCTTCCCAGTCTCCTGCGAGGGTGCAGGGGCCCAAGGACTTGAGCCATCCTCCAGTGCTTTCCCAGGCCATAGCAGAGGTTGGAAGTGGAGCAGCCGGGACTCCAACAGGCACCTATATGGGATGCTGGCACCATGGGTGGTGGCTTTACCAGCTACGCCACAGCGCCAGCACCATAACTCTGTCTTTCAAAAAAATAAATGAATTTCTCTCTCTCTCTCTTTTTTAAAAGATGTTGCCTCTTCTCATTGTAATAATAATAATACATGATCATTTCAGATATTTTAGATAATAAAGGAAGTGCAACCAGAGAAATTAGGGCCATCACTGTTCTACCACCTGCAGGGTTGAGCCGGAGATGAAGAGGTTGAAAACAAGGTTCATTAGCATTGGCCAACAGTCTGTTCCAGGTGGCAGCTTTTAACTAACTTAATCTTCCAAGGAACTCCTTTTTCCAAATGAGAAAACTGAGGCATTGAGGGTTTAAATACATAGTCCCAGGTCCCAACACCGCTGTTTGATTTCCAGACCCAAGTTCTGAACTGCACACAGTGACTCAAAACAGCTAAGCGTCTTGGTTTTTGGCAGCTCCTAAAGGATGCCCCCGGGAGCACTGGTGGCCCATGAAGAGCTGGGGACACGCCCACGCCCCTGGTTGCCGAGGGAGCGGCCCAGGCAGGCGCCTCTTGTCTCTCCCCAGATCCCCGGGGTTGGCTGCTACTTGAGATTCTTTGTCCCAGCGCTGACCACCCCAGGCCATAGGCCGAGGTTAAGATCCTGCCTGGCCCTGCTGTGCTGGGCGGGCCCCTCCCTGGCCAGACGACGGCACTTACTGGCCTTTCACAGGAGCACTTGAGGCCTTTGTGCCCAGAAGGGCTCTTCCTGCGCTTGCCCTGAGAGCGCGCGGATGGCGTGCTCCGTGGTGGCGCCAGGGACAGCGCCGCCTGAGAGGGTGTTGTGGGTGCAGGAAGCCAAGCGTACGCGCCCCCTTGGACCCCACCTTGGAGGGGCTGTACGCGGTTCTTGCGCAGAGTGTACAGGGTGTGTGTGTGCGCGCACGCAGGCTCCCGGGCAGCCTCCTGCCTGCTCTCCAGGGAGGAGCTGTGTGTGGTGCCGTGCCTGCCCTAGGTGCCACGGCCATTGTTCCCAAGGTGACCTGTACCCAGCCAAGTAGATGACACTCGGGGCCAGGGGGCGGGGGGCGGGGGGGACAGTCCCAGCCTCTTGTGTTCCTTTGTTCTGGGGCTCAGAGGAAGGAAACAGAAGCAGCTTCCGGGAGAGGAGCACTGCGAGTAAATACTTGGTTCTGATAGACAGTGACCATGCGATATTCCATCTCACATTGGAGGCCTGGGTTTTGGTTCCCCTGTCTGGCTCATGACTTGGTTCATAGCAGTGAGGGCTCAAGTGGCTCAACCCCTGCCACCCACATGGGAGATCTGAATTCAGTTCCCAGATTCTAGCTGCTGCTGCTACTTCTTCTTTTTTTTTTTTTTTAAGAGATTGATTTATTTTGAAAGAGTTAGAGAGAGAAAGAGAGAGACACAGAGAGATCTTCTATCTACTGGTTCACTCCCCAGATGGCCACAATGGCTAGGGCTGGATCAGGCTACAGCCAGCAGCTTCATCCGGGTTTCCCACTTGGGGGCAGGGGCCCAAGCACTTGGGCCATCTGCCACTGCTTTCCCAGGAGCATAAACAGGAAGCTGGATTGGAAGTGGAGCAGCGGGGACTCCAGCTGGTGCTCACGTGGGATGCCAGCGTGAGTAGTAGGCCACCGCTTAACCTGCTGCGCCATGCTGGATGCTGGCCTGGCTGTTTCTCTTTCCAATTCAGCAGCCTGCGATAGAGAGCAGGCAGGTTCAGTGCCTGTGGGAATGCTTGTCGTTCAGCCGCCCCCAGCTTGCTCCAGCTGCAGCACTGCCGGAGCCATACCCTTGCTGAAGGCAGCGAGCTGGTCACATACAAGTATCCCGGCCTTTGTGCTGCAGCAGGCAGCCCTTAGACGCGGGTGCATTGGTTCTCCCCCGCCTGCCGCATTCCCCCTCCTTCTTCTAAGCCTGCAAAGGGAAGAATGCAATGCACCAGAACCAGGTTGGTTTGAGAGGTCAGGGGAAATGGGGTGTGCCTGGAAGGCTCTCACTGGGGAGTGGCACTTGATGGTGCCGGGACACTTCAGCGGTCCACACTGGATCTTGCAGGGGTGCTGGGCAGCTGGTCACTCTAAAGAAAGCTGCATACAGTGCCTGGGGACCTTCCTCTGTCCACAGAGGGCTTCGCACACACTGCTCCTGCGTCCCCACAGACTCCACTTCTCCCAGCCTCTCTCCTAAATCTGGTCCCTGTGTGACATCAGATTGCAACAAGTTTACCAATGATCAATCTACTCTTTTGGTTTGCTTTTTTTTTTTTTTTTTTTTTTTTTTTGGACAGGCAGATTTAGGCAGTGAGAGAGAGAGAGAGACAGAGAGAGAGAGAAAGGTCTTCCATTTCCTTTGGTTCACCCCCAAAATGGCCGCTATGGCCAGCGCGCTGCGCTAATCTGAAGCCAGGAGCCAGGAGCTTCTTCCTGGTCTCCCATGGGGTGCAGGGCCCAAGTACTTGGGCCATCCTCCACTGCACTCCCTGGCCACAGCAGAGAGCTGGCCTGGAAGAGGGGCAACCGGGACAGAATCCGGCGCCCCAACTGGGACTAGAACCCGGTGTGCCGGCACTGCAGGTGGAGGATTAGCGCTGGCCTTTGGTTTGCTTTTGATTTGAAAGTCAGCACAGCAAGGACAGACAGGGGTGACAGGGAGATCGGCCATCTGTTGGTTTCCTGTCCAAATGCCTGCGGGAGCCAGGACTGGGCCAGGAGCCGGGAACTGCATCCAGCTCTCTCATGTAGGCGGCAGGGACGCTTGAACCATCACCTGTTGCCTCCCAGGATCCACATTAGCAGGAAGCTGGATAGGAGGTAGAGACAGGATGCGACCCCAGGCACTCTGATGTGGGATACAGGCACCCCAGGCAGCAGCTTAACCTGCTGTGCGCCAACACCCCCAGGGGGGCAGATCCAACCCAGGAAATCTGTGCCAACACAAGGGGCAAGGGATAAAAAGGATCATAAATTCTGCAATATACAAAGCAGAACAAGAAGACACGTATGATCAAGAAGACACATATGGTCAAGAAGACACCTATGATCAAGAAGACACGTATGGTCAAGAAGACATGTATGATCAAGCCAGGCGGTCCCGTGACCTCGGCGGCTTGCTTCTCTGAAACAGCCCAGAGCCCTCTTCGTGGGTTTTTTGGGGTGACTCCTGCTGCATTTTGGCCTCACAAGATCTCATTTACTGCTCCCAAAATACTCACTGAATCTCAAAAACATGACTCATTTTCAAAAATGAAATAGATATCCTTTTCCAATTGTAACAGTAATTCTTAATTCTAAGCAAAAAAAAAATCTAAGCAAAAAAAAAATCACCTAGTAGCAAGAAAAAGTAAAAATAACTGGATCCCACCATGCAAAGGTAAACACTAACAACTGGCCAACATGTTCCCAAACATTTCTCTCTCTCTCTTTATCCACACACACAGTTATCTTATAGCACAAATTCTACAAACTGCTACGGGCATTTTTCTCTTATTTATCTGTTTAGCCAACCAACTAAAGCTTCAGGTCATCATGTCAAATCACTTCAGATTATTCCAGTTTCAGGTCATAGCAGAGTTTGTCTAATTCTTCCTATGAGGATGGATATATTGATAATTCCTATTGGATTTTATTGTTGGAAGCAAGTTTGGAAAGAATGTCTCCATGTGGGGCCCAGTGCCGTGGCTCACTTGGTTAATCCTCCGCCTGCGGCACCAGCATCCCATATGGGCGCCGGATTCTGTCCTGGTTGCTCCTCTTCCAGGCCAGCTCTCTGCTGTGGCCCGGGAGGGCAGTGGAGGATGGCCCAAGTGCTTGGGCCCTGCACCTGCATGGGAGACCAGGAGGAAGCACCTGGCTCCTGGCTTCGGATCAGCGCAGCGCTGGTCATGGCGGCCATTTGGGGAATGAACCAACAGAAGGAAGACCTTTCTCTCTGTCTTTCTCTCTCACTGTCTGTAATTCTATCTGTCAAATAAATAAATAAAAATCTTTAAAAAAATAAATGTATGTTTAAAAAAAAGAATGTCTCTATGTGGATTCATTCAGTGTCTGCTGTGCTGATGTAGAATAAATTCGTTGAAGAAGGATTGCTGGCTCCAAGGGCTGGCTCCTGCACAGTTTTTATAGTACCCTGTGTAAATAATACATCTCGGGTGCAATATATACTACATCTATTATAATTTACCACGTGTCAGTGTAATTTATGATGTGTGTAATTATAAAATTATGTATCCAATAAAATATACAAAAATGTCTAGGGACTTTTACAACGTGTGTAATTATAAAATTATACAGACAATAAAATGTGAAACAATTTCTAGGGACTTTTAGGAGCCCGGGAGCTTTGGCTGTATTCACTCCTGAGGTGTTGATCAGAAGCACCCTGACTTTCGGATACTCTACTTAATTTCTCCAGTCAAGGCAGGGGGGGGGGGAGAGAGAGAGAGAGAGAGAGAGAGAGAGAGAGAGAGAGAGACTTGAAATTCCCCAGGGACCTGCCGACCCTGAGCGCCTCCATCCCTCTTAACTCTGCTGTAGGTATCTAGTCCCCAAATCTCTTAGAGGAACTTCCTTCAAGTTAGGGAGCCCAGAAGGAAGCAGGGACAGGCTTGAGCTGCAAACCAGGTCCTCTGGTACTCAGCGTGGGTACCGGGTGTCTGCCACCCGGGAGGCAGAGGCTGCAATCCACCGAGCCAGTCCAAGCCTCCAGCCTCAAGTTTCTAAGTTGAGAGCAGAGAAAAAAGAAAACGCGACGCTAGATTGCTCTCGCAAATTTGTGTTTTGCTGTGGTTTTTTTTTTTTGCCTCTTTTTTTTTTTTTTTTGATGCCAGTCTGATTGCAACTACTCTGTTATTGTTGACCTTTTGAGATTTTTTCTTTGCATAATTTGCAAGAATTAAAACTTATAGTGGCCATGAATACATACAACTCTTAGCTCCTTCTTATTAACTAAATGCAATCGGGGAAAAAAAATACAGTGAGTGTTCACCCAAAAAAAAAAAAAAAAAGTGAAGAATAGAAAATTGTTTAAGTGGCCAAAGAAACTTTATCCTATTGTGCTGCAGGCCAAGCTATGCCAGCTATATGTAAATGCAAGCAGTGGCCCCTGTTCATGTGTCCACTTTGAAGTTGCCATCTGAATTTAATTCTGCCTTTGTGATTAAATCAGGCCATTACGTTTAATCTCACTTAATAGTAAGACACGTCCTTTGTTGTTTTCTATAGGCAACATATTCTGCCCCTAACATATACAGCCTGGCATTCACACTTTACCATTAATCCCCGTTGGCTGATAATTGCTTCGTCTTCAAGCCCTCTGTCCGATTCACGAGTGGCTGATTGCAAGCATTCTTCCTCTATACATTAATGCACTGTTTGCGTCTTGCTTCTTTGGCTCAGCGAACCCTATCAAGCTGGTCACATTTTCTGGGCATGTGGGTGTATTGTGAGATGTTAAATTAAATTCTGTGTTGAACACCCCCCCTACCAAACACCAGAATCTATTAGCCCTGGCAACTTAGCTGATTGACAAGGGGAACTACTTTTCCACTCAAAATCCAGCAAAAAAAAAAAAAAAAAAAAAAAAAAAAAAAAAAAAAAAAGCAGGAGCAGACTGAACATTTTTCTTCTAGGCAAAATCTGGGATCTTCTTACCGCTGTCTGGTTATTTACATGTTCACGACACTGCAGAACAGTGCACTGTTGCCACCAGGTTCTTTGATTGATCTTCCGTTTGTGTCTTGTCCTTTCTCTGGGAAACGCGATCGGAGAAGTGCCAGTTAGTGCTCGAAGCTTCAAATTTTTCTCCTTCTTGATTTTTTTTTCTAATGAGTGATTTTAAGGCTTGAAATTATTTCCTGATTTCCACCCCCTAAAATTCTTTCTTACTCCTTGATGATGGGCCTTCTCCTCTTCTTCTCTGCGGCATGAATTGCCCAGGCCTAGAGCTAGCGAGAGGCAAAATGCCCGCTGGAGGAGCCACCTTCCGCCTCTCCCTTCTCCGTTTTGCACCGAAGGTAACAGATCGGCTGATTTTAATGTGAAGCTTTGCCAAGACAACTGGCTTCCTTTCTGGAACCCACTCATCAGGAGGGCCGCAGTTTGCAGCTCTTCACTGTGCTAAATCAGTTTGAGTCTGTGGTTCCCAAAGTGTTATTGGCTGCTCATGTTTAATTCACAGTAACCACAAGCACTGCCTAGGGCTTGCACATACACAGACACATCCTTACCCACACCCTCTCACCGATGGCTTTGGCCAGCTCTGCACAAACTCTGCCTCCTGGCTGCTCTTGGGGCTTGTGGGAAATCCACATGGCTGTTTCTAATTCTCTTATATATATATTTTTTAGAAAATTTTTATTTAATAAATATGAATTTCAAAAGTATAACTTTTGGATTCCAGCGGTTTTTCCCCCCCATAACCTCCCTCCCATCTGCAACCATCCCATCTCCTACTCCCTCTCCCATCCCATTCTTCATTAAGATTCATTTTTAATTATCTTTATATGCAGAAGATCAACCTAGTATATACTAAGTAAAGATTTCAACAGACTGCACCCACACAGACACACAAAGTATAAAGTACTGTTTGAATACTGGTTTTACTGTTAATTCGCATAGTACAACACATTAAGGACAGAGATCCTACATGGGGAGCAAGTGCATCTCTTGTATATTTTTGAAAGCTATTTTATTTTTAGTCATTCTAGAGCCCTATATTTTTATCATTTATAATTATAAAGGCAATAATTTTGTAAAACTTATTTTATATTTGATATGGAAAAATCATAAAGGTTCAGAGAAACTTTCAGATTTATTTATATATAAGGCAGAGTTACAGAGAAAGAGAGAGAGAGAGAGGTCTTCCATTTGCTGGTTTACTTCCCAGACGACTGCAATGGCCAGAGCTGGGCCAGGTAGAAGCCATGAACCAGGAGCTTCTTCCAAGTCTCCCACATGGGTAGCAGGGGCCCCAGCACTTGGGGCCATCCTCCGATGCTTTCCCAGGCCATCAGCAGGCAGCTGGATTGGAAGTGAAGCAGCGGGGACTCGAACCCGTGCCCATGTGGGATGCCAGCGCTGCAGAGGCTGCCTCACCTGCTATGCCACAACATCATGCAGGAAAACTCGAAGGGGATGCGTTGCATTTGAATCTGTAGGTTGCTCTGGTTGGTGTGGGCATTTTAATACTGCTAATTCCTCCAATCCATGAATACAGGACATCTTCCCACTTACGTGTCTTCAATTTCTTTCAGCAATAACTGTGGTTTTTTAGTGTCTAGGTCTTTACTTCCTTGGTTAAATTTATTTTTAAGTTTTTTTTATTACTTTTCACGGTCTCACAAATGGGATTGTTATCTTGCTTTTTTTAAGGTGGATGATTACTAGTGTAAAAATATGTAGTTGATTACACTGAAGATCTTAAAGCAAACGCCATCACTTTCATGGTATCACCAATACATAGGCTATAGTCAGTAGGCTTTGCAATTATGGAATGAATAAATGTATAAAAGTAAAGTTTAATATACATTTAAAAAGCCAATACATTTATCAACATTAAGCTTTATATTATTTAAAAATGCATATTAAAAGAATTAATAGTTTTTATATAACATTTATTTACTCTGAAATAAAGGTGAAAACTCCCCGTAGGGCAACACAAGCTCAATAAAAGGAAGTACAGGGGGAAAAAAAGTTCAAAAAAACTGAAGAAAAAAAATAGTTCCAAATGCCATAAATCCAGCTGCTGCTACCATTTTGGAGTTCTCTATATGTTTCCTGTGTACGTACGGCTGAACAGGCTACAATATACATAAATATGTACATATATGAGAGCACTCCAGAAAGGTCACAGAAAAATAGAATTAAAGGGTAATGTGCATGTTTCCATTAAACTTTTTTGAAACCTCCCTTGCATAATTTTTTGGCACTTCAAAAATGCTTTGTTACATTAAATGTTTAATGATTGGTGCAGTGACAAATGTGTGGCAGAGTGGCTCAGTTCTCTCATTTTTAAAATGCACTTTATTTTGGAATAATTTTGGACTTATAAAAAACTTGCAAAAATAGTACACAGAACTTTCATGTATCTCTGGCTCAGTTCTCCTGTTATTAGATCTTAGATAACCAGGGTGTATTTGTCACAACGAAGAAACACATATGATGTTTTTAAAAGCACAATTAGGGGCATGCAATTTCTTAACCTGGTTCCTACATCATATCAGTAGTTATTTTCCCATGTCATTAAACATTCTCACCATCATCTTTTTTAAAAAGAGGAAAAGGAATTCGGGGGCCGGTGCTGTGGCGAGGTACGTCAGGCCTCCTCCTGCAGCGCCTGCATCCCATATGGGCTCCAGTCCCAGCTGCTCCACTTCTGAATCCACTCCCTGCTAATGGCCTGGGAAAACAGCTGAAGGTGGCCCAAGTGCTTGGGCCCCTGCACCCCCGTGGAGACCCAGTGAAGCTCCTGACTCCTGGCTTCAGATCTGCCCAGCTCCTGCTGTTGTGGCCATTTGGGGCATGAACCAGTGCATGGAAGACCTCTCTCTCTGTCTTTCCCTCTCTCTGTCTGTAACCCTGTCTCTTAAATAAATAAAAATCTATATTAAAAAAAAAAGGAAGAGCATAACCATGAAATGAATTAGGATCTGGGTAAAGTGTTGCTAATGTCTAATCAGAAAGCTGCTTCCAGAAAAACTGCCTCCAGGGACCCCAGAATGACTCCTCCCCAATCACAGATCCTCCCTGCTGTCCATATAGGCCCCCCGGGTCACCCTGGGGCTCATAGGTCCTGGAGATGCTGAGTGTCACAAAGGAGCCCATTTGGCATAGCTCCTAATTTTTCTTTTTGGAGTTACGCTAGGAATACATTCAGCTTCTAGAAACTTCCAGAAATATACCCAGAAGAAAAGAAACAAGATAAAATCTTCCCTCACACAATGACCCAGCGATCACCATGGGCCACCTGCAGATCCAGGTGTGGAATCACACTGCTTTGGAATCTACTGTCGCCTGTGTCACGATCTTTTCCCTCTAACACGTTTGCAATCCTGCAGAACACGTCCCCCGGCAAACAGCGTAGTGTCGTCTATTATCATAAGCGTTGAGTATGTATTATCATAAGTGTTGAGTATCTATTATCATATTTATTGAGCATCTATTATCATAATTATTGAATCTCTATTATAATTATTGAGCCCAAGCCATATCCTTAGACATTGACTTATTTATTTTGGACATTATATTTTTTCTTATTTTTCTCAGTCTGCTATTATAGATTTTTTCCTTTTATTAAGGGTGTCACTAAATAACATGCCATATTATTCCCTCAGGAAAAACCTTCAAAGACCGACTAGTGGGTAGATTGAGGCTGCCAACTTGTGTCTTGCTTGAGTGGTGTTTTCCAAGGGCTTCAGAAAATGAAACAGAATACCCCCGCCTCAAATTTCATTGCCTTTGGTAGGGACCCCATTGTGAAAATGCTGTCAGAAGAAAATGCCAGACTCTCTCCCAGGCCCTGAACACTGATGAGACATTTCTGTTCGGTCAGCCCCCAGCATCCCAGGGCCCCCAGTGCAAGTGTGTTCACCTGTGGGGTGCTCAGCCCCAACACCGGCACCCCAAAGAACCTCCCAGGGCCTGACAGAAAGACAAGCAAAGTAAAGCCAAGGAGGAAAAGGAGCAATCACAGACTCATCTGATGGCTCAAAATAGAGGTGGCATGAGTTACAGCACGTGTGGGAAACATACAAGCGAGAGAGAAGCAGCTGTCATAACCTCACGGACCCCCTTTCTCTGTAGACATTACTGCTGGGTGCTGAGCTCTCCCCTCCTGGGGAAGGTTGAGCTTGGCACCTGTGTGAATCCCCCGTAATTGAGTTTATCTGGATACATGATGATGGCTCTGCTGTCTTTTTTGAGAGTGGGTGACTTTAGTCTCAGTTCACACTACAGTGTTAGATAGTAAGAATTAAAAAGAAAGATGCCTCAACGTTTCACCAGGTATCAAAAAATAACTTTTTAAAAGTTGTGCTGGGGGGGCCGGCGCTGTGGCATGGTGGGTAAAGCTACCGCCTGCAGTGCCGGCATCCATATGGGCACCAGTTTGAGTCCCGGCTGCTCCTGTTCCAATCCAGCTCTCTGCTGTGGCCTGGGAAAGCAGTAGAAGATGGCCCAAGCCCTTGGGCCCCTGCATCCACGTGGGAGACCCAGAAGAAGCTCCTGGTTCCTGGCTTCAGATCGGTGCAGCTCCCACTGTTGTGGCCATCTGGAGAGCGAACCAGTGGATGGAAGACCTCTCTCTCTGCCTCTCTGGGAAAAAAAAGAAAAAAAAAAAAGAAAAAGGAAAAAGGAGAAAGGTTGTGCTGGGAATCATGATCATACTTCCACATTCCTAGCTTCTACATCTGCAAATTCAATGAAATGAGGATCGGAAGTACTGAGAGAGAGAGAGAGAGAGGGAGAGAGAGAGAGAGAGAGAGAGAGAGAGAGAGAGAACAAGAAAGTGCAAAGATACATTTGTACTAAAAATGAATACACTTTTTTCTTTGTTCTATTCCCTAAATAATACAGCATAACAGCTATTTATGTGATTATCTACATTGCATTAAGTGTTATAAGTAATCTAGAGGTGATCTGTGCTATACAAGAGAATGGGACACGTTCTAGGCAGATATTCCATCATCTATAATGAACTTGAGCACCTGTGGACGTTGGTACAGAGGGACCACTGTGGAAGTAAGAGCCTAGAAACATCTCAGCCTCAGATTTGCTCTCATACTGTGTTAATTATATACAAAGTGTGCTTATTCTATACAAACACACTCTGCAACCAACACCTTTTGTGCCCGGAGCTGAGTTTAAACCGATGGAACACTGCAAACTTTGTGAAAGTGATTTTTCTCTCTAGGCACGGAGGTGTTATCATCGATCGCCTGCTGATTCCCCGCAGGAAGCATCGGCACGGTGAAGGTCCTAACAGGAGCAGTTGAAAGCAGGTGGATTTTCAGCCATGAAGCAGGAACCCGAGAGCTTCCTTGAGGGCCCACTCGGCTCTGTGAACCCGGCCGTTCCTGCGAGCGGGATATGGGCGTCCTCACTTGTGTTGTGCGTTGTGTAGACCTGCGAATGCTCCCGTGCACATCCTACGAAGATCATTCCTTCATTTCAGAGCCGCTGGAGCCGCTGGTATTGTGTCCTCAGCACTGACCTGGAAACGGTTTGATTTCTGGAATGGTCCTGATTTCTGGGGGAATTAGATTAAGATGGCATTTTCCTCCCTAACTCCAGTAACCTGCTTCCTCCCCGTCTTTCTCCTCCTGCCTTTGTTCCTCCCTCCCGCCTTCCTTCCCTCTCTTTCCCTCTCTCCCGCCCACATTTCCCCAGAGTTCACTCTAGGCTGGCGGAAGGCACAGTTAGAGCTGACCCCTGGCCTGGGGGACGGGCAACGGAAGGGAGGTTGCTTTGGCTGCGGGATCAGGAGAGGTGGGAGGCAGGAAGCAGGGTCTGAGTTTGTAGGAGAGTGGCAGAGAGGTGGGGAGGGGACAGCGGGGGTGACTGGGCATGAGCAGTTGTGAAGGGGGACGTTGGGCTGCAGTGCCTGGTGCCTGAGGAAGAGAGTGGACCAGGGGAGCTGCAGGCCAGGGACGGGGGTGGGGGGGTGGGGGGGTGACGGAGACTCGCTGGGTTTCCTGCAGCCTGGCCTCAGGGATGTGCCTTGCCAGCCTGCTTGAGAGTCAGAACCTTTCTACAGAATGCCGTGTGTCTTGGGCAGTAGGTTTGCTTTAAAAAAAAATTATTTATTTGAAAGGCAGAGAGTTCCAAAGAGGAAACGCACATGAGAGAGCTTCCATCCACCAGTTCACTCTCCGAGTGTCTGCAATGGCTCCAGGAGCTGAAGCCAGGAGCTGGGAACTCTATCCGGGTCTCCCCATGGGTGGCAGGAACCCGACTACTTGAGCCATCGCCTGCTGCCCCTCAGGGCGTGCATCAGCAGGGGGCTGGAGTCAGGTGCAGACACGGGTGTCCTAACGGTTAGAACAAGAGCCCACCCGAGGCTGTGCTTTTCTGACTCAGGCTTTTCTTGGAGGAGGAAGGGACTACCAGCTAGTTGTACACGACCTCTTCAGAAAGTTCGTAGAAAAGGCATACTATGGCAAGACTAGCCATGGGTTTCCATTTTTTTTTTTTGCACCAAAATAAACTTACCTTTGAATTCCACTTTCCCATAGATATTTTGAAGACCCTCACGTGCATTAGTCACAGAGTTTACCCAAGCCCACAGCTTCAGTTGCTTTGAGCTGGAAGATGATTGCAAAAAAAGACGGCCTGGCAGTATTCTGAGCCTGTTTATACCCCTGACACGGCATTGCATAATCTCATCTGCTCTTAGGATAGAAATAGTGTCTGCTTCCCTGAACAAGCTCTACAGAGGGCCCCGGGCAGTCCCATGGGACTTAAGTCGCCCGATCCCCAAGGGATAGCTGGAGATGGAATCAGACAGGCGTCCAGCAGGTGCTTCCTGCTGTGGCTGGGCAGCTGTGCCAGGTCTTTCCACACCTGCCGTAGAACAAGCAAGCGTGTGTGTTCATGGAAATCCCATGAGGCTGCCTGTGGCTCGGTGCTGACTTTCAGAAACCAGGTAAGAGGCTGGATGCCCACTGGTTTTGAAACTCGGGTATTTTCTACACTAATGCTCCACCCAAAACTAACACAACTGCTTTTCAGGCCTGGTCTGTAGTCCCTAAAAGTGCTGGGATGAGATAGGAAGCCAGCTGTCATGTTAAAAGGGAGACAGTTGAAAAGCAAAATTAGGGGGCCAGCACTGTGGCTTAGTGGGTAAAGCCACCACCTGCAGTGCTGGCAACCCATATAGGCGCTGGTTTGAGTCGCAGCTGCTCTATTTCTGATCCAGCTGCCTGCTATGGCCTGAGAAAGCTGTGGAAGATGGCCCAAGTCCTTGGGCCCCTGCACCCATGTGGGAGACCCAGAAGAAGTTCCTGACTCTTGGCTCCTGGCTTCAGATGGGCCCAGCTCTGGCCATTGTGGCCATTTGGAGAGTGAACCAGCAGAAGGAAGATCTCTCTCTCTGTGTCTGCCTCTGCCTCTACCTCTCTGTAACTCTGCCTTTCAAATAGCTAAATAAACCTTATTTATTTATTTATTTATTTTACTATTTATTTATTTATTTGAAAGGCAGAGTTACAGAGAGGTCTTCCCTTTGGTTCACTCCCTGAATAGCTGCCATGGCCAGGGCTGGGCCAATCCAAAGCCAGAAACAAGGAGCTTCTTCCTGGTCCCCCACATGGATGCAAGGGCCCAAGAACTTGGACCATCTTCCACTGCTTACCAGGCCCATTAGCAGGGAGCTGTTTCAGAAGTGGAGCCCATATGGGATGTCGGAGCTGCAGACGGAGGCTTTACCCACTATATCACAGCGCCGGCCCCTCCTCTGCTTCTAGTCCAGCTTCTTGCTTAAGCACACCCTCGGAGGCAGCAGGTGACAGCGCAAGTAGCTGGGTCCCTGCCACCCACACAGGAGACCCAGACTGAGTCCCAGGCTCCTGGCTTCAGCCTGGGCCAGCATGGCTGTTGCAGACATTCGGTGAGTGAACTAGATCTTTCTCTGTTTCTCTCTGTGTGTCTTTGCCGTTCAA
This sequence comes from Oryctolagus cuniculus, assembly GCF_964237555.1. NCBI lineage: Eukaryota > Metazoa > Chordata > Mammalia > Lagomorpha > Leporidae > Oryctolagus > Oryctolagus cuniculus. The sequence continues at coordinate 11,923,834 of NC_091435.1, forward strand.
GCAACATAGAAAAAAATAATGAAAAGATAGCATCATCAAAGTGAAGCATAGTAGTGGCATGGAGGCCCATGGCCCACACCCATGAGTATTCCAGCTGCTCTTGGCTGAGCCTGTTAAGGATATTCCCAGGTTAATTTCCCAAATCAGAAAGGAGCTACAATTATCACCCTTATCAACCAGGTTGGAGTCAGCACGCAAGGGTTTTGCTTTGCAAGAAAAAATAAAGGACCTGTACTTTGTACAGCCACGCTCTCAACCCACCCCAAATATGTCTTAATGTCTGCAAACTGTGGGGAATCTGTGTATCCCAGGTTTCTTTGAAACGGAACCATCAGAAAATGAGACCCAAGGCTGACCTGAAGGATTTGAGTTCATCCTGATGAATGTTGGTTAAAGCAGCACTTAAATGTTGGAGAGAGGGTGAGTGTTTACAGTTTATCAGCACAGTACTGTCCCAGAAAATCAGAGAGAAAATCAAAGTGGACCAAGATTTGGGTATTTGTTTTTATTGAGTTGGCTTAAATAACGGTGCCGTCTGTACGGGCATGATGTTGCGGGCTACTTGAAGACAGAAGGGGAGTTTACAGGGACTAGAGTTTGTAAACACAGACCTGCTAACTCATGTAGGGTGTGGGTCACAAGCCCAGAGCTCTCTGGGCAGCAGAGGATGGCTGGGGACGGCTGGGGAATGCGGCCTGGGTCACGGGGAGTACGGCCAGGTTGGAGCCTGTGTCCTAAGAGGTGGGGTGCCGTCCTTACTCAGCTCTGACCCACTGGGCCACGCTGAAGCTAGGCTGCTGTGACCACAGGGTCCACTTTTTCTGGAAAAACTCGAACATCTGGATTTTCAAGTAAAATTCCCCAGTTTTCAAACCTTGACACCGAATGCATTGAAACCAACAACCACCCTAGGTCTGCAGCTGCCTGCGCTCCAGGCTCCCTCTGGTTCAGATCCTAGTGACATCTTTTAGGCGGGAAAGTCCCAGAGACTGAGCCCTGCTGAGTTCACATCATGCCACACCTTCACAGGGCCACCGTCCACCAGCCACACACACCTGTGGAGTTTCACAAGCTGTACCCACGCCTGGCCTCCACCCCACACTAAACCTCTTTGGGAGTGGGAACCAGACCTGGTATCTTTTTTTTTAAATTGCTCTCATTGTGGCAACATTTGCCATCTTAGCCTTTTTTAAAAAATTTATTTGACAGGTAGAGTTACAGACAGAGAGAGTGGCAGAGAGAGAAAGGTCTTCCTTCCGTTGGTTCACTCCCCAAATGGCCGCCACGGCTAGCACTGCACTGATCCGAAGGCAGGAGCCAGGTGCTTCCTCCTGGTCTCCCATGTGGGTGCAGGGCCCAAGGACTTGGGCCATCCTCCACTGCCCTCCCGGGCCACAGCAGAGAGCTGGACTGGAAGAGGAGCAGCCGGGACAGAATCCGGCACCCCAACAGGGACTAGAACCCGGCGCCCATATGGGATGACAGCGCCGCAGGCAGAGGATTAACCAAGTGAGCCGGCCCACCATCTTAGCCTTGATTAGGTGTCAGGTCCAAGGGCATGAGGAAGGTGCACACTGCTACACAGCCGTCACCACCGCCATCTCCAGAACGCTCCATCTCTTAAACCCTCAGCTCCGCAGCTTCTGCTTAGCATCTGCCCTGCTCTGCACCTGCTGTGCCGTAGGCCCCTCAGGTGGGCAGGATGACGCTGTACTTGCCTGTTGTGCTCAGCATAACGGCCTCAAAGTTCATCTTCTGCTCCTTAAGGCTGAGAAATAGTCTACCGTATGTGTGGACCACGTTGGGGTTATTCTACGTCTGTGGCATCTGTGGTAGGCACTTGGATTGTCCCAATGCTGTCAGGAATGCAAACGAGTGTGTGTTCAAGTGCCTGCTCCCCACTCTGGACCTGCCTGATTCTCAGCACCCACAGATGACACCGACGCCTCTCTAAGAGTCTCTGTGTCCTGGTGGTAGCTGGTCCTGCACCTGCAACTATATTCCAGCCACGACACCTGTTACATCCCACTGCCTGCTTGCTCCAGGCCAACAAAGCGGATTGCAAAGTCATCTGAGTACTATGCCACTTTTTTTTTTTTTTTGACAGGCAGAGTGGACAGTGAGAGAGAGAGAGACAGAGAGAAAGGTCTTCCTTTGCCATTGGTTCACCCTCCAATGGCCGCCATGGCCGGCGTGCTGCGGCCAGCGCACCACGCCTATCCGAAGGCAGAAGCCAGGTGCTTCTCCTGGTCTCCCATGGGGTGCAGGGCGCAAGCACTTGGGCCATCCTCCACCGTACTCCCTGGCCACAGCAGAGAGCTGTACTATGCCACTTTTTATAGGTAAAGGAAAACAAAGTTGTCTATACACACTGAAAAGAAAAATTGGAAATGATGCAATCAGAGTTATCTGTAGGTGTGAGACTGTAATAAGAGGCTTTCAAAGGGGAAGTTTCACTTTCTTTGCATTGTATTTGAAACTTTGCCATGATCTCCTATATTTCTATAGCCACCAAAAATATATAACATAATAAATAGATGCCATCATGGATTTAAAAAGTGGCCAGGGCCACAAGGAGCCTCCAGGTGTCCTGTGGGTGGGGACTTGGGCTGGTGTGGCCCTGCCGGAGGGCCCTGGGTGGTAACATCACTATCTAAGCCTGACCAATGGGCGACCTTTGAGAACTGACCTGATCATGCAGATGTGTGGACGAGGACGTGCGTTACTGTGGGATTTATGGGAGAACAGTGCGGCGGGGAGGAAATGTTTGTAGGGAGCTACTTCACTAAGTCACAGGACCGCCTCTGGTGGCATCGTGGGCTCAGCTGGTGCCATCCCAGTGTATTGGATGGCATAGAAAGCTGTCCCTGTGTCCCGGAGGTATCGTTGGAAAAATAAAGCAGGTTGTAAGACAGCCCACACAGTTTAATTCTGATCCGTATCACTTATGAGGGCTCTTCAGAAAGTTCATGGAAATCCATATTATTAAAAAACTATGAATTTTAAATATTTTTTGCACCAAAACGAACATTTTTAGTTTCTGTTCTCTGTGATCTGTCCACGGCATGCTGCACAGCAAATCCATATTATTAAAAAACTATGAATTTTAAATATTTTTTGCACCAAAACGAACATTTTTAGTTTCTGTTCTCTGTGATCTGTCCACGGCATGCTGCACAGCCACCCTCAGTGCCCGTGGGAGAGCAGCGCCAGGAGCCACCTTGGATGCCCAAACCTTCAGATGTTCCGATCCCTCACTTAGTCCCAGTGTGGTGGCACAGAGGGGTAAGCCACTGCCTGTGACCCAGCAGCCCACAGCAGAGTTCCAGTCCCGGCTGCTCCACTTCTGATCCAGCTCCCTGCTAACGTGCCTGGGAAGCAGAGAAGACGGCCCAAGTGCTTAGGCCCCTGCCACCAAGTGGGAGACCCAGATGGAGCTCCTGGCTCCTGGCTTCGACCTGGCCCAGCCCCGACAGTTGTGGCCATTTGGGGAGTGAACCAACAGATGGAAGATCTCTCTTTCTCTCTTTCTCCCTCTCTTTCTCTCTGTCACTCTGCCTTTTAAATAAATAAATCCTTTTTTCAAAGCAAATCCAGTCCCTTACACAAAGTGGCACAATATTTACAAATAACCCACGCACACCTTCCAGCATGCTTTCAGTTGTCTCTAGATTACTTCTCAACTTCATAGGACATAAACGCTGCATAGAGAGTTGTTATAATGTGCTTCTTGGGGAATAATGACACGAAGATCTCTACATGTCCAGTACAGATGGAATTTCAAGAAACATGAGCCCATGAATGTGAGATCTACAGATACGGGGTGTTGATGCTACTTGTACCTATACATAGAGGAAAATCTGCAGCAGTATACATCAGTGTGGTGAGATTAGAGGCGATTTCTGTTTTCTTCTGGTTCAATTTATTCACAAACAGTATATACACAATACTTCTATTATTTCAAAAATAAGGAAGATCTTTAAAAAAGATACTTGCCATCCAGGGTAGCTGCAGGGTCTCCTGCTGTTTATCTCAGGGGACCTGGATCCAATGCCTGTTAAACTTTTTACTTATTGCGAATCTTGGAAGATCCTTTGATCTCCAATGGCCAAGTATGACTGGCACATTTTCATAAGGGAGCTCTCTTAACATTTTATGTGTATTTTAAAAAAATATATGTATTTATTTGAAAGGCAGGGTTATAGGGCTGGGGAGAGAGAGAGATAGAAAGGGGGAGAGAGAGAGAGAGAGAGAGAGATCTTGCATTCACTGGTTCTCTCCCCAAATGGCCACAATGTCCAGAACTGTGCCCATCCAAAGCAGGAGCCAGGAGCTTCTTCTGAGTCTCCCATGCGGATACAGGGGCTCAAGCACTTGGGCCATCTTCTACTGCTTTCCCAGGCCCGTTAGCAGGGAGTTGTATCCGAGGTGGAGGAGCTGGGGCTTGCACCGGCGCCCACATGGGATGCCAGCGCTGCAGATAGTGGCTTTATGCACCACGCCCCAGGCCAGCCCCTCCGGGTTTAACTTTCAAGTGTGCTCCTATTCAGTCATCGCAGGAGCACCAGGGGTCCCGGGCTTCCAGGCTCATGTGCTAAGTCCCAGCTGGCGAGGGGAACGGGGCGGGGCTTGGCGAAGACAGAACCGGAGTCCCAGAGGAGACCTGGTTTGGAAGTTTTGCCTGGTGGGCAGACCCCAGACCCCAGTGCACTCCGGCCGGCTGGCCCTCCCTCTGGCTGGGTCGGGGGTCAATCTCTTCCCTGTGCTCCTTTGTCCCCCTCCCCCACCCCTCTGACATGGGCGTGGCACTGAACAATGGCCCTGCTGGGCGCACAGATGCCATTCTTGCCTCTGCTGTTGCCACTGCACTCCGGGGCTGCTCCGACTTTCATTCGTCTACTTCTGGGAACACGCACGACGCCAGAAGTGTGTGTGTGTCTGGACCCTGCACTCCGCGGGAGGAATGGGTCTCAGCTACCGCCTGGTCCCCCAGGGAAGCAGCTGCCTGGACAGGGGCCCTGGAGCTCCAGATGTGCCCACGAGCCTGTCCATCGTAGTAAGTTTCCAGAACCCTGTGAGCGCGCTCCTGCCTCATTGCATTCTGTGAGGTCAGCACCATTATTGTCCCCATTTTACAGATAAGAATGTCAAGGCTTAACGCATAAAGTGTCAAGCTGTGCAACAGAACAGGGCTAGGACAGGTAGGGCGGAGATCTGGATGCTGGCCGGGGCTCTCCCCCAGGGCACAGCTCTGTCTCCGTTACCCCTGCCACATGGTCCTGAAACTGGTGGTCAGCGCCTGTGTGGCCATCGGGATGCACTGGGTGCCCGGCTAGAACTTCTGCATGGCTGACTCAGCTCCTCCTCCCGCCCCCCCCCGCCCCCCCCCCCAACCAGGGCGGGCAGGGCCAGTGGGGAAACTGGGCCTTGTAAGTGACATGGAGGTGGCCCTGGACGGCTGGGAGGCGGACGGGGAGCTGTGCCCACCGAGTCTGAGCAGAGATCAGCAACACTCGTCCTGAATGGATTTAAACTTTCACATTTTGCTCATCGTGGTGCTTACATTGATTTTGAGTCTTACAGAAGAATTGCATTAAAATGTCATTGTGGGGGCTGAATTTCAGTACCCATTCTTTTTAAAAAAATTATTTATTTATTTGAAAGGCAGAGTTACAAAGGGACAGAGGTAGAGGCAGAGGCAAAGAGGGAGAGAATCTTCTGTCCACTGGTCCACTCCCTAGATGGCCGAAATGGCCAGAGCTGGGCCAGCCTGAAGCCAGGAGCCAGGAGCTTCTTCCAGGTCTCTCACGCAGGTGCAGGGGCACAAGCACTTGGGCCGTCATCTACTGCTTTCCCAGGCCACAGCAGAGAGCTGGATTGGAAGTGGAGCAGCTGGGTCTGGAACTGGTGTCCATATGGGATGCGGGCACTGCAGGTGGTGGTTTTACCCACTACACCACAGTGCTGGCCCCTAGGTACCCATTCAATGTTACGTCCAAGAAAATGAATCGCTTGCCCAGCCCTGTCCTGGTCCCATTGCTGCTCAATGCCCAGTAGCAGGTCTCAGCCAACCACTTCATTTTACTTTGAAAACAAACTTCATTCATGAAAATATTTTTAAACTGCCTTGTTGATCAGTTTATAATAGTCATTTAACTAATCAGTTTGACCTAAAATGTAGCTCCTATTCAAAGCTTCGGCATTAATAAACCTTCCCTCTGTCTTTTCCTCCTTCTCCCTTCCTTCCTTCCTTTCCCCCTCCCCCACTCCCTTCCTTTTCTGCCAAGGACTTCGCTGAATGTGCTTTGGGCAGCAGCCCTCAAGTTTAGACGACCACAGCACCGTGGTGTGGGCACCTCGTAGGAAGACACCTGAGAAGTGTTTGTTGGCCAAAGGAATGGTTCTTGGGGCCGGCTCTGTGGCATAGTTGGTACAGCCTCTGCCTGCAAAGCTGGCATCCCACATTGGTGCCAGTTTGTGTCCTGGCTGCTCCACTTCCCATCTGGCTTGCTGCTAATGACCTGGGAAAAGCAGTGGAAGATGGCCCAAGTGCTTGGGTCCCTGCTACCCACATGGGAGACCCAGAAGAAGCTCCTGGCTCTTGGCTTTGGTTTGGCCCACTCCCAGCCATTGTGGCCATTTGGGGAGTGAACCAGTGGGTGAAAGATTCTCTCCCTCTCTCTCTTTGTAACAATGACTTTCAAATAAATAAGTGAATCTTTTATTTAAAAAAAAAATGAAAGGAATGACTCTTAAGGAGGGGCCCCCTGGCCCCAGCCCCCTGCCCCAGGGGACTCTCCGGCACGGACTGAGCCCCATTCACCCTCCATGTGCAGATGAGTCAGCCAGTGACTTCAGCCTGGTGTTTATGCCACTGGCCCCAGACTGGTTGACAGTGTCTGTGCTGTCCTGAGCTGACGTTCCGCTGGTGGAGAATGACATCCAGTCAGCTTGTGGCCGCTGGGGCCCAAACAGCTGAGACACTGTGCCTTCTGAGAACCCATTGTGTGCTGGACAAGGAGGAGGGGGACCTGGGGGCCCTCCCCTCAGCTGCCTCCGAGAAGCACTCGGGCTTCCGTGGGGGTTCAGCACCACTGTGGTGGATCCCGGCACTGTTGGCCTTGAGCGAGCACTGGGGGGCAGCTCTGCTCAGCCTAGAGGGACCATCAATTGCCACCAGGGGTCCTGTGCCCCAACTACAAGAGAAGAAGAGGGCCGCAGGGCTCCAGCAACCATCACAGGCTGCGTGAGCACAGACAGGCTGTGGTCCAGCCAAGTGAGGACCCCAAGAGAAACTTCCAGGTCAGCAGCAGGTGCCGTGTTCAGTGGTTTCTGGGCATAGCTCCATTGAACCCCCAGTGAAGCCTTGAAGGCTTTTCTCAAGGAAAATGTGTACTAAGGAAAAACTATGCATGGGTTTCAAAATCTTTCACACCAAAAACAAACTTACACTTTAATTCCATTTTGCCTGAACATCTTAAAGTCTCTTCTACTTTGGTTGTAGAGATGAGGACATGGAGGCACCAGGGTTCGTGGGACCTGTCCACGGCTGCACAGCCAGTGAGTGGAGTAACTGAGAGTGAGGCACAGCAAGCTAGGGTGACGTGTGGTCCGATGTTAAAGGGAACAGAAGCTATGAGAAGAGTCTCTGATTGTACATGGGCATAGCAGTCTTCTCATGAGTGGAGGAAGCGGGGTGGAGGTGGAAGCTGTCCCTTTTCCTCCTGTGGACCCCATGTGTCCACACCAGCTGGCTTTGTCCCACCTTGTTCCAGCTTCCCTAGGGGTGGTTTTTGTCTCAAAGACCACAACTATGCATTTGAGTTACTGCAGGTCTTAGAGTATATATAACACAAGGGGCATTTTCCATGGATATGGTATACCAACTGTGACCATGAATATGGTCATGAGTGAATTCAGAAGTTGCCTAGCTGGCCAGTGCCGCGGCTCAATAGGCTAAACCTCCACCTGTGGCGCCAGCACACCGGGTTCTAGTCCTGGTCAGGGCACCAAATTCTGTCCCGGTTGCTCCTCTTCTAGTCCAGCTCTCTGCCCAGGAGTGCAGTGGAGGATGGCCCAGGTGCTTGGGCCCTGCACCCACATGGGAGACCAGGAGAAGCAACTGGCTCCTGGCTTCGGATCAGCGCAGTGCGCCGGCTGCAGCACGCCAGCCGCGGTGGCCATTGGGGGATAAACCAATGGAAAAGGAAGACCTTTCTCTTTCTCTCTCTCTCTCTCACTGCCCACTCTGCCTGTCAAAAAAAAAAAAAAAAAGTTGCCTAGAAACAGGGTGCTGCAACATTCAGTTTGGGCTTTTTTTTTTTTTCTTCCACTGGTGATACGTGCAATGAGTTAGTTGCTGATTGTGCCTCCTGACCAGGTTCTGCTTAAACCAAAGGCTGAGAAGAAGCAGGACTTCCAGGAGCAAGTGATTAAAATTGCTCAAAGCCAGCAAGCAAAACAAATTAAAAACAACATACTCAGGGCCAGCGCTGTGGTGTAGCAGGTAAAGCCACCGCTTAGAGTGCTGGCATCCCATATAGGCACCGGTTTGTGTCCTGGATGCTCCACTTCTGATACAGCTCTCTGCTAATGTGCTTGGGAAAGCAGTAGGAGATGATCTGAGTGCTTTGGCTCCTGCACCCACGTGGGAGACCGAGAAGAAGCTTCTGGCTCCGCCCCTGGCTTCATATCTGTGCAGCTCCAGCCACTGTGGCCATTGGCCATTTGGGCAGTAACCAGCAGATGGAAGATAACTCTCTCTCTCTCTCTCTCTCTCCCTCCCTCTCTGCTTCTGCCTCTCTGTAACTCTGCCTTTCAAGTAAATAAACAAATCTTTAAAAAAATAAAAATTAAAAATAAACCAACATACTCCTCTTGATTGGCAATTTAGGTAGGGAAAATGCTATCGTCTTCAAACATTTTCTTTGCGGATCCTTTGTCTATTCCAAATTTGAATCAACTCGACACCTAACAATCACATCTGAAGAGATTTCTTTGCCAGAAAAAAAAAATTAGTGGCCATTGCAGGATCAGGGACAGGCATGCCCTGAGGAACGTTTACCTTCTGTGTCAACCACAGTGCCTGACACTGGTGCATGCCCAGACCTCGGCAGAGCAGTGGTCAGGTGCACCATGAGGAGTGTCACCACAGCAGGACGGGTGGGTGCTGAGAGCTGATGGGGACAAAGGCAAAGACCCCTCCCCTCTCTCTACATCCCAGGAACGAAGGCAGAACAATGCCAAGGGCTCTGCTGCCCCCACACAAAGCCCTGCTTCTCAGGGTCTGCTTTCTAGAATGCCCCCTGGATAGGCTTCAGCTCCCTTTGCCTCTGTCGCGTCTCTTTTGTCACCTGTGAAACAGGGACAGCACAGGCGCCTACAGAAATGAAGGAAGGCGTGTTACATGCTCGGCACCCAGGAAACACTGTGTTAGCTCGGATCAGTGCTTTTGCTTTAGTCACTAACAGTGCTGCTCAGCCCTGCACCTCTCGCCCACCTGCCTGCTTGTCCCCAGGGGAGCTGGCTTTTCTTTTTCATGGGAACCCCACTGATGGATCTTCTCATCTGGTTGAGTCCTTTTCATGTCTCTAAGGAGTTACCCACACGACCTAGGGGCTTTTGGGGGCAAATAGCCATGCTGGGATCTATGCTGGGCCCCATTGCCTCCTCCCTCTGACTGGTGCTGCAGGAGCAGGGTGAGGGGTGTCTGTCCTCTCTCCCTGGGGAGCTGCAGAGGAGCCTCCCGGACAATCGCTTGTGTTCTGTGTTCATGAAAAATACTCTGCAGGAGGCGGCCACCAGGTCGACAGCCTCAGCATCTCCTGGGGACACACTCTCGGCACACGAGGAGAAGTCCCCTACGCGGTGCCCTAAGACACCGCTTGGCCTCCTGCCCTGCTCAGTTGTCTGCTGCCTCGCTTCCTGCACCCCTCCTGACACACATGTCACCAAGGGGATTTGGAGCTTGCATGGCCTCTGCTGCTCCGTGTTACCACACGGGGCCTTCCTAGGGGCAGGGGGACAAGGCTGCCAGAGAAAGTGCAGGTGACACAGCCACAGCCAAGTCAGGCCGGGCTAGATGACAAGGGTCTTTCTCTCTGCTGGATGCCACTTGGCAGGGCCAGAAGGAGGGCTTAGCTGAGCCTGCCAAAGGCCAGAGGCTGGAGCTGTTCCCAGGGCAGACAGCAGGTGCTTAGCTCAGGTGGAGGTCTGCCCCAGGATTGCCGCTTCCTGTCTCACCAGGACAAACCACGGAGGCCACTCTTGCAGGTAGTGGGCTCTGGTACTGCTGCATCCGACCATCTGTGTGACCTTGAACTTGTCTCCTGGACTTTCTGCGCCTCAGTTGCCTTATTCGGTAGGTAGCAGGGGAATAGTTGACCTGTAAGACCCTTTGCCCGGCCAGCACTCTGTGGGACTCAAGGGTGGGATTCAGCACCTGTGAGCTTTGTCCCCAGCAGTGGTCCATCTGTGTTCTTGGTCCTCCATGGTCATTGTTGAAGGCTGAGCATAAACAGAAAATGCATTTTCTTTGCTTCCAGTTCAGGTATCATGCACCTGTGATATTTAAATATTACCTGAAAACATACAAAGGAGCCAAATCCAGGATGTGGCTGACAATCCCCTCTGAGCAGAAAAATGTGACTTGATTTCTGATTAGTCATTTTGGCTTTAAAAAAAAAAAAGATTTATTTATTTATTTGTTTGGAAGCCAGAGTTATAGAGAGAGGGAGAGACACACAGAGAGAAATCTTCCATCCACTGGTTCACTCCTCAAATGGTCAAAATGACCAGGGCTGGGCCAGGCCAAAGCCAGGAGCCTAGAACTCCATCTGGGTCTCCCACACAGGTGGCAAGGACCCAAGCACTTGGGCCATCTTCTGCTGCTTTCCCAGGCACATTAGCAGGGAGCTGGATCAGAAGAGGAGAAGTTGGGACTTGAACCAGCAATGGCCTCAGCATTTCAGCTTTAAAACCAAGCTTAGTTAAAAATGATGGCTGAGAGATGCTTAAGACTTAATTTGCGGGGCCAGCGCTGTGGCTCACTAGGTTAATCCTCTGTCTGCGGTGCTGGCATCCCATATGGGCGCCAGGTTCTAGTCCCTGTTGCTCCTCTTCTAGTCCAGCTCTCTGCTGTGGCCTGGGAGTGCAGTGGAGGATGGCCCACGTGCTTGGGCTCTGCACCCGCATGGGAGACCAGGAAGAAGCACCTGGCTCCTTTCTTCGGATTGGCGCAGCGCTGGCTGTAGCGGCCATTTTGGGGGTGAACCAAAGGAAGAAAGACCTTTCTCTCTGTCTCTCTCACTGTCTATAACTCTACCTGTCAAATTAAAAAAACAGACTTAATTTGCAATACCTCCATAGCGAGCCAGACTGGTGCTGTGTGTGGGTGTTGAGGAATCTCTTGCTATTTTTCCTCACCTTCCATTGGGTGGCATCAACCAGACCTTGCATGAACAGCATTTCAATGGCTTTCCCCACAACTAACGCCTACTTGTTAAAAGCGAACTCATGTGTCAGGAAAACACATTTTGACTCATTGCTGTGTGAGCCACTTCAGTGACTGGCAATCTTCTTACTGAACAGCTGGGTGTGCAGAAGACGGAAGGTGCAAAAAATGCCGGAGGAAAGACATCTTCCCTGCGCGCAAGGGTGAGCAAAAGCACTCCTTCAAGGCTCTTCCCAGCTTGCCCTCAGCAAGTTCGTAACATCTCGTGGTGAGGCAGAGAGCTTACACTTTCTTCCGGCTGGCTTCCTCCATGAACGACAGAAGGTTCTAGGCGATCCAGGTGGCAGCCTGAGGCTCTGAGTATCAGCTGCCGACTTGCACCCAGCCTCCTCTGCGTGCCAGGGCAGTCAGCAAAGATGGAATCCCTGAACTCAGGAGGCAGCATGGCAGTGTGGTTGCTCGAAACTTGAACTTGGGTAAATTGACAGCTTTTCTGTGCCTGGAGTAGAGTCCCTGATGGGGCCCCTCGGTCATGTGTCTAATGATGTTGTACTTTCGTACGTGGTACAGCCCATCTCCCTTGGAGAGAACACCCATAAATAGACTGGCACCCTGCTCTCTGCTTACCGATTCTCACCTGGCTTCCAACACACAGAACAGCATAGCTTCGGGGGGCCTCGTGGGTTTTCCCCTTCAGATTCTGTTCACCCTAATTGCCACATGTTGAGGGCTGGCTGGGCACAGGACCCTTTCAGGCAGCGAGTCATGTGTTCCTTTCCATCGTGCCTCTGGAGGCTCCAAAGACCCTCCCTGCCTCCTCCCGCCCCCTCATGCCCCTCTCTCCAGCCCCTGCCAAAGACCACCTTGAACTCATTCTCTCTGTACAAATTCTGCTCCAGCTAAAATCAAGCGAGGAGGGCAATTCAGCTAGCTCCTTTGGCGGCATGACTTCGCACTGCAGATTTCAGAACGTGCCCGTGTTCTGGGACAGACGCATCTAAGAACACATCTGGGGCCTGCAGCAAGCGCTGGCCTGCCACAGACGTGTGCTCAGAGACCAGACTTGGCATCACTGACGCTCTAGAGGAATATAATCTCCTTTTCTCTGTTTCATCCTCCAGGACTCCCGAGTGTCTGAGATGCCATTTTTTAGCACATAAATTCCTAATCTTGCTGGGCACAGTGGCTAATAAGATGCTACATGCAGGTGGATAACTTAAATATTCTAGTGGCACCCCAAACAGCCCTGCATTTCCGTGTTAAATTCATTAATCTTCGGCAGTTCTGAAACGCATAGGTTATGGTCTTCTCAGTTGCATTAAAAAAAAAAAATCGCGCATGGTGTTGTCTCTCCTATAAGGAATGGGTGTTCACTCCAGTTTGCTGGGAGAGAAAGGGGGGGGGGGTGCCACCTGCCACTGCCCACCCTTTCCTGCCCTGCCCTTCCGTTCCTTTAGACTTGGCTGTGGAATGACAGTGACATCCAGGTGCTGTAGGTGGGGCTGCAGCAGGAATTGCTCACCTTGAATCTTATTTTTATATGTAACATCTACCTACCGTGTATGTGTAACATCTACCTAATGTGTTACATGTATTATACACATTTTAAGGAGAACTTCATTCGACTTTGATTCAGTTGTGTTTTGCATTCCTTTGCATCCCTTCTCAAGATGCAAGGAAAGCAAAGGCAGGCACTGATCCACGGCAGGCCACGTTTATCAAAGCAGGTGACTTGCTGGGGGCAGAGTCCAGTGGGACGGTACCCAGAATCCCCTCCTGTGTCTCTTCTCCTGCCTCCCCCTAGGGAAGCAGACTCGGAGAGCAGGACAGGCAGGCACTTCCGTCTTCCCAAATTGAATGCTCATATTCCCTAAACGTGTGCACGGGGACTTCAAGGACTGCATGAGAAATGTAAAGAAAACACAATTGTACTTTGATGCAAAAAAGAATTTTAAAAATCTAGTTTTTTAATAAGCATTTTTCATGAACTTTTCTTGGCAGACTCTCTCCCATGCACGGGAGGGGAGGCACCAAAGTAAACGTATGTTTTAGCTCTGTTTTCTACAAACTTTTGAGGTCCTCTTCACACAAATTTCAGATACAGCATGGATAAAATCGACTTAAGTCACCTCACCTGGTGACCCTAACGTTCTCGGGGTTAAAGGGTCATGGTGTGCCTGCACTGCTCCATCAAAAGAGCGGTTTGGGTTTCATTGATAAATATGGAAATGTGAGGGAGCCAGAAGGGCTGTCTTCACCTTCTCTGAGAATTCAGTCTTCATCTCTAAGGAGACACCTCCATCCCTAGCCCAGCTGCTCGAAGCGGGAATTCAGACCTGCGTTTGGTCTGCTAAGATAGCAAGGGTGTCTTCCAAGAGATATTGAACAGAAACTGATTTTTATGAGAAATGTCTTATTTAGCCACTGAAAGGAAGTCAATTTTAAAAGACCTGCTATCCCTGTTTGGCTAAGAATGGGACGGTGAATTTTGCGATTTTTCTCATCTGCTTACTGTGTTATTTTTATAAATTAGAAAGCCATACCTCAACACGCGGAATCCCAGTCGCTTAACTAGCATACGGGGCTATTTTGCTTTATCACACAAATCGAACGAAAACTCGTAAAAAATCAGACTTTACAGTTTTATTTGGATTATGTACAGTGCAAGGAAACCAGATTAAAGGGAAAAGAAAATGCTACATTTGGCTAACGACAACAAACAACAAAAAACCCGAAACACGAAAGTCAAAGCCAGCTGCTCACAGAGATCATAAAATAATTTTTTTTGGGGGGGTGAACAATTTGCTGACGCCTGTAACGAATCACTCCGGGTCGTGCCTGCGGTGCTTCGGGGACACGGGTGCGCCACGGCGCAGCGCGGTCCCGCGTCTCCACCGCACCGCAGCTGGGCCCCGGGGCTCCGGGCTGCCCTCCGCCTCTTTGAGAAAGTCCATCAGCGATCTCGACCAGACAGCCACTGCGACAGACCTCGTTACCTATGCGATTAAGTCGGGGACGCTGCGGGCGTGAAAGGCGCCTAGTTTTTGTTTTCAATCACGTTCCAATGTGGGTTATGCTACCGCTGGGGAAGGGGAGACGACAGGCCAATCTCCAGTTCTAAGAGCCCAGGGTTTCGGGGCGAAGCCTCCCCGCAGCCACACACCCGCTTCTACCGAGACAGCTGGGCTCACCGCCGATGCCCGCGCGCGCCCACGTCCCGCCGCGCGCGCCCCACCCGCCGCCCAGCTGCGCAAGGCCCCCAGGAGGCGGACTGTCGGTCCGACCGCGGCACCCGGGGGCGTCGGCGCCCACTGATGACTGTGCTCGGTTGGTGAGAACGAGGGCACCTGTGGCCTCTGGGCCGGGAGCAGGAAAAGCCCCTCAGCCGCCTCCGACCGCCTTAGACCAGGCGCTCCGATCCCGCGAGGTCAAGCACGGGGCTGGCCGCGGCTGCACCCGCGGGGCAAGCCCAGGGCAACGCAGAGCCCTGAAATCCGCACCAGTCCCGGGAGCGCGCGCCTGCAGCGCCCGGGAGAGACGCGCCGGGCGCCCGCGGGGCGCGCTCACTGCCTGCCCAAAGCAGTTGGAATCGATCCAGAACCCCCAAAGTCCGTTCGGCTCACTTGAACTTGCAGAGGGTGCGGATGGGGAAGGGGCGCCCGACAGTCCCTTCCTCTAGACGAAAAGGTTCGAAGCTCTCTCCCTGGTCGGCCCCAGGCTCCCCGGACTCAGGGCGCGGAGAAAGTGGGCGGCAGGAGCCCCAGCCGAGGTCGCGCCCGGGACCGGCCCTCACTTGGAGAACTGAGCCTGCACCGCCGCCAGGCTCAGGCCGGCGGGGACGAGGTGCGGGAACTTGCACACTGCGCAGGTGCATATGCCGGGGCCTCCCGCGCCGCCGGCGGGGAGCGCGAACTGGCCGCACGGCGGCTCGTCCAGCGCCAGCGACAGGTACTTGGCGGGGCGCAGTGCGTCCGGCGGTCCCACGGCGCCCGGCGCCAGCAGCACAGAGCCGGGCGCGGCGGCCAGCAAGGGCAGGCCGGCCAGCAGCAGGCGTGGCGCGGCGGGCCCGGCGCCCTCGCCCAGCGCGCGGCGCAGCTCCTGCAGCGAGCTACCCAGCAGCAGGATGTAGTTGCGGGCCAGCAGCAGCGTGGCGATCTTGGACAGCTTGCGGCCCGGCGCGCCCTGGCAGTGCGCCGCCGAGTAGGGCAGGATGACCTCGCGCAGCGCGTCCATGGCCAGGTTCAGGTCCTGCATGCGCTTCCGCTCGCGGCTGTTGATCTTGCGCCTTAGTTGCTGCTGCTGCTCCTCCTTGGCGTCCGCCCGGGCGCCCGCGGGAGCGCCGGATCCCAAACCCGTGCCTGGCGGCTCGGCCGGCGCCTCCGGCTTCTCGCGGGCAGCCTTGGGGAGGAGGGGGGCCGTCGTGGAGGAGGAGGAAGAAGAGGAAGAGGAGGGCGGCTGCCGGTAGCCCACCAGCTCGTACAAGGAGGTCCCGGGCTGCGCGTCTCCGGCCCGCTGCGGCCGCAGCATGGTCGTGGGGGCCGCGTTCACGCGCGCCTGGGAAACCGCATAGTACATTTGGGGGAGGTGGGGGCGGCCGAGCGCGCGCTCCAGGAACGCCCCGGGGTGGGCCCGTGGCAGGCCGCCCCTCCCCGCGGACCCGCGAGCGCTGAGCTAAAGCTGGAACCGCAGCCCGCGCCCGACCCCTTTAAACCCGGCTCGGGGAGCTGCGGGGCTGCGGCGGCGGGGCGCAGCCAATGGGGTGGCGCGGCAGAGCGCAGACGAGCGTCCATTGGCCGCCTGCGCCTCGGCCGGCGCGGAGGTGCGGCCGGCGCGGCTCCGGGGCTCGCGGAGCGCCTGGCCCAGCGCAGGACGCGCCTGGGAGCGCGCTGGGGCGGCTTTGAGCTTGACGCTCTGTGTTCAAAGACCTTTTAGCTTTAGCCCCCTCCTCTCTGCCTCTACTTAAAGAAATTAAAAAAAAATGCATTTAAAACACTGTGGTCAAACATTCATCACAAAATTCCCACCTTGGTCAGCCTTAGGAGTACAGCTCAGTAGAGGTGTTGAAAACATCCACGTGGTTGCACAGCTGAGCTCCAGAGCTGGTCATCTTGCAAAACCGAAACCCGCAGCGCTTGCCTGGGCGCTGTGCCTCCCAGGCTCCTGGCAGCCACGGCCGGGGGTCGGCTCTGCGAATTACTCCCTTCTAGGCACGCCGAGCGAGAGAGCGGTGCAGGGTTTAATTGTGGCGACTGGCCTACTTTGGTTAACGTAATGTCCTCCCGTGTTGCAGCGTGCACCAACGCTTTCTTCCTTTTTATGGCTGATTCCTCCACTTTATCTGCCGACCACATTTTGCTTCTGCGCTTATCTGTGCATGGGTACTTGGGATACTTCCGCCTTTTGGCTGATGTGAATGTTGCTGTGAGTGTGGGTGTAACATGCTTTTATTAAAAAAAATACTGCTAGATTCACAGAACTAAATTTCTGGGCTACATGGCTAGCAGCATTCGGATGTTTGCTTCTCCATCCCTCTGATTTAAAGGATTTTAAAGACTAGTGAGCTTTTGGGGTTGGATTTCTCTCCTTTCCAAAAAAAAGGCATGTGTTCATTCTACCGGTGACTCAACTATTTTTAATGTGTGTGTGTGATGGAGAAAGAGATAGAGATGGAGAAAAGAGAGATCTCCCATTAGCTGCTTCCCTCCCCAAATGCCCGCCACAACTGGGGCTGGGCCAGGGAGAAGCCAGGAGTTCGGAACTCAACCCACGTCTCTCACAAGGGTGGCAAGGATCCAACTACTTGAATCTCCCAGAGTGTGCATTAGCAGGAAGCTTGAATGTGAAGCCGGGCCAGGACTCAACCCCAGGCAGTCTGATACAGAGTGTGGGCGTCCCAAGTGACACCTGCTCCAAATGTCCACACACACACACACACACACACCACCCCTGGTGACTCAACTCTTGCTTAAGCACACCTCACTCTGAAGTTGGCCTCTTATCAAAACAAAACAGAACAGAACACCCACACACTCTTATCTGCTGAGGGTGGGGCTGAATTTTTCTCTTCCCCAAATAAAATTGCGTTGCGTGGTGTCTCTGGAAGTTTTCCAGCCCCCATACCAGCGTGGACTGCTGCAGCGTGTCCTTGGAGCGTGGCAAAATGTCCCAGGGAAGAGGGCCCTTTAAGCATCTACACCCTGGGCCATCCAGTGAGGTGGCCAGTAGCCACAGTTGGATATCTAAAATAGTGAACATAAATGAAGTTCGCATGTAGCTCCCCAGTTGCTCTCGCATTGCTGTAAGGACGTAGCAGTCACAGGCAGCTAGTGGTTCTCTGTTGGATGCCATTGATACAGAACGACTCCAGCATTGTAGGGAGTCTTACTGGAAATGCTGATTTGGAGAGTAACAGAAAGAAATGCGCCCATACCACCCGGTGTCCTTGGTGCAGGAAGAGGGAGCCGTGGGAGGCCAGTGCGCCACAGAGCCTGAGCCCTGTCCCAGGAGCCCATGGATTGTGCTTGCTGCTTTCTGGGCTGTTTTGCCCGGGGTTTGCCCCGTAGGCTCCCTCTGGCCTCTGCTTCCGACCTCCAGCCTTGCCTGTAACATCCTGCCCCTGCCTCGGGTTCGACTCCAACTCACTTTCTCCTGTAAGCCTGGCCGATTTCTCATCTTCCTCCTCGCATTCCACTTAGCGAATCCTCCATAGCGTTCCTGCATAGCCTGCACCGTGCGAAAGAGCTGCCATCTCTGCCTTCTGCAGGGTGCCTGGGGGGCAGGGACCACCTGCTTATTTCTGCTTCCCCCCAAAGCCCATAATGTTTTGCACCTCCCATATGCCTGGGGGGCACTGCAGGGGGTGCTGGTGGTGGTGGTATTTAAGGCTGGATCTGAAATCTCCACTAGCCCAAGGCTCATCACTTGAAATGTGCACTCTCCCACCAGCGCTCTCATCCAAGAGTTTCCTGGAGGTCTTACTGAGTGGCAAGGAAGCTGGCAGGATCCCCTGACCCTCAGAGAGGCATGGCTGACATGGTGAGGGGGATTTCACTTAGGGAAGGAGGAGGCCATGGCAGGAAGGGACTGAGCCCCAGGCAGGACCCTAGGAGGTAGAGAGAGAGAGACAAAGACCAAGGAGCTAGCCTTGTACATTGCAAGCAGTGAAGCCCAGCACCCCAGTAGTTACTTTACCTTTTGTGCAAGCCGCCTGCTTTTCTAGCATTTGGACCCACACCTTTGCATGTGGTTTTCACATGCCCGTGAGCCAGGTGTTTTGGATCCCTGCTGTTTCACAATAAACCAGAGACTCCCAGAGGCTGATGGATTGGCTGTGTGCCTTCAAGACAGGGGAGGCGGAATAGCCCCATCAGCAGCTGGCTTCTCCAATTCCCTCCAGCTGGGCAAGGCCTCCAAGGGGCCCAGGAGGGGGCCGTGGACGAGAGGGCTGGGGACTGCGTGGAAGGAAGGAGGGGCCGGCCTAGGCCTGGCCAGTGTCGATGAGCTGATGGGTTCCAGCCATGAGGCTGAAGAGAAGGGTCCCCAGGATTCTATTGCCATAAGCCCTGCATCAGCCCTCTTGGTAGGGACCACTGTCGCTCTCAGGGACAGCCACTCTAGTTTCTTCCTCTGCCCACGTCACAGGCAGGGGCCCTAGGGCCTTCCCCTCCTAGTGGGAAGAGGAGATGAATGAGGAAGACAGATCCTAATGTCTAGGCCAGAGTTGCCTCGACTGGATCCTCCATGGTTCCCAGCCACAGGCAAGGGCACCCAGGAATCAAAGAGATGGAAACAGGGCTGGTGCTATGGCACAGTGGGTTAAGCTGCAGCCTGCAGCCTTGTGGGTGCTGGTTTGTGTCCTGGCTGCTCCATTTCCGATCCAGCTCCCTG
Organism: Oryctolagus cuniculus; assembly: GCF_964237555.1. Classification (NCBI taxonomy): domain Eukaryota; kingdom Metazoa; phylum Chordata; class Mammalia; order Lagomorpha; family Leporidae; genus Oryctolagus; species Oryctolagus cuniculus. Next base: position 11,943,173 of record NC_091435.1, read on the forward strand.
TTGATGCACCGGGAAAGCAGCAGAGGATGGTCCGGGTCTGTGGACCCTTGCTCCCATGTGGGAGACCCGGAAGAAGCTCCTGGCTTCAGCCTGGCCTAGCCCCAGTTGTTGCAGCCATTTGGGGAATAAACCAGAGGATGGAAGATGTCTCTCTCTCTCTCTCTCTCTCTCTCTCTCTCTCTAACTCTGCCTTTCAACTAAATACATAACTCTTTTTAAAAAGATAGATGGAAACATGCAAACTGTTCTCCACTCCCCCAAAGCACCCCTTTACTGGGGGTGTCCCCCAAGCCCCCCTTTAAACCTTGACTTCATCTCATTTCCACCTTCTCAGAGGAGAGCAAACTGTGCCCCGGCCAAGAACGCTGCCCCGTGGGCACACTGGTCCCTGTGCACCAGCGAGCTCTGCTGAGGGCCCCCCACGAGAGTTCCTGGCAGCCGTTTGGACCCAGCATGGGCGCAGGGTTTGGCTCTGTTGGAGCTGGCGACTTGGACGGGCCCTTGTGCCAGGCCGGAGCTCCAGCGGTATGCAAAGTGTGACAGCTGGCAGGGGCCAGTGAGTCATTGTGGCCGCTGGCAGGGCCCCATGGCTGTCTCAAAGGGTGGCAGCTGTTGCGGCCTCCCACATTCAGGACATACTTGGGAAGCAACTTGCGTCCGCCATAACAACCACTCTTGTCTTTGCCTAGAGCGGCTTGGGTGTCTGTCTGTGTGTGTGTTGGTGGCTCCTTTCAAGCCAAGGAGGTGTGTGTGTCACTTCCTTTTCCTTAGATAGAAGCTTAGTGTCTCCTGTCCCTGCCTGCAAGCCTGCTGCCCACCCTTGCTTTGGGTCAAGAAGTTGGAACCTTTGAAACGGCAGACAATGGAGGATTCAAAGCTGGGGTGACGGGTGAGTGTGTCTGGATGGGACAGCATCCATGCCCTCTGTGAGCACAGGGCCAGGCCGTGCTGCTCAGAGCCCCCGTTGTCCCTCCTCTCACTGCCCCCTTGCAGAGGGCGGCCGAGAGGAAGAGGGTCTTTGCTAGAACATGCTTCGGAAGCTGGCTGGAGCTAAGCCCTGCCGTGGCATCCCAGGGTTCACTCCCGAGTGTGCTACTGAGGTCCAACTTCTCTAGAAAGTGAAAATCAGCCCCTAGGTGTCCCAGGTGACACCACTGCTGTGAAAACTGGCAGCCACGTCCAGTGTCTGCCCCCCTCCCATCCACACAGGACCCTGCCCGGAATGCGAAAGGGAGGGAAGGGGTGGCGGAGGGGGATGAGGCTTGACCTTCTTTCTGGATTTCTGCTTTCCGGGTAGAGGGGAGTAGGAGGAGAGAGAAGAAAGGGGATGAGGCCGGGGTTACTGTTTGGTTGTTGTTCTGGTATGGAGAGGAGTTCCTTAGGACTCGGTCGCTTCTCGCTCACCTAAGGACCATCTGGCCAGCTGCACTCGGGAATAGGTCAGGCTAAGTAAAGATTCCTGCTGGGAAAAGGGGAAGGGCTATGAACTGGGTTCATTTGCAAATCAGAGCACAAGTTAGTGGGGTTGTAAGAGCTGATGGAGGGATACAGTGTGAGTGAAAGTCTAGGCAGCTGTCAGTTGTCTCTGTTCCCAGCATGCTCTGTTCTGATGTTAGCACTAAAGAGGATCCCAGGTAGGGGCTGGTGTTGTGGTGTAGTGGGTGAAGCCACGGTACGGGAGTCAGGCTGAGCCCTGGCTGCTGCACCACTGATCCAGCTCCCTGGAACACACCCGGGAAAGCAGCAGCAGAAGGCGCAAGTGCCTGGGCTACTGCACCCACGTGGGAGACGGGGATGGAGTTCCAGACTTCATCCTGGCCCAGCTCCAGCCTTTGTGTCCTTTTAGGGAGTGAACCAGCGGATGGAAGATCAATCTGTCTCTCTCTCTCTCTCTCTCTCTCTCCTCTCTCTTTCTCCTTCTCCCTAACTTTGCCTTTCAAATAAATCAATAAATCTTAAATAAAAAAAAACCTGTTCAAATGTATAGGTTTGTTTACAAAATATTATGGGGAGGCTTATTTTTTCATAAGTATAATTTGAGTCTGATTTTAATGAAGTAATAAGGTTATTTCTGAGTCTAAATTTGTCCTATGATTGTGTGTGTGTGTGTGTGTGTGTGTGGAAGAAAAGTAAAAAGAAAGAAATTAGATGGCAGTTGTGTTTTTTGAGGGAATTCCTTGATTGAGCTATTGACGATCTAACTCAGACAAATGGGCAATGTTTTCTTTCTTTCTTTTTTTTTCAAACTTATGGTTCAAAAAAAAAGAGAGACAGAAATTTTCACTACTTCTGTGCTAATGTCTGAGACATCTCTAGGGCTCTATAAAAATGAGTTTTAATACGTCTCCCTGTATATCTGAAAAAGACCATTCTTCAGAGGAAGCTTCAAAAAATCACTGGAATGTGCATTATACAAAGTAAAGCACATCTTTTTGTTTTAAAGAGAATCACAGATCGTTTCTGCCCCATCCAAACTTAAACGCAGACTGTAGGATTTTAGAGAAATGGGACACACTCGAGACGGACCTGGCCATAATAACTATGAATTAAAATCTGCATTTTAGCGCATCTAACTTGGTGTCTGGAGCATTGGTTTGGGGCAAAACAAAAATATTTTAAGAGCCTCCCTCAAGTTAGTAGCTGGGGCCAAACGTTCCAAAGGCTTACACTGATACAATAAAAAGAGACAATTTGCTTGGAAGGCTGTGGCTAATTTATAACACAATGTTCAATGTCATGGTTAGTTTTGTTGCAAAAATTTGGCAGTGGAGCCCGGAGTCTCCGGCGGGCTGAAAAGATGGGAGCGATTCTGGCTGCAGCATCTCTCGCTTGCTGGATGCCCCAAACGGTTGAAACAAGCCCTTTCACAGAGATGCGGGGCCAAGTGTGCTCAAAGGAATAAGGCGGAACAAAGGTGGCTGTGAAGTCATTTCCCTGTGCTGGGTCCAGCCATCCGGTTCCACTCTTTCCCCATTGAACGGGCAGAATGCAACAGGAAGAGCCGGCATGAAAGAGAACAAACAGGCCGATGTGTTTGCGGAGAGAATGGAGAGAGGCCGGGGCCTGAGCTGCTGAACTTTCATTCTCAGTTTTTCAGAAAGGAGTGAATGATGAATTATAGAACCTGAAAGGTAATCAAATATGGGTCACTGAAGCGCTGAGGCCAAGAGCCTGAAACACCTGCAGAGGCAGAAGGTTCTGGAAGTCAGCGCAGCCTCCCAGTCGCCTGGGCAAGACTCCCTCTCCGAGGCACAGAGCGTGGACTGTTCACAAGCTCACCTGTTGTTTCCTGTTGGCTCCCGGTCTGGGTCTGACTCCAGATGAGACCACCAGGGGAAGAGCAGGACAGTGTGGAAACTGACCGGGAGCGGCTAAGGAGACGGGCGCTCCTCCTGCCTCTCCCAAGGGTGCTCTGACCTGGAAATGGTAACTCAGAGGGTGAGGGCGCCCTGGGTCACACGCACACATCTCTTCCCCTGCAATAACCCAACGCGTTCCTCCTCTGAGGCTCGGCCTTCCGATCCCAGGGCAGGGGGTAAGAAACAGCTACACTCATTTGGGCCCCCATTTCCTGGTTTATAAAATAAGGAAGGGATCTTGTAAAGATCTTGTAGAGATGAGAAGGAATTTAAATTAAGATTCCTGCCTGGAGCCTAGCACGGAGCTCAGTAAAATGGTAACAGTGTTAATACTCCTTGAGGTTTCACTGTTCTCCTAGGCGCTGCGCGAGGGGAAGACGCACGGGGTCTGGTCTCCGCTCAGCTTAAAGCAGCTTTGCGGTCTGTAATGACCAGCATGGGGTCTGAGAAGTGCATTGCGGTACGAACACCGTAGAGGGTGACAGCCATGACGTCACAGGTGATGGACTCCTAGGGGACCCAGCTACAGGTGCACGCCACTCTTGGCCAAAGCATTGGTACCGTGTTGGATGGCATGAAGAGGCTTCAAGCAGTTCATGGGGGGAGGAAATGGAAGTAAAAGATGAGTTTTGGAGTGAAATTTTTGAAATCTTCAGAGACAGCTTGGAAATTGAATGTTACAAGAATACAAGGCATGGATTTCGATTTTTTTGGCACCAAAACAAATTTAACTTTTAATTCCATTTTTTTCATCAACAATTGGATGTCTGCCCGGGGAATTTTGTGCCATGCCAAGGATGTGGTGTTTCTAGCCCCTTCTGTTCCTGCCCCCCAGGGCACGGAGGGTGCCCCCTCCCAACCCCATCCACGGGGCTATTTCAGAGATGCTACGCTGGTCACACTGGACCAAAGGCCAGCATTGACTTGCTATGGAGATTGTGCAGCTGTGAGCTCCATGCGATCCTAGACACCACGGTGAGAGCGGTAGTGTAGGAAAGCACTCTAGCTTTGAATCCTGCCCCCTCACCTCTGAGCCGTGTGGCTTGGGACAGGACACACAGAAATGTGTCAGTGCCTCCGTTTTCCTCTATTTGCAACACAACGATGAAAATAATGCATGCCACAGAATCCTGTGGGAGTTGGGTGAGCTGCTGTCTCTGAGGCCCTGAGGACAATGCGTGGGTGCCGTGTTGGCCACGGTCACTGTTTTATCCACTTCTGTGGTGGCTCACTGTGTCTCAGAACATTTGTGTTAAAGTCCCAGCTCCTGGTACCGGAATGCGACTTGATTTGGAAGCAAGGTCATTGCAGATGCAATTAGTTAATTACAGTTGACTGAGTTCATTGGGGTGTAGCCCTAATGTGTGTAGCCCTAATGTGTGTGACACACACACACAGAACCCTGTGTGGAGATGAAGGCAAAGATTGGGGTGATGCTTTTGCAAGTTGAGGAACCCCAAAAATTGTGTCCAGCAACACAGGAGCCTGGACAGAGGCCTGGGACAGATACTCTCTCATGATCCTCTGAAGGACCCAGCCCTGCCGACAGCTTGGTCTTGGACTTCCGGGAGGGCAGGCTCTGCACTGAGCCCATTGGCACCCACACTTGGCTTTGCCACCTCCAGGTTAATGAACTGGGCATGTTCTCAGCCTGCCTGTGCCTTAGTTAATCCAGCTGTAAGACAAAGCTCAACACTTCTGCTTCCACCTGCCTCCCAAGGACGCTTTGAAGCAAGGCTTAGATGGGTGTCTGCCTCACCTGGCTCTTCTGTGATGCCTGCTGGTGGTTTCTGGGGACCTGGAGGTCCCGTTCCCAGGGGGCCTTATGAAGATGCAGATTCTGGTCCCATGGGTGAGAGCAGGGCCTGAAAATCTGCATTTCTGATCAGCTCCCAAATGCAACCGATGCTGTGCCAGGAGAACATGTCCGGTGGTGGGAGCAAGCCAGCCCTGGGGACACAGAAGCCTTTGCCTTACCCAAATCCCTTGGGCAGGAGGGTAACTGAGGGAGTACTCACCACACTGAAGGAAGGAGTGACATTGACTTCAGAGAGAAGGATGAGGAATGGTCTGGGGGCCAGCGCCGTGACTCACTAGGCTAATCTTCCCCCTGCGGTGCCAGCACCCCGGGTTCTAGTCCCAGTCAGGGCACCGGATTCTGTCCCGGTTGCTTCTCTTCCAGTCTAGCTCTCTGCTGTGGCCCAAGTCCTTGGGCCCTGCGCCCACATGGGAGACCAGGAGAAGCACCTGGCTCCTGGCTTCGGATCAGTGCAGTGCGCTGGCTGCAGCGGCCATTGAGGGGTGAACCAACAGAAAAAAGAAAGACCTTTCTCTCTCTCTCTCTCTCTCACTGTCTACTTTGCCTGTCCAAAAAAAAAAAAAAAAAAAAAAAAAAAAAAAAAAAAAAAACAAAGAAAAGAAAAGAAATGGCCTGGGGCAGCCGCCCTACACAGTGTTAGGAGTGCACGTTGCTAAGAGGGGGACACATCCAGGAGGCTGAGCCTGTGTCCTGAGCCCTGGAAGGCGGGCACGGTGGAGGAGGCGTGGAGGGTACGTGAGTACTTGGAAGGGGCAGGGTGAAGAAGCCACACACAAGGCACATGGACCAGGCCTGTCCTTGCACTGAGCCTCTGTCCAAGCTGTCCCCTGCCCAGCCTGTTGAATGGTTGGGGTCTCAGTGATGCCATGATTCCCTCTAGGGGTCCTCTGAGGCTGCCCAGGCTAACAGCAATCTCTCCCTGCCCCTCACTCCCTCTTCTGCGTGGCCCTGAGCAGTGGCCCATGTGGCTCTGTCGCTTACCTGCCTGCTTGTTTGTATGTGGCTATCTCCTGCCCTAGAGGGCGGGCTCTGTGGGACCTCGCTCTCTATGGATCCCTTGGGCAGGGCTGGGCTCCCCAGGGGTGGTCATTGAAGCCCTGAATGAATGAGTGGCGGGGGGGGGGGGGGGGGGAAGGAAGTGGACCCACTGAGCAAGGCCCTGCATCCAGAGAGAGCCCTGTGCCAGGCCCTGGCAGAAAGTGTGGGCTCCCTGCCTTCTAGTAATTTGTAACCTGCTTAAGGACATGAAGGACGGCCTTGCGAGCACCTGCCTGGCACTGTTTGGTTACCACGGGGAGCGAATTGTGGTCTGGACAAGGGGTGAAGGCGTCATGTCAGAGCCAGAGGAAGTAACTGGAGGAGGTGGGGAGGCTACTGCAGCTGCTGCCAACCCTGCACCGGGGCCCTGAAAGGCAGAGCCTGGTGGCAGGCATTGGCACATGGGGTAAGCTCCTGCCTGCAATGCCCGCATTCACATTGGAGTGAATGATTTGAATCCTGGCTCCACTCCCAAATCCAGTTTCCTGCTAATGCACACCCTGGGAGGCAGCAGGTGGTGGTTCAAGTAATTGGGTCCCTGCCATCCACCTGGGAGACCCCTGGAAGGTCTCAGCTACTGGCTTCAGCCTGGTGCAGCCTTGGCCTTTGTGGGCATTTGGGGACTGAACCGGTGGCTGTGAGCTTGCTCTCTCCTTTCTCTCTCCCTCCCTCCCTCTCTCTCTCAAGAAAATCAACAAAATCTAAAAGGCAGGGTCTGGATGAGGGCATTGCGGAGGAGGCCAAGGTTGCTGAGTATAACCTAGTGCAGGGGTGACACTGCTGCTGCTGCTGTCGCCGCCGGTCTGAGCCACAGCTTGAAGGACAGCAGGGCCTGCTGATCTGAAGGGGTTTTGCAGAGGGAGAGGTGGCTTGCTGCCGGGCCTCACAGGGGAGGATTTGACAAGCAGAAGGATGGAAGAATTGGAGCATTGAGAAGGGGACTGGCAGAGGGGCAGGGCCAGCAGGGGGAGGGGACAGACCATCATGAATGGACTAGGGAATGGGAACCGGATGGAAGGACAAACCAGGAGATGGTAAAATAGAGAACATCTTCCCCCTAACCCCCCCCCCCGCTCCCCCCCAAGACAGCACAAGGACACAGATTTGTCTGCAACCTTCTGTTTTTAAAAGTGGTTCTTGGGGGCTGGTGCTGTGGCACAGTAGGTTAATCCCTTGCCTGTAGCACCAGCATCACATATGGGCATCGGTTGTAGTCCCGGCTGCTCTTCTTCGGATCCAGCTCTCTGCTATGGCCTGGGAAAGCAGAAGAAGATGGCCCACGTCCTTGGGCCCCTGCACCCATGTGGGGGACCCGGAAGAAGCTCTTGGCTTCTGGCTTTGGATAGCGCAGCTCTGGTCATTGCGGCCATCTGGAGAGGGAACCAGTAGATGGAAGATCTTACTCTCTGTCCCTCTCTCTATAACTATGCCTCTCAAGTAGATAAATGAATCTAAAAAAAAAAAAAAAAAAAAAAAGCGGTTCCTAGAAGGATTGAGACATGAGTACAAGGCCTCCCTCCAGTCTGTGCTGCCCTCACAGCCTGTTTTCAGAGATGTTGCACACGAGATTGCCTAACAGGATGCCCGCAGGCGATAGCAAGCTCCGGGCTGTGCAGGCAGAAGCTGTGCCATGGGGCAGTTCCTGGTTGAGTTTAACCAGCTGCAGTGCTGAGGCAGAGCCCACATCTGGGTTTTGCAAACCACTTTCACATCTGATATCTCACTTGAGCCGTCTGGACTCCCCCTATGGTTGCCCAGGCAACCACCCATTTTGCAGGGTAGGATGCTGAGGCTTAGGGAAAGTTGGGGCCAGCTCCGATATCCCCAGATGCAGATCCCAGGCTTCCTAAAGAGACTGGGAAGGGTTGTGTCCTGTGCCTGTCTCTCTCTGCCTCTCACCTGCCTGTGAGTACGTGCACAGGCTTGGAGACCTGCTGTTGTTTCAGCAGGAAAAGCCTTCCTGGGAAGTTTAGAATGATGACTGCTTTGTCCCCAGCAGCACGGACGGGACACAATGTAGCCTAAGGGTGCTGGAATGCCAGTCTGGTCTCGAATCTCCCAGGAGTGGAGGTGCCCCCCCGCCAGCGCCTCCCTCACCCCCGCCTTGAGAGAGGAATGGGTGCAGCTGTGGCAACTTGCGCTGCTTCCCACATCACACAGAGATGAAGGTCAGGGCCAATTTCGTGCTGCTTCCTCTCCTATTATGACCTTAATTTGCCTGGCGCATGGCAGCTGCTTGTCTCCGAGTGGGGAGGTGGGAAGGATTATGCTGTTATCAATGACTATCCAGCACCGTGACCCCATGGTTTGCCTATGGAGTTAGGCAGAGTGCTAAGGGCAAGCGTTCATTTGATTGATCGGGGTTGGGGGAGACCTGCCTGTGTGGTTAGATTTTTGCCGATACAGCAGGATTCAGGAGCCTTCCGCTGATGGCAAGAAGGGAGGGAACTATCAGCTTCAGGTCTAAGTGCCGTGTGCTGAGATTCTCAGCAGCCAGGGCTAGCTTGGGTCAAACTGAGCCCCTGCCTAGGACTAGAGCTTCTCCCTTTCACTTGGTCCCAGCCAGAGGGCCACTGGCCGCGGGCACCTTCTCTGTCTCTAGACCATGCCCACTGCGTGCAGGTGTAACGTGATGGGTGCCGGAATGGCTCCCAGGGTGCTCTTCTCTGTCGCCTCTGCTCCTTAAGCCGCTTCTAGGCCGCCTGCAGTCATGTGGCCTGTGACATTCGCACTGTAAGCATCACACTCAACCCCACCTCCCCGCCAGCCACTTCTCTGCTCTGACACCCACCACCAATTGCAGTCTTTCACTTTTTCATGCTTTTCCCTTTCCCATTTGCTGGCTCCGCTCCCAGTGAAGACACACAGGAATGCAGCCCAGCCCCAGCCCAGCCCCAGCCCCAGCCCCTGGGCTATGGTTTGAATGTGTCCCCCACCCCACCCCCAAAGTTCTTGTGTTGGAAACTTAATCCTCAAAGTCATGTGTTAGTGATGTGTGGACAAAGTCTTGAGGGTGGGGCTCCCCAGGATGGTGCTAATGGCTTTAGAAGAAGAGGAAGACACGCCCACGCTAGTACACCTGCCATGGGATGCAGCAAGGGGGCCCTCAGCAGGGACTGCGCAGGTGCCGGCGCCATGCTCTGGGCTTCCCAGAACAGCGAGCTAAATAAGTTTGTATTCTTTATGAGTTCCCTGGGCTCCAAAAACAGATGAAGACGCCTGCGCTCCAGCTAACGGAACTCACCTGGGAAAGACTGGCTTCTCGTTTGAGCACTCGCTGGTGACTTGCTGCTTCTCTGGTCAAACGTGGTGCTTACCCGAGGACTTCGGCGGATGAGCTGGTTCTTCCCCCAGTGCACGAACAGTAGAGGCCAAGGGTCATCCAGGGAAAGGAAGCGTTTTGAGCTGGACGGTGCCCCCAAAAGGGTCCACTCTGTGGGCCCCTCCAACAACCACACCCCAGGGTCCTTGGTGCCCACCCCTCTCTGTCCTCACACCCATCTGCCTTTCTAGTGTCACCTGGCTATTCTTGCCTGTCTCTTATCGGTTGCTTGTCCCTGTCCTTGGGAGGTGGGTGGAGCCAGGGGCCAAGGGCTCCATCCCAGGTTGGGTCTTGGGCTGGGCGGCCTCTTTTAAAACCACTGAGAGTGGATTTTACTGCGAATAAGTTGGCTATGCACAAGGACTAGGCTGCTCTGTGTAGGATTCTGAGTGCACCCAGGTTCTCACTCCCCCTGTTCTTGCCCTGGAGGCCGTGTGCAAGCTGGAAATGTCACCCCCTGTGGCTGCTACGGGAGACTCTGCCGAGTGGAGATGCTGTCTGTGGGGGAGTTAACTGACCCCCTAGTGATGGCCTGAGTGAAGGTCACGTCTCTATGACTCCATGCTTCTCTGTGGCACTGATCTCAACGCTCAGATGCAGGCCACCTGCCCGGTCCATGCTATGAAGGCCCCCATCCCCCGGCCCTGTTGGGCTGCGTCCCTCCCTGTGGCTGAGAAGTTTAAGGGGATGTGATGGCCCAGAATTTGTCCCCTCCCATGCATGTGTGACACAGCAGGGGCTGGGAGAGAAGAGTGGCAGGACAGGAGCCATGGGGCCTTATTTCCACTCTTCCTCCCGGCTCCCACACAATAGCCTAGTTTGACCGTTCAGTTTTTACTGTCCTAAGGACAAGGGACCAACGTCTGTGCCTCCCCCAGTGGACACAGGAGAGGACCGCCCCAGTCTCCATTCTTTACCAACTGCAAATCAAGCAGATCAGTGCCCCCTCAGAAGCTGTCCTTGGCTCACAACACTTAGAGTTAGATCCACTGACCCCAAAGGCCCTACCCAACCCCGCTCCCAAGCCTCTGTGCCTTTGGAAGGCAGCTGTGATGTGAGAAGTCCAGCAAGATTGCTCAAGAGGCTATGGGGAGAGATAGAGAGCGAGAGTGAGAGAGATTGAGAAAGAGAAAGAGAGAGAGAGAGAGACGCCCTGAGACCACAGTGGATCTGTGTGCCTCTCAGACCCTGCGTTCTGCCACTCCTGTAGCCCCGCCATCATCCTGCTCCAACTCCCCAGCCCCCCCCCCCCGGTCATTCCTGCAACCCCGACATCATCCCAGCTCCGGCACCTGCTCCTGCTGCCTCCTCCCCCTCCTGCTCCGTGAATGAAAGGCCTCCGTCTACCTTGTTCCTTCGTGGCCGCAGAGCCCGCGGCTGCACGTCTTTCTGTCATGTCCTTAGTAAGTGACCCTGCTCCTTCTCTCCCCTCCTCTTTTCCCATGGTGGGGGGGTGCTCCTGTTAGTTGCTCTGTCTTTCTGTCCTAAGCTAGTGCATAACCTCAGGACAGAGGGATGAGGCTCATGGGCGGTCGGCCTGCATTTACCCCTGGGTCCCGCATCCTGCAGGAAGTGGACGGCAGTGACCTGGAACAGGTGTGAGATTCTGCCCGGTCTTCCGTGGGGCTTGCTCAGGGACCCCTGAGAGTCGGTGGAAGCCTGCCAGCCTCCTAGTTCTCGCTTTTTACTTCCCGGGGCTGTTATCAGGCTTAAGCAACGGCTTGCCTACTGCTTTTGTTCACTTCTGCACCAGAGAGTGTTGCATCCCTGGCTGGGCGGTGTCTCGTTTTTCAGAAGAAAACTGTGCCTTCATTTATTCAAAGTCAGCAATGCTGATTGAATCCTTAAGTTGAAGACTGAGGTAGCCCGAGGGATGTGGCAAGAATAGAACACACGGAAGTCAGATACTGTGGTCCCTCGGTACCCGTGGGGGACCTGTCTGAGACACCTGTCACCCACTAGTCAAGCCTATCTATGAATATACTGTGGTTTCCCCCATCCATATATACTTGAGATAAAGCTTCATTTATAAGTGAGGCACAGCAAGAGATTAACCAGGATAACTGGTGCTAAAATAGGGCAATTATAACAACATAGCGCAGTCATGGTTATTTAAAATGTGAGAGTACTTTATTCCAGGCCATAGTTGCCTGCGAGTAACTGAGACCACAGCACTGGAGACGGTGAGCAGGAGGAACCGCTGAGCTTGTGTTTTTGTACAACACTTTCACACCTGCTGAGCTTACAGTCTCCTGGCCCAGACCCCGCCAGCCTTGAGCGGCACATGCCCTCAGGAGAGAAAGGACCTTCCCACACCAGTACCGGAAGCCTTGTGCTGTTGCTGGTTGACAAGATGCCTGTCTCTAGAGCTCCAGGCTGGGGATTCCCAGAGTCCCTACGACTTCTCCCCAAACACGGGCTGGTGTTGTGGTGCAGTGGGGTAAGCCACTGCTTCTGACGCCACCATCCCATGTCAGAGTGCTGGTTCGAGACCCGGCTGCTCCACTTCCGATCTAGCTTTCTACTATGGTCTGGGAAAGCAGTACAAGATGGCCCAAGTCCTTGGGCCCCTGCACCCATGTGGGAGACCCAGAAGAAGCTCCTGGCTCCGGCCATTGTGGCCAGTTGGGGAGTAAACCAGCAGATGGAAGACCTCTCTCTCTCTGTCTCTGCCTCTCCTTCTCTCTGTGTGTAGCTATGACTTTCAAATAAATAAATCAATCTTTTTTTTAAAAAAGGGTAGAGAAAAGCTGCAGGGATGTTTGGGTTCCCGAGCCTCGGCGGGCAGGGGTGTCAGATCCAGGAGTGTCCACGCAGGCTGCCATGATGACTTCCCATGGCTTTGAGATATATTTTAATTTCTTATATACTTTAAAATATATTTCCTTATTTGGAAAGCAGAGTTATAGAGAGAAAAGGAGAGACAGATCATCTATCCACTGGTTCACCCCCCCCCCCCCCCGCAAATGGCTGCAATGACTGGGTCTGGCCAGCCAAAGTCAGAAGCCTGGAACCCCATCCGGGTCTCTCACATGGTTGGCAGGGACCCAGGCACTTGGGCTGTTCTCCATTGCTTTCCCAGGTGCATTGGCAGGGAGCTGGATTGGAAGTGGAGCAGCCGGGACCTGAACCAGTGCTCATATGGGATGCTGGTGTCACAGGCTGCAGCTAAAGCCTGCCCCAACAGGTGTCCTTCTAAAAGTGGAAACTGAAGCGCAATAACAGACAAACAGAGGGAAGATGATGAGAAGACTCGGGGAGGGGGGGTGACAGAGAGAGGCCTGGGGAGAAACCAGCCAGGCTGACACCTTCAGCTCAGCCTCCCAGCCTCCAGAGCTGTGAGACCGTCCATGTCTGCTGTGTGGTGTTTTGTTAGGGTACCCTCGGCTAACTAATGCACACGTCTGCCCAGAGGGGAAAGAAACCAGGCAGAATTCCTTACCCAGACACTTTTTCCAGCTGAAGAATTTAGACTGGGTGGGGTACACACCCCTGAGGTGGAGTTCAGAAGAGAAAAATATTGGGGACCAAGGCCATCGACTTTCATCTCTCACTCTCGTATTTTGCCTTTTTGCAAAGAGGAAGGACTTAGTGTAAGACGTGCTCCCATTTGTCCTACCTGCACCCTTATTCACCTGCAGTTATATTTAGAAATAAAAATGATAATAATTCAAGTACCTTTTAAAACTGGCCAAGCCCAGGGCCTGGCTTTGTGGTACAAAGGGTTAAGCCGCCACCTGCGACGCTATCATCCCATATCTGATCATTGGTTCGTGTACCGGCTGCTCTGCTTCCAGTCCAGCTCCCTGCTAATGCAGCTGGGAAAGCAGCAGAAGATGGGCCAAGTGCTTGGACCCTTGTACCCACATGGGAAATGAAGAAGCTCCTGGCTTCAGCCTGGCCTGGCCCTGGCTGGTGCATCCATCTGGGGAGTGAACCAGTGAAGGTAAGATCTCTCTCTCTCTCTCTCTCTCTCTGCCCCTGTCTTGCCCTCTCTTTGTGTCACTCTGCCTCTCAAAGAGATAAAATAAATCTTTATGAAAAATAATAAAATTGGCCAAGTCTGCTTTAGCTTATAGCTGCAAGGTGGCCTTCCCTTCTGGAACTTTCTAAAAGCTTATTGTCTTTTTTACTCTGGTTTATAATTCCCCAGATTTGAAGGCACTTTAAAAGGTTCATGGGAGAATGGAATTAAAAGATAAGTTTTGGGGCTGACGTTGTGGCATAGCAGTAAATCTGCTGCCTGTGACGCCAGCATCCTATACGGGTGCCAGTTCTTGTTCTGACTGCTCCTCTTCTGGTCCAGCTCCCTCCCTGCTAATCGCCTGGGAAAAAAAAAGCAGAAGGTGACCCAAGTGTCTGGGCCCCTGCCACCCATGTGGGTGATGGAGGTGAAGCCCCTGGCTCTTGGCTTCAGCCTGGTCCCGTGCTGGCCATGTGGCCATCCGGGGAGTGAATCAGCAGATGGAAGTTCTTTCTCTCTGTCTCTCCCCTTCTCTCTGTAACTCTGCCTTTCAAATAAATAAGTAAATCTTAAAAAAAAAAAAAAAGTTTATCTTGGTGCAAAGAAATCTTTGAAATGCATGCATCATTTTTTGATGTTGTTGTTGTTGTTGTTTTTTCATAATGCACCCTCTTCCATGAACTTTTGGAAGATGCTTGGCCCACAGCCCTTTGTGTTGGGAAAGACAGAGCATCTAGTCCCACGGACACTGTTCTACTCGGATCCCAAGGAGTGGAAGTGCCGACGCAGGCCTGGCGGCTGCAGGTGACAGTCCAAACCAGTTGGGAAACAGATGAGAAGTTCATAGGCTGTTAATAAACCGGAACCAATTGGTGAATGCGAGCTGACTTTGCCGGGGCCGGCTGGGGCCGCAGGTCCTTGGGAGAGCCTGCACTTGCGATGCCTTGATCTGGAAGCGCCTGGCGCTCTCGCTGCGTGCTGCAGTGAATAGACATATGTCCCTCACTCCAGCACGGGGAATATCTAATTAAGCTACACAATGCTGGCTTATGCCCTGGGGCTGTTACAAACGAGGCTCTGTCACTCTCCTCCGAGAACCAGAAAATGGGAATTCACTTTTGGTGCATGATAATGAACATATTCGCGATATATTAGAATTGATTTAGATGCGGCACTCTCACCCCTTAAAAACGGAGAAACAAATGCTGTTTTCACAAAAACATTTTGTCCTTTGAAAACCCAGCACAGAGTGGGGCTGGGGGCAGGGTGGGGCGGGGTGGGGGCATGAGAAGGCCCTTGGGAAGCCTTGGTTGCTTGATTCTGTAGTCAGGAAACGTGCGCTCCTGTCATTTTTCATCCAGGGGTTAGAGGCTTTGGGAAGGAAGTTGTGTTTCAGTCAATGTAAGCAGAGATAGTGACCTCATCTACATGGGAGCCAAAATGTTTCAGAGTTTTAAGGAGTGGATGTTTTGTTCCATCAGCCTGCTCCTCTCTTCTCTTATGTTAGCAGAGGTGAGAATCCCAAGGGAGTTTTCTTCTCATTTTAAATTGCTTGAGTACCTTGAACTGAAATATTGTATCAGACTTAAAGACTCATGTTGCTGTTTTACAATAGACCTGTCTTCTGCTGCTGGCGTTGTGGCCTAGTGGGTAAAGCTACCACCTGTGACAACAGCATCCCATATGGGCGCTGGTTCATGTCTCAGCTGCTCCACTTCCCATCCAGCTCCCTGCTAACGGCCTGGGAAAACAGTGGAGGATGGCCCAAGTGCTTGGGCTCCTGCACCTGCGTGGGAGACCTGGAAGAAGCTCCTGGCTCCTGGCTTCTGCCTGGCTCAGCCCTGGCCATTGCGGCCATTTGGGGAGTAAACCAGTCTCTAACTCCATCTCTCCTCTCTTTGTAACTCTGGCTTTCAAATAATTCTTAAAAAAAAAAAAAAGACTCATCTTTAGGAGAAGATGCTGAGTTAGGACCTAGGGGGTGATGTTTCCTGTTCCCCACTGGCATAGTGGGGACGATTTTAATGCCCACCATGGCAGTGGGGATGGTGAGAAAAGATTCATGGCTGGCATGGGGGACCCCAAAGTCTTTCATTGCTAAGAGCAGCACTGGCTACATACATGTGGGGGCTCAGTGCAAAGTGAAACCCAGTCACTAAGGAGCTCGGAGCAGTGACAGAAGAGCATTGACCGAAACTCAGGATCTTCTGAGATCGGGTTCTGTGGGACTGACTGACGGGTCCTATGCCTGTGTGACCGGCTCTGCTGAGGGCCACTTTTGTGCTCCATGAGAAGAACAGAGAAGAGACAGAGAAGGAAGAATTAAAAAATATTTATTTATGTATTTGAAAGGCAGCATTACACACACAGAGAGAGAGAGACAGAGACAGAGAGGTCTTCCATCCACTGGTTCACTCCCCCAAAAGGCCACAACAACCAGAGCTGGGTCAGTTGGAAGCCAGGAGCCAAGAGCGTCTTCCAAGTCTCTCACTGTGGGTGCAGGGACCCAAGGACTGGGACCATCCTCTGTTGATTTCCCAGGCACATCAGCAGGGAGCTGGATAGGAAGTGGAGGAGTTAAGACTCCAACTGGAGCCTATATGGGCATTGACTTGGCTGCTAGGCCACAGTGCCAGCCCCAAGGGACAATTTTAAATCGTAATCTCGATGAGGTCCATGAGCCCAGAGTCAGCCTTCATTTGGGATTCACTGAAAAACAAACTCCAAACTTAATTTCTTTATGCTCCCTAAGTGAACTTGAAGGCCGCTGCTGTTGGCAGGTGCATCTTAGAAACCATTTTTGTGCTTTTCTCAGTTACAGTGTAGGCCCGCCCCCTCCCCTGACCCACCGGGGCAAGGACCAGCTCCTTGTAAGACATGGATACTTAAAGAACTCGATTCTTGGGGGGGGGGGGGCAGGAACAAAAGAAAGTCTTCCACAAAATAAGAAATGCAAGTCGTGCTCCCCATTTGCCCACTCTGGCTGTGTTTTCGGTTTTCCTGGGTGAGCAGGTAGGTTAGCTGTGGCTGGTCTGTCTCTCCCGGGCTGTCTCCCTGGTGTAGTTTGAATGCGTCCATCCCCCGGATCTGAGTGCTGGAAACTTAGTGCCCAACGCAGCGGTGTTGGGAGGGGCTCCTGTTAGAGTGATTAGGCAGAGAGCCCTCGCAGATGGATCCATGGGAACGGGTTAGTTGGGGAGACACAGAACCCAACAGAGCAGCATGAAGGCCTGGTCAGAGGCCAATGCCTTGCTCTTGGGCTTCCCAGCTTCTAGAATTGTGAGGAAAATAAACCTGTGTTTATTTGGTTAAAAAAAAAATAACCTGAACTCCGCTGTCTTAACCACTTTGAAGTGTACAGCTCGGTCGCATCAACTGTATAGCGGAGGCGCATCTGTTCCAAGCCTCCCAGTGGACGCCAGCAACGTGGGCAGAAACACACCCTCCTGGTTCCCCCTTCCTGGATGCCCTGTAGCGGTGCCATGGAGGAGCAGAGTGAACTGGTCCTTCCAGGCTTTCTATGCTGGTGCCTCCTGTGTCACTGCTTAATAATGCACTGTGGGGCCGTTATTAAGTAAACTAAGGGTTCTGTGAACATTCGGGCTGACATACTTTGAGTCATCTGTAGTCAAGGTGGCTATCAGTGAGTGAGTAAGGGCCAGGAGCGTCTACACATGGGACAAAAGGATGAGTCATGTGCTGGGTGGGATGGGGCCAGGGAGCTCTTATCCCACCACTGGCCATGGTGCATCATTCAAACACATATGAACTGTTTATTTCTAGAACTTCCATTTTCTCTTTTCAGACTGAGTTGCCGAGTAACTGAAGCCACAGGAAGTAAGATGTTGAGTAAGTGGGACCGCTGTGTTCATGTTACTGTTCAGCTATTCTCTAGAAGATTTTCATACCTGCTGGCTTTTTTTAAAGATTTATTTATTTATTTATTTGAAAAACAGAGTTACAGAGAGAGTAAGAGAGAGAGAGAGAGAGAGAGAGAGAGAGATAGAGAGATCTTTCATCTGTTGGTTCACTCCCCAAATGGTTGCAACAGCCAGAGCTGGGCCAATCTGAAGCCAGGAGCCAGGAGCTTCTTCCAGGTCTCCCACGTGGGTGCAGGGGCCCAAGCACTTGGGCCAATTTCCACTGCTTTCCCAGGCCATTAGCAGAGAGCTGGATCGGAAGAGGAGCAGCCAGAACATGAGCTGGCACCCATATAGGATGCCAGCACTGCAGACAGCAGCTTAACCCAGTACGCCGCAGAACCTGCCCCATTACCTGTTAGGGTTTTTAAGCCCCATTGTGATAACTCCACAGACCTTAGCTGGCAGGTACCCTAAGGAGATGTGTTACACAGGAGGCACTTAAAAATGTCCATCAAATGAATGGAGCCGAAGTAGGCTCAGCACTCAATGCTTCTTCAGGAACAACCCAATGCCTGGGCCCCAGACAGTCTCTGACACCTTTTCCTTGTTTCTTGAGAACTGTGCATTTACAGTGAGAAACAAAAAAGACTTGCAGTCACTTGGAGTCTTCCATTCACTTTGTTTTTAAAAGATTTTCTTATTTATTTGATAGGCAGTGTTATAGAGAGGGAGAATCAGAGAGAGAGAGAGAGAGAGAGAGAGAGAGAGAGAGATATTTTCCATCTGTTCATTCACTTCCCAAATGGACAAAACACCCAGGGCTGGGCCAGTCTGAAGCCAGGAGCCACAAACCCTAACTGAGTCTCCCATGTGGGTGACAAGGACCCAAGAACTTGGGCCATCTTCTGAGGCTTTCCTGGGTGCATTAGCAGGGAGCTGGGTCAGAAGTGGAGTGCCCATATGGGATGTCGGCATTATAGGCAGCAGCTTAACCCACTGCACCACAACACTGGGGCTGATTCAATTTTTTATTTTTTTTAAAGATTTATTTATTTATTTGAAAGTCAGAGTTACACAGAGAGAGGAGAGGCAGAGAGAGAGAGAGAGAGAGAGAGATGAGAGAGAGGTCCCCCATTCGATTGTTCACTCCCCAATTTGCCACAACAACCGGAGCTGCGCCGATCGGAAGCCAGGAGCCAGGAGCTTCCTCCAGGTCTCCCATGTGGGTGCAGGGGCCCAAGGACCTGGGCCATCCTCCACTGCTTTCCCAGGCCATAGCAGAGAGCTGGATTGTGAGTGGAGCAGCCGGGACTTGAACCAGTGCCCATGTGGGATGCCAGCGCTTCAGGCCAGGTGTTAACCTGCTGTGCCACAGCACCAGCCCCATGATTCAATTTTTAAGCAACTCTGAATTTGATTTCTGAATCTGTCAAACTGGACCTTAACATTTGTGGAGCCACGGTGCCTGAGTTGCAGTAGCTGCATAAAACATATGAAGGTATATCAAAAATTTCTTGGAAGATGAAATTAAAATATAAATTTGTTTTGGCACAAAAGGACTTGAAATCCATGCAGTTTTTTCATGACACACATTTGCGTGAACTTTTTGAAGACCCCTTGCCTTTATTTGATGAACGGTTGAGTTACTCTGGGGCTTTCAGTGTCACCAAGGAGGCAGAAGATCCACGTGTGATCTCCAAACCCAGCTCAAGCCTGGAGCCTCAGTCCCACCAGAGGGCCCTGCCCTAGCAAAGCCGATGGGATGTCAGGGGCAATGGGCTTGCCGTAGGTGCAGCTGAAGACAGAGGGAATGCAGAGGGCCAGGTGGCCGGGGAACCCTGGGCTGGGAACACTCATCCTTGGAATGAAAGATAAGAAAGTCTCTTTGGAAACAAATAGTGAGGTAGTCTGGGGAGAGCTGAGGTAGAGACATCTGGGGGCGGGTGTGAAAAATGCCTGTGTCGGTCTAAGCGGAGGAAGGCAGTTGTGTAACTGATTTGGGCAGAGCTGGTAGGAACCGCAAAGCCTCATGGGAGGAAGTGCTGCAGGGAGGGGAGAAATGGACAGTGGTCTGGCTTAGGGTTGCAAAGGCATCCAGGAAGAAATCTGGAGATGGGAGTGAGATGGTGGGCACGTGTTCCCCTGCATCTTGGCTGCGTGGGGCAGAGGGGAGGAGTGGATTGATTCCAGGACCCCCACAGACACCAAAACCCATGGATACAAAAGTCCTTTATGTCCAATGAGGCATTGTCCGCATGGAACCTACGAACCTGCTCCTGCATACATCGCGAGGTGACGCGTGATGCCTCAGACAATGTAAATGCCATGGAATAGTTGTTCTGCATTGCTCAGGGAATAATGACAAGAGAGGAACGTCTGCGCTTGTCTGATGCAGATGCAGTTTCCCCATATGCCTTCTGTCTGTGGTTGGTGGAAGGATGGCCAATTGTACTGGGAGACTCTGAAGCTGAGGCCAAAGGAAAAGTGTCAGTGATATTTGCACCCCCCTCCCCACTTTACTAAGGACTAATTGTCCAGTTCCAGGGTAGCACAAGAAGCCACATGTCTTTCTTCTAGACGAGTGGGTTGTTAGCAAAGAAGATGCCGCATAGGGTGATGCCCTCTGGACCCAGCTGGGCAGACAGGGCCAAGTCGGTGAGAAGTGCGAGGGTTACACCTGCTCGCCTTTGCAGGTGTGGTTTCAGGGGCATCCCAGGGGAGGAAAAGGGTCGGTGGCATGGCTGGAAGTTCACCTGCTAAATGAATCCACACTATGCACCCCATGGGCCAATCTCATCTTTCTATGGGCCTCGATGTCTTCAGCTCTGAGACGGGGGTCACTGGGTCAGTTCAGCAGATCGGAGGACACACACATGCATGTCCTGGAAATGCAGATGCATCAGGTCGCAGTCAGGCCCTGGTACACCCAGGAGGTCCTGATGCGTAGCCAGGTGGTGGAGCCCTGGGCTGACTTTGGTCTCTCTGTAGGCAGAAGGATGCCAGAACTGTCCTGAGCAGGACAAACCCAAGCTCCAGCCCCTGCCCAGCTCCGGTTCACCTTTCAGGGCCGGTTTACAGCCCCGCCTCCCTAAAGGCTTCCCTGCCTTCAGGACCCTGTCTGCTCTTTCAGCTCTTCTCCTCCCCGGAACCGTCCGGGACACACAGTTGTCTCCTGCATGCAGAGCAGCCAGGCGGTGGTGCACCTGTTGTCTCTTTAGCGGGTCTTCCAGAGAGAAGGGCATGAGCCTCCTTGGGAGACCATTGTCTCCCTGCAGCCCAGACACACTGACTGCTGCCTTCAACGGGACCAGTCTCTGGCAGCGCCTGCTTGGGTCTGCAAAGCACTGCGATCCAGCTCATCACCGCTCCGTTCCTTGTCACTGCGGCCACCTTAGTAGCAGCTCTGCGTTCCTTTCCAGTGGGGCCTGGTGTGGCTCGTTCACTGTAGTCACCTTCAAGCAAATCTCCCGGGCATTCATTTCTTGCAATTTCGTTAGCCTGGAGGCTGGAGCTAGGTTGGGTCCGTGGTACCTTAGACGGGTTGCTGGAAACTTTTCTGCTTTGATTTGGAGAAGATTGGTGACATCCATTCTCCTGGATTCTATTCTGTTGATTCTATTCTCTTGTCCCAGAAACAAAAAGGAATTAGCGGCACGCCTATGGAGAAAGGCAGAGGGAGCGAGGGGTGTTGGGGGAGGGAAGGAAGCAGGGTGGGGGCAGGGAGCAAACGCCATATGCCAGATGGAGAAAGTCTGCTTCCTCCTGGATCAGGTTTCCTTGTTTGCCAGCCTCCAGCTCTTGCTCCTCATCTCTGATGTTATCCTAAAGGCTTTGTAGTAAATCAGTTCATGCCTGTTCCCACATTGACATGGTAGGGGCAGGAGAATTCCTGCATGGGAAGAGAAGTACGCTGCATGGCTTCTTACCTGTGCTCAAATCCAGGGTCTGGCCTGGCTTCCCAACAGAGTTTTACTGAGTTGCTGAAGGATTCAACCATTTGCTTTGATAGTACCTTTGGATAGAGGCTCCGCCTCATCTGGCAGAGCAGGTACGGTGAGTTTTAAATTGTTCTGGTGTGGGCCAGCGCCGCGGCTCACTAGGCTAATCCTCCGCCTTGCGGCGCCGGCACACCGAGTTCTAGTCCTGGTTGGGGCGCCGGATTCTGTCCCGGGTGCCCCTCTTCCAGGCCAGCTCTCTGCTGTGGCCAGGGAGTGCAGTGGAGGATGGCCCAAGTGCTTGGGCCCTGCACCCCATGGGAGACGAGGAGAAGCACCTGGCTCCTGCCATCGGATCAGCGCGGTGCGCTGGCCACGGTGGCCATTGGAGGGTGAACCAACAGCAAAAAGGAAGACCTTTCTCTCTGTCTCTCTCTCATTGTCCACTCAGCCTGTCAAAAAATAAATAAATAAAAACAATAAAAAAATTGTTCTGGTGTGGATTTAGAAGCAACCATGCTCTTTATGATTACAGAAGGGAGCTTTGTTCTGATTGTGTGTGTGAGGGACACAGTCTGAAATGGACACATCTCTTATGCCAGCAGCTGTCAAAAAAATTTGTGGAAAAAAAATGTGTGGAAAATGGTATTACAGGGGCAGGCATTTGGCTCAGCAGTTGACATGCTACGTGGCGCACCCTCATCTGATTTCACAGTGAGTCCTGGCTCCGCTTCTGATTCTAGCTTCCTGCTAATGCACACCCTATGTTGTGGGGGCTCTACCATCCATATGGGAGACCCAGATCGAGATCCAGCGTCCTGGCGTCAGCCTGGCCCAGCCCTGGCTGGTGCAGGCGTCTGGGGAGTGAGCCAGAGGATGGAAGATTCCCTCTCTCTCTCTATCTCTGTCTCTTTGCCTTTCAAACAAATTTTTAAAAATAAATCAATATTAAAAAAAAAAGAAAATGGAGTTATAAGGTAAGTTTCTTACAATGCCAAAATATTGAAATCAACACACAGGAGGAGGGTCTTCAAAAAAAATTCCTGGAAAATGCACGCTTTGCAAAAACTATGCATTTTTTCATTTCAAAAATATTTTGATCCACAACAAATATTTGGATGCAGCAAAATTGCATGTTCCATGAGCTTTCTGCAGTCCCCCTGTGCATGCACAGAGACCTCTATGCATGGACTCCCCTCTCTCTCTGCCTCTCTCTCACTTTCCCCTTGCCGTGGTAACCACTCAGCAGCGTGCGGCACAGGGCCAGGGACTAAGAGTATTTACGAGGGGGTTCTCTCTCCTCTTGCCACGTTGTAAACCGGACCCTTTAGGTCTCCGAGCAGTGCTTTGTGGCGCTTCTTTCCTGTCCCCTCCTGTTTCGGTGGAATTGTCATCTGCTGTGTTTTAATGATGCAGTCCCTTAGGGTGTTGCAGCCCCCTTTCACTCCCACGGATTACAGAACTTCCTCCCCATGCAGCACACTCACCTGCTTTCCCTCTAATCCCATAAATCTCCTTCCACCAAATCTTAGTGCAGTGGTGATTAGCTTCCTCTGTTTTCCATTTTCTAGCCCAGTGGAATTTTTGCATAACAGCTTCCAAAGAGGCAGCCTCTATGTGCGCTCTGAGAAGGGGCGGGGAGGAGCAAGTCCCTTGGTCAGCTCCAGGAAAATGAAACATCAGCTGACTGCAGTGGGGCCTCCTGTCCTGGTACCCTCCACTCGTCTCTGGAACAAGGAATGCTGCCAGTGGAAAGGCTGCTGAGATCTGAACAGCATGGTCTCATTAATATCATTGTGACCAGGTTCATGCTGCAGTAATGACAGGTGCACCTAGGTTAAGACCGATGTTAGCTATAGGGGAAGCCAGGCGATGTGTGTATGAGATCTCTCTGCACTACCATGCAGGATTTCTGGGCATCTGCAATGATTCTCAAGTGAACGGGTAGTTATAAAATCAATTTGGAGGGAATTTGTGTGCTTTTTTACTACACCAGTACAGCATCATCTTTTTAAACCTGGGGTCTTGAATTCCACCCCTACAATCCGTTTCCTATATGATCTCTGTACTTCTGTTTCCTTATGGGTAGAACAGGCATAAAAATATGTAGTTCTTGGGGTGAGCATTTGACCTAGTGGCTGACACTGCTGAAGACATCTGCATCCAGGGGCTGGCGCCATGGGGCAGTAGGTTAATCTTCCTCCTGCGGCACCAGCATCCCACATGGGTGTTGGTTCTAGTCCCGGCTGCTCCTCTTCCAATCCAGCTCTCTGCTAAGGCCTGGGAAAGCAGTAGAAGATGGCCCAAGCCTTTGGGCCCCTGCACCCACATGGGAGACTGCGAGGAGGCACCTGGCTCCTGGCTTTGGATCAGCAAAGCTCTGGCCTTTGTGGCCATTTGGGGAGTGAACCAACAGATGGAAGACCTTTCTCTCTGTCTCTCCCTCTCACTGTCTGTATCTCCACCTCTCAAATAAAATAAATAAATCATATATATAAATAAATCATATATATATATATATAAAGACATCTGCATCCCACATCAGAGTACTGGGTTCAATTCTTAGCTCTGGCTCCTGACTCCAGCTTCCTGCTATTGCAAACCCCATAGAGAGCAGTGATAACTCAAGAAGTAGGCCCCTGCCACCCACCTAGGAGCCCTGGATTGAGTTCTGGGCTCCTGGCTTTGGTCTGGCCCAGCCCCAGCTGTTGTGGGCATTTGGGGAGTAAACCAGCAGACACAGGAGCTCTCTCTGTCTCTGTCTCTGTGACTCTCAAATTAAAAAGATAATAATAATACATAGTTCTTGGAACAATGCCCAGCATAGGGGACAGTCCTATCATTAGCGCCCCTGAATTCACTTTTTAAAAGAATTTTTTTATTTGACAGGTAGAGTTATAGACAGTGAGAGAGAGACAGAGAGAAAGGAATTTCTTCCATTGGTTCACTCCCCAAATGGCCGCTAAGGCCAGCGCTGCACCGATCAGAAGCCAGGAGCCAGGTGCTTCTTCCTGGTCTCCCATGCGGGTGCAGGGCCCAAGCACTTGGGCCATCCTCCACTGTCTTCCCTGGCCACAGCAGAGAGCTGGACTGGAAGAGGAGCAACCAGGACTAGAACCCTGCGCCTGTATGGGATGCCGGCACTGCAGGCAGAGGATTAACCAAGTGAGCCACAGCACTGGCCCCCCTGAATTCATTCTACAACGAGCAAATCATGTCAGCATAGATGATCTCTTAATTTTAAACAACTCCCTGTGTAGGAACCCAAGTGAATCAACTCCCTGCATTTTCAGACCTGACTTTCTTGGTTCCAAAACACATTACAGAGACATCCAGGTGAAATCCACAAATCTGCTACTTGTCTCACTCCTCAGAGTTCAGAAGTAAAACTGCATTACACATGGGAACACTCAGTAAGAGGTTTATGACCATTCAGGATTCTAATAAAATTCATGGTCTTGTGTGACTTTTCTGTCTTCTCTTGTCTGGGCTCACAATGTAAGTGTGAAATGGCAGTAGAGCAGGGGTTCTCAGTGAGGGGTGATTTTGTACCCCAGGGGCCATTAATAATGCCTGGAGACATATTCAGTTGTTCCCGCTGGGGGCTGGACAGAGTCCAGCTAAACATCCTGCAATGCACAGGCAGCCCCGCAGCAGAGAACTCTCTGGCCCCAATGGCCTAGGTCACTGTTGAGAAGCCCCAAAGTAGAGTAGTCAGCCATCTTATTGACCCCAGAGCAACAGCCAAGTCCATCTTCCCCACTCAAAGAATTTGCTCACCTGCCGTAGATCTGGGGAACACGAACAAACTCTCCTACTGGCCATCAGGGACCACAGGGAAGTTCTTCTCAATCGATGCCTTTAATAGTCCTATCTTCAACTATTCATGGGCAGAGAGACCCACGGGAAACTTGACCCAGGAGCTCAGCAAAGGAAACATGGCTTTTCTAGACTGTTCAGGAGGTGTTGGTGCTCATGACATAGCCAGGAGGCCAGAAATGCCCAAGGACATGAGTTTTGGGAGAGGAAATACAGGAACAACAGAGTTGTGGGTGTGTGGGCAAGTTGGGAAGGAAACAAGAGGTAGTGGTGCCATATATTTTCCTACAGGTCTACTACAAATGGCCAACAATGCCAACTCCATGATTCTTCTGAAGTCTAGTGATCTTGACCAGCACACATTGGTGTTCTTGCTTGCTAGTAGAATCCATGCAAAAGATATGATTTGGGAAAAAGGCATCCTTCTTTGACCTTGACAAAGTCCTCTGTCTTCAGGGCCTGGCTTGGTGGCATTGGCTTTGGAAAGAGAAGTACAACGATTAATGCTGCACCTGCTGAAGTGTGATGACCAAAGACCCCCATAGCCTTTCCTTCTAAAGCTGCGTGATCCAATACAATAGCCACGGCCACTTGTGCTATGTCTGTTAAAATTAATTATGAAATAAATCTAAGACTTCCGCTTCTTGGTCACACTGGTCATGTTTCACGTGCTCGATTGCCCCATGGGGTGAGTAGCTGGCAAACGGAACAGCACAGATAGAAAACATCCCTCCCCCCACCAGAATGTTTTATCAGACAGTGTTGCTTGCATCTACCACTTTCCTATCTCATGCTGGAGTCTTTGCACCAAGACAGGAACCAGCCCAGCAGAGCCCTTAGCTGGGTAATTCCTAACCTGGAAACTCAAGAAGCCCAGGGAGATGGCTCCTGGGAAACGAACTCTCAGGTAGACCAAAGCTTTAAAAGATAAAAAAAAAGGGGGGGGGATGAAGTAGGGCAGGTGTCAGAGTGTGAATTGGAATTTTTATTCGGCAGAAATAGAGGGTTGTAGTGATTCAGGCACATGTGACTTTCGTGGTGTTTGATAAAAGTACCTGCAAACATGCCTCGACCCTGTCCATGGTCTTAGACTCGGGATGAACCGACACCTGCCATTCATCAGAATTCAGTCCCCGCACCTAGCTTCCCTTCCAGGCTCGATTCACCAGGCTCTCAGGGCCCTGCCTCTCATTACCAGCAACACTTTCTAGACTCGTCCCTGCAGGCGGCCTGCTGTGTATGGGCATCATGATAGGACACCACACTTAGCCACACAGTGACCATAGCAGCAGGAGCGCTGGGTGGGGATACGCTGGTGGGGAGCAGCTTTTCAGGGCTCCCTGTGAACTTAGGCCAGCTTTGATGACATCCTCCCTGCCCCTCCCCCCGGCTGGTGGTGCACCTGCTTGTGCAGTTCAGAGTCCAGCTTAGTCCCCTTGCTCTCTGTGAGCCTGTGGTACTTCTCTGTGTCTGCATGGATCTGTGGGTGACTCTCGGGGGTGCCTCCCTCATCCCAGCAGCCTTTGCTCTGAGTGGGTCTCAGTGGGGCACCAGCTGGAGAAGTGGGTAGGGTAGCCTGCTCCTCCATTGTAGCAAATATGAGGCTCGGATCAAAAGACAAGTTTATTTGGTTGCCCTAACTTTTGAAATCCATGCACAGTTTTTCCATATTATGTATTTTTCCATGAACTTTTTGAAGACCCCACCCCCAGTCATTAGTCCTTGACACCCATGCACTCAAGTTGGGGAGAAGGGCCAGGGCCACTCCCCGACCCCCTGTCCCAAGACAGCCATCGTCTCTGCACAGAGGAGCAGGGCTCTACTTCCCAGCAGTGCCCGCGGCAGCTCTGGCTCTGTGTCCCGGCCCAGGCAGCGCAGGCCGGGTGTTCTCACGGCCATCTGGTGCAGCCTGTGATGCATGACCACATTCGCACGCGGCGGCCAGCAGCCGCAACATTGTTCTCTGGCTGAGTTCAGCCGACCTCAACAAAGGGGACAGTTCTGCATTCCGGGTAAACACAACCACTGGGGCTTTTTTTTTTTTTTTTTTTTTTTTTTTTGAGACTTTATGTTAAGGCTTGCACTAGCTGCCTGCCTTGGGAAGCTTCGTCCCCACCTCCACTCACACTCTGTTTGTGACATTGACATGGATGCTACTAATCCACCAGGAGGTATTTTTCTCTTTCAGATATGCTCCTCATCATAACAATTCATCTAATTGAATATTTGTCTTTAAAAAAGATGTATTTATGTATTTGAAAGGCAAAGCAACAGAGAGATGGGTATCTCCATCCACTGGTTCACTCCCCAAGTGGTCACAATGCCCACATCTTGGTCAGCCCAAAGCCAGGAGCCAGGAGCTCCACCTGAGTTTCCTACATGGGTGCAGGGGCCCAAGGACTTGGGCCGACTTCTACTGCTTTCCCAGGCCACAGCAGAGAGCTAGATCGGAAGTGGAGCAGCCGGGACTCAAATCCCCATATGGGATGCCGGCACTGCAGGCAGCGGCTTTACTTGCTATGCCACAGCACCGGCCCCCATATTTGTCTTTTTTAATTCAACAAAGGTTGCCTCCCAAAGGCTTAGAGCGAACTGTCCCAGTATGGATCTGTTTAACTTCAAGGTGAATCCTGTGGCTCAAGATCTGGAAATTTCTTGTGCCCAAAGACTAACAGGTGGCTTCAGGGGGCAGCTGTCATTCAGGGGGAGAAAATCCCACTTGTAGCTTTAGTACATCTGTGATCCTAACTGATAAGCTACTGTAGAAAGTCTGCTTCCTCTCTACCCTGGGATCAATGCAAGGCCCGCTGCTAAAACCTAGCAGATGTTTGAAAAGCATTTTTGGAAGGAAAATGGAATGCAGTGGTGCACTTATCATGGGATTGTATTCTTCTGATTTCTCCTCCTCCTCCTCCTCCTTCTGTTTAAAGATTTGTTTATTTATTTGAAAGGCAGAGTTACAGAGAGAAAGACATAGAGGTCTTCCATATGCTGGTTCACGCCCCCAGATGGCCGCAATGTCTGGAACAGAGCTGATCTGAAGCCAGGAACCTGGAGCTTCTTCCAGGTCTCCCAAATGGATGCAGAGACCCAAGGACTTGGGCCATCTTCTGCTGCCTTCCCAGGAACATTAGTAGGGAACTGAATCAGAAGTGGAGCAGCTAGGACTCGAACCGGCGCCCATAAGGGGTCCGGGCACTGCAGGTGGCGGCTTTACCCACTATGCCACAGAACCGGCCCCTGGGTGGGAGTCCGAGTGAAGCTCTGTGCCTCCTCCATTCTAGCTGTAAACTGGCTTCCTGGTAAAAATCAGCTGCGCACATTGATTCTGTGCCTCCACTCATTCAGTGCCTACCTGTTGAGCACCTAGGGTGTGCTGAGCAGGGTTACCCATCAGCGATCAGGATGAGCAAAGCTCTCTGCCTGGCAGAGCCGACCTTCCAGTGGGGAAGACAGATAACCAACACCAAGCTTAATAAATACTAAGCATGCTGTGGGGGAAGGAACGGCGGAGCAGGGCAGGAGAATGCAAAACTCCAGGCCCAGGAAGGCCAAGCAACTTGCCTGAGGCCACCCAGCGTGCTCAGAGACCCGAGCTTCTGTTTTAAGACTTATTTTATTTATGTATTTATTTATTTAAAAGGCAGAGTGACAGAGAAAATGAGAGGTAGACAGAGAGAGAGATCTTCCACCTGCTGGTTCATGCCCCAAATGGCCACCACGGCCAATGATGGGCCAGGCCAAAGCCAGGAGCCTGAACTCTGTCCGGGAGATCTAGACTTCAAAACTCCTTGTCCACGCTTCTTTTCACCCTGGAAGGTCACGTGCAAGGACCTGAGGGGTGTCTCAGAAGTGAATGAGCCCTCCGTTAGCTGAGTGGATAAACAAAATGTGGTTCATACAGTCAGTATAATGTTACTCAGTCCTGGGGACGGTGCTCTGGCGTAGTGGGTAACGCCTTTGCCTGCAGCGCCGCCATCCCATCTGGGCACCGGTCTGAGTCCCGGCTGCTCCACTTCTGATCCAGTTTCCTGGGAAAAAGCAGTGGCGGATGGCCCAAGTGCTTGGACACCTGCCACTCATGTGGGAGACTAGGATGAAGCTCCTGGCTCCTGGCTTCGGCCTGGCCCAGCCCTGGCCATTGCAGCCATCTGGGCAGTGAACCAGCAGATGGAAGATCTCTCTTTCTCTCTGTCTCTCCTTCGTTCTCTGCAACGCTGACTTTCAAATATAAAATCTTAAAAAAAAATAACACTGTGCTAAATGAAAGAAGCCAGGCACAAAAGGGCACGTGGTACCTGGTTCTATTTATGGGAAATATCCACAATAGAGGTGGACACCAAATTGCAGTTGCCAGGGGCAGGAGTGGGAGGAGAGGAGGGAGGGAGGGAGGGAGCTGCTAACCAGCGTGGAGGTGACCCAAGTGTGGCTGCACCGCACCATGAAGGCCACTGAACTGTTCACTTTAAAATGGGTAACTTCATGGTAAAGGAGTTGAGCCTGGATTAAATCAAGGCCAAGTGTGAATGGGATGGGAACTGATGGGTGAAGCCCAACAAGGGGGTGATGGCAAGCAGACTGTTAGGTGGCTGGAAGGGGGTGTTGGAAAGGAGAGGGACAGAGAGGAGACCCAGCCCCAGGGGCTGCCTGTGATGGGGGTGGGGAGACAGAGATGCCCCCTGGCTCCCTGCCAGTGCTCCCCTGGGCTGCACAGGACTCCAGCATCTTCCTAGTGCTACCTTGGCCTAAACACCCAGAAAGGGCGGAGCTGCCGGCTCAGCTCCCAGGAGGCCCCAGCGCTGTTCTGCCTGTGACTCCCTGCTGCAGTTTCCCAGGGAGAAGCATCCCTAGCCTTCCTGCTGCCCCTGCACCGGGCCTGTGAGAGGCACCAGCAGGCCTGGCCCTCAGAGGGAAGCCTCTGCCCAGGTTGATCGGGGTGGGCACCATGATGTGGGAGACTGGGCCTTGCAGGCAACTGATTTTTGAATTCATTCCTTTCTACTCCTGGCTCCCTCTGTGTGGCATGTTGGCCATCCCTCTCCACTGGGCAATGCAAAGAAGACTCCCTGAAGACCAGCTGTGCAACAGGCCCTGTACCAGGCACCCCGGAACATGCAAAGGTCAGAACAGGGGCCTGCTCTTGCACTGAGGGGCTTGGGGAGGGGCCGCATGCCCAGCTCAGGGACACTGCTAGGCCACTCCTTGAGGTCCTGAGGCATGCAGGCCCCTTCAGATGGGCAACAGAGACTCTAGCTTGTAGGCCTTCTAGAAGATTCAGCGAGATGACACCCGGGGAGCCTGGCACACTCTTCTGCTTCTCTGGGCATGCTCTGTGTGCCAGGCCCAGGGCTGGGTTCCCCTTTCACACCTGATGTTCTGAGAAGACTGATAAGGAAACCAAGGCTCAAAAATCTCTCAAAGCTCACACACCTGGTGGAGCCCGGCGGAGACTCGTTGTCTCCAAGGTGCTCAATGCCCACGACCTGCACACTCCTGGCCACTTGTAGAAGGGGAGCTGGGGTGCGGCCTGCACTCCTGCCTCAGGAGGCTGGGAGTCCATGGGTGCCCACCGGAGGCACCAAGGAGTGCTCTTTCCATCTATCTCAGCCTCCCCGGATGGGGGTGGGTGGAGGTGGGCAGTGGCTCCTAGGACCTCTGCAGCAAGCTGGGCCGGGGCGGGGGGGGGGGGGGGGGGGGACTGAGGCAGAGCCTGGCCAGCCACCAGGGCCTGTGCCACCGGGGCTTGGTCTGGGAAAGCCCAGAGCTCAGAGTCCGAAGGCCTGGGGGAGGAGGGCAGAGCCTGGGATAGTGCAGGGCCCCAGCTCTTGGGTGAGCTGGGGGAGCGCTCTGCACCCTCTAACTCCGATGACTGATTCCCCAAGGTCTCAGCAGGGCCAGCCGGCGTCCAGAGCCCGGCCGCCCTGGGTGCGCAGACTCGGGAGCCTGAGCTGGTTCGTGTATGCGCGCACAGACTCTGGTGCGTGGGCTCCGCCGGTGTCCCGGTCCTGGCTGCTGCCCCCAGGGAATCGCACTCTTCTGGAGGGTTCTGTACGCTGCTTTCTCCCTCTCCATACCAGAGCGGACGCTGGGCCGCGCGGTCTCTCGCCAAAGGAAAGCAGCGCACCGCAGCGAGGCGGGGGCGGGCCACGGGAGGGCACCTGGCAGGTGGGAGCAGCGTGCGGGATCCAGGGTGCAAGGAGCGGAAAGGCCATGGGCGCACAGTTCAGAGAGCTCCCGGAGAGCCGCCGCGGGGCAGCCCGGGGACCCCCAGCCGAAGATGTGGCCCCCAAATCCGGAGCTCCCGCCAGGTTTTCTGGGGTTGCAGAGTGAGAGTCTGCGGGGCCCCGAGCCCTCAGCCGCTGGGGTCCGAGGCCCCGCCCGGAGAGGAGAGTGCGCGCTTCCCGGCGCGGTCCTTCAGCCCGCCTGGCCCCCGCTGGCGTTCCCAGTTCCCCGTTACAGCCCAGGCGCGGGGGATCCGGCCCGGGATCCGGCTGAGGCCGGGCCAGCAGCTGTCCCGGCTCTAACGACGGTCCCTAATGAGGGAGCGCCTCGGCTCACCTGCTCCCCCCGCCCTGCCTCCGCCCGCACCGCGCGCCCACCCGAGCCCGCTAATTGCTAACGCCTGTCGCCACCGCCCGCCACCCAGATGGGGACGTCAGGGACAGATGGGGTCCAGGCGCCGACGAGGAGTATGGAGAGCATCACCTAGGGGATCTGGGGCGTGGGCAGCGGGTGGGCGCGTCAGATACAGGGATTCCCGAGGCAAGGGCCTGGGGACTGCCGGGGTGGAGCCTGCATACGGGTCAGGCGACATCCTGGCGTGGGCTCTGCAGCCAGACGCCCGGAGTACAGCCTTGCTGCCTCTGTGTGCCGGCTGTGCCCTGGAGTGACTCATTCACCGGCTCTGTGCCTCAGTTTCTTCACCTGTAAAGTGGGACAACACACGCAGCTCTTCAAAGAATTGCGTGAGGATTGAATGAACAGACCTAGGGAAAGCTCTGCGCTCCTTCCTTTCAGCAAAACCTCTCCCAG
Source organism: Oryctolagus cuniculus (assembly GCF_964237555.1). Classification (NCBI taxonomy): domain Eukaryota; kingdom Metazoa; phylum Chordata; class Mammalia; order Lagomorpha; family Leporidae; genus Oryctolagus; species Oryctolagus cuniculus. The sequence continues at coordinate 11,975,324 of NC_091435.1, forward strand.
CCTCCTCCATCTATTATTAATATCCAGAACTCCCCAGGGGAGCCCTGCCTCCCTCCTCCCAGCTCTGCCACATCTGTTCCTCACTGCATCCCCGCTCCCATGAATCGCCCGCTGCCAGAGAACTGGCTTCGTGGAGCAGTAACTCCGTCCGTGGGAAAGAGATGGGGATGGTGTGTGTGTGTGTGTGTGTGTGTGTGTGTGTGTGTGTTTGAGAGAGAGAGTTGCATGACCCCTACCTCTGTCCCACCTAGAATGCCCTCCCCCCACTCTGAGAGGGAGTGAGGGATGCAGCCTCCAAGCCAAGGAGTGGCCCTGTTCACCCAGGAGGTTCCAAGTCTCGCAGCCAACCAGGGAGGGACTGAGTACAGCACCCCCTTACTCCGGGAAAAGCCAGTCTGGATCCTGGCACCCCTTACAGGTCCCCAGAGACCCTGAATGAGGCGCTGGGCACCTGCAGGGTGTCTTGAAGACACCCATGACCTAGGCTGGTGCCCTAAGGCACTGGGAGGTGGAGTGGGGAGGGAGACTTGGAGCAAAATTTCCTATGCAAAGGGGACTTAGAGTGAGAGAGGGGCAGGGATGGCGGGAATGACGTGCCTTGGATGAACTTCCCAGGAAGCACCAAAGGGTTCACGCCATCCATGGAGTCAGGACGCGGGTCGGATTCAGCCATGCGGGAGGCAGGCACGTCTCCAGCACTGGGGTAGTTTAATCCATGAGAACACCAGGCAGGCTTTAAAACACAGCACCCTGGTCTGCACTGGTTTCTTTCTGGGAATGAGAAGGGCAGATCCTGCCATGGGTGTCCCTGGTATCAAGTCTTCCTATAGCCAGGTCAGAGTGTGACCCCCCCCCCCCCAACACAGGTGCACTTGAAGTGGTGCCTCACCCTAACTCCCTGGCTGCCCCTGGGATGCGGGACCCCAACTCCTCCACAGAGAGGCACCTGCAGCTCTGGCAAGTCTTCCAACACTCGGTGCAGGAAATCCTCTTTTTCCTGCGAGCCCTGCCCGTGTGAGAGAATGAGGAACCCGGGAACAGTGCTTTAGGGAGCAGAGGGCAGTGAAGGACACTAGGGTTAGACCCACTGGGCTCTGCCCCTGCCCTTCTGGTTAGCCAAGCGCAGGTTCTTCAAGAGGGCTGGAGGCCTTGGGAGACCTGCAGCTGGGAGATTTGCATGCTTGGGGTAGGCGGAGGAGGCTGCGCTGAGCTGAAGCGCTGGAGCGACTCCCCGGCTAACCTCCCAGGGTGCCTGGCAGACTGCGCTGAGCGCGTCTCGCTTCCCTCTGGCCCTTCCTCGTTCTTTCTCTCAATGGGGAGCCCTCCCTCCATTGAATGACCACCACCGAAGCCAAAGGGGCCGCGACCCGTGCTCTCCCGCCTCTCACCGCCGGTCCTGGGCCACCCTCCGCGAGGGGCACCAGCTCCAGTAGCCGGGCGCCCTGCGCATCCGTAGGAACCGATGTCAGTCTCCTTGGCGTCTGCGGACGCGTAGATCTTACAGGTGGCGGCCACGGGGTTCAGGCGGACGGCCGGGGAAGAGCCCAGCGCCTGGCTGGACACAGCCCCTCCTCCCGCGGAGGCCGAGGTCCAGGCTGCTTGGCGGCTGGATGCTGCTGAGGGCCTGGGGACCGGGGTTGACTTACACAGCGCAAGCCCAGGCGCCGACCTGCACCGTGCCCCGCGGATCAGGATGAAGCCGCCCCCAAAACTAGGTCGGCTCTCCCACCTGGCCCGGCTCTCCGCGCCCGCGCCAGCGCCAGCCTTGGGAGTTCACCTCCTCGCGTTCCTCTGTAGTTTCTCTCTGTGGCTGGAGCAGGACTCAGTCGTCACTGCTTGAGAAGTTTCAAGTGAGATTTTGGTTGAAAAACGATTGGATCCTTGCCCTCCGCACTTTGGGTGCTCGGGACGCGCTGTGGGAATCCGCCAGCCACTCTGCCTCTGCCTGACCCCTTGCCTCCTTCCGTGAACCCAACAGCCTGGAGCCACCGGCCGGAGGACACAGCTCTCGGTTGGGGCCAGCCCTCAGGCCTGGGCAACAGGCGCTTGCGTGGGCCGGGCTCAGGGGCCAGACTCAAGAAATGGGGCTGCAACCAGGGAAATCGCCAGCCCGCCGGGTCCAGGACCTTTCTGGCAGCCGCCAACAAAGACAGTGTCGGCCATTCAGCCCCGGACCGGGGCTCGGGTCTGCGACGCGCGCACGAAGCTGTCCCTGTCCTTGACCTGGAAGGCCACATTTTTTGTTTGTTTTCAAATTTCATCTAGAATCTGTCTTCAGGGCCGCATCCTAAATTGAGGTTGCAATGTTGGATTGTGGAGACCCCACAGAAGCGACCCCGGATAAACAGCGCAAAGGGCACAGCGCTGCGCGTGGAGTCCCCAACGGTTCCAGGCGCGGCCCAGGATCCGACTCTGCAGCTGGAGGCCGGGTGGGCGCCAAGGGAGGGTCTCAACAAGCGCAGAGAAGGGGCAGGAGGGTTAGTGGACCGGGCTTGGCCAGGGCCCCGTGCTGTGGCTGTGCGGGTTGGAGCCCCGAGTGCGTGGTCCGCAGCTGAAGCTCAAGAAAGCCCATCCCGCTGGCCGTGCGCTGGACACCGCCTCCGCGCAGAGAGAAAATAAAATCCCGGCAGTGGAGGAAGCCCGACCTCTAGGACCCCCAGCCGAAGACCCAAAGTCTCGGAAGAAAAGCTTCACTTTGAAACTAACTCAGTACTCCACGGAAAGGCAAGGCGCTCCTTGGAAAATAAAAATAAGGACAAGCAAGTCGTGAGAAGAAGAAGAAGAAGAAAAAAAACACCCAAAGGATGTGTCCCGAACATGTGTTAAGGAGAACTTGTGTGTTTTTAGGGGGAGGCACTGACACCCCCGGGAGAAACCTGAGGCACAATCAAATCCAGTCGCTCTCAGGGGCTGCGGGCTCCCTGAGCTTTCTCTCCCACGGATGATACAGGCTCGGCCTCACATGTTATTTAAAATCTCAACACTCCATCATTTATTTCGTTTTTGCAACCAAACAAGTAATAAATATTATTTAGCACTTTTTTTTTTACAAAAATAAAACAGATGATATACTCTCGGCGAAGGGCAGCGCGGTTGGAGGAGGGCTGTGAGGCGGCGGGCGCTGCGAAGACCCCACGGCGAGCAGGCGGCGGCGCACGTGGAGAAACCCGCGTGGAGCGAGCCGTGAGGACCCGCCCCGCGCACCTGCCCCCTGGAGGACATTCTATTTACACATCCCCCAAAGAAACACGCAAAAAGCCAACAAAACCCCCAGTAAAGACCCCCGAGCTATAGTCACAGCAGGTGCCTTTCAGTTGGGGCGATCCAGCGAGTATCAACACGACCCGCCCCTAACCGAGAACCAACAATAACAACCAAAAAACTCCAATAACTTTGTGCGCAGAGACGAGAAGGGTGGGGAGAGGGCTGGTTTGTGTTTTTAAACAACTGGAAAACCAAACGCCCTCCCCCTTCCACAATCGATACTTGGGGGGAGGACGTTGCTCCAATCCACAAGTGGTTCTATTCTGAGCGTCTATAACGCTTGCTCACACTTTTGAAATAATAATAAAAAAAATCCACAGATTTATTAGAAAAGCACAAACTCCCAAATCAACAGGAGACACAGAGAAGAACGAACGGTCGCAGGTCTTGGACCCCGTGGGTGCAGCCAGAAACTCGGACTGGACACGACCCCAAGTGCCTCGGCTACGGAACGCGAGCTTCGAACCAACTCGTCGGCCCTGAAGGGTCCAGGGAGTCTCCCATCGGCCCAGAGAGAGCAGGCGAGGGAGGCCCCAACGTGTCCCCCAGCCCCCGCCCTCCCACCAAGCGCCGCCCTGGTCGAGTCGGGGAGTCCAGCCGTGCTCTCCGGAAACCCGGGTTTTAGAATTTGTTCCTGGGGCTGGGACGCACGTAGCAGCGGCCTTCTTACACGATGCAGTCTACACAACCCGCGCGGGTTATAGCCACCGAGGGCTCCGCGAGCCCTGTTCAGGGGTCTGTGCCCGCCCCGGTGGTGCGGCTGCCACGTGCTGGAGTCTCCCCCACCCCACCCCCCACCCGCAGCCCGAGGTTCAGCGCCCAGAGCGCCGGGCAGGCTCCGTTTCCCCGCGGCCTCCGGGTCCCTCCCTCCCTCCCCACAAGCTGGGCGGAACGCGCCGGCATCGCGGGCTCACTTGGCGTCCGAGGTGAGGCGCGGCAGGCTGCCCGCGCCCATGGCCGACACGTGGTGGTGCGGGGGCGGCACCTGACACATGCTGCAGGGGCACGGCATGCCGCCCCAGTGCTGGAAGCCCCCGCTGCCCCCGCCGCCGCCGCCGCCACCCCCCAGCGGGGCGGCGGCGGCGGCGGCGGCCGACTGAGACTTGAGCAGACCGTGCGGGGGCCGGATAGAGCCGACCGACGACAGCCCGGAGCCAGGCAGAGACGCGCTGGATACGGCGGCGGCCGCGGCGGCGGCGGCAGCGGCGGCCGCGGCCGGTGGCAGGATGGGGTGGTGGACCGCCGGGTGGTGCGCCGCGTGCGCTGCGGCCGCCGGGTGTGCGGTGGCGGCGGGCAGCGGCGCCGAGTGCGCCAGGCCACCGCAGGCCGACGGGTGGAAGCCGGCGTGGTGGCCGCCGTAGATTTCGCTCACCAGGCGCTTCATCTCCTCCAGCGAGTTGGTGAGCATGAGGATGTAGTTACGCGCCAGCAGCAGCGTGGCGATTTTGGAGAGCTTGCGCACCGACGGGCCGTGCGCGTACGGCATGACCTCGCGCAGCCCGTCCATGGCGATGTTGAGGTCGTGCATGCGCTTGCGCTCGCGGCTGTTGATTTTCAGCCGCAGCTGCTGCAGCTCCGGCTCGGTCATCTGTTTCTTGTCTTTCTTGGTGGACGACGCGGCCGCCGCCGACGTGGATGACGAGGTGCTGGACGAGGAGGACTTGAAGCCGCCGCCGCCGCCCAGCTTGTCCCCGGGGTGCGCACCCGCCGCGCCCATGGCTCCGCGCAGCTCGGCGCTCAGCTCCGGCGGGCAGTCGCTCGGCGTGGACGAGGACACAGTGCCCCCCGTGAAGCCGCCGCCGCTGCTGCCCTTGCTCCGGGCCGGCAGGAAAAGGTCATCGGGTTCCGGCGACGACGGGCGGCTGGACACCAGGCTGGCGTCCGAGTCCATGGCCCCGGGGCACAGTCGCTGCCTTCGCAGGGTCCTCTCTCCCTCGGCTCTCAGAGCTTCCAAGGGTTGGGGGGGGGGGGGAGGAGAGAGAGAAAGAAAGACGGACTCAGCGCTCAGCGGGATGGGACAGCTGCTCCTGTCTGCTCAGGGTCCAGGCCCGGGTGCGGGTAAGTGACCTCTGTCCTCCCCGCATCCACAGGTTGTTTCGGGGAATATTATGAGACCCTCCGTGGGGGTGGCATCCTGGAGGATCTGTGCCTTGGGTTAGGAACGGGGAGGCTGGGGTTTCGGGGCTGGAAAGAACGAGGGGGCAAGTGAGGGATTTCTTTGGGGAGGTTGGAGTTCTGCGTAGAGAGAACTATTTATTTGGTTCTTAAGATGCAGCTACGATCTGTCTTTTGACACCCCGCAACAAACCCCCGCGCGCACACGCACCCGGCAGCCGCACGCCTCACATGTTGGTGTGGGGTCCGCGGGCACCTCGCTCGCCGCCACCCGGGACTTGGCGAGGAGATGCTACGGTGAAAGTGCAGGGGGTCGGAGCCCCGCAACCGCTCCCGCAAACTGGCTGGCGAGGGCGGGACCCGGGCCCCCTTAATGGGCAGCATCTTGGGTCGCAGCCGAGTTGGGGGGCGTCGGTCCCTGGGAGCTCAGCTGGAGGGCGGGGACACTTACCGTAGCTGGAGTTCCTGGAGGAGCCGACCCCGAAACGCCGCCGTGGAAAGCCGGGTCCCGGGCGCTGATGCCGCGTCGCTCGGTGAGAAGCATCCGCACCTTTCGGGGCTCGGCCGGTTTTTATAGGCGGGTGGCGGCGGCGGCCCGGGCGGGGGGCGGGGAACAATGTGCCGGTCCTGGAGGGGTAGCCGCGCCAATGAGCTGGGCCCGCCCGGGGGCTGGGAAGCTGATGTCATCCCGGCTAATTCCGCTCAATGAAACCCGCCCGGCCCGGCACACGCCTCCTGCCTGCGCGCAGCCAATGGGCACCCGCGCTCGCGAGGTTCGCTAGCAGGGACTGGAGGAGGGACCCGCGGAGGGACAGCCCGAGCCAGAGGGAGGAGGCGGGCAGGCTCGCGGGGAGCCGGGGACCGGGGCGAGGAGGAGCGTGGCCCACGCGCCGCGGAGTGAGGCTGGGGCGTGGGACTGTGCCCGCAGTCCCCCGCGACTTCCCACGCGACCGCGACCCAGGACTCTCACCTAGTCTCTCTCTCTCTCTCTCTCTCTCTCTCTCTCTCTCTCTCTCCCCCTCTCCCTCTCCCTCCTCTCTGCTTTCCAGCCGCCGTGGCCCCCCCCCCCGTGGGTTTCATCAACACGTGGGCCCCAAAGCTGCACCTTCTTGGTCAGTGTCACTGGCGGCGGCGCCACCAGCTGGGGACAGGGCCCTAAGGGCAGAGAGAAGGCAAGGAAGGAACCAAGTCCAGAACGTAGCTTTGAAAGGAATCTCAGAGTTGGGGGGTGGTGAAAGCTCGGGGAAGAGGGAGTTCCACTCCCCGGAAAGCCGTGTGCCTCACCCCACTCCCCCATTTCTTATCAGGAGGCCTGAGGACGGTACCCTCGCCTTTGTGAGGGCCTCTGCGCCGTAGGGAAGGGGTCCACGCGCAAAGACCCAGCAAAGGCGTCTCCGCATTGCGGGCCGCGGAGCGGGACGGCCCAGCCCAGCCTGCGGGCCCGTTTGGACACGTTTTACCGGAGGAAGGCTGAAAACCTTTGACCATGAGGAATTAAATCCGCTCCGGAGAAGCGCAGAACGCATTCGCCCATTTTACAGATGGGATAATCTAGAATCGGAATCTGCAGCAAGACTACTGAGAGGCGGGGGTTGGAGTTTGCCAAGCGTTCATAGCTCAGCCCTGCCCGGATTGCAAACGCGGACGTGGAGGGACCCACGAGGGAACCTGGAGAGCAAAGAGTTGGGCGGGGGAGGGGGGGCCAATTCGGACTAATTCGGCTCAGTGAAACCCGCCTGGACCAGGAGAGGCGGACCCCGGTCTCCCCTAACCCCCAACCAACCGGAGCGGAGCGGAGGGCCTCCCACTGGGGACACCGAAGTTTGCTGCTTCTGATCTGGGGTGCGAGCTCGCTCTTGAGGCTGCGCGCGCGCGCGCGCACAGGTCGGGTTCTGTCACCCGAGGCGTGCTGCGCGCTCCTCTGGTCACCTGCTTCCTCTGGGAATTGTTCATGTGCACGCGTGTTTTTCCAAAACCAGCAAACGTAAATACACGTAGCAAAGAATGGGCCTTCGTGTAGCAAAGTGACAAAAATAAGCCACTGCGAAAAGGAACAAAAAGCCCTTATTTCCGAGATCAGCCTCTCTTTGGGGTCTCCCCTCGGACGCTCAGCGGGCTCCCGCCTCGGTCCCATGCCCGTGCCTTCCGGAGCAGTATCTCTGCCCGCGTGTTCCCCAGCTGGCTCGGCAGCCATCCGTTAAATATGTATTTAAGACGTGAAGAACTGACGCGTGGCGATGTGTCTTCCAACCGTTACAAGGACGACCCGTAACCGCTCAATTAGCGGAATCTGTCACCAGGAGGAACCCAGGGAGAGGCAGGCGGGACCGTCGGGAAGAGCGCGGGCAGCCCCCAAAACCCGCAAGTGGGGCCTGGCGCGGAGGCGCGCGAGCCGGGGCGCGGAGAGGGGCACCTACCGGTGCGTCTGTCCAATCCACGCCAGCGGGCGCAGCAGGCGCGCGCCTCGGTGGCGGCCGCCCGCACCGGTCCGGAGCCTGGCTGCCGCCTTTTGTTGCTTCCAACTGGTGTCTCGTGGGTCCGGCCCTCCGCGAGAGTGCGCGGGCCAAGGTTTCAAACACGCTCGGGGCCAATGGCAGGACTTGGAGGAGACAAGGGCTTAATATTGGCGGCGCCCTCCCCGGGCGCGGCGCTAGACTAGCGCCTGGAAGAGATGGGGACCAGGCAGGAGAGCTGACTGGCTCTCCAGGTCCGTGCGTAGGCGCACAGGAGGACGCTCCAGGCTCCGGCCCCGCTCTTCCGAGCCGAGCCGAGGCAGCGGGGTCTGTGCGGCGGCGTCTCGCGGTCCTTATTCGCCACGCCCGGCGCTTCGGTCGGCACTCAGAGCTGCAGGCCCGGTCTGCAGCACCCATATCCTCCCTTCGCCGGAGCTGTTTAGGCCACGGGGCCCATGGGGTCCCCCAGGCTCCTTCAAAACACCACTCACTGTCTTCCTGTGCCCACTGCGCCCCGCACGAATAACCAAACAGTAAAACTCGGCCTCCTGTGCTTGGCCACGTGCGCCCAGGAGGCATCCCGGCCCTGGTCGGGGAGCCAGTGCCCAGTGCCCCGCGGGCCCATCCTGGGCGAACCTCCCTCGCCGCCGGCGTGCGCAGGTGGGCCGCAGCCCTGCCCAGGGATTGAATGCTCCCTTGCCGAGGCGAATCGGCCTCCGTTCCGGGAGTTCCAGTCTGGCCCTGGCGCTCCGGAGCCGTTGGCCCCTTCCGCCCAAACGGAAGACGTGTTCCCCCCTCCCTTCTTTGTGTTTCCCTCGCACAAAAGGCCCGGTGCGTGTTGGGGCCGGCCTTTGCTCGGCCGCCTGGAGGCCCCGGGCGGAGCCTGTGCCAAACCGGCCGGGGCGGGCCGCGCGGGGCCGCAGGGCGCAGACCTCCCACCGCTTCCCGGTCCCTCCCGGGCCTTTCTTTTCGGTTCTCTCGCTTCCCCGAGTTCCTGCTCACATTCAAGCGACGTCTCCGCCTGGCTGCCAGGGAGAGCTGCGTCCTTGAGCCGAGCTGGCCAGAGGTGGCGGTGGGAGGCCAGGCTCCCGGCACCGGAAAGAAAAGAGAGGACAAAAAGAAGCGAATTTCCGCCGGTGTTTCTGGTCCGGAAGCCAGGAGAGATGCGTGGAACGGCGGCGTTCGGCGCCCGACCGTGCGCGGTGAGACCCCCGGCAGAAGTCAGAACTCTGCAAACTAATGGTTGGCGGTCCTCGCAAAACTCAGCTCCCGGAGCTGTCCAGGGTCATGCCCGCGTCCCGCGGGGCCCTGACAGGCAGCAGGCGCTGGGCAAATACTTCTGAGAGCTCGCACGTGCAGGTGTACTGGGGCTGGTGTGAAACTTTGTATTTCTTTGCTGGTCACCTTGCACGTGAGGTCTGTCACCAGGATTGCTGGCGTGGTGCGGAGCTGATAAAATGATAGGGCTGGTGGCTTCCTTTTGATGACAACTGTGACCTCTTAGCTGTGGGGGAAGCTGTGCCAGGCACTCAGAGAGTCCTGACAGATTTGGTTTTATTTCTTCTCTCCCTGGCCCATTTTACAGATGGGGAAGTTGTGGCTTAGAGAGGTGTGGATGTTGGCTTAAGGCTGGGAGCACAGGGTGAATCCAGGGGATATCAGAGCCTTGGAGATCTTGAGTCTTTCTCTCTCAGTCTCTGGTTCTCATTCGAATTTCTGGAAGCTACCCCTGGCTCCCAAGGGTGAGTCCGCTGGGAGATCTGAGAACCCAATGCGTCCCTCTCCTCTCAATGTCTCTGCTCTACTGATGCTTCAGCTTTTTGAAGGCCTGTGAGGCACTGCAGGCCCGGGGACCCCCTGCTGGGGCCTGGTTTAGGTTTAGGGGCTCTGGAGAGGTCCAGAGGAATGCCCAGGGCCTGGGGAGAGAGGGGGGCTGGACCAGGAAGTGAAAAGAAAACAACAAATGAAAAGCAACCTGGCAAAACCCAGATTCATGGTCAGCCCCTCCCGTGGGACCCTCCAGCCTCTGCAAACAGGCGGGGCACCCACAGGCAGGTTTTCATCAGCGCCTTTGAAATTAACTTGTCCCCAAGCTCCCAGTGGAATGACCTGGCGATTGGACTGAGAAGGCTCGGGAGAAGAACTTTTCCTGAGTTCCATTTACAGTCTGCTCTCTCGGGCCAGTCTGGCAGCCCGCCCTGAGATGCGGAGAGAGAGGCACTGGTTCCCGTTTTAGGGATGAAGAAGAGCAAGACCGGAGGTCCCTGCAGGCTGGGGTTCAGCCTCCAGCTCACAGGATGCCAAGCGCCAGGGCTTCCAGAGCCTCTGCTCCCCCACCCCCACCCCACTGATCCTCGGAGGGAGCCTGCACCTGCCTTCCCTGAGGTGCACCCCCCTTGCCGCAGTCCTCATTAACCCAGATGGAGGGGGGTTGTCGGCGAGCACCGATGGGGGCGTCCCTGGTCAGGTGAGGAACCTGCTATGGCGTGCGCTCCCTTTGGTTGTAAGGTGAACCCGGAGACCTCGAGCGGTTCAGGGGCTGCGAAGAGCCTCGTTGGAGAAAGCAGCGGCCGCTGAGCGCGGGAGAGACCCTCTCCAGGTTCCCAGTAGGTGACAGCCACGCACCCTGGGTCTGCGGGGGGGGGGGGCAGGAGGAGAGTGGGCGCTTGGGGCCCAGCGTCCCACTGCGGGATGCACCAGGAAGGAGCTGCAGGGCGGAAGGAGGGGAACCGCTCGCCTCCGCGGGCAGAGGCGGGCGCACTGCTGCGGCGCTGCTCGGAACTTGCTCTAAGAAGTAGCACCGCGAGTCTCCAGCAGCGCGTGTCTCCGTCGCCCTCTGAGGCGTTTGGGGAAGGCCTGATATGGCTCCTGGCAGCCACGCCACCCTCTCTACTCCACTCCCTCTCTGGACCTGGCGAGCCTGACTGGTGCGGCTCTGACCCCATCCTCGAACAGGTGTCCCCCGCACCGCGGCGTGCGCTCTTCCTTGGCTCTCTCCGGCACGCGCCTTTCAGGAACCAGCCCGGGAACCGACCACTCCAGCCCCGGTCAGGCTCTGTCGATAGTGGCGGCGGCGGCGGTGTGTGTGTGTGTGTGTGTGTGTGTGTGTGGCTCGTCGCCGTGCTCCGGCTGCTACCTCTGGGCCGCCACAGGAAGGGGAAGATGCGCGGGGCGAGTCGGGGACCCGGGTAAGGCGCTCTCGGGTGCCCGGAGCCCTCGCTCGGCTTGGCCGGATCCCATCGCAAGTCGGGAATCCGCTGCGGCTCTGAGAGCTCCCCAGTCTCATCTCCGAGCGGGAGCCCGCGCTCTGGGGGGAACCCAGCCGCGCGGGTGCATGGCCGAAGGCCCGCGGAACACACTGGACACCGCGTGGGCGTGCGACTCCTGGCAGGTGGGTTCCAGCCCACAGCGCCGCCGCAGAGCCCGGGAGTTCTGCCTTGCGCGCCTGGGCGGTGAAGGGAGATGGGGAAAGTGAAAGGCAGGAGACTGGGCATGTCACCTGTTTCTCCACTTCCCCCTCCCTCTCCAACACACACTTCCCTCCAATACCTATACCTGCATCTTATCTTTGAATTTCTCTCTTCATTAAAATGACACACCACCAGGCACCACAGGAGAACTACCCGAGCCCTCCCGCCGCCTCCCTGCACACCTCTGTAGTCCCAGGTGGGAAATACAGACCACTCAGACCCGGTCTAATCCAAATCTCTGTCTAACCACTGCGCGCCGCCCCGCCCCTGCACCTGCACCTGCCCGGGCATGAGAAGGGCTCAAAGCAGAGTCTGCTTGCTCCTCTCTTTGAGATCCTTGGGATCTTCTCTCCCTTTGGGGTCTCACAGTCTATTTCCTGGAGATTTGGGGGATAGCGCTCCCCCCACCTCTTGCACAGTCTGTGTCCCCCACCTCTGTGACCACCAGTAAATGGAATGCAAGAAGTGCTTTTTGAAGCAAATGCATGCCCATGTGAATAACAAAGCATTAAATACTATGGAAAGCAACTGTCCCTGTTGCATGGACATCACCCTTGCCACCAGCCACTGCCAGGTTCTTGCTGAACATCTTTTCCAGGCTGTGTGCATGCACGCTCTGTAACCTTTTCCAGTTTCCAGTAAGGCTTGAACGTGTCTTCCATACCAACACAAGGTCCTCCTGGTCCTTTTAACGCTTTAGGGCAGCACCAAGCAATCGCCTTTGGATCCTGCTCTCCTTTGCCCTGGGCGTGTGCAGCCGTGGGAAACCTGTCCCAGCTGAAATCCCTGCTCACCTGTTTCCACGGCAAGCCTGGTTGGTGAGGACCATGGGCTGCAGGTACCCCTCCTCCTGGCCACCTGTGGGCTCTGTGCTCAGGGCTAGTGCTCCCCTTAGGAGGGAGTCCTTTCCTTCAAGTCTCCCTTGGCCCAGAGGAGAGTCGGAGGTTCTGGGAATGCTGAGCCCACTGATCTTGAACTACAGGAGAAAGAAATGTGCAACGTGCAAACGGAACATTCCTTGGCTGGACTGTGTGCAGGCGCAGAACTCCAGCTCTGAGACTGAGAGAATTCCTAACCACTCCTCTTCCAGTAAGCTCAAAAGTTCCTCTGCTCCTAGGGTGACTTCTCTGAGCAAGGAAGCCATGCTGTTTACAGGGTAGGTATGGCTTGTACGGAAGAGAGGGAAGGAGCAGGGGAGGGAGGGAGGGAGGGAGGGACAGACAGACTGAGGCAGAGAATTCCTGAACTGGAATTTCTTCTTTCAATGGGTCGTGGGTAGCACCTGCTTAAAGTGAAAGTCAAGAGGCGGGCCTTGTGGCATAGCAGGTGCAGCTGCTGCCTGTGGCCCTGGCATCCCATAGGAGCACAGGTTCTACTCTAGGGAGTGATCACTGCTCTGTTTCCAATCCAGGTCCCTGCTAATGCTCCTTGGAAAGCACCAGAAGGCAGTCCAAGTCCTTGGGCCTCTGCTGCCCACGTGGGAAACCTGGATAAAGCTCCTGGCTTCTGGCCCAGCCCTGGCTGTTGTGGCCATTTGGGAAATGAACCAGCAGATGGGAGATCTCTCTCTTTCTCTGTCTGTCTCTTTGTCTCTGTAACTCTGCTTTTCAAATAAATGAATCTTAAACAAATAAATAAATAAAACTCAAGCAGTACTAAGTCTATCTGGTACAAGCAAACTTCCTCCACCAGGTCCCCAGAGGCAACTTCTGTTACAGTTTCTTGTTTAGTCCAGAAAGAATGCTGGCTGTACAAATATTTACTCATCGGTCTCTTTCACACCAGTGCTGGCACATGCTGCACAGGCCTGTCACAGAAGATTCTCTCTCTGGCTCCTGTAACCACCAACCCCAGAATCCCTGCAGCACAGCGGTGAGAGGTGCCCCATCACCAAAATGGGACAAGGACCCCCCTTATCTTGGAGATGTCCCTCGGCTCCTGACGGTGCTTCCCCCCACCCCTGCTTTCCTCGCTCACAGAGAAGCTAGGATACTCAGAGCCCCAGGGGAGGGGAGATCAAGGTGCCTTCTGCACTGAATAAAATTCCACAAGGCAGGTGTGCCTGGGACAGTACTGGTAGCTGCTGCTGAAACTAGCCGGTGCATCCATTTCTCCCTCCCATACTTACCAAAAACAGTGATCATTTTTTTCTCTTGTTAGTAGGACAATCAGCCGAATATATCTAGAGAAACATACTTGGAAGAAGAGTGTATGTGAGGAGTGGGTGTTCAGCCTAATGGTTAAGATAACCCCACCCCACATCAGAGTGTTCTGGCCCCAGATCCCAGCATCTTGCTAATGCAGACCCTGGGAGGCAGCTGTGATGGCTCCAGGAACTAGCAGACCTGGATTGTTCTCCCGGTACCTGGCTCTGGCCATGGCCCAGCCCTGGCTGTGGCAGGCATTTAGGGAATGAACCAGCAGGTGGGAGTGGTCTCTCTCTGCCTCTCAAATTGAGAATATATATATATATATGTATATATATGCACACACATATATATTTATAAAAATATATGTACCGGCCAGCACTGCAGCTCAATAGGCTAATTCTCTGCCTGTGATGCTGGCACACCGGGTTCTAGTCGCGGTCGGGGTGCCAGATTCTGTCCTGGTCGCTCCTCTTCCTGTCCAGTTCTCTGCTGTGGCCTGGGAGTGCAGTGGAGGATGGCCCAAGTGCTTGGGCTCTGCACCCGTATGGGAGACCAGGGGAAGCACCTGGCTCCTGGCTTTGGATCAGCGCAGCGTGCCGGCCGCAGCGGCCATTGGGGGGTGAACCAATGAAAAGGAAGACCTTTCTCTCTGTCTCTCTCTCTCACTGTCCACTCTGCTTGTCTATATATATATATATATATATATATACACCAATATATGATGCTAATTGGTTGCTGTTATTTTGTTTATTTTTGAATATGTAATGTATATTCACATGGTTAAAACTCAAAAGCATGCAATGAAAATTTTGCTTTGCACTCTTATCCCCTCCCCGTCACCCAGTTCTGTGGCTTGGTTACCATTACTTACCTGTCCTTGCAAAGTTCTATTCAAATACCACCCCCTGCAAATACATATACTGTTTGCCTTTCTTTGGCCAGTGGTGACACACAGTACTCACTGCTCTCCATCTTCACTGCTCTGCATCTCCACAGTCAGGGCTGGGCCATGGCCAGAGCCAGGTACTGGGAGAACAATCCAGGTCTGCTAATTCCTGGAGCTAATTGCAGCTAATACAAACACGGCTGTGGTGAAACTTGTCACTTGTAACTTGTCACCAGCACATGTGTAACACAAAGATACCGCCCCAGAGTTGGTGTTGCCCCATCACAAAGTCTGTGCATTTGTAATTTTGCTAGATGTTGCCAAATTGTCACTTAAGGGTTGCTGTCCCAATATATGTTACAATGTAGCAAAGACTGCCTGGATGACACCAGTTTGAATGCTCAGCTTCTATCTTCTTGAGTCCAGGGAAAATATGATCTCTAATTTGGATGTTGAATAGGTGATGGGACAGATTGCTATGGCTTGACAGGATAGAATACTAATATGTCACTCCCCCCTCCAACATGCCAAGGCTACAGTGGATTTCAGCAGCTGGTACTATTTCTGATCCTTCCAGAAATGTCTTGGTGACCTCCCCAAGAAGCTGGGTGGAGCAGCCCAAGTCTGTCAATGCATTGTATAGCAGATGTAGCCAAGGAATATTTACATTTTTATTTTATTTTTTTTGACAGGCAGAGTAGACAGTGAGAGAGAGAGACAGAGAGAAAGGTCTTCCTTTGCCGTTGGTTCACCCTCCAATGGCTGCCACGGCCGGCACACCGCGCTGACCACATTTAAGCAATATTTAGATAACAGTTAAAGGTAAGAAATATTTATACTTTAAGCAAATAATTCTCAGATATCTATCAAATTCTTCCCATGCCATGAGCTATTCCAGGCAGCTGTCAAAAGTTATCTTAGAGGGGCTGGCGCTATGGTGCAGCGGGTTAACACCCTGGCCTGGAGCACGGGCATCCCATATGGGCGCCGGTTCGAGATCTGGATGCTCCACTTCCGATCCAGCTCTCTGCTATGGTCTGAGAAAGCAGTAGAAGATGGCCCAAGTGCTTGGGCCCCTGTACCCATGTGGGAGACCTGGAGGAGGCTCCTGGCTCCTGGCTTCGGTTAGGCACAGCTCCAGCTGTTGTGGCCAATTGGGGAGTGAACCATCGGATGGAAGACCTCTCTCTCTCTCTCTGCTTCTCCTCTCTCTGTGTAACTCTGACTTTCAAATAAGTAAATAAAAATGCTTTAAAAAAAAAAAGGTATGTTAGAAGCAATGACTCTCAGAACTGTTATCATAATTTCTTTTGGTTCTCTCAAGAGCCAGTCCTCCAAGGTGCTGAGAGTAGAATATATGTGACTAACTCTA
The DNA here is from genome assembly GCF_964237555.1 of Oryctolagus cuniculus. Lineage (NCBI taxonomy): Eukaryota > Metazoa > Chordata > Mammalia > Lagomorpha > Leporidae > Oryctolagus > Oryctolagus cuniculus. Next base: position 11,991,034 of record NC_091435.1, read on the forward strand.
AGACATGCGACTCCTGATGTTCTCCAAATCTCATCTACTTCCTGTATACACCTAGAACTTTTGGTTGAGCACATGGCCACTGGAGAGGACTCCATTTCCCAGCCTCCAGTGTAACCCAACTGCAGCCAGGATAATGGAAACAGAAGCATCCTTCCGGGAGGGGACATGCACTTCTCATTCCGTTCTTGTTCTCTGGCCAGCTGGAGCCCCAGCGTGACAGCCAAGGCTGCAGGAGTCATTATGGGTCACCAGGTGGGCACTGCGGCAGCACCTATCACAGAGCAGGAGCAGAGAGAAGGTGCCTGGGTCCCTGACTCTGCAGGGTGCCAGACCTGCCGGGGACCAAACTGCCAGACTCTCCGATGAAAGGGAAAACCCTTCTGTTTTGTTTACCACACTGGGTTTTCTGATGTGGTGGGGACTTTTGCGTGCTGTGTGGGTTGATTTATCCGCTGCAGATTTTGTTGTATCAACTGAGCCTGAATCCTGCCTTCTGTGTGGAGCAACATTGTCACAGGACTCAAGGCTCCTGCACTCTCTTGTAGCTCCCCAGTACCCTGCTCCTCCGTGGGGATGGGTCCCTTTGCAAATTAACCCTTTGCCAAGTGTCTTAATTTGGATGTGCTATTTCCTGTTGGGACCACACAGGCACCTACCTATCTCCCTCATTGTGCCAAGAGTGGGTGTGTGAGTTTGGTTTTTGCTGCTATTAATGGAAGTCCACAGACTGGATAAGTTACAAACAAGAGAACTTGAAATGACACACAGTTCTGGAGGTTGCCAAGTCCCAGACTGAGGGGCCGCCTTGGGGAAGGCTCTCTCGCTGTGTCACCACAAGGTGATATGGCAGAAGGGTGAGAGCATGCAAAACAGGTGCAAGAGGGGGACTGAACTTGTAACACCCGCACTCAGAATAACTAACCTGCTCTCACAGTAGTGACAATGGACTAATCCATTCCCGGGGATGGAGACCTCATGATGTAATCACCTCTTAAAGAGGCCTCTCTCCTCTTAATGCTGTTGCACTGGCTGTTAAATTTCAGGTATTTTTTTCTTTTAAAGTTTCCTATGCATTTCTTTATTTTAGAAGGTTCAGGGAAGAGAGAGAAAGAAAGAGAGAGCCCCCCACCTGCTGACTCACTTCCCAAATGGTCAGGGCTAGGCCAGGCTGAAGCTGGGAGCCAGGAACTCCATTCCCTGCACCCAGCAATTTAAGCCATCACCTGCTGCTGCCTCCCAGGGTCTACACTGACAGAGAGCTGGAGCGGAGCTGGGACTTAAACCCAGGACGTGGGTGTCCCAACTACATCCTCACTGCTAGGCCAAATGCCCAAAGCTGATGGCTACCTAGTATTCAAACTGCAGCAATGGGAGTCAGTATAGACACACAGAGCTTCAGAAGGTGGGGTGTTTCCTGTGGCCAGACTTCTGTGAGGTGGAGAGCCAGGAGCGTGTGCTCTGCAAGGCAAGGCAGGACAGGCACCAGAAACAGGCTCAGCCGAGCTCTTCCCAGCCCTGTGTCAGAGAACAGGAACCAGCCCTCTGAGCACTGCCCCTGTTGCCTCTGCCAGAGACTACAATGGTGCCTTGAGCCCCTGGGGATGTTCAGGGGCTCAATCAGAGCAAGGCACCACCGACCTGACAAAGTCTGGGAGACTGGAATATGAATGGGTGTGGCGAGGGCCCCGGGTCCCCAGGAGCTCCCTGGATGAGAAGTAAACCCAAAAATTCAAAGTTGCAGGCTTAAGATAGAAACCCATGAGACGTGCTAAGGACATTGAAAAATCTGTGTTTCAGTTTCACAGTGGACCTCACCGCTCCCTGACAATGCACGCATCATGACTCTGCCCGTTGCCTGTTCCCTGTGGAACCTGAAATCCAAGATGGCAAATCCAGACTTGGAGGCCATGGGCTGGGAAAATGGAGACACGTGACCTCAGAGATGAGGCATGTCGGAGAATATGGCATCCAAGGTGGCTTCCCTGAGCTGGGAAAAGGACAGCCCAGATTCCTCCAGAATAACTCATTAATTACTTTTTCCTTTTCTTTTTAAAAAGATTTATTTATTGAGAGAGAGAGGATCTTCCATCCGCTGGCCCACTCTTCAAATGGCCAAAATGCTTCAGGTCGAAGCCAGGAGCCAGGAGCTTCTTCTGAGTCTCCCACCTGGGTGCAGGGGCCCAAGGACTTGGGCCATCTTCTACTGCTTTCCCGGGCCACCAGCAGGGAGCTGGGTGGGAAGTGGGGCGGCCAGGACATGGACCGACACCAGTACTACTTTTTTCTGATGCTAGAAGTAAGACACGGTCCTTGCTGGGAACTTTGGGAAGCACACTTGGCAGAAGCAGGGGTTCGTGGTAGCCACAGTATGAGGCAGTAATGGGCCTTGCCATGGCCTGAACTGTGTTCTTCTGCCAATTTGTGTGTTGAGGTGCTACGCTGGAAGGTCTCAGACTGTGATGGAATTTGGACACGGGATGGGGTCACTAAACAATGTCATATTAGCCTGGAGTTACCATCATGGGCGAATAGGGCATGGCCTTGTAAGAGGAGACCGACCCTGGGGGCCAACACTGTGCAGTAGTAAGTTAAGCCTCTGCTGCAGTGCCAGCATCCCATATGGATGCATGTTTGTGTCCGGGCTGCTCCACTTCCCATCCAGCTCCCTGCTGATGCACCTGGGAAAGCAGTGGAGGATAGCCCAAGTCCTTGGGCCCCTGAACCCACTTGGGAGACCTGGGAGAAGCTGGGCTTCATCTTGGCCCAGCTCTGGCCCTGTGGCCATCTGGTGAGGGAACCAGCAGATGAAAGAGCTCTCTCTGTGTATCTCTCCCTCTCTCTCTCTCTGTAAAATAAATAAATAAATCTTTAAAAAAAAATAGAAAAAGGAGGAGACTGGACATAGTGGGAAGACCCCATGAAGACAGCCACCTGCAGGCCTGGGAGATGCTATTGGGCTTTCTGCCTCCTGAGGGTGGGGCACTGCTGTGGCTGAGCCCCTGTCCATGGTGCTTTGCTAAGGCCATCCTGGAAAACTTTGTTAGGGGCACACAGAGGAGGGGACAGAGGGCAGATTTGTTTTTAAGTGAAAAGTAACTTTAAGATTTTATTGTTGGTGCCGGTGCTGTGGCGCAGCCGGTTAATACCCTGGCCTGAAGTGCCGACATCCCATATAGGCGCTGGTTTGAGTTCTAGCTGCTCCACTTCCGATCCAGCTCTCTGCTATGGTCTGGGAAAGCAGTAGAAGATGGCCCAGGTCCTTGGGCCCCTGCACCCACGGGGTGGGGGGTGGGGGACCTGGAAGAAGCTCCTGGCTCCTGGCTTCAGATCGGCACAGCTCTGGCTGTTGCGGCCAATTGGGGAGTGAACCATCGGATGGAAGACCTCTCTCTCTGTCTCTACCTCTCACTGTAACTCTATCTTTCAAATGAATGAAATAAATCTCAAAAAAAAAAAAAAGATTTCATTGTCTTCACAACAGCATGGAAGCTGAGGCTGAGATCTGGATCGCGTGGCCCTGTCCCTTCTGGTCTCACCCCAGAGGGACAGGCTGACATCTCTCACTAGCCCACATGCTCTTGGATCTGCAGTGGGGCTGCACCCACTGAAGCCCCGCAGAGCCTTCTTGTGGTCGCAGCCTTTTTGTGGACATTGGCTCCGCCCACCCACTCCAGCCACTCTGCCGCTTCTCCTGACGCCGGGTTCCCTGACATACAGACGGTCTTTGCCCTCCTTGCTGTCTTACTTTGCACGGCTGCTGCTTGCCCTGCTTCTTCAGGAACTTTCTGCGTGTTTGCAAGAGTGTTGTTGGCATGGAAATGGGGAGATGCTTTCAGTGAGTCAAATCTGCAGGCCTGGGGGCAGGCACTGTGGCATTGTAGGCTGTCGCCACGTGTGACACTGGCATCCCATATGGGCACTGGTTCTAGTCCCGGCTGCTCCTCTTCCAATCCAGCTCTCTGTTCTGGCGTGGGAAAGCAGTGGAAGATGGCCCAGGCTTGGGCCTCTGCACACACGTGGGAGACCCAAAAGAAGCTCCTGGCTCCTGGCTTCGGATTGGGGCAGCTCCAGCTGTTGTGGCCATCTGGGGAGTGAACCAGTGGATCGAAGACCTCTCTCTCTCTCTCTCTCTGTAACTCTGCCTCTCAAATAAATAAATAAATCTTAGAAAAGATCTGCAAGCATTGGTGACTGGCTTTACCTGGACAGGTAGGGGTCATGGTAGTGTAGGGTGGTGCTAGTGTCCAAGCTTGGGTGGCTTGATGGGTGTCATCATCTCATCACCTGGGCAGAAGGATCCCTGAGGATGCGTTGGTGTCTTGGACCGGCTCAGTTGGAGACTCGGTGGGGAGCGTCTGGTGGCCAGCTGGGATTGTTCAGGGTTTGGGCCAGGCAGTGGCGGCAGCACAGACGCACACCAGTGCGAGTGGCAGTCGTTCTGCGGGAAGACGAGGCTGCGCAGGCGCAGAGCCGCCAGAAGCGGACAGAACCCCCGAGGGAGGCGGGCGCTGAGTTTGGCCTGCGAGCAAGGACCCATCAGTCATTGTGCTGCTGATCCGCACCGCAGCTGTTGGCGTTTATTAGGCTGATTCCAAAATATCGCCTGCCTCCCCTAATTTCTCTTTCAACCTATTGTTTAAAAATTCCCAAGATGGGCAGAGAGAGAGGACACCCCAAGTGTTAAATTGGTCAAATTAGGGGGAAGGCTGTCTCTTTAACCCAGCCCCGTGATTATTGGGTGCATATGGCGCGTGGCGCGCCGGCTTCCAGGCTCAGCCATATGTGCAGGTAAGCGAGGGGCTGTGTGGCCAGACAATGGGGCTGTTCTCACTTTTTAGCCTTCTCCCTTCTCTACCCCTCTGCCCGCCTCAAAAAATAGTCTGATCTGAACAATGGCTATCAGTGTGCGTGGCAATGTGTAGGAGATGAAGAAGGGTGTCTTCTAAGACCGTGGCGCTGTTGCTGTTACTGCTGCCCCGCCTGCCATGGTTATGGTGCACTCGGCCCAGAGTTACTCTGTTGCAGGCTGCTTCATAGCACAGAGTCCCCGGAAGGATGGCATTAAAAGAGAATGTGCACCTTCCTTCCCCAAGCCTCCTGAAGGGTCCTCCTGTTTCTCTCTCTCTCGAGGTTTAGTAGCCTTCCACTAAGACATACAATCCTTAAACTCTGGGGGATGCAACATTTTAAGTTAGCTGTCTATTTGCAGTGCCAGCTCTGGATTCGGGTTGCCTGGGTTAGAATTGTAATTCCCTCACTTGTTGCATTAGCACCATTCTAACTCTCACACGTGACTTAACTCCCGCCTCTGTTCCCTTCATTGGTAACAGTATTGTCAGATTTATGGGGAGGGTGGTGTTTAATACTATGTAGAAAGAACTTCAGTGGGACCTGGGACATAGAACAGCTCAATAAGTTTAGCTATAAGCACTTCTTAGGTATGCATATTTTGGGGTTTTTAAAAATATGCCAAGATTTTTTGTTGGATAATTAAAAACCAAAATATATGTATAAATGAGAGTCAGGCTGGTTACCCTCAGGCCTCACTGTACTAAACTCAAATGTTTAGTGCAGTCAGACCCTGAATCTGTGAATCTGTGGGTTCTCCATCTGTGGCTTCAACCCATGGTTGAATGTTTTATTATGTTTTTTATTATGTTAAAATGTTTTTATTATGTTATTTATTAGATAGAGGAGAGAGAGAGAGAGACCTTCCATCTGCTAGTTCACCCAACAGCTGAGGCTAACCCAGGACAAAGCTAGAAGCCTGGAACCCCATCCGGGTCTCTCACACGGGTGGCAGGGACGGATGCACTTGGGCCATCTTCCGTTACTTTCCCAGATGCATTAACAGGGAGCTGGACTAGAAGTGGAGCTGCTGGGTCTGAACCGGTGCCCATACGGGATGATGGCTTCCCAGGTGGTGGTTCAGCTTTCTATACCACAATGCCAGCCCCTAGAAAATGTTTAAAAGTTTCTTCTATACTGAAGAAGTGCAAGCTTGTTTTTCTTGTTATTATTCCCTAAACAGTATGGCATACAACTATCTACATAGCACTTATATTGTAGTGGGTGTTACAAGTAGTCTAGAGTTGATTTAAAGTACACAAGAAGATGTACACAGGCTCTAGACAATCACTACCTCCTTTTATTTTATTTTTTTATCCTTTTGTTTATTGACTTGAGCATCCTCGGATGCAGGTATGGGAGAGGGTCCTGGGACCAAGCCCCAGAGGATTCTGGGTGATGACTGTGTTTGTTGAATACTCTCCGGAACATCAGCACCCATGAACTCCCCTGCACTTGTTCTTTTTCACCATCTCTGCTCGTCCCTCTGCATCCCACCCACCCCAGCTACCAGCCTGTCAGTTCTTGGAGAGATTATTTCCTGCTGCAAAAACAAAACAAAACAAACAAACAAACAAACCCATGCCTTTGCTACCTCCTTAGGACAGTGTGTGAGAGAGCCCAGCCAACTTCTGTAAGTTCTTTCCCAAGCGGGGTTGCCCTTTTCTGCTAAAGTGTGGAGTTCTGCTTTGAGGAAAGTTCTTCACGCCCATTCCCCACGTGGAAGATGCCAGCCTGCCTCCCGCCTGATGTTTTATGAAGACAAAATTAATGAAGCCGGCAGAGATGCGGGGTGGGGGTGGGGACTCATTTAGAAACCTGGTGTGGTTGCCTTTCATTTGTTGACAATGTGGAATTCGTGGGGGGAGGAGAGGGGTGCAGGGCACAGCACGGCCATGCTCACCCAGGCCTTGCATTAATGGGGTAACAGCTGAACTAAGTGTTCGGAGCGAACACATCAAAGACTGTAGTCTTTGAGATACCATTTCTTCTATTCTGTGATGTCAAAGGTGACTGCAAATGCGTCCAGTGCTTTCTGGGTGGCATTGTTTAGGACGCTGGCCCCAGCAGATGGCCCCCAAATGCACCTCAGCCTGGTAGAGCAGGGACCACATGGGATGGCATAGCCTTCTCATTAGCAAATGGAAAAAAAAAAGCAGGGATGAGAAAGGAGAGAGATGAAAAGAATACACAAAGACATTTACATATTTACATTGTCTCCTTCGCATTGCGAATTCTCCTTCAGCTGAAGTGTCAGTGGGCTGGCTTCTCTCCTTCTGTTTGTGTGTTTACTTGTGCTAAATAGATTATGGTAATCAGGCGCATAAATGCATGCAACTGTTATTATGGCATTTTAATCACAGAGTTTTTCACTGGAAGCCTTCATTAGAATTCTCATAATCTTACTTGTTAGTGTAACAAACAGTAATAAATGCCAAGGAGCTTGGATTAAGGCAGGAGGCATTCAGACTTTAAAAGAAGAATATGGAAATGTTGTCAAATCTGAGCATTACTTATTGAAATGTCACATAAACAGTTCGGGACTCGAAATATCTTACTCATTATAAGGATAGGGAACCAAGCAACCCGAAGATGATAATTATATCTTTCTACCAAACACTATAAGCATATGCCCTCCGTATATTTCAACTAACTCTTCTTAAATAACCGGCTGGTCCCATCTACAGTCCTGGCCATAATTCATTATTGAGATAAATTGGAGAAACGTATCAATTACACCATTTTGTTTATTTTATGCTTAGTGGTTTTGTGAACATGAATCTGTTAGGAAAACTCCCTAATTCTCATTGTCTTTCAAATTTGCATGATGATTTGGCAAGTTGCAAGGAAAAACTGCAGATTTTTTTTGTTTTTCCTAAGAAGCAACATCATAGCCATGAACTTGACCCACTCTTTCTGAAAACAGTGTGGTCCTGCAAACAAGTGCATGCGCAGGGGTGGTCCTCATTTTGCTCAAGCCCAGACAATTCAGATCTAAGTTCTGGGGGAAACGCCCTGTTTTTCCTTCTCTGCTGCTGTGTGACAAACTCTCCCAGGAATTAGCGGCTACAAACAACAGCAGTGCATTCCTTCTCATGATTCTGCCAAAGCTTGAGATGTCTCCAAAGAGGACCTGAGGCCCTGGCCCAGAGTCCCGAGTGAATCCCCGGTTGGGCCTTCCAGCTGTGCCTGGTGAACTGCCTGGGAGGCCTGCAGGTGGATTGCTGCTCATGGTGCTTGGGCTCCTCCCCACTCACAAGTCTCTTGAAGGGACCCTTGGTGCACCTGCCACAGGAAAGCTCCCACCTCCTTCTCACGGGGCCCTGGACCAGCTGGGGATGGGGGAGGCTGGCCCTGCCTTGGAGACCCAGTTGAGGGCATCCCTCCACAGCTACACATTCAGCGACACTGTGTTGGTCACTGGAACTGGCCGAGATGGGGAGCCGGTTGTTAGCACTCCGCAGCACGCCACCGCCCTGACCACGGAATGTGCCTGGGCCACCTCATTGCACCCTTGTCCTCCTGTCTTCTAATCATAATGTCTGGGACTTGATAGGAAGTCTATACATGCTTCTTTGGTTTAAGATTTATTTATTTATTTGGTAGGCAGAGTTAGACAGAGATACAGAGAGAGAAGTCTTCCAACTGCTGGGTGACTCCCCAAATGGCAGTAATAACCAGGACTTGGCCAGGCCAAAGCCAGGAGCCAGGAACTTCTTCTGGATCTCCCACATGGGTGCAGGGGCCCAGGGACCTGGGCCATCTTCTGCTACTTTCCGAGGTGCATCCGCAGGGAGCTGGATCAGAAGTGGAGCAGCCAGGACTTGAACCGGCGTCCATAAGGAATGCCCTACCCGCAATGCCACAACACTGGCCCCCAGTAAATGCTTCTTAAGTGAATGACAGAGCTAGACTTTCATCATCTCCATTTTACAGATGAAGAAACTGAGGCACAAAACTGTTCAGAACTTGTCCAACGTGACCCAGCTAGGGAGGCCTGGAGCCAGGACTTGGATGCAGGCTCCCAGTCTTAAATGTGCTTGGCGGGCTGAGGGATGGAGGAGACTGACCTCGAAGGCTGCCAGGGCCTGGTCCCACCCACCCAGGACTGGGCAGGCATCACCAGCTGCTTTGGTCCAGCTGATGCATTCAGTGAGGGCAGTGGACTCACACGCGGGGAGCTGCCCATGGCTCTCGGCCCTAACTCTGTGGCAGCACAACCAGGAGGCAGTGTTGCGTGAGATTTTAGAGCACAGCTTTAGGGTCCAACAGCCCTGGATTCAAATGCCAGTGCCGGCTCCCCAGCATCCTGGAAAGCAAAGAGGCGGGCCGGCGCCGCGGCTCACTAGGCTAATCCTCCCCCTGCGGCACCGGCACACTGGGTTCTAGTCCTGGTCGGGGCACCAGATTCTGTCCCGGTTGCCCCTCTTCCAGGCCAGCTCTCTGCTGTGGCCCGGGAGTGCAGTGGAGGATGGCCCAAGTGCTTGGGCCCTGCACCCCATGGGAGACCAGGAGAAGCACCTGGCTCCTGCCTTCGGATCAGCATGGTGCGCCGGCCGCAGCGTGGCGGCCATTGGAGGGTGAACCAACGCAGGGCGCTCCACTTAACCACTTAGGAAGCACTTACGGCTGCCTGCTGGCTCAGGCTGGGGTTGGAGTCTTGGCTTCCTGCCTCTGCTTCCTCGGTGCTGCTGCTCCTCCGGGCTCCCACTGCAGCAGCCCAGCTTCTGCATCAGAAGGAGAATCGTCCATTTGCAAGGGCCCTGGGGTTGACTCCTCTTGGCCCTGATTAGCGCACATGCTGGTTCCAAGGGCTGGCACTGTGGCGTAGCAGCTAAAGCCACCGCCTGCAGTGCCTGCATCCCATATGGGTGCTGGTTTGAGTCCCGGCTGCTCCACTTCCGATCTAGTCCTCTGCTATGGCCTGGGAAAGCAGCAAAGATGGCCCAAGTCCTTGGGCCCCTGGCTCCTGGCTTTGGAGTGGCACAGCTCCAGCCATTGTGGCCATCTGGGTAACAATCCCAAGGATGGAAGACCTCTCTGTAATTCCGCCTGTCAAATACATAAATAAATCTTCAAAAAAAAAAAAAAAGAACATATGCTGGTTCCAGTCACAGGGACCTGGTTGTCCAGGCCCAGGTCATGGGCCACCCCCTGGGTGAATGGACAGAAGTCCAGCCCGAGAAGACCCAAATGGGCAGGAGATGAGGGAGGGTGACTGTCCCCGCCTCCTCCCCACCAGGGAATTAGTGTCAGGTCAAGGAGGGAAGGTTGATGGGCATTGCTATTTTATTTTTAATATTTATTTATTTTAAAGGCAGAATTACAGAGAAATTACAGAGAGAGAAGGGGGAGAGACAGGGAGAGATATTCCATCTGCTGGTTCACTCCCCAAATGGCCACATGGCAGGAACTGGACTGATCTGGAGCCAGGAGCCAGGAGCCAGGGGCTTCTTCTAGGCCACCCACGTGGGTGCAGGGGTCCAGGCACTTGGACCATCTTCCACTGCTGCCCCAGGTGCATTAGCAAAGAGATGCCCAGACTTATAGGACTGAGGTAAAGATCAGAGGGCATATGGGGCTGGCATCGTGGTGCAGTGGGTTAAGCCACCCCTTATCCCAGCATCCCATATCAGAGCACTGGTTCAAGTCCTGGCTGCTCCACTTCCTATCCAGCTCCCTGCTAATGCACCTGGGGAAGTAGTGGAAGAGGGCCCAAGTATTGCACCCACATGGGAGACCCCGATGGAGTTCTGAGCTCCTGGCTTCTGCCTGGCCCAGCTCTGGCTGTGGTAGCCATTTGAGGGAGTGAACCAACAGATGGAAGATCTTTCCTTGTGTCTCTCCCTCTCTCTTTGTCATTCTGCCTTTCAAATAAGAAAAAAAAATCTCAAAAAAAAAAAAAAAGATGAAATACCACAGAGGACCTGGCATATAGAATCACTCAGTGCATGAGTTATTTGCGGTATTAAATTTAGTTGGTACTTAACACATGCCAAGAACTGTGCTAAGTGCTAGAAATACAGTGTGTGGCTTAATTTTCCCAACAAGTTAGTGAGGTATGCGTTGTATCCCCAGTTTACAGATGTGGAGACTGAAGCTCGCAAACGGTGCATGACATTTTATCTTCATCCGCAGCTGGGAAGTGGATTCAAACAGCTCCATCGGCATCTCACGTGCCATGTTATCTGCTACACTCCACTGCCTCCTACAACAGTGACCGAGGCTCGGTGCTCAACCCAGACGCACCAGCCCCAGTGTGTGAGCCTCAGGGTTCAACAGTAATGCCACCTTTCACTAACCCAGTAGAATTCATAATTTGATGAGTTTTTTACAGATTATTTTGCTTGAAAGGTAGAGTGACAGAAAGAGAGAGGGGGAGAGAGAGAGAATCTTTCATTGCAATAGCCAAAGGTAGGTAGGGCGGAAGTCAAGAGCCAGGAACTCCATCTGGGTCTCCCACGTGGGTGGCAGGGACCCAAGCCCTTGAGCCAACATCTGCTACCTCCCAGGAACACTAACAGGAAGCAGGACTGGAAGCACGGAGTAGCTGGGACTTGAACAAACATGCTTAAAGGATGCAGTTGTCCCAAGTGACAGCTCAACCTACTGCACCACAACGCCCAGCCCAGGTTATGCATTAATTCTATGTACACGGGAGGGACGTGAGAGATCGGATGTTGCCCAAAGATGGCAGGAAAAGCCTTTGAATTCAGTCTTCAACGTGACATTCAAATTATGCTGTTCTTCCAAGAGCATGCATCAAAGTCTGTGTCTGGATATCTTTATTTGCATTTCAAACTAAAAATATAATTCAGGCAACGTTCTAGATGGTGTGGTAGGACCTCTTCATTGCCCACCTAAGCCCATCTCCTCCTCCTCCTTTCCAACAAAGCCCTAACTTGTTTGTGGGGCCATCGTGAGCTTCCCAGGCTCCTTTGCAGCCATACATGGCCGGCTGGCCCACTAAGAGGAAGAAAGTCTCAAGCTAAAACCAGACAGCCTGATTCTGCAGCAGCTCTGGCCTGCCTACCTGGAGACTTTGGACTCTGCGAAGATACTAATGTGCTCTATCTCACCCTGGTCATCTTACCTTTCAAGTCAGGTTAAAAAAAGCAGCTGTCATGGATGAGCACTTTCCACTCTCTGTTGGCCAAGAATATTTTTCTTAGCAATTGCCCAGAGAATACTTACTTGGTTTCTATTGCCCGGCTGTTTACTTTGTTAATCAATTTAGCTTCATCCTGCAAGGAGAGAAATCTTTGAATGCTTCCCTCCCAAGTGGCTCCATAGAAGGTTGAAAGGAGCCTCTTCCAGGTCCCCCACATGGGTGCAGGGGCCCAAGGACTTGGGTTGTCTTCTACTGCTTTCCCAGGCCATAGCAGAGAGGTGGATCGGAGGTGGAGCAGCCAGGACTTGAACTGGCACCCACATGGGATGCCGGCACTGCATACAGTGGCATTACTCATTATGCCATAGCACCAGCCAAGCCGCTCTGCTTCCGAATCATCTCTTGCTAATGGCCTGGGAAGGCAGCGGATGATAATCCAAGTGCTTGGGCCTCTGCTACCCACGTGGGAGACCCAGATGGAGTTTTTGGCTCATGGCTTTCAGCTGGCCTGGCCTTGGTCCTTTGTGGCCTTTTGGGAGAGTGAACCAGTGGATGGACGATATCCTTCTGTGTCTCTGAGTGTTTCCCTCTGTCTCTGTCACCCTGCCTTTCCAATAAATAAATACATCTTTCAAAATTTTATCTTATTATTTATTTGAAAGGCAGAGCGAAAGAGAGAGAGGGAGAGGGAGACAGAGAGAGAGGTCTTCCCCTGAGCTGGTTCACTTCCCAAATGGCCACAATGGCCAAGCCAAAGCCTGGAATCAGGAGCTTCTCCGGGTCTCCCACATGGTTTCAGGGGCCCAGGCACTTGGGCCATCTTCTACTGCTTTCCCAGGCCATTAGCAGAGAGCTGGATCAGAAGTGGAGGAGCTGGGACTTGAACTGGCACCCATAGAGGATGTTGGCATCAAAGGCGGCAGCTTTACCCACTATGCCACAGCGCCAGCCCCTGTAAATAAAGCTTTTAAAAATTAAAAGAAAAAACTGATAACACCTGTTGCAGATTAGTTCAGGCCTCCTTTTATGTGTTTATGCAGGGCTATGTGTGTGAGAGAACAGGAGAGCAAGAGAGAGAGAGAGGGAGAGAGAGAGAATCAGTTTGTTGATTTGCATTTTTTTTTAAACTAGGATTTTTGAATAGGGTGCAACTCATAGGCAATTGGGAGAGAGTTTTTTAAATTCTTATTTATTTATTTTGAGAGGCAGAGAAACTGAAAGAGACAGCTGACAGAGAGCTAGCCGCTAGTTCACTCTCCAAATGCCGTAATGGCTGGGGCTGGGCTGGACCAAAGCAAGCAGCCAGGAACTCATTCAGGCCTCCCACGTGGGTATCGGGAACCCAGTTACTTGAGTATCCTGTCTGATGTCTTTATAATCTTGAGTCTTCTGATCCTTAAATATGGTCTACTTCTCCACTTCGTTAGCACTTCTTTCTTTCTTTTTTTTTATTTGACAGGCAGAGCTAGACAGAGAGAGAGAGAGAGAGAGAGAGAGAGAGAGAGAGAGAGAAAGGTCTTCCTTCTGTTGGTTCACCCCCCAAATGGCTGCTACGGCCGGCACGCTGTGCTGATCCAATGGCAGGAGCCAGGTGCTTCTCCTGGTCTCCCATGCGGGTGCAGAGCCCAAGCACTTGGGCCATCCTCCACTGCCTTCCCAGACCACAGCAGAGAGCTGGACTGGAAGAGAGGCAACTGGGACAGAACCAGCGCCCCAACTGGGACTAGAACCCAGAGTGCCAGCGCCGCAAGGTGGAGGATTAGCCTAGTGAGCCACGGTGCCAGCCTAGTTTGCACTTATTTCATCTCAGAAATAGTTTGTAGTTTTCAATCTACAGACCTTAGACATCTTGTGTCAGATGTATCCCTAAAAATTCCTTTCTAGTGATCTCGTAGAAGATGTTTCGATTTTCAATTCTTTGTTGCCAGCATACAGAGGCAGAATATCAGCCCTATATCCCGCAATTTTGTCAGTTCTAATAACCTTTGGATTTTCTTCATGGCAGATCATGCCCTCTGTAGGGAATAAGCCAGCAACTAGAGGACAGATTTGTTTCTTTCCAAAAGGAATGCCTCTGTTTCTCTTTCCTGCTTATTGCTCTGGGTGGGGTCTGTAGGAGAGGGTTGAGTAGGAACAGCGAGGACAGAAATTCTTTCCTGATCTTGGGGAGAAAGTGTTCATTCCTGTGGCATCACATTTGATGCTGTCAGCTGCTTTTCTTAAATTCCTTTTATTAGATTGAAGAATTTCCTTTCTATTCCTGATTTGTGAGCTCATACCAAGAATGCAATTTTTTGGTCAATTACCTTTTATGCACCTATTAAAATGATAATATGGTATTCTGTGTTAATTTGGTGAATTACATAGGTTTCTTTTACAAATGTAAACCAACGTTGTCTTCCTGGGATAAGCCCTACTTGGTCATGATGTGTTATCTTTTCTGTATATCATTTGGATTTAAATTTTTATTTGTTTTCACTTATTTGAAAGGCAGAGAGACAGAGAAAGATAGATGGAGATCTTTCATCTTCTGGTTTCCTCCCCAAATGCCTGTGAGAGCCAGGGCTGCACTGGGCCAAAGCCAGGAGCCCAGAACTCAATCCAGGAACCCAACTGCTTGTGCTGTCATATTGCTGTCTCCCAGGGTGCACGTTAGCAGGAATCTAGACTCAAGAGCAGAGCCAGGACTTGAATCCAACACTCTGATATGGAATACAGGTATCCCAAGTAGTGCCTTAGCTATTGGCTGATGCTGCCCCAATGTTTCCAGATATTATCAGATTCAATTTGCTAAGATGTTTGTGTCTAGATATAGATAGGATGTTGGTTTATAGAGAAATTATATTAACCTTGCTTTATTGTTAATCAAATTGGAACTCCAAATGATTAAAAACCCATTCCACAGTGTGAATAACTGGCTTCAAGGGCCAGGATTTTTTTTTTTAACTTTTTAAATTAAATTTTCTTATTTATATAAATGGAACACATTTCATGTATCTTATACATACAGTTTCTTAAAAAGATTTATTTATTTATTTATTTATTTATTTATTTATTGACAGGCAGAGTGGAAAGTGAGAGAGAGACAGAGAGAAAGGTCTTCCTTTACCGTTGTTCACCCCCCAGTGGCCGCTGCGGCTGGTGTGCTACAGCCAGCGCACCGCGCTGATCCGAAGGCAGGAGCCAGGTGCTTCTCCTGGTCTCCCATGCGGGTGCAGGGCCCAAGCACTTGGGCCATCCTCCACTGCACTCCCGGGCCACAGCAGGGAGCTGGACAGGAAGAGGAGCAACTGGGATAGAATCTGGCACCCCGACCAGGACTAGAACCTGGTGTGCCGGTGCCGCAGGCGGAGGATTAGCCTATTGAGCCACGGCACCAGCCTTAAAAGATTTATTTTTATTATTTTTATTTGAAAGACAGAGTTACAGAGAGAGGTAGAAACACAGAGAGAGGTCTTCCATCCACTGGTTCACTCCCCAGATGGCCACAACGGCCAGAGCTGTGCCAATCTGAAGGCAGGAGCCAGGAGCTTCTTCCGGGTCTCCCACGTGGGTGCAGGAGCCCAAGGACTTGGGCCATCCTCTACTGCTTTCTCAGGCCATAGCAGAGAGCTGGATAGGAAGAGCAGCAGCCGGGACTAGAACAGGCGCCCATATGGGATGCCGGCACTTCAGGCCAGGGCTTTAACTCATTGTGCCACAGCGCTGGCCCCTCATACATACAGTTTTAAGTACATAATGACACTTCCCACCCCATCCTCCCTCCCTCCCACCTTTTCTCCTGCTTCCTTTCTTATTTTTCTTTTAATTTTTGCAATAATATGCTTTTTTTTCTTTAAGAACAAGTTTTATCATTAATTGAAGAAGCCCCTAAGGAGACAGGCAATGGAGCTGGCCATTTAGGTTCATCTAAAACTTACGAGACATAAGAATATTGTCCACTTAATGCACTAATATGAAGTAGATCTTTGAGAACAAGTTTTACAGTTAACTCTCATAATACCACTCTCTGAGGACGGAGGTCCTGCCTGGGAAGTTAGTGCACAGTGACTCCTGTTGTTAGTTTAACAATTAACACTCCTATGTAGGATGTCAGTGATCACTCAAGGCTCTCAACATGAGCTGTGTAGGCTATGGGAGCCTTTTGAGTCCACAAACTCCAGGGCCAGGATTTGAACTTGGGTCTATTTCGAAAAAATGCTTTCCATTACAATCTACTATTTCTCAACTGAAAAGACACAAGGGTCACACCTAATAGTTAAGTATCCTTACTGATGAAATGAAACAAAATGTCAATGAAGAATGTATACAATTTGCATTTGTTTATTTGAATTACAGTCATACGGAAGGGTGCACTCTGAGTCGTGCCTGTGGGCTGGACCCTGGATCCTGGCTCCCCTGCGAGCAGAAGCAGTCACTCCGAGTGTTCACGCTCTTCCGTCCTTTGGCTCTCTGGCATCTTCAGCAGCTCAGCCATTTGCCTGATGGTCTGCAAAGCCACAGGTGAGACTCTGTGTATCCTACAGTCTTTTTTTTTTTTCTTTCTTAATTTGACAGGTAGAGTTATAGACAGTGAGAGAGAGACAGAGAGAAAGGTCCTCCCTCCATTGGTTCACTCCCCAAATGGCCGCCACGGCTGAAGCTGCACCGATCTGAAGCCAGGAACCAGGAGCCAGGTGCTTCCTCCTGGTCTCCCATGTGTGTGCAGGGCTCAAGGACTTGGGCCATCCTCCACTGCCCTCCCAGGCCACAGCAGAGAGCTAGACTGGAAGAGGAGCAGCCAAGACTAGAAGCGGTACCCATATGGGATGCCAGCACCACAGGCGGAGGATTAACCAACTGCGCCACGGCGCCGGCCCTGTCCCACAGTCTTAACCTGCTCCCTCTGCTGCAGCAAAACACCAGAGCCTGGGTAACTCATTCCGCGCATACATTTCCTGCCCACAGTTACCGAGGCTGAGACGTTCAAGACCAGGGGGCCAGCGGGTTTGGTGTCTGGGGAGGGTCCCTTCCCGGTTTCCAAGGTGGCGCCTGGTGAAGGCAGCAGGACAAAAGGGGCGGATGCGTATGATGGACGCCTTTTTATAAGACATCCGTGCCCTTCCTGAGGGCGGAGAGCTAGCGACCTGCTCAGGGCCCCGCCTCTCTGAACCCTAGCATTGCTGTCTACCTTTCAACATAGCGTTGTGAGGGATGCATTCAGACGACAGCATACACCCTGCAGGACCCTAGGAGCTAAGTCAAGGTCATTACCGAGGAAAGAACTCTCCCTCCTCTATGTAGGAAAAGACACACAAGTGGTGAGTCTAGCCTGTGATGAAGTGCCTCAATTAGTCATGGTGACTCATTCCATTGTTAACCATGCCAGCTACTATTCCACGTCCTGGGCGTGCAACAGTGGCAAAAGGTGGCCAAATCTTTATGCTCAGAGGTCTCACGTTCCAGCAGGCCACGGAGTACTGTGCCCAGGTCAGTGTAGGGACGAATGCTCTGTTCCACTCGAGTGGGAACAAGGTGGAGAACATTATGTGGAAATTATGTTTTTTTTTAAAAAGTAACCACCATGTTTTATCACACCCCCCAAAAATATGAATATTCCTTAATATCATTAACCATTGTCATGTTCATACTTTTGCGGTTGTTCTATGTCCCTTTTATTTATTTGAAAGGCAGAGCAGGCTCACGCGTGCACACACACACACACACACACACAGAAGGAGACATCTCACAAATGCTAGCTCACTCCTGAAGAGCCTGTGACAGCCAGGGCGGGACCAGATCCAAGCCAGAAGCCAGGATTCCATCTGGACTCCCATGGGGGTGGCAAGGATCCAGGTACCTGAGCCATCTCTGATGCCTCCCGGGATGACATTAGGAGGAAGCCGGATTGGAACAGAAGGTGGGACTTGAAGCAGGCACTCTGATTTGGGACATGGGCGGACCAGGCTGCAGCTTAACCTGTGCCACAGCACCTGCTCCCTGTCATTTTTTAATAGATGGTTTGAATCAGGATCAAATAGGACCATTTACTCAGCAAATGACTGAAACGGCTTTTAAATTTCTTTTATCTATAGATTTCCCCCCTCTTTCTTTTGTTTCACTCCCTGAAGTTTGTCATCATTGAAGAAGTTGGGGCGTGTGGCCTGGAGGGTTTCTGGGGGTTTGGACTTTGACGGCATCCCACAGCATCAGTTGTCATTCCTCTGCCCCTTGTATTGCCACCATCTGGATGCCAGCGTCTCCCCATCATTTTCTTCTTTGATTTCTAGTTATTTCTGAAGTTGCCTTCATTCTGAGTTATTTCTAATTCTGGGATAGGTTGTCCTTTCATGGTTTCTTGTCATTTTCTCCATCTAACTTAAATTTTGGAATAATTGAAATGTCTGCAAGTGCTTCCCCTGGCCACGCTTTCATCATTTGTGGGGGCTTTATTCTCTCCCTCCTCTTTTCTCTTAAAATCACTGTTTATGAGTTCACCCCGAGGTGCTTTGCTGTCGCTCACTTTCTAAACGACGTAGTCTTGCAGTGCCTTCCGGAGCCGAGGGTGCCCCGGTACAAAGGGCCGAGACCTCCCTCGCCCGCCTCTTGTTTCCCCAAAGCAGTAAAACGAAAACCTCCAAAGGTTTGAGAACGACCTCCCCGTCCGTCCTCCCCACCCCCGTCCTGTATCGGGCCCTCCTCCTGGCCTCTGTCATTCTGCTCAGATAGTCCTCCTGCCAAGGCTTTGCAGCTGAAGGGGCTCTGTTCCCGAGGGACTGTGTGTGTGGCCCAAACCACGCCCACCCCATATGACCCCACCCCTCTACTACTCTCTACTACGCTCACATCATCTTGGTGATTCTGTGATCCTCCTGTCTCGGCATCTTTTCTTTTTTAAAATTTAGTTTTCTTTATTTATTTATTTTTAATTTATTTGACAGGTAGAGTTATAAACAGTGAGAGAGAGAGAGAAAAGTCTTCTTTCCATTGGTTCACTCCCCGGATGGCAGCTATGGCTGGTGCTGTGCCAATCTGAAGCCAGGAGCCAGGTGTTCCTCCTGGTCTCCCATGCGGGAGACTTCCTAGGCCACAGCAGAGAGCTGGAATGGAAGAGGAGCAACCTGGACCAGAACCCATATGGGATGCCAGCGCTGCAGGCGGAGGATTAACCAAGTGAGCCACGGCGCTGGCCCTTATTTTTATTTATTTGAAAGACAAACAAGAAGAGACACACACACAGAGGAAGATCTTGCATCCGCTGGTTCACTCCCCAAATGGCTGTAACAGCCGGGGAAGGACCACACAGAAGGCAGGAGCTTGGAAATCTGTTTGGGTCTCCCACGTGAGTGCAGGGGCCCCAGCACTTGGACCATCTCTCATTGCTTTCCTAGGTGCATTAGCAGGAAGCTGAGTTAGAAGTGGAGCAACCTGGACTTGAACCGGCACCCATATGGGATGCCAGCATGGCAGGCAGTGGTTTAACCTGGTGTGCCACAACGCCAGCCCCAGCCTCTCCATTTCTTACTCCTGTCTTGCTTTCTCTTGATAGCCTGTGTGACATTGCAAGGGAGTAGTCGAATGACCAGCTCAGAAACATGCCACCTCGGGGGCAGGTTTTCTCACAGGTCTCAGAGCGTGACCATTGGTTTATTTGATGCTTTTCGGCAAGTAAATGGTGCAAGGAAAGCTGGACAGGGTGGGTGTTTGGCGCAGTTGTTAAGATACTGCTTGGGGAGCCGGCACTGTGGCGCAGCGGCTTAATGACCTGGCCTGAAGCGCCGGCATCCCATATGGGCGCCGGATCGAGTCCCAGCTGCTCCACTTCCGATCCAGCTCTCTGCTATGGCCTGGGAAAGCAGCAGAAGATGGCCACGCCCTTGTGTCCCTGCACCCATGTGGGAGACCTGGAAGAAGCTCTGGGCTCCTGGTTTCGGATCAGCACAGCTCTGGCCGTTGCAGCTAACTGGGGAGTGAACCACAGGGTGAGAGACCTCTCTCTCTCTCTCTCTCTCTCTCCCCCTCTGTCTGTCTCTCTCTCTCTCTGCCTCTCCTCTCTCTGTGTAACTCTGACTTTCAACTAAATAAATAAATCTTAAAAAAAAAAAAAAAGATAGTGCTTAGGACGGCTGCGGTTTCCTGCTAATGTACACCCTGGGTGGGGGGCAGAGGTCACTGCCACCCACGTGGGAGACCCCGATTGAGTTACCGGCTTTGACCTGGCCCGGGTCTGGAGGCTGAGAATATTTGGGGAAGGAACCCGAAGATGGAAGATCTTTCTGTCTCTCCGTATGTCTGTCCATGTCTCTCTCTATGCCTTCCAAATAAAACAACAATAAATAACTAAATGCCATGGCCAGCAGCTGGGGACAGCTCCTGGAACCTGTGGTTGAGTGGCCAGGCCAAGTGGTTGAATTCTGCCTCTGACACCCCCGCTCCCCTCCAGCGGGGAAAGAAAAAAGTCACACAGGAAGGGAAGCCATGCTGCCTGGGAATTCCCCAGTAGAAACAATTCCCAGGTTGCCTTTGACCCCAGCTTTGAACTGGGGGGAGGGGGAGCCTCTCCCACCGCCACCCCTGCCCTTCCCCCACCCCTTCCTGCTCCCTTTTCTTGTGCTTCCTGGGTGGCGCGGGGTTGTGATGTCTTGAATACCCAAGAGTGAGGCTGAACATATGTGAACCCTTCCTAATCCTGCTAATCTTTCTTCAAAAACCGTCCTCAAAGTGTAGGCAACGTCCCCATGATAAAGAGAGCATGAGTGAGCCCCAGCATTTTAATGCCAAATAATCTTCCCCGAGGGGGAGGGGCGGCTGCCTGGAGGGAGCGGAGGCAGTAGCTGCCCCATCCCGAGTCTCCTGTAACTTGCACAGTGAGCGGCAGGCAGGTCTGAAAGCAATGCAGGAAGAGAGCGACTTTGCTTTCAGACTTGAGGCTGTTCCCTCCCTGTGGCTATTAGGGGGTCATTAGTTGCGACACAGACACCCCCCGCCCTTTCCCCAGGCACACAGTGAGCTGGGGGCTTTGCAGGGCCTTTGAAGCTGATTAGAGAAACTGAATGGAAGTGCCTTGCCTTCTGAAAGCACACTTTGGATGTGAGCAGGAGTTGAGACTTTACCCTCTCCCTTCTCTCTCTCTTCTGGCCACTCAACGACAACTGAGCCTCTTCTGAGAACAGCTGCCCACGGCTGTGCAAATGTCTGCTCGAGACAGGTGCATGTGGGCCTGGCACCTTCATTTCAAACCCAGGGATAAGCCTCCTAAGCAGAGCCATTGTGCCCTGCGTGAGGGAGAACTGGGTTTCTTTCAAAGGCAAGAAAGTGAACATCCATTCATGTGTGAGTGTGGACTGCCCCACGTGGAAAGAGACCCTTCATGAGTGGGCCAGAGGGATGCTTAAAGGGGGTGGGGGAGGAGCCTGAATAGGACCCCTGCTGTGGTCAGGAGCTAAAAAAGAGGGCTCCCTCCACTGGCCTTCTCAGCTTTCTATGCTGGCCTTAATTGAATAAACAGAGGGAGGGTGGGGTCATCGCAGGCGTGAAGTCCCCTGGGATTTTTATGGCACCACCATGTGGAGTTTAATATCTATGTGGTTGGGGCTGGTGCATCAGGTTAAGCCATTGTCTGCAGTGCCAGCATCCCCATAAGCACTTGTTTGTGTCCTGGCTGCTCCACTTCAGATCCAGCTCCCTGCTAACTTACCTGGGAAAGCCATGGAAGATGGCCCAAGTGCTTGGGCCACTGTACCTACATGGG
The DNA here is from genome assembly GCF_964237555.1 of Oryctolagus cuniculus. Taxonomy (NCBI): domain Eukaryota; kingdom Metazoa; phylum Chordata; class Mammalia; order Lagomorpha; family Leporidae; genus Oryctolagus; species Oryctolagus cuniculus. The sequence goes on from NC_091435.1 coordinate 12,012,723, forward strand.
AGACCCCGAAGAATCTCCTGGATCCCAGCTTCTAATCTGCCTAGCTCCAGCCGTTGTGGCTATTTGGGGAGTGAACCAGATCTCTCTCTCTCCCTTTCTCTCTCTTCCTCTCTGTAACTTTGCCTTTCAAATAAGTAAATATTTTTAAAAAATCCACATGGTCATCACAGCATGTCTTCCTTCCTGGTCTCGGATGAGACACAGGTGCACCCTGGGAAGGGGGGAGGTGGGCATTGCAGACAGGCAAAGAGATAATGCGACCTTGCAGGGGTGGCAAGAATCCCAGCTCCCCTAGACCTAGCAAACTGTAGACCTGCTCACTCCATGTCAGAATCAGTTGCCAGCTGGTTCTCGGGTTTTTACCAGACCAACAGGAGAGATGTGGCTGCCAATGCCCTGCCCTCAGCGTCGTCCCCAGGGCCAGTGCTGGTAGCCGAGCGCCCGCCCCTTTGGAGATTTGCAGGTCAAGGTGTAGGAGGAGTTTCTCAGCCCAGCGAGCAACCCTGGCTCACTGCAGTCTTCTGTGGCAGCTCAGCTTTCAGCCCCAGAGGGTGGGGAGTGAGGACCCCAGGGACCCCAGGACATTCATCAGGGTTGTTTTTTTTTTTGAGCTTACTTCCTGTGCACCTTTGCTGAAGAAAGGAGTCTGCTAACCCAGTGACTGACTGTGTGGGTTGTCACTTCCCCTATAGTATAAGCAAGGCTGCTGCTTCAACAGCTGTGGGCTCACATTGGGTTTTGTGTGTTCGCTTCCCTCATGCTCCCTGGCTAAATACACCTGAATGCATCTCTGTGTGCATCCGTACCCAGAGAGACTGCCTGAGACAGGGCTGCAGAGCGGTGAGGGGGCTCCAAAGGACTCACGGAAAAATGGACCTAAAAGATGTCTATTTTGATGCAAAATGTTTTTGTAGTCCATGCATAATTTTTTTTCATCATACACATGTTCCATGAACTTGAAGCCCTTTATACTGTATAACATATAAAACTGCTATATGTAGCATGTGCATTTCCTCATGTGTGCACACACACTTATGGAGGGCCTCAAAAAGTTCAGGGAGAATGCCTAGTATTTTATTTGTTTGTTTTTTGAAAGACTTCTTTATTTATTTTAAAGTCAGAGTTACAGAGAGAGAGGGGGAGAGAGAGAGAGAGAGAGAGAGAGAGGTCTTCCATGTGCTGGTTCACTCCCCGGATGACTGCAATGGCCAGGGCTGGGCAGGCAGAAACCAGGAGCCTGGAATGTCATCTGGGTCTCCCAAGCACTGGGACCATCTTCTGCTGTCCTCTCAGGCACACTAGCAGAGAGCTGGAGCAGTCCACTTCAAACCAGTACCCATATGTGATGCAGGCATTTCAGGCAGTTGGCTTAACCCCCTGCTCCACAAACCAGTGCCTCCCATGATTCTTTTTTTTTTTTTTTTTTTTTGATGCCTCCTCATATCTAACAGAGGAGCCACTTTAGTTAATTTGCTGTGTACGTTTATAATTTCATCAACTTACCCCGGTTGTTCAAGCAAAAGAGGCTCAGCGGATAGACCTTCTGCACCTGCTGTTGCTCCCACCTGCGTTTTGCAAACGACTTGCTGAGTAACCTTTGAAAGGATCAGTGCCCCGGGGGCAGCACCCATGGACCGGTCCCCCAACATATGGGCGCCTTTGGCCCCTGGCTCACTGCTCAGAGAGCCCAGCTGGATTCTGGAGTTAACGTGCTGCCTCCTTGGTTCCCATTTGCCAGGAGGAAGGCTTTCAGCTTCTGCTTCTGCTTAGAGTTGCCTTGGTCTCACCTGCTCTTGGCCTTAGGCTGTCTTTGTGACTTCCACTTTGCCCCAGATTTACATGGCAGCCGTAGCACTGTGCACTTGCGTTGAATTTCTTGGGTGCTTCTGAATTCAGCCTTGTGGTAAGTCCTCTGCTAAGTTTCCACGCTGCTGGAATAGGCTGAATTGCAGAGCCTGGGGTCTGGCTTCGCCGTCAGCAATGTGAACACACACATTTGGAGGATTGTGGACAGCACAGTGGTGAACAGAAAGTGCTCACTGCAGAGAGCGAGAATCCTAATTCTGGCCGTCCTGTTCCTTCTCTCAGGCCCTTTGCACTGTCTAAGGACAGCGAGGCCACGGTTGTCTCACCAGTAAGCTGGAGGTTGTGACGGAGCTGTGTGAGAACCGTATGGAAGAGTATGTGTAAAGGCCCCACGGCAAGTGTTTGGGGCAGTGGTCGAGCCTTTGCTTGGAATGCCTGCTCCCTTATCAGAGTGCCTGGCTTCGAGTCCTGGCTCCACTCCTGCCTCCAGCTTCCTGCTAATGCTCACAGGTGTCCTTGCCACCCATGTGGGAGGCCTGGATTGAGATCCTGGCTGTGGCTTCCATCTGGGTATTTGGGGAGTGAATTAGTAGATGGGAGATCTCGCTCTGTCTGTGTCTCTCTGTCTCTGCCTTTCAAATAAACTCAGTAGATAATTTTGGAGAATTTTTTAAAAAATAATTAAATCTAAAATACTCTCATGGGCTCTTCAGCCATATCCAAATGCCTTAAGGGCTGATTCTGAGGCCAGAGTGCTATTTAGGACATCTGCCATTCTATGAGTCTGCTGTGTATCCCACTTCCCATGTTGGATCGTTCCCTTCCTTTTTGATTCTATCAGTTAGTATTCACAGACACTAGTCGTGTTTGTGTGATCCCTTTGACTCTTAGACCTATCAGTGTGATCAACTGTGAACTGAAATTGATCACTTGGTCTAGTGAGATGGCGTTGGTACATGCCACCTTGATGAGATTGTATTGTATTTTAGGCATGGAAAGCCAAGACACTCTGGAAAAAAAAAAGAAGAAGACCTAAATGAAAGATCTCTGTGAGTGAGATCCCAGTGGAAAGAATGGGGCCATCAAAGAAGGAGGTACCTTTCTCTGAAGGGAGGAAAGAACTTCCACTTTGACTATGACCCTGTCAGAATAAGATCGAAGTTGGCGAACCCAAAAGGCTTCCATGGCCTTGGAAACTCATGACTAGAGCCTAGGGAGATTACTAACACCATAAACAAGAGTGTCAAATTGTTAAGTCAACAACAGGAGTCACTGTGTACTTACTTCTCATGTGGGATCTGTCCTTAATGTGTTGTCCAATGTGAAGTAATGCTATAACTAGTACTGAAACAGTATTTTACACTTTGTGTTTCTGTGTGGGTGCAAACTGATGAAATCTTTAATTAATATATACTAAATCGATCTTCTGTATATAAAGATAATTGAAAATGAATCTTGATGTGAATGGAATGGGAGAGGGAGCGGGAGATGGGAGGGGTGCGAGTGGGAGGGAAATTATGGAGGGGGGAAGCCATTGTAATCCATAAACTGTACTTTGGAAATTTATATTTACTAAATAAAAGTTAAAAAATAATTAAATCTGAAGTAAAACACAATGATATGAATCCACACCCAAGAGGAGTTGATATATATATATGTATGGTTCCAACTTGAGAAATATGTGTAAAAAATGTAGGCTTCCAAATGGGCTTATAATTTGAGAAGATAAAGAGATATAAAGACCTTGAAGACAAAATATTGATCATTTATCTTTGTATCTCCAGTAGCTGCAACTGGATTTTAACTTAAGCTTCATAGATACTTGTAGAAAGGAAGAAGCAGGGGCTGGTGCTGTGGCGTAGTGGATTAAAGCCCTGGCCTGCAGTGCCAGCATCCCATATGGGCGCTGGTTCTAGTCCTGGCTGCTCCACTTCAGATCCAGCTCTCTGCTATGGCCTGGGAAAGCAGTAGAGGATGGCCCAAGTCCTTGGGCCCCTGCAACCATGCGGGAGACCCAGAAGAAGCTCCTGGCTCCTGGCTTTGGATCGACACAGCTCCAGCCATTGCAGCCATCTGGGGAGTGAACCAGCGAGTGGAAGACCTCTCTCTCTCTCTCAGCCTCTCCTCTCTCTGTGTAACTCTGACTTTCAAATAAATATTAAAAAAAAAGAAAGGGAGAAGCAAAGAGAGGCAGAGAACAAGGGAGAGAGAAATGGAATAACTCTGAGGCCCCTTATGTCTGGGTTGTAAACAAACAGCTCTTCTGTCTGCTTTTCAATTTTTAACTTTCACTGATAAGTAACAGTTATGCGTATGTCTGGGGTACCAAGTGATGTCTGATACACGCATACTTTTGTAATGTGCAAATCCAGGCAAATGTGTCTATCTCCCCAAACATTGGTGAACACATTCAAAATACAGTGGACACGTTCAACATGATGTCTGCTGGCTTTGAGCATACACCGCAGTGCACTGCTGTTGCTTGTGCTTGGGAAGACAACAGCAGCTCTTTCTCCTACTTAACTTAGTGCCCGGCCTTCAATTCCACGCCCTCCTAGCCTGCCCCCCACTCTCCCCTGCCTCCAGTAACCACCATTCTCCTCCCAAGGTCTCTGAGACCATGTTTCCACGGATGAGAAGGTCAGGCAGTACTTGTCTTTCTGTGCCTGGCCATTTCCCTTACCATAGTGACCACCAGTTCCATCCAAGCTGTCACAAATGGCAGGATTTTACCCACCGGATGTTCCACTGTGTACACGCGCCGCATTTCCCATGTTCGTTCCTTGGCTGATGGACACGGGCTGCTGGCCTTTTCTGGCTGTTGTGAACAGAGCTGCCAGGTGTCTCTTCCACGGACTGATTAGAATGCCTTTGGCTACACCCCTGGGAGGGGCATGAGTGTATCAGAGGGCGATTCCATTTTTAATTTCTGAAGGACCTCCACGCTGTTTTCCACAATGGCTGTACTAATTTACATTCCCATCATCATTGTGCCAGCGTGCCTTTGGCTCCGCAACCCCACGGTGCGTGTTATCTTTTCTGTAATGGCCAGTCCAACTTGAGTGAGGTTGTATCTCCTTGTGGCTTTGACTTTCCTTTGGGGCTTTGACTTGCATTTCCCTGATGATTGGTGATGTTGAGCACTTCTTCGTGAACCCATTGGTTGTTGGCAAGTTTTCCTTTTTTTTTCTTTATTTATTTGACAGATAGATAGTGAGAGAGAGAGACAGAAAGGTGTTCCTTCCATTGCTTCACCCCCAAAATGGCCACCACACCCAAAGATACGCCTATCTGAAGCCAGGAGCCAGGTGCTTCCTCCTGGTATCCCATGGGGTGCAGAGCCCAAGCACTTGGACCATCCTCCACTGTATTCCCAGGCCACAGCAGAGAGCTGGCCTGGAAGGGGGCAACCGGGACTAGAACCCGGCGCCCATATGGGATGCTGGTGCTGCAGGCGGAGGATTAACCAAGTGAGCCACGGCGCCGGCTCGGTAAGTTTTCCTTTGACAGATGTGTATTCTGATCTCTTGCCCATTTTTAATTGTATTATTTGAATTTTTGCTCCTAAGCTGTTTGAGTTCCACATATATTATGATTATTAACTGGCCCCTTATCAGATAGATTGTCTGTAATTTTTTTCTCCTATTCTCTAGGCTGGATCCAGTCCGGTGTTCTGCTAATGCACACCATGGGAGGAGGCAGGTGAAGCTCAAGTATGTGGGCTCCTGTCACCTATGTGTGGGAGACCTAGACTGAGTTCCTGGTTTCTGACTTTGACTTTGTCCAGCTGCAGCTGTCATGAGCATTTGGGGAGTGAACAAAAGATGAGAAATCTCTCTCTCTCTCTCTCTCTCTCTCTCTCTCTCTCATCTCCATCTCTCTCTCCCTGCTTTTCAAATAAAAAATTAAAATAGCTTATTTTCAGTAGCTTTATAATATGCCTGCTTCCAGAAGGAGTGCGAGGAGTTTATGATGAATACAGACACATAGTCTACGGCCATACCACCTGAACGCACCCAATCACATCTGATGTTGGAATATAGACACATAACAACTCCTTGATTTGTCATGGGCATACGTCCCAATCAATCCTCTGTAAGTTGGAACCATCCTGTCAAAAATGCATTTAATACACCTAATCCACCAAATACAGCTAGCCTGGCCTACCTTAAATGAGTGCAGAACACTTAAACTAGCCTACAGTTGAGTAAAATCACCTAATACAAAGTCACCTTTATAATAAGGTGCTGAAATGCTCACATAACTTATTGACTACTATGCTAAAAGCAAAAACCAGAATAGTTCTTTCTATAGGTATGCCATCAAACCAAATAAAGTTAAAAGATGTTAGGTCAAACCATTGTTAAGTCAGGGTCCATCTATATCCAATAAGATGATTAAAATATGAACAACAGGGGCCAGCACTGTGGCCTAGCAGATAAAGCTGTCTTTTGCAACACTAGCGTCCCATATGGGTGCCAGTTCTTGTCCCTGCTGCTCTACTTCCAATCCAGCTCCCTGCTAATGTGCTTGGGAAAGCAGCAAAAGATGACCCAAGTGTTTAGGGCCCTGTCACCCACATTGGAGACCGAGATGAAGCTCCTGGCTCCTGGCTTCCAGCCTGGCCCAGTCCTGGCCATAGTGGTTATCTGGGTAGAGAACCAGTGGATGGAAGATCTCTCTTTGTTTCTCTCTCTCTCTCTCTCTCTCTGTAACTCTGACTTTCAAATACATTTTAAAAATTAAAAAATATAAATAAGCACTGGGAAATTGTGGACACAGGGAGAAATTAATAATAATAATACCATAGGGAACATAAGGTATAATTCATGCCATCCAGCCAATGCATTACTGAACCATGTGCCAGACACTTGGGTTATTGTGGTAAACACAACAGAATTCTCGTGGGAGATGCAAATATCAATCCATATATAATGCTTTGGATGAAAAAGATAGATGGTTCCTAGCTAGACTAATGGCTGTGGGATGAGCTGAGTTGGGATTGGCTGAAGTGCTATTCCAGAAAGATCTCCCAAGGAAAGAGTGGCCGGGCTGAGCCATGGGCTGGCATTAGCCATGACAAAAGGGATTGAGAAGGCTTGATTCACGCGCAGCATGAGCACACCAGGGAAGCTGGTGGCCGGTGACACTCGTGAGCAAAAGTGGACCTCAGTGTGGACAGGAAGGCAGGGGCCAGATAGTACTGGATCCGTGGGCCACTGTGATGGCTTGAACTGTGTTCCCCTTAAAAAGGACGTTGGAGTCCTGCCTCCACCTCAGAATGTGGCCTTCCTCGGAGATAGGAGGGTCTTTAGAGGAGTAACTGTGTATGGGGTGGCCAGGATGAGCCTTAATTCAGCACGACTGATGTCCTTATAGAAGGAGAAAATTTGGATGCAGAGACAGAGAGAGCGCACATGGAGGGACACGGGACGTCAGTGGCCGGATTTACAGAGAGATTGTCTGTAAATCTGTCTGTAATCTACCTGACAATCGATCTGGGCTCCACAAGCCCAGGAGCGAGGTCAGAGATCTTCTCTTCCAACCTTCAGCAGGATCCGACCCTCCTGACACGTGGATTTTGAACTTCTGGTCCCTAGAACAGCAAGACCATAAACAGGAGCACAGAGTGTTTCAACTCCCTCTCTCCCTGACATGACACTTTGGTATGCAACCCTGGACACTTAGGACAGCCTTGCCACGGGTTTGTGTTCTACCCCAAGGGCAATGAGACACTGTTAGAGATGTGTAGCAGGGCAGAGAAATCGTTCAATTCTCATCACAAAATAAAGGTGGCATTGGCTCCTGGGTGGAGGATGTGTTAGTGGAAGGCAGGGTGGGTCTTTATTTGCTGACCCTTGTAGGGGAGAAAAAAGTACTACCTTTTCCTCTGCCATTGCAGGAGTCCCGGGTGACACCCCACAACAAAGGACAGAGCAGAAGCAATGTATCCAGTAAGGTTTTACATGACATGGGAGCCTTCAGGAAGACGGCGCCAAGTGGACTGTGCGTAAGGCTTAGGTTCAATGAACGGCAGTTGAGTAGAAGCTTGCTGGCCAAGGGGTGCGAGCTGACGGTAACAAACCAGGGGGACACAGCAAACCTTGGTTGCTCAGATTCTTCCTGGCCTCTCTATAGATTTCTTGCCATAAGGGGTGGGCCTGGCCCCTGACCCGGAAGAGCTTCTGATCTCCCCCCACACACACATCCTACCCAGGAGGTAGGTCAGAGAAAGGCATGGGGGAGATGGAATGGTGACCTTTCTGTTTTTGCTATGTTCTCAGTTTCCCAGGTGCCATGTTTTTAGGGTAGCGTGCTCTGAACTCCAACATTCTCAAAGTGACAAAGAAAGCATTCGTAACAATGTAATTTTTAGTAGAAGATCGAACATACAAGTTCTTCAAGGGAGTATTTTTCCTTTAGGCTCAAAGCTAAAGAAAGTTTAATGTGATGGCCGCATGCAAGGACGTACAAACAACATAACCTCTATGTTTTTCCCCAAGACATAAAAGTGTTGTTCTCACATCACTGTTTCTTATCTGAGGGGACTTCAAAAGTTCATGGAAGTGGGATTTACAGATAAATGCTTGCATCATTTTTTCATGCCATGCACTTTCTAGGACTGTTTGAAGGCCTCTCAAATGGTGAGACCCCAGAGCCTAAATCGAATGCCTACCCTATCTGCAGTTTCGGGGGTGTTGCGTGAGGGCTGGAGGGGGCCCCAGGCAAGCACGCGTGCGGGTGTCGCTCACACCGATACCAGAGCTCTCTCTTTCCCGTAACATATTCTTTTTGCTTTTTTGCTGGACCAATGGTTAACTGAACTTAAGCCTATTTCAATTTTTTAAAGATTTATTTATTTATATGAAAGGCAGAGTTACAGAGAGGCAGAGGCAGAGAGAGAGAGAGAAACAGAGAGGTCTTCCATCCTCTGGTTCAGTTCCCAGATAGCTGCAACAGCCGGAACTGTGCAGATCTGAAGCCAGGAGCCAGAAGCTTCTTCTGGGTCTCCCATGCGGGTACAGGGGCCCGAGGACTTGGGCCATCTTCTGCAGCTTTCCCAGGCAGTAGCAGAGAGCTGGATCAGAAATTCTGCAGCCAAGATTTGAACTGGAGCCCATATGGGATGCTGGCCCTGTGGGCGGTGACTTTACCTGCTATGCCACAGCGCCAGCCCCTAGGACTATTTCAGTTTTAAGTAATACTCCTCAAACCATTAGTTTTACTTTTCATTTATGTTTTTATTGCCTGTATGGATTTCTTTAGTTTCATTATTTACATTCACCTACTTTTTATTGAATTTAATTCTTTAAAAAGATTTACTTGAGGCCAGTGTTGTGGTGCACTGAGTTAAGCGGCTGCTTGCAATTTGAAGTCCTGGCTGCTCAACTTCCAACCCAGCTCCCTGCTAATGCCCCTGGGAGAGCAATGAAAGATGGCCCGAGTGCTTGGGTACCTGCCTAGGCATAATATGGTGAAATGCAGAGAGGAAGAGAACCGGCTCATGAGATTTTACAAAGAACACGGAAACAAACCAATGAGACTTGGAACAGACGTCCCACCAGCAGAGAAGTAGATCAGGACATAACGGGTCAATGTTGCTAGGATTTTGTTAAACACAGGAGCAGTGCGCTGCGCCGAATGCTTGTGTCCTATCAGAATCCTTGTGTTGGAGTCCTCGCCCCTCACCCGGGGAACGGTCTCAGGAGGAGGAGCCTTTTAGGGTGATGAAGTCGTGAAGAGGAGGCCCTCGTGACCGGGATCTGAGCTCTGGGAAAGGAGACCCAGAGAGTGCTCCCGCCTTCTCCCCACCGTGGGAGGGGACCTTGAGGAACTGGCAACCTGCACTCTGCGCGAAGGCCCCCACCGGAGCTCAGCCGTGCTGGCACCACGTTTGCAGACTCCCAGCCTCCAGGGCTATGAGCAATAAATTTGCATTGTTCATAATGGTGCTTTCCCCCCCCGCCCCTCTAGTAGCCTGAACGAATACAGGGAGGGTTACATGGAGAGAACTGATTTAAAGCTGGCACCGCAGCTCATTAGGCTAATCCTCTGCCTGCGGTGCCGGCACCCCAGGGTTCTAGTCCCAGTTGGGGCGCCGGTTTCTGTCCCGATTGCTCCTCTTCCAGGCCAGCTCTCTGCTGTGGCCCGGGAGTGCAGTGGAGGATGGCCCAAGTGCTTGGGCCCTGCACCCCATGGGAGACCAGGAGAAGCACCTGGCTCCTGGCTACGGATCAGTGCAGTGCACCGGCCGCAGCACGGTGCCGGAGCGGCCATTGAGGGGTGAACCAATGGAAAAAAAAAAAAAAAAGGAAGACCTTTCTCTCTGTCTCTCTCTCTCTCACTGTCCACTCTGCCTGTCAAAAATAAATAAATAAATAAATAAATAGGAACTGAATTAAAGGAACGAAAAGCCAAACTGTGCAGCATGAAGTAGAGGCAGAAACGAGGGACCAAAGCACGTGTCCCAGCGATCTCGCCTTTGAGTGAAAGAGTCTGGGAAGTAGTCAGACGTCCTCGGGAAGAAACTGCAGGTGCAGTGTGGGCTCCGACCACCTTGCCCGGCTCCTTCCCTCACATTCTCACCTCCTGCCTTGCTTGTTGCCTGGATTGGCTTCCGACGCCATCTTTCTTTGCCTACATTTTTGCTGTGTGGCTGCTTTCCCTAGAATTCTCCCTTTAGCGGTGGGAGCTTCCGAGCCCTCCTCTTCCGTCTCTCTCCAGCAGTCCACCACTCTCTCCAGCCTCCATGCAGGCCTCCCTCTGCTGGATTCAATTTCCTGTCTCTTCTTCCCTGCTCTCTCCTCCATGCAGACACCACGAAGAGCCTCCTCTGTGGTTCCGGCCAAGCCGCAGTCCCCAGAGACTCTTCCCAAGGTCCATCTGCCCCAGGCAGGTTCCAGTCCACCATACGGCTCTGGAGGAGAGTGGCTTCCAACCAAGCTTAGGTCTTGTCAGTGCCACAAAATCAACCACTTTGTGAAGTCCACGGAGTTATCCCCTACACCCACCCATCCTAGCAACCCTAAAGACGTGTCGTCTTCCACCAGGGCTGCAGGAAGGCACGAGGCTGAAGATGCTGAACTCACGAGGCTTCCTTTATTCGGGACGGGGCAGCCAGGGTCTGCGTCTATCTCTGACCATGGAGTGGACACTCAGCATGACCTGGGAAACAGCTTTAGGAAACACTGGAGGAGTATCTGGGGGTGTTTAAGGGGCTCCGTTCTTATTCCTGAAGCCCCAGCATTCCTTCTATATTAGCAATGTGTGGTTAAATTTAACAAGTAGAACTCTGGGGGTCTGGTGCTGTGGCAGGTCCTTAGGGTTGGATGAGGTCATGGCAGGGGAGCCCCTGTGACAGCGTTGGCAGCTTCGTGAGAAGATGGGGAGTGCCCCAAGCTCGCAGGCTGGCCCTGCCTGGTCAGAGGATGCCCACGCTGTGCTACAAAGTGGCAAGAAGGCTGGTGCCCTACTCTGGGCTTCCAGCCTCCAGGACCATGAGCCGAACACACTTCTATTTCTTACAACCATAGCAACAGAGAGCAGACTGACAGTGGGTTTTGTCAGTACAACAGCATCGTTCAGGCAGCAAATAGTTGAACTGTAACTGCAGGGAGTGCGAAGGTAGCTGGAGCTACCCTGTCCTCTTCTCAGGGGTCTCCAGGACAGGTGACTCTGTGTCATGACTGCTGGGGCAGCAAGACCCCCACGACCTGGCTGCCACCTTCCTGCAGCCCCGCCCTCCCCACACCGGGCTGTGCTGTGCTTTACTGAGATGCTGTGAGTGAGCCTGGCCGTGGTGCCAGCCCAAGAATGTAACACAGTGGAGCAGCACCAGAAATGAGAGTGAGGGACCCCAGGTGATCTTGGCCATGGACTGGGTGACACCAGGCATGCCCCTTATCCTCCCTAGGAGCTGGTAGCCTGTAGGAAGATGAATGAGCCTCTAGCATCCCATGGACCTTCCGAAGGAGCCTCCTGGGGATGGAGGTGAAGCTTTGAGCACTGAACCTGATTCCGGGCAGGTGCTCAGCGAGTGAAAGTCATTGTCATTGCCGCTCTCACTTCTTGTTGAAATGCAGACTTGGGGATGAGGGGGTACCGGAGCTGTATAGATCTGGAGTGTGTGCACTGAAACACGCAGTCCAGGCTGGTGAGGCTGGTGTGGACCCCTAGCAGGCTGATACTCAGGAGAGTTGAGTTTTCTTGGCCAAATCTCAGCTCCTTCCTGAACCGGACTCATTGGAAAGCAGCCCCTTAGTTTTCTGGAGCTTACCATCTCTCCCCTTTACAAAATAGAATCAAACCAAGAAACTGGGAATAAGCAAAGACAAATCAAAACTCTTCCTACTGTACAGAATGTATGCCCCCAGATTCATGCTTGTCACTCATGGGGGAAACTCTTTCATCCCCAATAATACTAAACTATCACCTTAATAATAGCAAATATACGTTGAGTTTATTGTAACATTAATCCCTGCCCTGAGCACTTGATGTGCATTATTTGATTTCTTCTTTTTTTTTTTTTTTTTTTTTTGGACAGGCAGAGTGGACAGTGAGAGAGAGAGACAGAGAGAAAGGTCTTCCTTTGCCACTGGTTCACCCCCCAATGGCCGCTGCAGCCGGCGCACCGTGCTGCTCCGAAGCCAGGAGCCAGGTGCCTCTCCTGGTCTCCCATGGGGTACAGGGCCCAAGCACTTGGGCCATCCTCCACTGCACTCCCTGGCCATAGCAGAGAGCTGGCCTGGAAGAGGGGCAACCAGTACAGAATCCAGTGCCCCGACCGGGACTAGAACCCGGTGTGCTGGCGCCGCAAGGCGGAGGATTAGCCTAGTGAGCCGCGGTGCCAGCCTTGATTTCTTCTTAACAATGCCTTTCAGTAAGTACTCTTGCCATTCCCATTTTACAAGGAGGGAAGGGGAGGCACGTGACAGTACTTCAGAAAACTCTTGGAGGGGCCAGCGCTGTGGTGCAGCAGGTTAACGCCCTGGCCTGAAGCACCAGCATCCCATATGGGCGCCAGTTCGAGACCCGGCTGCTCCACTTCTGATCCAGCTCTCTCTTGTGGCCTGGGAAAGCAGTACAAGATGGCCCAAGTGCTTAGGCCCCTGTATCCTCGTGGGAGACTTGGAAGAAGCTCCTGGCTCCTGGCTCCGGATCAGTGCAGCCAACTGGGGAGTGAACCAGTGGATAAAGACCTCTCTCTCTGCCTCTCCTCTCTCTGTGTAACTCTGACTTTCAAATAAATAATTCTTTTTAAAAATTCCTAGAGAATGGGATTAAAAGGAAGTTTATTTTGATATAAAAATTTGAAATCCACGCCTAGTTTTAAAAAAGATTTATTGAGCTATGTCTCTGAAAGGCAGAGTGGCAGAGAGAGGAAGAGACAGACAGACAGATAGACACAGAGAGAGCTTCCATCATCTGGTTCATTTCTCAGTGCCTGCAGCAGCTGGGGCTGAGCCAGGCCAAGCCAGGAGCCAGGAGCTCCACCTGGGTCTCCCGCGTGGGTTTCAGGAGCCCAGGGACTTGAGCCATCCTCTGCTGCCTCCCGGGCGCATTTGCAGGGAGCTGGGCTGGCAGCAGAGAAGCCTGGGCTGGAATCCGTGTTCTGACGTGGGATGTGGGCCTTGCAAGTGGCGGCTTACCCAGCGGGGCCGCACCCCCATCGTCTACATTTTCTGTGGACTTTCTGACCATCTCTCACATGCATGGACTTCAATTTCCTTCTGGACCAAAACAAACTGACCGTCTAACTCCATTTCCTGGAAGTGCTCTTGGAATTTGCCAGGGTCACTAAGCCCGCGAGTTTTGACACTTTGTCCCTGCAAGCACTCCTGATTAACTAGGCAGCTGAAGAACAGGCCCTTGGGGACCTGGGGAGGCATGAGTGCCCAGGGCTGGGCAGGCACGGAGACCCCGGTGTTGTGCTTGGACCACACAGAGCCCTTTCACCCTTTCTATTTCATTTCCATAGAAAATGGTCGATTCCATTTGGAAGCTTCTGTCTAAAACCAGGGCTGTGTGCCATACCCTGGAGGGTGAGTGATTGCCGTTTTGGACAACTCGCTGCTTTAAGAGTGGGGAAGACATCTATTACTTGCAAAGGAAGGTAGGCAAATGACGTACTGCACCAGCCTGTGAGGTGCTCCTGTGGCCTCTGACAGGTCCCCTGTGATGCCAGTGCTGGGTGATGGCCGGCGCCCATGTGCTCTGACTCGGGTGTACAAAAAGTGCACTTCTGCAGGTTTCCAATCCTTCCTCTCTTCCTTCCTTCCTTCTCCCTTTTTTCTTTCATCTTCTCTCTTCTTCCTTTCTCCCTCTCTTCTTCCTCTCTTTCTTTTCCTTCCTTCCTTCCTTCCTTCCTTCCTTCCTTCCTTCCTCCCTCCCTCCCTTCCTTTTCCCCTCTCTACCCACCCTACTTCTTTCCTTGTCTCCTTCCCCTCCATCCGTATCTCCCTCTTTCCCTGGGGGAAGCTGGCAGACAGAGCAGCACGCCTGGGAGAGGTGGGTGTCTGGGGAACTGAGCTGAGTCCCAACAGTGATGTGAGAGTGAGGCGTTGGGGTCTCGCCTCGCCCTGTCACTGGGTACCCGCATGGCCAGCCCCACCGCACTCCGTGGCAGCCCAGTTCCCAGCCCCAGAGGCCTCGCTGCGGGCACCGCTCGCTCGGTCTCCCTCATCTGTCAGTGGGGGTCCTGGGGCAGAGGAGGCGCTGTCTGCTCCTGTTCTGATGGTAATTTACAAGGCAGGCTGCCCTTGTGGTCAAGTAGGTGAACACAATGTCCCCATCTTGGTTGTCACAGAGAGGGTGCTTTCTCCTAGGGCCACGGGCGGGAGGCTGAGAGCCATTAAGAAAATGGAGTGTGCCATCTTCACAGCGCAAATATTTTCCCGGGCCATAATACCCTCTTAAGAGGACCTCAAGTGGCCGGGCCTCGTCCCCCGCACTCCCAGGCACGCCACCGATCGTTTGTCACGGCCGCTGGCATTTGCGGGAGGAGAGGGCGAGAGAAAGACGGGACCGCGCGCATCCCCCAGAGATCTTGGCCTCTGTGGCCTGTGGCACTTTATCTCCAGGACAAAGGGCCCCAGGCCTTTCTCTAGCCAGTCGCTTAAGCCTCATCGATAAATCAGGGTCCAGAGAAAGCCATTCAGAGGCGGCCTCTCCCGGTCGCTGTCCCCTCCGACATAGGTGGGATGGGAGGGGTGCTCGGCCCCTTCGCCCCGCCCCGCGCCCTTTGTCACTCTCCGCGTGGGACAGAAGATGCGTTGTGGGCCTGAATGGGGGGGATTGTTTCCATGCTCCGGCCATTCATGCCCGCCCCTCCCCTGTTGTAAAACACCAGCCCGGCTGGGGAACAGCGGCCCCATTGTGCGGCGCCCATACCACCCAGATTTCACCTCCGTCCTCCCCAGCGCCTTTTTTGTTTCCAGTCAAAGGAAAGCGTTTGCTCAGGGGAGGGGCGGGGTGCAGCTCCTGCCTCCGCTACAAGGACGCGAAAGGCAAGATTGATGGGGGAAAGTTCACCTAGAAAACCAGGGTACATTTCTGGCCGGCCAAGGCCAGTTGTTTCATTGTCCTGGGGCCATGTTTTTTGTTAATTATCTCTCACTCTCTCCTTTTATCCAGGAGAAAAGTAGCAAAGCGGGTAGAAAGGAACAGGATATAGAGGTCAGGGGTCCCTTTGGGCCACCTAGCTGTTCCATTTGAAATGCTGGGGTGGGCAAGGCCCAGGGCCAGGCCGGCCTAGGGTGGGGCGGAGGTAACAGTGACCATCAAAATAATAAGAAATTTGATTCTGTTATTTATGGCAAAGCTGTCTACCCTTCACCCCGCGTTCCTGCTTTGTCCAACTGCCAGGGTCTCTCTCTCTCTCTCTCTCTCTCATACACACACACATACACACACACACACACTCTTTTTCCTTTTTCATTTTAAGCCACACAAAACTGGAAGGGTGATTTCAGGAAAAGGGGGCGGGGGGACAATGAGGGAAAGGCCCGGAAAGTTGGTGCAGACAAGAACATGTTGTCAAGGAAATGAACCTTGGTGAGGGTAGGCATGAAACCACAGCTGCTGAATTTGGCCAGCCTCGGCCGCTGGTGGCAATGACAATGGTCCTTAATGGCAGTGCCCCAGCTCCACACACAAATAGGGCTCAGCCTGAAAGGGGAGGAAATGGGACAAAACAGTTCCTTGGGTGCCACTGGCAGAGAAATGACATCAATTTCAGTCGGGGGTTGTGGGAGGGAGAGGGGGAGAGGCCAAAGAATCTCCCTTGTTTCCCCACAGCAGCAAAAGCAAGTTCATAACTGGGCAACAAAGTAGCTTTGAACTGCAGCTGCACGCCACAGACACACTGTCTTTTTCCACCCAGAGATACAATCCTGTGTTGACCAGAAAGAGGGCGAAAAGAAACAGACACACACACACACACACACACTATTGAAAACCCCACAAGCCAGGGACAAGACGGGTGGGGGACGGGAGGAGACGTGTGTGGATCTTGGCAGATGCCAGGGCTAAGCTGCACCTCGGATAATGTGAGCTTCTTTGCCTTTCCGAGAGAAGGCGGCAATGAATGGGCTCACAGATTCTCAGCGAGACACTGCGCCCGGGCAGCTGTTGGCCAAGGGCAGCCATGTGTCCAGGAAGGAAGGAGAGCCCGCTCCCCCTCCCCCGGCAAGGCCCTGGCTGCCAGGTCCCCCACAGTGCTCAAGGGCCCTCGCTTCTCCCAGGTAGCCCTGGCACAGGGCAAATGTCTCATCCCAGGAGCGGGTGTCCCAGCAGCCCAGTGATGCGTCGATGGGAAGACACTGGAGGATCAGGGATGACCATGGACTTAGCGAGTCCAGCTTCTCCTGTTAGCCTAGGAACACAAGACTGGGTGGGAACCCGGAATCTTTATGAAAATGACAATCGAGACCACAACCAAGTTTTTTTAAAAAAACTTCATTTTATTTTATTTGAAAGTCAGAGTTCCAAAGAGAGAAGGAAAAAGAGATTTTACAGCTGCTGGTTCACACCCACAACACAACTCCCCACCCCACCCCCTCCCCAGCAGGTGGCCTCAATGTCCTGGGCTGGGCAAGGTCAAAGTCAAGAGCCAGGAGCTTCTTCCGGGTCTTCCACATGAGTGACAGGGGCCCAAACATGTGGGCCATCTTCTGCTCCTTTTCCCAGGCCATTAGCAGGGAGCTGGATCGGAAGTGGAGCAGTTGGGACTAGAACCGGTGCCCATGTGGGATGCCAGCATTGCAGGCGGTGGCTTTACCCAATTTGCCACAACACCAGCCCCAACCACCAGCTGTTAAGGTGGAAAGTTGACACATGCCATAAACAGCACAAAATCCAGAAATCTCATGTCTGTATGTGTGTGTTTTTGGTTCAAGATTTATTATATTTATTTGAAAAGTAGAGTTAGAGAGAGGGCAAGAAAGAGAGAGAGAGAGAGAGAGAGAGAGAGAGGCCTTCCACCACTGGTTCACTCCCCAAATGCCCACAACAGCCAAGATTGGGCCAGGCCGAAACCAGGAGTCTGGAAATCCGTCCTGGTCTCCCACGTGGATGCAGGGGCCCAAGCACTTGGGCCATCTTCTACGGCTTTCTCAGGTACATTAGTGGGGAGCTGGATTGGTGGCGGAGCAGCCAGGTCTAGAATCAGCACTATATGGGATGCCGGCATCATAGGCAGCACTTAAACCCACTGTGCCCCGTGTGTGTTTTGATTAACTTCTGGAAGCACCTCTGTGTTGCTCTTCCACAGTCCAGCTTCTTACCCCAGATATCTCAAACCTTGTCTTTCCTTTACCATGCCTGTTTCTGATGCCAGGCACCAGAGGATGTGTCTATACAGAAATACAATTTCCAGGCCAGCATCTCCCTGCCACCACACTGGGGACTGTGCACGGAGGCCATCGGGGTTATTCCTGGAGTGTTTGCACACCCTAACTGTCCAGACGTGACTGCAAAGTTGAATGAATCTCATTCAACTAACCCCTCTATTCCATCGCCCCTTAGCCCTAGCCCCAAATGCTCCCAGCCACTCTGATACCCATGGACATGGGGCGCATGGGTAAGAGAGAAAGCTGCGAAGCAAAGCAATGGACACCAATTGTTTTATAATTACAGACAAAACCAGAGATCTTCTACCTGCTGGTTTGCTCTCTGAATACTCACAACAGGAGGGGCTGGGCCAGGCCAGAGCCAGAAGCCAGAAACTCAACCTGGATCTCACACAAGGGTAGCAGGTACCCAAGCACGTGGGCCATCCCCTGCTGCGCCCAGGGTGTGCATTAGCAGGAAGTCAGAATCCAGTCTCAAACCCAGACACTCTGACCCAGGATGCAAGCATCCCAAGCAGTGCAGACAACAGTGCTAAGGGACTGTGGTGAAAACATCGAGCCGGTGCAAACTCTCCATGAAAAATGTGGGCGTGGGAACAAGTTGGTGGGGCTCTTCTGTGGTCTTGGAAGTGATGATGCAAATGAGGACCTTTTAGGTGAAGCTTTGTTAGCTTCCTGATAAAGATTCTACCCATGTGTCTTGTTGGTCACCGTCCATCCAGGTGGGTCCCGATCATCTTGAAAGTGCACTGTCTCCAGGCAGCCTTCCCTGACGGCCTCCGGCGAGAAGCCCTGGGTCTTACCAGGCTACTTGTTGACTTTCTATGTGGGGATCCCAGGGCCTGTAGTTGTTGCAAGACGTGGACTGGGTCTTATCCCACAACAGCCATCAGTCACCTGCACAACGTCGATCTCAATATAAGACGTATTGAGAAAACCCAGGACAAGTGAGTGCTAACTCTGGGGCTAGCCGGCTTAGCCAAGGACAGCTTGCACTTCCAGGCCCTGCTTGCTGAGAGGCGTGAAAGGGGTTCCACAGAAAGTGCCGACGCTGGGGAGAAAGGGCCTGCCATAAAAGTCTCAACAGTGCTTTCCAAAGCCCAGAAATAAACGCTTCATCCCCACGGTGCCCAGGGACTCTGTCTAATCCTTAACCGTGCCCTGCCCCGCGATGCCGGAGAACTATCACATAGGTGGAGTTTTATTTATCAGGTGCATTCATTCGGTACTGAGCTCAGGGCTGGGAATGACCCAATGGATGATGGGAACAAACTTGGGCCAAGCGTTTTGTCAAAGCTCCCAGGCTCACAGTAAAACCCAGTGAGGTAGACCAGAAGGAGCACCTGATGTGTGAGGAGCCGAGTGGCTTGTTCAAAGTCACATAGCCATCAGGAGATTGCATTTGGCACCAGAAGCCAGCTCTGCCCGAATAGGCGGACGTCCTCATCAGTCAGCTGAGGGTGGGGGGGGAGGGTAGGGGGAGATGCCACACGGAAGTCAGCACGTGGTGGGGTGGGCGTTCACTGTAGCAAGCACAGGTGCTCCCTGAGGATGGAGGATGGCGGGGGGGGGGGGGGGTGGAGAGGAAGATGGGAAGAGACTGGGGCAAG
The DNA here is from genome assembly GCF_964237555.1 of Oryctolagus cuniculus. Taxonomy (NCBI): domain Eukaryota; kingdom Metazoa; phylum Chordata; class Mammalia; order Lagomorpha; family Leporidae; genus Oryctolagus; species Oryctolagus cuniculus. The sequence goes on from NC_091435.1 coordinate 12,031,987, forward strand.
GGCCACGTGGGAAGTCGCTCTCCTTTGGCCTTCGTCCTTTCCAAGGTCATGGCTCCGGGGCTACACAACTTCCCATTCTGGATGTGCCTGTCAGATTTGCCTGTGTGCCAACACAGCGTGGAGAAGAACACTCGGGGAGCGGCTCTCCATGGCCAGGGCGGCGCTCTCTGCCCAATGTCCAGGCTGCCTCTGCACTCTGCTGGGCGTGGTTTACTGTTCAGGGTAATGGGCTGGGAGAAAAAGTTTGGGGGGGGGCAAGCAGCAACAGAGGGAGAGGAACAGAGGGAGAGAGGCAGAGATTGGTGGTGAGGGGAGAGAGAAAAAAAGGGAGAGAAGGAGGAAGCCACGTCTGAGCTGCCCATTGGCGCGGGTAGGTTTTCCCTTAGGATCAGAGCAGACTCCTCCCCAGCCGGCAGGCCCCCCCACCCACACAGTCCCTCCCTCTGGAGTACGGGTCTGCTGTGGCCAGCTGCAAGGCCTTGCTCCGCCCACCCTGCTCCGCCACGTGACTTTCCCACCCAGCCCTGAAGCGCCAGCACGAAGCAGCCCTGAGCAGCCGTCCCTCTCTGGTTGGGGTCACTCTCCGGGGTACAGTAGAGCAGCAGGCAGAGCTGTGACTCTTCCCGGCCCCGAAGGAGTCAACGGTGGCCACGTCCAGTCACGGGAACTCACCCTCACGCCTTCCATCTGCTGGTTCATGCCCCAGATGACAATAGCCATGGCTGGGCCAGGTCAAAGCCAGGAGCCCGGGACTCCAGCTCGGCCTCCCGAGTAGATGGCAGGGACCTACTTGAGTCATCACCTGCTGCCTCCCAGGCACATTAGCAGCCAGCCAGATCGGAAGTGCAGAGTAGGCGCCAGCGTTGTGCCGTAGTGGATTAAGCTGCTGCCTACAGTGCCGCCATCCCACATGGGCATCAGTTCGAGTCCCAGCTGCTCCACTCTGGTCCAGCTCCCTGCTAATGAGCCTGGGAAAGCAGCAGAAGATGCCTCTCTGTCCGTCTGTCTGTCTGTCTCTCTCTCTGCTTCTGCCTCTGCCTCTGTAACTCTGCCTTTCAAATAACTCTTTTTTTTAAAAAGAGAGAGGGCAGTGCTGTGGTGTAGCTAGTAAAACCATAGCCTTCAGTGCCAGCATCCCATATGGGCGCCGGTTCAAGTCCCAGCTGCTCTACTTCTGATCCAGCTCTCTGCTATGGCTTAGGAAAGCAGTGGAAGATGGCCCAGATCCTTGGGACCCTGCACCTGCGTGGGAGATCCGGAAGAAGCTCCTGGCTCCTGGCTTCAGATTGGCCCAGCTCTGGCTGTTGTGGATATTTGGAGAGAGAACCAGCAGATGGAAGACTTCTCTCTCTCCCTGACTCTGCCACTGTAACTCTGACTTTCAAATAAATAAATAAATATTTAAACAACAACAACAACAACAACGCAATGCAAGAGCCAGGACTTGACCCAGGCACTTTGATGTGAATTGCGAACTTAACCACGGCACCACAAGACCCACCTTTGCCAGCTCTTCGTCTTCCCTTGGCCGTGGATGGTGGAGATCATCGGTAGGGATGGATTCCAGTTACCATTTGTGCTTCTGGGCTTTTAACTTTCCATGATTGATACAGGGATTTAGAAAATGAATCTCCACTTTCTTGTTTCTCGCAGGGCAGGTGGGACTGAGGGCAGAGGGGTGCCCGTGCAGTCAGAGGGAATTCACGTCCCAGTAAGAGCGGCTGTATCCGCTTTGATTAGCACCTCTCCTGCATGCTCCAGGCCGGGCAGAAACTGGCCAGATTTGATGAACTTGGCCCTCCCTTGGCCTTTGACAGTACGTTTATTCTGTGCAACCACTTTATGACAGAGATCCTAAGGCATAGTTTTTTTTTTTTTTTTTTTTTTAAAGAAAGCACAGTAGTTGAGCTGAGTTGATCACGAGGGACTTTTCCCTCATCCATGCCATCTGTAAAGCGCATTGAGAGACAACTTGCTCATCTCTGTCTCTGCAGCATTTGCAGAAAACAGAGCCAGGCTGAGGGCAAAATCTGCAAAAAGAAGGAGAGACCCTTGTCCTATTTCACTTCCAGTCCTCTGTCTTCTCGCTCCCTGCACGGGACAGCTTGATGCAGACAGGAGAAACAGAAAAGCAACTGTGAAATGACTGGACGTTTTCCCAGTGGGTACCAGAGAGTAAAATCTCTGCTGTTCACCATCAGAACTTCAGGCATTGAAAACACAAGTGAGCATCCACATTCCTGAACCTTAACCTTTCGACGAAGTTTAGAGTTTTATGAGTATGCGAATATATTGATAACAGGAGGAGTTTGTCGCCGACTCTGGTTGTTTCAGAACCAACTTCTTTATTCTCCATGTCGAAACTTAATGTGCTCATGGATACCCAATACTCAAAGGCTTTAACACAGCAGAGAAAGTATTTGATTCAGCTTGGGTTTATTTTTTTTTTCTGTTTCCTTTCCCTTCTGTTATGTCCTAAGCATTGTTGAACAATTAGTGAATTTTATAGCTGCCTAAAATAATATTCTTGTGGGTATATTACTTAAGCTCAACCAGTTGAGGTTGAAAAAATAAAAGCACAGGAGGATCCTATAACTCAAAGCTGAGGAGACGCCGGGGAAGCAGATATATCGTCCTTTGAGATCTGGTACAATGCCTTTTGAGGACATTTGGCAATCAATGCAGGTCAAAGGTCATAATAATGTTTGTACTCTTTGACCCCGTAATCTCCTTCTTTGGACTTTATCTGAAGGAGATAATTTAAAAGAAGAAGGTGTGTATGTGTTGATATATTTCCAGCGGTACTGTTTATGACCGTGAAAAGCTGCCAGGAACCTAAAGATTTGGCAATGGATAGACAAACGATGGTATACCAGGGGCATGGAATGTTCTCTTCCCACTAGAAATGATGCAGATGACAAGTAATTAGGACTGTGAATGAGAAAACATCCTCTCTACAAGACTGTTAAAACTAAGCAGAAACATTACACATGTCAGTAAAAATCCAGAGATGATTTCCTTTGACGAAGAGATGAAAATAGTGACGTGAGCGTAGCAGAAAGGTGAGTGACATTTGTTTACATGGAAAGGGGCCGTATGTTATGTTTGCATTTTCATTTAACAACCAAGGGTAGTTTTAACTCAGGAGGGAACTTCTAAGACATCGCTCCAGTATCAAGCAATTCTAGCCTCTCATCCATCCATCCCTCGGATTTTCTTTTCTTACTCTTGATGCTTTGTCAAGTTGCTTGAGTTGCTAATTTTAAATTAATTGATTTTTAAGAGTTACTTTATTTATTTGAAAGGCAGAGTTGGAAAGAGAGAGAGAGAGGAGAAAGAGAGAGAGAGAGAGGAGAAAGAAGGAAAGATCTTCCATCCACTGGTTCACTTCCCATTGGGCCAGGCCAAAGCAAGAGTCAGGAACTCCATCCGGGTCTCCCTGGGTTCAGGGGCCCAAGGACTTGGGCCATCCTCTCCTGTACTCCCAGATGCATTAGCAGGGATCTGGATGGGAAGTGAAGGAGCCACTATGTCACAACGTTAGCCCTGGATTAAGTAATTAATAAAGAGACTCTGATTGGAATGAAATGGGAGTGACTTGCATGGAAGAGTAGCTCACCCTGATCTCCCTGGGCCGTTAACCTAGGTCTCGAGGCTGAAAACCATGCCTTCAGCTCTGCTTCATTTGCACACCCTTTGAGCCTGATCTGTAAGACCCCTTGTACTGGACTCTCTTAACCGAGCAGAAGGCCTTTGGTCTCGGTTTTTCATACCCCCAGACAAGCTTTCTTGGACAGCAAGAATAACCAGCCACCAAAGCTTTTCAAAAATCAAAATATTATTCTCTGTTCCTTCCTGGGAACACAGAATGGGGCATCTGTCTGGAGTCTGCATGTGGATAATACCCACTGCTCTCAAAATTCATATTTGAGCTGGTCGTAGAAAACAGGACGGGCCTTGTATGGGGCTGCGAGGACACTGGACAGCATTGTATCTCAGACAAAGTCGGGGTTGTGTCGCGAAAGAGAAGGCGTCATGTGTTGGGGGGACACTGCTTCTTGCCCCTGAACGGAGTGCCCACCCTGCTCCTTCTGGGGCTGTGCACGGAATGTTCGGCTCCCAGGCTCAGGGGCTGTTCTCCAGGAGTTCTTTGTCAAGGACACATCCTGTTTGTGCCAGGCTGGCTGGTTGGGTCCAGCTGCTGTGGAGACGTTTGTGTGGGTGTCCCCAAAGTGGGGGTGCACGCATAGGTAGGGGTGGGGGGAGGGAGGGGCAAATGCCACTGGGACCCTCCTCTACCAGAGCCCACCCACCTAGTCCATCTGCCGGCAAAACCTGCAAAAATGTGCAAGCAGGCTGGCCCACTGCCTTCGGGTCACAAAGACTTTGCGTGGGTTCTTCAGGGAACCTAAAAGCTAGCTTTCATCTAGCATAAGAAAGCAAAAGAGGTTCCATGTTAATGCATTCTAAATTACTCATTTAATCTACAGGGTAACAGACTTTATGTTGAAACTATCAATTTTAAGGGCCAGCGCTGTGGTGCAGTAGGTTAATCCTCCATCTGCAGCACCGGCATCCCATATGGGCGCTGGTTCTGGTCCCGGCTGCTCCTCTTCTGATCCAGCTCTCTGCTGTGGCCCAGGAAGGCAGTGGAGGATGGCCCAAGTGCTTGGGCCCTTGCACCCACATGGGAGACCAGGAGGAAACTCCTGGCTCCTGGCTTCAGATCAGCACAGCTCCGGCCATTGTAGCCATTTGGGGAGTGAAGACCTCACTCTGTCTCTGCCTCTCTCTGTCTGTAACTCTATCTCTCAAATAAATAAATAAAATCTTTAAAAAGAAAAAAATAAAAAACGAACAATTTTAGACAAAAACTATTTTTTAAGGTTTGTATGTGTCTCCGCCTTCTTCAACGGAGTTTTCTAAACACGGATTCATCTCTTCTGGGTGGATTTTATTCGAATTTAAAACATCTGCTCACATGTGAATGGCCCTGGCCTTTTTAAGTGGAATAATTTTTCTTTGACTTTTTTTTTCTACTTGACACTGCCCTCTGTTGCGATCAACGATCCTCTCCCTATGGGGCCAGACCCAAGGCTTATATTTTCAGAAGAAGAACTGTGCCTTTATTTATTCAAGGTCATCAGCGCTTATGGAAAACATAAGTCAAGGACTTTGGTGGCCTAGAGCTTTGGATGTGAACTGGACACACAGAAGTTCAACACAGTCATCCCTCAGTATTCGTGAAGGTTGGTTCCAGAACAAAACCCGTGGATACAAACTCCACGAATGCTCAAATCCCTGATACTGCAAATGTCAGGATTTTACTCTTTCCTATGCCTCCGCCATAATCCATGATATAGATAAAGATAGAATCAACTTCTTTACTCATCCATTGATGCTGATTCCATACCTCGGTATTACAAATTGTGCAGCAATGAACATGGGAGTGTGTGTATCTTTTTGATATGTTGATTTTATTTCCAAATAATTTATTTTCCAAATATTTTTGGTCTGTGGTTGATTGAAACCACGAATGTGGCACCTGCAGATACAGAGAGCTGAGTGCATTTACTTTGCTTTTAATTATTTATTTACCTTCATTTTATTTGAAAGGCAAGGAAACATAAACACACACACACACACACACAGATCTTCCTTCTACCAGTTCACTCCCCAAGTGCCTGCAACAGCTGGAATTAGGCCACGCTGAGGCCAGGAGCCTTGGACTCAGTCAGGTGTCAAATGTGGGTGGCAGGGATCCAACACTGAGCCATCATCTGATGCCTCCTAGGGTTGGCATTCGTGGGAATCTGGAATGAGATGTGGAGCTGGCACTCAAGCCCAGGCATTCCTAGAGAATGTGGGGTCCTGAATAGCATTTTACCTGCTGTACCAAACACCCACCCCTGGATTTGTTTTAAATCCCCTGGATGGATTGGCTGGAGAATTCCGACCACATTGCAATCTCAGACCCCTAAAGGATATGAAGGCAAGCTCCAGGCTGAGTGTGGTCAGCCAGCAACACCTGGTCAATAGGTAGGCACACTTTATCTCTGGGTGAAGAAATTAGCGCAAGGGCCCAGTGCACGGGACTAGCATGTACAGCTGCCACCTGCAGTGTTAACATCCTGTGGGGTGCTGCTTCGAGTCCCAGCTGCTCCGCTTCCAATCCAGCTCCCTGCTAATGTGCCTGGGAAAATGTAGTGGATGGAGGATCTCTCTCTCTCTCTCTCTCTCTCTCTCTCTCTCTCAGTGACTCTGCCTTTCAAATATATAATCTTTAAAACAAATGAAAATAAGAAGTCAATGCATGATATATGGTGTGGATGGCCCTGGTACAAGTAAAAGGTAGATATCAGAAGGAGAGAGAGAGGAAGAGAGAGAGAAGGTAAAGAATTTTTAGCAAGGTAATGAGCATGCAATGTAGATGTTGCCACTTTCTATACAATTATCTACTAATATTTCTGGGGTGGGGGGTCTGTCTCCTCCCCCACTTTGCCATGAGACTTTAGCTGGGCACTCCTGGTAAGCAAGGATATTCCCACATAGATGGGCCTGGAAGAACCAATTGCAAGGTTAAACAAGTTCGTACTTTCCTCTCGCAGAACCCCAGACAAGATGACTTCATGGTGACAAAGCAGACACAGAAATGGAGAGAGAAGGCAGGCACGCTTCTTCCCTACTTCCTCTCTCCGTGCGGCTCGGACACAGTGGCTTCCCAGCGCTGGCCACTCGTCAGAAGTCCATCTGGGCACTGCACCTCCCAGTCCATTTCCCCATTCGGTTTCATTTTCCGCATCCTTCATTTCCAGTTCTACTCTGTTGCAAATGCACTTACTTTAAAAGAGAAAAAGATAATTAAAAGGGAGAAAAATAAACTTGGGAGTGGAAATCGGTAGCCCCCATTTCGCTGTTAATACCACAGCAGTCAGTCTTCACAAATAGGCAGGCGCTGGGAGGGCGGCCGTGGACAGCACCCGAGGCTGCCCCGAGAACAGCAGAACCTCTCGGTCTTCCAACCAGATAGAGCCTCTCCCTGGCCGGACACTGATGGGTACCCTGCAGCTCTCTTCTCAACAGGGTCCTGACCCTGGGCTTCTGTGTTTGTCTCTGCACCATCCACCTGTAGCAGGAATTCTCCACTCACTTCATAACTGACCACCCTTGACATCTGGTTGAATCACTCTTCCTCCGCCATCTTGCAGGGGATGTTGGATCTCCCCAGCTTGTGTCCAGCAAGGACCCCACTAGCTCACCAGAGTCCCTCTTACCCTTGATGGTTCCTTTTGGTCATTTTTGGTGGTTGACACCCCAGCCCTGCTCTTTGGCTGTAAATTCCCACTTTTCCTTGTTGTATTCACAGTTGAGCCCCAAACCAAGCCCTTACACAGTGCCTTGGTGCCCATGCTGGATACCATCAGAATCTTGTCTCTTCCCACAGTCTCCCAGGCTCCCCCACCTGTCCTACACCTGCTGTTATGACGTAAAAGCAACCTCCAAGTAATAGTGGCTCACTGAATTGAGGGGGTGGTGCAGCCAGCCCTACAAGGTCCCTAATCACTGGACTCATGAGGTCATTTATTTCCCATACAGACAACATCTTGATAGTCAGTCTTGTCTTGAGGGCTTTCTTTTCCAGCAACTCCAGGCCCCAAGCCGAAAGGTAACTACCACCTGCATGAAGCCCCCAGACTGACTGGAGCCCACTTTACCAGCATTAAAATTCCCTAGAGGATACGAGATCACTGACCAATCGAAGGAGGCCCATGAGCACGTGCAGACCAACCAGGAACTTGGCCAAGAGCTGAAGACGCACTTCTCAGCCCGAGCTTCAGTCTGTTAAACCTTTACCCCTAACTCCTTGGGGAGCCTGGGATTTAAGTGATACCTGCCTGGCTGTTTGCTCTGTACTTGGCAATAAACACATCCTCTCCTCCACACCCTGGGGCCAGTGATTGGTTTTCTGCACATGGGGTAAGCAGATCCAGTTTGGAGGTTCTATAGTAACTCCACCAACCAACTTTGGGGGGTGTCCTTTATCAAGCTTAGTCTCTATGCCCTACTGCAAAAGCCCATCATGGTGGTCCCTGTATTTGTGTGACAGCCCCCCCTGAATAAGGTCTGCCTTGGATCTTCCAGCAAGTCCTAAGTCACATGGAAGGTGGCACTGATGCTGGGGAGAATGCCAAGATCTGCCACCCCTGGCTCTGAAACCCCAGGTTGCACCCACAGCGCCCAGCTGTCATGGAGAAATCACCAGGTCTGCCAGTCCTCATCCAGAACGCTGGTCTTCCAGGAAGTAGGCGATGGCTTCAAAAATCCTGTGCCCTTCACCTGCTCCCAAAGTCCCCATTGATGACTTCTTGGTGTTTCACTGAGGTTCAACCATTGCTCTAGAAGACACAGGTATTGCTGTGAATATTTAAGCAAAAACAGCTCGTTCACATAGTCTCAAAGTAGCTCCCCCTCCAACGTCTTTAACAAGTACAGTGGGGAAAATAGCACATTTGTAATGCAGATATCACTTTGGCCAAGTGGTCAAAGATGACATGGTGCCCCAAAAAGGTCCCATTAGTCCCGTGTGGTTTCCTTCCCCAGTCTAATCAATGAACACACAGGGTGGTGGGGGGATGCAGAGGTTTGAACCGACACTTACAACACTGGCATCCCAAGTTGGAGTGCTGGTTTCAGTCTCTGCTCTGTTTCCAATCCAGGTTCCTGCAATGCACCTGGAAGGTAGCACTAGACAGGCCAAGTACTGGAGCCCTTGCCACCCATGTGCCACCCATGTGCCACCCAGATGGAGTTCCTGGCTCCTGGCTTCAGCCTGGCACACGCCTGGCTATTGTAGTCATTTGGGGGAATGAACCGGCAGATGGAAGATCTCTCTGTGTATCTCTCCCTCTCTGCCACTCTGCCTTTCAAATACATAAATCTTCACACACACACACACACACACACGCACGCCAGACAAGCCTGAACTGAGGGGCAATCTACAAAATAACTGATCAGTGTCCTTCAAAGTGGCAAGGCCATGAGATAAGAGAAAGATATGTTTCAGATTGGAGGGAGCTAAAGGGTCATGCAGTATGGGATCCTGGATTGATAGATCTTGGAACAGTGTCATGCAAACCTTGATGTCTTAATGTTTTGGAAGGGAAGCTGGGGGAAGGGTATACAGGAACTCTATACTATTTTTATGAATCTCCTCTAAGTATAAAATTAATAGGATTGAGGCCAGCCCCGGGGCACAAGTAGATTAATCCTCCACCTGCAGTGCCGGCATCCCATATGGGTGCCGGTTCTAGTCCTGGCTGCTCCACTGCCCATCTAGTTCTCTCTATGGGCTGGGAAAGCAGTAGAAGATGGCCCAAGTCCTTGGGCCCCTGCAACCACATGGGAGACCCAGAAGAAGCTCCTGGCTCCTGGCTTTGGATCGGCACAGCTCCGTCCATTGTGGCCATCTGGGGAGTGAACCAACGGACAGAAGACCTTTCTCTCTGTCTCTTCTTCTCACTGTCTGTAACTCTACCTCTGAAATAAATAAATAAAATCTTTTTAAAAAATTAATAGGATTTAAAAAAGTACTGCTGTGACTCAAAATGGCCAAGTGCGACAGGAGATGTCCATCAGCATTTTGGGGACCGGAGTGACCAATACGACTGTGTACTGTAAGAAAGGAAATCGCCTCTCTTAGGGAGGAACTGCCAGAAAGCCTTAGCAAATGCTGGGCACACTAACACTCTCGATGTGGGAGAGGAACCAGTCAATTTTCCGCCATGCTAAGGAGCTTATCAATGGCTTTAGCGGCTCCATCCAATTTCCATCTCGCCTCTCATTAGAAGTCATAACGATATGCGAACCAGAGTTGGTCATAATTTATTACTCCCAGTTTGTTTGTTAGTCTGTAAAACTTTTCAAAAGCCTGGCTTTGCCTTTAATTCAATAGCAAGAACCAAATTGAAGTAATCAGATCAAGCCACTGTTATTATGTAAAGCTATTTCTTGGACCCCTGCTTTGAGTAAATGATTCCCATTAACATGCAGATTTGCTGGGGATTACCAGAAAGTCTCAAAATAATCGTCAGCTGATGTCTTTCTAAAGAATATTTCTCTCTCCCAACTTGGACCAGGATTCAGTGCATAATTCTCCCCCTTCTGCTCAGCCGCAATTCAGGCCTACTGGGTGACCAGGATGGGAAAAGCGGGGGGTTGAACCGAACTGAAAATTTAAACCATGGCCTCCTCCCTTGCTTTCTGCTACTTTCAAGTTGTATGAGCATCAGTGGTTCAGAGAAGACGCAGCGTGCACACTGTGTGTGCGTGAAGATGGGAGAAAGTGTGAATTCTCCGTCACCTGTTATATTGGACTACACAGTGGCCACGAAGGGTAGAGTAGGAAGGAGCATGGAGCCGGAGGCAGGAGAAAGGGCTCAGGAGCCAATGCTCGGGTTCGCATCATCGCTCCGCCGCTGCTTCTCATCGGCCAAGGTCCCAAACTCTCAGAGCTGCTTTCTCTCTCTACAGCCTTTGCTGTAAAATAAGGATAATGGTGACGTCTCTCTTTAGAGCTGTTGTCAAGGTGAAATACGCGGAGAATCCCTACAAGAGAGCAAACTCATTAAAGGGTCACTACTGGAAGCTAGGGATTTTCCTTTCTTATTTAAAAAGTATGCACCCTTGTTGCTGGGTTATCTATGGGGCGCTGGTCCCAGAACCCTTGTGTGTACAAAATCTTCAGATGCTTAAATTCCTTATATAAAATGAGAGAGAGAGAGAGAGAGAAACACACTCCCAAATGCTGGTTCACTCCCTCAAATGCCCAAAACAACCAAAACTGGGCCAGACGGAAGCCAGGAGCCCAGCATGGAATCCAGGTCTCCCACGTGGGTGGCAGGGACCCAGCGACTTCAGCCATCACCACTGCCTTCCAGGGGCTGCTCTAGCAGGAAGCAGGAATCCAGAGCCAGAGCCAGGACTGAAACCAGGGCACTGAGAAGGGGTTGCTGGTATCCTAACCGCCGTCTCCACGGCTAAGTCAGTGGAGGGCTGTCTGTGCGGCTGTACCTCCACACCCATGTATGGCACCGAGACAGGCAGGTGGAGGCCTGTGTGTGTACACAGGCACATCACCTCCAGAGATACTCGTGTTGAGACAGGGAGATGGATAGGCCAGTGCTGTGGCGTAGCGGATTAAGCCACTGCCAGTGGCACCGGCATCCCATATGGACTCCAGTTCGAGTCCCAGCTATTCCACTTCTGATCCAGCTCCCTGCTAATGCACCTAGGAAAGCAGTGGAAGACGATCCAAGTCCTTGGGCCCCTGTACCCACATGGGAGACCTGTAAGAAGCTCCTGGCTCCTGGCTTCAGATCGGCCCAGCTCTGGCCGCTGTGGCCATTTGGGGAGTGAACGAGTGGATGGAACTCATTCTCTCTCTCTCTCTCTTCCTCTGCCTCTCTGTAACTTGACCATTCCAATGAATAAATTAAATCTTTTAAAAATAATGAGAGACAGGGAGGTTGACGGACAAATTGAGTTACCTGGTAATAACTGTCCCTATGATCTCAAGACCTACAGGAATTGGGTTTGGTTCCCTTTGCTCTGAAGATAAACAGACCCTCTGCCTACACCAGGCTCATGCCAGCTGAGGGGCCCAAGGCTGACCTACAACTCATTATAGACTCCCTGTTAAATATTACCATGCTCAACGCACACCTGCTGGCCACAGGAAACATCAGGTCACACAAAGAGCAAAAAGGGGCAGCAGTTAGATTCTGAGAAATCTCTGCCTCTTTCCAGGAAAACTATGAGTAGTCCTCCTCCTTAGAATGTACCTCCCTGCCGTCAGATGACCCTACAGAGTGCGACTCATGGTTCAGGGATGGGCCCACTCCCGCCCTGCCTTGGCCCTGCTCTGTGGCACTCATTTATTTGCTTTCTCAATGAAATGTTGCTGGCCATTCACTCTTCTCCTACTCAGTCCCTATTCCTTCTTGAAGTGGAGCCAAGGCGCCCGGCACCAGGCAGCCCTCCCTGTCTGGTTCCAATATTATATGTGAAATCGTTAGTAGACTTAGTTAAAGTAGAGAAAACGTGGGAGCAATCAGTAGGGAAACGGTTAAGCGATGACTCATCCATCTGATGAAATAGTTTGTGCCCAGTAAAAATGTCATTCTTTTTTGAAAATATTTATTTATTTATTTTGAAAGGCAGAGTTACAGAGAAGCTCCTGGCTCCTGGCTTCAGATCCGCTCAGCTCCAGCCATTGTTGCCATTTGGGATGTGAACCAGTGGATGGAACAGTTCTCTCTCTTTGCCTCTGCCTCTCCCTCTCTGTAACTTGGCCTTTCAAGTAAAATAAATAAATCTTTTTCTTTAAAGTCTTGATAATTTCTTTTAAGATTTATTTATTTGAAAGAGTTACACAGAGATAGAAGGAGAGGCAGAGAGAGAGAGAGAGAGAGAGAGAGAGAGAGAGAGGTCTTCCATCTGCTGGTTTACTCCCCAAATAGCCACAATGGCCATAGCTGGGCCAATCTGAAGCCAGGAGCCAGGAGCTTCTTCCAGGTCTCTCAAGTGGGTGCAGGGGCTCAAGGACTTGGGTCATCTTCTACTGCTCTCCCAGACCATCGTGGAGAGCTGGATCAGAAGAGGAGCAGCTGGAACTCGAACTGGTACCCATATGGGATGCCGGCACTGCAGGTGGCGCCTTTACCCACTGTGCTACAGCACTGGCCCTTAAAATCATTCTAAAGGCTGGAGTAAACGGCAATGTTTAGGGGGAAAGTAGGTCACAAACTTTTTAACTGTAAAACTGTAAATGTGCATAGACAAATCACTGAAGGAAATACAGAAACATTAAAATACTCACATGTGGGTTCCCTCTCTCCAAGTATTTTCTCACTTCTTCATAATGATTTAAAAAATATTTCCCACAAAGAGAAAAAAAGGTTTTTTAAAACATAGTATTTTAGAGCCGGCGCCGTGGCTCAATAGGCTAATCCTCCACCTTGCGGCGCCGGCACACCGGGTTCTAGTCCCAGTCGGGGCGCCGGATTCTGTCCTGGTTGCCCCTCTTCCAGGCCAGCTCTCTGCTATGGCCAGGGAGTGCAGTGGAGGATGGCCCAGGTGCTTGGGCCCTGCACCCTATGGGAGACCAGGAAAAGCACCTGGCTCCTGGCTCCTGCCATCGGATCAGCGCGGTGCGCCGGCTGCAGTGGTGGCCATTGGAGGGTGAACCAACGGCAAAGGAAGACCTTTCTCTCTGTCTTCTCTCTCAGTGTCCACTCTGCCTGTCAAAAAATAAAAAAAAATAAAAAAAAAACATAGTATTTTATCTATTATTTTTTGAGATAACAGATTTTTAATTTCCATTACAAAGCCTTAAAGGCTTTACTACACAAACAGTTCAACGAATAAGAAGTAAAAAGACCACAGCCCACAAGAAAATGACAATCCAAAGAGAAGTCCAACTTCATGCATATAAATTGTAAAGTCACAAAATCTTTAAAACTACAGTAACAAAGTGAATACGTTTTAAGGGAAGGACAGCAGGAAGGAGGCCACGAACTTCCTGGACTTAACCCTCTCTGCAATGCCCACACCTGCCCTCATTTGCAAGCTGGCCCTGGATGCCACTCAGACGATCCCGAATGTGCCCAGGAAAAGGCTGTTTGCACATGCGCAGCGCTCAGCTGCGACTCCCAGCACAGGCTCGGGGTACACCTGATGTCCCACTCAGTCTGCCGGACCTGGACTGGATTCTGAGTTTGGGGAGGGTAATTTGAGCCCAGAACCTCCCAAGGATTTGGTTTCTGTCTTAACCACACTGGCACAAGTGGTCACTCCTATTTATAACAGACTTCAAGGCAAGCAAACCCTGGCGTGTTGTGTACTGCAGACAGTCAAGTTGTGAAATGAATTGCACGACACAGGATTCCACGCCTGTGCCTGGCGTTCTCGCATCTGCGGGCCTTAGCCTTGCCTTCCTTAACAAACGTGGTGCTGCAGTGGTCATATGTGAGTACAACTGAGGCAGGGCTGTGTGCCTACAGAGCGGACGAGGGTGTATTCTCGCACAGCAGGCAACCCAGGGAACTGGCTACCTGGTACCTTCCAGAGTCGCTCAGCAAGTCTGTCCCTGAAAACGACCTTTAAAAGACAAAACTCAACAGTAAGGTCAGCCTTCTGAGTCCAGGGATTCAACCAGCTGCAAATATGAACCCTAGAGGGTCAGACCAAGGTTAAGACTGGCCCCCCACACCTGATTTTTTAAAATAGTTAACTTTGATTCTTTTTTAAAAAAGGATTTTATTTATTTGTTTGAGAGGTAGAGTTACAGAAAGCAGGAGAGACAGAGAGAAAGATCTTCCATCCGCTGGTTCACTCCCCAAGTGGCTGACATGGCCCCAGCTTGGCCAATCTGAAGCCAGGAGCCAAGGAGCTTCTTCAGGGTCTACCATGTGGATGTAGGTGCCCAAGGACTTGGACCATCTTCTGCTGCTGTCCCAGGCCATAGCAGAGAGCTGGGTGGGAAGAGGAGCAGCCAAGACTAGAACCTGTGTCCACATGGGATGCTGGGGCTGCCGGCAGAGGCTTAACCTTCTATGCCACAGCGCTAGCCCCATGGCACCCCTCATCTGGGTTAGAAATTTGGCCCCCGACTTGGGCTTCCTGCCAGTACGTAACCTCCATCCCTGACTTCATATGTTGGGGAGTGAACCAACATATGGGGGCTCTCTCTGTCTGGCTCTCCCCCTTTTTGTGTCTCAAATAAAAAAAATGACAAAGTACTGAACATTTGTACACATTTTTCCTTGTCATATTCCCTAAACAATATGGATAATAATATGTACTTACATAGCATTTACACTGTATTATATATCCTAAGTAATCCAGAGATGATTTATAATATAGAGGAGAATGTGTGTGGGTTCCATGCAAATACGAAGCCATTTTAGATGGGGGATTTAAATTAAGCACCTGTGGATTTTGGTATAAGGGTTTCCTGGAACCAAGCCCTGGGGATACCGAGAGACAACCACGCTTAAGTTCATGGTGGGACCATGTAGGAGTTTAGAGAATATGAAGAATCTTCCCCACTTTGCCCAAGTTCTGATCAACCACATGAGAAAAACACACGTCTCTCCCAGCCCCTTAGCAGCAGCCACGGCGTTCATCTAAGGAAAATCACAGCTTCCCAGACCTGAGATTGAAAGGGCGTCTTAATCCTGAGCCGCCTCTGCTATTTATGTCCCTCCTCGGGGAGCTCACCCGAGCAAAGGCTCAGAGACAGTCCCAAGCCCCTGGGGAAGAGGCTGTTGATCTGTTATTTTCCGTTGACACTGCCAGCCCTCGCCTCTCCCAAGATGCTGGTCAACCCCTGGGATGCAAGACCACCGTGCCCATCTCAAATTCAAGGGTCAGATTTTGATGGCCTTGCGGGGGCTAATTTGTACTCACTGTATTTTTGTTTTGTTTTAATTTCAAGAGCTGGTGGGGAAGGAAAAGAAAGATGGAGAGGCAGCCTGATGGGGGCGTGGAGCACAGTGGTCAGGGTGCAGTTGGGATGCCCACACCCCACATAGGAGTGCCTGGGTCTGCTTTGGATTTCAGCTTCCTGCTAATGCAAACCCTGGGAGGCAGCAGCTGATGCTTCAAGTGCTTGGGTTCCTGGCGCCTAGCTGGGAGACACAGACCAAGTTCCAGCCTCCTGGCTCTGGCCTGACCCAGTCCAGACCCTGTATTGTAGGCATTTGAAGAGTGAACCAACAAATGAAAATCAATCTCTCTCTCTCTCTCTCTCTCTCTCTCTCTTAAGTAAATAAAACATTTTAAAAAGAAGGTTATAGGCTGTTCCCTGGGACACCCAGGTTCTTTCTATCTATCTCTGTGCCTCCACGCTTAGCACAGTGCCTGGTGCGAGCAACCATAATAAAAGGAGACAGCTAATATCTGAACGTTCTACGTGCGTCAACTCATCCAACCTTTAAAGCAGCCCGCTAGGCAGAAGCTGTGGCTGTTCTGCACGTAGAGTTAAGGGAAGCGAAGCCCAGGGAGATACGCAGGTTGCCCCAAAACACACCACCAGGGCGGGGATTCAGTCTGCATGCTGAATCCCCGTGCAACGCTGCTTCAGGGCACATCTGAAGGGCCACCAAGTCTTGGTAGCATGTGCAGAAGGCATGGAGAGCACCAGCAGTGGGTTGGCATCATAGGAACACCCCCAGCCCAGGCTGTGAGAGGAGCCCAGATTTATACCTGCCACCCAAATTGGCCCTCAGATTGTCAGGGCCGGTGCCCACGTTTCCCAAGGGTTGACTTCGGGACCAGGGCTGTGCAAACCCTCGTGCTGGGAGGACCCAGTGGTCCCTCCTTGGACCGTGTCACATGTAACTCACCCATTCCTTCCTGGCGGGAAGTCCTAGTCTGCTTTGTGCTGGGTAGTGTATAATCGACAGAAATTCGGGTGACTCCTGGGTCTGGAGATTGAGCAATCCCAGACCAAGGAGCCGTGTCTGATGGGGGCGCTCTCGCTGCGCCACTGCAGCCCTGGTGACAGGAGCCACCTGGGTACTCTGGGGCTGGCACAGGAAGGGAATTCCATTCTACGCAGGAGAAGCAAGAGTGCAAGATTGCTCTCTGAAGCAAGAGCCCAAAGTTCTGGAGGGCTCAGTGTAATTCCTTTGCATTGAGAACTTCCTCTGCGGTCTCAAAACTTCAAGTTCCTGTGACAAAAATGAGACACGGAATGATAGGTGTGCACATGGATGCCAACCCAAAGCCAACAGCCCAAACCAGGAGAAGCGAGTTATCAACAAACACCTCATAGGCACAGGAAGGAATGGGGATAGGAGAAGGGTAGGGGTCTAATAAAGGGGTCTTTCTTTTGAACAATACTGAAAGCAGATATGAAAATATGTTAACTCATATAAATCAACTGTATGCCACATATGATTGGTACTTTTCCATGCTTTTATATTTTTAAAAAATTAGTATTTGAAAAATTAGTATTTGAAAAGCAGAGACATAGAGCGATGGACAGAGCTCTCCCATCTGCTGATTGACCCCCCAAATGCCTGCAACAGCCAGGACTTGGCGCGAAAGTTAATCCAGATCTCCTACCTGGATGACAGGGCCCCAAGGACTTGAACCTCTATTTGCTGCTTCCCCGTGTGCACCTTAGCAGGATGTGGGAATCAGGAGAGGGAGCCAGGTGCTCTGGGACCAGGTGTAGCATTTTAACTACTAGGGAAAATGCCTGTTTTTGTCTTATAAAAGTGCACCTGCTGCAATGTTTGCTGAGTTGTGTATTTTCTCTGGGTTCATTTTTACATGTTTATCTTGGTTGGTTAGGTGACCTGGGGAGTCCGTTCACATTGAAGAGGGAGGCAGCAGGTTGCTGGCCGTATGCGGGTCATGTCTTCACTGAGAGTGAGCACAGGAAGAGCCCGTGTTGGAGCAGGCTTGCTCCTGACAGAGCTGTAATAATTGTCTCTAAGGGTCTTCTCCTGGCCTTGTTTCTGCGGGCTCCCTGAGTACAAAGGTTTGTTTGGTTCCCGCTGTGATCTCGGCACCCAGGGCAGTGCCCAGCAGGACGCAAGTGCTCAGAGAGGAACAAATGAAAGATGTAAAAAGCCACACGGAGCACATAGTGCGTGACAGCATAGCAGAAGAACTTGATTTTCCCTAAGAACTACGGGAGCGCTCTTAGGAAGTGGGGACTCGGAGCAGGAAGCTGAAATGACCAACTTCGGCCGGATGAGAGGGGCGGAGGGGAGCAGAGTCTGAAGGGGGCACAGACCATTGGACCTCCGGGAGCCCCTAAGGTCATCTGTCCTGGACTTTGAAACTGTGGGACCCTGACCACGCACAGGCTACAAATGCCATTGACTGGACCAACATTTTAAGAAACAGAAATGTCAGACTGTATCACAGTGAATTGGATGAAATTTTTTTAAGATTTAGTTATTTATTTGAAAGGCAGAGCTACAGAGAGAGGGAGAGCTTCCATCCACTGGTTTACTCCCCAGATGGCCCCAATAGCCAGGGCTGGGCCAGGTTGAAGCCAGGAGCCAGAGCCTCTTCCAGGACCCCATGTGGGTGGCAGGGACCCAAACACTTGGGCCATCCTCTGCTGCCTTTCCCAGGGGAATTAGCAGGGAGCTGGATCAGAAGTTGAGCAGCCCGGACACAAACTGGTTCCTGGCCCCAGCAGGTGGCACCTGCCACACCGCAACGTAAAATGGAATTAAAAGATAAGTTGATGTTGGTGCAAATAAACTTTTGGAATTCATGCATACAAGAATACATCAAAAACATATATTTTTATTCTATGTATCTTTCATGAACAATTGAAATATTCTTGTATGCATGGATTTCAAATGTTTTTTCATCAATGTCAACTTATCTTTTAAATCCATTTTCTATGAACTTTTTGATGTCACCCCATGTAAGCTTCCAGAAAACAGGAAAAAGCTATTCATCCGGGAAAGCAGAACAAGAGGACGTCAAGATGTACCTGTTTGAGAATAAGAAGAGTTCCTGAAAATTTAAACGAAATAGCTTGCTTCAGAAAAGAAACAAAACTGAATAATAATGTTGGAAACATAATTCAGAAATCTAAAAACGGATAATCTAGAGATGTGGAGGTACATGACAAAAAAAAATCGCCTAATGCATTTGAGATGCGCTGTCCTGTGGGGTGGTGAGGTGGGCGACAGGAGGATGGAAATGAAATCCTGGAAGGCGCTCACCAGAGAACTCTGCACATTGTATAGGCGCTGGGAACACGGTGTAAAGAAATAACTTCAGGCACTAACATGCTTAAGTTGATCCAGGCTTCGCTGGGAACAACTCCAGTGGCTTTTTCTAGAAGACAGGATGTGATCTACTTGGTTGGCCAGTAGGTGAGGGGGTAGCTGGCGTCCTCTGTGTCTCCGGGACAATTGTCAGGAAGCTTTTCAGGACACTGAGCTTTTATTTCCCTAATGCCCTTTTCAGATTCCAGCATTGTTCTCACTGGGGCTACCCAAGACCTTCCCTCTCCGAGGCAGGAAGGTGGCGCAGCAGGAGTTATCGTAGGCTGTACTTACATGAGTGGCTTATGGCATTTTATTAGTCCCGATTAATATCAGGAGGAGGGCAGGATACACCTTCAGTTACGTGAGGCCGTGTAGGCAGGGCAGGCAGACAGGAAGCCTCATGCATGGAGAAGGGAAGGAACAGGCTGATGTAGGGTCCCGGGTCTCACCCCGGCTTCTCTTTCTCCTCTCCGATGACGTGAGAGCTGTGGGTGAGGGGGTGTCCTGATGTCTTGCAACTCTATGGGTTCTCCCCCAATCTATAGGACGCTGGCTGTTCCAGCTGCTCCTGGCTGGCACTGCAGGCTCACCGGGGCTGCCCAGCCAACAGGCTGCCCCCTGCCAAACAGCTGGGAGAACAGTGCACCTTGTTGGGCAAACAGCTCTCCCCCAGCCTGTGTGGCATAAGCCCCCTAACTTCCCTGCACTTCCCTGTGACTCCTGATCAGGCTTCGGGAAACTAAGTGTAAGAAATGTTGTAGCTGCGGTCTGCAGTGCTGGCATCCCATTTGGGCGCCGGTTCGAGTCCCAGCTGCTCTACTTCTGATCCAGCTCTCTGCTATGGCCTGGGAAACCAGTGGAAGATGGCCCAAGTGCTTGGGCCCCTGCACCTGCGTGGGAGACCTGGAAGATGCTCCTGGCTCCATTTCGGCCAACTGGGGAGTGAACCAGAGGATAGAAGACTTCTCTCTCTCTCTCTCTCTCTCTCTCTCTCTACCTCTCTCTGTGTAATTCTGACTTTCAAATAAATCTTAAAAAAAAAAAAGAAAGAAATGTTGCTCATCCTGCACACACCAGTCAATATTAACACATGCTGGAGAAGACACTCAGCGACACAATCTTGACTATAAGAGCCGCCACCCCCACCACCATAACAGCTGCAAATTCCTTCTCAAATTTGTATTTATTTGAGAGGGGTATGAGAGCGCTCTCATCTGCTGATTCACTCCCCCAAATACTCAGAACAGCCAGAGGGGGCTGGGCCAATTCAAAGCTGGGAGCCAGGAACTCAGTCTAGGTTTCCCACATGGGTGGCCGCAAACCAACCACTGGAGACATCACCGTGCGGCCCGCTGCCCACCCCGCCAGGGTCTGCGTTGGCAGGAGGAGGAAGGGGGGTCTTCGTCTGGCGTGGGCGTGGGCGTGGGCGTCATAGCTGTGAGGTTGAAGGTCTGCCCCAGCAGGAGCAAGCTCTCACCCAGCCCGTAGCAGGCGCCCCGCTATGTCCCAAGCGATGTTAATGGAGATTCTCCGTGCCCCGCTCCTTCCGGGACACACCCAGATTTCAGTTTAGAAGAGACAGGAGGGCGATTCTGTAGCACGTCTTCTGGCTGGTGACCCTTGTGTGTCCTGGTAATCAGATTCCCAAATAGACAAAGAGCACTGGGCTCCGGCCCACTCCCACAGTTCCACACCGCGTAGTTCTTCAAGCCCAACGTGAATCATCCGGGGATTCAATCCGCAAGCCTTCGTGAAGCCTCTTTCCTGCCTGGTGGAAATGTCCTGCCGTAGGATCACGTGGCGTGGAATTTACCCTGCTTGGGGATTTGCCCCAGAATGTCTCATCAGCGGTGCCTGCTACTCCACACCCCCGCAGGGCTGAGTGCTCCCGGGGGACAGGACGCAGCAGCTGTTGAGGGAAGTGACCGCATACCAAGTCCTGAATGGTTTCACGTTTCTTCGAAGTCCTGCCTGACTACTGTGCCATTTGCCCATGAACAAGGGCAGGGGTAAGAAGATGAGCTCAAGTTCCCTTGAAAGCTCCGATAAAAGAGCAAGGAAGAAAGGATCGTGGTGCAATCGGCTTGCAAGTTGCTGTGACTTTTCATGACCCAAGTCTCTCCCCATTTCATAGGCAACCGAGACAAGACAACCTGTATGGTTGGGAAGGTTGTTCACTGCACAAGGACCCTGGACCAAGGTAGTTAGCAGGAATTCATATCCAACTGGCACTCTGCTTCACCAAGCCTGGTACCTGCGCAGGGCTGAGCCCCCACTTGGTTCGTTGTGTGGGTCAGCAGTGGACCCCACTCAATCCGTATTTTGTGATTTAGCTTTAGGACCCAGGATCAGGAGCAGAAGATACTAACGCTGTACAGAAAGAAAGGACAGCTTTTGGAAAGCTGGAGCCGGTGGGGAAGGGGGTGCAGCTGCACACTCAGGCTTCGGTGTAGACGCAATGTGCAGTGATCTCTGTGGGGCGCAGTCCGTCGGATGGCTTGCTTCCACGAGGGCACATCCAGGAGTTGCAACCCCGGGGGTGGGCTGCTTCCCACACTGATCCGACGGGCAGAGTTTGTTTTGCCCTCCCGGAACTCATTTCTCGAAGAAGCCCCTTGCAGCCGGCGGGGACTCGTGGTCCACGTGCGTTCTGCCCGGCACCTTTCATCCCGCCCGGCAGGCATCGCTCCCCGGCCATTGTGGGCACGGCAGCGCGTTCCTTGCCGGGGTTAATGGCCCATGGCGGTCTTCTGCAAGTGGCAGGCTGCAATGTAAAGGCTGAATTGTTTGTTTAACAGTCGAGCGACAAATTATTTAATTAGCACATATGCCATTTGTCTCCGCAGCTGTGATCATCGGTACTAATTGCAAAGCAGCCTTAATTTATTGGAGATACATTGCTCCGTGATGCTAATGCGATCATTACCGACAGCCATTACGGCCCGCACCATCTTTGAAAATGAGTGCCATTCCACCACACAGGGAAACACGCTTCCAGCCCCCGCCCACAGACACGGCCACTGCTGTCTCGCAGGACAGGATGTGTTCAGAGGAGCAGGGCGCCCTGGAAACCTTCTCTGAAGAGTTAAGATTGACTTGGTGCAGAGCCCCTGCCTGATCCCACACTCCTGCATGGAGAGCAAAGAACAGTAAGGGGGGGGTAGGTGGTTCAGCGCCTTGAATGAAGTGTCCACTTCCCGCATCAGAGTGCCTGGGTTCGAGTCTTCCCTCTGCTTCCGATTCCAACATCCTGCCCATGCACACCCTTGGAGGCAGCAGGTGACGGGACCCCAACACCCATTTGTGGGAGACTGGGATTGAGCTCTGGGTTCCTGGCTTCCACTTTGCCCAGCCCCAGCTGTGGTGGGCACTGGTAGATTGAACCAGGAGATAAAAGATTCTCTCCCTCTCTCTCTCTCTTTTATTCTCCCTTTCAAAGATTTAAAAAAAAATCTAAAGAACAAACACCAAGACCAGGAACTCCAGGCTAGTCACCCCCCTGTCACTCACACACTCATAGGGGAGACTCCCTCCTTTTACACCGCCTTGATCAGATACGCTCCATAGGCCCACAGATGGAGAGCTCAAAGCAATGCGCCCACCTCGGGACACATCTCAGAGGACAACAGGGCTTTCGCAGGCTCTTAGCAAACACGGATCATCAAAAGTAGCAATCCAGGGTCCCTGCAAATGGGCAGTCTGTCCACAGCGCCTGGCTGGGCTCGCACAGGTATTGGGGAGAGACTTGGTAGGGCTTGGGGCAGGGTGTGTACAAATGAGGCTACTTCAAAAACAGTGTGGAAAAAATAAAATTAAAAGGTAAACTCAATTTGGTGCAAACATTTTTGAAATCCAGGCATAGTATTGCCGTAATACACATTCTCACGGGCTTGTTGAAAACTGCTTGGATGCAGGATTTTTTTTTTTTTTTTTTTTTTGCACTACAATGAACTTACTTTTGGTTCCGTTTTCTGTGAATCCTTTGACGCACCCTCATAGCTGAGGTTTGATTGCTTATTGCCCAAATCTTCCACTGGGCACTCTGTTTGCCTCTAGTTAAGTCGGTGGGTGCTGGACTGGCTGGAGTTGGGTCCAGGTGAATTTATGGCCCAGGTAGAATTATGTCCAACCCATCGGAGAAGGGACTCAGGAGCGGGGCTCCTGACACTTCACTCTATCGGGTGTCACCAGTGACGTCTCGAGGTTTGAACTGGAAGTTGAGAGCGGGGTCTCTCAGCACAGCTGGGGCCTGGGAACCACATGTTAACCAGCACGGCTAATTAACGAGCTTTCTGGAAAGCAGCTCCTCATCTATTTTCTCATTATCCTCTTAACACCCTGAGATGCAAGCCTGGGAGGCTACTGGTCCCCCCGCAGTTAGGGTGGGTGGGAGTGGGGTAGCCAGACCAACCCCAAGAGTCTCAGGGTTCCTGGGATTTGGTGTTTTTCTGAAACCCACATTTGGCTGGGCCTCCTGCTCGTGTTCTTGATAATCTGGCATTCCTGGGCTGGGAGAATATGGCGCGGGCCCCAGAGGGCCACACAGAGCTTTCTAGAATCTTCATCTGGGGGTGGAGAGCCAGGGCGTACACCTAACCACCCCTTTCCCCCTTGCCTGACGCCAACTTCCAACCACAAAGAGCAAGCCACCCTCTGGGGAGCCCAGGCACCTGCCACCCACCCCCGGGAGAGGCTCTGGCCCAGAGGGAGCCAGCTGGGGTTCTCCTGGTTACTCTCCGGCTTGGCTCGGGCTCCAGGAAATGCGTCGGTGTGTGAGAGGTGGGCCTTCTCCCCTGGGGGCTGTCAGGACCCTGCCTTCCCAGGCCACTACCTTGGATAAAAGGCTTTATTAAATCAGGCAAACGTCAGCCCCGTGGCTCAGCTGCGAGTTAAGCAGACGACAGGGGAGGATGCAGTAGCCCTGGATCCGGGGGGCGGGGAGGCTGGGGCGCAGAGCAGAGGGGCCGGCAGCCAGGCCTCAGCTTCATTTTCCGGTGGCCGCTGGTCAGAGCCATCAGCTGTGCCTGTGCCCCAGAGAGCACATTGAAAACAGCGATTGTAGCTCTGTTCTTTTTCATTTTCCTTCTCCCCTGCTTCTCTCCCCTTTTTTTCCCCTTTTCTCTTTTCTTTCTGTCTTTTTTTTTTCAGTGTGTGTGTATGAATGCAGACTACAAGGCCACTGCCAAAAACATATCCCCCACAATCAAACATCAGATGGTGACTCCCTTCCCACAGCTTGTGTGACTGAAAACAGTGAAATTATACCCATGTTTTCGCAGCGAGTCCCCTGGCGCTGGAGCAGAGGCCAGGCCGGCGCTGGCTCTTGTTCGCCGGCTTTTTGTCTCTGCACTCATAGTGTTTGCAGCACCGGCCGCCATTCAGCGGGCATTCAGCATTGTATGTCACTTCACATATGGTTCACCCGCTCCCAATGTGTGCATGTACCCAGAAAATGCAGCTTTTCATTGTGTCTTCTCTATGTAACAGAAAAGATTAAGATATAAGCCCGCTGAATGTGGCAGGAATTAGTTGGACAGATGAATACGGGAAAAATGAATCTAGAATGACGCTGGATTTGGTGTAATGATGGTGGGAGGGCGGTAAGAACTTGCTGGTAGGTTTCAGCCCTTTTAATCCCAGGCTGTGTGTGTATTTTGGCAGGAGAAATGCCCCCTTCGGAACTCCATCTCCCAGGGTACAAAGACAGGGCTCAGCACACACACACACACACACACACACACGCACGCACACACACACACAGGTGCTCAACCACACAAACCCCTCAACCTGAGGCGGACCCCAGCTTCCACAAGGCTGGGCTTCCTGGCCTCGACGGCTCCTACATTGCTTTCTATGCAGTTCCAGAACATTCCCTATTTCGAAGTGCAGCTGTTAAAACAGAGCGGAACACAAGGGGCGCGTCCAAGCCGCAGAGGATGCCTCCCTCTGTGTAGCTCATTTTCCTTTACTCCTCCGGGACGGCACAGAAACGATCCAGTCCGCGAAGGGCAAACGAGTTTTGAGCGGGGCTGTTTTGTGTCGGAGCCCAGATTGGAAGAAGAAAGTGGCTCGGCTCACTTAGGGTGCGCGCACTCGGTGTCTAACTTCACTCCACGCCAGTTCAAGCCAATTCCCATCCGCAGTTGCAAAAGCTGGGGCGTATGTCGCAGCATTTGGGAATAGACCGTCAGAGCCGAGAAAACTCAGATGGAGGCTTCCTTCCTGTAACACTCTGCAGAGAAAAAAGATTTCTATTTTTTTCCCAGCCAATTTTGATTGAAAATCGAGATTTGCATCACAATGGAGATATTTCAAAAGTGTAAATACAAAAGGCTGGGACCATCTCCCCCTACCCACCTCCCACCTCCAATCAGATGTGCAGGTTTCTAACACATCGCCCAGCGCCGCCTTCAGCCTGGCTCCCTGCAAAAATCCTCAGTGTGCACTCCTTCCCGCACGGCGCATGTGACAAGACAAGTTAATGCACAGAGCGGTGTGTGGCGGCCCCTGGGGAACTCTCCCCATAGTTTATTCAACAGATATTTTGGGTGGGCAGATAGGGAGTGTGTTGGACTGGCCAATTAATTCGCATCAAAAACAAGCCTTTCGGAGATTAACAAACAGACAAAAGCTAAATCCCTACGCTGTCGCCTATTCTATAGTTTGTTGCACAATCTGGGTCCAAAAATTTGACAGATTCCTTTATTTAAGTTAAAAAGAAAAAATCAATCCACGTATTAGGAAGCCACATCCTGCCCTGCCAGTGAGCAGTATCTCCGGTTTTCTCCTCTTTCAAGGGAAACAAATTTGTTTGCATTTTTATCTGTGATAGGATCAGTATTTTAGTGATGTGTTCCTATGGGAATGTTAACAGGTTAAAAGTTGCTTTTCTATAACACAAGAAGCAAGATTGACTGCATTTTGGGCCATTTCTACAATCTTCTGACACATCATGACAACCGTAGGACACATCAGATCGAGAGCTGTGTGGTGTCACTAGGCTCCAAGTGCTATTTCTCTTAGCTTATTTCAGGCTTTGGACACATGGGGAAATAAGACATGCGGTGTTAATTAAAACATGGCTTGGTCTGCATGCTACCTGGTATACATGTTGATATCATTGGATAACCCTTGGGAGGAAAACGAAAAATGTCAATCTATGCCCTGCCACTGTACTCTTTGTAAAAAATGTGCTAAACCACCCTCATTTCCCACGCTGGCTGTTTCATAAGCCCCAGGGGCAAGAGGTCACTGCAGGTCACTCGCTGCCCCGACTGCGGTTCTGGTGTCTGCACCGTGGCATGCTCCTTTTTGCCACACCGTTCTTGGTGTTCCCTCTCCTCTCTTGTCACCGCACCAAGGGCACAGCCAGGCATAAAATCTCTCCATCAGCCTAGAGAATCTGCTACAATTTTCTTCAATGTGTTTTGTTTTTTTCACAATGGGAGTCTCGTTTCCATTTGAAACAGTTTATATCTACATAATCAGCTTGGCAGCTAGCGCCCTCTCTCTCTCTCCCTCTCTCTCTCTCTCTCTCTCTCTCTCTCTCTCTCTCTCTCTCAGAAAGTGTTATCTTAAATCTCAGGAAACAGGCTGCTGTTGCAGTCTACGATCCGGGAAGGAACAGCAGCGTAGGCAGAGAACTCGCTTTGTAATTTGTCCCCTGCTTTCTGCGGGTGCATATTTATGGTTATTACCGGGATTGCAGCTCCTAAAGCGGCTTTCTGTGCTAAACGCAGGGCTGGACCGTGGAAAATCAAAAAACAAACTGGCCTTTGGAAGGGCAAGAACTTTTCCCCGGGAGGGCAGGGCGCTCCCCCTTGCCTATTATCTCAGACTTACTTCTGGCTCTCCAGGTCCACCAAGGTGACAAATGAGGACGGGTCACCCACCTTCCATCCCCACGGCACGAGGGGAGCCCCAGAAGCCTGCTCTCTGGGAATTTAGAAAAGGAAACCTATTTGCTTTTAAACGTTGGAGTCCTTCCCTGGAGATGAGACGGGAATTAAGGGCGTTAGCCCCGTAGAGTCCCCAGAGTGAAAATGGAGCGCTTTATCTGGGCTCTGCAGAGCTCCTTAAGGTCGGGATGGAAACCCACATAATACGTTCACTAAGTCCACGCCTTCGGGGAAGAGGCTTCAGAAGGCATTTGGAAAGAAAGCCTGCCCTGCCTTGAAATCTCCGCCAGAGAAACAGGTGCAATGTTAGTCCTCAATGAAGGTTCCCTGGGCACCTGATCTGCATGTAGCAAACCCTTCCCACCCTGTAGACAGGGTGCCTTGTGTCCCCCATATTCTGGGGTCTCTCTGTCCCTCCCCACCCTAATTCTTTCCAAGATTCTTGCAGGTGGCTTATCATTCTCTCTCTCTCTCTCTCTCTCTCTCTCTCTCTCTCTCTCTCAATATTTATTTATTTGAAAGGCAGAGTCATAGAGAGAGGCAGAGGCAGAGAGAGAGGTCTTCCGTCTGCTGGTTCATTCCCCAGATGGTCGCAATGGCCAGAGCTGGGCTGATCTAAAGCCAGGAGCCTGAAGCTTTTTCCGGGTCTCCATGTGGGTGCAGGGGCTCAAGCACTTGGGCCATCTTCCGCTGCTTTCCCAGGCCATAGCAGGGAGCTGGATCGCAAGTGAAGCAGTCGGGACTCAGAAACCAGCGTCCATATGGGATGCCGGCACTACAGGCGGCGGCTTTACCAGCTCCGCCACAGCACCGGCCCTTTGCCTCCTCTTCTTAGCCACCTTGTATGGAAGGGCCACTCGGCTCCTTTCTGCTGCCCCCAGGGTGGTGAAAATAATATGTGAAATGTTGTACTGAAGGCTAGAAGTAACCTAAGCTTGTCTTTCTCCCCAAATGTGGTTTAAAACATAATTGGAAGGAAACCCCACTTTGAATTAAAATCAATATGACTCTGAGTTATTGGCACAAATGCGGGTCTGTGTGCTGGCGCTCTGCCCCAGAACACGGAATAAAATAAAAAGATAAGAGAACCAAGCAACGCTGGAGCCTGCGGTCGCCAGGCAGAGAGGGAAGTAAGTTCCGGAACTTTCTCGCTGGCTTCAGGGGAGGAAACCTGCCACCTGCTCCAACAGAAATTGGTGAACGTGTTTCCCAAGAGTGGGTTTCGGGTTCCTCCTGCAAGTTGGGAGAAGTTTACTTTTTTTTTTTTTTTTGACAGGCAGAGTGGACAGTGAGAGAGAGAGACAGAGAGAAAGGTCTTCCTTTGCTGTTGGTTCACCCTCCAATGGCCTCCGCGGCCAGCGCGCTGCGGCCAGTGCACCACGCTGATCCGATGGCAGGAGCCAGGTGCTTATCCTGGTCTCCCATGTTTACTTTTAAAAGGCCCCAAACTGATGGCTGGTGCCTGGAGGCCCAACCCAAACCCCTCAGCCTCAAGGGTGTCAGTGGGTTGAGCGTGGGGCAATCAATCCTGGGGCAGGGGTGGGGATGGGCGGGCTGGAAGGTGCGGGGGAGGGTGATGCCTAACCCTCCACCAGTCCACTCTGCATTGTGCTCTCCCACCGGCTCCAATGGATACCATATTGATCCTAAAAACGCGCAGCTTCTTAGCTTCCAATGTGGCTGCCTTTAAGCACAGGACCCTGGGGCCTCTTGGGGCAGACAAAGGGCCCAGGTAAGACCTTGGGGGACATGGCCTGACACAGGTCTGGTCACCGCGAGCCAGCTCAGCGCCCTGCCAGCTGTTTCCTTGGCGTCGGATGAATCCCGCTGGTCACCAGGGGTAAGGAGGGCTTCGTTTGACCTAGGAACAAAACTTTTCCTCCCTTGGACAGAAGGTGGTCTGTCCAGGTCAGGGCATGGGTCACTGGGAGGGCAGCCTTAGGAAGCCTACATTTTCATAGCAACCACTTGTTACAATTAGTTTTTTTTTTTAAAAAAAGAAGAAAAGAAAAAAAAAGCAGCCAGTGTATAGTGAATTGACACTTTTGTGGGTCCCTTAGTCTGGACAGTGCAATTGTTCTGAAAACAATGTCCCAACCTTCGATTGAAAGCGGGCGAGTACAGCCGTATTTCAAGCAGCAAAATTCCCCAACTCTGAGCCTTGGGGGCTTGCCTTCCTTCGCTGTCCTGAACGCTGTTGGCCCTCTTTGTAGTAGCTCTGAAGACATTAAGCAAAAACGCAGAAAGGAAGGAAGTTTAAAGTGAGCAGGACAGCGTCTGTACACACACACACACATACACACACACACACACACACACGCTGTCCTGGCCAGCTCCCCCCCAGGGCTGACAGAGCATCGGCAGAACTGAAGGTGAAGACAAACAGCACAGGATCTCACTGACGTGGGGAACCTACAACTGGAACTCACAGAAGTCAGAGTCGAACGGCGGTCCCAGCGGCCGGGGGTCAGAGGAGAGCAGATGTTGGTCAGAGGGTTTACACTCTCGGCAGGTGCTGCGGTACCGTCGCCTAAGCCACTGTGTGGGATGCCCACCCCCTGTATCCAAGGGCCAACCTTGGATCCAGCCTCCTGCTAATGCATCCTAGGAGGCAACAGGTGATCCTTCAAGTGCTTGGATCCCTGCCACCCACGAGGGAAGCCCAGATGGAGTTTCTGGCTCCTGGCTTCATCCTGGCCCAGCCCTGGCATTTAGAGAGTAAACCAGCAGATGAGCAACAGTCTCTCTCTCTCTCTCTCTCTCTCTTTCACACACACACACACACACACACACACACACACACACATTCTGCCTTTTAATTAGACCAAAAAATAGATAAGTACATTTTAAAAGTATTTATAATCACAGTTAGGAAAAATCAGTTCAAGAGATCTGTTGTGCAGTATTGTGACTACAGCTAGTGATAGTAGATGCGTCATAGTCCTGAAATGTGCAGGGGGTGTGTGTGAAGTGTGTGCGTCTTTTGTTAATGGGCTAGATTGAACTATTTCATAACGTATATGTACTTTACAAGTTATGCATGATAAGTACATATAATTTTAGCTGTCAATTAAGAAAATTTAAAAATGCTTAAGATGCAGAAAGAAAGAAGGAAGGGAGGAAGGAAGGGAAAAAAAGGAAAGAAGAAGTGAATTGGAAGTGGGTGGCCAACTCTTGGGGTAGAATTCCTGCAGACACCCCAGAGAATTCTCAACACCTCCTTAGGCCAATTCTCTCCTGCTACCTTTGCAACAGAGGCCCCAACTTACAGCCGGGCGTGTCCACCTGTAACACCACCATCACATTTCAGAATCGCTTACAGGTAAGTATGGCCTTGGGACTGAGTTTTGGCTGAAGTGGTGATGTGATGGCTGTACACTGACATTCTATGCGTTGTACTAAGAAGCAAAATAACTTCCCATCATCCATCCATGGCTCAAAGCCATCGCCCCAGCCAGGGACACACAACAGAAATAAACTCTGGTCTTTGTGAAGCCACTTTTATTTGGGGACTCAGTTTCCGGTCAAGAAATGCAATTCTGATGCAGGCAGGTACTAAGCGGGTTCTCACACGGTCCCAACAAATTGGAAACACCGAGAAGACAAGGACTGGGGAACCCAGTTCCAGGACACAAGCTGGCCGGGACCTGACCCAGAGCAGTGCAGTGACAAGGGTCAGAAAGCACTGTGTGTGCCAAAACTGCCGCCGTGGGAAGCCAGTCCATGCCCTGGCGGTCCTCCAGGCTGAGCGACGCAAAGTCCTTCACACACGTCCGGGGCATTCGTTGTATAGACAAGGGGACCTGATTTTCTCTCTCTCTCTTTTTTTTTTTTTTTTTTTTTTTTTTTTTTGACAGTGAGAGAGAGAGAGAGACAGAGAGAAAGGTCTTCCTTTGCCGCTGGTTCACCCTCCAATGGCCGCCGCAGCCGGCATGCTGCGGCCGGCGCACCGCACTGATCTGTAGCCAGGAGCCAGGTACTTATCCTGGTCTCCCATGGGGTGCAGGGCCCAAGCACTTGGGCCATCCTCCACTGTACTCCCTGACCACAGCAGAGAGCTGGCCTGGAAGAGGGGCAACCGGGACAGAATCTGGTGCCCCGACCGGGACTAGAACCTGGGGTGCCGGCGCCGCAAGGCGGAGGATTAGCCTAGTGAGCCGCGGCACCGGCCAGGGACCTGATGTTCAATTCGTGCTTTCCATTTTCATCTGATTTGTGTAGATTTCTCACCTATTTAAGCCAGCTCCAGGGATATAGCACGAGAGAGGGATTCCAACTGCATTTGGACAAGAAGAAATAAATAATAAATGACACAAATTTAAGAGCTTTGTTTCAAATTTTATGTTTTTCTACATGAAGGGTCTTCAAAAAGCTCATAGAGATACATATTATTAAAACACTATGCAAAGATTTCACAATTTTTTTTCACTAAAATAAACATCTTTTCACTCCCATGAACTTTTTGAAGTTCCCTTAGATCTTCAAAGCAAGGTTTACTTGTGTAAATAAATTGTGCAAGCTGCTAAATAAATGAGCACTTTAGTTTCCTTAAGGACCTGGTTGTTAATGTGACAGCAGAGTGCTCACCAAGGCCACCCCTTGTGACATCATCCAAATATCAGCAGATGGAACCAGGGCAACAAATGTGTACATGCAAAAGAACAAGTTGGACCCTACCTCACACCATACACAAAATCTAATTCAAAATGAATTCTATAACGAATTCTAAGAGCTAAAACTGTACAATTCTAGAAGAAAACATAGAAGTCATTTTCTGTGACTTTAGATTAGAGATTGATTTCTTAGACATAACTCCAAAAGCACAAACATTAAAAAAAAGATAAATTAGACTACATAAGAATTCAAAGTTTTTGTGTTGCAAATGACATCGTCAAGAAAGTGGGAAGACAACCCACAGGATAGAATATTTGTAAAGGACTATCCAGAATGTACAAAGAACTCTTCCAATTCAATAATAAAAAGGCAAACAACTCACTTAACAATCCACAAAGAATTTGAATGTTTCTCCAAAGAAGATACACAAGTGGCCAATAACCGCATGAAAAGGTCAATGTTGCTAACCATTAGGGACATGCAAATAAAGCTACAGTGGCTACCACCTCCTACCTACGAGGATGGGCTGGAATTAAAAAACCACATAATTACAAGTGTTGGCAAGGATTTGGAGAAACTGGAACCCTTACTTACTGCTGACATGAATGCAGAATAGTGCAACTGCTTTGGAAAACAACTTGGCAACTCTGCAAAAGCTTGAAAAGAGAGATTCTACATGACCAGTAATTCTACTCCTCGGTATACATCCAAGAGGAATAAAAACATAAACCCAAACAAAAGCTGGGAGGTGAACATTCATGGCAGCATTACTGGTAATACCAAACAAGTGGAAACTATTCAAATGCCCACCACTAAATAGACACATAAGAGCTGGTGCAGGAATTCCCCTTCTCTGCAGGGGCTACATCCTAAGACCCGCCCCGGATGTCCAAAACCATGGATAGTACAAAGCAAGCCCCCCACAGAGCTCTACTATGCTTTTTTCTCTTTCTAAAGATTTCTTTATTTGAAAGACAGAGTTATATATAGAGGGGGGTCCATCTGCTAGTTCACTCCCAAATGGCCAAAACAGAGCCTGGAATTCTACCCAGGTCTCCCACGTGAGTGACAGGGATCCGAGCACTTGGGCCATCTTCTGCTACCTTCTGAGGTATGTTAGCAGGGAGCTGGATCATAAGTGGAGCAGATTTCTCAAACTGACGCTTATATGAGATCCTGGCATGGCAGGTGGTGGCTTCACACACCAGAGCCACAACACCACTACCAGCCTTGTCTGCCTTTTTCCATGTAGATCTACATATACAGCTATGGTGACATGTAATTCATAAATTAGGCACAGTAAACTATTAGTAACAATAACTAGTCATAGAATAGAAACATTGGAACAGTATATGGCAGAGCAGTGATGTGAATATGGTCTCCCCCAAAATGCTTTGTTGCACTGTGTGATGGTATGAGATGAAGTGGAGTAAGTGAGCATTTTGATACAGTGTCAGGCTGCTGGGTAAGCTTTACTCTGAAGCCACAATGGTTGTTCTGACAATCAAGGTGGCTGTTAAAAGAGTAACAGGAGGGTGGTGTACACTGTGTGGATACACTGCACGGAGGGGTGACTCCGATCCCAGGCAGCACACAGCATGGGAGGGCACGACTTCACCATGTTAGTGCTCAGTCTAAAATCTATGAAGTGTTTATTTCCCACTTAATATTTTCTAAAAGATTTATGTATTTGAAAGGCAAAGTTACATAGAGAGAGAGAGAGAGAGAGAGAAAGAGGGAGAGAGATCTTCCATCCACTGGTTCATTCCCCAAATGGCTGTGATGGCCAGGGCTGGGCCAGGCCAAAGCCGGGAGCCTGGAACTCCATCTGGGTCTCCCACGTGGGTGGCAGGGGCTCTGTACTTGGGCCATCTTCCACTGCTTTCCCAGGCACATTAGCAGGGAGCTGGATCGGGAATGGAGCAACTGGGACTTGAACCAGTGCCCTTGTGAGATGCCGGCACTGCAGATGGTGGCTTTACCCGCTATGCCACAGTACTGGCTCCTCCCATTTTACAGATGTGGAAAATGAGGTCAAGGCGATGACCAAGTTCATACAGCCAGCAAATGCAGGAGCAGCACTCCAGTCTGCCCGGAGGGCTGAGCCTCTACTGTGGGCCATGTTGCTGGTGCTGCCATTTGCTGACACCACGAGCGTGAACTCTGGCTCGTCTGGTCTTCAGAACAAAGTCGCTCTGCTGTGAAAGGATTGGACTTTTCTCTTTTGTCTTATTTTTTGCACACTTCCCCCCCACAAACACACCTCGAGGTTAGTTTTGCTTCTAGTAGCCAGCACTTGGGGTCCCCACTGGTCTACAGAAGCCCTACTTTGCCCAAAGATGTAGACTTGCAAGGTCCTGGGAATCCGGATTCCCACACGGCGCTGGTGTGGCCCTTATCCTGTAGCCAATGGTGCGTGAGTAAGAAGGACCCGCGTTCCTTGCCCTGGGGACGGCTTCGGGGGCCATTTACGGTGTAATCGCCCTCCGAGGGCTTTTTGCCTTGGTCTCCTCTTCTTTCTTGTCTGCCTCCTCGCTCTGTCACCCACTTTCCCCAGGGGCCTCCTTCCTAAACCACTGGCACAAGAACCTTTGTCTCTGGGTCTCCTCGAAACCCAGCTGAGGCCAGAACACAGCCCGAGCAATGCACGCTCACGAAACAGCACTGCTGTGGCGCTGCCATTCTAACGACCACAGACCCCTGCTCTTCCTCCACCTATCCAACACATTGAGCTCTCACTCTTAAGTTAGGAAAAAAGAGGGAGGTAAGCAAACAACCAGAGGTCGGGGCTCCGTCTTGTTGGCTTCGCTGAAGAGCTGGTCGGCTTTTATTCCAGACAGCCTGGGCTCCCAACATTCAGCAGCTTCCATAGCTTGCCTGGAAGGCAGCACCTGATACCAAAATGTTTTTTAAAGCTTTGAGAGAATAAGGTAGAGGATTTAGGCCTCCAGTTTCTAATGCGTTCCCAGCCCTCAATAAAAAGTAAGTATTTGTTAAGAATTCAGTGTGCGAGTACAAAAACCTCTTGCAGTAGCAAATCAGACATTTTTCTAGGCCTTGTACAACAAGTCCTTTTCTGAGAATTCTAGAGTGATTAATTTCATCTTCTCAAAAAAATCTGTGCAGTGCTAAATCATCATCATCACCTTCATCACCTTCATTATCATCATCATCACTCTCACTTTTACAGATGAGGAAACACGCACAGAGAGGTTAAGTAACCTTCCCAAGTTCACCCAAGCGGCATGCGGTAGAGAAGACCTTGGCCTGAGTGGTCTGGCTTTGGGACTCAGTGTTCCAGTCTGTCTCCTGTCATGAACTAGGATGGTCTCAGGAGGTGCCAAAGAAAGCAGTCGTGGTCCACGTTCCTTCAGCACTCCAGGGCAAGGTCCAGATACTTAGAGAACCATCCCTGGGGCTGGCCCTGTGGCTAAGGTTAACCTCTGCCTGAGGCGCCGGCATCCCATAAGGGCACTGGTTAGAGCCTCGGCTGATCCTCTTCCAATCCAGCTCCCTGCTAATGGCCGGGGGCAGCAGTAGAAGATGGCCCAAGAGCTTGGGCTCCTGCACCCAGGAAAAAGATCCTGGCTCCTGGCTCCTGATCGGCCAAGCTCCAGCTACTGTGGCCATTTGGGGAATGAACCAGAGCATGGAAGACCTCTCTCTGTCTCTCCCTCTCTCTCCCTCTCTGCAACTCTGCCTTTCAAATACATGAATAAATCTTTCAAAAAAGGGAGAGAGGACCATCACTACTGGATGTGCACCAACACACACACACTCATCCTGTCCTCTGCCAGGGCCCAAACCACCACTGTCTGGTTGTGCCTCCAGGTTGCCGTTACTGGGCACACTACATACAACAGTGAACACCTGTGGCTACCCCCAGGCAGGCTCCTCTTCCTGCAGTGCCCAGCAATTCTCTGGGGCCGTCTGTTGTGTTTCATAGCACTCTGGATGTCACCTCTGCAGAAGAGCTCAGAAAACCTTTGGTGGACGCAGAAGTGAGAAAGGAAAGGTGGTGGTTCTCAAACTGTGTTCCGAGGAACCCTGGGGTTCCATAGTGGTGCAGTCAGAACCCTGGGGGATCAACGGAAGTGTCCTGACTGGTGATGCCAAGGGGAACCTTCTCCCCACCCTCTCCCACTTCAAGGCCCCATCACCTACCCTTTTCCCACTCATTTATTTGGAAGACTGAGAGAGAGTGACTGAGAGATAGAAAGGTCTTCCATCTGCTGGTTCACTCCCCAGGTGGCTGCAACTGCTGGGGCTGGGCCAGGCTGAAGCCAGGAGCCTGGAACTCCAGCTGGATCTCCCACATACGTGGCAGGGGCCCACATTCTTGGGCCATCTTCTGCTGCTTTCCCAGGCAAAGCAGCCAGGACTCAAACCAGCGCTTACATGGGATGTCATTATCACAGATGGTGGCTTGAGCCTCCACGCCACAGCGCCTGTCCTGCTTTTCATACCTTTAAATGAGCCTGCCACTCCAGCAGCACCCGGAAGCCGCCTTTGGAAGGGGAAAACAGAGGACTGCGGTCTCCCTGTGCCCACTGCTCAGCCCACAAGATGGCCAGCACTCCCTTAGGAAGCATCTGACACCATCTCTCCCTCCTGCTTCCTCTTTCTGGTACACAGTGCTCGTCCAAGCACAGTCCCCGGGCCAGGAACACGGGCATGGGCTGGTAAGCTTCTAACAAAGCAATTCCTGGGGTAGGCACAGCAGGGTAAGTCATGGCTCGGGGTGCCTGTGCCCCACACCGGAGGGCCCGTTTGCATCCTGGAACTTCTGTTTCCTGTCCCACTTCCTGCTGACGCATCCTGGGAGGCGGCAAGGGATGACTCAAGTCCTTGGGCCCCCCACCCACCCATGTGGGAGGGAGCCCCGAGGGGAGCTCCTGGCTCCCGGCTTCAGCCTGGCCCAGCCCCGGCTGTTGCAGGCATTCAGTGGGTGAACCTGGAAGATCTCTCTCTGTCTCTGTCTCTCTGTCACTCAGCATTTCAAGTAGATGAAAATTAAGAAAAAAAGAAAGACAATTCCCGAGCTCCACCCCAGACCTACCAAATCAGGAACTTGGGTGTTTTGTTTCTGTTTCTTTATCTAAAAGGCAGAGAAACAGAGAGACAGACAGACAGACAGACAGACACTGACTCTATCTGCCAGTCTACTCCCCAAATGCCCACCACAGCTGGGGCTGGCCCAGGCCAAAGCTCTGGAGGTGGGAATTCAATCCCTGTCTCTCACTTGGGTGGCAGGGACCCAAGCACTTGACCCATCACCTGTGCTACCTCCCAGAGTGTGTATTAACAAGAAACCGGAAGTGGAGTTGGGACCTGAACCCAGGCACTACAATGTGGGTTGCAGGCATCCCATGTGGTGTCTTAACCTCTCTAAATCCAAGCTCCAGCCCTGAATTCTGGGGTTTCACAAGCACCCCCTGCAGGTAGGTGATTCTTGAGCTCCTGGGCATCTGAGACCCTCTGCTGCCGATTGGCGCAATCCGTGGTGTCGGCACAGATCTTCCGTATCCCACTGTGAGTCCGCGGCCCGGGGCCACCAAGCCTTGCGTCTTGGAGCAGGAAAGGGTTCCCGCAGAGCCCACAGGGGCACGCGTTCAGTTGCACGTTGTGATGTGAAGCGGCTGCTTGGCCTGAGAGAGGTGCATGCAAACCTGAGTGCCGCTGGTTCCCATTCCAGAAAATTCCCTCCGTGCCTTCTTGCACCGAGGACGCCCAGGGAAGAGAACAGCAGGCAGGATGCCTTCCAGTTCTGCAAAAGATGCCAGGAACGAGGGGCATTGGAAACTCTCATCATACGCTGGTGCCCAAAACCACCCGGAAGGGTACGGTGAGGGGCGGGCCTTGGGACATACGCAGGGAGCGCGAGAGAGTTCGACCACAGGAAGTCGGCAAAGCTCACTTCTGCCTTCTCAGCGCTAGCTGTTAGTCTCCGCTGATGGCTGCAGCTCCTGGAATATTCCATGAAGCTTTTCAGACACCGTGGACGTTAGCAGCGCTAAGTAGGGAATAATTACTGGAGAGGGCTGTGTCCTTCTGAGGACATGGGACCCTTGTCCTGGTAAGCTCTGTAAGTTTCCAGAGTCTGCCTGGCGCTTGGCTCCAACAGTGTGTCACGTGTCTTCTTCCCGATGGCCACTTTCCCAAACACGGAGCACGAAGGTGCGGACTTTGGACATCATTTTCCTTCTTCGTTGTCTGGTTGCAAACTCCTGTGACTTTTTTTTTTTCACCGCTGTGCACTCTTTCCAAAAGAGTGTAGCCTCAGTCCCACTTTTTTCCTCCTGCGTGCCACTTCTGTGAAAACATGCTACTGTGCGAATAGGAGACGGAGGAAACCCATTTGGGAAAGGCATCCGACTCCCGGCTCTGAATCACGGGACTGTCAGCACCAAAGAACAAATGCGTTTCTCAATGATGAAACCCATCTGCGAGGTGCCTTTCAAAGCAGGCAAGTTGTGCGTCGAGACATTTGATCAAATTCTTAAACCATCTTGAAACAGTGGTTGCTCCCTACCCACTGCACATTTGCTTGTGCAATATGATAGCATTGTCTGTTTTGCTTTTTAAGTCAAACACGCTTTCCATTTGCTCCAACTGGCACCAAAGCGATTCTGGGGACACTGAGGGTGGTGCTGCACAGGGCTAACAGGCCCTTGGAAACAGTCATCACCATCCACTTGAACCTTGCAGCCCCCAAGCCTGGAGTCAGCTGTCCCTGCAACCCAACTCCCCTTCCTCCTGGCTGCTGGCACTGCATGGGGTGGTCCTCTTCTCAGACCCAGAGCAGCCAGATGATACTTTTTTTTTTTTTCACAGGCAGAGT
The DNA here is from genome assembly GCF_964237555.1 of Oryctolagus cuniculus. Classification (NCBI taxonomy): domain Eukaryota; kingdom Metazoa; phylum Chordata; class Mammalia; order Lagomorpha; family Leporidae; genus Oryctolagus; species Oryctolagus cuniculus. The sequence goes on from NC_091435.1 coordinate 12,070,149, forward strand.
GGACAGTGAGAGAGAGAGAGCCAGAGAGAAAGGTCTTGCTTTGCCGTTGGTTCACCCCCCAAATGGCCGCTACGGCCGGTGCACTGCACTGATCCAAAGCCAGGAGCCAGGTGCTTCTCCTGGTCTCCCATGGGGTGCAGGGCCCAAGGACCTGGGCCATCCTCCATTGCACTCCTGGGCCACAGCAGAGAGCTGGCCTGGAAGAGGGGCAACCGGGACAGAATCCGGCGCCCTGACCGGGACTAGAACCAGATGTGCCGGCGCCACAAGGCGGAGGATTAGCCTAGTGAGCCACAGCGCCAGCCCAGATGATACTTTAGAAGCCATTTTGCTATGGGTTGAATCCGTCTCCCCAAAAGACGTTGAAGTCTTATTAGCCCTCTTTCCCTGCGCGTGTGACCGTATTTGGAAATAAGGTCTTAAGATGTGGTCACTCAAGTTACCCATTTGCAGTCCAAGAGTCTTTCCATGACTGCATCACTAACCACACCACCGACACCTCCTGAGGCTTGTTTCCAGAGGACGGTCTCCCTCGCTGGCACCAAGGGACCAAGGACACCAGGGTGCTGGCATGCAGCCCCTCCAGGCAGCAAAGGTCTGCCGAGCCACTTCGAGCAGAAGAATGGGAGGAACCAGTGCTGGTTCATGAAGGGGCAGAGATAAAAGAAAATCTACACCTTCTTTCCCCTGACCCCAGGACCAACCCGGTATAAAACAGACAAATGCAAAAACGCCTGGGCGATCGCTGGGTCGCCTCCTCCGCTCTTGAGCGCCCTCTGGTGTTCCCGAGGAGTGACCACAGTTGCTCACGCCAGGAAATGGGTGGTTTCTCAGTTTTCCAGCACTGGAGGAATTCTTTCTCATTTACTGAGGTCAGCCTCCTCCAGATTTCTGAGGACAACAGAGGTTGCGATTTTGAATCCAAACTTCAGTTTCCTTCCTCACCACTCCGAGAGCTTTTAACCTTGAATGTCACCACGTGTGTGTAGCCTGTCCTAGTGACACTGTTTCCCTAGCTCACATCGGCCCACTCTCAGCAAAAGGAATGGGAATCTGACATCGCTTCCCTGGGCACACTGGGTGCACACACACACACACACACACCTGCTTTCGACTACAGACAGAATCATTATTTATCTAACAATTATTTCAGAATCCTTACTACACTCCGATTGTTCTTCCATTTACTTTCTTGTTACATTCTCTGAATAAGCCTACACAGAGGAGTTATAATCCTTGCCAGTTTCAGAGGGGGGAATGACCTGATCAAAGTAGACGCACGTGAAGGACTGAGCCGATGCCCACACCTCAGAGGCTGCATTTGCGACACCTGACCGGCTGGCCCCCTGAGTGTCACCAGGCAGTCTCGGGTGGCCGCATGGTCTTCTCTGTGTTCCAGACACTGCTTTAGTGACCAGCGCAGGGGGTGACTGTTGGTAACCACGGCATCAGGAAAGAACAATAGCACTCAGCATTCCTGAGCACTTCCTGTGTGCCAGACACAGTGCTAAGCCCCTGCGTTGGTCAACTTACAACAGCCCGAGCAAGTGGGACCACCGTTTCCCAGGTTAGCAGGTGCAGGTACAAAAGGCCCAGCCACGCCCCCGGGTCACACGTGTGCCGCTGGGCTGGAAATCAGCTGCCCGTTCTCTCCAGGGCTCTGCCTCCATAACCCCCAGCTGGCCAACGCAAACCCCCAGTTTGTTTGAAGATACCCAGGTGTCCATTGAAGAGCTTCAGTTTCTGTGTTAGCTTTAATTCCTCAAAACGTGGCACCTCAGCCTTAGAGAGTCGTCCGCAGCCACCACCACCCCCACCACCCACCCTTTTGTCTCCGCTGCCTCTGGGCAGGCACTCCCACCGCCTCATCTCGCCTCGAGGTGGGTGGCCCATGCCAAGATGGCAGCTGGCAGCTCTCACCTCCTGTGTAGACGCCTCTCTGATGAACAGAGCTGAGCTGTGCGACCAGGGATGGTGATTCCTGGAGTGAAGTCATAAAGGTTCTTCCGGCCTCTGCCGTGTCCCCTCTTGGGTCACTGTCCCTGGGAGCAGCCACTAGCGGGGAACTGAGGTCTCCCGCCACCAACAAGCCAGGCACCTTGGGGACAGCCTGAGGGTCCCAATCCAGTCTTTGTGTGACTGCAGCCACCACCTCCTGAGACATCGAGTCAGAACCACCCAGCTGGGCTCCACCTGACTCCCTGAGCCACTGGAAGCGCGCCATTAAAACAGCATTTGCTGTTGTCTTAAGTCTCCGAGCTTTGGGGCTTTTTGTGACAAATGCAGTGGGTCTTCCCCAGGGTCCCATAGGGCAGGGAGGACAGGGTTGACAAGGAGCACAGGACCCTGGGCTGCGAGCGGAAGCTGATGCACCCCTTCCCAGCCTAAGGGGCTTGAGCAGAGCAAAATCCCTTCACCGTGTGGCTTGGAGGTCTGTTTGCTTGGCACCCCAAGCGACAGGCCGGTTTTGTGAATTCTAAGCACATAAACAGCCAACTGCCTTGTGTGGACAAAAGAAGCCAGGTGCTTAGGCCTACAGCCTCGTGAGCCATTCACACACTAAGTACTTTGTGAAGGTTGTGACAAGTATCTTCATCTCCACCAACACTCTTCACATAAAGACAGGTTTTTTAAATGTACTTTATTTGAAAGAGTTACAAAGAGAGAGAAGGAGAGGCAGAGAGAGAGAGAGGGGTCCTCCATCTGCTGGTTCACTCCCCAAATGGCTGCAACAGCTGGAGCTGTGCTGATCCAAAGCCAGGAGCTTCTTCCGGGTCTCCCGCATGGGTACAGGGGCCCAAGCACTTGGGCCATCTTCTACTGCTTTCCCAGGCCACAGCAGAGAGCTGGATCGGAAGTGGAGAAGCCGGGACTCGAACCGACACCTCTATGAGATGCCGGCACTGGCAGGCAGTGGCTTTACCCGCTATGCCACAGGGCCGGTCCCATGAGGACAGCTTTAAAGTGTGCCCTGCAAACTGTTAAAGAAGACTGGGTTGGGTGCCTGGAAGGTTGGAAGCGTGGATCACATTTCTGGGGGGATTTGTCTGTGGGTTAGGGTGCACCTGAAGTCGGCAGGAAGCTTCGGCCAAAGGCCAGCAGGGGGTACCTTGAGTCCCAGATGTCTCTCTGCACAGAGGGACAGATCTTCCCAGCTATGTGGGGGGACAGAAATACTAAGAATCTTGCCTGGGCATTTGTCTTTATTTATTTATTGAGATTTATTTTGTTTGTTTCAAAGGCAGAGTGACAGAGAGAAAGGGAGAGACCCAGAAAGAGAGAGAGATTCGGTCGCTTGTTCACTCCCCAAATGACCACAGCTTCCAGGTCTGGACCAGGAAGAAACCAGGAGCCAGGAGCTCCATCTGCACCTCGCACGTGGGTGGCAGGGACCCAAGAACTTGTGCCATCTCCTGCTGCTTTCCCAGGTGCACTAGCGGGGACCTGGAGCAGAAGTAGAGCAGTCATGACCCCAACCAGTGCTCCAATATGAGGTGTTGACCTCACAGGCAGTGGCTTAACCTGCTGTGCCACTTCGGCCCTGTGAATTCGTCTTTAATAAATGGTCCCTTGCATAGTAAGACTCTTCTCAGGAAACCAGGCCCTGGAGTGTGCCCTCTCCTGAGCCTGTTCTCAAGGGGGACAGTGCAGCAGAATCAGATGGTCTATCAAGAGTGCGGACCTGGGGCAGGCAGTGTGGCGCAGTGGGTAAAGTCACTGTCTGCAGTGCCCGCATCCCATATGGGTGCCAGTTCGAGTCCTGGCTGCTCCACTTCTAATCCAGCTCTCTGCTATGATCTGGGAAAGCAGTAAAAGATGGCCCAAGTCCTTAGGCCCCTGCACCTGCAAGGGAGACCTAGAAGAAGCTCCTGGCTCCTGGCTTCAGATGGGCTCAGCTCTGGCTATTGCAGCCATCTGGGGAGTGAACCAGCAGATGGAAGATCTTTCTCTCTCTCTCTCTTCCTCTCTCTCTCTCTCTCTCGCTCTGCCTCTCTGTAACTCTGCCTTTCAAATAAATAAATAAATCTTTTTTAAAAAAAATAGTCTCCTCCTGCAATGTTGGCATCCCTTAAGGGCGCTTGTTCAAGTCCCAGCTGCTCCACTTCCAATCCAGCTCCCTGCTAACACACCTGGGAAAGCAGCGGAAGATGGCCCAAGTGCTTGGGCCCCTGAACCCACCATGGAAGACACCCAGAAGATGCTCCTGGCTCTTGGCTTCAGCCTGGCCCAGCTCCAGCCATTGCAGTCATTTGGGGAATGAACCAGCAGTGAAACGTCTCCTTCTCTCCTTCTCTCTCTGCATCTCTGCCTTTCACATAGAAAAAAAAAAGAATGCAGACTTTAGGAATCAGCTCTTAGCTGAGCCCAGAAAGATGGTTCTCATTTTCACGGACTGATGCCATGATGTTAATTTGCAAAAGGGTTTGAGAAGCATGCATCGGTCAGTTTATTCAAAAGATGCAGCTTAAGCCCCAAGTCCAACATGGTGCTGTGGAAACCCTGGGCCTGCCTGACCAGCCTGGCAGCCCTCTGGTCTGGCGCTCTGGGCTGGTGGGGGCCTAACTCCTGTCTCTTAGCAACAGCATCACAAAGCCCAGTATCTGCTCTTCCCCAGGGAAGTTTACGAGTCTGTGTCCCTGGCTCCTGCCTGAAGTTTCAGAATCAAACTCCCACCTGGGGCCAGCATTGTGGTGTAGTGGGCTAATCCTCTGCCTGAGACACCGGCATCCCATATGACTGCTGGTTCATGTCCCGGCTGCTCCTCTTCTGATCCAGCTCTCTGCTTGTGGCCTGGGAAAGCAGTGGAAGATGGCCCAAGTCCTTGGGCCCCTGCACCCTCATGGGAGACCCGGAAGAGGCTCCTGGATCCTGGCTTCAGATCCCACCCAGCTCTGGCCATTGCAGTCATTTGGAGAGTGAACCAGGGGATGGAAGACCTTTCTCTCTGTTTCTCCCTCTTTCTGTCTATAGCTCTACCTCTCATATAAATAAATAAATAAATAAATAAAATCTTAAAAAAAAAAAACTTCTACCTGGGTTCAAGATGGGCCACTCAGGAACTATATACACTGGGGCCAAAGCCTTGACTTGCCCATCTGTGGAATGGACCATCACTCCACACCACAGCCTAGGATGTCTGGGATTCTCACACTTCCAGAGGCTGGAAGTCTGTGATTGTGGTGTGGGTGGGGTTGGCCTGAACACATCCATGTTCTCCCCATGTCCTCACAAGGCCTTCCCCCTGGTCTCCCAGGGACACCAGCCCATTCGCAGGACCCCGTGTCCATTAGTTAGCCCTGGAAAGACCAAGTCTCCAAAGAGGATTACATCTGGGGCAGTGCAGGGGGTGGGACTTCAATGAACAAAATTGGGGGAGGGGGACACAACTGAGCAGGTCCCAGAGGTAGTGTGGTCATTACGAGGATTAAGGAAGGGTAGGCACCTGGGGCCAGCCTTGGGCCACCTGTGACACTGGCTTCCGGTTGGAGGCTCGGCTGCTTCACTTCTGCTCCAGCTCCCTGCCAGTGCTCCTGGGAAAGCAGCAGCAAATGACCCAAGTCCCTGCCACCCACGTGGGAGACCCCGGGAGGAGTTCTAGGCTCCTGGCCTCAGCTTGCCCCATCCCTGGCCATTGCGGCCACGTCGGGGAGTGAACCAGCAGACGGAAGATCTCTGTGTGTCTGTCTGTCCGTCTCTCTGTCTGTAACTCTGTCTTTCAAATGAACAAATGAATCTTATAAAGATAAATAAATGAGAAGGCCCCTGAAGCCCAGTGGCTGCTATAAGCTATCGGGTAACGTAAGCTCTGATTTCCATCCCCGCCAACTTCGGGAGCATGACGCAACACACTTGCTGTAAGAAGTGGGCGGCACACAGCAAGACCGGCTTGTTTTCCAGGCGATAATCCCCTTAACGCATCTGGGCTGCCGCCCACCCCGACCCGGGGCCGGCGCCCATCAGCCCTCGTGAGCAGGTGGTGCTGGAATGCTTCAAGCAGTCCAGACCCAGGCCCAGGCTGGGTTTCCTGGAGTGGAGTTTAACGCTTAACACGGGGTTTCTTTTCAATGGGGCCGAGGCACAGCACTTAGCGCTTAATCCGTTTTCAGAAGGAGGGAAGGCTTTTCAGCGCAGCCACAAAACCCTCACTTGCGAAAGGGTTCGGAGGGTTTCCACACTCGGCCTCTCTTCCTCCCCGCCCCCCACAAGGCCGGGTGCCTGTCGGAGGCCCCCAGACTGCCCAGAGAAGCATCTGATGGGGCAACTGGGAGGACCCTGGGCCTTTTCGCCCTGCAGGGCTGGATTCCTGCTTTTTTTTTTCTTTCTTTTTTATTTTATTCATTTGAAAGGCAGAGTTAGAGAGAAATGGAGAGGGAGAGACAGAGAGGTCTTCCATCCACTGGTTCACTCCCCAGATGGCTGTAACGGCCAGGGCTGGGCCAGGCTGAAGCCAGGAGCTTCTTCCAGGTCTCCTATGCAGGTAGCAGGAGTCAAAGCACTTGGGCCATCTGCTGCTGCTTTTCCCAGGTGCATTAGCAGGAGCTGGATCAGAAATGGAGCAGCTGGGACTTGAACCGGTGCCTATGTGGGATGCTGGCGCTGCAGGCGGCAGATGAACCTGGTATGCCACAGCGCCAGCCCCTGATTCCTGCTTCTGAAGTACAGCCTGCTCTGGGTGACGTCCCCATCCCCACCCTGCACCTTGAGGGAACCTGGTGCCACAGGACCCACTGCGGTGGGCACTGGGGCAACAGATGTCACCCTTTACTTCCTTATTTCTCATTAGGATGTTACAATGAAAAGAAATGGGGTTTTGGAGCCCCCGTGTGAAATACTGCCACCACAAACACAGACTTAGTCCAGGGTGGCCCTGTGACCTCCAGTAGAAGGCTCAGAGCCCTCTTGTCCACAGCTACTACTTTGAGAGGGGCCCAGAGACCACTCATTGGAGTGCTGGCTTCCAAGAGACAGGGTAGACAAAGGAGCAGCCTGGCTGTGCACCTGCAGCCTGGGCATGGAACTTTCCATCGCCAAGACTCCGATTCTTCATCCGTTGAGTCAACGACCACTGAGGGTCGTCCCAGCACTAACGTGTTGAGATCCCATGATCCCAGCGACACTGAGACTGACCAGGCTTCTTGGCCTCTCTGGGTCAGCCCAGCTAGCATTCAAGCATTGGGTTGGAAAGGGACATTCACTTTCGAAAGGAGAGAGAGGAAGCAAGGGAAAAGAAAGGAAGCAGTAGAGGAAAGCAGTGTGCGGTCTCAGGAAACCAAGCTGGGAGACCCACAGGAATCAGAAACATCCACCACTCTCCCGGTTTGCTGTGGGGAACAGCCTGGGGCAGATGCCTGGGGCCTGCTCTGTTGTTTTAGTTCAGCAGGCCTGGGGTAAGGGCCAGGCATCTGTGCTTTGCACAGCCCAAGTAATCGGAGAGCTCAGAGTAGGAAGGTGACGGTCCATTTGCCTTGCATCTAACCTCCTTGGTCTTGCCTTATCTTCAGCGTTCAGCCTCCCAATCTGAATAAAATCATGCCCACCTCCACAAAGGGGCCAGACTGCACTCCATCTAGTCTCCGCCATGCAGGGGAGCCTTACGAGGGAATACAAAGATGAAGACGACGGCCCAGGGGTCAGGGGCTTTATATTCTCGAGAATGTTCTGAGTGCCAGCAGAGTGGACAACAGGGCCTGCTGAATGGGATTCCTGCATGGAGCTAATTCTGGTCTCCAACATCATGGACTCTGTCTTTGCCTCTCAAGATACACAAGACCCAGGCTGGGAACCTCAGGCACAAGGATAAGCATTGGACTTGAGCACCATGACAGAAGGGACCGGAGACCTAGAAGCAAAGCCTGGGGCCCAGGGCCCCTCCCACCCAAGTATTGTGAGCTTCGTGGTGGGAGTGGCTTTGATTAAACCAGAACCTCTCCCGAGTTTGCTCTTGCAGTTTTTTCTTTTTTTTAAGACTTATTTATATATTGGAAATGGACAGTGATAGAGAAAGGGAGAGAAGGAGGGAAGAAGAGAGAGAGAGAGAGCATTTCTAACCACTGGTTCAATCCCCAAATGGCCACAATGGCCGGGACAGGGCCGGGGGCCCGGATCTCCATCTGGGTCTCCCACACAGGTGCAGGGGCCCAAGCACTTGGAACGTGTTCTGCTGCCTTCCCAGGCGCATTGGCAGGGAGCTGGATTGGAAGTGGAGCATCTGAGCCACATCGCTGGCCCTTCTTGCAATTAGGTTGCTGTCAAATTGAACTATTTGTAAATATTTCTGGGTGAAATGATTTTGCATCATAGTTTCTGAAGTGGAATTTGAGGTAGGTGTTTCTTTCTGTTTTGGTTTTCTAAGGACTGAGAGGAATTCACCACGTGGTCGTCAACTTCTTACAGAGCTCCTGGGCTGTGCCATCCTCTATGCTGCATCTGGAGGGTGATAAGGTAGGGCTGGTACCGCCTAGAGCCTGCAGGCTCCTAAGTCCCATAGATCCTGCCTTGGGGGCCAGAGCCTGGAGGAAACCACGTGGATCGACCCCAAGGCAGAGGCCGGCCCAGGCAGACACGGTGCAAGCCAGCCCAGACCATGGCTCCCAAGCTACTGACACAGCCCTGGTCTGGGGCCCCTTCCACGGGTTAACTTTCAGGGAGTAGGGTTGCTGGATAAACACAGGAGCCCAGTGAAATGTGGATTGGAGACAGGCATTGGGTGATTTTTTAATGCAGCATGCCCCAAGGACTGCCCCGAGTGCTGGGTGCTGGGGTCACCTGCCTATCTCATGAATGAGAGAGCGAGGTACAGAGGTGTTAGGTGTCTTCCCTACAGCTGCCCACCTGGGACATTGTGGGGCTGAGATTCCAGCTGTGTAGCACAGCCTGGGAGCTGTTGCCACATCCACCATGCCAGCAGCTTCATAGCAAGGGTGTGTGTGTGGTGCCTGAGCAGCCCAGTGTGTTCATCCAGACTCGGGGGTCTCCAGAAAAACCCACTGTCCATCCCCACCCCTCCAAGGACACCTTTACCCCAAAGGAAGGACCAGGCTTGCTTTGGTTCCACCCCCGGGATGGAGTTGGATTCAACGTCGGCATTCAATAATCATGGATGAAAAACCCGAATAATTGGGTGAGCAATAAAGGCAGTACGTGCTTCTCGCTGAAAACTTGGAAAATATGAAAATAATCTGAAGACCCAATACCAGCTGCCCTCCCAGCACCTGGAGAGAAACCTGCGTCTTTCCCGATCCTAAACATTCTGAGATCAATCTCATGGTCACAGCCCTGCCCTTCAAGTCCTGCTCTCTCCCCCAGCCGGCCCTCCTCCCTCCTTTCTGGAGCTTCCTTGTGGGCTCCTTCTCTCCCACCCACCCACACGAGGGGTGATTGACCAGCAACTGCGAGAGGCTTGCCTGTACCCGGCAAGTCGGAGTTTTGAAAGACTCGGAGCTTCCAGATGAAAGGGTAAAGCAGTGACCACCCCTCCTCTTTCCTCTCTTCTGCCTCGGGAATTTGCATCCACTGCACTTGGAATTGAGAAAGCCACAGCTGAGGTCCAGCGTTGCCATGGATCAGCCACTCCATGACCTCGTGTCCTGGGACATCTCTGTGAAGTGCAGGTGCTTGAGCTGGACCGTAATAAATCACCCAGGTCAAGCACCTACAAGTTCCACAGTAGAACTCCCACACACGTGCTACAGGATAGTCACGTAACATCTCATTTTAAAAAGCTCAAATTTTCAAATAGATCAAAATAGAAGAAATGACACAAATTACCTCTACTTACCCACCTTTGGGTCACAAAAAGCATCAATTCCTGCCCTCTGGTTTTGCTTGTATGGCTGCCTTCTCTCTCTCTCTCTCTCTCTCTCTCTCTCTCCTACCCCTCCCTCTCTCTCTCTCTCCCTCCTTACCTCCCTATCTCGCCCCCCCTTCCTTCCTCCCCCCCATTTGAGAGGCAGATAGAGACAGAGAGCACTCTCATTCCCTGGTTCATGCCCCACATAGCTGCAATGGCTGGGACTGGGCTACAGTCTGAAGTGAGAAGCCAAGAACTCAATCTAGATCTCCCCCATGGGTGGCAGGATCCCAATATAGCCATCACCGCTGTCCCCCAGGGTGAAGCTGTGATTGGGAGCCAGAGTCAGGACTCAAACTCTGATGTGGGATATGGGTTTCTTTTTTTTTAAGGATTTATTCATTTATTTGAAAGTCAGAGAGATAAGGAGAGGCAGAGAGAGAAAGTCTTCCATCCGCTGGTTGACTCCCCAACTGGCCACAATGGCCAGAGCTGCGCTGATCCAAAGCCAGGAACCAGGAGTTTCTTCCAGGTCTCCCATGTGGGTGCAGGGGCCCAAGGACTTGGGCCATCTTCCACTGCTTTCCGAGGCCACAGCAGAGAGCTGGATCAGAAGAGGAGCAGCCGGGACTTGAACTGGCACCCACATGGGATGCCAGCACTGTAGGCAGTGGCTTAACCCGCTATGCCACAGCGCCGGCCCCTGGATATGGGTTTCTTAACTACTCAGCCAAATGGCCATCTGGACTTTCTCTCTCTCTTTTTAAAAAGATTTATTTTGAAACAGTTACACAGAGAGGGAGAGGGAGAGGGAGAGGGAGAGGGAGAGGGAGAGGGAGAGGGAGAGGGAGAGGGAGAATCTTCTATCTGCTGGTTCACTTCCCAGGTGGCCACAAAGGCCAGAGCTGGGCTAGGCTGAAACCAGAGGGCATGAGCCTCAACCAGGTCTCTAAAGTGGGTGACAGGGCCCAAACATTCGAGCCATCTTCCGCTGCTTTCCCAGGTCACTAGGAGGGAGCTGGATCCAAAGTGCAGCAGCCAACACACAAAATGGTGCTCATATGGGATGCTTTTGTCACAGGCGGTGGCTGTACCCACCATGTCACATGCTGGTGCCCATCCAGCTCACTGCTAATAGCCTAGGAAAAGCAGGGGAAGATGGCCCAAGTGTTTGGGTCCTTGCCATCCACACAGGAGATCCCGATGAAGCTCCTGGCTCCTGGCTTTGGCCTCATCCAGCTTGGGCCCTTGCAGCCATCTGGAAAATGAACAAGCAGGTGGAAAATCTCTCCTCTCTCTCTCTCTCTCTCTCTCTCTCTGCATCTCTGACCTTCAAAATAAATAAATATATATTTTTAAAAATAGATAATCAAGTTATTTCAACAGAAGCCCCAAACTTCATACAGTTTAATGGGTAAATATTTAGTATCATGATACAGAACTGGTAGGATTTGTACATTAGTATATGGGAGGTGGTTTGTTAGGGGCATTTGTTACATGATTAGAGCAGTCAGCAAGTCCCACTACAGGCCATCTGCAGGCTGGAGACCCTCTGTCCAAGTCCAAAGGCTTCAGCACCAGGGAAGTGGACAGCGGAAATCTGTTCAAGGCCAAAAGGCTGAGAGCTGGTGGTCCTGCAGTCCGCAGGTTGGCAAGCCTGGGGTTCCAAGGGCCAGGGCAGGAGAGCAGTGCAGCTCAGGGCTCAGATCTCAGAGCAGACGCAGGTCCCCTTGAGTTTGTTCTCTCTGGGCCTGGAGCCGGTTTGTGACCCCCACCCACACTGTGACAGGGCCTTCCCACCTGTGCGACCCAGACTCACACTCTGACTCTCTCCATAGCACTCTCACAGACACACTCAAAAAGACCAGATTCCAGGTATTGCTTAATGTAGTCAAGGTAACACCTAACATTACAGCTTTAACAAGACAAGGATTCAGGGGCCAGCACTGTGGCGTAGCAGGTAAAGCCGCTGCCTGCAGTGCCAGCACATAGCGCTGGTTCATGTCCCAGCTACTCCTCTTCTGATCCAGCTCTCTGCAGCCACGTGGGAGACCTGGAAGAAACTCCTGGTTCCTGTCCCATCCAGCTCCCTGTTAATGTGCCTGGGAAAGTAGTAGAAGATGGCCCAAGTGCTTGGACCCCTGCACCCACGTGGGAGACCTGGAAGACGTTCCTGGCTTCAAATTGGCCCAGCTCTGGCTGTTATTGTCATTTGGGAATGAACCAGCAGATAGAAGACCCCCCTCTCTCTCCAAATCTGCCTTTCAAATAAAAAAGTAAGTTAAAAAATGAAACGAGATAAAGATAAAGAGCTGGTGTGGAGTGAAAGGAAGATTTTGTTCACATCCAGTGTCCACGAGGACTGGACACGCATGGGTCAGTGTGAGACCCTATCTGTGGGCTCCTCCCACGTGGCCCACGTCCTGTCGGCTTGGTGGGGCGATAGCTTTATTCACGAACAGGCACACCTTTTAAAGGGCAGGCAGAGGGGGCGTAGCTAGTTCAGGGCAACACTAATTCTATAGGATGAAGCTGATATTGGCGCCGCTATGTTTCTCTAATCAGCTTGAAGGTCACATACGCTAGTAGCTTTCCAGGTGGACCTGAATCACACCTGGGAGCAGTTTATCTGATTCCCGGGGCGGGGAATGTGCCTGGGGCTGCCACCTCCTGGCAGCAGTCGGGTTGTGGGGTCCTTCCCAGGAGGCATAGCGCGCCATGGCCTCTCAACCTCCTGCATGGACAGGGACAGGATCACCCACACCTATCAATCTCTGACTCACCTTCCGGTCAAACGTGAGTTGAAATCTACATAATGCCTTCATTTAGATTTTGTGTTTTTGTTGGGGGCAGATGGTACAAAAGAGAGCGAGACACAAAGTGGAAAGAGTCATTGAAAAGCAAACATTCTAGAATTATCTGTTGAACACATATGAGTATGGGGGGTGGGGCTCCAGAAAGTTCGTGGAGAGTGCACATGACGAAGAAACTGCATGCATTTCCAATTATTTCTTGCACACTAAAACTTACTTTAAAATTCCACTTACAATGTATCTGCTTATTTATTTTGCATTTATTTGAGAAGCAGAGAAAGAGACAGAGTGAGAGAAAGAGAGAGAGAGAGAGAGAGAGAGAGATTTCCTATTCGCCGGTTCACTGTCCAAATGCCTGCAATAGCTGGGGTTAGGCTCAGTCCAGGTCTGCGAGACATCACCACTGCTTCCCACCATGCACATCATCAGGAAGCCGATCTGGAATTTGAAGCAGGGCACTCTGATACCGGGAGCAGACACCCCAAGTGGCACCTTAACTGCTCCATCAAACGCCCGCACTTAATTCCATTTTTCCACACATGTGTGAAATTACCCCGGTACTGGTAGGGGTGGTGACATGAAGTTATCATGATGTGATAAATAGGAACGATTTTTGTGTAGTGAATGAAGACACTACGCGCTCACCCAAGGTCAATTATCTAGCACTAGGGACAGAGCTGGGATAGAGACAGATTCTATCATTTAGGGTGGCCTCACTGGGAGGTGACAAGTCTGCTGGCAACTGGAGGAGGTCTTTAATCGATTCTCCCTCTCTTGTACTGCTTTGCAACATTTTCTTAGTTTTCCATTTCCTTTCTCGCTTAGAAATTGCTTTAATTTGGTTTCTAAAATCGAAGTTATAAACTCAGAGTTTAGAGAGTCCGGCAACTCTGACAGCTGGTGGTAAACAGCAGCGCCTCTGCTTCCCAGCTCCCTCTGCCATCTCCTAACTCTAAGCGCTTTTCATCTCAATGCATTCTTTCCACGTTGACAATCATGTATCTGAAATAGCGTGACTGTATTACTATGTCCTGGCATTGTAGACTTCAGCACTAACTATCATCTCTACAGAAGAAAAGGGTTTCTCTCTCTCTCTCTCTCTCTCTCTCTCTCTCACACACACACACACACACACACACCTCTTATCATCATTCTTTTATATAAAGATTACTATTCAGCCGGCACTGTGGCATAGCAAGTAAAGCTGCCGCCTGCAGTGCCAGCATCCCATATGGGCGCCAGTTCGAGTCCTGGCTGCTCCACTTCTGATCCAGCTCTCTTCTATGGCCTGGGAAAGCAGTAGAAGATGGCCCAAGTCATTGGGCCCCTGCACCCGCATAGGAGACCTGGAAGAAGCTCCTGACTGCTGCTTCCGATCAGCTCAGCTCCAGCTGTCGCAGCCATTTGGAGAGTGAAAGAGGATAGAAGACCTCTCTCTCTCTTTCTTTCTTTCTCTTTTTTTTTTATTTGACAGATAGAGTTAGACAGTGAGAAAGACAGAGAGAAAGGTCTTCCTTCCGTTAGTTCATCCCCCAGATGGCTGCTATGGCCAGAGCTACACCAATCCGAAGCCAGGAGCCAGAAGCCAGGTGCTTCTTCCCAGTCTCCCACATGGGTGCAGGTGCCCAAGCACTTGAGCCATCCGCCACTGCTATCCCAGGCCACAGCAGAGAGCTGGACTAGAAGAGGAGCAACTGGGACTAGAACCTGGTGCCCATATGGGATGCCGGTGCTACAGGAGGAAGATTAACCAAGTGAGCCACGGCACCAGCCCCTCTCTCTCTTTCTGTCTCTACCTCTCTCTGTAACTCTGTCTTTCAAGTAAATAAAATAAATCTTTTTTTAAAAAAAAGCCAAAAACATATTATTAAACTCTCACTTTCAGTTGGTAGTTTGGCTGGGTATAGAATTCTACCATTGGAATATCTTTTTATTCAACTGTTGAAACATTTCTCCATTTTCTTCCACCATATTTTTGTTGAGAATTCCAATGCCATTCTGATTATTTTTAAAAATGTTTACTTATTTATTTTATTTTGAAGGTAGAGGGAGGGAGGATGTGGGGAGGGGGGGTCGTTCATTCACTGTTTTGCTTCTCAAGTGCCCACAACTCAAGGTGGGTTTAAAGCAAAGCCCGAAGCCTGGAACTCCATCCAGATCTCCCATATGGGTGGCAGAGGCCCAAGAATTTAGCCATCACCTCCCAGGGTGCATGAGTATTTATTCAGGGGCTTCTCTTTGCCAGATTCTCCCTAGTCACTAGGAGCAATGGCAATGACTGGAGTTTGGTCCTAGCCTCCTTGAAATTTGGCAAAGTGGAAGAGAAAGGCATATTGTTAGAATGACTCCATTTCATTTCAACTGTGATGAGTGTTTTGGTAGAAAAGGACCAAAGACTCGTAGGAACTCAGATGAGGTTGTGGTTAATTCTGTCCGTGAGAATTGTAGAAACTTCTTGGAACCTTTAAGAGTTCTAGAGCAGGGGCCAGTGCTGTGGCACAGTGAGTTAAAGCCCTGACCTGAAATGCTATCATCCCATATGGGTGCGGGTTCCAGTCCCGGTTGCTCCTCTTCTGATCCAGCTCTCTGCTATGGCCTGGGAAAGCAGTAGAAGATGGCCCAAGTCCTTGGGCCCCTGCACCCACATGGGAGACCCGGAAGAAGCTCCTGGCTCCTGGCCTCGGATCGGCGCAGAGTAGTGAACCAGCAGATGGAAGACCTCTCTCTCTGCCTCTGCCTCTCTGTAACTTTGGCTTTCAAATAAATAAAGAAATCTTAAAAAAAAAAAAAAATAAAAGAGTTCTAGAGCAATGGTATCCCATAGAATTTTCTGGAACAACAAAACTTTTCTCTATTTGTGCTTGCTGTCCAGTGTGGTAGCCACGTGTGGCTATTGATCACTTGGAATGGGGCTAGAGTGATTGAGAATTTTTAGTTAATTGACATGTAAATACTCCCATGTGGCTGAAGGCTACTGTATTGGACAGCACAGCTGTAGAAAGTAGTGGGCATGACATGATCAGGGGTGAGTTGCACGTGGAATGGAATGCCTTTTTCCTTGAAAGTTCTATTTTCCTTCTGTCAAGAACAGGCAGAATTAGACCGTGAGAGAGAGAGAGAGACGGACAGACAGAGAGAAAGGTCTTCCTTCCATTGGTTCACTCCCACCCCCATCCGAAGCCAGGAGCCAGGTGCTTCCTCCTGATCTCCCATGCGGGTGCAGGGCCTAAGCACTTGGGCCATCCTCCACTGTACTCCCAGGCCACAGCAGAGAGAGCTGGACCGGAAGAGGAGCAACTGGGACAGAATCTGGTGCCCCAACCAGGACTAGAACCCAGGCTGCCAGCGCTGCAGGTGGAGGATTAGCCTAGTGAGCCCGGCACTGGCCCTGTCAAGAAGTTGGGAAAACAGTCGGCTGCTCTCCCAGTAATGCTATATCTCCAGTGACAGTTCCAGGGCCACATGAGAGCTTGGGATGCACCCATTGATAAGAAATGTAAAAGACGTCTAAAGTAGAACACCTGTTCCTCTTCTCGTCTGGTCTTTGTTGAAATCTCACCTCCTCTGGCCATAGTGTCTGGTCTTGGCCGTCTTGGGGAGCAGGAAGACAACATAAATGCAGTGGCAGCCCGCCCACCAGGGGCAGCCCAAACATCACAGGTCTCCCACCTGCTGGCCTGGGTATTGAGCTGGGTCTGAGCACCTACACCAGAGCCGATTGCTGTGCTCCGCAGACACACCCAGCCCTGCTCCCCACTGCCTTGTACCTGTTGACTCTGGCTTTGCCATACGCCACCCCATCTCCCACTGCTTCGTGGCGCACACCTTGCCTCCAGCGGGCAGGTGAGATCACGGGGTCACCTTCCATCCCCTTGCAACACTCTCCTCGCCCCCATCACACTGGGACCCCGGCTTGCTCCAGCCCACATCTCTGGGATGTCTTTCTCTTCCCTCCTCACATCTGAAGAGTGGGGTGTTGCCCAATATGGTCTTCTAGGGTAGACAGGCAAAATGTTTGTCACTTTGTCTTTTTTTTAATCTCACCATTAAAAATTATCTTTTTTTTTTTTTGACAGGCAGAGTGGACAGTGAGAGAGAGAGACAGAGAGAAAGGTCTTCCTTTGCCGTTGGTTCACCCTCCAATGGCCACCGCGGCCAGCACACTGCAGCCAGCGCATGGCGCTGATCCGATGGCAGGACCCAGGTACTTATCCTGGTCTCCCATGGGGTGCAGGGCACAAGTACTTGGGCCATCCTCCACTGCACTCCCTGGCCACAGCAGAGAGCTGGCCTGGAAGAGGTGCAACTGGGACAGAATCCGGCGCCCTGAATGGGACTAGAACCCGGTGTGCCGGCGCCACAAGGCAGAGGATTAGCCTAGTGAGCCACGGCACCGGCTAAAAATTATCTTATTCTGCTGTATGTTTTAGTAGATTGATTGTCTATTATTATAGTAGCATAAGCATCCAGATAATCTAGGGTGTCTGCTAAAATGTTTGTATTGATGGGGGTGTGTCCCACCCATTTCCAAGGCCTACAGATGCCCCGCCCCGCTCCCCCAGGACCCCTTGAGCCACCCTGGCCAGCTGCTTTTCAGGGAGTTGACCTAGAACCCTTACAGACCGCCAGTGCCGCCCATGGAATCTCTCACTGTACTTAGACTTGGCTCCTGAGCTCTCTGGGTTGTTTCCAGATGACAGATTCATGGTGGATGACCAAGTCCTGGAGGATCTGCCACCTGCTTTGTACCAAAGAATCTCTGAGAACAGAAAGGACAGATAATTACCAAACCAGGCTCATACTCTAAATAAGGCCACACAGGCAAGGATGTGAAGTGACCTGCTTGGGGCCAGCACTCTGGCATAGCAGGTAAAGCCTCCTCCTGTGGTGCCGGTGTCCCATATGGGCGCTGGTTCGAGTCCCGGCTGCTCCACTTCTGATCCAGCTCCCTGCTAATGGCCTGGGAAAGCAGCAGAAGATGGCCCAAGTGCTTGGGCCCCTGTGTCCACATGGGAGACCCAGAAGAAACTCCTGTTCCTGGCTTCAGAGTGGCCCATTTGGGGAGTGAACCAGTGGATGAAAGATCTCTCTCTCTCTCTCTCCCTCTCTCTCTCTCTTTGCCTTCTGCCTCTCTGTAACTCTGCCTTTCAAATAAATAAATTAACCTTTAAAAAAATAAAAAGTGACTTGCTCAGGGTCACATGGGTGACAACCGTACCCACCCCGGTTCTAGATTTGCACCATAGCTTTGGACGGACGAGGCTCAGCACACATGGGATGGACTCTGACCTAGCTCCTTAAAACCACACCCAACGGGGGCTGGTTTCCTGCCTGCCTTCAGCCAGCCTCCTGTGAGGCCTGAGCCAAAGTCCACCCAGAGAGGAGGTGACAGCTGTTAACCTGACAAAAGGTAACAGCCAAGGTCACCACCTCTTAATGGCAGCCAGCCTATCAGTCTAATAATGTCTGACTCCAGTATCGCAGCCATGCCCAGTAGAGGTCTGATTTTTTGTTGTTATTGTTAATGATTCAGGAAGACTCTCACTTGAAGCCAAGACACACCTCTAGCAGCTGCCGGAAGTCTCTTCTCTTTCTTAGTAACAAGTAGAACCTTCACCTAAGCAACTTGGCCAACTTCCACATTCCACCGCACCCTACAACTGGAACCTGCGTGCCAAAAAGAAAGGTGCCAATCAAACGCAAATGATGAGCCCATTAAATAATGATTTTCATTCAAACCCAACAATGGAAACTGCACAGCCTTCCGTGCCCAATATACTTTGCTCTTCTTCATCGATTTTTTTTTCTGGCTGTGTATTTGTGATATTATGAGATCATTTTAGCTTTTTTTTTTGTTTTAAGTAAGTGACCAAAAAAAAATCGTGTTGCATGGAGTCTCCTGAGAATGTTGGGTCGGGTTTTTTGATCCCGGCGACTCAATGATTCACCGGCCGCTGTAGTACGAGAGTCCCTATTAGTGGCGTCTGTGCCTGCAGTAATGTTTTTGTTATTTTTCCTCGTTTGTTCACTCTGACATCATGTCATTACAGAATGGTGCTGTTCAGGCCCTGCCTTGGCTGTTCGTTAGCCTGTGTTTAATGAGCAGCTTAATTGAGCCGTCTAGTAGGCCACCTGTCGCCCTCCGCAACTTATTACCATACTAATGGCCTGACATTGTATTCCCTGACAGGCAACAGGGCTTACTGATTTGATGTCTGGACGTGGGGATTTTATGCAGGAATGAGAGCTGGCATGGGGAAGGAGGCTTAACAAACGCAAATTAACTCTTTGCTATCTATGTGTTTATGGCTGTCTTGTGAAAAAAAAAAAAAAAAAAGTTCACGCCGTGGCAGGCCCGGAAAGCAGCAGCGTGGTTTTGGAAGAAGGCCGGCTCTGAGCCCGCACCCCCAAGTCGAGGCTGTCCCGGGCCAGGGGCTCCGCGGAAGCAGAGCCGGCTTTGTTTCCATTGCGGCGTTCCTGCCGGGAACCGATTCAAAGAGAAATCTGCAGCCGAGGAAAAGTTTGCCACGGGACTTTTCTGCGCTGTAGCTTAAACAAATGAGAGGCAGCGGCGCTCCAATGGCGGGAGCTGAGCGTGGGTCTGTTGTCCCCTCCTTGCAAATCCAGCTGGGGACTGGATTGTGAGCTGAGCGCCGGGGGAGGGCTCGGAGACGCGCTGTGTGGCTGAGGAGCGAGCGGGGTTTTGTTTGGGTTTTGCTTTTGTGTGTGTGTGTGTGTGCGTGTGTGTGTGTGTGTGTGTGGTTGGGTCTTTTCCCCACATCTCCCTTGAAGGCAGGAGGCTGGGGACCAAGGTCCTTCTGTCCCGGGGAACTCCCAGGGGGGTGAGCCCAGCCAGACTCAAGTCTAGAGAGACAGGAGAGAGAGAGAGAGAGAGAGAGAGAGAGAGAGAGAGAGGGCTCAGCAGGTGCAGGGATGTTTCTTCTCTGTCCCCTCACCTCAGGTTCCCAGGGTCAAGGAACAAGCCAACATGAGAAGTCTTCTGCAAGTCCATGGAAAATGTCCAGTATGAAAACCCAACGTGTGCATTTCCATGTTTTCTTGCCCCAGATTAACTTCTCTGTGCATTCCACTTTGGCACGAACTCTCTGAAGTACCCTGACACATGACAGGGAGGGAAAGGCTTCCTCCTTGAACGGTCTGTCGGTGGAAGGTCATGACCAAGGTCGAGGCCGGGTCCCACCAGCAGCTCCAGGGATGGGTGGCAGCCCCTGGAGGAACAGTCCCAGCAGGGGCGGACTGCAGCTTCCTGCCAGCCAAGGGAGCTGCGGGAGACTGGAGACCATTCCCTGCCGCTGCCGCTGCCCGGAAACTGCATCCCGGAACTTGGCACGGAGAACCTGCAGCCGGCAGAAACTCTTAATGCAAGGCCACGAGTGGGCTCCCTCTTCCTGGGCTCGGAGCAGGGGCGACACTGTCCCTGCAAGGTCCAGCCTTGGGGGCGGGGAACAAGAGCAGAAACCCACCCACTGGCTCCACCCCTTTCATGTGCTGACGCTGATGATGGTGACAGCTGATGCCAATGGCGTCAAGGGTTACAGCCTTTCTGTTTCTCTCTCTAGCTAAGCCTTTTATACTGGTGGTCTGATTTAAGTGTTCGACCCCAGGGTTCCGCAGCTCAGCACCACTCACCTGCTGGGACGGACCCGGAGCCTCTGCCCTAGGGGCTGCCAGGCACACCCTCAACCCCATGTGCGCCTCCAGGCATGGCCAGGAGTGGGGAGGGTCTCCCCAAGTTCAGAAGCACCGCGGCCGGGATAGGAAGGCCCTTCGAAAGGTTTGTGGAAAACAGAATTGAAAACCAAGTTTATTTGGGTGCAGAAATGTTTTAATCAGGGCCGGTGTGGTGGTAGAGCGAGCTAAGCTCCCATCTGGGCTGCCTGCAGCCTCTGTCAGTGTGCGGCTCAAGTCCTGGCTCCCCGGACTCCCATCCAGCCTGCTGCTAGTGCGCATTCTGGGAGGCAGCCGGGAAGGGCAGGTACTCGAGTCCCTGCCACCCGTGTGGGAGAGCCGGATGTCGTTCTGGACTCCTGGGTTCTGCCTGGCCAAGTCCCAGCTGTTGTGGGCATTCAGGGAGTGAACTAGTGATGGAAGATCTGTGTGTGTGTGTGTGTGTGTGTGTGTGTGACTCTCTTTCAAATAAAAAGTAAATGTTTTAAAAGACCCCTTGAAAAATAGTAAAATTCTTTCAAACTGGTTAAATTCATGCATAGTTTCTCCATAATACACACTTTCCATGAACTCTTTGGAGACACAACGCCCGTCCCTGCACCCCCAGCAGGTACAGCTCCCTCAGTTTGTAGCTGAGAAACAAACACCCAGAAAGGGTGAAGGAGAAACCCATTCTCTCATCGCTGGGCGTAGGAGGCAGAGCGGGGTTTAGACCTCATGCCTGGCTCATGGCTTTGCATAGGCCTCCCTGGCTGTGATGACGGGGGAGTCCAGTTGTCACCAGGAGTGAGCCAGCTGTCCACCTCCCAGTGCTGGCCACTGGCGAACTACTGCAGGGTGGGTGTTTTGCTAGCGATTTTATAGATCGTTGTTTTAAATCCTCTCAATACGCCTTTTTTTTTTTTTTTTTTTTTTGACAGGCAGAGTGGACAGTGAGAGAGAGAGACAGAGAGAAAGGTCTTCCTTTTTGCCGTTGGTTCACCCTCCAATGGCCACCGTGGCTGGCGCGCTGTGGCCAGCGCACCACGCTGATCCAATGGCAGGAGCCAGGTGCTTCTCCTGGTCTCCCATGCGGATGCAGGGCCCAAGCACTTGGGCCATCCTCCACTGCACTCCCTGGCCACAGCAGAGAGCTGGCCTGGAAGAGGTGCAACTGGGACAGAATCCAGCGTCCCGACTGGGACTAGAACCCAGTGTGCCGGTGCCGCAAGGCGGAGGATTAGCCTAGTGAGCCATAGCGCTGGCCACGCCTTTGAGAACTTTCTTCTAAGGGACAAGGAAACAGAGATGCAGAGGCATGAAGTCATGTCCAGTGTCAAGAGCTAACAGGACAGTGTCTCACCCACTCTCTCTGGCTTCTGAGAGCAAGTAGTTTCCATCAGCAGCCCCCGGAGGCCCAGTCGTCTGTACCCAGAGACCCCCTGCCCCCTTGCCAGGGGGAGACCACTGGCCACTTGCACTTCCCTGACAGGCCGGGGGGCGGTGCCTGCTGAGATGTCCATGGCGGTGTGGAGCTTGTTTGCCTGGGCTGATTGCTCTGTTGGCCTGTGAGGGTGCGAGCGGGTGAGATGGGTGCAGCAGTCAGCAGACCAGTAGAGCAGGTGGCCTTCCCTAGTGTGGGTGGGCCTGGGCCAATCAGTTGAAAGCCCAAAGAGCTCTGAACTCTTAGGTTTCCCCTATAATTGGCGATCCAGGCAGAGACTTTTCACAGTGTGCACGTTCCCTAAGAACCCTGCTTGTGTCTGCATTGCTGTAGTTCTGCTAGTACAGCATTTGGGTGGGCTTGCCTACGCGGCAACTTCTCCTATCCCTCTGTTTTCAACACTTCTCTTTCTTTCAGGACTGGCTGGTAGCCGATAGCTAGCTGCCTTTTGAAAGAGGGCAACCTGAGCCTAAGGAGAGCAAACAGGTTTTGGAGGTTGACCACTCTGTGCGTTCTCCGCCGCCATCTTCCGGTTCACCAACTCCCTTTATAGCCAGCCCTCTGGGGTTTATCCCCACTACGGAACTTTGTAAATCGCAGTGACCAGCCGCTTTGTCCTTTTCATCCAGGATCTTGAAATGATTGCTTTTCATGACCACCTGTGCTTTTTTTTCTTCACCTCTACCTGGTTCAAGTCCTTAACTTCCTGTGGCTTTTTTTTAAATCTCTATTACTCCTTCCTCGGACTCTTTTTTTTTTTAAGATTTATTTATTTATTTGAAAGTCAGAGTTACACAGAGAGAGGAGAGGCAGAGAGAGAGAGGTCTTCCATCTGATGGTTCACTCCCCAACTGGCCGCAACAGCCAGAGCTGCACCAATCCGAAGCCAGGAGCTTCTTCCAGGTCTCTCACGTGGGTGCAGAGGCCCAAGGACTTGGGCCATCTTCTACTGCTTTCCCAGGCCACAGCAGAGAGCTGGACAGGAAGTGGAGCAGCTAGGTCTCGAACCAGCGTCCATATGGGATGCCAGCGCTTCAGGCCAGGGCGTTAACCCGCTGCACCACAGCACCTGCCCTTGAACTCTTTTTTTTTTTTTTTTAAAGATTTCTTTTATTTATTTGAAAGTCAGAGCTACACAGAGGGAGAGGAGAGGCAGAGAGAGAGAGAGGTCTTCCGTCTGCTTGTTCACTTCCCAACTGGCCACAACAGTTGGAGCTGCACCGATCCGAAGTCAGGAGCCAGGAGCTTCCTCCAGGTCTCCCAAGTGAGTGCAGGAGCCCAAGGACTTGGGCCATCCTCCACTGCCTTCCCAGGCCATAGCAGAGAGCTGGATCAGAAATGGAGCAACCAGGACTCGAACCGGCGCCCATACAAGATGCCGGCACTGCAGGCAGCAGCTCTACCCTCTGCACCACAGTGCTGGCCCCCCTTCCTTGAACTCTTAGACGATGTTCAGCACAGTGATTTCGAGAAGAGTTTTCACACTGCACCATTGCTTTCACATTTTCTGTTAGGTGATTTCACCTCCTGATTATTGATTTGTGAAAAAGATTTATTTATTTATTTGAAAGAAAGGGTAACAGAGAGAGAGAGAGAGAGAGAGAGAGAGAATCTTCCACCTGCTGGTTTACTTTCCAAATGGCTACAATGACTGGAGCTGGGCTGGGCTGAAGCCAGGAGCCGGGAGTTTTATCCGGGTCTCCCACTTGGGCCATCTTCTGCTGTTTGCTTCAACTCATTAGCAGGGAGCTGGACCAGAAGCAAATCAGCTGGGACTCGAACCTGTGCTCCGACACAGGACGCTGGTGCTACAGGGGGCGGCTTAACCCGCTGCACCACGCTGACCCCTGTTGGTTTGCTTAAAACTCGGGTGTGAGCGTGACACAAGCTAGAGTTTCTTTGTGTTTTGGGTTCGTTTTGCTGCAGCTGCGTTGGCTCCGCCCTCAGCCTCCTCATTCTGGGGGCTTGTTTTCCTGTGTGCCCCCTTGGGGTTCCCGCCTCTTAGTGGGTCTCACGGCGCTCATCCTGAAGTGGCCGCTGGGAAGACCAGCTACAGCTGTTTGGATGTGGCATTCCCCTAACGGTCCCTGTGCCGCACAGGCTGGGTCCCTGGTGTGGCGATGGTGAGCGGTGGGATCTGGTGGCCAGCGTTGAGGTCACTGGGACCCCTGTCCCTGGGAGAGATGACAGCAGTTCTCACAAGGGACAAGCCTGGCCCCTCCCTAGCCTCTCTGGCTTCCTGTCTCCCTGTGGGAGCCCTCCCTCTACCTGGGGTCCCCCCACCACCACCACTCTCCCCCCCACACACACACACCATGCTGCCATCCATTGCAATGTGACACAGCCAGGGGGGTGGACGGGGCTTTGCCAGAGCCAGCGCTGGGCTGTTTGGACTTCCAGCCTCCGACACTGGGAGTTTAGGCAGCCTCTTTTCTTTCTAAAGTGCCCAGCCTCAGGAATTTCACTGTAGTCCTAGAACAGAGACTTGGCCATGAGCCACCCAGTAAGACGGCCGCGGCCAGGCTGGAAGGCGGCGTCCGCTTTCCCTCATCTTAGATATTGAAGCTGAGAATTCCAGGCAGTGGCTGCTGGAAGCATTTTTCAGCGCCTTTGCAAGGAGAGGTGGGCGCTCCGGCCCTGGCTCCCCTCCCCTGCCTTGCAGGAGGCATTTGTGGTGTCCATGGCTCTATGTCCCTAAGCTCCTTGCCTGCCTGTTTCCGGATGCGTCTCCTTCAGCCCTGCTTTCCCAGTGTGTATTTCGGGCCCCTGCAGATGTCATCTTCCTTTGTTGTTGTTGTTTTTTTAAAGCACAGTGATTGTTGATAAAACTGGTAATTTTGATACAAATACAAGGCTCAAAGTATGCATCTTGATGGGTTCTAATGTCTCGGCTATAACAGTCCCTCTCTGCCATATATTTGATCAAAATTCTCCCTGCAGAAACTGGCTGCCTGGTTGTTTATCTTGGCTTTGCACATACCGTGCTGAGGAGTTAGAATGATTGGAAGTTACACAGGGGGACCGGATTCAAACTCTAGACCTACTGCTCACTGGTTATCGAAGCTTGGGCCAAGTCACTTAATGCGTTAAGCCTTATTTTCCTCCAGTTCATGGCTACTCTAGCTTCCTAAGGCCGTTCTGAGGAGGGAATGAGATAATCCATGGGAAAGTTCCATGCAGGGGTACTGGCAGGGCTCTCCACAAACACCTATCATTATCGTAGCGCCTATTACCACTTGGTGAAAATGGCAAACGATGCCAGCGGCCCCAACAGCAGGAGAAAGAAATGCCAAAAACTGACTCGAACACAAAGAGTTTTTCACTTCCAAATCTCTTCTTATCTGTCCCACAGCAAATCTCTTCTTTGTTTTTCCTCACTATACAAGCAAGGAGAAAAAGTACATGAAAAATTGAACAAAAAGAAAGTTTACTTTGGCACAAAATGTTTTGTAATTCATGCATTTTTTCATCAAGTACATGTCCTTGAACTTTTTTTAAAATAAGATTTATTTATTTGCTTGAAAGGCAGAGTTAGAGAGAGGGGAGAGAGAGAGAGAGAGAGAGAGAAAGGAGAGAGAGAAAAAGAGAGAGAAAGAATCTTCCATCCACTAGTTCACTTGGCTGGACCAAGCTGAAGCTGGGAGCCAGGATCTTCATCCGGGTCTCCCATGTGGGTGCAGGGGCCAAGTACTTGGGCCATGCTTCGCTGCTTTCCCAGGCACATTAGCAGAGACCTGGATCAGAAGTGGAGCAGCCGGGACACAAACAGGAGCTCATATGGGATGTTGGTGTCACAGGCGGTGGCTTTACCCTCCATGAAACTTTGAATCTTTTCCATCCCTTGTATGCATAGACTTCAGAATTATTTGCATCTGAAGAAACTTCTTTTAGATCCTCTTTTCTATGAATATTTATTTGAGAGGCAGAAAGAGGAGAGAGAGATACAGACAGATGGAGACAGAGCGATATCCCAGCTGCTAGTTCACTCCCCAAACACCAGCAAAGGCCAGGACTGGGTCAGGCTGGGATGTGGGGGCTCAGCCCAGGTCTCCCATGTGAGTGGCAGCATTTCCACCACCACCACCACCTCCAGGCTGGACCTTAGAAGAAGATGGAATTAGGAGGAGCAGATCCAAGAGCTGAATCCAGGCACTCCTACATGGGATCATCTTAACTGACCTTAACCACTCTCAGTGTGTACAAGGGGTCTGCAAAAAGTTCATAGAAAATGTGCATTATTTAAAAAAGCTATGCATGGGTTTCAAAAATTATTTACACTCAATTAGAATTATTTTTTAATCTAATTTTTCCATGAACTTTTTGAAGTTCCCTCATATGTCCTACTTGTTCCCCTTACTGATGCAATGACCAAAGGGAAAGTGCTTTTTTTTTTTTTACACCAGATAGGAGAATACTTTTTGAGTCAAGGCTTTTGGGGGAAATCCTTATGCTGCTGCTCCAACAGGCAGATGCCAGGAACCAGAAACTCAATCTGGACCTCCCACGTGTGGTGTATGGCAAGGGCCCGAATACTTGGGCCACTCTCTGCTGCTTTCCCAGGCACATTAGCAGGAGCTGGACAGGAAGCCAAGTAGCTGGGACTTAAACTAGCAAGCTGATATGGGATGCAGGCATTGCAAGTGGCGGCTTAAGTCACTGTGCCCGAATGCCAGCGCCCAAAACAGTCCTTGGGGCACGCCCATTCCCATCATGCACTTGACACCATGACACTTCTGATTTTTCCTAAGAAGAGCACGGAAATGGGTGGGGCTTGAACCTGCTCCAAGCCCCCACCCCTTTTGAATATTCAATTGGGCTCCACCCCAGACACCAGCCTCTATGCCTTTGCAGGCTACAAAGAGAAGACCTGGCCTTGTTGAGGGGCCTTTCTCCTTTGTGGGGGGCCATTTCACTGTGGGATACTTTTCCTTGGACAGGGATTTTCCTTTGGAGCCTTTTTGTGTTTGGGGCTGTTCGTCCATGCACCGCTGGGTCCTTGGGCTTGCACTTCTCTTTGGCTCCAAGTTAAACCTGCTCTCCTGAGCACCTTTATGGCTCCACCTTCGATTCTTTCATGTGCTGAGGGAAGAACCTGCAACAAAGCTCACTAAGAATCCTGCAGCCCACACCAGATCAATGCATGAAATATTGGATGCATAAGAAACCGATAAAGAGGCATTACCTAGGGGAGTTGGGAGGGGAAGAAAATGACAGCGTTTGTCTATCTCTTGAAAGAAATCTGTGTCTTTTTGTATTGGTATAAATCCTCTCTATTTATCAATCTGTTTTTCCGAATATGCGTGCAGGAGTAGAGATGAGATCCAGAAATTCGTCTTGTGTACATAGGAAGTGTAAGTCACAAGGGATCTGCAAAGTGGAGTCTTAATCAATTAAAACATTTTGAATCACTCAGGGTTTATGTTTTCCAGAGTAATTCATTTCATCGTGACCACCAGCGACCAATTGGAAAACTTTTTAAATCCAGGCTAAAGTCCCATGCCAAGTGCACCCTCTGATCAGCGGCCATTCTCTCATTAACACTCCCGCCTGGCTGATTTTTGCCCTCATTTGCGCTGTGTAAAAGACCTCTGACAGCTTCCTCTCCTCTCTGTTCAAACAAACAATAGCCTCTGGCGTAAAGAAGGAAATTTGTAGCAGGTGAAAGTTTAGTTTTAATGATGCAGAGACCAAATTGTTTTTAAACAAGAAATAGATAAAAAAAAATAAAATAAAAAGACCTCAATCTCCTTTTAATTTCTCATTGCTCACAATTATCCATTGTAGTTTGCCAAAACCTTCAGAAACTTTGAATCAGAGAATCTTTGAAAGAAAGCCATAAACTAACCTTTTGGGCATACATAGCTGGACAGCAACAGGAAAAATTACTTTTATCTCTGATTGCCAGGTTTTTTTTTCCCCCTCCAGGACAAATAATAGAGACAGAAACTTACACAATTGAGAATTAGTGGGCATATTTTCCTGGGGAAAGGACAATCCAGCCTAGAAAGGGGTGGGGGGAAGCGTCCGATGGGTAGTCTGTGTCCCCAGGTGGCAAAGGGTCTATTAGCGCTGATGTGCTCAGATGAGGGCCCCCAGAGCTGTTGCTGGCTGTCTCTAGGCCCTGCCATCACTGAGTCTGGGCCGTTTAATTTGTGTACAAAAAGTCACCTAGACACAGCTCCCGGCCACCATTCTCTGAAATCTTCATGACAAAGGACTTGCGGAAACTCTTCTAAATGAGCACAATCTCTCCAACATTCAGCAACAGAGGAGGAAGAAGTGTCGGCTTGGACACACAGGGTCACTCCCTACCTTTGAGAGCTCTCTTCCACTCAAATCCAGAGGTAGCCCTAACGAGGGAGAGACCAGGCGTGGCCTGCCAAGGACAGCATCAGAGCACAGGAGTCGCGCTGAGTCACACAAGCGGTGACAACAGACATCCCCCAAACCTCAGCGGCTCAACACGAGGCGGTTCCTGTCTGGTTGTGCCCCTGTCCGCTGCAGAATGGGAGGTTGTCTTCCAAGCAGTGACTCAGGACTCAGACCCTCCCCATCTTGAAGTTTCTCCATTGCTGACACGTGCCGTGGGACAGGAACAAGATGGCAAGCGTAGGTTGTTCCGTGTGTCTTGTGTTCATACAATGGTGGCTAGAACGAGTTGTTTGCTGCAGCTCAATACATTGGGTCTGGGAAACCACTGTAAGAATGGATCCGTGAGCCCAGTGACTCTAGCAGAAGCCAAGGGAGTCCTGGGCTGGGAGCAGGTTCCATGGCTGGGCCCCTGGACACCATAATGTTAGTGATATGTAGTTGCAATGGGTGCACCCACTCTGACACACCACACGCTGCACTTCGCCTGCATGCTCCTCGCTGTCCACGCTCGTCCCTTATTCCATGTGACACATAGATTCCGATCTGTCAGTATTACCTGGAATTATATGCAAAAATCCAGTGACTTCTCAAAGAAATTTAAAAACTGACAAGTTGGCTTGAGAATGAGGAGTTTGGTCGGTTCGTTTTGATAGCACCAAAGTGGGGATGTGACTCTCAAAAGCAATGTGAGTCTCAGATGCAGAGGGGCTAAGGTTTGGTGTGTGCCTGGGGAGGGCCCATGGTGCCTGGGTGCAGGGGTGAGGGTGGGGGTCTCTCCTGGACAAAGCAGTGGCTTTGAGCAATGTTGCTGATAGGTTTAAATCTCATCTCGAAGATCTGTGTCCGTCCTTGGCAGTCCCCTAGAACTACGTTCCGTTCCACTCAAATGCCCTTCGCAGCTCCAGCCTCAGGCCTTGACTCCCGTGTGGAGACTTGGTGCACAGTGGTGAGAGACTCCACATGTCACCCTGCAATGAGCCCTCCCCTCATCACCAACTCTGCCTCCAACAGGGTGAAGGCCAGCCTATGCATTGGCAGCTGGCTCATCAAGGGCTTTTTCTACTAGCCAATCGCCTACCTCTTCCCCCATCCCAATTAATAATAAGCCACGACTGTGGGGGCTGGCGCCGCAGCTCACTAGGCTAATCCTCCGCCTTGTGGCGCCGGCACATCGGGTTCTAGTCCCGGTCGGGGCGCCGGATTCTGTCCCGGTTGCCCCTTTTCCAGGCCAGCTCTCTGCTGTGGCCAGGGAGTGCAGTGGAGGATGGCACAAGTGCTTGGGCCCTACACCCCATGGGAGACCAGGAGAAGCACCTGGCTCCTGCCATTGGATCAGCACAGTGCTCCAGCCGCAGCGCGCCGGCCACGGCGGCCACTGGGGGGTGAACCAATGGCAAAGGAAGACCTTTCTCTCTGTCTCTCTCACTGTCCACTCTGCCTGTCCAAAAAAAAAAAAAAAAAAAAAGCCACGACTGTGGGAACCTGGTGTATTTTGTCCCCAGTGTTATCAAATTGGGATTTTTTGTAACCTTGTGTTGAATGAGCCCTTCTGTGCTGAGTGCTATGCTGAGCATGTTAGATGTCCTTGTCTTGCTTAATCCTTGCAATTAAGCCAAGGAAGGGCAGTTTAACAGAAGAGGCACACGGAGGTTAAGTGACTTGCCTGAAGTCGTTTGGCTGGGAAGTGAAGGAGATGGGATTTGAATCCTGTCATTGTGTACGATGCCACAAGGCCGAGGAAGACCAGGTAAAACTTCAGGTTGAGTTGGATCAAGCATCAGTCAGGAAGGCTCTCGCCTGGAAAGGGTGGATCAAGTTCTGGTGTTTAGAGTCCTGGGCAGAAATAGTTTCTGCTGGGCAGAGTGCATTTTCAACCAGGGAGCTCCCACGTGACCATCTGGGAGTGGGGTTTTCCACTAAGCTGGATCCAGCCTGGAAAAGGAACTGGCAATAGCCAGGTGAGACAAGCAGGTTGACACACCTGCCAGGACTGCTCCAGGGTTACCCTCACCCTCAAGACCCAGAAGTGTCACAGAGGAGGGCAGCAAGTCAGGTCCAAGGCATCCTGAAGCGGGTTCTGCTCATTCTTGGAAAGAGAGGCCATGCTGATCTCAGGCCTACTCCCTGCTCATCAGCGAGCTCGTCACTGACTCTGACCCCAAACACCACAGGGCTGGTAGAAACCCCGTGGGGGAGAGGGCTGGAGAATGCAAAGCACCATATGTCCCCAAAGAAAAAAGATTGGTGGTGTGTAGGGGGGTAGCTCTTAGAAATATGGAGAGTGTTAAAATTCAAAATTCCTCTAATCCTCCGCCTTGCGGCACCGGCACACCGGGTTCTAGTCCTGGTCGGGGCGCTGGATTCTGTCCCGGTTGCCCCTCTTCCAGGCCAGCTCTCTGCTGTGGCCAGGGAGTGAAGTGGAGGATGGCCCAAGTGCTTGGGCCCTGCACCCCATGGGAGACCAGGAGAAGCACCTGGCTCCTGCCTTCGGATCAGCGCGGTGCGCCGGCTGCAGCGCACCGGCCGCGGCAGCCATTAGAGGGTGAACCAACGGCAAAGGAAGACCTTTCTCTCTGTCTCTCTCTCTCACTATCCACTCTTCCTGTCAAAAAAAAAAAAATTCAAAATTTCTATCCGTATGAAAAGTACAGCCCAAGCCACTGCTTTGTCCAGGAGAGACCCCTACCCTCACACCTGCACCCAGGCACCATGGGCCTTCCCCAGGCACACACCAAACCTTAGCCCCTCTGCATCTGAGACTCACAGTCACCAAGCAACCTGTAGTGGTGACACCTGGGTGGCCAAACAGATGACTTTGATGGGAAAGAGAACCCCAGTTTGATCCCACCAAGCCAATCAACCCTAAAATTGTACAACTCCACAAATCCTTCTGAATCGCTTGAGATTATCTGTCAACGAGTTATCTCCACATGATTGTTCACCCAGGAAAATCAAACTTCCCAGATTACGGAAATGCCATTGTTTGTCCAGGTTTGGCATCAGCCAACCCAACACCCTGCCTTGGCCCCTTGACCCTGGACCTGTAGCTTTTCCTGATGCCTTTTCTTCTTTCTCTTCCCCAGACGTCATTGTCACCATCTATCACCTTCTCTCTTACGATTCACATTTCTTGTGCCATATGACCTCTCAGGGGCAAGCCCCATGGCAGCTCACCTCTTCAAGGCCTGTGGGAGAACAAGGGTAGGTCTCTAGCAAGAGGGGATTCTACAGTGTAACCTAAGCACAGAGTGGCACCATCCTCTTTGCCACCTTCCATGGTTAGGAGCCAGGTCACATGTCCTGCCCATCTTCACAGCGTGAACACACAAGGGCGTGAATACCAGGAGGTGGCCACCCTGCAGCCATCTTAGAGTCTGCCCGTCAAACAAGGCAGCCATGAAACATCCCAAAAGGGGAGCATTCTCTCTCCTGGGGAGAGATGATGAGCATCTTTGGGGGAAAGGTAGCTCTATTTTATATATTTTAGTTTGCAATCAAACAATATACACCTAGTACTTGGTAAGTCCCCAAGGCTAGGCTAGGGCAAAGGAGCTAAGCCCAGATTTGTCAGGGGGAAGCCCTGGTCTCTCAGGTCCAGGTGATGACAGTGGGAGATGAAGATGCCCATCTCCCTCCTTAAAGCTCTCGTGTGTGGGCAGAGCCGGCGGCCAGAGGAGCTGCCTGGGCCAGGGTTGGTGGGGGGAGCCAACGCTGACCGCTATTTGAAGACTCAAAGCTTTGCAGAGTCATCACCTCCCAAGGCTGGATTTGGGCAATGCCAGGAGCAGCTTCCAGACAGGTGATCTGTGGCCTCGAAATCTGAAGCCCAGGTGATTTCATCTCCAATGATATCATCCCCTTTTCTCATTTCATTCCTTGGACAGGAAATACAGTCACATACAAACATGCCCATATGTATGTGTGTCCACATATCTACACAAGTTGAGCACCCGAGTTTGAAAACATGAGATCAGAAGTGCTCCGGAATCCAAAACTTTTCGAGTTCCAGCAGTATCCCACGAGTGGAAAATTCCATGCCTGAACTCAATGCGATGGGACACAGTCAACGCAGGCACAATAAAAATACTGTAGAAAATTACCTCCAGGCTATGCAGACAAGGTATCCATGAGACATGAATGGATTTTGTGTTTAGAGTTGGGTCCTATCCCCAGGAAATCTCAGTATATGTATATCCAAATATTCCAAAATCTGAAAGATTTCCAGCCCCAAGCATTTTGGATAAGGTAACTCAACCAGGTCATGTATGTGTGTAGATAGGTAGATAAATAGATGATAGATAAGTAGATGATAGTTAGATAGGTAATAGATTGATAGATTGATAGATAGATGGTAGATAGCTAGATGATAGATTGATAGATGATAGATAGATGATGGACTGATAGATGATAGAAAGTAGATGAGAGGTGATAGATTGATAGATGACAGGTAGATGGTGGATTGATAGATGATAGACGATAGATAAGTAGATAACAGATAGATGGGCACACAGATGCTAGATGGATGACAGATAATTTGCCTCCCTTCTCTGCTTGTCCTCATCTTCTCAGTCGCTGTCTCCCGCCTCACAGGTATTCGCCCACGCGTGTCCCAGACTATCTTCTTACACAAGCATAGGTAAGTAAATATGCACCTACTTTTGTTAACACAAGTCCACATAGTCTACACGCAATATGTTCCTCTGCTTTTTGCATGTTGCAACGTATTTTTTGCATATACAGCGTATTCTAGAGATCATTTCACAGTAGTCTATGTGGCACGAATCATTCCCCTTCCATGACTATACAGTACCCCATTGTAGAGAGGACTGGCTTGGGCAGCAGTCCCCTCGTCATACTGATGGCCGGTTGGGTTGTTTGCAGCCCTTTGCTTTTGTGGACAGTGCTGCACTGACTACTGACTGGCCTCCAGAATAAGTCACTTCACACAAGCAGGTGCATCTGTAAGAGATGTCCACTGTCGGGATTGCTGGGTTGAAGGACACACACAATTGCTGCCTTCATAGCTGCACCCCACTGTGCTCTGTAGGGGTTCTGCCAGTTTATTCCCCATGGGCCTTGTGCGGTACCTTGTGCTACCCCACCCCAGCCTGCCTAGCAGAGTGTGTTACCAAATTTTCCTGATTTGCTAAATAAAAAGCAGTGACTACCAGAGATTCTGAAAATCAAGTACATCACTGAGGTATTTCTCCCCCCTCTTCCTCCTCATGTTCTTCCTCTTCCTCTTCCACCTCCTCCTCCTCCTTCTAGGGGTGGGGATATTTTTATGGTGGTGAAAGACACAGAACACAGAGTTTCCATTCCCACCATTTCTCAGTGTACCGCTTGGGGATGTCAAGTTCATTTACATTGTTGTGCATCCGTCACTATCGTTCCTCCTTAACACGTTCTCATCTCGCAAAACTGAAATTCTGTGCCCACTTCACACCCTCTGTGCTCAGCCCCTGGCACCTGCCATTCTGCTCTGTGCCTCTGAGATTTGGCCGCTCTGGGTGCCTCGTGTGAGTGGAGCCACGGCACCTTCCCCAGGGCGCGTCCTCGGCACGCTCTCCAGTTGCTCCACAGAGTCCCCACAGCACGCTGGGACCCTGACACACGTCTCCTGGCATTGTCACACGCAAAACTCTTCCCCTCTGACCTGCCAGAAGATGCGCCCTAGGCAGTGACCCGACCTGTGAACAGGTGAAAAGATCATCGCAGAAAATCCATAGAGATGCTAACGGCTGCTGCTCGTGCCTGCCCATCTCTCCGGTTCTCTGTGTTCGCGTAGGTACTCAGTCCTTGTCCTGAGCAAGCAGCTGGGCTTTGCCAAGTAACTCGATGCCTCCTTCAGCCAAAGGTCAAGGCCCAGACCTGCTCTGCTTCGTGAACTCTGGCCGGGGTCACGCCCTTAGCCTGCAGGAAGGCTCCCCCGAATGGGCATTGTACAGGCCCCTGAGAGGCAGCCCTCAGCATCCCCCGGGAGCTCATCCCAGCTTCAGAATGACCGGGGCGGCCAGGGCAGATGGCCGCACGCTGCCTTCCGCTGGGAGAGTGCAGGGTTCTCCTTTGCTGTCTCGCACTGCGTCTCTCACAGACAGATAGATAATTGATGGTAGTGAGGGTGGACCGGTGGGTGAATGGACACTAGGCAGTACATGGGAATAAATGACTGAATTTGTGAAATTCTTCATTTCTCCTCCAGCAGTTTGCGATCAGTTGTACTTGCTGATTATTCTTTCTCTTACCGCTCAGCTGGAACCCGGCTAGCCTGACTCCAACCCAGCCTTCCAGGATTGCTTTAGGTCACCCCCTCTCAGGCAGCTTCAGGCTCAACCAGTGCACTACTCATCAGTTCTCCACCCTTCCAGTAGAAGCCACTGCCTGGGGCCGGCACCGTGGCTCACTTGGTTAATCTTCCGCCTGCGGCTCCGCATCCCACATGGGCGCCGGTTCTAGACCCGGCTGCTCCTCTTCCAGTCCAGCTCTATGCTGTGGCCTGGGAAGGCAGTGGAGGATGGCCCAAGTGTTTGGGCCCCTGCACCCACATGGGAGACCAGGAGGAAGCACCTGGCTCCTGGCTTCGGATGGGCACAGCATGCCAGCAGTAGCGGCCATTTGGGGGGTGAACCAACCGAAAGGAGACCTTTCTCTCTGTCTCTCTCTCACTGTCTATAACTCTACCTGTCAAAAAAAAAAAAAAAAAAAAAAAAGAACCCACTGCCCCTTCTCACCCCCTGCTGCTCCCTCTGCCTCCACCAAGCCTATCATTTTTGTACCTGGCAAAGCTTTCTCAACACTCAGAATCTCTAGCTACCGTCACCTCCTCTCTAACCACCTGTGTGGTTACCTCCCTAGGCCTTAAGCTACCCCTTAGGGGTCTTATTCTTTCCAGCCATCATGGTCAATGCCACCTCATCCTCACACACCTTCATCTCTTCCTGCTGGAAGCTCGAGAAAGATCGAAATCCACAACCTTTTAGCATCTCCTGAGATCGGATCCTAATTCAACCAGAATCGTTAGGGTCCAGCGGTTGTTTATTTTTGCCAAAACCTTCCCAAAAAATTGCCAGGAAGAGAAGTAATCGCCACATTGCCGTCAGACCATTCCAGTGAAAAGCGAAGAGGAACAATCCACAGTGGAGGGTGCAGAGGGTTGAATCGCCTCCCCTTGGATGCCATGTCCACCCAGAAGCTCAGAACGTAGCCCTGGCTGGAAATCAGATCTTAGCAGAGGTAAGTCACTAGGAACCTCAAGAGGATACTTACCGTAAGTCCATTGACTACTGCTTTTACAAGAAGAGGAGAGAAGGTAAAGACACCACCTGCAGTGCCAGCATCCCGTATGGGCACCAGTTCGAGTCTGGGCTGCTCCACTTCCGATCCAGCTCTCTGCTGTGGCTTGGGAAGGCAGTGGAGGATGGCCCAAGTCCTCAGGCCCCTGTACCCGTCGGGGAAGACCATGAGGAAGCTCCTAGCTCCTGGCTTCAGATCAGCACAGCTCTGGCCGTTGTGACTAGTTGGGGAGTGAACCAGTGGATAGAAGACCTCTCTCTCTCTCTCTCTCTTTCCCTCTCTCTGTATAACTGACTTTCAAATAAATAAAATAAATACTGGGAAAAAAAGAGAGAGAGAAGAGGTGTGGTGGGTTGGGTAAGAGGCAGGCACC
The DNA here is from genome assembly GCF_964237555.1 of Oryctolagus cuniculus. Classification (NCBI taxonomy): domain Eukaryota; kingdom Metazoa; phylum Chordata; class Mammalia; order Lagomorpha; family Leporidae; genus Oryctolagus; species Oryctolagus cuniculus. The sequence continues at coordinate 12,105,902 of NC_091435.1, forward strand.
TGGAATGAGGAAGCCAGGAGCTGTCTACACCACCCATGTAACACCGACCTCCACCCCCTCTCAGCCCAGACAAGAAACTATGAGGGTACTTCCAAAAAGTTCAGGGAAAATTCTGTTAAAAAATAAGTTTATGTTGGTGCAAAATTTTTGAAACCCAGGCAGCTTTTCCATGGCCTTTTTGAAGACCCCCTCTGTAGGCAGTCAAGGTTTGTGGACTGCTAGGGACAGGAAGCTCTCTCTACAACCTTGAGACACCACCAATTCCATCTTGGGACGATTCTCCTTTACAGCAAGCCCCACGTGTCTCTGGGTGGAGCTTCCACCTGGCCACTCTGTGACTCCTCTTGAGAGCATGTGTGCCACGTTCTACCTTCCTCCAAGAGTCTCTCCTCCACGTGTTCTTGTAGGTTTCATTCTCTTGATTTGTCATTCCGCTCCTTTCAGCTGCGCCTCTGCCTCTGTGGAGGGCGCGGTTTCTTCCCCTGACCTTCCACGCCTTCTCCCTGAAGCAGGTTCCATCTCTTTCCTCCCGCTTGGAGCTGGCTGCCGTCCTCTAGGCTGGCTGACCGACAGGGATGAGAGGAAGCCCGGCTGCCCTTTCTCTGGACAGTGTCTGCTGACTTCCATTGCTTTCTTTGAGCCAGATGACACTGAACTTACGGAATCCCGGTGGCCTGCTCTGTCCCCTGGGGAAGCGTCATGTGCAGGTTCCCAGTCGCTCTGCAGCGTGCATGAATCTGTCATTTAGAGAGAAGGTGCCCTGGAGTGGGATTTCCTTAGGTCAGTGGGAAGAATAGATGACCGGGCTCTAGGGCAATTGTGGGTTCTGATAAAGGGGGGGGGGGGACACTGCCCTGATTTCCCAGCTGGGGAAAACAGCCAGCTAATAAAATGCACAATGACAGGGGTCAAAGTCATGGCACAGTAGGTTAATCCTCCGCTTGCAGTGCGGGCATCTCATATGGGCGCTGGTTCTAGTCCCGGCTGCTCCTCTTTCAATCCAGCTCTCTGCTATGGCCTGGGAAAGCAGTAGAAGATGGCCCAAGTCCTTGTGCCCTGCACCCACGTGGGAGACCCGGAGGAAGCTCCTGGCTCCTGGCTTCGGATCAGCATGGCTCCAGCCATTGTGACCATCTGGGGAGTGAACCAACAGAGGGAAGACCTTTCTCTCTGTCTCTCCCTCTCACTGTCTGTAACTCTACCTCTCAAATAAATAAATAAGAAAATCTTTTTAAAAAATGCACAATGACAATCTCTGGGAAAAGAGAATGATGAGAAATGTTTGTGCTCTTTTTTAAGCAAAGTTATTTTTTAAATTGTATTTTATTTATTTATTTGAAAGAGTGACAGAGAGAGAGGGACAGATAGAGACAGAAAGAGATCTTCCATCCTCTGGTTCGTTCTGCAAATGGCAGCCAGGGTGAAGCCCGGAGCCTGGAATTCCATTCGGGTCTCCAGCGTGGGTGACAGGGGTACTCGAGCCATCTTCCACTGCTTTCCCAGGTGCGTTAGCAGGGAGCTGGACTGGAAGAGGAGCAGCCGGGACTTGAACCGGTGTTGCTCCTATATGGGATGCTGACACCACAGGTGTGGCTTAGCCTGCTATGCCGCAGCACCGGACCCTCTTCAGAGCCATTTTGAAGAGCATTTGTTCTTACTGGTGATAATTAGTAATAATTGCCATCAGCCACCAAGCTTTACTGAGAACTTGGTCCAGTGTCAGGTGTTTCACATCTCATGAAACCTTACAACAACTCTATGACATGTGTCCAATTCGCCCCACTTCACGGTTGAGGAAGCTGAGGCATGCAAAGGTTTGGTGACTTGTGGAACGTCACACGGGTGACAAAGAGTGGGATATGCCTGAACCGGGTGTGTCTGAACCTGCAGTTCCCAGTCTTAACCTCCAGTCTAGCGGTGTGTAGCTGTCACACGCCACAGGGGTCCTCACCATCAGATGCGCATCACAAAGCTCCCCACCAGGGGCTTTGGCACCGCTGGAACTTTAACTCTGCACTGCCAGGCCCCAGGCCTCATTTCTGCATCTCCTTTTAACCCCAACTGCCAATCTCAAGAACCACAAACCGGGGCCAACGCTGTGGCATAGCGGGTAAAGCCGTCATCTGTGGTGCCAGCATCTCATATGGGTGCTGGTTCTAGTCCTGGCTGCTCCACTTCCAATCCAGCTCTCTGCTATGGCCTGGGAAAGCAGTAGAAGATGGCCCGAGTCCTTGGCCTCTGCATCCGTGTGGGGGAACCAGAAGAAGCTCCTGGCTCCTGGCTTTGGATTGACACTGCTCCGGCCGTTGTGGCCATTTAGGGAGTAAACCAGTGGATGGAAGACCTTTCTCTCTCTCTGCCTCTGCCTCTCTGTAACTCTGCCTTTCAAATAAATAAACCAATCTTTAAACACACACACACACACACACACACACACACACACACACAGGCCTGGCCTCTGAGTTGTTCCAGCGGAACTAGATACTTGCCCTATGTATAAAATGTTCCATTTGTAATCCCACATCTGAATTTCTCTTCCCTGTATCACATTCTTTCCCTGTGTATAAAATCACAGCTTCCATTCACCACTGTCCCTTCTGTCCTGGGAGAAGTTGCCTCTGGACATCAGCTATGTGCACTAGTGAGCACCTTCTCCCGGACTCCGTAGCACTTACTGGCCCATGGCTGCACCCCCGCCCGCACCAGCTCAGGGGACAAGAAGGCTGGGGGTGGGGCCCCCGAATACTGAATAGCACATTCCACAAAGCTCTTCAAGCATTCTCTTGGCGGTTTGGCAACACTGGCATCTCCCCTCTAAGTGCCAGTCTGCAAGTTGGCTGCTCTGCTCCCCTGCAGCTTCCTGCTAGTGCACCTGGGAAGGCAGCAGAGGGTGGCCAAGCGCTTGGGCCCTGCACCCATGTGGGAGACCTGGATGGAGTTCCTGACTCCTGGGCTTGGCCTGACCCAGCCCTGACTGTCACAGCCATCTGGAGAGTGAACCTATGGGTGGAAGCGCGCACTCTCTCTCTCTCTCTCTCTCTCTCTCTCTCTCTTTTTCTGTGTGTGTGTGTGTGTCTCCCTCTCTCTGTATCACTCTGCCTTTCAAATAAATAAATGATTTATAAAAACATTCTTATTTCTTTTCATTCCAAAATGCGACTACACCTTACCCTTTAACAAGGATGTGCTCTGAAAGGAATTCTTTCGGTATCCCCAGATCAAATGTCAAAGTTCACCAGAGGAAACCAAAGAGAGACGGCATATTACTTGCACTCTTTGAAATATTTATTTTTCTGTCAAAGAAAAAAATAGACTTGATGTTAAGCACCCCAGCCAAATGTGGATCAAGATCACTGTCTTCCCACCACGAGCACAAGGCTGGGGCTGACGCTTTGCGTGGCGAACAACAAACATTCACCCATGACGGCAAGTAGGATCGAGGCTCAGTCAGTGGGGTGTCACCAAGACTGCACCTTCCCCTCCATTACCTCCTCACCTGTCCCCCAGAAAATCGCCTAAGCCGCCTGGTGTCTAAGACTGCTTCCATCATCGCTCTTCTTTGTGTCACTCTGAGTTGTCCAAACACATCCCACGGTGTGGGCAGCCAGCGCACAGGCTCCGCTGGATGCTGTCCCGGCTATGTCAGCACGGCTGGCGCCCAGTCCCGACCCCCCTCCCTGCTGCATTTATCTACAGGGTGCAAAACTCGCTCTGAGCAAGCACGCTGAACGCCACAGGTGCCGGTCCCTCGGACTCGTCCCCGCACAGAGCCGGAGCCACACGGCCCTCAGGCATGAGCCCGCGTGGAAATAAAAGCGATTACGTGGGGCAACCACCATGAGCACTGGGAAAATGACAGAAAGAAAGATCATCACACACATCTGCTCTTCCAGGGGGAAGAAAGGGAGATAAAGCCTTAAGTCTTTAATAAGGCTAGAAATTAAAATTACAGCTGGGATTAATGACAACACGGAGCATTGCTAAGAAGCTGTGCAGGAAGCTCCTGCGTAGGGGTGCTGGCCTGGCTTCTGGAACGTTTTCTGCATTGTTAATATTTATCACTGGCTCCTTCTCTGGTTGCAAAATACCCACTGCCAGCCAGGTTCTGGTGCACAGCTGTCTCCCTAGACCAGCTCAACCTGCTTCGAGACAACGCTTTCTTCCAAAGTGGTCATGACTTTCCCTAGAGCTTCGTTGTCTGGCCTTGTCCTGTGATACGCAAACAACTTCCCACCATAGGCGACCAGGACTGAAGGGAGGGGCGGGAGTGGAGAAGGGCCTGCTAGCAGGCCTTTAGACCTCAGAGACCCCTGCCACGGCCCCAGCAGATCCTGTGTGCATCCAGGAGTCTCTGTTGAAATGCAACCGTGGGAGCTGGCACTGTGGCTCAGCGGGTTAAGCCGCTGTCACCAGCGTCCCACATAAATACTGTTTGAATCCTAGCTCTGCTTCCAATCCAGCTCCCTGCTAATGCACCTGGAAGGCAGCGGAAGATGGCCCAGGTGCTTGAGTCCCTGCCACCCGTGTGGGAGACCCAAATGGAGTTCGGGATCCTGGTTTTAGTCTGGCTATTGTGGCCATCTGGGGACTGAATCAGCAGATGGAAGATCTCTCCCTCTCTCTCTCTCTCCCTCTCTCTCCCTCTCTCTCTCCCTCTCTCTCTCCCTCTCTCTCTCTCTCCCCCCCTTCCTCTCTCTGTCACTCTGCCTTTCAAATAAACAAATCAATAGAAAATGAATTCACAGAGACTTAAACTCATTAGAACTGACTCTTCCTAATATCACTTAACAAAAAAGAGACTGGCAAAGGAATGGCAAACATGTCAGAGAGGGGAGGCTGGAAAGACCCAGAAGAGGGCTTGGCGCCAGCCCAGCACATCAAAGATGGTGTTGTCACAGGGCCATAGGACTCCCAGACTGACCCTCGGCCACCGAACCCTCAGAGAGTGGGGCCAGAGCCCCATGGGAGGCCAGGAAGGTGTCAAAGAGAAGTTTTGCTGAGGCCTAGGATGGCAGGTTTCACCCAGATGTGAACTTGGAGTTCCGTGTGGATTTTCTCATGACAATGCCTAGAAGCGCAAGCCATCAGACTGTCTCAGCTGCCTTCACCAGTGACAAAACCAAGAGCCACGGCCAAATCTCCCGTTTTTTGGTTAACAGGGCTGAAGTCACCGTGGCTGCCAAGCATGGGCAGGTGGAGAGAGTCAACCGTAGCTGCGAGGATGCCAAGGGTACGGCTGCAGGCTGGATGGTGCTGTGTGAACTGGGAGTCGCTGGCGGTGGAGCCTGGCTGTGCTCCCGGGTGGGCCTGAGCAAGCGTGCCAAGAAAGGGACGCCTGTGCCCAGGCTGCCCCCCTGGCTCCCGGCCATCTTCGCCTTCATCACATTCCTTCGTTCCCACACCCTGCCCTGACCTGTTCTGCTCCCTGCCAAGATCAGCCCCTTCAGGAACAGAGCCCCACCATGGCACAGCAGATCTCGGTGGCCGGAACATTCTAGAATGCAGAAGGTAGGCGCAAAGGGTACACAAAGACAAGGCATTGAAGGGGTGCAGGGATGCAGAGTCCAGAGTGGGAAAGTGTCCAGGACCCTTGTTTCTCATTGCCCCACTTTGGATGTCCCCAGCGTCGTCCAATTGCTTCAAGACGGCTGCCAACACAATGTCGTTCCAGCCATGAGGAAGGGGAAAAGGGCAGGAGAGGAGTAGGCTTTGGTCTTTGCGCACAGCTCCTGGAAGTTGCCACCCCACATCAGCTTACGCAGGCATAGTCACGTGGTCGCACCAAAGTGCGGGTCAGTGGAGCGGGGCAGGGGTCCAGCCTCCAGTGCCGGCAGCTGGGTTGGTGAACTTTGGCACAGCTGATGTTCTGAGACTGATGCATCCTTGAGGGAGAGACATGCCCTGTGTACCATCCAGTGTTCAGCACTGACCTCTGCCTGCTGGGTTCCAGGGGCACCTCTCTGCACGACAGACAGAGATGTCTCCAGACGTAGACTAATGTCTCCTGGAGACCCAAATCCACCCTCTGTGGAGAGCCATGGTTGCAGAAGAAGAGAACCTGCTGTCTCCACCACCTCTGCTTCACTTGCTTGGATTGTGTCGCTCCCGCGGCCTCCTCCACCACCCGAGGCTGCCTCTCCTCTGTTGTCACTTCATGCTGCTCCCTGGTCCTGATGCATTTTCCTGCCGCTTGCAAATGTAATTGTTCCTGGACAACCTTTGTATAATGCCCTCAAGTCAACCCTGACTTCTGGTCGCCCAGTTTGGGAATAAACCTACCCAGGTACAGCAGGACATGACTGGGAATTAAAGTGAAAGAAAATGGAACAGGGCTGGCGCCGTGGCTCACTAGGTTAATCCTCCACCTGCAGCGCCAGGCACCCCGGGTTCTAGTCCCGGTTGCTCCTCTTCCAGTCCAGCTCTATGCTGTGGCCCGGGAGTGCAGTGGAGGATGGCCCACGTGCTTGGGCCCTGCACCCGCATGGGAGACCAGGAGGAAGTACCTGGCTCCTGGCTTCGGATCGGCGCAGCACCGGCTGTGGCGGCCATTTGGGGGGGTGAACCAACGGAAGGAAGACCTTTCTCTCTGTCTCTCTCTGTCTCTCTCTCTCTCACTGTCTATAACTCTGTCAAATAAAAAAAAGAAGAAAAGAAAAGAAAAAGAAAATGGAACAAAGAGGACCAAACTGTTCTGAACATTTCACAGAGCATCGGACTTCCCGAAGACCATGTATCCATTAAACATGCACATATTATAGGCAGGTACCTAGTGCAGATTGCATTTTGCAAACATTAAATCACAGTGATCTTCTACCTATTGAAGCTGAGGGGCTCACTGCCTTGGAAATGCCCAAGGTCATTAATTAGTTGTGTGCTTCAAACTAAACTTTGCAGGGTCCGTGAGTAGCCGGGGAAGAGGGAAGACAGTCATGCTTCTTGCAAGCCAGGTTTTCAAAAGAACAAAAATGGATTTCTTGGCATTCCCAAAGCTGTGCTTTAGATATGAAGAATAACACTCTGAAGATGAGGAGTGGCCACAGAGTTGATCACAGAACGTGGGATGTCACGTGAAGGAAGCTCCAGCCCACAGGAAGAAGCAAACCTCGTCCGGAGCCCTGGGGAAGAACCTGGAAAGAGATCCGAGGGGATGGGAGAAGGACCTTCTAGAAGGTTCTTGACACCAGCTTGACTCCTGGCAGGGTCCTGGGCAGCCAAGGGACAAACAGGCTCAGGAAGACCTGCACAGACTCTCTGCACCCAGGGTGGCTGGGAAAGTTCAATGTGAGACCCAGCAAGATGCCTTAAATAAAATATTGGTTTTTTTTTTCCCGTGGAACAAGGCCACAGGCAGGCAAACTGCCATTGCCATGAAGGAGGCGGGCTCTGTCTTCATCCCCACCCGCCGGCGTTAGCCGGTGCCTTCATCCCTAAGTCACTGCGTGTGTCTGCTCCTGCCCCTTGAATTTTTCCAGAAGCATCGATTTCAGTCTCAACTTTACTCCACGTTGGTGGGTGCGAGAGCTGCTGAGAATGATGCATTTCCTTTTCTGCTTCTTTGAAAAGACATTGTCCTAAGGCCAGGCTTCCAGAATCAATAGGGACTGTTGAGAGGTGCAATGCCTAGAACCACTGAAATCTGATCCCTACTCCCCCGAGACACCGCCCAGCCAGCTTGCCTCCCCCCCAACCCCCCCACAGCCACTGGGCAATCACAGATCACTCAGGGTTCCGCTGTAAGCTGCCGAGGCTGAGAAACAAAATGAAAACACAGACCCCATATGTGTGGGATGCCGTGACCCAAAAATACATCACATGGGCATCTGGGAAAACAGCAGAAGCGGGAAGGTCACTACGCCTTCCGCCTTTCCCGTCACCCTCCCGCTCCTCTGAAGCCGGCCGTAAAGCCTAAGAAGGATTTTCTGGCCTTCCCCAGAAGCAGGTCCTAAGACCCTCCGTGGAGTAGCCCCTAAGTCCCTTTGTGCCGAGGGAAGGAACGCCCTTGTCTCTGACGACACGGGGTCTCGGAGAACGCTCAGTCTAGACAGGTCTTGCTGGGTCCTCTCGCTGGACGGCCACTGCAGTTCCGTCCGACTGTTCTTTGTCCACTCATACGTCTCAGCACCATGGCACGTTTCATCAAGCCTGGCGTATCAGTGTCTTCACTCCCTTAGGAAGGCTCTGATGCCGTGGACAACGTCTATCCTGCATATGCATCTGAGAGCTTTTCTCTAGTTAATCTGTCTAATGCCAACAACAAATTGTCCTCATCCTGTCAAAAAGGACCGCCTCCACAGCACTCGTTCAATGGCTTCGTGTCGCCAGGCGAGGCTTCACAGGACCACTGAGGCAACTTTTGAAATCTCTTGTGCTTGTTCTTCCTTTCAAAAATAAAAAAGGAAAACCGAACAGAATCCACCATGCATAAATAAAACTTGGCAGCCTGGAGATGTTTTCGGTGAAGTAGGAATCGGCTAAAACCACAACAGGAACAGATTCCGAGCTAGGAAAGCCAGACCCCCAAGCCAACCCCGCAATGCTTGGCACAAGTGAATGCCTGGCTTTCTATCCCTGTAACGATGCTTGTCTACATCAATGTTTTAAAAAGGTTTATTTGTTTTATTTGAAAGGCAGGGTTACAGAGAGAGAGAGAGAGACAGACAGAAAGAGAGAGAGAGGGATCTTCCATTCGCTGGGTCACTCCACAAATACTTCTTCCAGGTCTCCCACATGGATGCAGGGGCCCAAATACTTGGGCTATCCTCTGCTGTCTTCCCAGGCACATTAGCAGGGAGCTGGATCAGAAGTGGAGCAGCCAGGACTTGAACCAGCGCCCATATGGGATGCCGGCACTGCAGGCAGTGGCTTTATTCGCAGCATCAGCCCCTGTCTGCATCAGTTTACTATCAATGCAAAAACCCTAAAATGAACATTTTCATCCTGGGATTAAGAATTGTCCCGGGGAGGGCATTGTGGCACAGCAGTTAAGAGGCTGTTTGGGACGCCCACATCCCATATTTGAGTGCCTGGATTGGAGTCTCTGCTCGGCTTTCAATCCAGCTTCCTACTGATGCGCACGCTGAGAGGTGGCAGATGGTGGTTCAAGTGCTTGGGTCTCTGCCACCCTCGCGGAAGACCTAGATGGAGTTCTTGGCTCTTGGCTTTGGCCTGGAGCAGACCTGGCTGCTGTAAGCATTTGGGAGATGAACGAGAGGATGGAAGATCTCACTCTGTCTCTGTCCCTATCTCTGGATTTCTCTATGTCACTCTGACTGTCAAATAAAGGAAACTTTAGAAAGAAAAAAAAAAGGTCCTTTCCTAATCTGGGAATCAAAATCATGTGTGCAGCTTGTGGCCTGAGCGTAAGGAAAAGACGGAGACTCTCCAAAATCCCTGATACCCCACGTCTCGCGGTGTCCCAGTTAGCCCAGTGCCTCACGGTTTTGCAGGACCACACTCAGCTCCGGCCTCCTTCCTGGGTTAACGTGGGGATCCCACTTCCCATGTCAGGGACTCCGATTGCATGAGGCCCTGATAACCATTCCCTGAGAGCCTCCTTTCCTGGCCTGCCCATCTAGCATGCTTGGAAAATCAGGCAAAGCTGCCCTCTCCCTCAGTCCCAAGGGAACCTGAACTCTTCCCCAGCTGCCCATCAGAGCAGAGGACACCCAGGGTGGGGACACAGGATGCCACATTCAACATCTCTCCTCTGGCTGCCCCAGCGTGGAACTTCCTGCCAAGTTGCCTTCCCAGAAGCCATTGCCCAGGGTTGACATTGTGCTGTAGCAGATTCAGCTACGCGTGGAATGCCTGCATCCCATACCACAGTGCTGGTTCCAGTCCCTGCTACTCTGCCGCTGATCCAGGTGATGGCTCAAGTGCCTCAGCCACCCACGGGGGGACCCGGATGGAGTTCCTGGTTCCTGGATCCTGGCTTCAGCCTAGCCCAGTCCTGGCTGTGTGGTCATCTGGGGAATGAATTAATGGATGGAGGATCTTTCCTTCTCTCTGCTTCCTCTGCCCCGTCACTGTGCCTTTCAAATGAATAAATAAATCTTAGTTTGGTGGTAGTCAGGCAATGGTGTTATTATTTTTATATTTTTAAAAGATTTGTCCCAAGCTCTGTGGGGGAGAGGGCACTCTCTGTATCTGACCAGTTTCCAGGGCTGGTTTCAAAGGCCTTTCCTGACTTCTGAGAGCCCCTGCTGGTTCCTTCCTACAAGCCCTCCCCCGCCCCGACACCCTATCTGTCTTTCTAAAGGGTGCTTGACTTTGGGGCACTTGCAACCTAGAAACATGACTGGGTTGAGGAAGCTGACATGCATAAAAGTGAAGGAAATGCAAGCATTGTGTGTGCCTTGCATGAAACAGGCCGTGGTGGCCCCAGCCTGCAGGCCAGCATCCCATATGGGTGCCAGTTCAAGTCCCGGCTACTCCACTTCCAATCCAGCTCTCTGCTGTGGCCTAGGAAAACAGTAGAAGATGGCCCAAGTCCTTGGGTCCCTGCACCCACATGGGAGACCCAGAGGAGGAGGAGGTTCCTGGCTCCTAATTTCGGATCAGCTCAGCTCTGGCCGTTGCAGCCATCTGTGGAATTAACCAGCGGATGGAAGACCGCTCTCTCTCTCTCTGGCTCTACCTCTCTCTGTAACTCTATCCTTCAAATAAATAAAATAAATCTTTTCAAAAAGAAGTGGAGCAGCTGGGACTCGAACCAGAGCCCCTGTGGGATTCTGGTGTCTTATGCAGCAGCTTTACCTGCTACGCCACCATGCTGGCCCGAGAGACATGATTTCAAATCACATAGCGTGGCTGGGGGTGCTTGTGCCCAGGAGGCCCAGGCCCACCTGGATGGCAGCACGAGGAGCTTGCCAGCAGGACCACCAGCTCCACTTCCCAGAAATGGTGACCCCTAGAGCCGCTGGGATCTGTCCTCATGCCGGCCCAGGTCTCAGGTGCCAAGGACCTGGGGCCCAGGCAGTGAATCAGAGGACGGTGTCTCCCCTCAGGGAGTTCATACTGTGTTTATTGAGTGCCTAAGGTATGCTAAGCTCTCTTCTAAGTACTCTGCATGTATTCACTCACTCAGTCCTCAGAGCAACCATCTGATGGGGACCCTAACATGAGCTCCCGTGTATAGTTAATGAAATGAGGCTCAGAGAGGTAAGGAACCTGACCCACGGGGCACAGCTGATGAGTGACAGAGGTAGGACGCAGGAAGCAGGCTCCAGGGCCTTGATAGGTAGGCTGAGAAATCAAGGCTTCACCCTCATTGTGCCTGTGTGCGCGCGCATGAGTGCGTGTGTGTGCATGCATGTGCACGCGCACATGTGTGCATGTGTGTGTGCGTGCATGCGTGTGTGCATGCTGCGTGTGCATGTGCATGTGTGTATGCACTGTGTGCGTGTGTATGTATGTATGCGCATGCATGTGTGCCCATATGTGTGCATGCATGTGCATGTGTGTGCGGGGGGGGTACCTTCTAGCCACTGGCATAGTGAGAAAGGAATCAGGCCAGTGCGAGTTGCAGCTGTTGACACAGGATGTGGTTTCCAGAGAGGAAACCACATGGGCAGAGGCTGAGCAGGGGAAAGAGCCAGGGGACAGGGCCACAAGGGCTCGGGCGACAAGGGGCTCGGGCGCCCGCCTGGCTCTGAGAACAGCTCCTTGTGATGCGGCAGGGAGAGTGTGATGGCGCGAGATTGGTGGGAAGCAGGCAGGGAAGGAGTGACCGGACAGCCTGTGCCGACCACGGCGTCTGTCACCCCAGGGGAGTGGAGAGGCTGGAGAGCAAAGCAGGGGCTTCGTGGGAAGGAGTTCCAGGACTCGGCTGTCGGGAGTCCCCGGAGGCCAAATCTGTGTTTCTGTGGGAGATGACAGCCAGGTAGCCAGATGGACGGGACAGAGAGCGCGTATAGGACAGACGGATACGCATGATAGATAGAATTGTATAGATGATAGGCACATAGCATAGGTGAGATATATATATATATATAGGTGATAGAAAATGGATATTATAGATATACAGAAAGGTGATAGTTAGATGAGTGGTAGATAGGATATATATATAGGTAGATGATAGACGATTGATAGGATATATAAATAGACACATAAATAGATTATAGAAAGAATGGATGGATGGCTAGATAGAATAGGATATATATATATATATAGACAGATGATAGATAGATAGATAGATAGATAGATATGGGATAGATGGGATGGAGAGACAGGATGGATGGATGGATAGATAGATGACTAATAGCTAGGAATCAAAGGTAGGATAGGCAGACAGACTGAAGGGAGGTCGAGATAGGCAGGGAGCACTGGGGTAGAGATGAGGGCATAATGGGTCCTCAGGTGGGGGAGGGGAGGCACGAGGTGTGGAAAGCAGGAGAGGTGGGCGAGGCTCCTGTGTGGCTGCATTTCCCCTCCTCCCGGAGTTCTGCAAATGCTTGGCCGGCGCCCGGCTCCTGCTCCCAGCCCACGGCGCAGGCGGGCTCTCCCCGGCAGGAGGACCACAGGTGGCCAGCTCAGGATGGCAGATCCCTGGCCAGCCCAGCAGGGAACGCAGCCGCTAATGACTTCCCACGAAGTCGTCCCTGCAGCTCAGGGTAGTTGTTTCTGTTTTGTCTTCTGCTGTTTTGACCACCGTTGGCCTCAGTTTCCAGCCCTCACTGTGACTGCCTGTTGGGTCTAAATGTTACCAGGCAGGGGACAAACCCCGCAGGTAGCCGCCACCTCGCACACAATGGCAGCAGTTGGGAAAGGCAGGGCTCTTGCTGTGTGAGGCCAGGCGGCGGCGCTGGGAGGGAAAATGACCAAGGTCAAGGTCAGGGCTGCAGCATCTGCAGCAAAGCTGCTGGCCCCGTCTCCTCTGCGGTCATTGTTACCTTTCCACTGCCCAGCTGCCTGCAGGCTCAGAGCAGAGACAAAATGAGTAACACAGCCACCATTCAGCCTGAGACGGCCACACCTCTGAACAATCGCTTCCTAGGAGAGATGCGGCCCCGAATGGCCAGGGAGAGCCATGGACCCCGACGACCAGGAACGAGGTGAAGACTTGCACGGCAATGAAGTTTCCCCGCCGCTCAAACCTCTCGGCCACTCTCCCATCGCGTCCACTCTTCCCTTCGGGCTGCCCGTTCTGCCCACGCTGCCCTACACCAGAATCGGCCCTTTGTGTGCAGGGACTCACACAGGAAGCTTGCGCCTCGCAGATTGTCTGCGCGTCTCCGTCCCCGTCCCCGGGCTGCATGCTGGTGGCGTTGGGACAGTTATCTGCGCAACTTTCGGACTTGACAATTAGTCGCTGTCATTCACGCTGTGCAATCAGCTGTTAAATCCTCGTGTATGCTAATTTGAATAGGACTGCGCCCTTCAATAACATGTTAGATTGCCATGTTTACAAATATACTCCAGGTATTTAGAAATTCAGATGATGGCAAACATACGGTGTAAGTTGCGCCCAGTGCCAGTTGAAATAACTTAAGCCTATTTATCAGTCACTTAGCAATTCTTCTCACATGCGTCTGTTTTCCTCTGGCCTACTCTTCTCAACCAAAATGTAAATACGCTCTTTTTTTTTTTTGTGGTTGGTTTGGCTGCTGTCTTAAATGCATCATCTTCAAGATGGACTTTAGTGAGGAGTCACCGCAACTTGGGTTGGCTTTTCTCATTCCTGGGGATCTGCTTCCTGCCTCTTGTACAGGGACTGAACCAGTAAACGGGAAGAGAAAGAGAAAGCAAACTCTGAGCTCCTGATTTCTGCAGCTGCAGTTTTAGAGATGAACCTGGGGTGGGCGTGGGCGTGGGGGAGGCTACAGAGCAGGAGTTCACAACCTCCCGGTGCCCTGGAGCCCTGGAGCCCTGGAGTCATTTCAGGGGTCCCCGGGACTCGGCATGGGGTTCAGTCCAGCCTGGGGGCTGAGACGGTGTGGTTCAAACTACCTCCCAGGAGCTGCCAGTGTCCCTGCTGGGCCAGGTGACCCGAGGGGCAATCAGGCTGTAAGTCAACCACCTTCAATGATTGTTTTTGCAACAAAAATACATTTTTCCATTAAGAAGTTTAAAAATCAAGCTTGAGGATTTCACTTCAGATATGCATTCAAAAGAATTGAATATAGAGTTCTTTTTTTTTTAATTTAAAGATTTATTTAATTAGTTGAAAGGCAGAGTGACACAAAGAGAGAGATCTCACCTGCTGGTTCACTCCCCCAAATGCCTGCAAAAGCCAGAACTGGGCCAGGCTGAAACTACCAGCCAGGAACTCCATCCGGGTCCCCTACACGAGTGGCAGGAGCCCAGCCCCCTGAGCCATCACCTGCAGCCTCCCAAGGTCTGCATTAGCAGGAAACTGGAGTCTGGAGCCAAGTCAGGACTTGAACTTGGCACTCCGCCAAGTTCTTAACCAGCGTCTTTGTGGCTAGACCAATTGTGCATCCCTTTTAAAATCACTTATGAAGTCTAATATCATGTAAATAATATAACACAGGGTTTTTCTGGTTTTTTGTTTTTGTTTTTTTGACAGGCAGAGTTAGACAGTGAGAGAGAGAGACAGAGAGAAAGGTCTTCCTTCCATTGGTTCACCCCCCAAATGGCCGCTATGGCCGGCACGCTGTGCCGATCCGAAGCCAGGAGCCAGGCACTTCCTCCTGGACTCCCATGCGGGTGCAGGGCCCAAGCACTTGGGCCATCCTCCACTGCCTTCCCAGGCCACAGCAGAGAGCTGGACTGGAAGAGAAGCAAGCAGATACAGGTTTTTTTTTTTTTATTACAATAAATGGGGGAAATCAAGTTTGTTTTTAATAACAAATTTTTTCTACAAAGAAAGTTATGTTTCAGCCAGTTCTGACTCAGTTCTCCAAGGAGCGAGTCAGCTGCACCAACCCGATCGCCAACCTGGAAAGAACTGACCAATGTGCTTTCACACGCTCCCACATCCGGTGGGTAAAACTCCATAGCTGTGCTGGCCACATTCTGGTTGATGTTGGTGTTCTTTGTGTCTGATGGCCCCTGTGTCTATGGTGCAGGGTCTTGGGGACAATGGTTGGACCCCACATGGAGCCAGTAGGCACTCCCGCAGCCTTCCTGCAGGAACCCCTCTCCTCATTCCTGACCCAAGCCTAAGATTGCTCCTAGGCCTCCCCTCCTCCACTTCAGGGAGGCTGGGGTCCAACGGTGTGGGCCCAGGGCCAGCGCTGTGGCACAGTGGGTTACAGCTTGGCCTGCAGTGCCGGCATCCCATATGGGCACCAGTTTGAGTCCCGACTGTTCCTCTTCCCATCCAGCTCTCTGCTATGGCCTGAGAAAGCTGTAGAAGATGGCCCAAGTCCTTGGGCCCCTGCATCCATGTGCCAGACCTGGAAGAAGCTCCTTGCTCCTGGCTCCTGGCTTCGGATCGGCCCAGTTCCGGCTGTGGCAGCCATTTGGGGAGTGAACCAGCTGATGGAAGACCTTTCTCTCTATTTCTCCCTATCTCTGTAACTCTACCTCTCAAATAAATAATAAATAAAACTAAAAAGAAGAAGAAGAAGCAGAGCTGGGATTGGAGCTCAGACACTCTGATATGGGATATGGACACCCAAGAGACGTCTTACTGCTGTGCTAAATCCCACTCCAAAAAACAGCCATCTTGACTCTGGCCAGAGGAGGAGGACAGAGCCCGAGGAAGCCAGAGAAGTGACGCAGCACCCATTCCACCCCCCTGAGCATCTCTTGTGGCTCAAAATCATAAAGTGCTGTGTAGTTTAAGCTGTTGACTCTCAGTAGGAGTTTTCTGTTTCTTGCATACAAAGCCACCTTAACTTATACCAGACTTTATTCTGAAACTTGCTGGATTGAATTCAAGGAGAAAGACTGGGCTGGTTAATATGCTTAAGAAGCCAATTCCTGGGGCCGGTGCTGTAGCATAGCAGGTAAAGCCACCTCCTGCAGTGCCAGTGCTCCATATGGGCGCTGGTTCAAGTCCCAGCTGCTCCACTTCTGATCCAGCTCCCTGCTAATGTGCCTGGGTAAACAGCAGAAGATGGCTCAAGCCCTAGGGCTCATGTGCCCATGTGGGAGACCTGGAAGAAGCTCCTAGCTCCTGGCTTCAGTTGGGCCCAGCTCCAGCCATTGTGACCATTTGGGAAGTGAACCAGCGGATGGAAGATCCCCCCACCCCACCCCTTCTCTCTCTCCTCTCTCTCTGTCCCTCTCTCTCTCTCTGTCTCTGCCTCTCTGTAACTCTGCCTTTCAAATAAATAAATAAATATTTAAAAAGAAGAAGAAGCCACTTCCTACAGGGAAAGGTTAACAGGGTGTTGCTTGTTTAAGTGCCTGAATTAGTAAAGAACTTGGCCTGGGGCGGCACTGTGGTACAGCAGGTTAAGCCTCCACCTACAGTTCTGAGATCCCAGATGAGCACTGGTTCAAGTCCTGGCTGCTCCACTTTTGATCCAGCCTGAGAAAGCAGCAGAGGATGGTCCAAGTCCTTGGGCCCCTGCACCCACATAGGAGACCTGGATGAAGCTCTTAGCTTTGGCCTGACCCAGCCCTGGCCATGCAACTGTTTGAGGAGTGAACTAGCCTATGGAAGATCTCTCCTTCTCTCTGGATTTCTGCCTAAATAAATAAGTCTTTAAAAAAAAAAAAAAGAACATTGCTACTTTTCCTACATTTGCAGTGTCATTCTATTTAGAAAATGCTATTTGATGTAAGCTTTTCATAAAAGTGCCTCACAAGAGCAAAGCTCTGGAATAGGGTCATAGCCATGGCTGACGCCCCTGGAGCGTTTATTACCTGCTAGACTGATACTATTAACCCCGGGTTCATCCTTACAAGAGCCCTAAGACTGGCACTGTTACCACCTCCTTCTGCAAATGGAGAGACAGAGGCACAGAAGGTTTACTGCACTTGCCCAAAGCCACACAGCTAACACCGGATAGGGCTGAGACTTGGACTTGAACCATCAGCGCCTACCACTGTGCTGCACAGCTCTGCTGTGGCCAAGTGCATGGTGCATTCCTCCGCCAGACAGCTGCAGTCCAGAGGATGGTCAGAGAAATCTCCTTAAAACTACTAAAATCTGGGGCAGGTGTTTGGTGCAGAAGTTCATTCACGTCTTGGGACGCCCATGTCCCATTTAGGAGTCCTGGCCCCTCTCTTCTCCATCCAGCTTCCTGTCCATGTGCTCTCTGGGAGGCAGTGGCAATGGCTCCAGTGGTTGGATCCCTGCCACCCACGTCAAAGACCTGGATTAATTTCCTGGGCCCAACCCTGGCTCTTGTGGGCATTTAGGGAATGAACCAGTGAATGGAAAATCTCTTTCTCTCTCTCTCTCCTCCCTGATTCTCTGTCTCTTTCAAATAATAAATAATTCATTGGAAACAGCTATTAAAATCTGCCAAAGATTCAGATTGTGTGAATCTGCTACTCAGTACCCTTCAGTGGGTATCGTGGATGGACTCCAGCATCCCCAAATGACTAAAGCCCACCTGTTACAGGCACACCCGTATCTGCACCTGTACCTGCGCCGGCCCCACCTCTCCGTCATTTCCAGCCCTGCCCCTCCCCTACTGCACACTCTGATGGCTCTCAATGCATTTAATACCTTCAGCCCTTTTCCCTCTCAGGGCCTTTGTACCTGTCATTCATTCGGCCTGTACTCAACACCTTCTCCAGCTCTCAGACACACGGACACACACCCACACACACACACCTTGCCTCTAGTGAGCTCCACTCACCCTTGGAGTCTCCAAGGAAGTGTTTCCTTTCTTTGGAGAAGTCTTTGCTGATGGTCAGTCTACATCGGTCCCCCTGCCCTGGGCATCCCCGGCACAATCAGAGTGAGTGTGTCCTCTCATTTGTCTGTGGGGCCATTTGCCTGCAAGGAGAGGATCCATCCTACCTGTGCGCCAGCACCACTGTGGCCGAGTGCCCGGCACGGCCCCAGCACTGTCTGGGAAAAGAAGGAGAGGGGGAATTGAGGGGGAAGGAAAGAGTTGGAAGGAAGAAAGGGAGGTAAACTCGGGAGACCGGAGGGGCGCGGGGGCGCCCACAAGCTGCCCACGTTGTGGAGGCTTCTTCCCCTGGGGGTTTTGTCTGCTCGCGAGCGGAGTGCTCGTCCCCTTGGCTGGCTCTCTTGCTCCGTTCTTTCCCTCTTCCTTCTTTTTTCACTTTTCTCCCTGTTTCTTTGTTCCCTTTGGAAAATCTCCAAGAAAAAAAAAAAAAAAAAAGAGAAAATCTCCAGAATACAAAAGCAAATGATTCAATAAAAACCAGCATCTAAAAATTAAATTACCTCTAAATTTTAAAATAAAGCATGCGTGCTGGACCCATAAGCTATTTTTGCTGCCGTTCGGTGCACACCTGCAGGGCTTTCCCTCCTGGCTTGAGCCTGCTCCTCCCAGAGACGGATCTGTTGGTTTCACGTGGCTGGCTCCTTCCCGTCTCCCCTGCACCCAGTGCAGCAAGACCAACCAAGCTGGGATACTGGGTCGAGACAGGCAGCCTGCAGCACATCAGAGAGGCAAACAAATGAGATTTATGGCTCGAACATTCCTCCGTGAGTAACGTAAGGAAAATAGAGTGACTTGGAAATGGCGAAACAGCCAGCAAAACCCTTAAAGGCCAGAGCTGTTACAACATAGGATGCAGTAGAACACAGTAGAATTTCTGGCACTTGAAGTCATTTCGAGATAGACAAAGGAAGCTCATTCCAGAACACGTCCAGGTACTTCGAAACATGATTACACTCAGTGAATGGTCTCATATTTTATTTTGTAGAGCACTCTATTTGAAATTATAACTAAAATGGTATCAACTGACAAAATCCCAACTAACCGTGGACTCAGGTTTGCCCAGATTAGAGACCACAAAGAAAGGATGGAAAAACCAGGGGCTGGCACTGTGGTGCAGCGGGCTAAGCCTCCACCTGTGACACCAGCATTCCATACGGGCACGGGTTCTAGTCCCAGCTGCTCCACTTCTAATCCAGCTCGCTGCTAATGTGCCTGAGAAAGCAGTGGAAGGTGGCCCAAGTGCTTGGGCCCCTGCACCCATGTGGGAGACCCAGAAGAAGCTCCTGGCTCCTGGTTTCAGCCTGGCCCAGCTCTGGTTATTGTGGCCATTTAGGGAGTGAACCAATGGATGGAAGATCTCTCTCTGCCTCTCTCTATCTCTCTGTGACTCTTTCAAGTAGATAAATCTTTTTAAAAATGAAAAACTGGGAGCTGTGGTATTTCTTCTTTGTTCGACGTTCACATTCATTTTATTCAGATAGCCCGTCAGTTAACCCCCTGATTTGGCAATGGGACAGATGGAAGGAAGGAAGGAAGGAAGAAAGGGAAGGGGGTGGGGGTCGCAGGAAAGAGGAAACTCGCGCTCCTAAATTAATCTGATCACGCAGGAGTGTCACCTTGAGCAAGATCGCATGCCTGTTCTCCTGTGCCTCCAATACCCAAACATTTCTGAGAATTTTCCACTTGGAACAGTCTTTTTCCTGCTAGCTCAGGCTGAGAGCAGGTG
Source organism: Oryctolagus cuniculus (assembly GCF_964237555.1). Taxonomy (NCBI): domain Eukaryota; kingdom Metazoa; phylum Chordata; class Mammalia; order Lagomorpha; family Leporidae; genus Oryctolagus; species Oryctolagus cuniculus. The sequence continues at coordinate 12,125,408 of NC_091435.1, forward strand.
CACAGGTGAGACCCTGCCTCATGTCAGGTGCCACAGTAAGAGGGCGGGGCTAGACGGGATGCGGGGGGTTAGTAATTATTTTATCAACAAGGAAACCATGGTCTGTATAATCTATGACACTTGGAAGAGTTACAGAGCCTTTGTTTTCTTAAAAGGCAGTGAGGAAAGGGATTTAAAACATGTCAACACTGAATTGTTCAAAGTGGATCATTCTTTTTACTGGATTCCCTTGTCTATTCTCCAGGCATTTCCTGAGTGCGTGGTCAGAGCCAGACGCACCTGAGGGACAGCAGTGAACAACACAGACGTGGGGCTTTGTCCTCGGGTAACACATGTGCCAGGGACGCAATGCAATTTAAGTTCCTAATTCTGTTTTTCCACTTACAGGTTGCTATTTTTTTTAAAGATTTATTATTTATTTGAGAGGTAGAGCTATAGACAGAGAGAGGGAGAGAGAGAGAGGTCTTCCATCTTCTGGTTCGCTCCCCAGATGGCAGCAACAGCCAGAGCTGGGCCAGTCAGAAACCCGGAGCCAGGAGCTTCTTCTGGGCCTCCCACATGGGTGCAGGAGCCCAAGGACTTGGGGCACCTTCCACTGCTTTCCCAGGCCATAGCAGAGAACTGGATCGGAAGAAGAGCAACTGGGACTAGAACCGGTGCCCATATGGGATGCCGGTGCTGCAGGCGGCAGCTTCACTCGCTACACCACAAAGATTGCTATTTTATAACAGTTTTCAAGAACTACTTAATTAAAACCAGAGAAGCCTCCAGCAGATAAACGTATAAAGAAAATGCAATGAAAAAATACACAATGGGATGCTATTCAGCTGTAAAAAAAAAAAAAAAAAAGAAAGAAAGAAAGAAACCCTGTCATTTGTGGCCACGTGGACGGAACTGGAGGATGTGATGTTAAGAGAGATAAGCAGGCACAGGAAGATAATCCAGGCACAGGAAGACAGATGTAGCATGTTCTCACATGTAGAGGCTCAGAAGGTCGGTCCTACAGAAAGAGTGCAATGGTGTTCAGTAGAGGCTACGAAAGGGCAGGGGAGGTGTTCACAGAGAGGTTGTGTTGTGTAACGGGTGCCAAGGAACAGTTAGGGGCCGGCGCTGTGACACAGGAGGTTAAGCCACTGCCTGAAACGCTGGCATCCCATATGAGCGCCAGTTCCAGCCCCAGCTGCTCCACTTCTGATCCAGCTCCCTGCTCACGCTCCTGGGAAAGCAACAGAAGATGACGCAAGGGCTTGGGTCCCTGCCACCCACATGGGAGACCCAGACGGAGCTCCAGGCTCCTGGCCTCAGCCTGGCCCAGCCTCAGCCATTGAAGCTGTTTGGGGAGGGAACCAGCAGATGGGATCTCTCTCTCTCTCCCTCTGTCTCTCTCTCTCTCTCTCTCTCCCTCCCTCTCTTCCTCTCTCTCTCTCTCCCTCTCTGCCACTCTGTAACTCTGCCTTTCAAATAAATAAATAAATCTTTAAAAAAAACCTACAAAAGCCCCAAGCTTCTCAACACACAGAAATAATAAATATCTGAAGACAGAGAAATCTTAAGTACTCTGATTGAATCAATCGTCCATTGTATACGTGCATCAGCTCATCATATTGGGTAAGTACGTAAACACTACGCATCCGTTAAAAAGAAAAGAGCCCAGGGCACTGAGGACAAACTCCACAGATGCAAACTCACGACTGTCGGAAGGACGAATCCTAGCCAACTCCGTGGACTTCAAAGAGAAATGGAAGAACCTGGCTCAATTTTGGGAAAGAGAGAAACTCAGCCTTTGGAAAAGCAACGCGGCAACCTCACAGCCAGACTCTGCAGCCGCACACCCGGAAGCAGCGACCGGCCGGCCGTCAGAAGTGAGACAAAAGGCAGGGAGGCGCCTGCAGAGACTCTGCCGAGGAGCTAGGGGGACAGAAACTTCTGGCAAGCATCCTGGCAGCTCGCAGAGCGAAGCACTCGCTGCCTGCAAGTGTTTAGCCCACAGCTGTTGGAAATACAGGATGTCAAAACAGGCAAATGCGAGAGCCCAAATCAAAGATGCCACACTCCGAGGGGAGCCCCGGGGTCGACTCGGCTGATGGCTGCAGCGCTGGAGACCCCAGGGGAGGGAGGCCGAGCAGCCTCTGGGCCACAGCCACGACCCTGGGCTGTGCCCTCTGGGCCTCCTGAATCATCAGGCACCAGCACCGCCGACATGCAGAAATGCATTTTAGCAGGACAGAGAGCCGCGGTGGCTCCTGTGTTCTGCACACGGCATCTCGCTTACTGGATCGCTGAGTAACCCGGATGGGGCTCCTGTTTTTACTTCTACTTTTTCTTTTATTAAAAAAAAAACAATCTTATATGTACAGCACTTGTAGAAGCAGCTTTTTAAAAATATTTTTTAAATATTTATTTTATTTATTTAAAAGAGTTACAGAGAGAGGTAGAGACAGAGAGAGAGAGATCTTCCAACCGCTGGTTCACTTCCCAGATGGCTGCAACGGCCAGAGCTGTGCCCATCTGAAGCCAGGAGCCAGGAGCTTCTTCCGGGTCTCTCACGTGGGTGCAGGGACCTAAGGACTTGGGCCATCTTCCACTGCTTTCCCAGGCCATAGCAGAGAGCTGGATCGGAAGAGGAGCAGCCGGGATTAGAATTGGCACCCATATGGGATGCCAGTGCTTCAGGCCAGGGCTTTAACTCGCTGTGCCACAACACCAGTCTATTTATTTTTGAAAGTCACAGTTACAGAAAGAAAGAGAGAGACAGAATCTTCCATCCTCTGGTTTAATCTCCAGATGGCTGCAATGGCCAGTACTAGGCCAGGCTGAAGCTGCAAGCCAGGAGCTCCATTTGGTCTCCCACATGCAAGGAGGGACCCAAACACTTGGACCATCGTCCGCTGCTTTCCCAGGCACGTTAGCAGGGAGCTGGATCAGAAGTGGAGCAGCCAGGACGCAAACCAGCATCTGTATGGGATGCTGGGATCCCAGGTAGAGGCTGGATCCCTGGTAGCTGGGTGAAAAGTTGTTTTTGAAAGCCAGAATCAGCCCTATTTTAAAAAGAAAAAAACTTTGTGTTCTTTGAGAAGCCAGTATCCTGAAAGTCACAAATCCCTGTGTTTCTGTGTGGCTTCAGGACAAAGCACACACTGGGGCCGGAAGGGACAAGTAACAGAGCAAGGCAGACACGTGTGGAGCCTCCTACATGGTGCTTGGGAAGGCGGCGGCATCATGGGGTGGCATTGACTGTGACGAGTTCCTCTTTCTAGTTTTTAAACTTCATGGAACTTGACCCTGTTCCTCTTATAACTTAACCAGCATGTTCTAAAAATAAGACAGAGTGAACCCTGCCATGGCTACAGTGAGAGGCATGCGTCAGGTGACAACACCAGAGAAAGCAGCCGGCCAACTAAGCCATAGAACACACAGGATTTAAAAATGCAAAGTTTTTTGGGGCCGGCGCTGTGGCGCAGTATGTTAATCCTCTGCCTGCAGTGCCAGCATCCCATATGGGCACCGGTTCGAGTCCCGGCTGTTCCTCCTGCAAGCCAGCTCTCTGCTATGGCTTGGGAAAGCAAGAGGATGGCCCAGTCCTTGGCCTCTGCACCCTCATGGAAGCCCCCCAGGAAGCTCCTGGCTCCTGGCTTCGGATTGGCCCCTCTCCAGTCGTTGTGGCCAATGAGGAGTGAAGCATCAAATGGAAGACCTTTCTCTCTGTCTCTCCCTCTCATTGTCTGTCACTCCACCTCTCAAATAAATAAATAAAATATTTTTAAAAATTCAGAGTTTTTTCTGAAAGTGCCAATTAATTGAAATAATTCAAAGGACTCTGGTAAGCAGTAGGAAATTGGTCTTGTACTATTCAGGCAAGAAAAGCAGAGAGAGAGGTAGCAACAGAGCCACACTGCAGATTGCTCTGATGAGAACCTGAAGAGCAGAGAGCCAGCCGCAGTTCCTAAGCCGAGGAGCTGCAGGCCGTGAGAGCCAGCAAATACCGGGGCTTCCCGGCTCCGGGGTGCACCCTGCGCCCCAGGAGGCGGCTGGCGGGATCAGTATTATTTGATAAATTTTCAGAGGACAGATTGACTCCATATTTGAAGATGCGTGTACCCTTTGACCTCACAATTCCTCTTTCACGTCTTTATCTCAAAGAGCTTGCCAGAGAGGGTGGCAAAGGCAAGGGTACAAGCAGGCTCCCTTCTGCCTCCTTTCTACTGTGACAAAAGCCCACAGCCCCCTAACGGGCAACAAAAAGGGATTAGTCAAATAATTTGAGAGTCTCAAGAAAGGACTTCAAAAGTTGGTGGGAAAAAGTGGAATAAAAAAATAAGTTTATTTTGTGCAAAAAAAATCATTGAAATTCATGCATAGTTTTTCAAAAAACACACTTTGTGTGAACTTTTTTTAAAGATTTTATTTATTTATTTGAAAGGCAAAGTTACAGAGAGAAAGGTCTTCCAAACACTGGTTCACTCCCCCAAATGGCCACAATGGCTGGAGCTGAGCCTATCCAAAGCCAAGAAGGAGCTTCCTCTGGGTCTCCCCCGTGGGTGCAGGGGCCCAAGCACTGGGACCATCCTCTACTGCTTTTTCAGGCACCTTAGCAGGGAGCCGGATCAGAAGAGGAGCAGCTGGGCCACGAACCGGCGCCCATATGGGATGCTGGTGCTGCAGGTGTAAGCTTAGCCCACTACGCCACAGCGCTGGCCCCACGTGAACCTCTTGAGGACTCTATCTATGATAGACTCTGGTGTTAACCTTTAACAAGGAATATGGGAATATTCATCAGTGACAGGGGAAAAGTTCCCCATGATGTCAGAGTGTTTTGGGGCTAAAGCAAGCAGCTGATGCAATGGTGGGACTGTTCTGGTGCCGCTTGTATTTGACAAGCTGACGTGTAAGCACCTACAGAGACTGGGGCTGGTCTTTCCATGGTTGTGTGTCAGGAGGAGGAGGGAGGGGGACTCTCACGTTGCTCCTTGTCCTGCCTCCTGTGACAAGATCCTTTCTTATTATTTAAGATCAGTCCAGCTCCAGCCGTTGTGGCCATTTGGGGAGTGAACAACAGGTGGAAGATCTCTCTCTGTCTTTCTCGCTCTGTAACTCTACCTTTTTTTTTTTTTTTTTTTTTGACAGGCAGAGTGGACAGTGAGAGAGAGAGACAGAGAGAAAGGTCTTCCTTTTGCCGTTGGTTCACCCTCCAATGGCCGCTGCGGCCGGTGCACCGCGCTGATCCGAAGCCAGGAGCCAGGTGCTTCTCCTGGTCTCCCATGGGGTGCAGGGCCCAAGGGCTTGGGCCATCCTCCACTGCACTCCCTGGCCACAGCAGAGAGCTGGCCTGGAAGAGGGGCAACCGGGACAGAATCCAGCGCCCCGACTGGGACTAGAACCCGGTGTGCCGGCGCCGCAAGGTGGAGGATTAGCCTAGTGAGCCGCGGCACCGACCTGTAACTCTACCTTTCAAATAAATAAATAAATAAATAGATCTTTGGTCTGAGAGAGGGAAAGGTAGATGGTGAAATAAGGAGAGAGATGCCTTTTCTCCTATCCCCAGAAGGCAGCAATATAGGCTACTCTTTAAGATATCTCGTCATGACTGCATTGACTTTTTTTTAAAATTTATTTGACAGGTAGAGTTATAGACAGTGAGAGAGAGATACAGAGAGAAAGGTCCTCCCTCCTTTGGTTCACTCCTCAAATGGCCATTACGGCCAGCACTGCCCCAATCAGAAGCCAGGAGCCAGGTGCCTCCTCCTGGTCTCCCATGCAGGTGCAGGGGCCCAAGCACTTGACCCATCCTCCACTGCCTTCCCGGGCCACAGCAGAGAGCTGGACTGGAAGAGGAGCAGCTGGGACCAGAACCCAGTGCCCATATGGGATGCCAGCACCGCAGGTGGAGGATCAACCAAGTGAGCCTTGGCGCCAGCCTCTGCATTGACCTTTGAAATCCTCATAAACAAAGATGACAACAACTATCCACAGCCTGCCTTGACATTTTCAAGAAAGGCCTGGAATGAGGAGCATTGTGACCCCAACTACTAACTTGCCTTATTAAATATTCTTTATAGAGGAGGTAGAGCTAGTGACAGTATGCCCTGGCCCCGTCCAGTATTGTTTCATAGAACCATAACACATTTTCTATTACCTAAATTCAAAAAACACATTATTTTTTAAAATAGCCAAAATATGTATTAGAAGAAAAAAGTCTTTGCCCACTTGTGACCCCAAAGCCTCCCCCTTTTAAAAGTCCAGGAAAGTGACACGGTGATTTTCAGAGAACTTTTAGTGGTGGTCGTTTGAAAACTTCCCATTAGATTTGTAAACTGCAGCCAATTAAAAATTAAACTGCCGAAAGAAATAAAAAAAAAATGAAAACCAGGCCACCACAAAGGATCCTCCAACATTTGCGGCTGTTTAGCCATTTGAGAATATCTCAAAGCGAAAGCAAGCGTGGCTGCTCAAAGCTACTTAGGAAATGTTTGATGTTACAACACAGATTCTCTATCATGCACTTTGAGTTAACACAGCGATACAACTTAATCCAAGAGGCATGGTTTCTCCCATGCGAGATTCCTAAGCCAGAAGAAATAGGGCAGGGCTGGCTCTTCTTGGGTTGAATCCATAGCCATGGCTCTCCGGGATGTTTGGAAGATCGAGTTTTTTCCATGGTCATTTGCTGCTGTAAATTTTCCCACTGGGCAGAATTCACACAGTGGTCATGTGCAGACTGAGAGCTGTCTTGTGACCAGAAAACTGTGGTTAGCGTATTTGATTGCATAATCTTCAAAGTGTTTCATTTGTATTAAAAGCTAAATCCAGAGGCTCTGAAACCTTAGGGGCTCTTGATGTGGATTTTGGTTCTGGTTCACACACCTTGAGACAAAGGCTCATAGTCAGGACGTGGAGGAGAAAGACGTGCGTGTGTGCGTGTGTGTGTGTGCGTGTGTGTGTGTGTGTGTGTGAGAGAGAGCGAGCGAGCGAGAGAGAGAGGAGAGAGATGCAGGGCAAATTTATTCCCGGGGCAGCCTGGAATGGAACGGGCTTTGGAAAATGGATGGAGTGTCTACTGGAAGAAAGGGCCTCTAAGTAAACTCTACTGCCATTCAGAAGATTTGCTCTGACACTTAACAAGTGGTGCGGGAAGAAAGAAAAATCTGTTGTCAGGTTTGGGGTGTTTATCAGCTCCCCTCGAGACACTTGACCTAATGCTGAGCCCCCCCCTAATCCGCTGATCTGCATGCGGTGGCTTCGAGAGCCCCAGCCCCGAACTGCTGGCAGAATTGCCTGGGACCCTTATCCCAGCCCACTGATCCCTGGCTGCTTTGTGCGCCGCTCACCTCCTCCCCTCCTCCCCACCTCCCCGCCCGCCCCCCTCTCGCCGCTCCCCCGAAATTGAATTCTGCTCACAAATTGTGAAATAAGTTGTTTGGGCTGGATTTGTCGAGTGAATTGTGCCGCTAATGAAACAGTCTGTTCATTAGACAGCGGTGGGACGGAGGGCTGAGCGCGCCCTTTCCTGGGACCCAGGCAGGTTAGCGTTTGGAGATTGACAGGGACAAAAGGCTGAATAGCTCTCTCCTGTCAAATCAGGCTTACACACAGCTTGGCGTACAAACAGTGACTGCTTGTGTGCCTGCGGATTTAGGGTCCCCGTGTGCTAATGCCCCAGATTTGTAAGTACAAATTGGTTGGTCTTCAAACTGTTTGCCAAAGGAATGAAATGACCAAAAATTAGTTTGTTTTAGCCTGGTCCCCTCCCTTCTCTGCTCTTGCAAGTGAAACATTAAAAAAAAAAAAGATAAAAGATAAAATAATGTGCCATGGTCTCATGGGATAGAGGGTTTTTTTTTGTTTTTTTTGTTTTTTGCTTAAGGCGTCAAATTAAGCAGGACCATTGTTCGGCAGGAAATATTTTGTTCTGCTCAGGCACCCTGCCTCTCCAAAAGCAGCTGAATATCTGATGGAATTAATTTAAGATGTGTGATTTTAAAAGGCGGAGAACACAAGGGAAGGGCAAGAGATCAAAAAACTTGGGTTTCTATTCATTTCGATACCTGTGGCTTCAAACTGGTTAGAAGGCCACCCCCCCTTTTCATGGCTTCCTCGTCTAAACTGGGTCACTTAGGTTTCAAAACTTTTGCATAGGCAATTATGTGTAAATTAGGTCAAAACCCGTTCTTTTCTAGGGCGGTTTGAAGAGTTTTGCGAGGAAATTAAATGAATGCAAAATGATTGAGGGGGAATTCTTGTTAGGAAAGAAAGTGAACATTTGTATTACGTGATTTCTCAGTGTGGAGATAATCTGAGTCGGGTTAAATAACTCCCTTTGGTGTATTAAAGCTACAGCTGAGTAGTAGATGTAGGTACCATCACTTATTTCTATCACTTTGTAGGGAAAACAAATAAAAAATGGAACAAATTAAGAACTTTCAGCTTCAGGCTTGATCTAACATTTTTGAATGAAGAACTCCAACATTTTTGAATGAAGAACTCCTCTCTCCATTATCAGATACGCCCCCGGAATAGCCAAATTCCTTCTAATACTGGGAGTTAATTCTTTCATATTTCACTAAGTCCATTATCATATCTTTCCATGTACTCTAAAGTTTTTTTTTTAATTAGCCCTTTTGGAAATCATGCAGTCAGCAGGTATGCGTTAATTCAAACATCCCTTAAAACCTCTTCCCTTAGCAATGTCTGAATCTTTTGCTGATATTTGCAGTAGTGAGAGCTCAAACAATAAGAAAAATCTTAGCTCGTAAATGCACGAAGTCAATGACTTGGCTTTGGAAATCTAAATAAAGCAAGAGGGTGAGCCGACCAGAGAGAGTAAGTGGGACAGCCCTCAGCCCAGCTATTGCTGAATTGTTTTTTATGAAGTCGTTCAGGCTTATAGAATGCACTGCACCTGGGAGTCCTTATGCCAAAATTGGTCATTTAAATCTGAGGACAGGAGTGGGAGAGAGAGATGTAAACAACTCCCTGGCCAACTCGATGTGGCTGCCCACGGAACAAGCCCTCCGTGGTTCTTCTCTGCTCCCAGGGCTCTGCAAACATCGTCCTGTCTCATCCACTCCTTTTTCATCAAACTGAAGATTCTTTTCCCCACTTCATCATGACGTCTCAGGCGTTTCAAAAACAGAGGCCGTGACTTATGAAGAACTGTGGGGCTAAGAAAATGCGCATGTTTAGTGAAATAATTTGATGTCGAAATGGTATTTCCCTGTGGGTTTTATGACACCATGACTCCCTTACAACAGGAAGCATCCAAAAAGACAAGGGTTCCCTTCATTGTCATCGGGTCACCTGCGTGGGGCAGGCTCCTCCTACACCCCCCTGAGAGGCACAGGTGAGTAAGACTGCCATCATTCCTTATAAGTTGTGTCTGTGGATCTGTAGGAGCAATTCACCAAGAAGGGCCTTGGGTAGAAATTAACAGGCCACCATGCAGGGCTTAGGTGAGCGTGTCTACTGCTCAGTGCTTAGGCTACATGTTGCTTTCATTCAACAGATTCCTTAGAAAGTTCAAACGTGGGGGCTGACACTTTAGCACAGTGCGTCACACGGCCACCTGCTGCACTGGTACCCAGCTCAGAGTGCCAGTTTGAGTCCTGGCTGCTCTGCTTCTGATCCAATTACCTGCTAAGGTGCCTGGGAGGCAGTGGATGACTGCTCAAGTACCTGGGCTCCTGCCACCCACACAGGAGAGCAGAATGGCCAGCCCAGGCTGCTGTGGTCATCTGGGGAGTAACCAGATAATGAGAGCTCTCTCTCTCTCTCTCTCTCTCTCTCCCTCTCCCCACCTCCCTCCCCTCTCTTTCTGCTGCTCTGCCTCTCACAAAAATAAAAAATAAGTACATCTTTAACAAAAATCCCAACATTACCTGCATCACAGTTTGGCCGAGTGTGTCTTTTCTAGAAGACATAAAGCAAATGCTAAAGCTCCCACAATGAGTTTCATAATTTTCACCCATCACACACTCCTGGAGAATCTCCACCCCCTTCCCGGGTCAACTCTTTAACTAAAGATGGGGCAGGACACGGAATCCTACGTGGCAAGGAATACGGTATAGGAGATGGAAAAGAAACCAGGAACAGCCTGTGCAGTCAGAGGACTTGGCTGGGAATCTCACTCCAGGTGCTTACAAGCCGCGTGGCCTTGGTTATCCACTAGTTTGCTCTTGGCTTCTTCATCTAGCAGAGGGGATGATAATACTTCCCTCGTGGGGTTGAAAGTAGAGATTAAATAAATGAACACATGCAAGGGCACTACAGAACATTTCTGGAAATGGAATTAAAGATCGGTCGATTTGTATGCAAAAAAATGTGAAACTCGTGCATCGTTTTTTCTCATCATGCACATTTTCTGGGGCAGGCATTTGGTACAGCACTTCAGCCACTGCTTGGGACTCCCACATCGCAAGTCGGAGTGCCTGGGTTTGAGTCCCGGCTCCACTCCCAGTGCCAGCTTCCTGCTAATGTGGAGGCAGCAGGTGATGGCTCAAGTGGTTGAGTCCTTGCCCTCCATGTGGGGGGTCCAGATGGAGTTCCCAGCTCCAGCTTTGACCTGGCCCAACCTGGGTTATCATGGGCCTCTGGGTTAAACCAGCAGATAGGGGACCTTGCTCTGTCTCTCTACTTTTCAAATAAAATAACATCAATTATATATATATGTATGTATATTTGAAGACCCTTGTATCACACACTATCAGACACACACACACACAGAGTACTGACAACACAACATCAGGCAGTTAATAAATGTTATCTGCTATTGTGGTTGCATCTCAGAATCCTCTGGGGTCTTGCTATTCCAGGGCCCAGCAATATCTACATGGCCTTGCTAACAATGCAGCATCCTGATCCCCTCCCCAGACCTCCTTGGCCAGAATGTGCCCTGTGATAAAGCCCTCCGATGATCAGCGCGGTGCGCCGGCCGCAGCGCGCCAGCCGCGGCGGCCATTGGAGGGTGAACCAACGGCAAAGGAAGACCTTTCTCTCTGTCTCTCTCTTTCTCACTGTCCACTCTGCCTGTCAAAAAAAAAAAAAAAAAAAAAAAAGCCCTCCGATGACCTGTCCCCAGTAGGGCTTGAGGAAATCAGGCTCCCAACCACATCCTGCTCTCAGCATTTGGACATCTGATGTTTGAAATCTGTCCCTTGAGGCTGAGGCGGGTGCTGTTTAAGCCGATGCCGGAGTCTTGTGTTGGGATGCCGCATTTGCCCCGGGTGGCTGGACGGTGGGCGTCGCCAGGCTGGTGATTTAATGAGTTTTATGATACATTAAATCTTCCAGACCTCACAGCAATTTGACCATTAAAGAAATAACTTTTTTTTAAGGTCATCCAAAACAAGGCAGCTCAGGCGAATAATGAGATTAGCACGGCCGAGATTGAAATGGGAGTTGTACCACGTGAGGCTGCTGTCCTCACGGCTGATTATGGCACATTGCTTCATCAAATTAAACACCAAAGGGAGGTCGTCAAGGCAGCATATGGTCCTCTTTCGGGAGGCATCGCCCAGGCAGCCTCACACAGCTCCCCCGAAACCTGCTGCAGCCACGCCTTCAGGGTGTTTGCTCGAGGGACAACAGCGTCTCCTGGTCTCCTTATCTGTTCTCCACTGCCCCTGTGGGGAGCCAGGCCAGGATGGATTGTGGTGAGAGGGAACGCACTGGCCCATGCTTCCCTGCACCTGTCCTGGGGCAGCAGCGATGGCGGAGGGATGCCCGTTTCCCGCCTCCCACCTGGAAGGATGCTGTGTTCTCAGAGATCCACCTTGCCGGCTCTGTGTTAGGCAAGAACAGACTGGGAGAGGTCCTGGAATCAAGGCAGGAATTAAGCTTTTCTCTATCAGGAGAAAGGGGAGGGCTTCCAGGGAAGGCAGCTCCGGGGCAGCTGTGTTAGCCGCCTTTTTAGTTGCCGATGGGTCATTTAGAAGCCATTGAAGATGATGATGGGCCAGCCCAGGACTAGAGTTCAAGAGAAAAGTCATTAGGAGCAATGTTTGGTTGGTATTTTGCCCTCAGGTGTCTGGTTTTTCCTCCAAGGAGCGTGGTGCTCGCCAACGCGCAATTAGCAAATAGCAGTTCTCGCAGACGCCCTGGGAGCCGGGTGTGTGGGACGGTGGCAAAGGCAGAAAGTCGCCTAGTCACCTGCCCCTCTTCCACCTGCTACTTTTTCCCACCCTCCCATCAAAGAGCCACCCCCCCCCAGATAAGACAGTTTGACCAACCTAGGTGCAGGGGCCCTCCCTGCCCCCCCTCCCTCTGTTTGGGTATGAATGTGGCCATTTGCTGCTCCTGACTACACGATTCTCTCTATCAGCAGCCCCCTTCTATCTCTGCTCAGAGGCAAACACAGCCACGAGGGCTGGGGACTCTTTGAATGGCAGCCTGAATAAATATTATTCTTATTTAGAGCAAGACATGATGGTTAAATTTCTCCAAAACACACTGAAGAGGACAAATATGAAAAGTGCAAATCTTGTCATTTGCCCCACTCTTACCAATCTCCCCACTCTCGCTCAAGAGCAGCCACAGGGGCCTGTGCGTCGTAGGTCTCGGAAGACGTCCTTAGTGACGTCCAATCAATCCCAGCACACACGGGAAGCCGCTGGCCAATGCCAAGGAAGAGCCAACCTGTCCCTGTAATTTCATCCCGGTGACAACGACTCACACAAAACACAGCCAGTGACCCTGAGAGCTGGAAGAGACTGATTTTCTCCCTGGCTCGTTGAACTTGGGTAGGATTGGGCAGCATCATGGTGGTGCTAGTTACCATCATAGAATGGACATAGTAGAACTCACCACCTGCCGATCAGGGAGCTGGAAGCAATGAATAACAAAGTAACCAGGGCAAGAAAATTCAGGAGAAGAGCAACTCAAGTAGCCGCTAAATTCTCTGTCCGGTTCCTTAACCAAATGAAACCTCTAAAATTTCAAATAGCATAAGTTGAGCAATCCATCCTCAGGTCCCTGTCGGCTGCAGGAGCAGTCGATGCAGTCAATGGGGTGATTTACAAGGCACAGAACCCACATACAGGGGTGATTAAGAAAATTGAGCGTAGCAAGATTTCATTCTAGAAGTGAGAGAAACATTTGGTTCCTGCTTGGAAAACAGAGACATTGTGCACACAAATAGGTGTCTTGGAAAGGGGAGGGATCCACCATTACAAAGGCTTAACCTTGGTCCCTAACAACGGCCGGGGCAGGACCCAACGGGCCCCAACAGGCACTGCTGGGGCACAGACTGCGCAGCTGAAGTCATGGCCACATGTAACCAATTTAAATGACCTTAATAAATCCGTAACCCTGGTGCTTTGGCCACTTTGGGATCTGCAGAAGCACAAGTGTAGCAAACAACCAACCTACTGGGGAAAGGTGCTACTCAAAACACACCTGCAATGAGCTATTTTTCAGTATCAATTGAAAGGCCAAACAGTGATGCAATGTGGCTCATCAGCCACTCTCCCCGTTAATTAGCGGGAGCTGTAAGATGTTGCTAATAACTACACATCTTGTAAACATGTTGCGAGGGCGCTGGCCCCGAAGAGCAACACTGTTAAGTGATATCTCAGCTGGGGCTGGTAGAGCCAGGCTCCCCAGCAGGGAGTGGCCGCAGGTGCACCAGCCTCCCCCCCCCCCCCCCCCCCGCCCCAGAATCAAAACAGAGCGCCTCTCTGCCTTTTGGTGGGCATGAAAATGACCTGGTGAAGGAGGGTAAAAATGCAAAAGAGGCAGGGCAGGAGGGAGCCACTTGCCTTTGCACTCACTGGAGAGTATTTGTGGGCCAGGGGGTGAGACCCAGGGCGAGCTGGTTACTTCCTGCAGATGTGAACAGAGATGGCTTGCCGACCACGACCTCTCTGGGAGATCCCTGGACTGCGGAGATCACTCCTCCTCGCTTCCCAAACCCAAATCACGGCGAGAGGTGGCCAGACACAGGTTTGCAGCCCGGGATTCGGTTAGGAAAACTCTAAGGTGGAGCAAGGTTGAAGGAGGAGGTGATGTGACTGTATTTGTTTGCTACCTTTATGCTTGGACTCTATCCAGATGTGGTACCTCGTGGAAGGTGACCAAGCGCAGAGGAAGCCTGGGCTTGGGGTCAGTAGCCCTGGGTTGCCAAGAATCACTCTGTCTGGGCACTGAAAGCCTGTGGTTCCCGGGAGTCACTTGCTCTGGAGTCACAGAAGTGCATGGCCCAATTCCCTCCTGGTATATGAGGAGAAACTGAGGCCCAGGTACTCAAAGAGGGGGTCGAGCACAGGGCAAATGTCCTGTTAATAAACCACAGGGCAAGTGTTTAGCCTAGTGGTTAAGGTGCCCATCTCCCATATCGGAGTACCTGGGCTGGGTCCATGGCTCCAGGCTCCTGCTTGTGTAGACCCTGGGAGGCAGCAGGATGATGGCTCAAATGGTTAGGTCCCTGCCACCCATGGGGGACACCCAGATGGAACTCCTAGTTTTAGTCTGCAGACCATGGTAGGCATTTGGGGAGGGAGCCCGCAGATGGCGCTCTCCTTCTGTTTCTCTGCCTCTGACTTTTGAATATATAAATAAATCTTAAAAATAATAATAATAATCAAAAGAAGTGGAGCAGGGGCCAGCGCTGTGCATAGCGAGTAAAGCCACCACCTGCAGTGCCGGCATCCCCGGTGAGCACCAATTCGAGTCTGGCTGCTCCACTTCCAATCCAGCTCCCTGCTGTGGCCTGGGAAAGCAGTAGAAGATGGCCCAAGTGATTGGGCCCCTGCACCCACAAGGGAGACCCTGAAGAAGCTCCTGGCTCCTGGTTTCAGATCTTTGTAGCTCCAGCTGTTGCAGCCAATTGGAGAGTGAACCAACAGATGGAAGACCTTTCGCTCTCTCTCTCTCTCTCTCTCTTGCCTTTTCTCTCTGTGTAACTCTGACTTTCAAATAAATAAATAAATCTTAAAAAAAGAAGAAGAAGAAGAAGAAGTGGAGCAGCCAGGATTCGAAATGATTTTGTAGTGAATTAGGAGGTAACATAATCATCACAGAATGACCCAAATTATTGATAATTGAGGGATTAGTACCCAACATTGGATTAGCTGGATACATAAACTTACCTGAACCCTTCTTTTCTTTTTTTAATCCATTTTTAAAATATTTATTTATTTATTTGAAAGGCAGAGTTACAGAGAGAGGTAGAGACAGAGAGAGAGAGGCCTTCCATCTGATGGTTCACTCCCTAGTTGGCCTCAACAGCCGGAACTACAAAGATCTGAAGCTAGGAGCCAGGAGCTTCTTCCAGGTCTCCCATGCAGGTGCAGGGGCCCAAGGACTTGGGTCATCTTCCACTGCTTTCCGAGGTCATAGCAGAGAGCTGGATCAGAAGCAGAGTAGTCGGGAATCGAACTGGCGCCCATATGTGATGCTTTACCTGCTACGCCACAGCGCCAGCCCCTCTTTTCTTTTCTCTTATTTTCTTTTATTTTCTAAATTTTCATTTCTTTTCTAATAACAAATTCAGCATCTGATCAACTTCAAAAAATTTGAAGCCACTGATTTCTATTTTTTTAAAGATTTATTCATTTGTTTATTTGAAAAGCAGAGATGGGGGGGGGGGGGGTCCTTTCCATACACTGGTTCATCCCCAAATGCCAGCAACAGCTGAGTTAGGCCAACGCCAGGAGCCAAGAACTCCATCTGGATCTCCCACACAGATAGCAGGGGCCCAAGTACTTGGGTCATTTCTGCTGCCTTCCCAGGCACATTAGCAGGGAGCTGGATCGAAGCAGAGTAGCCGGGACTTGAACCAGCACTCCAGTATGGAATGCTGGCATCCCAAGCCATGGTTTATCCTACTGCACCACAGTGCCCACCCCAGCCACTCGTCTCTTACTTCCATTAGAATCAAAAGGTAGAGGTGAGCATTTGCCTCAGTGGTTAAAATACACTTGGGAGGACCAGATCCCACCCTGAGTCCTGGCTCTTTTCTCAGTTCCAGCTTCCAGAGAGGCATCAGACGACAGCCCCAGTGGGGTCTCTGCCACCCACGGGGGAGACCTGCATGGAGCTCTCATCTCCTGACTCTGGCCTGTCCCAGCTGCAGCTTGGTGGGCATTGGGGGAGTCATCCAGAGGATAGGAGATCACTCTGTCTCCCTGCTTTTCAGGAAATGTGAAAATAAATAAATACACTTTTAAAAAAAGAATCAGAATGTAAACTCTGTAAGGACAAAATTATTGTTCACTGCTATAAGCCCAGGGCACATATGCCTGACACATGATAGGGTTTTTTTTTGTTTTTGTTTTTGTTTTTTTTTTTTGACAGGCAGAGTGGACAATGAGAGAGAGAGACAGAGAGAAAGGTCTTCCTTTGCCATTGGTTCACCCCCCAATGGCCGTCATGGCTGGCATGCTGCGGCTGGCGCACCGCGCTGATCTGAAGGCAGGAGCCAGGTGCTTCTCCTGGTCTCCCATGGGGTGCAGGGCCCAAGTGCTTGCACTCCCTGGCCACAGCAGAGAGCTGGCCTGGAAGAGGGGAAACCGGGACAGAATCTGGCGCCCAGACCGGGACTAGAACCCGGTGTGCCGGTGCCGCAGGCAGAGGATTAGCCTAGTGACCCGCGGTGCCGGCCGATAGGTTTTCAATAGGTTATTTGTTGAACTAGAGAGATAGAGAGAGAGAAGGAATCCAGAATTCCAACATAGGAATGTTAACTAGCTTTATTATATTTTTTTACTTTACAATTTATTTAAAAGTCAATTACAAATCTGATGGGAAAGGAAGTAGAAATAAGGAAGTAAAATGTATCTGCCAGAAATATTTTAACCAAAAGATTATTGAATGGATTCTGAAATAGATTTATGGTTTTTTAAAAGATTTTATTTATTTATTTGAGAGGTAGAGTTATAGACAGTGAGAGGAGGAGACAGAGAGAGAGGTCTTCCATCCGCTGGTTCACTCCCTAGATGGCTGCCATGGCTGGAGCTGCACTGATCCGAAGCTGGGAGCTTCTTCCAGGTCTCCCATGTGGGTGCAGGGCCCCAAGCACTTGGACCATCTTCTACTGCTTTCCCAGGCCACAGCTGGATGGGAAGAGGAGCAGCCGGGACTCGAACCAGCACCCATACGGGATGCCGGCACCGCAGGTGGAGGATTAACCTACTGCACCACAGCACCAGCCCTGATCTATGTATTTTGATTTTATAAATTGAATGCTTTTAACTTTACTAAGACAGCTTGATATTTATAGGAGTCATTTTTGTGCCTCCTATAACTAAAGAAAGAATCTTTTAGAAAGGTTATAATAACCATAAATTCATTTTTCTAAAATGTTTGAGAGTTTACATTGGATTTACTTTCAGTGAGAAGGATTCTTTGAAGAGTCTTACTTCCTTTTGCTTATGTGGTGACATAAACATGTTGGGAGCACAAAACTGAATGGTTTTCCAGTTTATAGTTATTTCTGTCTCTTACATACTTATCAAGTATCTGTTGTTAGAGCACTACTAAATAATAGAATTCTACAAGGTGATTTTTAAAATAAATCTTTGGGTCTTTTTGAAATGATTGGCATTTTTTACATAAAAATTTTCTGCACATGCCTGCATCTCTGTCTTGTCACCCCTTTAACATAAGCGGAATTCCTCTGAGACAAAGCAGGAGACAGAGGAGTATGCAATCATAAGGGCTGGGTTTATGAGTGAGGCTTTAATCACGTAAAACATTCGATGTCCCCGACCAGCTGCACTGGAAAATGCCAACACATCCTTGACGCATGTCTATTTGACAAGAGGGGATACCTAAGGATGCATCACATAGCTTCAAAGATGCCATCAAGCATAACCTCAGCCCTTCAACCACATTGTAGAGGGGAAAATAAGCTATTCTACTGAGCTAATCATCATCAAGTGACAAGTCAGGAATGTCAGAAAGTAGGCTTAAAAGCAATGGATGGTCTCTGGAGTTTATCTGTACATTTGCTGGTTTGAGAAATCGCTTTCTCATTGGATTGTCCCACCACTCTGAATTGGATGTGCTGGAAAGTTAACGATCATGTTTCTTCTTTCTTTGTGGCTGCATGAAGTCCAGTTCCAGAAAGAACTGACTACATCTGTGGCTATTTCAAGACAAGCGGTGCGTGCGATACCCATGCTGCAAGAAGGAAATGCGTCTGAGCCAGGTTCACAGATGCACGAAGCCATCAGAACTCTGCTCTTTTGACTTTGTCTTTGTATCTCCTTAGAACTATGACTATGCCTCTTTTTTGGAAGAACTTCAAAGACTGATTTGACACACATAGAACAGACAACTCTTAGTTCCGGCCAGCAGGTAATCAGAGGTGACAAAAAGGTGTGTCTTGATGAAGAATCGCCTCGTGTCTGAGCTCCCACTTCAACTGACGCAACAGAAATGCATCCTGTCACAGCCCACTGCTCAGAGGCAGAGGTCTGGTTTGCAGATGCAAAGCATTCACCCTGCCTATCGGACTTGGGAGTGATCGATTTTATACTCCTATACGAAAAGTCTTTCAGAAATTCATGAGAAATGCGTATCATGGAAAAAATGAGCAGGGATCTCAAAATGTTTTTGCACTAAAATAAACTTTTCTTTTAATTTCATTTTTCTATAATCTTTTTCAAGTACCTTCATATTTAAATGTAGAAAACCTATTGCTTTTTGTATAGCCAACTTTGTCACCGTGTATGTAGTTACCTTGGTTCTAATGGTTCTTCCACCGATTTTTAGGAATTTTGGATAGACATAATAGTATCACCTGCAGATAACTTCCTCCCCATATGTATAGTTTTTTTTTTCTCTTGCTAATTGTGTTGGCTAGCACGCTCAGAACAATAGTAATAAGCTCCATAGTGGCCAGCATTATTTTTGACCATCTGAAACTGCTTCTAGCACTTTTCACAAAGCATCATAATAGTTTTTAATTAATAGGCACAAATTAATGTATGTGTCCACATGTCAGCTTGTTGTATCCAGGGCCTATTCCTAATTAAAGCTTTTTAAATTAAAAACCACTGTTGAATTTTGACAAAAAGCCCTTTGGCCACCAAAATATAATTACGAGTTTTTTCTCCTATGATTTATCAATACAGTGAATTGCAATGACAGATTTCACTAAAGCAAGCCATCCTTGCATTCCTGTCTTTTGCATTTTAATAAATCTTCAAATACGATATGCTAATATTTTCTTTTAAAACTATACTTATACAATACAAAGAAATAATCAGAATTAAACTAGTATTTCTATTCTTTTTAGCACTATAGGAGAGGACTGCTATTAATTTACCTGCAGTGAGCAAGTAATACCACTTGTAGCTTATGCTTGCATGCCGGGAATCCTGTGACAGGTGCTATTCTAACAGCTTCACATATGTTACTGCTTTCTGTCCTTAGAACAGCCTTGTGAGGCCAGTACTGTCATCACCACCATCACCATCATCACCATTGTCTGCATTATCTCCATTTTTCAAATGAGGAAACTGAGCTTAAGTACTCTGTTCAAGGTCACCCAGGTAGGAAGTGACGAAGTTCAGGCAACTTGGCCACTCATTTGTTCAACGCACACCATGCACTTGCTAACGGCTCCCATTTTGCAGGTACTGTGCAACATTTCCTTTAAAAAAAACTAATGAAAACTTTGAGGAATGTCTAGATCCAGCACTAAGCCAAGATGTTGATATATCCAGCACTGTTTCCAGAGAGCATTCTCCCACCTTGCCAGCATTTCTGTCCAACCGCCGTGGGGTCCAGTGCATCTGGCTAAGGGGGTGTGAAGTGGAGTCCATGCCCATAGCTTATTCTGACAGCACCTTGGCAGAGCCTAAGCAGGTGCTTTTTGAAAGATGCACTTGGGGCCAGCACTGTGGCACAGCGGGTTAAAGCCCTGGCCTAAAGTGCCGGCATCCCATATGGGTGCTGGTTCTAGTCCCGGCTGCTCTTCTTCTGATCCGGCTCTTTGCTATGGCCTGGAAAAGCAGTAGAAGATGGCCCAAGTCCTTGGGTCCCTGCACCCACGTGGGAGACCCAGAAGAAGCTCCTGGCTCCAGGCTTTGGATTGGTGTAGCTCTGGCCATTGCGGCCATCTGGGGAGTGAACCAGCAGATGGAAGACCTCTCTCTCTCTCTCTCTCTCTCTCTGTCTGTCTCTACCTCTCTCTGTAACTCTGTCTCTCAAATAAATAAAATAAATCATTAAAAAAAAAAGAAAGGCGCACTCTTCATATCAAAGGAGAATGAAATATCCTGATCAGTTTGAGGACCAGGCTGCAAACGATGCCACCCGATGCAAGGTGTCTCGTCTGTGGAAGAGAGAAAACTTGCTAGACAACGTTGTGCAATAAGACACAACACGCTCAGAGTGCAGAAGGCGTACCGAAGTTACTGAGCGCCAGCGACAGGGAGGAGGGTGGAGCAGTGACCAGGAGGTGGCTTTCCCTGGCCCCCAGCGCCCGTGGCATGAGTGCACTGTTGGTCCTCGCTTCCTCGCACTACCTGGTGGTCATTAATCTCCGGAAGCCCCTTTGTGTGGGTGTGGGTTGCGGTGTCAGCTTGGGAGGGCGATGAATGGAAAGCAGCCCTGTCGATATTTTTTGGAAAAGAGCCTTGTGAATGGGCCTGATGAGCCGAGGTGAAAGGAGTGTTTCCTCTCGAAGCTGACTTCTAATCACTGGGGGCCAGGACAATGGCGCTCCTCCGCCTCCCACCGCCCGATTCCATTTGGCGAGCCCTGCTCTCTTTTGTCAGCCTCACCAGGAGGTCCCGTGTCCCAGGCTCCACACAGGGTTCACTTCACAAATGTCATTGAGCTGCCACAGCCAGTGCGTGGGCTGGTGATGGCTGGGCCTGCCTCTGCCACCAGCGCTGGCCCAGGAGTCACAGGCCTGTGGCTCGGTGATGCCCGAAAAAGCCTCACTTGGATGCTTGGGCACTTTCGTATTTAGTATTGTCAAGGTGAGTGCGAGCTGGCAGGGCTGCTGTGCCCAGGTGTTAGTTTGGCTCGTAAAATGATGACACTAGGCAAGACCCAAAGGGTGCCCTGGGAGTCACGGTGAGTTGAAATTATCCGGCTCTTAGCCCTCACATCGAATTTTATGATATAATTATAGTTAAGACGTGGTTTTTGTGTGTGTGCTGTGGTGTTGCACAAACAGGTATTTTATTTTTTTGATAGGCAGAGTGGACAGTGAGAGAGAGAGACAGAGAGAAAGGTCTTCCTTTGCCATTGGTTCACCCCCCAATGGCACTGCACTGATCCGAAGGCAGGAGCCAGGTGCTTCTCCTGGTCTCCCATGGGGTGCAGGGCCCAAGCACTTGGGCCATCCTCCACTGTACTCCCGGGCCACAGCAGAGAGCTGGCCTGGAAGAGGAGCAACCGGGACAGAATCCGGTGCCCTGACTGGGACTAGAACCCGGGGTGCTGGCGCCACAAGGCGGAGGATTACCCTATTGAGCCGCAGTGCCGGCCACAAACAGGTATTTTCTAAATATTGCCTTTTTTTGCTTTCATGATGATTATTTTAACAACTAGATCGTTATCTCATCAAGTTCATGTACAGTTAGACTTCTCCTGGGGCTGCTGGACACATGTATTGTTAAAAGAACGTCATAGGCTAGGAGAGGCAGCCCAGACTTGGGAATCAGTTCTCTGCAGTCTGTTGCGACTTTTTCCGAACAGTGTGATTTGTGTGCCTCAACCCCCGACCGCGAGGCTCTGCAGTGAGGGTAACGGCGGCACCCACCCGCCCCCAGGGCCTCCGTGAAATCAGAGAGATTGATGTGTGCGCCAGCCGTTTCTGCACTGCAGAGCCCATACAAGTGGTCCTTATTAGTAGCTTGTTTCTAAGTTTTCTAGGCTACGAATACAGATCATAGTGACCCTTCTCAAACACATAGCCTTCAACTGCTTTTGGGTTCTTTGCCTAGGAAAGAGTCCAAGAAACAGCATTACTGAATCAAAACATTGCATATTCTTATGGCTCTTAGATCACAATTGCTACCTGATTCTCACATGGGTTGAACCAGTTTCCACCGTAACTGGCTACATATGGGTGGAGCATTTTGCCGAAACCTCACCCACACAGCCACATTGGCTTCTGAAACATGTTGACTAGTTACATAAGTTGCTACCACTTGCAACGTCTCGCCACAGGTGGCGCCTCCATATTATTCCTGTGCTACCTTATGAAAACCAGGAGCTTTTATAGAGTATTATAAATCATGCAAATTTCCCAAGGCAGGGAGAAAAACACTGGAGCACGTAGAGAAATCAAGTTGAGTTTTCAAACAACACTGACGTACAAGCACGTTTGCAGGATTCTGTAACTAGGGAGCTCTCGAACACCAAGAACCGGTCTCCACATTGGCTCTGAAAATGCAGCAGTCCTTGATGGTTCATCCAGATCCGGCGCTCAGCCTTGCACATTCGGTTGTTTCCTGTGCTGCGGATTTTTAACTTACGAAGAAGGCAACTGACAAATTTGGGGACTGACGTTTACCTGTGGGAACCTGAGGGCAGGAATTACTAGATGTCTACCAAAGGATTAATTGATACTTATCTTTAGGGCTTGTTTAACACTTACTAAAACATGGTTCCAATTCTAAAAGGAAACAATACATTGCAAGAAATAAAGACAGGAAACCATCATAGAACATGGAACATTCAAGGGTGATTCAAAACATTCATGGCAAAATAGAATTAAATGAAAAGTTTATTTTGGTGCAAAAAAATGTTGAAATCCTTGCATACAAGGGATCTTCAAAAAGGTCATGGCAGGGCCAACATTGTGGCATAATAGGTTAAACCACTGCTTGTGACACCAACATCCCATATGGGCACTGGTTCGAGTCCTGGCTGCTCCACTTCTGATCCAGCTCCCTGCTAAGGTACCTGGGAAAGTAGTAGAAGATGGCCCAAGTGCTTGGGCCACTGCACCCATGTGGGAGACCCAGAAGAAGCTCCTAGTTTCAGTCTGGCCCAGCCTTGGCCATTATGGTCATTTGAAGAGTAAACCAGCCAAAGGGAGTTCTCTCTCTCTCTCCTCTCTCTCTCTCTCTCCCTCCTCCTCTTCCTCTTTCTGTAACTCAGCCTTTCAAATAAAAACATAAATCCATTTTTAAAAAAATCTCATAGAATATGCATATTATGAAAAAACAGTGCATGGATTTCAAAATTCTCTTGCACAAAAATAAATTTACCTTTTAATCCTATTTTCCCATATGTATTTTTAAAAGATTTTATTTATTTATTTATTTATTTGAGAGGTAGAGTTACAGGCAGTGAGAGGGAGAGACAGAGAGAAAGGTCTTCCTTACGTTGGTTCACTCTCCAGATGGCCACAACAGCCGGAGCTGCGCCGATCCGAAGCCAGGAGCCAGGAGCTTCTTCTGGGTCTCCCACGTGGGTGCAGAGGCTCAAGGACTTGGGCCATCTTCTACTGCCTTCCCAGACCTAGCAGAGAGTTGGATCATAAGTAGAGTAGCCAGGTCTTGAACTGGTGCCCATATCGGATGCCAGTGCTTCAGGCCAGGGCGTTAACCCACTGTGCCACAATGCCTGCCCCTCCCAAGTGGTGTATTAACTGTGGTGCCAAATGTCTGCCTCACACATGCTGATTTTAAGGTGACTTTGGGGCAGTCAGGGGATGTAAAACAGATAGTTGGATGTATACATCTAGTACAAGATGTTTAAAATAAAAAATCTACTTCACATAGAAGCACTGGAGAGTAGTATTCACCAAATAATACACATTTTGCATAATTAAAAACATTTTTTAAAGTTGTATTTATCTGAAAGTCAGAGTTACACAGAGAGAGAGAGAGGGAGAGAGAGAGAGGTCTTTCATCTGATGGTTCCCACTCCAGCTGGCCGCAACGGCAAGAACCACACTGATCCGAAGCCAGGAGCCAGGAGCTTCTTCTGGGTCTCCCACATGGGTGCAGGGGCCCAAGGACTTGGGCCATCTTCTACTGCTCTCCCAGGCCACAGCAGAGAGCTGAATTGGAAGAGGAGCAGCCGGGATTAGAACCGGCGCCCATATGGGATGCCGGCACCTCAGGCCAGTGCATTAACCCACTGCGCCACAGCACCAGCCCTATCCCATATGTATTTTTAAAGCACCTTTGCATTTGTATACAGTATTAAAACCATAGCAATTGGATCTTAGCATTTAAGAATGCTATTTTTTAAAGAATTATTTATTTATTTATTTGAAAGTCAGAATTACAGGGGGTGGGGGGTGGTCTTCCATCCGCTGGTTCACACCCCAGATGGCCACAATGGCCGGAGATGCACCAATCTGAAGCCAGGAACCAGGATCTTCTTCCAGGTCTCCCACATGGGTGCAGGGGCCCAAGGACTTGGGCCATCTGCTACTGCTTTCCCAGGCCATAGCAGAGACCTGGGTGGAAACTGGAGCAGCCGGGACTCAAACCAGTGCCCATATGGGATGCCTGCACTGCAGGTAGCGGCTTTACCCACTATGCCACAAAGCAGGCCCCAGAAACTCTATTTAAAGATGTGTCTGCAACATCTATTTAATGCCTACCGATGTCCAAAGCACTTCCATGACTTTGTCTTGATGGAACCTTCTGGACTCATTTTACAGCTGGAAATAAAGAGGTTCCTTTCTCTACAGGGCATGATTTGCCCCAGGTCATGTGACCCAGCTTAAACCCACGTGAACCCTCAGAGTGTGCATCCAATGGCCTTTTATTTTATCTGCTAAGCACATACGAACAAGCACTGTGTCAGCTGTCTTCCTTAGGTTATCTCATGAGACCCTCCAGCCTCCCGGCTGTGAGATCAGGGTTACGCAGCTCCGGGGCTGTAGAGACACTGAGGTTTAGGGACGTAGCCGCGCTCCTGTTGTTCATGGGAGCGTAGGAAGAGCTCTAGTCCATGGGGCCCTGAAGGCTGTGTTCATTCCACAGCAACGCCTGCCTTCCCAGAGGAGGATGGGTCAGCCTAGGGCAGGTCCGCCACGTGACCTGCAGGGAAGACACCCGGGCTGCTGGGCCCACCTGACGACCAGACCCTCTCTGCAGAGACTGGGGGGTGCACGGGCCCCCAATCCTCTGCTGCCTTCATCCCACAGTTCAATCCCAGCAGCCGCTCGGTACTGGAATGCGTGCTCCCAGCAATACTGCCCATGGATGACAAACAAGTCGAAATCCTGCTGCTCATCACTTCTCTTGGGACGGGCAGTGAAGAAATACAGCCTACAGAGTCTTTGCCATCTGAGTTGGTCAGTGGAATCGATGCTGGCTCAAAACAAAGCATCTGTTCCCTTTTTGCAAACTTGTATACACACACACACACACACACACTCACACACACACAATCACTAACATTCACTACCCGGCTGGTAAATAGATTTCCTACACATTTCTTTCTTTGCCTTTTGTCTCTGGTTATGGTGTGCTTTGTCAAACTCGAAAAAGTACAGCAAAAAATTAACCAATAATTTTATTCCAAGTAAAAATGAACACGTTCTTCTTTAGGTAAATGAGAACTTTTATTCTCCAAGTTTAGGTTGTGCTTTTTTTTTTTTTTAACATCTGGCCTATTAAGAAGGATTTTAGCATTCTCACCCAATTCCAGACTGAACTGTGCTGTTTCCTTTCTCAAGAGATGTGCTGTTTGACGACCGCGCATCACGGGCATTGACGATTGCGCGCTTTGT
Source organism: Oryctolagus cuniculus (assembly GCF_964237555.1). Classification (NCBI taxonomy): domain Eukaryota; kingdom Metazoa; phylum Chordata; class Mammalia; order Lagomorpha; family Leporidae; genus Oryctolagus; species Oryctolagus cuniculus. Next base: position 12,151,062 of record NC_091435.1, read on the forward strand.
TATTCGTGATCTGCTCCTTGGCGTTCAGCAATGTTGAAAAGGTCGTGTCTGAGTCGTGATAACAGCAGGTTTTTAATATTTGGAAAATTCCGGATTTCTTCCGGAGATTTCTATGTAAGAAAAAATTACCATCGGATTGGGAGCAAGCAGCCTACTGCTTAAGATGCCCACGTCCCACATCTCCCATATCGGAGTGCCTGGGTTCCATTCCCCACCCGGCTCCTGACGTCAGCTTCCTGCCAGCACAGAACCTGTGACAGCTCCGGTAACTGAGCTCCTGCCACCCACGTGCCAGTCTTGGACTGCATCCCCAGCGCCTGGCTCCACCTGTGGCAGCCAGCCGAACTCCCCCACCCCACCCCGCGGCCAGTGGATAGCAGCTCTCTCTCCGTCTCTCTGCCTCTCGAAAAATGTAATCACCACTAAATTGCCAGTCCCTCCATATTCAGAGATTCTTGCACAGTGTGATTTTTAGTTCTAAGAGGAAATAAAAGCGATGTTGAATTAATTTGAAATGCGTTGACCAGTTGTTGCAATATGGCAACTAGAACATTTTTTGCCTTTACGCCAGGTGTTTTATCATCCAGATTTATGCACACACACGAAAGTGTGTTATTACCAGAGATGATTTGAAATATATTGAGACAACAATTTGGCTCATTAATAGAGAATGTTACAAAACACATTTTAATCTGGAGCTGTGGATGATTCATATCTACTGAGCGTGGTAGAGGAGAATTCTCAGGATTTGTGCTGGGAAGAGGGTGGAGTGGCACCACGTGCAAGCAAATTTCCTGCCTCGTCACCTGCATGCAGGGACAGCCGAGCACAGGCCTGTGGCCTCTGGATTGCAACCAGGGGGAAACTTTGTAAATCTGATTCAGCACACTGGCCGTCCAGGGAGCCGCAGAGAAATGGCTTCAATACTTGACACAGTTGATTCGTTGGGTTTCAGGGGTCTTTTCCCCATCAAATTAGATAGAAAACAAGCACAGTATCCACAAAGAAGTGTGCATGGGCGTGGACATTTAATTTGGATCCCAGCCCACGATCGGGGCGCGGCTGACCACTGAGGCTGCGGGAACACCTGGAGGTGAGTGGAGGGGCCGGACTCTTCCCTGCCTACAGCCTCACCGGCACACTGGGGCTTGGAGCTGGTGACATGATAAGACACAAGAGAGCCCTGCACCCCTCGGGGGGGACACCAGAGCCCAGGGCTGGGCAGTCAGTCCCTGGCAGACCCTGGCTTTGCCAGGTTCACCCACAGCCCTTGGCTTGCAGCCCAGGCAGCCCTTCCGCAGGGGGTAACATAGCCATGCCCGGCTTGCCCAGTGCGGCCTCCGAGTTGAGACTGTGACACATCTCGTGCCTCGACAGCCTTGGGTTCTTCTGGAAAATTCGGCTTCTCCTGAACACTTCTCCCTTTCTCCTCGGCACGGCTTCTAACCCGCCGCTCTTAGTAAGTCTGAAATCCGTGTTTGCGCCTTCCTGTCATTTTAAGCAGTTGGGTTACCTCTTCTGCTTGCATCTTTAACCTCAGTCCCTTATTTCAGCCTGCAGAGGTTAAAATACCAGGCGACTCCACGCAAGTAGCAAAGGGGAAATTGCAGAGACCGCCAGTGCTCAGGCTCTGCACGCCTCTCAGGTCTCACTGTTTCCTACAAACAAGGTCATCGGAGCCTGGACAGCGCCCCCTGGTGCCTCGTGTTTCTCAGCGTCCCTCCTCCACCCCTTAAGTCCTTAAGTCTCGGGATTCTCTCCTGAAACCGCGCCCGCATCTTCAGCTTCTTCCACACCTGTTCTCTCCCTCTCCCTCTCTCTTCCAAGCATCTGTGTTCTGAAGCCAGCTTACTCTGCCCAAAAAATGCGCCCCCACGCAGCGTGTCACCCCTCTGCTCCACAGCCACCCAACCCTCGGGTCAGAGGTTCCCTCCCCCACTGCCCACCCACCCTCGACCGAGGTGCTACCGCCTGTGGCTCTGTCAGGAGCTTTGGAATGAGTTGCATCTCCTCGCACTCACTCACTAGGTCTACTTGCTGGACTCCTAACGCCCAGGACCCACAAAGCACCTATATTTAGAGATGGGCCCTTAGAAGAGGGAATTAAGGTCGATGGAGGCTGCTAGGATGGCTCTTAACCCGACAGGTGTGCACATGGGAAGCAGAGACTCCGACACACGCGTGAGGACACAGGGCAATTTTTTGTTAGGCATCGAGGAAAACAATGGGGATGAATTTTGACCTGCTCCCTGCTAATGGCCTGGGAAAGCAGTAGAAGATGGCCCAAGTGCTTGGGGCCCTGCACCCACGTGGGAGGCCCGGAAGAAGCTCCTGGCTCCTGGCTTCGGATCAGTCCAACTCCACCGTCGTGGCCTTCTGGGGAGTGAACCAGCAGGTGGACAACCTCTCTCCCTGTCTATTTCTCTTTTTTTTTTGAGCACAGGATTATCTCCCTAGAAATCTCTGATGCAACGTGACAGCACTAAAAGAAATGTTGGTTGATGCACTTGTTCAAAGTTTTGTCTGAAAAGCTGTGGCTTTTTGGTAATTTGTCTTTCAGATCCAAGCCACACAGGCATAACAAGGCAAGTATATTTTAAGGTGATTCGGCTCCTACCTGGGCGGTGCACAGACCCAGAGCTGCACTGTTGAGACTCTCTCCGAGACAACTGGATGAAGAAAGCAGGAACGAAAGTTCTATTCTCAACCGAAAGTTAGGTTGGAAAGTGTTTGCCACTCTCAAGCACAGCCTCTCCTCCCGTTCACTCCCACACCCTTCCCTTCCCTAGCTCCAGCCTGGTCGTCAGCCTCAGGGATCCTGGGCACTGCTCCAATCTCCAGCAAATAGGAGTGTGCACCGCTTCTTTGGCTGTTTAAGTGGGGAGCTGCAGCCAGGAGCCTTGGGCCCCTGTTGGCTCTCTGGACAGACACGGCTCTTGGCTGTGGTTTGCAGAGAAACACTGCCATCTAGTGGAAGGCCAAGCAATGCTCACATTTTCGGTCATGAGCTGATGGTTACAAGTTTTTTGAATGTTGTGCTTTGATTGTTACCAGTTTGAATGTTACGAGTCAGCTCACTTTAAAGATAAATTACATTTAAGCTTTCCGAGGGAAAAAATGTATCATCATCATCTTTCTCTTTTAAAAACTGTACTTCCCCGGGCCAGTGCTGTACTTCCCCGGGCCAGCGCTGTGTCCCAGCGGGTTAGCGCCCTGCCCTGGCCTGCAGTGCCAGCATCCCATATGGGCACTGGTTTGAGATCCAGTTGCTCCACTTCCAATCCAGCTCTCTGCTATGGCCTGGGAAAGCACTAGAAGATGGCCCAAGTGCTTGGGCCCCTGCACCTGCATGGGAGACCTGGAAGAAGCTCCTGGCTCCTGGCTTCAGATCAGCACAGCTCCGGCTGTTGCAGCCATCTGGGGTGTGAACCAGCAGATGGAAGACCTCTCTCTCTCTCTCTCTTTCTCTCTCTCTCTCTCTCTCTGCCTCTCCTCTCTCTGTGTAACTCTGACTTTCAAATAAATAAACCTTAAAAAACTGTACTTCGATGAATTGAAGAAAACCTAGTTTGTACACTACTTTCCTGTGGGAGTTACTAGAAAGGAAATGAGAGGTTCCAGGATCAAGATGCTGCTTCCCTGGCTACCACTGATCCTTCCCCTTGTTGTGTGCATATCGTCACTCTTTTGCCAAGAGGCTCACCTGCTGGAGCCCCATGGACTCAGATCCATAGGTGAGTAGCAGGAGCTCAGGTCAGCAAACCTTTCCAGTGTGGTGTTCTAACTTGGCGATCTTGTAAATCACTACCAAAATACAGATGCGACAATGAACTCAAATTCCAATTAAAGTCTTAAGATTTCTGGGGCCAGCGCTGCGGTATAGCATGTCAAACCCCCACCTGCAGTGCCAACATCCCATGTGGGCTCTGGTTGGAGTCCCGGCTGCTCCACTTCTGATCCAGCTCCCTGCTAATGCATCTGGGAAAGCAGTAGAAGATGGCCCAAGTCCTTGGGCCCCTGCACCCATGTGGGAGATCTGGAAGAAGCTCCTGGATCCTGGCTTTGGATTGGCAAAGGCTGAGGGTGGGTGCAAGCAAATTTAAAACTCTTGAGACTTTATCTTTTTTTAAAGACTTATTTTTATTTCAAAGGCAAAGTTTCAGAGACAGAGAGAGAGATCTTCCATCTGCTGGTTCACTCCCTAAATGCTTGCAAAGGCCTAGGCTGGGTCAGGCTGAAGCCAGGAACCAGGAGCTTCATCCAGGTCTCCCATATGGTTTCAGAGGCCCAAGCACTTGGGTCATTCTCTGCTTCTTTCTCAGGTGCATTAGCAGGGAGCTGGATCAGACATGGAGCAGCCAGGACTCCAACCAATGCCCATAAGGGATGCCAGCACTGAAGGATGTGGTTTTAACCTGCTGAGCGACTGTGCCGGCCCCACATTATTTTATCATGACCAATCTTAAAAATCAGTTCCAGAGGGGCTGGCACTGTGGTCAGTGGGGTAACACCCTGGCCTGAAGCGCCGGCATCCCATATGGGTGCTGGTTTGAGATCCATTTCCGATTCAGCTCTCTGCTATGGCCTGGGAAAGCAGTAGAAGATGGCCCAAGTCCTTGGAACCCTGTACCCATGTGGGAGACCTGGAAGAAGCTCCTGGCTCTGGGCTCCTGGCTTCAGATCAGCACAGCTCCATCTGTTGGGGCCAATTGAGGAATGAACCATTGGATAGAAGAGCTCTCTCTCTGCCTCTCCTTTCTCTGTATAACTCTGAATTTCAAATAAATCTTTAAAGAAAATCAGTACCAGATAGTTTGTAGGTTAAATGTGCTGGGTTGAATCATATGAAGCAGTCGTTTTTATAGGCTGAAAATTGACTACTTCATGTAGTTTGCCCTAATAAAACAGTGAAGTGTTTGTAATAAAACAGGGAAATATTTTCCTGATATTGAAATGGCCAAAGATTTATTTAACTTACACACAAATGTAGTCATCATAAAGGAGAAAAATAAATGAATTAGAACCTTAAAATAGAGAACACTTTGCTCATCAAAAGACACCATTTAGAGTGAAAAGTTAAGCCACAGAGTGGCAGAATATAGTTCAACTCTATGTATTCAACAAAGCATTCATACCCAGATTATAAAACTACAAAGCAATTTTTATAAAGCTTTATTTTTTAAAGATTTATTGATTGACTCATTGAGTTGAAAGGCAGAGTAAAAGAGAACGAGAGAAAGAGAGAGAGAGAGAATGCTATTCCATCTGCTAATTCTTTCCCCAAATGCCCACCACAGCCAGGGCTGGGCCAGCTGAGGCCAGATAACTTGGAACTCCATCTGGGTTTCCCATGGGACTTGCAGGGACTCAAGTGCTGCTCCCCAGGCACATGAACAGGAAGCTGGATCAGAAGTGGAGGTGGGACCCCAGCCCAGATAATGGCTTAACCTGCTATGCCCACCCCCTAGGCAACTTCCTTTTCTACGCTCATCTTTTACAAAAATCCATGTACATCTTAGTTTAATTCCTTAATATTGTTCTTTCATGTTCTTTGGACATTAAAAACCCTCAGTGTATGGATTATTCACCTGCCAAAACAAATAACATCATGCAGATAGAATATTTTGTGGTTCTGCTACAGTAAGGTTTTCTGCAATAAGTTTGCTATCATATCATGCTTTTTATTAGAAAATGGATTACTCTCATCCTGATTTCATCAGCCAGTTGAACAAATTCAGAGTATTTCCTGCTTTAACGAAGGTATTTCAAATACTGAAAAAGCTGATGGTTCAAAAATCCTGTTAGGGTGGGTGTTTGGAATAGAAGTGAAGATCCCATGTAGGGATCAGTGCTGTGGCACAGTGCACATCCTGCATTTCAAATGATTGCTCATTTGAGTCCCAGCTGCTCCACTTGTGATCCAGCTCCCTGCTAATGCACCTGGGAAAGCAGCAGAGAGAGGATGGTCCAAGTGCTTGGGCTCCTGCACCCACGTGGGAGACCCGGAAGAAGCTCCTGGCTCCTGGCTTTGGATTGGCTCACTTCCAGTGATTGTGGCCATATGGGGAGTGAACCAGCAGATAGAAAAATCTGTCTCCCCCCACCCCCATAACTCTGCCTTTAAAATATATATATATACATATTTATATATTTTTTATATTTTTATAAATATGTATATATACAAAGATCCCATTTGGGATGCCTGCACCCCATATCACATTGCCTGGGTTTGAGTCCTGGTGATGCTCTCAATTCCGGCTTCCTGTTACTGCGCACCCCGGAGACAGCAAGGGGATGACCTCAGTGGTTGGATCCCTGTCACTCAGATGGTAGCAGGATTTGGCCTCTGGTTGTCTGACAATGCTTCAGAAAGTTCATGGAAGACTGGAAGTTAAAAGGTAGTGTGCATTTTCCATGTATTTTTCGGAGATCTCTTATATCACGTGTCTGCTTATAACAAAACTAGCCTTTTACTGCTCCACGGACAGAGCCCTTAACAAGCATTCCCTGTTTCTGTTAAGAGCTTGAAACTTCAGCAGTCATGCGATTAAAGGGACATGAGCATCCACACTTAACAGGCTGAGTAATAGATCTTTGTTGGTCAAGGCGCTGGGAGAGCAAGGGGAAGGTCCGAGTCTGCAAGAATCAAGTGTCACCAGCAGGTGGAGCAGTTGGTCAGAGATCCGTTGGCTGGTGGCTGACGTATAGGTGTTGCCTTGTTCACCGTGATTTCAAGCAGAATCCGAGGGGCTGCTCATGATCCAGACAGTGGGAAAATATTGTGGGTGGGTATTTAATCAGATGAGGCACAAGACTAACTGGGAACACGGGACTCAAACAGAGGATGGCACCATCACATCGGAGCAGTACCCCAAGTTGGGTTCTGCAGGCATCCTCTCTTGGCAGACAGAGCCCCCATCTTCACCACGCATCCTCAAAGTCCTGTGGCCTTGGCCCTGTCCATCTCACTAGCTGGTGCCTTGGAACACACGTGGGGTGGGACTGCTGGTGACTTCCATCCACCAGTCCAGCTGCCGGCAGCCTGTAGATCCCCAGCTTAGCTGAAGGCACAGGTTTGGTGGGGTTGCAGAAACTGAACCCGGAGTTCCCTAATCACTGGCTGTCCACCTGGATAGGGAAACCTGCCCATCCCATTACACTTTAAATATCTTGGCCAATTAAATATCTTGGCCAAATCGTCTCACAGATCTCTTATGACTCTCCTCCCTCTTGAATAGAAAGTTTGCAAACTGGGCATGTTGAACGGCCTGGGATAATAAGCTCATAGCTGGTGGAGGAGGTGAGAACTCGCTGTCCATGCCTCAGCTGGAATGGCTGTCACCTCCCCTCACAGCCACATTCCCGTTGCCAGGCCTTCAGGATCGGACCGAGACCCTCAACATTGGCTGTTCTGGTTCTTAGGTCTAAAGGATTGGGCTGGGCTTTCCTGGGCTGCCAGCCTGCAGGTGGCAGTCGTGGGACTGCTCAGCCTCTCCATAACAATGACTCAGTTCCTGTCCATCTCTACCTCTGCAGATCCTATTGGTTCTGGCTCTCCAGAGAACCCTAAGGCTTTTCTGCCCTGACTTCTTCAATTACTTATTCTTTTACCAGCTTCACTGAGATGTAATTCATATACTGCACAACTCACCCACTGAAAGCAGAAAAACCAGTGCTTTGAGTATATTCATAGAATTCACCATCCATTCTTGAAATTTTTCATTGCCCCAAAAGGAAGCCCCTCACCCTTTAGCCATCATTTCCTTTTTTTTTTTTTTTTTTTTTTTTTGACAGGCAGAGTGGACAGTGAGAGAGAGAGACAGAGAGAAAGGTCTTCCTTTGCTGTTGGTTCACCCTCCAATGGCCGCCGCAGCCAGCACACCACGCTGATCCGATGGCAGGAGCCAAGTACTTATCCTGGTCTCCCATGGGGTGCAGGGCCCAAGCACTTGGGCCATCCTCCACTGCACTCCCTGGCCACAGCAGAGAGCTGGCCTGGAAGAGGGGCAACCGGGACAGAATCCAGCGCCCCAACTGGGACTAGAACCCAGTGTGCCGGCGCCGCTAGGCGGAGGATTAGCCTGTTGAGCCACGGCGCCGGCTAGCCATCATTCCTAGTTGCACCTCCTCCTCCAGCCACAAGCAGCCACCAATCTACTTCCTACCCCTGTGGATCTGCCTGTGCTGGGTATCTCACATAAATGGAGCCATATCACATGTGCTGCTTTGAGACCATCTTCCTTCACTCAGGTGACGTCCTGAAGGCTGATCCATGCCACAGCACACATCACCTCTCCGTCCTTTGTACTTAATATTCCATCGTGTGACCGTATCACATTTAATCATTCCGTTCCACTTGGGAGTCTCAGGAGTGACAGCGCTATGAAAAGTCGTGCCTTTTCTTTGTAGGAACACGAGCTTTCCTTTTTCCTTGATTCTGTGCCTCACGGTGGTAACTCTATGTTTAACCCTTCGAGGAAGTGCCAGGCTGCCTTCCCCAGTGGCTGTGCCATCAATGGCTCTTTATCTGAAAGCTTCTCGGTGCTCCAGAGATTTAATCACTACCCAGCTAACTTTCATCTTATTTGTCGATGGCTTCATTTTTAATTCATTAAGCCCTCAGAGACGTTATTCAATGGGAAGTGACTACATGTAGCTTTTCCTTCAAGTTCCAGCCAGGGAGTGCAGAACTGTTGCTGTAGAATAAGCCTCACTTTCCTCGTTGATACGTATTGCGTTCTTTCCTATATTGCATTTTTATGTTTAATAAACTATAATTCTGGGTTGCTTATACTGTCATTCTACTTATTTCCATGTCAAGATCATGCCATTCAACGATTGTCGGTTTTAGTAACTGACACGATTCATGTCCCCTTATCAGACTTCATTTCTAGATGATTCTTTATCTTCACAGTTGGACTTCAGAATATTTGTATCAACTCCTTTGAGTAAAATTCAATGAGGAATTTGTATCCTTATTTCATTATCACTGTATATTAATTGGAAATAAATTATTACTCCTCCAATATTTCATTCTCCCTCCTGAAAATGCTATTTGCATAGGCAAAATCTCAAAATAAGACTTGCTGTCATTAGCACTTGTTTGCTCTGTGAATTAAAGAAGAAAAAAAGAATCAAAATGCTTCTTGGACTCAGAGTCCGAGTGATGAAGACAATTTTAATATGACCTTGCCAAGTTTTACTGAGGGCTTTCAGAAGGAAGAAAGATTTTCCAAAGCGACTTTGGAAGATACAAAGGGTCCATGTTCAAAAGTACCAGGCATCAGATTCAGCCACACAAAAGAACTGTATGGGAAATGGAGCATCCAGGACTCAAACCATCCCCCAAATGCAGGCAGCGGCTTAACCCACCATGCTACAACACTGGCCTCCCTTCTTACTTCTAAACAGTCCATGTTGAATTTGTTTCCCAACTGACCTTTGTATGAAAAAGGTCAAGGTCAAGGACCACACTCTAAGTTGGTGCTCAAGAAAGGAGAAAGACGAGCAAGAAGGAAAGAGATGATGTGATCAATAAAGTAGATTGACCCCTTGAAAGGACTCAGGGACTCATGGGTGACAGTGGAGGAGCAAGGAGAGGTTGGCCAATGCCAACCTCCACTGATGGAAAGTAGGTCAAGGCGTCAGAAGAGACACGAGATTGAACAGCAAGTCAGGAGAGGCCCTGAGGAGTGGCACGTCAACAGCTCTCCAGGACAATAGAATGACTGTTGGATGCACCAGGGTCAAACGAAGGTGGATTTGTCTTGGGATGATGAAGTTGTGCATCTCCAAATTCCACAATCCAGACAGTAGGGATTAGAAGGTAGAAAGTACAGTAGATGTCTGGCCTTTATGGCTTTAATATTCATGGCTCTTACCATTTACCATTAACTCCTACCAACTAAGACCTGTAGTAATCTGTGAACTTGGCCAAGCACACACTGGATTCACAGCTGCTGAGAGACTGCTGGACCGGGGTGAGTCACTTATTTGGAGAGCAGACCTGTGTCGGTGTCATACCATGCCTTTGCTCTTCCCTACGAATCTCTGTGGCTGCCGGAAGTATCACACGGTGGTAGGGCTCTCGTTGCTTTGTAGACCCAGGAAAGCTCATGGATAATGTTTCTATTAAGGTAAAGCCTGCTGACAAATGACTTCAGTAGTCCAGAGAGCGATGCAAGGTACCAAAGATGCCACTGTGGTGCTCCAGGTGTTCTCTCTGTTTTATGCAGGCGATCATACGTATGACATAATCTGAAAAGCAGGAGGCTTGAAGCTTTCAGAGTACAAGCCTTAAAAGCATCAAAGTTCTACTTACTTAAGGGGCGAGACCATCATTATAGAAAAAACTATAGTCCTATGTATGTCCCCAGCTACTACAAGAGTTGGAAAGGGCTGGTCAAAGAATCTATTTTAGAATCTGGAATAAAATAAAGGTAGCATCTTAGTCTGAAAACTTAGAGCAGAAAACACATACATAGACACACTCACAAGCTTTATTGGGGTGGGCTGGGGTAGGGGGCTGTGAGCCCAGAGAGATGGAGTATGGGCAGTGAGAGCAGTCCAAGGTACACTGCTGAGTTTCTGGATGCCGTGGACCCCCTGAAAAGCCAAATGGCATGCCTCTTAGAACTGTCTGTCTAGGCTGAGAAAGGCGTTGATCCACCAGCTTCAACCCCCATTGGCCAAAGGATCACTCCATTGAGACGCTACGTCCCCAGTACTTCCAAGTTGCTCTTATGAGGATGCCCACAGGTCCCTGCAGTGTCCCAAGTCATGGCGATGACAGAGAAACCTTAGAACAGGGGGCAAGAAGGCTTGCAGGCTGCCTGTATATGCACCTAGTTGGACCTGTAGCAGAACTGGTCACCAACTTGTGGCTCAAGTCAGACAGACGGGGTTGCAAGGATCCTGGATGTTTGCAATTGAAGGTCAAGTATGTTGGGATGCCCAGGGTGGAAAGAAAGCCCTTGGAAGCTTCCTGGCTTCTCTCAAATGCAAGGCCTTCTTACAAAAGCGGGGGATACCATGATGAGGTGAGAACTGGGTGTGAGTAGAGAAGCATTCTCTGAGAGCTAGGAAAGAGTTGAGTGGGGTGGTATCCAGGGATCACTCGAAGCTGAGTAGCAGGAACTTCTGGTTATTTGCATTTTTCCATGGGGTGACTGTACCCTAAGAGTAACAGCTGAGAAAGAGCCCCTGGGAATCATGGTGGGGGGCACCGGCAGGAAGCACAGGTCAAAGGTGATGGGTGGGGGTGAGGGTGATGTGAAAGCAGCTGATCACGGACTCTAGGGAGAACAGGTCAGGTAAAACCAGAGGCACTGATGTTGCCATGAGAAACAGCATAGAGGTTTCCATGAGAACAGGGCAGAACAGAGGCCAGGGAGGAAGACCACAGTCAGAGAGGTCTTTGCAAACTCCAAGGCCACTGGGTAAGCAATCGAATGTCTGTGTCCGGAAGCCAGTTGAGACTGTGGACGTTAAAGTTGACCAAGAAGGGGTTGGGAAGGAATGGGAGGGTGTGACAGTGCCCCCCCCCAACATGGCCCAGGATGGAAGAAACAGAAATAAAAGGGGCTGGGAATGACTTAAAAGGTGGCAAAGTGTCAGGAAACCACCTGGTTAATTAGCAATCAAAGAAGCTGTGAAAGTTTGAAAACAAAACAAGACTTGCTCCAGTGCAGACTTAGAAGAGGTGGGTGTCGGCTTTCACTTTTCCTTACTCTGCTGGCTATAACTTGAGTATGCTATTAGCCTGCAAGTTTGTGATGCAAAACAAAGAGAACAAAATTAGTCAAGGACAAAGCAAGAATTCAGTCCCATTGTGAGCAAACACTTGCCTACCACCTACTGATTCCACAGCTGAACAAAACAGGCAGCCCTTCTAAGGTGTGGTTTTGCTACTCTTCCCAGTGCTCGCTTGTGCTAAAATCTACTCCAACTACAAGACCCAGATAGTACAAAGGGCAAATGCAAGAAATGCTTTCAAAAGACGGAGAGATATAAAATCTGTAGTAAATGTTTAACAGGGTACCCACAGAGAGCCTGCCATATTTCGTTGGCATCTGTTTGCTTAGCTTTCAAGTCTCCAGGAAGGTACCTGCGCTGTCACACTTTGCCTTCAGCCCAGCACCCCACTCCACAAGGCACCAGAGCCATAAGTACAGAAAGTGACAAAGAATGACATTATGAGAGCTGCCATTATAGACTGCCTCCCGTGTGCCCCGTCTTTGCTAAGTATGTGGCTGTTTAGCTTGGTCCTTAAAATAAAGACTTAGACTAGGCAGTATCAACGGACTTCCACTTAACAGTGGGTTGGCCAATGACACTGATACGTCATTCAAGATTCTTGGTTACCATTGAGTCTACTCTAGCTGGCTCATTCCTGCTGGGCATTTCTGAAGACATGCACAGGGTCGCTTATGTTAGTGAGAAGATTTAGAACTCTGTGCTAAACTCTGGAAGCTTCCATAGACTTGGGGCATCGAGGGAGCCACTGCCTCTTCCACAGTCAGGAAGTTGCTGAACGGAGAGTTCACGTTCTCTGACAGATATCCAGGGCCGATTTCCTGATCCAGGCAGGCACCTGCTGTAGCATTGGCCAGTCTTATTCTAGCATCCCACCAATATATGTTCTCCTACCAATATATATCCTACCAATATATATCTCCCCCTCAGTCCTCACCTCAGCCTTTCAGCAGAGTATTATTAGTCTCCCTTTGTAGATAAGGAAACAGGCTCATAAAGTTTAGTTAGCATGCAAGGCGGTGAGAAAATCAAGATTTGGACCAAGGTCCACGGGTCAGTATTCTCACATGGTAGGACTTGTATTTGCTTTGCTGAAATTAAACACCAACCCTATTGGACTATATTCCCAATTCCCTTTATCCTGACTGTGATTCACCAGGTTTCAAAACAGCAAAATAGGCCCGAGACTCTCCCATTTCCAAACCCTTGCTCCACCAATGTTCTTAGCTGTTAGGGTTCCTTGATCTGTGGAGCAGCCGAGAAGTCATGTGTGTCAGAAATGCCTGCGTCAGGAAAGCAAAAAGAGTTTTCCCATCAACTCACATCTTCCATTGACGGGAAAGTCTTCCAAAGAGGCATGAGTGTGCTTTCTATCTGACCACACAGACCCTAGCCCTCCCGGCTCACATGCTGTCTCTCCATAAATACTTCTTCTTCTTCTTCTTTTTTTTTTTTAAAGGTAGAGTTGGACAGTGAGAGAGAGAGAGAGAGAAAGGTCTTCCTTCTGTTGGTTCACCCCCCAAATGGCCACTACAGCTGGCGCACTGCACCAATCCAAAGCCAGGAGCCAGGTGCTTCTCCTGGTCTCCCATGGGGTGCAGGGCCCAAGCACTTGGGCCATCCTCCACTGCACTCCCGGGCCACAGCAGAGAGCTGGACTGGAAGAGGAGCAACCGGGACAGAGTCCGGCGCCCCAACAAGGACTAGAACCAGGGGTGCCAGCACCACAGGCGGAGGATTAACTTAGTGAGCTGCGGCGCCTGCCTGTAAATACTTCTTCAACTGCCCTGGCAAAAGGTAACCCCACTGTCTCCAAGACTTGATGTATTAGATTTTTTCCCCTCTTCTAACTTTTCTCACAATCAATTCCCACACTCCTAATCACTCCTTCTGCAGTGTAACTTCGTTAGAGGTGAGAACCGTAACATTTGTCTCTGCATCCCTTCAATCTACTGGCACAGTGCAGGAGTGTGGTAGGACTCATTAGATGAATAATAAATGAATTAGTGGACTTCTGCTCTTTTCTTTAAAATACTGCATAGTGGCTGGCATTGTGGTACAGCAAGCTAAGCTGCTGCCTGCAATGCTGGCATCCCATATCAGAGTACCGGGTTTGAGTCCTGGCTGTTCCACTTCTTATCCAGATCCCTGCTAATACACCTGGAGAAGCAGAAAAAGATGGCCCAAGTGCTTAGACCCCTGCTACCCACATAGGAGGCCCAGAAGGAGATCTTGATTCCTGACTTCAGTCTGGCCCAGTCCTGCCTGTTGCAGCCATGTAGGGAGTGAAATAGAGAATGGAAAATCTCTCTCTCTCTTTCTCTCTTTCTCTCTCTCACTCTTCCCTTCAAATAAATAAATAAGTTTAAAAAAAAACTGGATAATCTATATCCAAGTAATTAAAAAAATCAACTAATCTCCTAATGTTTCTTCCATCATCACTGCCCACCTGATTTCTCCCATATTTAGTGAGCCTTCATCAGTTGCTAAGGACTGGATGTTTGTGTCCCAAAAATGCATACATTGGAACACAGGAAGTGGAAGACTTTAGAAGCGGTTAGGTCACCGAGGTAGAGCCCTCCTGTGTGGGGGCCATGCCAAAGACACTGGAACGCTCTTCCTCGCACTGTGTGAGAAAACAGCTAGAAGGCGCCATCTGTGAACCAGAAAATGGGCCTTCGCTGGACACCAAACCTGTTGGCATCTTGACCTTGAACTTCCCAGCCTCCAGAGCTGTGTTGTTTATAAATCACCCAGTGTATGGTATTTTTGTTGCAGCAGCCCACGTGAACTAAGACACCAGTTAATGTATGCAGAATATTCTTCATGCATTTATTTGTTTTGTGGATTTAAACCCTTTTTGAATGAGCTTTAAAAAAAAAAAAAGAAAAGAAAAGCTCCTGCTTCCATTATGACAAAGAAAATAAGAAACGAAGACCACGCCAAAAAGGGCCAAGTGCAGCCAGCCTACGATGAGTGCCCAAGGCCAAGGCCATCGAGAAGCTCATCATTCAAAACAGTGGCAGCTGCAGCCACCAGGGACTTCTCTAAGGCCAGGGTCTTCCAGGCCTGGGTGCCTCCCAAGGTGTCTGTGAAGCTGCATTGCTGTGTGCCCATCCCAATGAGGGAGTCAGAAATCCATCTCCTGAAGTCTGGAATGACCAAACACCCCCACTTGGATGTAGACCTGCAGGTGCCACCCGTCAGTGCCCCTGGAAGGAGCTTAGTCTTATGGTGGAAATCAATACTTGAACAAAGAAGGGAGAATGACACTGGATCTCTGCAATGGGGATATTCTCTTTGGACTCATAGTAAGAGGACACTGGTTACAGGCATTTAACCTAAGTATCCACTCATCAGGCCAAAAAGGGAGGCAGGTGTTGTGAAAATACAAATATCAAGGCATCTCCATAATCTACATGTAATTCCTTGGATTTCCTGCTCACCTGGGATTTCCTACGTGTGTGTCTGGCTTTCAGATCAGTATTCAGCAGGAGCCTCCCAGGTTTCTCTTACAGCTTCCCTCTTTAGAGCCCCACCCCCCAAAGAGTAGCACCCTGGCAGGTTCTCCCCTGCTGTGCGGGTAATGAAACTGCTAAGCCGGCAGCTTCCTCCTGGTTGCCATGGAAATGACCAGGCCGCTGGCCCTCCGAACACGGAAAAGAACAGCAAGTGCAAGACCACGAATTCCAGCCTGCCTCGCAGATGAGACCAGCTGGCCAGCCAGGGCGAAGGTCCGCCGAGCCGGGAGGAGCGGCCCCGCGGTGCAAGGGAGAGATGTGAGTAAACTCCACTTTTTAAAAAAGATTGTTTTAAGCATGTCTAGTTCCACAGCTTTTGATCGCTTCAGGATTTCTGTGTGGCGGGAGAATTCTGAGAGAGGCTGAAGAAACACCTTCAGACGGTCGTAACATTTGCATTCCCTGAACACCATGCACCTCGTAGGGGTGGCTTCCACCGGGGAAACTTTTTTTTTTTTTAGCTTCCAGGCAGATGCATTGCTCTTTACCGAGAGATCCTGTCTTTAACTGGAAACACTCCCAAAAACACTGAGCAAAGAATGAAATGATCTCCCCACTCAGCCCCTCGATAGATGAACTCCTTGGAGGCGGATATACCCGCCATCCCCATGGCTATGCTTTTCGGCTGGTCTTTGACATGAGATAATAATAGCCTCAGACAGGACCGTTTCCCATCTCTTCTCCTTACTGTGGCCACAGAGAAAGCTGGGAGCTCTCAGAGCCTCTGCTTACACTGGCTTTTTCCCTATGCTTGCTGTTAGGAGTAGAATAGCTACTGCCTATTTATGTGTTCGATTCTACAGGGTTTACTCACTGGAAAACGCAGAAAGGCGAGAAGAAACTAAGTTCAGATGAGGGCTGGCACTTGCACGGGACGGTTGACTTGAATCGGTCTTTTTATCCAAAAGTGGAAAAAAGATGGTAAATGATGAATAATGAAGCCAAGAGGAGCGCAGCGTTTTAGTACTGCGTCCCCGGTCCTGCACATGATTCGTTGGTTTGTGAGCATGTTTGGGGGCGTTTTTAGCAAAATGCGTGTTGTTGTAAATCGAGGAAAGGAAATGTTTCACGAGTATTGTGTACAATATATTTTTTAATCTCCTTTTAAAATACCGAAGAGACCTCATTTGTTTGAAAACAGAGATCCTTGAGAAATTTCTGCTTTTCTTGTAGACTGAATAATGTCATATGTTTGAAGGGAAAAAAAGATTTTTCATTAATTTTTTTTGGAAAAAATTGAACATTTCCTAAAGATAAGAATCCAATAGCATTTACGAAAGGAAGTGTGAAAATTCCTTTCCACATCAGTGTTTTTCATGCATGAAGACTCTTCAAAATGTTCACGGAAAATGTGCACTAGGAAAAAAATACGAATTTCAAAAAATGTTGCACCAAAATAAACTTTTCTTTTCTTCCATTTTCCATGAACTTTGTGAAGTGCTTTCCTACTACCAGCTTTAAGATCCAGTGCCCGTGAGCCGGCGCCGTGGCTCAATAGGCTAACCCTCTGCCTTGCGGCACCGGCACACCGGGTTCTAGTCCTGGTCGGGGCGCCGGATTCTGTCCCGGTTGCCCCTCTTCCAGGCCAGCTCTCTGCTATGGCCAGGGAGTGCAGTGGAGGATGGCCCAGGTGCTTGGGCCCTGCACCCCATGGGAGACCAGGAAAAAGCACCTGGCTCCTGGCTCCTGCCATCGGATCAGCGCGGTGCGCCGGCTGCAGCGGCGGCCATTGGAGGGTGAACCAACGGCAAGGGAAGACCTTTCTCTCTCTGTCTCTCTGTCTCACTGTCCACTCTGCCTATCAAAAATAAAAAAAAAATAATAATAATAAGATCCAGTGCCCTTGACCTTGTGCCTGAGCCTGTGGGCCACCGTAAGTGAGCGTTCCCTGTGAGCAGGATGGACAAACCACACTGCTCTGTGGGTGTGACCCAAGGGGCAGCAGGCAAAGCTGTGGAGTTGAACCCCTGTGATCCAAACCATGGGACAGACGTCAAGTCATCGAAGTTACTGAAGGGTTTGCAACCATTGGTGACTTCACTCTGACGAGGACCCATGTCATGTAGAAAGGCACCATGGTGACAGATGTGCTGTAGTCAGGCCTCCCCATTGCTGCCCCACTAGCTTCCTCGCAGTGTATTTGGCTGTCTGGGTTTAAATGTTGGCCGTTGCTAACTGGCTCTGAGAGAGGTTCTTGGCCACCTCTGCATGCCTCCATTTTCTGATGTGAAAGTGGGGCCATAGTATATATCTTTAGGATGATTGCAAGGCTTAGATGATATAAAACATGCGAAACACTTAGAGCACTACTTGGCATAAAAGAAATATTCATGAAATATTATTAATAAATTGAAAATTCATTAGGTATCATTCCTGATTTGTCTTTTTTTTTTTAAAAAGATCTATTTATTTATTTGAAAGGCAGAGTTACAGTGAGGCAGAGAGAGAGAGACAGAGACAGAGTGAGACAGAGAGACAGAGAGGTCTTCCGTCCGCTGGTTCACTCCTCAGATGATCACAATGGCCAGAACTGGGAGGATCCGGAGCCAGGAGCTTCTTCCGGGTCTCCTATTCGGGTTCAGGGGCCCAAGGACTTGGGCCATCTTCTACTGCTTTCCCAGGCCACAGCAGAGGGTTGGATGGGAAGTGGAGCAGCCAGGACTTGAACCAGCGCCTTTATGGGATGCCGGCACTGCAAGAAATGGCTTTACCTGCTACGCTACAGCAACGGCCCCTATGATCTGTCATTTCTTTGGCATGAGGCATCACGATTTTGTTTTGAAGTGCACGACCCGTCATCAATGACTTTTTTTTATATCTAGCTAACTTAGTCCTGGAACACACAGCTGAGGGGCAATAGAATAGTGATGCAATAACATTCCTCTGGGAGCCTGAATTGTCTTGGGAATCAGAAGCTGTATATTTTACATATATCCTAGTCTTTCTTCTGTTGGAAGAGCAAAATACCCAAGACTGGGCAATTTGCAAGGAGAAGTTGATTTTGGCTCACAGCTCTGGAGCCTGGGAAGTCCGTGATTGGGTGGGCACCCCTGGTGAGGGCTTCCTGCCGCTTCAACTATTGGTGGAAAGCAGAAGAACAAGGAGGAGTTGTGAAAGGGGTGCACACACTTGGCCGGCGCCGCGGCTCACTAGGCTAATCCTCCGCCTGTGGCGCCGGCACCCTGGGTTCTAGTCCCGGTCGGGGCGCCGGATTCTGTCCCAGCTCTCTGCTATAGCCCGGGAGTGCAGTGGAGGATGGCCCAAGTGCTTGGGCCCTGCACCCCATGGGAGTCCAGGAGAAGCACCTGGCTCCTGGCTTCGGATCAGCGCAATGCGCCAGCCATATCGTGCTGGCCACGGCGGCCACTGGAGGGTGAACCAACAGCAAAAAGGAAGACCTTTCTCTCTGTCTCTCTCTCTCTCACTGTCCACTCTGCCTGTAAAAAAAAAAAAAAAAGAAAGAAAGAAAGAAAGAAAGAAAAGGAAAGGAAAGAAAGGGGCGCACACCAGGGATTGCCTCTCCTTGTAACAGCCTGCTGATCCAATCCCATGAGCCTGAGAGCTCGCTAATAAGAGAAGGGCATTAACCCTTCATGAGGCCTCCACCCCTGCCATCCAAACACCTCCCACTGAGCCCCACCTCCCATACTGAGCAATAGTGGTTACAACACATGAATGTTGGGTGGCACCTGGGAGTCTCAGCTGTACGTGACGTCTCTTAGACGTTGGGGCATGAAGTTCAGGGAAGCGGTGAGTAGTTAGAGATCTATCTTGGTTCATCATCAACAATGGATGGCATTTAAATCCATGGGGTTGTGGGCAACCACTGAGAGCGTGGAGGTCCATGGAGAAGAGAGCCAGGCCCTGAGTGGAAGGCACACAGCAGTGTTAGTGGAAGAAGACTTGATGCCAACCTAGGAGGCTGAGGGGGAGTGACCATCATAGCAGCAAGAAAACCAGGAGAATGTGGTGTCCTGGAAGAACCCGAAATTCTTCCCTGAAGAGGAAGGAGAAGGCAATTGTGTCAAATGCTGGTAGAAGTCAAGCAAAATGAGAACAGGAAGTCAACCATTGGGTTTGCACACCGGGGGGAGGGAGTCGCAGGGGACCTCATGAGAAATGTGGCAATGGAGTGACAGCAGCAGGAGCCTGATTGGGAGTGGCTTAAAAATCTGACACAGACAGGTGCTCCCTGTGGGGCCATTCTCATCGCTTATAAAAGTTCTTGAATTTATTTTAGGGTAGGTGGATGTGACACTCTCAGAAAAATAGGTTTGAGTCCAACGAGAGCTGTCAGCTATGCCCTAGCCTATTAACATTTCATGAGGGAAGGGAGATTTGAAGACCTTCTAAGAGATAAAGACGTTTTCTCAGCAGGTATGGAACAGAAAGCAGCCGGAGGTGCATGAGAGAGGAATCGAGTCCAGAACAGAGAGTGAAAACACACAATGGAAGTTCAGAGAAACAGTGACACACACACACACACACACACACACACACACTCTTCCCGACTGGTTCCCACAATATCTCATGGTGCCGCACCTTTCCCAGCTTTGATCTATTTCCCATGCAAAGTCTACTTCCCATTTACAGGCTCCCAGCTCATTCAAGAAACCCAAATCTTTCCTGTGGCCAGGAGGTCTGAGGAGCCCATCTGGGGTTGTGCCCAGAGCCCATGTCATGGGTGCTGTATGTAGCCCAAATTTTCAGCTGGAGCACCACTCACCTTCAAGGAGTCATCCATGAATCAGGAGACAAGATTGCAAAAAAATTAATAAACTTATTTTAGGATAGTTTTCAGGACATTGTGAAGACAATACAAAGAAGTCCCATATAGAGTTAGCATCTCAGCTTGGTACATTGGTCACCAAGAATGAACCGCTACTGATCCATTATTATTTTAAACTAATCCATACTTTATGTGGGTTTCCACAGATTTTATCTCATGCCTTCTTCTGTTTGAGGTCCCCATTCAGGGAACCACACTGCTTTTAGGTGTCCTTCCCAAAAGAGACTTTAAATCTCTTACAAATCTTTCAAGAAAGCAATAAGGTTTAAACATCTGAGGGTTCCACCACTTGTAACTGAAACCACCAAAGGAAAATGGAATTCTTTTCTCAGACAGAATGGTTGAACTTTAACTTGAACACAGATGAAAGGGAAAAGCCCAAGCTTACATCTCAAGGTAGGAGCCCAAGGCACTTTATGAGAAGGGAACAAAGTACCCCTGTGAGAGGAAGATCTGAATCCCCTTTTATTGTCCTGGAAGCAGGCAATTAAAATATTAAAGTGCTGCCCGCCTTTTCTGGTTTCTCATCTCCCAGCAAAGGGCCAAGCCTCTGACTCATTTTCCTTGGCAACCTCCCCCTCTGTGACACCGGCCCTGTAATTTGAGTAATGCTCTCTCTGAGTTAGCTCCATGTCGGCTGTGGGGGAGTTTTGCAGCAGACCCTCAGCTCAGGTAATTGGGGCAATGGCTTTTTGGCGCTCACAAGTACCTGTGAGGCCAGGGTACAGCTGACCCTCCATCTCTGTGAGTTCTGGGTGCACAAACTCAACCAACCACAGATAGAAAATATCTGAACATGGGCACACTTTGTTTCCTTGTCATTACTCCTTATGCAACACAGTCTAATGACTATGTACATAGCAGTAACGTTGTCTCGGGCATTATAAGCAATTGGGAGATGATTTCAAGTATAGGAGGGGATATGCACAGCTTATGCACAAATCCTGTGCCGCTTTACACACAAGTCCTGAACAGCCACAGATGTTAGCATCCATGGCGGGGGGTGGGGGGTGTCCAAGAACCAATCTCCCATGGAGACTGAGGGACAACTGAGTATAAACTCTGGTCACGTTCCCCTGGGGGCTTGGGAGGGGTGTGGACAGTGACTAGGGGTCCTGACTTGGGGTTTATGGTCCCTATTCCAGCAACAAGTGACCCTGTTAGAAGCAAGACCATTGTGAACTTGGAATAGACTTTTTGGTAAAGTCGCTGGAGGTCGGGTGCCCCCCAGGATATTTGCCAGATACTGTTCAATGGTTTTTGAGTACGATATCCAGCCAAATGACAAGAAAGTAAGGTAAAATCTCCACCCTGTATCCATACACGAAAACCACTGTGGGTGCCCTGTCGTGCCTACACCATGCTATGAAATTCCTGCTGTAGAAGATGAATTTTGCTTGTTGATTTGATAATGTGATACACCCCACCATTCTTGGAGGTAAAAGGCTAAAGAGGTAGTTAAGGACCAATAACATACTTTGCTACTTAGATGCTGTAGGGATTCACTTGGAGAACATCAATATGCCTGAAGCACCCCCGTGCATCGGGTGCTGTGCTAGTCTAGGACTGGGGAGACCCCCAGTCAGCAACAAGATCAGATCTGTGTCACAACAGAAACCTGGCATCTCTAGCACGCCAACAGCAAGGGGCCCAGCATCCAATGAGCAAATCTTTGTCCGGTTGAGCTCAGCATTTTCAAAATACAAATTCGCTGCCTTTCAGTTGATTCGCATTCACCTTGTCTGAGCACTTGGGACTGGTTCTGTGATTCGATCAATTGGATCTGCAAGCAGTAACCCAGCCAGGGATGAAGAGGCCCTGGTTCAGCAGCCAGAGGGCACAGAGAAGGTCAGAGTCACGCTAACAGCTTTGCTGCCTCATGCTTCTACCCACCTGATGCAGGTTCCTGCTTCCTCCTCACCACCACATCTACCCAACAGAATCCCCTCCCCATATTCCTTAGCGTCCCCAGGAGGTTCTTGTTTAGGCACAGTGGTCCCTCCGCCTGCTCCATCCCTGATCGCCATTGGACTTTGACTATCTTTGCCTTTGCCAATGAGCAGTGATGGTTCAGTGATCAGAGAGCAAGTCGCGTCTGGCTGCTCTCCTGCATGGTCCAAGTGGTGCTGCCTTCGCCTCAGTCCTCGTGGTGCCAGAGCTGTGCTGGGTTCAGTGCAGAGCGATGAGAATGGTTCTGTCTTCCACTCGGCGTCATCCTGGACAGGGCCCCTTGTACCCTATAGCTCAGAGTTCTCAAAGCAATTCATGTAGCCTCTGCCTGCAGATCCACAAGACTTGGTCCAAGGTGGAAGTCTGGGCTGAGGAGACACAAATGCCTCTGCCCCCATCCCTCTGCTCATCCCACCCCGGCCTCCATGCATTGTCTTCATTCTCCTTTTCTCTCTTCCTCAACAATTGTACTTTCCAAATAAGCACCTGGGGACAATCCCCCTTCAACTCATAAGACGTCCTGAGATGCATCAGGATGACTCACCACTCTATGAGAGCGTGAACTTGGTGCTTCGGAAGAACAGTGAGGGAGACACAGCTGCCCCAGTCTAGCTGTGCAGTGGTTGCTAACTGTTTCATGTGGCTTATGATCCAGTCCAATGAAAGTAATAGGTTACATACGAAGCAGTCAGCAGCTACTGCATGGCCATGAATAAAGATGGGTTGAGACGATTGGTCCAAAAATGATGGTTTTTAAAAATTTGATTAATACATGAGATTTGCAGTTTGTAATGGGATCTTATGCAATGTTCCAGCCCACGTATACAGTGCAAGCTGATCAAATCAGGCAATGAGCATTTCCATTTCCTATCTTTTCTTTGTGTATGGAGGCTGCCCCCTCCTCTCTTCCAGTTCTTTCCACAGAGTATAATCCATCATCATGACCTATAGTAGTCTCACTGATGTGGAGTGCCGGAATCCATGATTGATCTAACTGTGTTTTGGTACCCCTTATTCAACCTCCCTTTAGCCATCTTTCCTCTACCCTGTCACCCCTGTACAATTACTCTTTTAAGTTCAGATTTTTTTTAAATTCCACATTTGAGAGACAGCACACCGTCTTTTCTGCTGTGTCTGGTATATTTCACTTAATGTAGTAACCTCCGTTCCATCAATGTTGCTGAAAATTCCAGGATTTCATTCTTTCTATGGCTACCAAATATTCCTTGTGTGTGTATATACATATATATACAAGTCAACCTGTGAGCAGGGCTAGAGACCCCCAGGGCAAATCCATCCCTTGCCTCTTCCAGTTCCTAGAGGTGGCCGATGGTTGTTTCTTTCGCATCTCTGCTTCAGCTGTCACAGCCCTCTTTTCTTCTCTGCCTTGTCCTGGGTCTGTCTTACAAAGCTCCTGGTGATTACATTGCACCTGTTCAGATAGTCCAGGGTCTTCTCATCTCTATGTCCTTAGCTAAATCACATCAGGAAGTCCCTTGCTCTGATCACATCCCATTTTCTTGCTGTTCCTCTAAACATTCTACATATATTTAAATGAGTAGAAACAAGATTTGAATAATTAATTTCTCTTTCCCAGGCTAGTTCACTACAGGTTGAGCATGCCTAGTCAAAAAAAAAAAATCCAAAACCTGAAATGCTCTGAAATCTGAAATTTTGAGTGGCCACACATGCTACAAGTGAAAAATTCCACACCTGACCTCACGTGACAAGTCAGTCAAAACTCAGGCACACATACAAAATAAGGTGTAAGATCACCTTCAGGCCATGTGTAGAAGGTACATGTGAAACATAGATGAATTTTGTGCTTTATTTGTGCCCCATCCCCAAGACATCTTATTATGTGTGTGCAAATATTCCAAATCCAAACATATTCAAAATCTGAAACAGGTCTGGTCCCGAGTGTCTTGGATAAGGGATACTTCCAATGCCCACAGTGAAGAGGAGCACATTTGCAAATCTGATTTGATTTGTCACAGGAAAACTTGTGCAAATAGATCAATGTTCCTTGTTGAACCTATTCTCTACTCAAAGTTTTGATACAACTAATGCATGAAATGAGCCAGTTACTTTAGATTTTTTGGGGGGATGCCCTAACAGAGCATGCTATTATATTATTATTATAGTTTTATATTACCATAATTCTGATTACAAAGTCATAGTTTATGAAGAGGACTCCAACACTGTCTTTTGTAATTTACTTAGATAGAATTAGTACTTATGGGTAACACTAAGAGATTTGTATATGTTTATTACTGCAGTCAACTTGCTTCACTGTTAATATAGCCTTAGGTGGCTGGATTATCATCCTATGTTTTATTGAGAGAAATGAAACCCAGAAAGTTCCTCTGATTAGTCCAACCACATATAGTGAATTGAACAAGAACAATCTTGATTTTTTTTTTTGCAAGTTGCGTCCTCTTAAGACCCAAACTGCATGCCTGAAGCTAATTTTGCCTAAATTCCAACGTACAGGGACTCCAACATTTACCTGCTCTGTTTTAGAGAGCAAATATCTCAGAAGACATCATATAGTTTAGATCCTACTCATAAATCAAATGATAGCAATCGCATCTGAGTCACAGTGAACAGATCTCCTCTCTGTCACAGTGCTCTCTGTCAATCACAGCCAAAAGGATGCTGTGGCGTGCGTGGGGTGGTGCCTTCAGGGTGAGACACGCCTAAGAGCCTGCGAAAATTCAGTGGCTCACACCAGGAGTGGGCAGTCTGCTACTGTGGAACGTGAAGAAGAAAGACAAGACAACACTTATCACAGGAAGAAAGCATGGGGACGGGGGGAGACCCAAATTCACGTCCAACTGTACAGCTTTGAAATAGTAGACACCAGGACATCCCTCCTTTCTAAAACACCATCGTACCTAGCATTTCTCTCCACCCCAGCTTCTCCGGTGCATTTGTGGAATATGGCCAGAGAAAAGAAAAATGCTGACCATTCTTTTTCCCCAGGAGATTTTTTTCAGGGCCCTACGCCTTCACATAGCCCCTCTCCAGCACCTCGCCCACGTGGTCCAGAGGAGCCCACAGTCCCCCTGACTTAGCAGGAAGGTTGAATGCACAGCCACAGACAAGCAGGACCCAGGCCCGAGAACAGGGGACCCCCCTACACTCCCCCCACCCTCTCCTGTACTTTTGGTTTAGTCCTTGCAACCCCTCTAACAAGGAGCAAGGCACAGATAAGGCTTAATGTGAACTATCGCTGGGCAGGAACTGGTTGGTTTAAATTCCTGGGAAGGCATGAACAACTGATAACAGACCCCAGACCCTCCTGTGAGAGCAGGTGTCAGCATTGGGCAACCGGAAAGAACCAAGGGCGGGGCGGAGGGTTGGGGGAGATGGATGACCTTGGGATGAAAGAGAAGGCACGGTGAGGGAGAGAGACTGCAGCAGGTGGGCTTGCTGCCCGTCCTAACAAGGCCAGCCAAAGGCTCCTTCCTTACGGACAAGGAACTGAGCTGTGACTTCCAGGAGCAGAACGCATGTCTCCAGGCGGGGCATCGGCTTGAGCCAGCCATGTAGGGAGGCCAAGAACAAGACAACAAACAGCTCCCAGTGTTGCCCAGCTGGGCTCCACCCCATCGGGTCCCTCTGAGGGTCTCTCAGCTGCACGCCCACAGGATGGAATGGGCCTGGTCCCTCATCCCTGTCTCTTAGCCTGACCCTCAGGTCTCTGTACCACCGAGGGGTCCAGCTACTGAGACAGATTCACCCTGAGGGTCTGAGTTAGGAGTCAGCTGATGGAAATACAAAGAGCTAGCATTCTTACTTAGAATTCACTGCCCTAACTCTGGCCTCCTCCACCCCTCCCCTCCTCAGTCTCTACCAGGCATCCTCGGATGCCTTCCTAAACAAGCGGTCACATCACTCTCCCCTGCTGTAAACCTTCACTCCCGGGGTTTGCCTCTTGCAGGGACCCCTAATGGGGTGCTAACATCAAAGGGGATGCTCAGGCCAAGTGAGTGGGATGGAGCTGAAAATATTCAAACTTTTATTTCACTTATTTTCTTTGAGAGATAGAGAGAGAGTTAGAGATAGACAGACAGGCAGAGACAGAGATTGAGAACCCCTCCCATTTGCTGATTCAACCCCCAAATGCCTGCAATGGCTGGGGTGCTGGGACCCGGAGCCAGGAACTCAATCCAGGTCTCCCACATGGATGGTAAGAACCCAGTCATTTGAGCCATCATTGCTACCTCCCAGCATCTGCCTTGGCAGGAAGCTGAGAGCAAATACTGAACCCAGGCACTCTGACAGAGGATACGGATAGACATCTGTAAGCACTAAGCTAAATGCCAGCCCCCAAACTTTTACTTGCATTCATTTTTTTTAAAAAAATATTTATTTATTTGAAAGTCAGAGTTATAGATAGGCAGAGGCACAGAGAGAGAGAGACAGGGAGAGAAAGGTCTTCCAACCGCTGGTTCACTCCCCAGATGGCCACAATAGCTGGTGCTGTGCTGATCTGAAGCCAGGAGCCAGGAGCTTCCTCCAGGTTTCCCACAAGAGTGCAGGGCCCAAGGACTTGGACCATCTTCACCAGGCCACAGCAGAGAGTTGGATCGGAAGTGGAGCAGCCGGGACGCAAATCAGCGCCCATTTGGGATGCTGGCACTACAGGTGGCGGCTTTACCCACTTTGCCACAGCACTGGCCTCGCTGTATTCATTTTTTCATCTTAATTTTAAAAAAAGATTTATTTCAAAGGCAAAGTGACAGAGAGAGAGGGAAAGACACACACACACACAGGTCATCTGCTGGTTGACTTCCCAAATAGTCACAACAGCCAGGGATGGGCCAGGCTGAAGGCAGGAGCCCGGAACTCCACGTGAGTGGCAGTTGACCCAAGCACTCAGGCCGCCTTCCACTGCTTTCTCAGGTGCATTAGCAGGGAGCTGGAGCAGAAGCAGAACAGCCAAGACTCAAACTGTTGCTCTAATTTGGGGTGTAGTGTCGTAGGTGGTGGCTTAAGCAACTATGCCAAAACACACTGTGTCTTAAATTAAAAAAAAAAAACCTACTGGTGATATATTTTTATAATGTAGATTATATTTATATGATTTTATATATATGGTCTTTAGAAATAAAAAGTTCTATCCACTGGGGAGGGATTTTACACTATCTGTGGGTGGGGTGCAGATCCAAGGAGTGTGGAGACCAAATTGCTCCAGCATGAAATACGAGTCCTTAGCTTGGCCGGTGAGGTCCCATCTCACTGTCTTGCTCATGTCCCCTGGCCATCTGGCACACACTCTCCACTCGCCATGGGCTGCAGAGCCACTCAGGTTACCTGCCTCTACACTGCCTCCCTTCCCCAGCCCCAATCCCTTCCCAACCTCATCCAAACAGCGCCCCCTTTTGGGGAGCTCTTTCCACTTCTTCCACCCAGCACTTCACCTGCATCCTTTATAGGCAGTCAATCATGCTGTCTTATTATAAAGGGGCTGCCACAATGTTTTGGAAAATGCATATTACAAAGAAAAAAATTACGTGTGGATTTCAAAATATTTTGCACCAGAATAAACTTATTTCTAAATTCCCTTTTTCCATGAACTTTTGGAAGTCCCCTTGTAGTTGTTTGTTCCCAGAGTATGTTCCAAGTTCTCTTGGGCAAATGTCAAATCCCTAGCAGACAGTAATGACTTTTTTTTTTGTTTTGATTTTTGATTTTCCAATGATTGAGGCCGTTTTCTGTCATCAAACACATACTCTTTACATGTTAATTTCTCATTTTCTTTTGAGGAAAGAAGATGTAAAATTTTTCAATTGCAATATACTATTAGCACCTTCTGTGTTAGGGGAGGCCAACTACTGTGACCAGCATCAAGATATTATCCAAGCCGGCGCCGTGGCTCAATAGGCTAATCCTCCACCTTGCGGCGCCGGCACACCGGGTTCTAGTCCCGGTTGGGGCGCCGGATTCTGTCCCGGTTGCCCCTCTTCCAGGCCAGCTCTCTGCTATGGCCAGGGAGTGCAGTGGAGGATGGCCCAGGTGCTTGGGCCCTGCACCCCATGGGAGACCAGGAAAAGCACCTGGATCCTGGCTCCTGCCAGGATCAGCGCGGTGCGCCGGCTGCAGCGGCGGCCATTGGAGGGTGAACCAGCGGCAAAGGAAGACCTTTCTCTCTCTGTCTCTCTCTCTCACTGTCCACTCTGCCTGTCAAAAAAAAAAAAAAAAAAAAAAAAAGATATTATCCAATGGCTTGGAGAAGTCAAGGTCTCTTCATCCCACATGGCAGTTGAATGCCAGTGATGGGGAGAAGGCTGTGCTCTGTTCCATCCAGTCATCCAGGGAGTCCAGCCTTTATCTATAGCTCTGCCACCCTCTAAGGCCCCCTAGTCCTCCACGGAATCTTCCACCAGTGGAAGAACTCAGTTACGTGGCCCCAAGCCACTGCAACAAGCTTGGGAATGAAGTCCAGTAGGCAGGAAAAGGGAACATGGTCACTGGTGGGCACTGGAAGCATCCGGCAATCCTGCACTGCAAGACACAGTAATGTATGCAACCACGACCAAACTCAGGTAAGGGAAGGTATTGGGGCCGAGGGTTGAGCCACTGCTTGGAACGCCTGCATCACATGCTGGAGGGCCTGGGCTTGAGTTTCACCTCGGCTTCCAATCCAGGTTCCTGCTAATGCACACTCTGGGAAGCAGTGATGATGGCGCAAGTACTTGAGTTCCTATCATACACGGGAGACCTGGCTGGAGAAACTGGCATTTGGCTTTGGACTCTCCCAGCTCTGGGATTGTGGGCCTTTGAGAAGTTAACTAGTGGACAGAAAATCTCTCTCTCTCCCTCTCAGCAACTCTGCCTTTAAAATTAAAATAAATAAACTTTAAACAACGCAGGTGGTACCAATGCAGTGAAACTTTTCAGGCATGATGTTGAATGCTATATACGATCATTCCATCTTTGAATCACTGAATATGATTAAAAACCATAGCAACTATTCCAAATCAGTTTAAATATTATTTTTGTATTGCATTGCAGCTGAAGAAATCCCCGTGGCAGTTGATACTGGCAACTGGGTACACGAAGGCCAAGACCTCTGAATTCAGCAGGTACAGAGATCAGCAGCTCCAAAACAAATTCCACAGAGATTCCTTCTCAATCTAGAATTACACCCACCATTTAGATAATGTTTATGCTGGGCTCCAACAGGAATGCTTCAAACTAGACCAGTTGTGTTTACAAGAAGATATTACCAGGAAGGAGATACGGAGTCAGGGGGAGGACAGTCTGTGCACCATTTGCCCCAAACAGATTTGCAGTGCCACAAACAATGATGTTTGTGCAGCTGTAGACTTAACACAAGAGACAAAAAAAAAAAAATAGAGTTGTGGAAAAACCTAATGACATTCTCCAAACCCTATTGGTAATTAAAAACCAAATGTGATTCCAAAATGTATTTCGAAATGAGTTTAATTTGAAAGAAGTGAGTTTTTTAAGTGGAAAGGCAATTACAGGAAAAGACTCAAGTCAAGAAACTGGGAAAACCAGAGAGCCAGAAGGCAGGGAGCTGTCCCCACAAAGAGCAGGCAGTCTCAGATTTAAAGCAAGAGACAGTACTGGGGGCAGGCGGCTGGGGGCTGGGAGCCGGGGGCTGAGGATCCAATGGGGAGCTGGGCAAGCACATTTCTCAGAAATGGAATCCCCAAGTCCCTGAAAAATCCTTGAAGATTCTGAGAGGTGAACATGAGGAGTCTTCCAGCAAATGAAGCAGTTTGGAATTGGGCACATCCCACACATACTACAATGAAATACATGAGGCTGATTCTCTTTATAATGAAAAGAGGCTTATTTGGCTCATCGTGTTGGAAGCTGAAAGCCAGAAAAGCCTGACACTGGCAGGAGCACACACAAGGGAGAGCTCACAGGGCAAGACAGGAAGCAAAACATGAGGATGGGCCAGGTTCACTTTTACAACCACCTGCTTGTGAGACCTAACCAGTCCCACAGAACTACATTAGTTTCTTCTGATGGTCACGTCCTCAATGACATCACTGCTTCCCTCTAGTCCCCCTAGCTCTTAACATCACTGCTGTGGGGACCAAGCTTCCAAGTCCTGAGTCTTTAAGGGACAAACCTAAATCAGCAGTGAGACACACACCTGCACGCGGGGTGGGGGTGGGGGTGTTTTGTCAAAGTGTGTTCTGTCTTCATTCATCAAACCCAGAGACAGAAATTCAGACCTAAAGGAGAGAAACGTCCGGCTGACCCCTTTGTACTACCCCCGCCCCCATGCTTATCGGGGTGTGGGCCCCACACTGTACACCCTGGGGAGGCTTCTTGTGCTCTGGCCTTTGGACTCCATGTTGCCCAGGAGGCAGGGACCACCCTGAGGTCCAGCCAGGACCTGGACTGCTGGGAAGTCTTTCCAACAAAGTCCTTTGGGGACGTCTAGTCCCATGCATTCCCCACATCCGCATCCTCTCTTCCCACCTCTGTGCTGCTGCATGGGCCTCTGAACACTCTCAGCGTCGGAGAGAGTGAGTCCGATGCTTTTCCCCAGGTGCTGGGCTGATGTATGTATGCCCCTGCCTGCCTTTTTCTATTTTAAAAAAGTATTTATTTATTTGAAAGGCCAAGTTACAGACACACACACACACACACACACACACACAGATCTTCCATCCACTCATTCTCTCCCCAAATGGCCACAAAGGCAGGGGCTGGGTTGGGCCAAAGCCAGGAGTCAGGAGCCTCTTCCAGGTCTCCCCTATGGGTGCAGGGATCCAAGCACTTGGGCCATCTTCCACTGCTTTCCCAAGTGCATTAGCAGGAAGCTGGATAAGAAATGGATCAGCTGGATCTTGAACCGGAGCCCTTATGGGAACCTGCTGCACCACAATGCCAGCCCCGTGCGTTTTTCTTGAAGGCTGGGGTCAGAGTGAGCCCACAGTATCGGCAGGATTCCCAGTTCTGGCATGATAGGGCTACGGGGACATGAAGTCCCAGAAACCTCTGATGGAATCTGGGTCAGTTTCATCTAAAATTATCCCACACTTAATTATTATTCCCCATACCTTCCTAGTCACCTCCGGATTCTAAAACTATTTACAGCCGTGAAGCCTCTCGTTTTGGGAGAATTCTGAGTCTCTGAGTTTCTCAAAGCTCTTTTTTTATATTGCAGAGTGTCCGTATTAATAAAGCCTTTTAAAGAAAATCCAGTGACAACTTCTAAATAAGCACAAAACACCACAAACTGCCTTATTTGGTCCCCAAATGGAATTTAACCCATCTCTCTGCTGTGTTCTTGTAACTGTGTGTTCAGTGTGGCTCTTCTCAGCTCAGCCTTGCTTGCTTCGGAGGGGAAGGTCCAGGTCTGTCTTGTCTTTGTTTCTTCGGCTCCGCCTAGACCACAGCTTGGCACAAAGCCCGTGCTGGGCCCTGCCTGGCTCCTGACGCTTCCCTCCTCTTCCCTCCTCACTGTGCAGTCTCTCGGTCTTCAGGTGCAAGCCTGGCCGGACCTTGGGCTCTTGATACCGCAGCAAATTGGGTTCAGAATCGAATGCATTAAAAAAAAATAAGCTCCCTGAGTGCTGAGGCCCAGATTGTCTTGTTAGGGACGGGATCCCCAATGCCAGCCAAGCACCTGCTACCCCGTCAAGTCTGCATAGATGTTTCTTGAATATATGTGATGTAGGCAGGCAGACAGGATAGAATGAATTAGATTTGTGAGCTGGAAGACCTCGTCTTCACCACACCCGCTGTGTGGTCTCTGCCCCTACCTAACCCCCAACCTGTACGTCTACCTGCCTGTCAGGCTACATAACCACTCCCCTTGGGAAGTGGATCAAAGGCCTGGAACACGGTGGACCCTCCCCTTTTTGGCCCATGTTGCCCTTTGTTGCCTTTGCTGCCCGTGCCTTCGGGGTGCCAGCTCCCTGCTTGCTGCACTTAGCTGGCTCC
Organism: Oryctolagus cuniculus; assembly: GCF_964237555.1. Taxonomy (NCBI): domain Eukaryota; kingdom Metazoa; phylum Chordata; class Mammalia; order Lagomorpha; family Leporidae; genus Oryctolagus; species Oryctolagus cuniculus. The sequence continues at coordinate 12,183,021 of NC_091435.1, forward strand.
TGGCCTGCTCTCTGCTTGGTATGGACCCCAACTTAGTCTCTAGACTTTTCTTTCTCTCTTAGATAAAGCCCTCACTCTCTACCCATTTCTCTCACTAAATAAAATCCTTAAAAACTTACCACATTGCCTGGTCTATTTGAGCCAGTATTCAGCATTCTTCTCTGAATATGTGGCAAGAACCCACAGAGCTTATTAATTTGGGGAAATATTAATAAGTAAGGTCAGTTTCATAAGGAGGAATGAATTGGTGGACAGACAGATGAGCAGATGGATGGGTGGATGGGTATAGTTACGATTGCTGTGAACCCAAATCTCACCTGCTGCTCAAACTTACTGAGCTAAGGGCAACTTCACCTGCCCGACGCGCCAGCCCCCTGCGGAGCCACCTGTGTGCTGCCTCCCTGTCTACCTGATCCCTGGTGTGTTTAGCTTTGCCACCCTCAGATTTCTCACTGCTTTCTTCTGTCCCTGCAGCCTCGGTTTGCATCCTAAGGATGGCAGGGCTGCCTAACTTCTTTCCTGCTGTCATCCTTGTCTTTGGACACCGTTCATCTCCCAGAATGACCCTTGCGTCTCCCTCCCAGCCCTTCCTGGGTGGCCCTGTCCATGACTCTGGCCCTTCCTCTCAGAGGTCTCATCTCTAGGACCTGCCATCCCTAACGTGCTCAGGAAATACAGATGCACTAAATTGTATATTTGGCTTCTCGTCAATGACCAGGTACAGAAGAGAGTATTTTTTTTATAGACCTGGGGTCTGATGCTCTCTGCCACACAAGGCTTAGCTTGTTCCAATCACCCCATAAATAAGGACCACTCATCTGTTATATGCCAGGCACCAGAGAGCACTCACCCCCTTAATCCCAGCATTGGTATTTCTCTTTAAAATAGGATGACTTCCCACCTTATCCTGAGCACTTATCAGCGCTTATTTCTTACTCTCTTGTTGGCGTGTTCCCCTCCTGGTCCGGTCAGCAGACAGAGCTGCGAGGTTTATGCAGTGTTGGGAGATCTGCCTGTCCGCCCTCGGGAAGCTCTGGGAAAAGGACCTTGAGCATAGGCTTTGCCTGTCTGTGTTAGAACTGCCCCGGAGAGAGGTTCTCAGCGGGAGCCTCAGGGGACTCCTCCTCCATCCGTCTCCTCCTCCAGACGCTGTGTCTTTCTGTTGAGAGGCTGTGATAAGAGAGCGGCATATTTCCTTTCAGGTGAGTTCCCACGGACTGGCTGATGACGCAAGAATGGGGCCGCCGTCCGGGCACTGCCTCCTTCTGCTCGGCACCCTGGGGGTCTTCGTCCTGCAGCGCGGCACCGCGGGCCAGAAGAACAGCACCCTGATTCTCGCCCGGGAAAACGCCATTCGGAACTGCACCTGCTCCGCCGACATCCGGGACTGTGACTACAGTTTGGCCAACCTGATGTGCAGCTGCAAAACGGCCCTGCCTCTGGCGGTGGAGCGAGCCAGCTACCACGGCCACCTGACCGTCTGGTTCACGGACACGTCCGCCCTGGGCCGCCTGTTGAACTTCACGCTGGTCCAGGACCTGAAGCTCGCCCTGTGCAGCACCAACACCCTCCCCGCCGCGTACCTGGCCATCTGTGGGCTGAGGCGGCTCCGCATCAACACCGAGAGCAAGTATGCATCGGCCGAGCAGAGCTTACTGATCCGCGGCGGCGGGGACGGTGACACCGAAGGCTGGCCGTCGTGTCTGCACATCTCCTTCTTGGACGTGGCTCTCTTCAACAGGGACTCGTCCTTAAAATCATACAGTGTGGAGAACGTCACCAGCACCGCCCACGACTTCCCGGATTTCTCTTACTTTAAGACGTTCCCAGTGGCAAGCAACGCAAGCTGTGTCGTCACGGTCATTTACTAACATTGAACCATGTCCTGCCTGCACGTGAAATGTGGGGATAAGGCCATGAGATGGGGGTCCCTCCTGGAAGGCAGGAAGACTCCATGGGTATCAGTATTAACAATGGCCCTGCTTATCCAAGGGGGATGCATTTCCAAGCCCCCCAGAGGATACCAGGAAGGGCAGATAGTACCAGGACCTGTAGGTGATATACAAACATATCATTGGTAACACTTCAAATCAGGCACAGTAAGACATGAATAACCGTAACTAATGCAAAATAGAACAACTACACAGTACATTTACTGAGATAAAATTTAGGGGACTGTGGTTCTCTCTCTCTCTATATATATAGATAGATGTATATATGTATGTATGTGTATATATATACATATATATGTGTGTATATATATCTTATTGTACTTCCATTAAAGGAAGCACTTTACAACTCCTCCTTGGCACATCCAAATTGCTAGCATCATTACTCTCGCATTTTGGGGGCTTTATGGAGTAAACCAAGAGTAATTTGAACAAAAGCACTCTGGTACCACCATAGGCAGTTTGATAACTGTGATGGGTAATGGACACAGGGTGTATAGACTGGACAAAGGGAGCATTCACACCCTGGGCAGGGTGGAAAGGAGTGCCACAAGTTATCATCATGCTACCCAGAACAGTGTGAGGTCTAAAATTTATGAACTGTTTATTTCCAGAATTTTCCATTCATTATTGTCAGATTGCCATTGACCATGGGGGACTGAAACCGTCCAAAGAGAACCAAGGGGAGAGAGAACTTCTGTTTTTATTTTATTTTCTAACTGCTTTGCCTGGAACTCCTCTGAGCAGAAAATGGTGGATCTCGGAGGTTTCGGGGGCTGCGAATTGCACACGATGTTAGTCTATCTCAGGCTGGTGTTTTCCCAATACCTTGCTGGGAACAGATATGCTGAGAAGTGGAAGTTTGGAGAGTCTGGGAGAGGGAGGGAAGACAGGCTTGAGGAGGCTGGACCTGATGGCTAACTGAGGGCACTGGGATCACAAAGACAGGGATGCAGAAGTGACCATGGGAGGATATGAAAAAAAAGGCATAAATCTCAAAATTCTGAGTGTACAGGTGGAACCCCAGGAAAAGCTCCTCCCTTTAGCACCTCTCTCCTTCCCTTCCCTTTCTGTGTGTCGTTACCCTTCATTCCACCCCATTCCCTCTGCTGCTCCCTCATCTTCCTCTTCCCTCTCCTCCTCCTTCTCTCTTTCCAGAAACTAGGACATAGTCTGGTACCATTACAATCGTATTTGCTTACTCTAAGGGGCTAGCCTGGGAACCTAATGATTGTTTATAACACCATTCCAGTCCAGCTCTCTGCTGTGGCCCGGGAGTGCAGTGGAGGATGGTCCAGGTGCTTGGGCCCTGCACTCGCATGGGAGACCAGGAGAAGCACCTGGCTCCTGGCTTCAGATCAGCGCGGTGCGCCGGCCGCAGCGGCCATTGTGGGGTGAACCAACGGAAAAGGAAGACCTTTATCTCTGTCTCTCTCTCTCTTTCACTAACTCTGCCTGTCAAAAAAAAAAAAAAAAAAAAAAAAAAACAAACAAAAAAAAAACAAACTTCAAACTGGCTCATCATCATTGTACATACATTGTACATACAGATGCCCAATTTATCAATAAGTTGGAACATAGAGAAAGTTAAGTTGGAACATAAAGAATCTGACAATTGTGGTCAAAACCTAGAGTGCAGTGAACTTGAAACGTGATTCCATTCATGATACCGTAACACTAAGAAATACTTCTATGAGGAGATAACAGGTTGTCCTGGGTTGATGGCATTCATCAAAGATCTCATTCATCACATTATTTTCCTCTAAACCTTAGCATAGAGTAAACCGAAATAACCTGCAATTTCTACATTTGCTTAATTGGTGGGAGATTTGGCCATTCAGGCTAATTAGCATGAGTCCATAATATCAGTGTTTAAACTAGGCAAAATGAAGGCCAAAGTACGAATTTTAATAAAAAGGGATAATGACCACATTACTGACCTTGAACTTCAGAGGTAACATTAAAGTGATAGACAAAAGGCAAAGAAGGTGGAAAGAGAGGACAAGAAAAGCTAGAAAGATAAAAGTGAAAAGATAAATAACAAATATATAGAGAGAGATATCACCAGTTACTGAAGCTGTAACAAATTGAATTTTTATGGATATTTACTAATAAAGCATCAAATTAAATATGTTAGAAATTAATGTCTATCCTTCGGATATCTTCCTTTAGTAGCTTATAATAGTTTCAAAGCTCTTTCATGTATGTTTTAATTAAGTGATTAATATGATAAATCATTGTTGATGAATAGGATTTAAATCAGTAGAAGATGAATGTTCAGGGCTAGTGTTGTGGCATAGCTGGTTAATACACCACCTGCAACACCGGCATCCCATATCCATATGAGCACCGGTTCGAGTCCTGGCTGCTCCACTTCTGATTTAACTCCTTGTTAATGGCCTGGGAAAAGCAGCAGAAGATGGCCCAAGTCCTTGGGCCCCTGCACCCACATGGGAGACTCCGAAGAAGCTCCTGACTCCTGGCTTTGGCCTGGCCCAGCCCCAGCCATTGCAGCCATCTGGGGAGTGAATCAGCAGTTGGAACATATTTTCTCTCTCTCTGTCTCTCTCTGTCTCTGTCTCTCTCTGCCTCTCTCTCTCTCTGTCTCTCCACCTTTCAAATACATCTTTAAAAAAATGAAAATTCATTTGATTATAATTTAGAGCTGTTGTTGCCAAGTTTCTGGATCTGTGGTTCAGCTTGTGCTGTTACGAGACAAGTAAAGAACAGAGAAAATCCACAGCACAGACACGGAACAAGCGGTGCTTGGCACTCAGCACAGGGTCGGAGGGCAACAGGGAGGGGCTGGGGGTCCACTGGGTGGTCCCTGGATGCACCTAGAAAGCCCGCCGTGGCCTAACTCAAGTGAAGTGTTGCCACCGGAGGGCATGGCGGGGCCAGACCAATCCCTCAAGCACACGATGAGTTCTGAGCTGGTAGGTGAAACCTCAAGTCCTCACTGTTGACATGCCATTCATTATGTTTTAAATAACAAGCTCTGGGGCAATAAACCCCAGCAGTGGCTCCCACCCGGCCTGGGGCTAGCATTACCAGTTGCTGCCTCTGGCCAGTGGCGTGCTAGTCAGAGTTTACCCCCAGCTCTCCAGAAACAGAGCAAGACACAGACACATATGTACACAATCTGTTAGACGTTTTACTGACAGGAAGAGGGTGTAACACAAAACTTACATAAGCTATGCCCACGATTAATTTTCAAAGAATGCTGTTCACTTGTCACACATTGGCTTTTTGCATGCATTTTCTGCTTCAATAAAAACTTCTAAAAAGAAAAGAAGGCATAATATAGCTAACCCTCATGTAATTATCTTTCAGAATTGACAACCAAGAACATTTTATCACACTTAAGGTTTTTGTTAGTAAGAGAAAGAAAACACTAAATTGTTTTAAATGACAAAGAAATGATATATTTTCTTCATGTTGTTGCTAACAGTACAGGCACAATGATACTAAGTCCCTCACAGCACAGGACCAGCCAGGAGCCATTAGGCAAAAATGACAATTTGTTTGCCTCTGAGTTGAATCAATGATTTCACTCACCTGGATCCTTATCAGCTACAGGTTGTGATTATCCTCATTATAAGAGTCTGAAAAAGCCACAGGACTTAATCTGATCACTCACAAGAGAGTAAAAAGAAGATCCCAGGATCAAAACGAAGCACTTGAACAAGAGGGAACTTCAAAATATGGGCGGAACATGGAATGTAAAAGATATGTTTGTTTTGGTGCAAAAGAATGTGAAGCCCAAACATAGTTATTTTGTAACATGTATTTTCATGAACTTTTTGAAGATCTTTTGAATGCATGGATTTGGATTTTTTGCATCCAAATAAATATATCTTTTAATTCCATGTGCCACCCACTTTTTGAAGTTTCCTTGGAGTTAGAGGCCATTTAGAAGAGATCCGTTGCAGGGGACAGCACTGTGATATAGCGGATGCCTGCAGTGCAGGCGTTGAATATGGGCGCCAGTTTGAATCCCAGCTGCTCCACTTCTGATCCAGCTCTCTGCTGTGGCCTGGGAAAGCAGTGGAAGATGGCCCAAGTCCTTGGGCTCCTGCACCTGCATGGGAGACCCAGAAGAAGCTCCTGGCTCCTGGCTTCAGATCAGTGCAGCTCTGGCCATTGTGGCCAACTGGGGAGTGAACCAGCAGATGGAACTCTCTCTCTCTCTCTCTCTCTCTCTCTCTCTGCCTCTCCTTCTCTCTGTAACTCTGACTTTCAAAAAATTAATAAATAAATAATTTTTAAATGCATGGTCATTCCCGCATTTTTAAATAAAGTGTAGTTACCTCTTACTCCCTGCTTTGTATTTGATTACTGCTGTGTTAGAGTCATTAGGCAGTTTTGTGTGATTTGTATTTCTTCTGGAAAATAATTTTCTGTGGAACTTCAGAGGTATTATCTCTGGGTTGCGCATAATATTATCTCATAATTAATTTGGCCTCTTCCTTATGTCTAGTTACACCTGAAGTTATGAGGTGTGTGTGTGTTCTGTGTTATTCCCTTATCAGACTTAGATTTTTCCTTGTCATTCCTATGTTTTGGTTTTCATTTGATTATTTTATAACAGACTAATTTCAGTTTTATCCTCAAATATTCCTACTTCCCATGTGCTTGGAATTGTTTGCTCCTTTTCATCATTTCTGAAGTTGACTATTTTTGTTAATATTCTTGTAATTATAAAATCACAAAACTAGGGGCTGGCTCTGTGGCATAGCAGGCTAGGCCTCTGCCTGTGGTGCCGGCATCCCATATGGGTGCCAGTTCGTGTCTGGCTGCTCCTCTTCTGATCCTGCTCTCTGCTGTGGCCTGGGAAAGCAGCGGAGGATGGTCCAGGTTCTTGGGCCCCTACAGCCTTGTGGGAGACCTGGAGGAAGCTCCTGGCTCCTGGCTTTGGATCAGCCCAGCTCCTGCCATTGTGACCATTTGGGGAGTGAACCAGCAGATGGAAGACCGCTCTCTCTGTCTCTCCCTCTCTCTCTGTCTTTAACTCTACCTCTCAAACAAAGAAACAAAATTTTAAAAAAAATTTACAAAGTTAGTTTAATGGGATACATTATTCTGAGTATCCCTTTAACTGTATATCAACATTTATACCTAATGGCAACATTTCTACTAACTTACAGGGTTTTTAGTTGGAATGCCATTGTGGCGCAGCTGGTTGGGCCACCATTTGTAACACTGGCATATGATATGAATGCTGGCTCTTGTCTGGGCTGTGCTTCCAATCCAGCTCCCTGTTAGTGTGTGTGAGAGGGCCGTGGAAGACAGCGTGAATGCTTGTGCCCCTGCCACTTACACATCCAGGAAGACCTGGATGGAGCGCCAAGTACTAGGGCCCTAGATTTGGCCTGACCCTGCTCTGGCCATTGCAGCTGTTTGGGGGGTGAACCACCTGATGCAAAATCTCTCTGTCTCTCCCTTTCAAAGAAATAAATAAATAAATCTTTTTTTTTTAAAAGAAGAAAAGTAGTGATAACAACAACAAAAGATGTTTAAAAAAGAGTTTTTAGGGGTCAGTGCTGTGGCACAGTGGGTTAAGCCTCTGCCTGGGGCGCTGGAATCCCATGTGGGTTCCAGTTCGAGTCCCAGTTGCTCCACTTCTGATCCAGCTCTCTGCTGTGGCCTGGGAAAAGAGTGGAAGATGGCCCAAGTGCTTAGGCCGCTGCATCCATGTGGAAGACACGGAAGAAAATCCTGACTCCTGGCTTCAGATCAGCCCAGCTCCAGCTGTTGCAGCCATTTGGGAAGTGAACCAGTGGATGGAACACCTGTCTCTCTGTTTCCCTCTCTCTGCCTATAACTTTGCCTTTCAAATAAATAAATAGACCTTTAAAAAATTTTTAAATAAAGTTTTTTGATAATTTACAGAGTGATGTTAAAAATTTCTTCTTTGAGACACAGAATTATGTGATTCTTCATTAATTCCAAGTAGTTAAGATTGTTTTGTTATTATTATTATTATATTATTATTATTAGGAAGGGTTACTCAACTTTGTGGATCTGGTTTATCACTTACCTTTTGGATAATATTCCTGTAAAACCTCTTTTTTGGAGAATTTTTCCAGTTTTTAAACAAATTGTTGGCAGGTTAACAACTGACATTTATAAATGTTTCACTGATTAAACTCATAATTAAATGCTCTCTGGACAGTACAAAAGTCTCTCTGTTTGAACTTACTGATTACACAAGTATACTTCTGAGAGTTACTCGGGAAAAAATGGCATTAAAAGATGAGCAGAAGGGCGGGAGTTTGGCCTGGTGCTGAGGGTGCCGGTGAAGAGGCCCGCATCCCACACTGCAGCGCCTGGGTTGGACACCTGCTTCTGGCTCCTGACTCCAGCTTCCTGCCAACACGCCCCCAGGAGGCAGCAGGTGACAGGGCAAGTGACTGGGCTGGCCTGAGTCTCTGGCTCCTAGCCTCAGCCAGCCTAGTTCTAGCAATTGTGGGCATTCAGGAAGAGAACCCGCAGATGGGAGCACTCTCCCCCTCTCCCCTTCTCTCTCTGTCTGCCCATTTTTCTGGCTAGCAAATAAATAAAAATTTCAAAATGATGTGGGAAAAAATGATATGTAGATTTTGGTGCCAGAGACTTTGAAATCCATGCATTTTTTTCATAATACACATTTTCATAATTTCATAGTACACATTTTGAAGACCGTTTTTATGCATGGATTCCAAACTTTTTGCACCAAAATAAGCATGTTTTTAATTCCATTTTCATTGAACTTTTTGTAAAAGATTTATTTATTTATTTGAAAAGCAAAGTTTCAAAGAGGCAGGGAGAGAGAGAGAGGTCTTCCATCTGCTGGTTCACTCCCCAGATGGGGACAATGGTCAGAGCTGTGCCAATCTGAAGCCAGGAGCCAGGAGCTTCTTCCCAGTCTCCTACAAGGGTGCAGAGGCCCAAGGACTTGGGCCATCTTCTACTGCTTTCCTAGGCCAAAGCAGAGAGCTGGATCAGAAGTGGAGCAGCCAGGACTCAAACTGGCACCCAAATGGGACGCCGGCACTGCAGGCGGTGGCTTTACTGGCTATGCCATGGCTCCAGCCCCTTCATGAATTTTTAAAAGTATCTTCATATCATTAAAACCTCACAACCTTACCCATTTTTTGGTCAACTGATCCACATGATTCACAAAGCAGCCTATTAACATATTCCACCAGGAACAAGAAGCACGTTGATAAGATTTACTGTCCATTTGAAGGTTGTGCTTGTGAACTTAAAACAAAGCAGAAAACACTTGCTTATTAGGGACAGATACAGAGGAGGCCACAGACTGGCTCAATTACGGCCTGGGTTCTGCTGGATGAATACAACCAAGCAGGCAAGAGGTGGATGCTGTAAGGGGACAGACTGGGAGCTGGCCTTGTAAAACTCCAGTGTGGAATCACAGGCAGGAAGGAGTCAGGAGAGAGTGAAAAGTGATGGGTTTATTGGGCTGGGGGTAGAGCAAGTGGACTGGACAGGAGGAATGAGGCAGTCACTAGAGACGATTCCCTAGAATACACAGTGCAGCAACTTGGAGAAGGCCCAAGGTGCAATCATTAAGATAGGCGGAGGTGGAGCTGCAGTACAATTAATAGAGGTGAGGGTATAGAAGGAAAAGTGCAAGGAAATCATGCAGGCACAGACTGGAGCCTCTAAGAATGAATGAGGGGATGGGAATTCCTCAAACAACTCTGGAGGCTGGCACTGTGGCGTAGCCGCTAAAGCAGCTGCAGCACCAGCAACCCATGTGGGCGCTGCTCCACTTCCTATCCAGCTCCTTGTTAATGAGCCTGGGAAAGCAGTAGAAGATGGCCCAAGTGCCTGGGCCCCTGCACCCATGTGGGAGATCCAGAAGAAGCTCAAGGCTCCTAGCTTTGGATCAGCTCAGCTCCAGCCATTGCAGCCATCTGGGAAGTGAACCAGAGGATGGAATATTTCTCAGTTTCTGTATTTCCCTCTATCTCTTTAACTCTGCCTTTTGAATAAAATAATCTCTCTCTCTTTTTTTAAAGAGTGATTTCTTTATTTGAAAGACAGAGTTACAGTGATAGAGATGGAGGAAGGGAGAGAGCGAGAGAGAGAGAGCACTTCCAAATGCTGGTTCACTTCCCCAGATGGCTGCAATGGCTGATGTTGGACCAGGCTGAAGCCAGGAGCCAGGACATTCATCTGGGTCTCCTACATAGGTGACAGGAGCCCAAGCACTTGGGTCATCTTCCACAGCCTTCTTAGCCACATTAGCAGGGAGCTGGACCAGAAGTGGAGCATCCGGGACTTGAATCAGCTGAGGCTTGACCCACAGCACCTCAACCTTGGCACCAGGCAGAACTTTTATAAATAGAAAGCTTTACTTTTGTGTGTGTGTGTGTGTGTGTGACAGGCAGAGTTAGACAGGGAGAGAGAGAGACAGACAGAAAGGTCTGCCTTCCGTTGGTTCACCCCCAAATGGCCACCATGGCCAGCGCGTTGCACTGATCCGAAGCCTGGAGCCAGGTACTTATCCTGGTCTCCCATGCGGGTGCAGGGCCCAAGCACTTGGGCCATCCTCCACTGCACTCCTGGGCCACAGCAGAGAGCTGGCCTGGAAGAGGGGCAACCGGGACAGAATCCGGCGCCCCGACCGGGACTAGAACCCGGTGTGCCGGCGCCGCAAGGCGGAGGATTAGCCTAGTGAGCTGCGGCACCAGCCCAGATTTACTTTTTTAAAGTCAAATTGCAGTTTTTAACAAAATCAAAGCTGCATTTGATTTTTTCTTTGTTTTAAAGATGTATTTATTTATTTAAAAGTCAAAGTTACACAAAGAGAGGCAGAGAGAGAAAGAAGTCTTTCATCGGCTGGTTCACTCCCCAGTTGGCCGTAATGGCCGGAGCTGCGCCGATCTGAAGCCAGGAGCCAGGTACTTCCTCCTGGACTCCCATGCGGGTGCAGGGACCCAAGCACTTGGGCCACAGCAGAGAATGGGACTGGAAGAGGAGCAACAGGGACTAGAACCCGGGGTGCTGGTGCTGGTGCTGCAGGCGGAGGATTAACCAAGTGAGCCACAGCGCTGGCCCTTCTCTTTCAGTTCTTAGATACCCATGTAAAGTGTCCGTTGTGAATTTAACACGCATACCTTATCCATAACTACAAATTTCACCCTTTCACCTAGTAACACAGAAGATTCAAAATGCTGCACTGGATAAAATGATTTCAACTGCTCATTTTCTAGAAAATATTCAGAGAAAAGGTTTTTAATGGGGACACTCTGGACCTGTTAATTGGAATCATCTTGCCGGAAACTGTTCTGCCTCAATCCTACAAAGCCTTACACATTTTTTAGATAAAGATGTATTTATTTATTTGAAAGGCAGAGACACAAAGAGAGAAGGAGAGAAAGATAAAGAGATCTTCCACCTGCTGGTTCACTTCCCAATGGGAAGTTTCAGAAAATGAAAGAATGACTCTCACAGCTGAATGTCCAGCACATTAAGGGGCTGAGTGATTGCCATCCGGGAAAACAGATGTGACCAAAGTATTTGCAAAGTAGTAACTCAAGGGGCAGGTGTTATGCTGCAGATTAAGCCAAAGCTTGGGACACCCATATTGCATAACAGAGTGCCTGGTTAAAGTCCTGGCTATTCCATGGTTCTGATCCAGCTTCCTGCTAATACTCCTCGAAGACAATTGATGGTGGCCCAAATATTCGCCACCCACCTGGGTGACCTAGACAGAGCTCTTGGCTCCTGGATTTGGCTTGGCCCAGCCCTAGCTGTTGCAGGCATTAGTGTGATAAACCAGCAGATGGGAAATCTCTCTCTCTCTCTCTCTAATTCTGCCTTTCAAATAAATAAATAAATAAATAAATCTTCTAAAAATATAGTAACTTGGGGCCGGCACTGTGGTACAGAGGGTTAAAGCCCCAGCCTGCAGCACTGGCATCCCACATGGGCACTGGTTCGAGTCCCGGCTGCTACATTTCCAATCCAGCTCTCTGCTGTGGCCTTGGAAAGCAGTAGAAGATGGCCCAAGACTTGGGCCCCTGCACCCACATGAAGAAAGCTGCTGGCTCCTGGCTACGAATTGGCTCAGCTCTTGCCGTTGCAGTCACTGGGGAGTGAACCAGCAGATGGAAGACCTCTCTCTCTCTCTCTGCCTCTACCTCTCTCTGTAACTCTTTCAAATAAATAAAATAAATCTTTAAAAAAATTTTAAAAATATAGTAACTTGAAAAATTCTGGATCTACTAAACCTGGACTGAATCAATGTTAATGGTTTGATAGAAAGATGATGTCACTGAATTAGAACCAGTGGTTACATTTTGACCCAATGTGAGACAAATAATTTAGAAATTTTGTAACATTTTTAAGCACACCCATTCCTATGCCCTGGATACAGGTCTGTGTGTCTATTTATTTGAAAGTTCCTTGTATTAGCTATACACTTGTCTGAGAACAGATTTGCCTCATTTTTTTCCTGCTACTTAAATGCCTGCCTATGAGGACATCTGTGTGGATAGATTTAAAAAAGAAAATGTTCTTCATTGACTTCTGGTAAACTTTAAAACATTATGTAATTTATCCGGATAAAATCAGCAGTGCTTTAACATTAAAACCATCCTTAGTTATTGTGTTAGACTTCTTTGGCCATGGGTTATTTGTTTCTAGAGCGTTTTCATGGAAGTGAACCTGACTCATTTTAAGCACGTATACATAGACACACACAATCCCATAAAACATCATCACCAACAACAGCACAGAAAGCAAAATTTATTAAAAGGACTCCGGGGTATCTAAGGGAATCCAGACAGGAGTCGAGTCCAGCTTCTGGGAGGGCCAGGACGGGCACCTGGAAAGGAACCAGAACATTCTCTCTGTCCCCTTCTGCCCTCCGGCGCGGCTGCTCCATCTGCTCTTGCTGCAGTGACGTAGTCTCGGCTCCTGAGTTGACATAGTAATTTATAGCTTCTCTATACGGCATTGGGCCCATTGCATTTCCAGGACAAGCAGAAACTGTCTCCATGCCCAGTACAAAACTTTGGAGAATCCGATTGGCTTCCATTGGATCAGCCAATGCAATGCCACCAGGCTCCCTGCCTTGCTGAGGGGCCCCTCTCCCTCGAGGAGGCTCCTACAGTGTGTGTGTGTGTGTGTGTGTGTGTGTGTCTATTACTACTTCAAGAACTTACCCGTTAGGGACTAGCATTATGGTGCAGCAGGTTAAATCTCTGCCTACAACAGTGGCATTCCATATGGGCGCCGGTTTGAGTCCCAGCTGCTCCACTTCTCATCCAGCTCCCTGCTAATGTGCCTGGAAAAGCAGTGGAGGATGACCCAAGTGCTTGGGTCCCTGTGCTCACATGGGAGACCTGGATGGAGTTCCACGTTCCTGGCTTGTTGCAGCCATCTGGGGAGTAAACCAGTGGATGGATGAGCTCTCTCTAACTCTGCCTTTCAAATGGATAAATTAAAAAGAAAAACCTCATCTATGTCAGTTAGTTATAACAAATACAGGTACACTGAGATCATGCCCAGAGTTACAGTTTTGGAAGGAAAAAAAGAATTTCTAGATCAGGAATTCCTGGACTATTAGATTTCACCTGTCAATTTAACATTTTAAAAGACAAAATTGGGAGGACTCGTGGCTTTCACTGCTTTCTGGTTTGCCAGGTAAACACATGAACTCAAACATACTGCTCTAGAGTATTATTATTTACAAGAATTACAAGAGGTTTTCTCTTCTTAACACGAAAGAGAAAGACAATCTCGGAGCAAAGGACCATTTTCTAAGAAAGGCCATCCGGCTTCTCCTTCTGACAGGCTGTCCTTTCTCTTCCCATTTGGCTTTTGACCCAGGAAAACTTTTCATGGGTTTGGAGAACGCATTTGGTAACCACCATTCCAGGTTACAAGATCTAAGACTGAGTTGGCAAACCAAGTTTGTTTGCCTATTTTGTCTGAATTTGTGAGTCAATTAATACACGGAAGGTTGCATTTTGATGAGAAAAAAAAAACTAATAGGAATTATTGACTGGAAAGATGACTTTTGGAAAAGGATGAGCTTATTGATTCAAGGAAAAAGTCCAGTGTGACAGTTTCATGTAAGCAGTCTTCGCCCAGAATACTAATGGCCCTCCATAGTAAAGGGTTACGGTATGCTATATTAACAAACAAACTAGCTTGCTATTCAAAGCACTGAAGAACTTTATCAATTTATTTCTGGTTATAAACTGCCTGACAGGCAACTGGAGCAGCTGTTCCGTTTCAGGAATCTCATTTCCACAAGGTCTATAACTCTTTGGTTTGCTTGGGCTTTAAGGTAATAACTTGTGTATGTTTAATGTTGCCTTTTTATTACCTGAATAGGTAGACCAGCAAAGTAATAAATACATTTGTTGTCTTCCAATGTTTTGGTTCACTTTTATTATTTATTTGAGAGCAGGGCTGTGGCGGGAGAGAGGAGAGAGCAAGCGAGTGCTCCCATCTATTTCAGGCCCCAGATTCCTACAACTGGGACTGGAGTTGGGAGCCAGGAACTCAATCTAGATCTCCCATGGGTGGCAGGAACCCAACCACCGGAGGCATCACTGCCCCTAGGGAGCTGGAACCAGCAGCTGGTTCGGAGGGAACCTAGGTGCTCTGATACGGGACACGAGCGCCCTCACCGGCCCTGTCTGCCTCTTGTTCACTCTTATATGACAAGTGTCCCTCCCTCTGTCCAGTCACCACTTTTACAGGAGATGTTTTTGAAGGTTTAGGCCAACCTATTAGCAGTCTCTGCTTCTGCCCTTGTTTCTGTCACTTCTTTACCCTGATCACCTCACTACAGATCTTCCTGGCTCAGCTGTCTGGAGGCTGACCAGGCACGATTTGAATCTTCTGTGATTGGAAATGGGAGATCAATTACACCAATGGAACATTCTATTGGAATCACGACTTCATCCAGTGCTATGTGGCCAGAATTTAAGAACCGAGAACAACGTGAGTATAACGGAAGGCAAATGTTAACTCTTCTGCTAACTGGAGGAAGATGTTGGAAGGTGTTCTCAGCCCTGAAGCTGGGTCCCAGTGGATGGATCTCAAATCCAACAGAAGACACACAGACAAGAGGCAGAGGCGGATAAAATAGAATTTCCTGGACAGTTTGGGACTTTCTGCTTCAATTTAGAATTTAGATCCCAGTGAGGTTTATTATTATTATTTGAGAGGCATACACACACATACAGAGAGTAAGTTCTCATCTGCTGGTTCACTCCATAAACACCCACAATGGCCAGAGATGGGCCAGGCTGAAGCCAGGAGACAGGAACTCAATCCATTCTCTCACACAGGCGGCAGGGACCCAACTACTTGCTGCTTTCCAGGGTTGACACTGGTAGGAAGCTGGGACTGGAACCTAAGCTTTTTTTTTTTTTTTTTTTTTTGACAGGCAGAGTGGACAGTGAGAGAGAGACAGAGAGAAAGGTCTTCCTTTGCCGTTGGTTTACCCTCCAATGGCCGCTGCGGCTGGCGCACTGCGCTGATCCGATGGCAGGAGCCAGGTACTTATCCTGGTCTCCCATGGGGTGCAGGGCCCAAGGACCTGGGCCATCCTCCACTGCCTTCCTGGGCCACAGCACTCTTACATGGAACAGTGGTCTGTTTT
Organism: Oryctolagus cuniculus; assembly: GCF_964237555.1. Classification (NCBI taxonomy): domain Eukaryota; kingdom Metazoa; phylum Chordata; class Mammalia; order Lagomorpha; family Leporidae; genus Oryctolagus; species Oryctolagus cuniculus. Next base: position 12,198,606 of record NC_091435.1, read on the forward strand.
CTGAGTTATTTTATTTGAAAGGCAGAGTTATGGAGAGGGAGAGAGATCTTCCACTTGCCAGTTCACTCCCCGAATGGTCGCAGCAGCCAGGACAGGGCCAGGTCGAAGTCAGGAGCTTCTTCCCAGTCTCCCACACGGGTGCAGGGCCCCCAAGGACTTGGGCCATTTTCTGCTGCTTTCCCAGGTGCATTAGCAGGGAGCTGCATGGGAAACAGAGCAGCTGGGAGCTGAACTCGCACCCATATGGGATATGCCAGCATAGCAGGTGGCAGCTTTACCTGTTATGCCACAGCACCGGCCACTGGAGGATCTATCCTTGGGCAGATAAGAGGACACCAGAGCAAGCTCTTCGCTGGGTTTTGGGACAGAAAAAGGGGTGAGAGGCAGGAGAGCAGCAGGTCAGAGAGATTTTGGTTTCCCTCGGCATGTCAAAGTGCCATGTTTTATGGTATTGTTTTCTGAGCCCTGGCAACAGCAAGACTGGAAACAACCTAAACACCAATTTTTATGGGATTGTTTAAATTACACCACAGCACAATGCCATAATCGGTGACTCCGCAGCTGGGTAAAAGAACGAGGCAATGGTCTAGGCACAGAGAGGCTGGCCCCATCTCCAGCCTCCAAGCTATGGTAGGCTAGGAATGTGCTGTTTTCACACCATCTGTATAAAAAGGAGAACTAACGTAAACTACCCGTGCAGGGCAGGTGTTATGGCACAGCTGGGTTAAACCACCATTTGGGATGCTCGAATCCCAGTACCAAAATGCCTGGTTTGGGGCCAGCGCTGTCGCGTTGTGGGCTAAGCCTCCACCAGCAGCACCGGCATCCCATATGGGCGCTGGCTGGAGTCCTGGCTGCTCCTCTTCCGATCCAGCCCTCTGCTGTGGCCTGGGAAAGCAGTGGAAGATGGCCCAAGTGCTTGAGCCCCTGCACCTGAGTGGAAACTGAGAATAAACTCCTGGCTCGTGGCTTCAGCTCAGCTCAGCTCCAGCCTTACGGTCATTTGGGGAGTGAACCAGCGGAGGGAAGACCTTTTTCCCTCTTGTCTATAACTCTACCTCTCAAATAAATATTTTTTACAAAATGCCTGGTTTGGGCCCCGCTTCCTCTTTCCGCTTCTTACCCAGCTGTCAGCTAACGCGCCTGGAACACAGGCCATGGTTCCGTACTTGGGTTCCTAGAGGCGCACAGCGCGGAGACCTGGGCGGAGTTCCTGGCTCCCGACCCTGCCGCCCTGACTGCCGTGGGTACTTGGGGGAGTGAACCAGGGGATGGAAAAGCTCTCCTCTGCCTCTCGTACCATGTCCCCGGCGGGTCCCAAGAGACGGGGAGCCCCGAGGCTTCCACGCGCACGTGGCCTCTCCCCGCTGCACCGTCTGAACGCCCACGCACAGGTGCACTGCCGAGGGGGCTCTGGCTGTGCTGTGGCGCAAACCTCACGGCGGTCACCCCCATTCCCACCCGGGTCGGTGTTGCTTCCGGGAGTCACCGGCCCTCGACAAGGGCTGAGCCGCTGAATCGCCAGCACCTGGCATGTCCAAGGTCTGAACGCGCTCTGCAGGTGGACAGCAGTAGAGAGACCAAGTATCACTGCGTAGGGTCCCCAGCCCACCTTCTGCCCGCGGCTCCCCGCCCCTCCGCTCTATCCGCCCGGCCCAGCGCTTGGCGGGAGGCTTGCCGCACGTGACCTCTCCCGGTGGGCGCCGAGGACGCACGTCTGAGACCTGGAGGCGGAGGCCCCTCTACCCTCTGATCTCTATGATCCTCTTTGTGACCCGTCGAACCACCCCGGAGTCCCCCAGAATTCCTTGCCAATAGCCTTCCACGCCGACAGAGGGCAGTGAAGCGACCTGACGTGGTTCCTTTTGTGTCCGCGAGCGTCGCCGTGCGCGCTCCCTCCGTAAGAAAAGGCGAGGGGGGCGTGGCCGGGGCGCGCATGCGCCTGCGCGCTCGCTGGGGGCGCCGAAGCCGGAGAGAAGGCCGGCGTCGTGGGTTCCGCGCGTGCGCCGTCGCGAGCTTGGCTCCGCCTGGGCCGCCGTGCGGGAGCGGGTGTGTGACCGCCGAGGAGGGCTGCGGGGATGTTCCGAAAGGCCCGGCGGGTGAACGTGCGCAAGCGGAACGACTCGGAGGAAGAGGAGCGGGAGCGGGATGAGGAGCAGGAGCCGCCGCCGCTGCTGCCGCCCCCGGGCACCGGCGAAGAGCCGGGCCCGGGCGGCGGCGGCGGCGACAGAGTCCCCGGGGGGGAGTCGCTGCTGGGCCCCGGGCCGCCGCCGCCGCCTGCGCTGGCCCCGGGCCCCGGGGCTGAGGCTGGCGGCGGCTTCCCTGGCGGTGCGGAGCCTGGCAACGGGCTGAAGCCGCGCAAGAGGCCTCGCGAGAACAAAGAGGTGGCCCGGGCCAGTCTGCTGAGCTTCCAGGACGAGGAGGAAGGTAACGCCGCGCCCCGGCCCCCCAGCCCGCATCCTCGTTTTCTCGGGGCGCAGCCCCTGCCCGCTCGCCTCCGGCCTGCTGCAAGGGCCGAGGACGCGTTCCCGCGCTGGCCCGGGCCTTGCTTGCGCCCCGGGGCCCAAATGTGTGCGATGCCGGGCTGGTCAGGGGGACGATCGAGCGGCCCGGCCTCTTGGCCGCTGTGTGTTTGGGGGTGACAGGGCCCTCCACCCCGTGTCCTCCTGGCCCGCGCAGCGAGCCCTGGGCACGTCCCCGTGCCCGCGCAGGCCGCGTTCGTAACGAGGCGTTCTCGGTCTGGGAGCCGCGGTCCGGAGCTGGCCGCTGTGGTTCCGGGCCGAGTCGGCGGGGGTCGCAGGTGTCAGCGTGCAGGGGAGCCGATGTGACAGGGAAAGGAGGCAGGTGCACCGATGCATGGCGAGCGGCCAGGCCGCGTTCGCAACGAGGCGTTCTCGGTCTGGGAGCCGCGGTCCGGAGCTGGCCGCTGTGGTTCCGGGCCGAGTCGGCGGGGGTCGCAGGTGTCAGCGTGCAGGGGAGCCGATGTGACAGGGAAAGGAGGCAGGTGCACCGATGCAGGGCGAGCGGCCAGGCCGCGTTCGTAACGAGGCGTCCTCGGTCTGGGAGCCGCGGTCCGGAGCTGGCCGCTGTGGTTCCGGGCCGAGTCGGCGGGGGTCGCAGGTGTCAGCGTGCAGGGGAGCCGATGTGACAGGGAAAGGAGGCAGGTGCACCGATGCAGGGCGAGCGGCCAGGCCGCTTTCGCAACGAGGCGTCCTCGGTCTGGGAGCCGAGGTCCGGAGCTGGCCGCTGTGGTTCCGGGCCGAGTCGGCGGGGGGCTGGCAGGTGCACCGACGCCGGGCTAGCGGCCGGGCTGTAGCTTTCGGACCTTAAGGATGAGGCTGCAGTCTTTTTACTTCCGGACCACTAAAGTGCGTTTAACCCGATTCAGTCCATGTTCACGAAGAAGAAAATTTTAAGTCTCTGTCCGCTGGGTTCCAGATGCTCCCGTGTTTGGAGTAGGGTAGGCTCTTTTGTTGTTGTTGTTGTTATTTTGTTTGCATTTTCTTTTTGGATGTACGGGCCGCTTGGTGGTGTTTTGTTCTTGGTTTTTTAAAATTTCCGCTCAGAGAAGGTGGTGGGGGCAGCACCAGAATTGATTGAAAAAGTGAGTCGTGCTCAGCCGGGCTTTGAAGGAGCCGTGTCTGATGCAGCCGGAGTGGCTGGGTTGGTTTCAGATACTTTGTTTCAGATCCCTTAATGACTTTGTGGTCTGTTAGTTTTGGAAACATTTTGAAGGAGTTGTTTTCCCTTCCTAAAACAGACGGTCTAAGGACAGCTACAGGACCCGGGAAAATTTTGTGAAGTGACGTGTGTTATGCTTTTAGGTCTCCAGACCTTACCTTAGGTTGACTTAGGAAGTTGACCTGTTTCTGCGGGTCTGTGGCAGACTTGACAAAGGCTCCCGGCTATGTAACGATTTTGGAGTTTGAGCGTATATTTGGAAGATTTGGGCTGAACAGCACATAGGATCGTGTGGAGAAAGGGAAAACATGTTCCGAGAGTGGTCACTACAGACTTCATTTAATTTCTTTTTTTAAGAAAATGAAGAAGTTTTCAAAGTGAAGAAATCAAGTTACAGCAAAAAAATAGTAAAGTTGCTCAAAAAAGAATATAAAGAAGATCTTGAAAAGTCGAAGATTAAGACCGAACTCAACTCATCAGCCGACGGTAAGTACCAGCCTGGGATTCTTGTGGCAGAAATGAGAGCTTTTTCTCGCCGATCTCCTGGGTTTACGGTGAACTCAGGTTCACGCCGGGTCGGGCACAGTTCCCTGGTCAGTTCTGAGACAGTTCTTTGTGAGCCGTTTTAGAGAATGGTGCCTCTGGAATGTTTGCGCTCCCGTGGCTGAGTCTAAACCTGCCCCGGTTCCCCTACCAGGCTCCACACTCTCGTTGAGCAGAGGTTTCCCATTTCGCCACTAGACACCGCTGATTCCTCTTTGAAGGCGTGCCGCGCAAATTCCTGCGCTTGGATTTCATAGAGAAACACTTAGGTTGGTTTGGTGGTATTTGCACCTTTGTTTAATTCCCAAAGAATTCTTAGGAAAGCCCGGAGGTCGTTGTTGGCAACCCCACCCCCTAGCAGCCCAGTCTGAATGGACAGAGCCTCATCTCAGAACCCAAGCGTACCTTCGTAAGCAGTGGTTTTGTCTTTAGGAAAGTGAATCCATTATGAAATGCCATGGTCTGAGTTACTCTTTTTTTTTTTAAACAGAATATTTTTAATAGACACATATTTACATGAGCGTATTAGACAAAGCTTCTTGACCTTCTTTCAAACTGTATGTCCAATTCATCACATAATTCTGTTCTTGTTTTTTTTTTTTTTTTAAGATTTATTTATTTATTTGAATGTCATAGTTACACATAGAAGGAGAGACAGACAGAGAGAGGTCTTCTATCCGCTGTTTCACTCCCCAGTTGACCCCAACGGCTGGAGCTGTGCCAATCCAGAGCCAGGAGCTTTCCTCCCGGTCTCCCACACGGGTGCAGGGGCCCAAGCACTTGGGCCATCCTCCACTGCTTTCCCAGGCCACAGCAGAGAGCTGGATTGAAAGTGGAGCAGTCAGGACTCGAACCAGTGCCCATATGGGATGCCAGCACTACAGGCCGGGGCTCTAACCTGCTGCACCACAGCGCCAGTCTTCTGAGTTATTCTTATACAAATAATCTAGGGAAAACTATTTGATGGAATTAAAGATAGAGTTGGTGTCTTCCGGAGTCTTACCTGCTGGTTTGATGTGAGGGAGCATGGCCTCCTTCCAAATCTGCAGTCCCGTGGAGGCGGCATCACGCAAGTGTGCGCTCGGGCTCCTTCCGAGGGGTCCCAGGGGTAACTGCACTCTTGTTTTCCGAGGAGGGAAGAGCACTTGATAAAAAAAGTGGTGCTTGAAGTGGGGTCCTCGATAAGGTTCTAGAACACAAGCATGAAGGTGTGGGGGCTGCCATCCAGGATCAGAATGACCAGAATTGTTTTTGGGGAAGGGGGCATAAAGGAGACCAGGCCAAAGCGGGTGATTGCTGAAGGAAGTGTAAGAAGCTTAGCGTGAAAGACATGTTGCGGACAGGCTGCACAGGGTGTCGAATGCAGTGAGGGGTTGCAGTCGCTGCTCCTGGCTTGCCCAAGAGGCCATGACAGATGTGTTTGGAACCTTCACCTGGTGTTAAGGTGCAGCGTAGTTGGAGGCCTGAAGCTGTTTAAATTCAACCAGCTTAGATACATCTGAGACTTCCTGATTCAGGAGGAGATTGTGGATGGGCCAAAAATATTTGTTGGTGTGGGAGAAGAAATGGAAAGAAAGAGAAAACATTCCAAGAGAGGAATTGAAAGGCTTGATGAGTGGTTTTGCTAGTGGATATTTATTTAAGTCAAAATTTGAGCTTTTTTGGCAGATGACTGAAAATAATTATGTGTTGGATGTAGAGATAAGGAAGGCAAGTAGGAGAAATAATATTTTCGGAGGAATTTATCTCAGAGTCTAGAAAACTGCCTCATTTGTCTCAGAATTTTTGAAAACCACTTGTGGGGCCAGTGCATCCCATACAGGTGCTGGTTCGAGTCCAGGCTGCTCCACTTCCAGTCCAGCTCTCTGCTAGTGGCCTGGGAAAAGCAGTGGATGATGAACTGAAGTCTTTTAAAAAAAATTCTTGGAGTGGGCACTGTGGTGTAGTAGGGTAAGCCTCTGCCTGTGGTGCCTGCACCCTGTGTGGGTGCTGGTTCAAGTCCCGGCTGCTCCTCTTCCCACCCAGCTCTCTCCTTATGGCCTGGGAAAGCAACAGAAAATGGCCTAAGTGCTTGGGCCCCTGCACCCACTTGGGGAGTGAACCAGTGGATGGAAGACCTTTCTCTGTCTGTCCCTCTCTCTCTGTAACTCTGCCTCTCAAATAAATAGATAAAAATATTTATGTAGGATGAGATAGTATAGAAAAGTGATGAAAATTGACAATTGAAAAGGCCTGTTGTTGTTGTCATCATTTCTACTCGGTGCTGTGAAGCAGTTTCATTACCCAATTCAAAATCCAGAAACCTTCCTTCCTCTAACTCTCCTCAGGCAGAGACATAGAGGCTTCAAACCACGAGCAGACTGGCTAGAACCAGCCACTGTGTGACATTCCTAAAATGATGAATTCATTCCTTAACTTGAATTTGAGTGAAAACAGCCAGTGAACAGTTGGAAATGCAGATTTAGATCCATGTCTTAGAAATGTACTTAAAAGCGGATGTTATGGATGGAGTGGTATAAAGGAGATAGCACTTAGAACCAGACACTTCGACCCTGCACTTAGCCCACAGAAGGAATAGGAGAAGAGTCACTAAAGAGATAAAAAGAGTTAGAAACGTCAAAGAAAGGAAAGCTTCCAAAGACTGTGATCGGCTGTGTGAAGTGGTACCAGAGAGGCAGGAAAAGTGGGGACCAGGGCGGGGCTGTCGGCTGGGTTGCCAGGTTTCTCCTGGGAGGAGAACGCGTGACGGGGAACAGGCCTGTCAGCAGACTGTGCACCACAGGGCTTTGGGGAGGAAGGAGCACCTTTCGCTAAATTGCTCAGAGCAGCAGAGTATCTGGATTAGCTCTGGCCACAAGCCATTGGGTTAGCTGCTGTGCTTAGAATGGGAAAAATCAAAGGTCATTTGCAATAACTGCGACGGGAACACTGGTGACAGGGCCCGTGTTGTGGCACTGGAGTCAAGCTGCTGACTGCGGTGCCAGCATCCCATGTGAGCGCCAGTTCAAGTCCCAGCTGCTCTATTTTCCATCCAACTCCCTGCTGATGCGCCTGGGAGGGCGGCATGGGATGGCCCAGCTGCTTGGGCCCCCACCACCCATGCGGGAGACCCTGCTGGAGTCCCAGGCTCCTGGCTGCGGCCTGGCCCAGCCCTGGATGTTGTGGCCATTTGGGCAGTGAACCAGGGGATATAAGATCTGTGTGTGTGTGACTTTCCCCTTCAAATAATAAATAAATCTTAAAGGAAAAAAAGTTGGTGAGGAAGGAGAAGGCAGCAGGTTCACACTGTTTCTTTGAGAAGTTTGGGAGAGAGTGGAGACTGCAGAGGTGAGGGAGCCTGCCCAGCTTAAGGTCGGTGGGGTAAGTTGTGAGAGCAAGTTTCCTGAAGGTGTGATGAAATCGAAGACAAAGTGGCTGCTTGCGCAAGGTTATTTAGCGTCTCTGTAGAGATATCTGGACAGGTAACATGTGAGTACTAGCGGACATTCAGCCATCACCATGCTTTGGCTTTGCATTTGCTCAGGCGCAAATAAATAGTGTGTGAACTCAAGGAAACAATGAATCTCTTAGAGTCTGCTGGAAATCATTCGTTGTTTGTACATGTCTGATTTAGCATTCTGTTTGTAGTCTATTAAACATTGATTTTGTGTAGATTTAGAGCAGAAGGAAGCAGGTATTTGTAATTCCATCTAACCCTACACCAATAAAGTGAGTTTTAAGATCTTAGATCTTCAGAATGCACTTTATAAGGAAATCTGTGGCTAATGAGAGAAAATGGTGCGTTAAAAAAATTAAAGACTCTAAACTAGAAAGTCCTAAACTTTTATCTCTGGAACTGTTAGTTTAAGGGAGTAGGATACGGGGTTTAAAAAGGAAGAGCTTGGGGCTGGCACTGTAACATAGTAGGTTAAGTCTCCGCCTCCCGTGCCAGCATCCCATGTGGGTGCCAGTTCATGTGCTGGCTGTTTCTTCTGATGCAGCTCTCTGCTGTGGCCTGGGAAGGCAGTGGAAGATGACCCAAGTGCTTGGGCCCTGCACCCACGTGGGAGACCCAGAGGAAGCTCCTGGCTCCTGGCTTCAGATCGGCCCAGCACCTGCCACTGGGGGAATGAACCAGTAGATAGAAGACCTTTCTCCCTCTCCCTCTCCCTCTCCCTCTCTGTCTGTAACTCTGCCTCTCAAATAAATAAATAAAACCAAAAACAAAAAGGTGGGGGAGAACTTCTGAAGCAGTTTTTTGGGAGGGGAACGTGCTAGGAGCACAGTAGAGGAGCATCTTCTCTATTTAGAATAAATGTTTGCTTTCCTCCTTCACCATGTCCATTGTGCCTATTGGGAGTATTATCAAGTTTAGTGCTTCCAAGTAATAACACTTCCGATTTTCTCAAAATTTTTGGAGGGGTTGTGGATTCTGGGGCAGAGAGCAAAATGAAATGTAGTGTAAACCAACGCAGTTTTTCTTTAAGACGTCGTGCTGCTCCTGGACCCGGACAGCAGGAAAGCAATCTTGAAGCAGCCTCAGGAATGGACTAGAGCTGGGAATTGAAGACTTCTCTGTCCACAGGGCAGAACGTGGGCACTGCCCAGGCTCCTTCCTGGTTTACATGTGGTTGTTCTTAGTGCCACACAGCCTCTAACTTGTCTCCGTCCCAATTCCAGATCACTAGAGAGTCTGGTTATCTCTGCTTCAGTTAGAGTCCACTCTATTTTTTTTTTTTTTAAGATTTATTTATTTATTTATCTGAGAGGCAGAGTTAGAGACAGAGAGGGTTTTCCGTTCACTTGTTCACTCCCCCAAACAGCTGCAATGTCTGGAGCTGGGTAGATCTGAAGCTGGGAGTCAGGAGCTTCTTCCGGGCCTCCCCACATGGGTGCACGAGCCCAAGCACTTGGGCTGTTTTCTGCTGCTTTCCCAGACTCTTTAGCAAGGAACTGGATAAGAAGTGCAGCAGCCAGGACTCAAACCTGTGCCCATATAGGATGCTGGTGCCACAGGCAGAGGCTTACCCCACTACACCACAGCGCTGGCCCCTGGATTCCACTCTCTCTCTTTTTTTTTTTTTAAAGATTTATTTATTTGAAAGAGTTATAGAGAGGTAGAGCCAGAAAAAAAAGAGGTCTTCCATCCACTGGTTCACTGCTCAAATGACCGCAACGGCCAGAGATAAGCTGATCTGAAGCCAGGAACTTCTTCTGGGTCTCCCACGTGGGTGCAGGGGCCCAAGGAGTTGGACCATCTTCTGCTTCCCCAGGCCATAGCAGAAAGCTGTATTGGAAGTGAAGTAGCCAGGACGCAAAGCCGGCACCCATATGGGATGCTGTCACTGCAGGCGGGGGCTTTAACCCGCTGCACCACAGTGCTGACCCCAGGATTCCACTCTTAAACACTGAGTTTTGGGAAGGGGATCAGGCTTGCGCAGGTTAAATGTAGCTATCAGGGTCTTTCCTCTTGGATGATGGTGACAGTGGTTATGAGCTAAGACACTAGCCCACGTTTCAGGAAGTGTCCATTACACAGACTCACCTGGTCCATAAGTGTGCTTTGTTCTTAAACTTGAGCTGCCTTGAGTGGGCCTAGTATTTAATGAAATACACACAAAATGAAACAGTGTTTAAAAGGAGTATAAGCATATTTTGAATGTTTTCACTGTGAAGAAATGTTGTGTCTGTGAGGAGACAGAGATATTTCCCCTGATTAGACATTGTTATTCCAGAATTCTGTACAGTTTTTATGGTTGGTTAAGAGCTGAACATTTTTTTTAAAGTGCATGCAGGTACCTGTGGCAGTTTAGAGGAAGAAACAATTCTGATAAGTTGCTAAAGTTTGATAAAATTAACTTGAGTAGGGCCTTGAATGTATCTCTCTGTCCTCTGTATAATTTTTACCTGATTATGTTTCCTGTGCTGTTTTGTATTCCATGCATCAATGTTTTGAGTTTTTTTGCGAACAATGAAAATGATTCAAGCTTTAGTGGATTGATACCGTACAGGAATAAAAAGTACCTTCTTAATTTATGGATTTTATTTTAATCACTACTCAAAAATTTAGGTGAACAACCATTGGACAAAACGGGGCATGTTAAGGACACGAGTCAGGAAGATGGAGTTATCATCGGTGAACCTGGTGAAGATGAAATGGATATGGAAAGTGAGAAGGAGGAAGAAAAACCAAAGGCTGGGGGTGCTTTCTCAAACGCGCTGTCTTCTCTGAACGTTCTCCGGCCAGGTGCGTACTTGCAGTTGTCAGAAGGGAGCTAAACCCTCGACGGGGCTGTGGTTCAGGGAAGTGATGGAGGCAGGCAGTAGCCAGGTGGTGTTTCTTAGGCCATCTCTGAAGCCAGGTTGTTTACACTGTGAGAGCTAGAAGTTTTCCAACCTTCCCATGCTTTCCCCCAATGGCAGTTTTGTCATCAAAGCAGGTGAGACTTCGGGTAAGTGGACAGATAGTCTTAAAGTATTGTTTTTAATGTATGTCTGTACTTTCCATAGAAATAGTTTTCAAATCTGTTCCCTGGCTACTTAGCTTTTTAAGTGCTTAATAGCAAATTTAAATTATAAAGAGGTATTTTTGTGACTCCTGTTAATCTTTATAAAAATTAAAAACTACTCTGTACTAGGGAAGGTGTTATAAATTGTATTCATGCATCACTAGTGGCAGCCTAATTGATACAGTCCTTCTGGGAAGCTGTTTGGAAAAATGTTCTTACCTGGATCCTGTGATTCCATTTCTAGAATTTATCCCGAGGAAAAAATATTTTTATTGCAACATTATTGCAAGGGACAAAATTTGGAAAAAATGTCTAGCAGGAGGAGAAAACCATAGTAATTTTACAGTATATTTACTGGAGGAGCAATTAATGTAGCTATTAAAATGACAGACAAAGGGGCTGGCGCTGTGGTGTAGCAGGTAAAGCCACCACCTGCAGTGCCAGCATCCCACGTGGGTGCTGGTCTGAGTCCTGGCTGCTTCACTTCCGATCCAGCTCCCTGCTATGGCCTGGGAAAGCAGTAGAAGATGGCCTAAGTGTTCGGGCCCCTGCACCTGCATGGGAGACTCAGAAGAAGCTCCTGGCTTCAGATCGGCCCAGCTCTGGCCCTTGTAGCCATTGCGGAGTGAACCAATGGACAGAAGACCTCTCTCACTCTCTACCTCTGCCTCTCTGTAGCTCTGCCTTTCAAATAAATAAATAAATCTTTAAAAAACATGACAGACAAATAGCAGGGCAGTGATTTTTGTTGTGGGCAAAGGCCAATTAATTGGATTGTGTAGTAGATTTTGCTTTATCTAGGGAATGTTGTTAAACCTTTGAAAGTTATGTTTATATAGGAAAACATGGAAAAAAGTATTATGATTATGGTTTAATATGAAGAGCAACTAAGCACAAAATGATATATTTCATATGCTTACAGGTAAACTAAAATATTATTTTCAAGAGGAATGTAATATACATAAAATAGTGCATTTTTAGGGTCATGCAATTGTGGTTATAATTTTTATGTTTTCCAATTTAGTAATATAGTTTCATTACTTTTATTGCCTAAAAAATGAGAAACTGCTTTGATGGTTTTCTTCCTTTCCCTAAAAAATCACATTCTTTTCCTTATATGTTGCCATTAAATAGTTTTCTCAGTTTCCTTAGTGATTTTGTTTCTATTTAAGTGTAATTAAAAATAAAGCAGTTGGATTGCAGACACAGTTTGGGAAGAGGGTGCAAATAATTTCTGTTAAAACATGACTGTGACAGGGCCCAGCGCTGTGGCATAGTAGTTTAATGCCTTCGCCTGCAGCACCGACATCCCTTATGGATGCCAGTTTGAATCCCAGCTGCTCCACTTCCAATCTAGCTCCTTGCTAATGCGTCTGGGAAAGCAATGGAAGATGGCCCAAATGCCTGGGCCCCTGTACCCATGTGGGAGATCCAGAGGAAGCTCCTGGTTCCTGGCTTTGGGTCGGCCCAGCTCCAGCTATTGTGGCCATTTTGGAAATGAACCAGTGGATGGAAGACCTCTTTCTTTGTCTCTGCCTCTCTGTGTCTGTAACTTTGCCTCTCAAATAAATAAATAGATCTTTAAAAAAATCTTCTGAATTCCATGAAAAGAATTACATTCTCTTCATGTTTTCAAGGAAATAGAAACTTTGTGCCCTTGAGACTGCCGTGTGTTATAATTCTTACCATTTTTCCCCAGGAGAAATTCCAGATGCAGCCTTTATACATGCTGCGAGGAAGAAGCGTCAGATGGCCCGGGAGTTGGGGGATTTCACGCCCCATGAAAACGAGCCTGGCAAAGGCCGCCTTGTTCGGGAAGACGAGAATGATGCCAGCGACGACGAAGATGACGATGAGAAGCGCCGTATAGTTTTTTCCGTGAAGGAAAAGTCACAGAGACAAAAAATCGCTGAGGAAATAGGTAACTTGATTTAGTTGGACAGTAAGCGATGTGACTAAGTGTGATTTGATATTACAGTCAAATGAAAGCATTCGTCTAGCTGTTTTGTTGGAGGACTATTCTCGCTTGAGTACAGGTGTCTTGGAATTTTTTTGAGAATTAGCGTGATTGTGATAGCTAATATGTATTGAACGCTTGAGGACTGGCAAGCGTAAATGTCTGTAACCCTCTCAGTATTCTTGGGAGACCCTAGTTTTTGTTCTCCTTGCTGAGCTGGTGCCAAGCTTAGGGAATTTAAGAAACCTCTCCGAGCGTTTAACCATCGCAATACTTCCTGAGGTTTCAAGGGATACTGTTTGTAAGACAGGCACAGTCAGCAGGGTCAGCTGAGAGGAGATTGTAATAGCGATTTTAGTAGCATTGCATTAATAATAATACTTTTGCCCAGTTCTTGTGCAATACCAGGATAGCATCTTTTCCCTCCCTGCTTTGTGTCTCTTACTTACTTGCCGTGGTTGCTCGTGGTTGCAGGTATTGAGGGGAGTGATGATGACGCTCTAGTAACTGGAGAACAAGATGAAGAGCTCAGCCGATGGGAACAGGAGCAGATAAGAAAAGGAATTAATATCCCTCAGGTAAGACCTGAAGAACTAAACCTTACTACTGAAAATCAGAAGAAAAAGCCCCTTTTTGTCTATTTTGTTAAAGTGAAAGCACACCACATTGAATGTTTTCAGTGTGATGAAATCAAGGAAACCACATGAGGCATAGATCCAATAGGCTTCCAGAAGAAACTGTGTGTGCTTTGTTCCTTATACTCAGAATGATGGGAGAATTTACAGTTTCTTAGGTCAGTGTTACTCAGAATGGCCCTTTAACCAACAGCATCAGCGTCAACTAGGAGCTCCTTAGAAATGTAAATTATCGTATACTTTCCTGAGATGTGCAGTCGCAAACTCTGGGAGGAGACCAGCAACCTCGGCTCACCAAGCCCTCCAGCCGACTGTAATGCCCCCTAAAACTGGCAGACCCTGCCTTCAGACGAATGCTGCTTTCCTGCGTGGCTTATCTTTTCTGACCTTAAAAATTCTTTTGAAGAAGATGGATTTCTCAGTAATGTAAAAACTTACTGAGGTAGATGAAAAATGTCTTCGCAAAGAGTTATGACAGTTATTTTATAGAAGTTAAGTACTGCTTATCTACAGTGGAAAAAGTTGATAAACAGAAGATATTTTGGTTAATAGTGTTCTGAGGCAGTTTGCTTGCATGTGGGTGGTGTTAAGAAAATACAGCCCTTGTCTGTAGTCCTGAGGAACAGTGTTTTTCTACTTGCTGAATTCTTTATTTAGTGGAAGGTTAAGCTTGTGATTATAAAGTAAATTGAAAGTCCGTCACTGGAAAAATCAAAAGGAAAAGAAAGGAAGAAGAGAAGGAAGGAGGGTAGGGTGGAAAGTGTCACTATGTTCTTGAAACTGTGTATGAAATACATGAGATTTGTTCCCTTTATAAATTAAGAAATTTTTTAAAACAAAAGAGAAAATAGTGGAATTGTGGTGGTCTATCAGGAGTGGAAGATTGTAGTCTGCCTGCCCGTTTACTCTGTGACCATGGCCGAGTCGTCTGTCCTCCCACAGATAAAATGGTTGTTTTGGATTATTTTTAATGTCACTTCTAAGTCTAAACTTACTGAAATCTGTTTCCTCCGAATTACTAGAAGTAATTGCAGATTCCATCAATCTTACTTTAACTTGATTTTGAAGAATTCTGCAATTTAACTACATACTGTTTGGGAAATGCTTATAGTTTTTGCTGTTAGTTGTTTGCATTTGAACATTTTCACAGTTTTAGCTTCCAGTTTTCATATATATCCCATTTCTTTTCTAGGTTCAAGCAAGTCAGCCCACAGAAGTGAATGTGTATTACCAGAACACTTACCAGACAATGCCTTATGGCTCATCCTATGGCATTCCTTATAGTTACACGGCCTATGGATCGTCGGATGCCAAATCTCAAAAATCAGATAATACAGTCCCTTTCAAAACTCCCAGTAATGAGATGACTCCCGTTACTATTGATTTGGTAAAGAAACAGCTTAAAGACAGGTAGGGCAGATCAACTTCTTAAAGACCTGTAGCTTTCCGTTCCCTCAGGCAACGTGTAGTCTGGGGTAGCAGACGCAGAATGTCGGCAAAGAAGATTCCCAGGCCCATCCTCCAAAGCTAAACAGAAGACTTCACACTTTGTTCTGCTACCTTCTTGGATTACTTCTGTGGAAGCCTCGCAAAGTTAAAAAAAAATGCCACTCCATGATCTTGTTGAAGACAGTTCTGAGTTTGTACCTCTTGGACTCTGAAAAAGTGTAGTCAAGATATGGGGGGAAGAGAAAAACAGATTTTGATAAGCCCACCGAGTAACTATATGAAGTCTGTAAACTGCCATTTTCTGAGGAAAAAAGCAGTTCCGATGAAAAGATGCCATTCCAGATATTTTTATGTTCTAATGCGTTATTGTAATATTGCAAGAGTCCTGACGACGTAGACTTTTGGATGTAAATGTGTTATATTTATGCTTTTGTGTTCTTAAGGTTGGACTCCATGAAAGAATTGCACAAAACAAATCGACAGCAGCATGAGAAACACCTGCAAAGCCGAGTGGACTCTACCAGGGCTATTGAAAGATTAGAAGGGTCTTCTGGGGGTATTGGTGAACGGTATAAATTTTTGCAAGAAATGCGAGGGTATGTCCAAGACTTGCTTGAGTGTTTCAGTGAAAAGGTAAGAATGCAAAAATATTAATCTCTTTGAATAAGGCAAAATGACAGAGATCTAGACGGCCTTGTATAGAACATTCTGTAACTCTTAGAAGCTGTCTACTGATTGCAGCTTTGGAAGTGATGAAAAAGTCTTGCTTCGTTTTCTTCACTTCATTAGTGGCAGTATCTCTGGGTGTAGGGGGGGTAATATCGTGCCTTTGTCAAAAAGAAAAAATGATACACCAAAACACATTTAAATAAGACTTTGGCAAGTCTTGTCTCGATTAATGGTAGATTATTGGCCTGTGCTGAATTATTAGAATTTAAGGACCCTCTGTTGGAATTTTCTTTTTTGGGGTTCAGGTTTAAGCTTATTGTTAAGCTGTCCCTACAAATAACTAACTGCATATAGTTAGAAAGTTTTACCCATTTTTCTTTTTTTACACTGGGTAGTAGTTGGTTGCCATTTCATTAGTTTTCATCTAAATGCTTCATTCATTTTAAAAACCATTCATTGGACATAATTTTTAAATTTCTTCCAAGGTCTTTTAATTATTTATTTTTTAGTATAAGAATTAATCGGCACCCATTTTTGCATTCTATTTTGTACCATATGTTTTTACATTTTTTAGAAATGAGCTGTGCACAGCTGACTCAGGTAACCTAACTGGCTGTTGATCTTAAGGATGGCACATTTGATGGCCCATAAGCATTTGGAGACTTTACAGCTTTGTCTTTACTAAACAGTAAAATGGTCATTAAATATCCTGCACCTCAACTTTGGGCTGGAGTTAGCGTAGAATCTGTAGGCATCTGGTGTGGTTAAATGAGTATGGTGGCGTTTTATATCTGTTGATCACTCAGTACCCTAACACCAAAGACTGGCAAGGAAAGCGCCGGCAGGCAGTGTCTCCGCAGTAGGTGTTGCTGGTTCCGTTCTGCCTGTGGACAGATCCAGGACACGAGCATTCCCTGTGTCCTCCCTGGGCATTTATCGTGCTTTGTCCTTGTCCCTCAGTTTCTGGAGAAGTACCTGCCGTGTGAATTGCAGTATCCCTCCTGGCAGAGCAGTTGAGCAGAGGGACAAGTACAGGACTGGGAAAAGTCTGGGGCTGGGGTCAAGGTTGGAGGTGGGGCCCGAATGGCAGAGCTGTCATTCACGTTGTTCTGCTGAGAACCACCCTTTCTGAGCTTGACGGGCAAAGTGGAAGCTGGTCTCATAACCTAGGTAGCTGGAGAAAGGATCTTTGTCATCAGCCATACTTTGTAAGTGAGGTTTGTCCCCGGGGAGCACCTTCTGTATCTTGGTCTTTGTTTTAGAACTTACATGAGTAAATTTAGGCACTCATAATTATAAGCACACTTAACTCTAAAAGTTTTCATAGTAATTTGATCAGCTAGGTCATATTATGTTTAAAGTAAAGAAGTTGGTAGGAGAATGGTTAAGACAGTTTTCAGTTGCTGAATCGTTAGTGCACTTCATCTCTCTTTCATGACCTTGTTCCTAGAGAAAGGCTACTTAGACTGCTGATGTGGTTATGCAGGTTGTACAGACTTAGTCTGTTTTGGGAGCAGATCTTGGACCTTATGTATTATACAGTGACTGCATTTTAATAAAAAGAGAGGTAGATGAACCGTTTTTTAAGGATGAACACTTTGTTTCATTCTGACATCTTCATAAGCATTCAGTCTTATTAAGAGAGTGCTACCGAGTTGATAATAAGCTATCATCTTGGAAATACTACAAACAACTGGATAGATTCAAATATTCAGTTCCATTATACAATAAAATACTGTGTTTCAGGGTAAGACCATAAAAAGATACTTGGTTTTTCCTCTTTTCTTACAAGAATTTGTGTGGCTTTTGAACTTATATTTTAAATTACTTGTAAATCATTTTAACTTTCCATTGTTTTCTTTCCCTGTGGTCATTGTTCTTCTATGTTCTTTGCCTTAAATTTGGTGCTAAAATAATAACACTTTTTGAGTTTGGAAAGGGTAAGGAAATTGTTATGGTGCAGACTCTTTGAAATAGATCAACATTGTTAAGAAACTTCAGTGAGAGCCAGAAATGTGCTTTAGGGCTTTAATCTCAGAACTTTTTCTCTAGGCTTTGTTAAAAGACATTTCGGTCACCCAAAGAGAGAAATTACGTTGTCATCTTGGCTGTAAATTGGATAACTAAACCCTAAATGATGCTAGTAGAGAGATGTTCATCTCCAGGACTTAAAAGATGATTTTAGGTACTTTTGTCTTTAGTCTTGAATGGCTTTTTAAAATGGGTGAGTGGGGAAGTGTAAGTCATAATGACGTAGCAGTGATTGCTAGAAAAGAAAAGGAAGGGAAAACAACTGATTTTAGTAAATTTTATCGACCGAGTGTCTGGACTCGGCTAGCAAGGACTGCAGATTTGGGGACATTGTTGCCTACGGTGTGGCTTATAAAAAAAAAAAACAAAATAGATGACTCCTCCAGTTTGACTTTTGTGAACATTTGCTACTTTTGCAATGGAATAGTGCAAGTATATAAGATTGTTTTTATTATAGACACCTTTGTATTCCACCTGCCTTTTTTTTTTTTTTTTTTTTTTAATTTTCCATTTACAGTCTGTTCAGTTCAGGAAGCTGCTCTAACACTTGGTGCCAGTGTTCCCAAACTCTAAATAATGTGTTTCCCATTTGCACTAACCATCAGGAAACTAGAATTTCTGGTTTCCTCAGGTGTGTGTAGTGGTCATATTAGTGTTTTGTGAAAGTTTCGTAGCGCTTTGTTTATAACAAAGTATTTATATAGAGAAAGTTTTCTGTTTTTGTTAAAGTTAGGTCTCATGTCTTATATAAACTTTAGTTTTCTATATGGATCAAGTAAATGTTTTAGATAGGGGTATTAACCTAGAAAGAAAAAAAGCACCGATTTTGTAAGCTAAGAATTTATGTAGATAATTTTATTACAAATTATGGAAAAATTTGAACACTTGGTAGGAAAAGAAGAGCTTTATAAGTTTGAGATATTGATTTTTGACAGATTAGTAGTAGCTAGGAATTTCATTAATCACTCAGTTTTTAAAGGTGTCCTAAAATAGTATATAAAGTACTTGGTATATTTGAGTGGCAGGGCAATTTAAATGTTCAAAATTAGGCAATTAGTCTTTTTCTTAACTACTCATAGAACCATTGCATATTTCTTTTTTGGTATTACACAGTGATAATAGTTTGCTTTAAGTTATAAAAATCGCAGTGCAGTTCATGCTGTGGGAAAATTGAAAATGGACATTAAGAAGATCTCTAAGTACTTAAATGTTTTATTGAAAAAAGCACTGAAGTTTTTGACATTGCGCTCTCTGTTAATATTGAAGTGTTCCATTTCTTAACCAAACTTTTACTCCGTTAACTTAGGCACTGGACATGATAGCTCTGTGGATTAAAAGAAGAAGTGATGTTTTCTAAACATCGTAAAACTGAATTGCTGCCCGAGTCCTGTTGGGGATTCATGGTGGTTCTGTCCGTAGAGAGGGTACTTTTTCAGAAATCCGGAAGTAGTATGGAACCCGCAAATAAGTAAGCCGCTGAGGAGTTGGGTGTTACGGAGTTTGTTGTATTTTCACAGGTGCCACTGATTAATGAACTTGAATCAGCAATACATCAGCTGTACAAACAGCGAGCTTCCCGCCTTGTCCAAAGACGACAAGATGATATTAAAGATGAATCCTCGGAGTTTTCAAGCCATTCAAGTCAGTCCATCTTGAAGGTTTTTATTATTCATTAAACAACCTTGTTTACTTAGTGCAGCCTAATTAAAATTAGACATCTCAGAGCATTTTTTAAAAATGCTCTTGTGTCAGGTAGATCTAAAGGTCGTAACAGCATGTACTTGAATTGTGTTTCAGAAAATTCAGCTTCACAAGAGAGCTCGGAAACATGCACTAATATTCTGTCAGTCTTCTTCTTTGGGCATGATTTTCATTCTCCTTTATAGAGAAGACAGTATTAGTATTTTATCTGAAAACCACTCTCTGCCCCTAATTAATTCTCTTTTTCTGTTTTCATCATGCTCATGATACTGATACAGTCTTGTTGTTGATCACAGTGAAAGATTTTGAGTGTAGGGATTTGGACATTTTGGGTGTGTTGTGGGGGGTAACTGTATTGCATAACTTTGGGAATTTTGAGTTTCACCTTCTGGATAGGCAAATTTTTTGTAATCTCATTTTATATATTCCTTTCTCTAGTTTACCTTATATACTGGATTTTTTTTTTTTTTTTTTTTTTAGTAATTTAGTTGATGCTTACAATTCTTGGAATTTTGTAAAAATATGGAAATAGAATGTATATCCCTCTCATTATGAGGTATATTATGGAAAACTAAAATTAATCGGAAACCTTTTTAAATAGTATAGCTAAGATTCCTTAACCAGATATATTAAGCCTTTTAATTTCTTTTTTTTCCCCATTGCCCTCCATATTCATGGTGCTCTGATACGGATTTTTCTACTGTGAATTCTTTGTGGTTTCTTTCATCGTCCTTTTGTTCCCCATGTCAGCAGTTCTCAAATAGAAATGTGCTACCCAAGATGTTCGTAAAAATGCAGATTTCCTCTTCCGATCTCTAGAGATTCTTACTAGGTCTAACATGTCCACTTCAGCTGATTTAAGTGTCAAGGGCCCTAATGTTATTTCAGAAAGCACTGTTTTGCTATACACTGTCTTCCAAGTCAGAAAGACATTGGTTTCCTGAGAAAGCGTTCTGTGTGTTTGGTGGGTTTAGAGAGGCTTTGAGAGAGTAGCAGGACCCTCAGAGCTGAGTCAGACTCAGCTGTGAGCCTTCGAGATGGCTTTGACCTTCTAATTTTTGCCACCCAAGTTTACATTTCATGATTGACATTGGCACGTCAATCACCAGTGCATCCCTCCCAGATCACTTTTTTTTTTTTTTTTTTTAACAGGCAGAGTGGACAGTGAGAGAGAGAGAGAGAAAGGTCTTCCTTTGCCGTTGGTTCACCCTCCAATGGCCGGCGCGGCCGGCGCGCTGCGGCCGGCGCACCGCGCTGATCCGATGGCAGGAGCCAGGAGCCAGGTGCTTTTCCTGGTCTCCCATGGGGTGCAGGGCCCAAGCACCTGGGCCATCCTCCACTGCACTCCCTGGCCACAGCAGAGAGCTGGCCTGGAAGAGGGGCAACCGGGACAGAATCCGGCGCCCCAAATGGGACTAGAACCCGGTGTGCCGGCGCCGCTGGGTGGAGGATTAGCCTAGTAAGCTGCGGCGCCGGCCCCAGATCACTTTTGATGCAGGCAGAACCACATTTCTGGGGCAGATTACAGGTAATCATCATATGATTATGAAGGAAAGTAATTTGCTCTTGAGTGGGTTGTGTGAGTTGAACATTTCATCAAATACTTTCTCCCACTTAGAATCTGTTCTACATGATTTGAGACTGTTTTTGAAATTTAAAGTAAGATTGATGGATGTATATTAATTAGATTTAAAGTTGGAAAGATAATCTGAAAGTGAAAAATATTGTCCTAGAGGGTGTTAGTATACGTTAGTGCCAAAGGCTTGAGGAAAATTACATGGGACTCTGAAGAATCAATTCATTTTCTTATTTTTTTTTTAAAAAGCAAAGAATAGCCTGAAATTTATCTGTTTATAAATATTCATCCACAGTTCCAGAAATTAAGAAGGCTGTCACTTGAGTCACCTATATTCATGCTTCTCCCCCAATATGCATTTTATAAACCATATAATTATTTATATATTTTAAATACTAGAGTAGTGAATATTCTTTAAAATATGTCTTTAATGAAGACTACCTCTTAAAGAGTTAGGAATCATTTCTATAGTTTGGGATGTTTTTTAATTAGTTCATCGAGGGCGTGCCATGAACTCACAGTTGAGGTAGAGATGAAGTGTTTCTTGTTTATCACAGTAATCTGTTATAATTAGTGAACTCTGGAATGCACTTCCTAAAACCAGAGCTGTTTCGACATACTAATGAAAACCTCAGTAAAGACAGTTGAGTTTTTAAAATAGGGTCTAGGTTAGTAGGGATCCACTGAAGTAGAAAGTTACTCTTTGGTTTTGTTTTTCTGTTGCTAATTTTGATGACACATCTCTGAAATTGGGAAAACAAATACGCACAAACCTTAAATGGCTGTCTTCCACCTCACATGCAGTTTCACCGCCCACACCCCTGACCCTTTGGTTTCTGTCCCATTCCAGGTTGAGTATCCCTTACTTGAAATGCTTTTTCTTGAATATGGTGTTAGACCTAGGGCTGAACATGAAATCATTGTTTCATACATACCTTACACACACAGTCTGAATGACATTTTCTACACTATTTTTAACATGCCCGTGTTTTGACTGTGATTGATCATATGAAGTCAGCTGTGGGATTTTTTTTTTTGTGGTGTCACATTGGCGATCAGAAAATTTTGAATTTTGGAGCATTTCAAGTTTTCAGCTTAGGGATGCTCAACCTCTACAGTCCCATCTGTGGGGAGGGCAGGTCTTCAGAAAGCTCATGGAAAATGCATATTATGAAAAACATGAAAAAATTTGCATCAAACTCAAGTTACCTCTCAGTTGTGCTTTTCCATGACCTTTCTGAAGCACCTTCACATGTCTCAAGATGTGGAACTGAAATGTAGACACTAGGTAAGTGTAGCAGGTAGATGTTTCTCCTGCGGGTCCCGTCCTAACCCAGGCCAAGGCTCAGAGAAATTTCTGGCGCAAGAGAATGAATCTGGACAAAAGACCTGGGGAGTCAACATTTTAGGGTTCCCAGCAATAGTTAAGTCTCCACCCAGAGGTTTGACGGAAAGGCCTGTTTTAGACAGCCCTGCGCACAGAACGTACGTCCAGTCTCTTGTACATGACCAGGTAGTTCGTGATCATCAGAAAGATCAACACAAGCAGTAGAACAAAGGGCACTAAGAAGACAGGCAATGTTGGGGGCAAAAAAACCCAAAAAACAAAAACCACCTTGAATGCGTAATTGATATTCACAGGGAGATAGTAGCAGTGCCTTCCTCAGTGCAGGTGTAGGATGCTGTGGAAGAAGAATATTGTGAGGACAAGAATCATCACTTAGAAACTACAAATGTGGTAACTGAAGCATAAGTTTGAATAGACGTTTTGGAAACTAAAGCTAGAAAATAAACCTAGAAAGTTTTTAAATGAGAAACAGAGTAGGAGGAAACAAAATAAGGGAAATGTGCCTTGGGAGTGGTGTTTGAGAACGTGTAAGCCTTGCTTAAGCGACAGTTTTTAGTCTACAGAGTTCCTTTGTTCTAAAAATAGTGCTAGAAAATATATTTCCACAAAATAAATTATTAAACTCTTGCATGAAAGCTATTTTTGTGTCTTCCAACCGTGTTTCTTTGCTGTCATTTTGTATCATTCATCATTTGATGCTTAGGTTCTTCTTTCTTAAAAATAGGACCTATTACTTTTCCCTTTGCACAGATAACTTAGATTTTTAGTTTACTTGGTCATCATTATAGTATAAAGTAGCTCTATTATTTAGGCATAAAAATAGCAAGTAAGTCCAGTTATATTTGTATAGGATTGTCAAAGTCTTGAAAAAAATCAATTCTTTGATTAGTCTACTTCTTTCATGGGAATGAAGAACATTGAGATATGTTCTATACTCAAAACCTACCCATTTTACCAGTTACTGCAGAATCCTGTTGGGATTAGCAAGCAGTCTATCATTATGGCTTATTCTGTGCAAACTCTTTCCCCACAATTACTGAAGAAAGGCTTTTAATTTTAACTGTCGTTGTTTTACAGATAAAGCTCTGATGGCCCCAAATCTTGATTCCTTTGGACGTGATCGGGCACTGTACCAAGAACATGCCAAACGTCGGATTGCAGAGCGAGAGGCCAGGAGGTAATCCTGAAAATGCTTGCCCCTTTGTTTGGGGAGGGAAGAATCTCTTTTATATTGTTTGGGAACTTGACGTATGTTATGTAGGACTCGGCGTCGACAAGCCCGAGAGCAAACCGGTAAGATGGCTGATCACCTCGAAGGCCTTTCCAGTGATGACGAGGAGACGTCTACAGACATCACCAACTTCAGTCTGGAAAAAGGTCAGATGTCTGTTTGCAAGTGAGACTGGTCAGTTGGGTTTCTCATGGTGTGGTTTCTACCTTGAGGAAATTCTGTGGCTCCCACATCAGGACCAAAAACTTGTATCCATTTTTGTTACTGATATTGTGGTGAATCCTCAGAAGCATGGGTAACATCTTTGCACAGGGTGTATTTAGTATTTACATAGCAAATGATGTGACTCTTCAAAATTTTAGAATTTTAAGTGGCTGAGGAATGTGGTGGATTTATGCAGGCGGCTCCAACTGCAGGCTGTCTGGTCTGGAGAGGTAGAGCTGGGCAGGGGTGCCCTCAGCCCCGAAGGAAACTCTCTTGTGGAGTCATGAAGAGTTTCAGCTGAGACTGGTCAGTGCTGTTAATATGCTAGGCATTTCCAGAAGGAACCCCAAATAAAGAGTCCCCCCATTGGCTATAATCATTTAGAATTGTAATAGCCAGAAGCCACTTAGAACATAGTTGGAGAAGTTTCTGTTTGTTCTGTTTTTAAAAATTGTGATGATTTCTAAACATAAAATGTGAAAGAATAGCACAGAGATCACCCATATCCTGTCCTCGAGATTGAAGAATGCTTAGCATTTCACCAAGTTTCTTTCTTCTTTTAGCTTGGGTATGTGTTGGAAGTGACATGTAGGCATCATGACATTTCACCCTTAAACAACTTTGGCATCTATTTCCTAACAGCATTGATTTTTTTGTGTGTGATCATTGAATCATTATAATGCCTTAAAAAATTAGCTAAAAATTCTTAATATCATGTCCATATTTAATTTTCCTCAGTGATATCCTCCCAAAAATCTTCTTTTGGAACTGTTTATTTTATAAGTTATTTTGTGGTTTTTCTTTGTCTTTTCCAAAGTAAGATCTACCAAAGCAAGATACAGGTTCCGCATTAGATTGATAACTTCTTTTAATCTAGGTAAATGGTATTCACAAGTCCCCCACGTATTTCACACATCCCTAATATTTGTGTAACTCATTGACTTCTTGAAGGGATCAGGCAGCTTGTTTTGGAGAGCCTCCTGCATTCTGGATTTGTCAGTGAATTTTTCTCATTTAACTTGTTCACCCATTCATTGTCCAGATTGTGTATCATTAGTCTGAAAAACCCGAAATCTTGATGTTCCAAAATCTGAAAACATTTTAGTGCTGATATGATGCTTAAAAAGTTTCAGGTTTTGGAGTGTTTAGATTTTGGATTTTCAAAATATCTGTGTTTGGCAAATTTGGTAAATATAGATATTCCAGAGTTGGGTCCCAAAGATTTCATTCACTTACTTATTTTCATATTATTTGAAAGGCAGAGAGGCAGAGTTAGAGTACTTGAGCCATCGTCTGCTGCCTCTCAGGATATGCATTAGCAGGAAACGAATTGGAAGCAGAGCTGGGACTTGAACTCGGGCACTCCAGTGTGGGGTGCAGGCGTCCCAGGTGGTGTTGTAACCACTGCCACAGATGATTTCCCTGACCCTGAGGATTTCATATAAGGAACACTGAACCTGTGCATTCAAATTTAGGTCTGAATGCTTGATTGGATTTAGGTTAAGCCTGTTCATGAGAAAGTTTCATAACAAAAATGTTAACCATTTCCAGTATTACTGATAAGATCAGTCTTGCATTGAAGGTTGCTGGGGTTTTACCTCTCCATTAAAGGCAATTCTGGTTTCCCAAGTCATCTGGGGCATGGTATGAATCTTTATTCCCTAATAAACTGTCACTTGAGGATCCTACCATCCATGCAGCTGCTACTTGTCTGTCGGTTATTAGAGTCACCAGTAGTCTTGGAAAGGCACGATAGGACTGGTCTCTGATCATGATGCTCGGCACTTACTTACACAGTGATTTGTAGACTGAAAAGCTAGCAGCAAGGTTTGTTCCTTTTGCGTTAATATCCGTGGTAACTGAAATTTGAATTGTGTTATTGGAGAACAGGTGTTAGTTAACTGAATCCTGGTCACAGTAGATTGTACCTGTCGAATCCAGACAAAATGAGGACTGTCTGCACTTGAGCATGCATAATAGACAAATTGAAACCTAAACTTACCTGCACTTAACAATTGTCCTTCGTTAATGAGCCCATGTTACTGATAATTGAGCTCCAAAGAAAACACTGCAAAGATTCAACTGTGTTTTTTCTTCATGCTAAATTATTCTCTGGTGGGTTTTGTTACTATTTTTAGACCGAATTTCCAAAGAGTCCAGCAAGATTTTTGAAGATGTCCTTGAGAGTTTCTACTCCATCGACTGTATTAAATCGCAGTTTGAAGCATGGCGTTCAAAATACTACATGTCCTACAAAGACGCTTACATCGGCCTCTGTTTGCCCAAGTTGTTCAACCCCCTCATAAGACTGCAGCTCCTTACTTGGACCCCTCTCGAGGTGGGTGCCTTCTGTTCACTGGTAGAAAGCAGTAGAGCCTGAAGTCTGGGTGATTTTATTCTCAAAGCTGGAGATATAAGCTTAAGCAAACGTTTTTCAGGAGAGATAGGGCATGGATATAATCTTAGATTCAGTCCTTTTAAATTAATCCCTTCCTAAAAGAACTGCCTGTGTTTTCAGATTATATATAATTCCTTTCTCATCAGCTAAGATGATACATGGTAATATTGGAATAGGAACATCAAGAGTAAGAATTTGATCCTTTGATCCTAAAGAAACTTAGAACCTAGTGGGAGGGGTGGGCATTTGGCACAGCAGTTGTGATGCTGCTTTTTTATTTTTTTTTTAATTTGACAACTCTTTTTTTTTTTTTAAGTTTTATTTATTCATTTATTAAAGAGGTGGAGCTACAGACAAAGAGGTAGAGACAGAAAGGGCTTCCATCCACTGCTTCACTCCCCAAATGGCCGCAGTGGTTGGAGCCAGGCCGATCTGAAGCCAGGAGCTTCTTCAGGGTCTCCCACATGGATGCTGGGGCCAAAGCACTTGGGCCGTCTTCTTCTGCTTTCCCAGGCCATAACAGAGAGCTGGATCGGAAGTGGAGCAGCCAGGAATAGAACCGGCACCCAAATGGGATGCTGGCACCGCAGGCAGAGGGTTAGCCCACTGTGTTATAGCGCAGGCCCCTTTGCTGCTGCTTGGTCAACCCTCATTCCGTCTTGGAGTTGCCCTGGGTATGAGTCCTGCCTTTGTTCTTGATTGCAGCTTCCTGCTAATGCACACACCCTGGGAGGCAGCAGGTCATAGGTCAGTTAATTGGGTCCCTGCCACCTATGTGGGAGACACAGAATGAGTTCTAGGATTTTGGCTTCAGCCTGGCCTAACCTCAGCTATTGCAGGTGTTTAGGGAATGAACCTGTGGGTAGAATATCTCTGTTTTTCTATTTTACTCGCTCACTCACTGTCTGTGTCTGTGTCTCTGCCTTTCAAATAAATAAGAAATAATTTTTTATAAAGTAGAACCTAATGAGAAAGCACAGTGAGGCAGGTGTGATGAGGACTGAACTAAGTGATAAAAGAAAACAAGAGGGTGCGACAAGTGGGAAGTTGAGGAGATGGGAACGCTAGGACCTGTAGGCCTGGTGTGCATAGGAGGAGACGAATTGCCTGTTTAAGTCCAAGTGGTGATGTTTACTGTGTGGTTTTGGAAGTTATCAACAGTGGGTGGAACTCTACACGTGATTGAGATTGGCTAGGTCAGATATGTAAACTGTAAGGAAAAGAAGGCTGAGGATGAAGCCCTGGAAACGGCCGAGAAAAAATCAGAGCTCTGGGAACCACTCAGCTCACAGCTCCTGAGTGCCCGTGGCCACACCCGTGGAGTTCACCTTGTGCTGCTGTGTCTTGGTGGGCAGCAGAGGCTCAAGGTGTCCGTGGAAGTGCTTTCTGGGAACTTCCTCTGCTGCACTACAGCTCAGTGTCCCAGACTTCTGTCTCCTTAACCCGGTGAGACGGCTCTGCCCTGCTGTTGGGAAGCAGCAGCTCCCCTCATCTGAGGCCCTCTCATGGGTGATGGACCGGTGTCTCCCGTGCGCCATCACCTGAACATGGATCATTTCGTGTATTTTGCCCAGTATGTTTGGTTGTTTATAACTGGAGACTAAATCTAGTTCTTGTTACTTTTACAGGCTAGAAGTGAAAATACCTGCTATTTTAAAATGTGTAACTTATTGAATATATTTCAGGCAAAATGCCGTGACTTTGAGAATATGCTGTGGTTCGAATCTTTGTTGTTTTATGGTTGTGAAGAACGTGAGCAAGAAAAAGATGACGTGGATGTTGCACTGCTGCCTACCATTGTGGAGAAGGTGATACTTCCTAAACTAACAGGTGAGGAGCCCGTTCCCTAACTGAACAGTCAGACACGTTAGGTCTCTGAAATCTGTTTGAAAGTTTTTAGTCCAGAGCATACTTCCCTAGAAATTGCATGACAAATGATAGTACCTGGCCCAGAGATGGCCAAAGAGAAGGGTAGTTCTGAACCTGGGACTTGACCATTACCTGGGGTGGTCCGGGGGCTGAAGGTAGTAATGGATTGCTTGGTGTGTGTTAGTGCCTCAAAGACTACCTGAAGTAACACTGAGTACTTAGTTTGGGGGAGAAATCCATTTATCTGGGGGAATAATTTCAATAATTTCATCATTTTATCACAAGCAAATTAGGAAGTATTAGTATGGGAACCTATTTTAAATACTAAAAGTAAATTTTGGAAACTGGCCCTGTGGCTCAGTGGGTTAAGCCACTGTCTATAGCACCAGCATCTCATATGGGTGCCGGTTTGAATCCCAGCTGCTCCATTTCCTGTCTAGCTCCCTACTAATGCATCCACATGGGAGACCTGGAGGAGGCTTCTGGCTCCTGGCTCTGGCCTGGCCCAGCCGTGGCCACTGGCAGCCATTTGGGGAGTGAACTAGTGGATGGAAGATCTCTCTCTTTCTCTCTCTCCCACCCACCTCTCCCCCCTCTCTGTAATTCTGATTTATAAATAACTAAAATTTTTTTTTAGGATTTATTTGAGAGGTAGAATTATAGAGAGAGGAAGAGACAGAGAGAAAGGTCTTCCATCCATTGGTCACTCCCCAAATGGCTGCAATGGCCAGAGCTGGGCCAATCCAGAGCCAGGAGCTTCTTCCGGTTCCCCAACATGGATACAGGGGCCCAAGGACTTGGACCATCTTCCAGTGCTTTCCCAGGCCACAGCAGAGAGCTGGACAGGAAGAAAGTAGTCAGGACATGAACCAGCCGCAGATGGAGGCTTATCCTACTACATCAGAGCACTGGCCCCAATAAATAAATCTTTTTTAAAAATAAATCAATTTTGAGTTTAGAAATTTTTTATGCTGAGCTAACATCTTAGATATTAGACATCTTTCTCTCTTAACTTTGATTTTATTTTTTAACATTTATTTATTTATTTGAAAAACAGAGTTACAGAGAGGCAAAGATAGAGAGAGGGGTCTTCCATCCTCTGGTTCACTCCCCAGATGGTTACAACAGCTAGAACTGGGCCATCTGAAACCAGAAGCCAGGAGCTCCTTCTGGGTCTCCCATGTGGATGCATGGATCTAAGCACTTAGACCATCTTCTACTGCTTTCCCGGGCCATAACAGAGAGCTGGGTTGGAAGTGCAACAGCCAGGACATGAACCAGTGCCCATATGGGATGCCGGCACTGTAGGTGGTGGCTTTACCTCAACCTTAATTTTTGATGAGTAGCAGAAGTAAGAGGGTTTTATTCCCTCTCTGCATGTCTTTGCCCCAAAATTTCCACAATTAATAGGACAGAGAAGACAGCTTATATTAGAGAAGGGAAAAATAAGTCAGAGTTGGTGTTTATGATTAGAAGATGCTTGACCTCGGATTTCAGGAAGCTGCAGTTTATTCTGTGTGTCAACACTTTTTTTTCTAAACAGTGATAGCTGAAAATATGTGGGATCCTTTTTCTACAACACAGACTTCAAGAATGGTTGGAATTACGCTAAAATTAATAAATGGATATCCTTCAGTAGTAAATGCAGAAAATAAAAATACACAGGTAATGCAATTATTGTCTTCAGGAAGCTTCCCTTGCACCCCCTTCTGAAAATGCCAAAGACTTGAGAGAAGGAGTGGCTATTCTAAACCAGAAATCTCATTTGAGCTGTGGAGGCCTTTTAGAGCCTGAAAAATACAGAATTGGGGTTACTAATTTTCAGTATTAAAAAAAACCTATATGGAAGTAAGATGTTATTAGTCGAGATAGCCTCTCATTTGTACTTTTTTTTTTTTTGACTACCACACTCCCAATTTGACTCATCAAATGTCCCTTTAAGAACAATTTCTGGGGAAAAGAAAATTGTAATACTACTAAAATGGTTAACAACTGATGATCTAAATGTTAAAACATTTAAACAGTGTGTAAAACAACTACATGTTGTTTTGTAACTTCCAAATTTAAAGTTGCTCAGTAGATATTCACTCGAGCTGTTGAAACATGGAAGGGTTTATCGTTGTTGAATTTTCAGCAACCTCATTTTGAGAAGAAGCAGATGTTTCTGATCTTGAATTTTTGAGGGACTGAAAGATTCCTAATGGCTTATGCATGCCACTTTCTGAGGAATGAACTGAGTAGTAAGTATTGATGACTTCAGAGCCTTCTGTGAGGAAATTAAAAAAAAAAAAAACTGAGAAAATGGGTCATTCGAAATCAGTACCCAGTTTTTTTATCGTCCTCCACTTTTAACTCTAGGTTTTCCTAAAGGCACTTTTATTGAGAATGAGAAGAACTTTAGATGATGATGTGTTCATGCCTTTGTATCCCAAAAAGTAAGTAACTATGATGAACATTGAAAATAGTATTCTTCATTATCATTCAAAGAAGGCTTCTAAAATTCTGGAGAACTAAAGGTAGATCCAAATAGGAACTCTGCTTGTACCAGGGGGGTCGTTTCCTGAAGCAGAATACAGCATTTAGTGCCCCTGTCCTCCCTCAGTATCTCAGAGTCGATTCCCTTTGCTTTTTCTACATATTATCTTCCTGAATGTAATTGTTAGAAAATTTGGGAAATACTTAATTCTCTTATTTACCTATTTTGCTTATAGAAATCTAGTAATCATATGGCACCTACACATAAAATATTTGACCATGGTCTATTTCTTTTTTTTACTTAGTGTCTTAGAAAACAAAAATTCGGGGCCTTATTTGTTTTTTCAACGACAGTTTTGGTCTTCAGTTAAGGTAAGTGTTTTTAGGATTATTTAAAAACTTCAAGTGTTGTCTAAGTTTGCATATGTTTTTGAAAAGTATTTTAGTGTTTTTTTTTTTTTTTTTAAGATTTATTTATTTACTTGAAAGTCAGAGTTACACAGAGAGAGGTCTTCCATCCTCTGGTTCACTCCCCAATTGGCCGCAGTGGCTGGAGCTGCGTTGATCTGAAGCCAAGAGCTTCTTCTGGGTCTCCCACATGGGTGCAAAGGCCCAAGGACCTGGGCCATCTTCTACTGCTTTCCCAGGCCACAGCAGAGAGCTGGATCAGAAGTAGAGGAACTGGGACTTGAACCAGCGCCCATATGTGATGCCAGCACTGCAGGCAGCGGCTTTACCTGCTACGCCGCAGTGCTGGCCCCCTTAGTGTTTTTTAATTTAAGGGTTATTTGTTTGTTTGTTTCAAAGGTAGAGTGTCAGAGAGAGGGAGAGACCCAGAGAAGGGAAGATCTTCTCTCTGCTGATTCACTACCCAAATAGCCACAACAACTGGGGCTATCAGGCTGAAGCCAGAAGCCAGGAACTCTGTCCAGGCCCGCGCATGGGTGACAGGGTCCCTAGAACTTGGGCCATCATCTGCTACCTTCCCAAGCATATTAGTGGGAAGCTGAATTGGAAACAGAGCAGCTAGGATTTAAGCTGACACTCTAATGGGGATGCCCCATCTCAGACAACAGCTTAACCTGCTGCACCACAGTGGCAGCCCCATATTTTAGTGTTTCGTTATCTCTATAGGCTTAGATCTATTTGTAAACACAATGTCTGTGCTTTGCAAACTAATTGTATTCCAAAAAATTACCCAGTTCCCACAGGAGAAAATTAATTCCGGGTTTCAAAGTAAGGTCCAAACTGCACAACAAAATGGCTAACTAAGCCACAGTTTATTCAGCAAATAGAGTCCGTGCTCTTCTCAGTTTTGGTGATAATAGTACTGAATAAGGCAGACGTGGAGCCTTCCTGAACTTTATAATCCAGCACGGATGCAGACAGCAAACCAGAGGTGTGCAGACAGCAAACCAGAGGTGTGTGGTTTAGGAAAAGGAAAACTGCAGGTGGTATGGGAGCATCTGCCAAGGGGCGCGCGAACTGTGACTAGCCAGTTGTACAAGATGTCGTTCCACCCTGAGGAAGTGAGATTAGGTTATTAGACCAGAAGCTGTTGGCATGCCTCTCATCTGCAGAACAGACTAGAGGACGTGGAAGCACAGGACGGCTAGAGCTCCGGAGGAGGGAAAGGCTCGGGGTGATAAGGACCTTGTGAAAGGCTTTGCTCTTTATCCTGAAAGTTACAGGAAGCCGTGGAAGAGTTGTTTTTTCTGTTGACATACACTCGTGCTGTTGAGTGTAGTTTTGTGAGTTCTGATGAATGAATATGGTCATGTCATCAAAGATGTGGAACACTTCATCATCCCTCAGAAGTCCCCTTGTCCCTTTATAGTCCAGCCCATCCTGACCCCTGCCCTCCTCCCTCCTGATCTGCTGGGTGACAGTCTTTGCAAGCATATCTGCTGCAGGGAATTATGTAGCAGGGAGCCTTTCGAGTCTGACTTCTTTCTCTTATGCATTTGAGATCCGTGTGTGTAGTGGTATCTGTAGTTCATCCCTTTTTACTGCTGAGCAATATTCCATCATGAGGTAGATACACAGGGTTGATTTTTGTTGTTTTCATCCATTATCTAATTGAGGGACAGTTGGATTTTTTTCCACTTTGGAGTAATTATGAATAAAGCTATGGTAAGGGTTTTTTGAGTACACGATAGGTTTTCATTTTCACATGGATAAAACAAAAAGCTGTTTCCCAGGGTGTGGACTTAGCCTAGTGGTTAAGATGCTGATTGAGACACCAGGGCCTGGGTTCAGTGCCCGGCTCCCGCTCCTCATTCCAGCCTCCTGTAGTCACCTGAGACCATGGTGATGGCTCAAATAATTGCGTTCCTGCTTCCTACATGTGACACCTATATTGAGTTCCTAGGGCTTCTGGCTTAGCCCAGGCCATTATGGGGATTTGAGGAGTGAACTAGTCAGGGGAGCACTTGTGTGTGTGCTAGGTGCCTTGCAAATAAATAAAAATGTAGAGGGAAAAAAACCCTGTTTTCCAGTGATTATTACTGTTTTGCATTCTTTACAGCAGTATATCAGTGATCTAATTCTTGACTCTGACCACACCTGTGTTGTCGTCATCCCACTAGGTGTATCGTGGTATCTCATTGTGGTTTTCATTTGCACCTCTCTAATGGCTGTGTTGAGCATTCTTTATGCTTTCGTGAACTTGTTTTGCTATCTGTATGTTCACATCTTCACTCATGTTTTAAATTGATCTTTGAGTGCCATGTCCTACGCAGAAGTCCTTTATCAAAGATTTTTTTTTCCAGTCTATGACATGTGCTTTCATTCTGATGTGTGTAGAAGTTAAATTTTGATGAAGTCTTATTTATTCCTTTCTCCTGTTGGGGATTGTGCTTTAGATTTCTAAGAAATTTTTGTCTAAGAGAAGGCCACAAAATTTTTATCCTGTCCTCTTTTTTTTTTTTTTTTTTTTTTTTTTAAGATTTATTTATTTGGCCAGCACCACGGCTCAATAGGCTAATCCTCCACCTCCGGCGCCAGCACACCAGGTTCTAGTCCAGGTTGGGGTGCCGGATTCTGTCCCGGTTGCTCCTCTTCCAGTCCATCTCTCTGCTGTGGCCCGGGAGTGCAGTGGAGGATGGCCCGAGTACTCGGGCCCTGCACCCCATGGGAGACCAGGAGAAGCACCTGGCTCCTGGCTTTGGATCAGCGTGGTGTGCCAGCCGCAGTGGCCATTGGAGAGTGAACCAACGGCAAAGGAAGACCTTTCTCTCTGTCTCTCTCTCTCACTGTCCACTCTGCCTGTCAAAAAAAAAAAAAAAAGATTAAAAAAAAAGATTTATTTATTCATTTGAAAGTCAGCGTTATGCACAGACAGAGGAAGAGAGATTTTCCATCTGCTGAATTATTCCCCAAGTTGCTGCAATGGCCAGGGAGTGCCCACGTGAAACCAGGAGCCAGGAGCTTCAGTCTGGGTCTCCCACGTGATGGCAGGGGTACAAGTACTTGAGCCATCTTCTGCTGCTTTCCCAGGCACATTAGCAGGGAGCTGGATCAGAACAGGAGCAGCTAGAACTGAACCAATACTCATGGGTGCTGGTGTTGCAGGAGGAGGCTTAACCTGTGCACCGGCAACGCCAGCCCCTCTTATCCTTTCTTCTAGAAGTTTCATGGTTTTAGGTTTACATTTAAATGTATAATCCACTTCAGGTTAATTTTTATTATAGAGTTTGAGGCTTGGATTAAGATTCCTTTGTTCCTGTTTGTTGGAAAGACTATCCTTTCTCCCATTGAATTGCTTTGGTACCTTTTTTGTGATTCATTTGACCATATATGTGTGGGACATGGAAAGGCTTTTAGCAGGGAGTTATGTGAACAAATTGCCACTTTTCAGATAATCTCTCTGGAGCTAGTGTTATGGCACAGTGAGCTAAGATACCACTTAGGATGCCTGCGTTGCGTATTGGAGGGCCTGGTTCAAGTCGTGGGTACTGTGCACTTCTGACCCAGCTTCCTGCTAATTCACCTGCGAGGCAGCATGTGACGGCCCAAATACTTGGGTTCCTGCTGCTCATATAGCACACTCCGATGGCATTTCTGGCTCCTAGCTTCTGTCTGGCCCAGCTGTTGCTGGCATTTGGAGAGTGAATCAGCAGACACGCTCTCTTTTTGTCTGTACTTCTGCCTCTGTCACTTTGCCTTTCAAGATTTTTTTTATTACTTTGCTGTGTTAAGATAACAGATTGAAGGGATAGTAGTGACGAAAATGGGAACTGATGTTTATTGTGTATTGACCCTGTGCCAAGCAGTACCACTCTTTATATAGATTATTTCAGTGAGGCCTCAGAGTGATCTGTAAGGCAGACACTGGACTTCTCTCCTGATGGGACGGTAAGGCACAGAGCAGCCCGCCCAGGGTCATTCCTAGCTCAGAACAGTGCCTCTGGGGCAGCGCTCCTCTGCTGGGATGCTGTGAGAGGATACCTAGTGCCCTAACCTTCATTATATATGATGAATCCTCTTGTTTCCCATGCATCTAGAACTAGCTGTGTGTCATTGCCCTGGAGAAAATTGAGTTGAGTTTATTTGCTGAGGATCCCTGCTTGAGAAAGGCTGCTTCATACTCACATTCGTAATCACTGGAATAAATGCAGGTTCTGAAAGAGACGATGGCAGCTTAGATCAGGAGGGTGGCAGTAGCACTCGAGCCGTGAGCACATGAGGAAGTGGCAGAGTCCCAGAACCTGAGGGACAGGGCAAGAGTGACAGCCAGCATGTGGCCTGAGCAGCCGACGGGCAGGGTTGAGAAGTCACTGGACGCTAGGAAGTTTTATGGTGGGTTGGGGTGGGGCTTCCACGCTGCAGGAATGGCTTTCACTTGGTGTGTATTGAATTGAAGTGGCTTGAGATGTCCAAGGATAGAGCTCTGTCCAGGTTTCTGAGATCTGTTAGCCATGAGTGTTTAAGTCAGGGAGAAGAATCCCCCACCTTTCTAGGGCAGCATAGGAGTTGCTGAGGCATAATTCTGAATGGAAGACACTGATGGAAGAATCACTGTGGCTCAATAGTACTTCCTGTGGTCCTGGGAAACCGGCATTTGTGCTGATAGATGCGACGGGCACCAGCTGCGTGTGGCAGTCCTCCTGGGGAGTGTGCAGACCCTTCAAAAGTGGGGAGTAGCACTCTGGCAATTTGAAATTGGCAGTTTCATACGTTATTTACTATGTCACTAATTTATACTTACCATTGCTTCTCAATATATTTTTTCTTCTTTCTAGTTATTAGGAAATTTCCTTCAGTGGTATGGCATTTTCTCCAATAAAACTCTTCAGGAGCTATCAATTGATGGTCTGTTAAATAGATATATTCTCATGGCTTTTCAGAATTCAGAATATGGAGATGACAGCATCAAAAAAGCCCAAAATGTGAGTTTAATAATATATATATAGTATGGTTTCTAAAGCACATAAAGTGAATTAAGTTTTGTTTAAAAAGGGATTTGAGAATTTTATGAAAAATCACTTTGATTATTGGGCATGGGACAACATTGATGATTAATGTTTGCCTCCCTGGAATTTCCAAACCTCCATGGCACTTTTTTAATTTTTTTCTTTTAATGTAGCTAATAGAAAATCTTAAATTATATGTAACATTTGCATTATATTTCTTTTCAAATTATTCTTAAAATTTGCATAAAGGGAACAGATTTCATGTATTTCATATATACAGTTTTAAGAACATAATGATACATCCTGCCCTACCCTACCTCACTGCCACCCAAGCTCCTCCTTCCTTAATTTTTTTTAATTTTTTCAATGACATACTTTTAATTTACTTTATAATCACAAACTTAACCGTCCACTAAATGAAGAATTCAACAAGTAGTAAGTGGAAAAAAAACCACTGTTCCTCAGGAGTATAAGCAAGGGCTATAAACAATAATCAAATTCATAGCGTTTTTTATGTAAAAATATAAGTT
Source organism: Oryctolagus cuniculus (assembly GCF_964237555.1). Classification (NCBI taxonomy): domain Eukaryota; kingdom Metazoa; phylum Chordata; class Mammalia; order Lagomorpha; family Leporidae; genus Oryctolagus; species Oryctolagus cuniculus. The sequence continues at coordinate 12,234,805 of NC_091435.1, forward strand.
GTTTTCTATGTATAAACACATCTATTTATCTGTCAGTTTTTTTAAGTATTAGTAAAAGTTTTAATATCTGGGTAGTAACTTCTTAATGGTTGAATTAATGTCATTTTCAGTGTTACTGAATAAATGCATTTTTCTCTGATTTAAGAAATAATTTTAATATCTTTTCCATTGCTGTGATTCATTATGTAATTTGATCTTTAAAAATATTTTGTAAACAGTCATAAAACTAATGAGGATTTGCGGAAGTCCCTTAAAATTAAAATTGCCATGTCCCTTCAATTTGAGGGAGGTCCTTTTGCTTTGTGGCATGAAATGTTTCAGCTCATCTTGTGTTTGGACTGCCCCACCCCTGGAATTGGTCGTCTCTCAGGACCATCACTGGGTCCTTTGGTGGTGGGTCTTTTCTACCCACTTGGAGTGATTTCCCCGACTAGACTGCCCTCTTTCAGCCTCGCCTGCTTAAGCTTTGGCGCTCCGTGCCAGGCTGCTGAGACTCGCCCTGGGCTACCCTGTGTTATGGATACTCTCTTAATCTCACTCTAAGCCAGCATGGGTCCCCACTCCCAGCATGAATGTCTACTGACTGATGTGTTGGGGGTAGGGGAGAGGCTACAACTTCATCATATTTATACTACACATGTTTCCACATTGAGAACTGTTGATACGGGAGAACTCAATTCATTTAGGGCATCCTGGAATACTGGGAATTGAAGCAACTGGCTATCAATTTTATGTATGTAATTCATTTAAATTCCAGACGGATTATTTTTCTTTTGAGTACCTGACCCCATCAGTTGAAGTAACAATTTAGGAATGGTGGCAGAGTTAAAATAGGAAGGTTTAAAAAGCCGTTCACGGTATATTAAATACTATAGTCCAGATCAACTCTTCCAGCCAATCATTTATACCCATTATCTAAACTCAGCTTTTAATGCTTTCTTTTATTCTAACTATTTAATTGTATATCTTTTTTTCTGCCTAGGTAATTAATTGTTTCCCCAAACAATGGTTCATGAATCTGAAAGGAGAAAGAACTATTTCTCAGTTAGAAAACTTTTGTCGATACCTTGTACATTTAGCAGATACAATTTACAGAAACAGTATTGGGTGCTCTGATGTAGAGAAAAGAAATGCAAGGTAAGTTTTTTGTAATTACTTAGTAAAACAGTAATCTGGACTTTTCTTTAGTCAGGTTTAGTATTATTGAAATGTTTTAAGTAGATATTTAGATGTTTCCTTTGTATTGTAAATTATCAAAATACACATATTTTTTGTATTTGCAGTTTTTAATCTTGTTTCAATATGTTATTTATGAAGGTATTAAAAATTCTGGTAAGGACCTTGCCCCTGGGGAATGAGTAAGACATTATTTTCCATGTTTCCTCCATGAAGAATCGGGTGGATCCCTGGCTCTTAGAGTGTGAGGAACTTTGACCGTGACCGTGACCTTGACCTTGAAAGATTCATTATGCAGATGGAAACTCTGGGGTAGATGAGCATTTAGAGTTCCCCACAGTTAAATCCCAGTTTTGCAGCATCCGTACTCCATGTTGTGTGTGTGAGTTTGGGTTTTGTTTAATTTTTTAATCCATAGCATGGACTCCTGATTTTGGGGAACAGATTATGCATAATTTTTGTTAAGGGCTGTAAGGAAGGAATGGAGGAACCATTATCCTTTCTGTGGACATTCATGTAATGAATGTTCAGTAATTTTGGGATTAACTTTGAGCATAAAATGTAAATAACAACTTAGTTTGAAAGTTTTCTTTTTAGGGCCGGCGCCACGGCATATTCTCTGCCTGTGGCGCCGGCACCCCGGGTTCTAGTTCCGGTTGGGGCACCAGATCCTGTCCCGTTGCTCCTCTTCCAGTCCAGCTCTCTGCTGTGGCCCGGAAAGGCAGTGGAGGATGGCCCACGTGCTTGGGCCCTGCACTTGCATGGGAGACCAGGAGAAGCACCTGGCTCCTGGCTCGGATTGGTACAGCGCACTGGCTGTGGTGGCCATTTTGGGGGGTGAACCAACGGAAGGCAACCTTTCTCTGTCTTTCTCTCTCACTATGTAACTCTGCCTGTCAAAAAAGTTTTCTTTTTAATATTTTTATTTCATATATTCTTCCTGATGTCAGAGTTTGGTTTTGTTCCATCACAGCTTGTGTGTATCCATGTGACAGAACTTTGCGTGTCCTCATTCTCCTTTCTCTTGTTGTCTTGTGAGACAATTTGCTGTCTTTCACAGTAAAATTTTAAAAGTGGAAGCAAAGTCTGTAGTGGTGAAAGTTCTTTGGCAGGTGATTTTGGTTTGTTTTAACTTTGTTCTTTGTCATTTTGGTTTTGATTGGTATCCTTGGCACTAATTATTTTAAGTAGATCTGTTTTTTAAACATTGATTTACGTATATTCAACAGAATTATTGGGAGTTAAATATCAACAAGCAGTATTCATTAACTCTTCTATAATCCAGTAATTCAGCAACTATTTAAGTGCCTGTTCTGTGCAGTACCCATAAAGTAGGTTGCAAAGTTTTACAAATTGTAGTCCTTTCCTAGAAGATGCTTACTACAATTTTGTAAAGGAGATAAGAGTTAACAATGGCATAGTGTATGGCTTTTCTCGTGAGTGGTTCAAATTACATGTTCAGTCGTTCTTAAGGTATGGCTCCTGGGCCAGCAGCATCAGCGTAGTGAGGAGCTGGCTAGGAAAGCGAGGTCTCAGGCCCCACTCCAGGCCTGTTGTGGGTGTAGGACCGGGTAATCTGTTTTAACAGTCTTCTAGGTCATCCCTATGTATGCTAAAACCACTTCCTAAGAAGAGTAGGAACGATTAGTAGCTGGGATGATATGGAAAGCCAGTGCTGGCTTTGTTTAGTGAGTTTCGGAGGAGGAGAAGTTAGGCTGGGTCTTGATGAGTTGGTGATGAAGATACACAGATACGGCTGGTTCCAGATGTGCTCCAAAAGACTTGGGACTCTGGTTTGGGGAGGAGTCTGGAAACATGGCTTTCTCTTCTTTTTAGATACTAATGAAAATTGTTGATCTGAATAATGGATCTCCTGCCTCTGGGCTACATATTTAAGCATATACAAGCTTTATTTTATATGGATAAACATAATTTTTTTTTCTTGCCTTAGATCGTATATCTCTTAGCTGTTTTCCTTCTTTAAAAATGTTCAGAAAAATTGCAGTCTGTAAATAAACAGTCATAAAGTCACTTGATAAATTTTGCTTTAATGTACTAATAACAAGATGCTGTTATGTATTTTTCTCTTTTAGGGAAAACATAAAACAGATAATAAAACTCCTTGCAAGTGTTCGTGCTTTGGATCATGCTATGTCTGTTGCAAGTGACCACAATGTGAAAGAATTTAAGTCTTTAATTGAAGGAAAATAGATCTGTGAGACTGAAAAGCCTGCTTGTTTTAATACCATTCCCAATGTATAAATTTTGTATATATGTAAAGTTTCTTAAACTGTAAAATACTGATTCTTGTTTTAATACAAAAAACATTATATTCAATACTGTGTCCTTAAATGAGATTTCTTCAGAATGAAAGGAATTCAGCTTATTTCCAGGAGTCTATGAATGTTTTCCTTACTGCCTGTCATACTTTGTTTACACAAGTATTTTGTATGGTCACTCAAATTAACCCTCTCAGTTACTTGTCCTCTGTACGCGATGTGTGCAGTGTAGATGGTGTGATTATGCATTTCCATGTCTATGCCGCCGTGGGCTTACTTTCACACTGGAGATTGGCAGTGTTTTCTGCAGAGGAAGCCTCCTCACAGGGAAATGGCCTCGCAGCAAATTGTTTGAGGGAAATGACTACACTACTGCAACAGAAGGGCTGCCAGGTGACTAAATGATCACCCTTTGGTTAGCGTGGCTCTCAGCAGAGCTGTGCTGCCTGAAAATGGGGAGTTTTAGTGGACTTAGTCCTTGAGTGACTGTAGACGTTCTCCCTCGGATCAGCGTCACAGTCAAGTGTGGGTTTAATGTGGACTCTAAATAATATATGCAACGTAGTCTCAGATGGAACATAGAAGTTTAATTTTTGAAAATAATGATTCCACCACCTAACTGCATGGTTTGTGCTGACCATCCTGTCTCATTCATTTTTCTCCCTGCCCAGCTTACAGATACATGCATTTGAATTTTAGTAGTCTCTCATGATATTTAAAAATCCCACATATGTGAGTTATATATGCAATAAAGATTACTCCTTGCTGATTAGCCACACCCAGGCAATTTAATATCCATGGTCTTCTATAATGTTTATACCACATTGTAAATATTCAGAGAACTTGTTTTAAAGTTTATGCTTTCTGAATCTGTGATTTTCAAAAAAGGAACTTTTTGGAAATTAAGGACTATTGTTTGATAATTGTATATGTAATTAAGCTTTAGCCAAGCATTAAATTAATTTTTAAATATATTCTTTGTTGAATTTTACTGGCATTTAAAATGACTAATATAGAGAGACTATAAGTAGGCCCATATGCACTCTTGGTCAGGTAATACTTAGAACAGTGTCAAACACTCTAGTTGCTATGTCAGTTGTTTCACAAAATTTTTTAAACTTTGCACAGCAGAGAGAGAAAGCACAGAGAACTCCCATCTACTGGTTCACTCTTAAGATGCCCATAGTAGTCAGGGCTGGGCCAGGCCAAACTCCATCCAGGTCTCCTGCATGGGAAACAGGGGCCTCGCTGCCTTGGCTGCCACCTGCTACCTTCCAGGGTGTGTATCAGCAGGAAGCTGGGGGAGGGTGGTGCTGGACTCAAATCTGGACACTCCAGTACACCCAGCTGGCAGTGATCACTAGGCCAAACACCTGCCACACTCTGTCCATTGCATCGGGCAGGGACACCGCTTATCCCTACCTGCTCGCTCTAGATGAATCCTTTGTTACACCTAGTGGTCTACTAAGTAGAATTAGATCAGAGCACGTATTCTCAACTTCAGTGGGATAAAATGTACAAACACGTGTGGCATATCACAGGCATATCATTGGGGTCTTAAACTATGTTTCCAAACCCATTAGACAATCACTCTTCCTGTAACTGTTGAAGATTATTTCTTGTTTGAAAAGCAGAGTGACAGAGAAAGAGATCTTTATCTGCTGATTCATTTCCTCAGATGGCTGCAACAGCTGGGGATGGTCCAGGCCAAAATCAGGAGTCCAGAACTCCATCCGAGTCTCCCACATGGCTTGCAGGGACCCAGATACTTCAGCCTCCCTTTGTTACCTTCCCAGGGGTATTAGTAAAGAGCTCGGTCTCGGTCAGAAGCAGAGTAGCTGGGACCCCAGTCTGGGATGTTGGCATTGCAAGTGGCGCCTTAATCTGCATTGCCACAACACCAGCCCCTGTTATATCTGTTTTTAAGAACTCTTAGAATACACTCCGAAATGTTCTATGAAATCCATCATGTTAATCTAGGTTTCAGGTAAGAGTTTGAATATTGTTCTAGAACTTTGATATAAAGTGATTTCAGCCATAGAACTGTATATAAAGAATGGTTTTCATATCTTCAACCAAATTCTTCATTCCTGAAATAGCTGAAGGGCATTATTTTTTGTGAAAGGAATTTTCAAATTCATAGCTAAAATTGACTTTAATAAAACTGAGGGGAGCTGATGTTGTGCCACAGATTAAGCTACCACTTGCTGTGCTGGCATCCTAGTTCAAGTCCCAATTGCTCCACTTCCGCTCCAGCTCCTGCTAATGCACCTAGAAAGCAGCAGAAGATGGCCAAGTACTTGGACCGCTGCCACGCACATGGGCGATCTGGATGCAGTTCCAGACTCCTGGCTTTGGCCTAGCCCAGCCCCAGCCATTGCGGCCCTTTGGGGAGTTAATCAGCTGATGGAATATCTCTCTCCCTCTCTGTCATTGTGCCTTTCAAATAAATCTTCCAAAAGCTGTTTTTTTTTCTTTTGAAGCAATGTATAAATTAACTCCAAAAAAAGGTGAGAAGCATTTTTGAAAAAGGAAAGTTATTAAAATAATATCAACCACAACATAAAGTGTGGTTAGTATATTACAGTCTGTGATGGTGACTCGCCCATATGCCTGTCCATGCCACTGGTGTCTTAATGCCAGCCGCCTGCTCGTCTGCCCGCAGGCTTTTCCCTTGGCTTGTGCAACAGGCTGAAGTGTCCTGGAGCTACTGTCTCTGGGAGCGGCCCTCAGCCAACTCACTGATGTCTTAGGTAGGAAAACAGTATGGTTCCCATCATCTCTCGGTGTTCTTTGGTTGCTGTGAGCCACAGTTGCTTGTAGTGATAGCTTTCCTGGCCCCTAGAATTGGCCAGAAATTGCACAAATCTTAACAGTAAATACCTTAAGTATATTAACATGTAGAAGTCAAGGTAATTGTGGTATAACTGGTAATCAGTAAGGCTTGCCTGCTTTGTGCAGTTCAGGGAGTTTTGAGAAAAGCTTCATTTTGTTTTAGATGCTAATTCTTGAAATCCTGAAATCCAGTATAAAGATGATCAAATGTAACCAGCTGCAAGAGACAATATGAAAATGTAAGTTGCTGCATTGTAGTGGTTCCTTCTGGTTATAAGAGGTCTTCTCCAACATGGTGCTGTCCACAGAGTAAACAGTGTTGTCAGTTCCTGGTAATGACAGAGCGTTTGGTCTCTCGTGACAAGTAAGTGGGAATGGGAACAATTAAACACTCAAACTTCATTTAGTGAGGACAGTGAACTACGTCTGAGTGCTGGGAGGTCTTACGCTCCAACGAGGCTGTCAGTGTGGAAAACGTTTTGAAGGCTGCCCTCCTGGACAGAGATCTGCCAAGAGTTCCCATCTGCCGACAGCAGCTTCAGACCACCTAGCAAAGACAGGCTAACTGTGTTAACATGCGAGTGCTGGTGTGCAGTGTAGATGGGCAAACTCCAGCAGTCTTAGAGGCTCCGATCACCCAGTAAAATAAGAATACCATTTAAAAATATATTTAGAAAAATGTGCATTATATCCCACATTTAATGACTCAGAATATGTGGTAAGTTATAAACGATTTGATAAATCCTGCAGGAATCATTTTAGGCCAGTTTGTAAAGACACTTTGACCATGTAACCTTACATTTGACATTGAGTCTTGGAGAAATTCCATAGACCCCTGCTGCCTCGGCTCCAACACCCTGCGGTTCAGCGTCTGCAAGGCCAAGCCCTGTTTCTGGCTCGATGCTTTGGTCTGAGCATCCTTGTGTGTCCATGCTTGCTTCTCGTGTTCCAAATGAAAACACCATTTTTGTCTCACATTCCTGCTTTGCTCTAGTGGTAATTTCCTACCTATGATAGGTGTGAGTGTTCAGTCTTGGATTTTTTTTTTTTTTTTTTTAAGATTTATTTATTTGAAAGGAAGAGACAGAGAAAGAGGTCTTTCACCCGCTGTTTCCCCAAATGGCTTTTACAGCCAGGGCTGGGCCAGTCTGAAGCCGGGAGCCTGGAATTCCATGTGGGTCTCCCACATGGGTATCTGGAGCCCAAGCACTCGGGCCAGCTGCTGCTGCCTTCCCAGGTGCATAAGCAGGGAGCTGGATCAGAAGCAGAGGAGCCGGGAATCCAACTGGCGCTCTGATATGGGATGCTGGTGTTTTAGTGACGTAACCCACTGCACCACAACATCGGCCCCCAGTCTTGGAATTCTTAAATTTCATTCTCTCAATGATTTTGCACTCATGTTTACTAGACTTTCTTCCTGTTTATAGGATTTCTACTTTTCCAGTTGAAACGCTGATCCTTCACTTACCATAACTTACTAAAGCAAATAACTATGCTATTTGTAACCTCCAGTGTTGCCTTTCTAGACCACTGTTAATTAACAAGGAGCCTACTAACTGACCTCTGCAGATTACCTCTATCTGTGTAACCTGAAAAGAAGCTGTTAAGGGTAATGGTATCAGACTATTAATATTTCTCAGTTTTGCCATATATTTTCTAGCATTTTTAAAGTAGGCTTTACTACTAATTCATATGGTAAACACCTGTCAAAATGCATAACCTTGGGGCCAGCTTTGTGAGCAACAGTTTGAATCCTGGCTGCACTGCCTCTCATCTGGTTCCCTGCTAACGTGCCTGGGAAAGCAGAACAGGCCCAGTGAGAGAACCCACATGGAGTTCCAGGTTCCTGGCTTCAGCCTGGCCCAGCCCTGGCTATGCAGTATTTGGGGAGTGAACCAACAGGTGGAAAATTTTCTTGCTCTTTTCCATCACTGTGCCTTTCAAAAGAGATAAATCTTTAAAAATAGCCTTGTACCTATGCTCTAGTTTTTAAAAGTACTTTTTGAACTAATCATTAATCTCTAAAAACAACCATTCATTGTGTAGCAATGTTTTGCCAGTGAATTATGGACCACATATATGTTGGGAGTCCTGTAAATTTCTCACAAGTGTCCCTGTCATTAAGTGACATATGACTGGAAATAATCCTTGTTATAGTTTGCCTAGGACATACTATTAGGTTCAGGCAGATACTGTCCCCACGTGAGAATAATTTTAATTATAGAAATGGCAATTGCATGTTTCCATCTAGTAGAGTTTGCTGCAGGAATAAACTTGGTCACAGATCAGCATCTCAAAGTCAGGGTGTTTGCTATCAATCCGTTCAGCTGGAGCTGACAGCTGAAACTGCTCTGGGGTAGGCGTTTTGCATAGCAACTCAGGTCACTGCTTGGGACACCCCATATCCCACACTGGAGTGCCTGATTCAAGACTTGGCTTCTCTGCTTTTGATCCAGCTTCCTGCTAATGTGCGTCCTGGGAGGCAGCAGATGATAGCTCAAGTACTTGGGAGCCCGCCACTCACATGGGAGACCTGGACAGAGTTCCAGCCCCTTGGCTTCAGCTTGGCCCAGCCCAGGTTGTTGCAGGCATTTGGGGAGTGAATCAGGGTATGCAAGGTCTCTCTCTCTCTCTCTCTCTCTCTCTCTCTCTTTCTCCTCCCTCCCTCCCTCCTCTGCTTTCCAAATCAAATGAGAATAAAACATTTTAAAAATTAAACACCAATGTGAGGATTTGTATTGACCTCAGACTCAATGAATAGATGGTCATTTAAGCTTTGTATTAGTTTCCTGGGCTTCTGGAACAAATTACCAAACTAAGTGGTTTAGAGCAACAGAAACTAATTCTCTCACAGTTGTGGAAGCCAGAAACTACAAATCCTTCCTCCTTTCCAGCTTCTGGCCACATTGCTCCAGACTCCATTTCTGTCTTCACATTGCCTTCTGTGTGTCCACTTTCCTCTGCCTGTCAAGAGGGCATCAGTCAGTCTCCGTCGACCATCAGAATCTCACTGAGCAGCTTTTGTGTGTAACTAAACCCGTGTTTGGGGTCAGCCCACTCCAAAGACACTTAAAGTTTGGTGGAAGTCCAGCTGTCTTCAAATGTTGCAACAGACAAAAGCAGAAGTATAAATAATAGGAAACAGGGACAAGAAAAAAAATTTAAAGATTTATTTGTTTGAGAGGCAAAATGACAGAGACAAGTTCTTCCCTGCATTGGTTCACCCCCAAATAGCTGCAACAGCCAGGGCTGGGCCAGGCAAGTCAGGAGCCAGGAGCTCCATCCTGGTCTCCCACATGGGTGGCAGGATGTTAACATGCTGTACCACAATGCTGGACCCCAGAAATAACATTTTTTTAAAAAGCCATTAGTAAAATGACCCTTAGTTTGTTCAAATCCCAGACATGTGCTCATTTCATGCCTAAAATATCTATTTTGAAAGGATTTGGCAAAGCTGTGGCTTTCAAACAACTTTAGCAATAGAGTCTTGCTACCCTCAGCTTGATTTGAAGAGAAGAAGCAATTCCAACTCGGAACCCAGAAATTTTTCTCTCAACCTGCTTTGTCCCAGATGGGGAGGAGTCAGGAAAAGGCAGAACCCTTGTTTCCCACTCCGAGCAAGGAAGGTTTTCTCTAGCGCAGAGACACAGCCATGGTGGCAAGGATCTTGGGTTTGGGACGAGCACGTCTGGGTTCAGTCCCAGTACCCACTGAGACTGAGTGAGTCCAGCCGTCATCGCGGTAATGCATTGACACCTCCCGAATGTGTACTGAGGCTATAAAGAGGCATAATATCAGAAAAATCGAGCAAGGAAAATGCCATTCTCTCTCCTATTTAGTTATCCCTGTCAAATGCATCATTCAAGTGCAATGGAGTCTCTTGGGAAGCAAAAATGACCGGCTGCAGGCTGATGATTGTGCCATAAGTTTAATTCTGAGGCTGCTGCAAAGAGCAAACCGCTTCTGAGGAGCCCCCCACGCTGATTCTCGGAGCTACACCCAAGTTCCTTCGCGTTGTGCTTCTCCACTTGGAAGGGGCTCCTTTTCGAAAATGCTACGTCAGGGTTCTGAAACCTGGGTGGCTCCTGCTTTTCTGAAATGCTAAGTCACATGACAGGGTCTGGAAGGGGAAATGATTTTGTGCAATATACCAAGTTTAAATTCTGCTTTCGCTGTTTACATAAACGCAAAAGGGGGAAGAAGTCAAGAAAAGGCAAAGGCAAGTGAAAACCGTTTTTCAGAACGGTGTGTGCCCCGGGTTTTCGATTCCTGCTGGCCCTGCGGGTTTTGGCTTCATTCTGTGAGAAACCCGCGGGACCCAGGGCTCTCAGCCAGGAAGCGTGATCTGCTGAAACATGCGGATGACAGGGGAGGATTCCATGTGCCTGGAGTTGGCGAGAGCTGCTGTCGGCCAGGGACAGCCACGGTGACCCCCGCCTCAGTCCAGCCATATTCTGTCTGTGGCCCGGCCTCTGAGATCCTGGCGTGTGCCTTTTCCTCTCTCCGTCACACATACAGTTCTCTGAGCTCCGGACACACGAGAAGAAAAGGCAGCCAACAACCGGTCCAGAGCAGGCCGGCAGTCGCTTAGGAGGCGCTGGGCGCCGAGGGCCGCCGGACACCATGGACAGCTCTCCAGGCGCCACCTGGTTGGCCCGGCGAGCCGGCGGGTCCAGCCCTCCCCCTCGCCCGGCGCTCGGCGGGGGCGCCAGGGGGTGGTCCCGACGCCCTTCCAGGGCACGTCTCCATACCCAGCCCCCGCAGCTCTCCCCAGAGTCCCTCCCTGGCGCCCGCGGGGAGGGACAGAGAGCGCTGGAGAGCCCACGCGCGGGGGGCCAGGGAGGCCGAATCCGCCCTCTCCCGGCGTCGCCGGCGGCGGGACCTTCAGCTGCCTCCGAGGTCACGCCGCCGGTGGCGAAGGTCGTTGCAGGTGCAGGCGGTGGCCGTCCACCGGCGCGGGGCCCCGCCGAGCGCCCCGGCGTGGGCGGGGCCTCCTTCCTGAAGGCCCGCCCCTTCCCCCGCAGGGGGCGGGCCTTCCGCCCCCGTCCGCGGCGCAATGCGGAAGAGATGGGTCTGCTGGAGCGGAAGTGACGTTTCGGGCGGCTGTGGCGGCGGCGGCTGCGGGAGGAGGAGGAGGAGGAGCCGGCGGAAGAGGTGAGCCAGCCGGCGGCGGGGCGGGGGCGGGGAGCGGCCGCGGTCAGACCCACCGGCAGCCGGGCGGCGGGTGGACGCTTCCTCGGGCGGTCTCCGCCGCCGCCGCCGCCTCCACCGCCGCAGTGCGAGGTGACAGGGTGCGGGCGGGGTCGCGAGGAGACCGCGGCTTGTGCCGGGCGCCTCGTCGGGCCGGGGCTAGGGTGACAGCGGCTGTCATCAGCCTTGCCGGCGGGAGGCGGACAGGGTCGGTCTGGGCGCCGGGGCATCTCTTGTGGCGCATCATGGAGGCGTTGGGCTGCTCACTGCCCCCGCGCCCCTGGGCGGGACCCCTCGAGGGACCCCGGGCAGGGTCCGTGCCCCGAGTCGCGACTGCGGCCGGGTGGCCGTTCCCCGCCGGCCGGCGGCGGGCACCTGCGCCGCCGCGCGCGGGAGAGAGCCTGGCTGCGCTCCTCCGTTGGCTCCTCCGCCCCGCCGGGAGCTTGGAGCCAGCCTCGCTCGCCTGCCTCCCTTCCCGCCGCCTCTCCGTCTCCCCGCGCCGAGGAGCGAGCTCGAAGTTTCCGAGCCGTTTTCCCCTTTCGGCGTAGGGACAGACCTCGGAGCAGGAAGCTGATAAACAACTCCGAACGACAGACAGGCTCAGAGACAAATTTCCCTTTCGGGAAACGCATTAAACGGGAAACGCGCCCCTTAAGCAGACCGTTCGTGGACTCCCGTCGCCAACACCCTGGCATGCCTTGCCCAGAGCCACCCGGGAGCTCCTCCTGGGCTTGCTTGGTAAACGTGGTGACGACCCGTCTTTCGGAATAAACGGTCCCCCCCCCCCCAGCTCCCTCTTTCCCCACCACCCCGACTCCGTAGGGAGAGGTTTGTGGGTGCCCGGCTTCATTGGCGTCGCCTCGCCCGCTGTCCGCAGGGCTGCCTCCGAAGACGGGAGAATGGCGTTCAGCAAAGGATTCCGGATCTATCACAAGCTGGACCCCCCGCCGTTCAGCCTCCTCGTGGAGACTCGGCACAAGGAGGAATGTCTCATGTTCGAGTCCGGGGCGGTGGCCGTGCTCTGTAAGTCCCCGCTCCCGCCGGGTCAACCGTGTTTTTTTTTTATTTTTTTATTTTTTTATTATTTTTTAAGGAGCAGACCCTCTCGTAGCGCAGCGAGCGGGTTTGTGCTTTTCTGTCCTCTGACGCAAACCTGTTTTCCCTGTGCGCTCTTTCTCAGTTAAGTTTCTGTTGGGAGGTGGTGCAGGGTTTGGTTACAAGGCTTTGCTTGCTTGGATCCTTTGGCTGCTGCCTAAAGTAAATTTTTTTTCCCCCAAAGAAATGTTGTTGCAGTCTGTCTCATAGCACAGAAACCCGTAACATGGTTTGCTCGGCATATTACACTTTTGATAGGTCGTCTTAACTCAGAGTAGTGGGTATCGTCGGAGGAGGTCGTCAGATCCTTGTGTTTTCATTAAGAGGATTGTAAACAACTTCAAGACGTTCGTGTTGATGCGGGATTGATTTTGCATTATTTTAATAGTTCTTTTTTTTTCTGTAGTCTGCTTTAAAGGGCTGCTGTGGCACAAGAAAAATAGTAGGTTAGTGAGATTGCGATCAGTTTGTGAGCAGATAGATGAAATTAAAAATAAAAAGGCTAATGCGAATGTTATGTTCCTTCCTTGATACGTGATTCAGGCAGTTGACTACAGTTTTGGGTTATTTCAAATATGATAGTGTTGTGTTAGAGGTTTTCTAGTGATAACTAGTTGTTATTATGTTTTCCATTATGTTAGGATCAGTTTAGTTACTGATCATACTTTAATAAATCAAAAATTATAGTTTGAAAGGCATGCGTACCCTTAAATATTTTTCTCCTTTAAACTTTCTCCTGACTCAGTAAGCGAAGACCCTAGTGTTTACATATAAAATAAAGAATATTAACATCAGTTAGTGTAATTTCATGCTGATGGGGAAAAGGGTAGTGACATAGTGAAAAGTCTTAATAGATAACAGTGTATAAGAAGCGTGTATATATTTTGGTATATTTAGTAGCATGGATTGGATGAAGGAAGAGGAGTTATCTTCTGAAAAACAAATACAGTAGTGGTCATAATCAGTATGAGCTTACTTCAAATTGTTTTTTATATTTATAAATAGAAATATATCTTGTTGAAGTGTCAGTTTGCACGGCACAATTCATAATTTTTCATTCTACAATTATAATACTAATGATGAAATCTTATTAAAAATAAGAGAGTTGAACAGATGTTGTGGGTGAAGCCACTTCTTGGAACACCTGCGTCCTGTAGTGGTGCTGGGATCGAGTCCCGCCTCTGCTTCCTCCGACCAAGCTTTCGGCCGATGCTCGTGGGAGGCAGCAGATGATGGCCCAAGTACTTCGGTTCCTGTCTCTCCCTGGAGAAACCAGATTGAATAGACTTCATCCTGACGCAGCCCTGGCTGTTACAGGCATTTTGGGAATAACCAGCCAATGGAAGATCTCTCACTGTCTGTTCCCTGTCTCGGACACTCTGCCATCTGAATAAATAAATAAATCTTTTTTTTTTTTTAAAGGGTGGGTGGGGGGCCAGCGCCGTGACTCACTTGGTTAATCCTCCGCCTGCGGCGCTGGTATCCCATATAGGTGCCGGATTCTGTCCTGGTTGCTCCTCTTCCAGTCCAGCTCTCTGTTGTGGCCCAGAAAGGCAGTGGAGGATGGCCCAAGTGTTTGGGCCCTGCACCTGCATGGGAGACCAAAAGGAAACACCTGGCTCCTGGCTTCGGATCGGTGCAGCACCGGCTGTAGCGGCCATTTGGGGGGTGAACCAACGGAAAGAAGACCTTTCTGTCTGTCTGTCTCTCTCACTGTCTAACTCTGCCTGTCAAAAAAAAAAAAAAAAAAAAAAAAAGGGTGGGTGGGAGTTGTGACACTGTGGTGTTAAGCCACCTGCTTGCAATGCTAGCATGCCATATCAGAGTGCCAGTTTAACTCCTGGCTACACTGCTTGTGATTCAGCTCTCTGCTAATGTGGATGATGGCCCAAGTGCCTGAGTTCTTGTCATCAACGCAGGAGACCTGGATGGAGTGCCATGGTCCTGGCTTCAGCCTGGCCCAGCCCTAGCTGTTGTGGCCATTCGGGGAATGAACCAGTAGATGGAAAACCTCTCTCTGTCTCTGTGTATGTGTGCCTGCATGTATGTGTGTGTCTGTTACTCTGCCTTTCAGTGAACTAATTAGTTGAAAAGCTGGAGCACCGTCTAGTGTGGAGGAACATGGTGGGGACACCGTTTGGTTGTGCATGTGAAACATTTCCAGTTGCTCATGGCTTTTGGTAGCTTCTGATTTCCTAATATTGTCAAGATTCTATGTATTTCTTTAATTGTAGTTATTAGTAATTATGATGTGAAGTCTAATTTTCAGCTGCAATGTATGTTTTGCCTATAGTTTTTAGTATTATTGGCATACTTTACTCCATGGTCCAGAAACCTAAGAATAATCATATTTCCAAAACCTCTAGTAACTGTCTTACTGTCTTTTATGCCAAATAATTTTTTTTAAAAAAAAGATCCCAAAAAATCATTTTGTCCTTAATATTTAATTTTTTTTAAAGGCGCAGCCCTCCCTCCCCCCCAAGCACACACACAGATTGAGAGAGATTTTCCATCCACCGGGTCACTCCCCAAATGCCTATAACAGCAAGGGCTGAACGAAGCTGAAGCCAGGAGCCAAGAACTTTATCTGAGTCTCCCACGCGGATGGCAGGGGCCCAAGTACTTGAGCTACCACCTGCTGGCTTGCAAGGTGCACATGAAGCTGGACTGGACACAGAGGCAGGACTTGATCCCAGGCATTCCTCCGTGGGAGCAGAGTATCCCAAGTGAGGGACTTAACCTGCTCGCTGTTCCACAATGCCTGTCCTGTGGTATTCCTTTGAAGGAGAAAGCACTAGGTTTTTGTTGTTATTTGTTTTAAAGATTTATTTCATTTATTTGAAAGAGTTACAGAGAGAGGTAGAGATAGAGAGAGAGTTCTTCCATCCGCTGGTTCACTCCTCAGATGGCTGCAACGGCAGGAGCTGTGTGGATCTGAAGCCAGGAGCCAGGAGCTTCTTCTGGGTCTCCCACGTGGGTGCAGGGGCCCAAGGGCTTGGACCATATCTACTGCTTTCTCAGGCCATAGCAGAGAGCCTGATCAGAAGAGGAGCAGCGGGGACTAGAACTGGTGCTCATATGGCATGCTGGTGCTTCAGGCCAGGGCTTTAACCCGTGGTGCCACAGCGCTGGCCCCAACACTAGGTTTTATCTTAACTATTTATTAATTTTTTTATATTTTCTTAAGATTCAGAATATGTAATTTCTTTCATGAGAAAAATGTTTGGACATTGCCTCTCTGAAAAGCTAGCATGAATAAATGTATAGGGGCTGGCCTTGTGGTATAGGGGGTTAAGCCAGTGCCTGCAATGCCAGCACCCACACGGGTGCTGGCTCATGTCCTGATGCTCCACTTCCCATTCATTTCCTTGCTAATGTGCCTGGGCAAGCAGTGGAGGATGGCCCAAGTGCTTGGGTCCCTGCACCCATGTGGGAGACCTGGGAGAAGCTCCTGGCTCCTGGCTTTGATCTGGCCCAGCCCTGGTTGTTGGGATCATTTACGGAGTGAACAGTGGATGGAAGGTCTGTCTCTGTAACTCTACCTGTCAAATAAATAAATAATTAAAAAAAAAAAAAAGAATGTGTAATCTTTTGGGTACATTATCATCTTTATAAAATTCTTAAAATAGTACTATTTAAGTTTTTTTTTTAACTAAATCATTTTACTTATAAGATTAATTTAGTATTTAGTTCCTTTTTTTTTTTTTTTTTTTTTTGACAGGCAGAGTGGACAGTGAGAGATAGAGACAGAGAGAAAGGTCTTCCTTTGCCATTGGTTCACCCTCCAATGGCCACCGCGGCCAGCGTGCTGCGGCCAGCGCACTGCGCTGATCCGATGGCAGGAGCCAGGTGCTTCTCCTGGTCTCCCATCGGGTGCAGGGCCCAAGCACTTGGGCCATCCTCCACTGCACTCCCTGGCCACAGCAGAGAGCTGGCCTGGAAGAGGGGCAACCAGGACTAGAACCCGGTGTGCCAGCGCCGCTAGGCGGAGGATTAGCCTAGTGAGCCACGGCGCCGGCCAGTATTTAGTTTCAAGTGATACCAAAGTGTTTATTGTGTAATTTTTTTGAGATTTATTTTATTTATTTGAAAGGCAGAATTACAGAGAAGGAGAGGCAGAGAGAGAGGTCTTCCATTCATTGGTTCACTCCCCAAATGGCCAGCATGACCAGGGATAGAGCTTCTTCCTGGTCTCCTAGGTCTCCCACGTGGGTGCAGGGCCCAAGCACTGGGGCCATCCTCCACTACTTTCCCAGGCCATTATCAGAGGGCTGGATCAGAAGTTTAGCAGCTGGGACTCAGACAGGCACTGGTACGGGATGCCAGTGCTGCAGAGGTTTAACCTGCTGTGCCTCAGGGACAGCCTGCTGCTCCACCTCTGATCCAGCTCCCTGCTAACGTGCCTGGGAAAGTAGTATAAGGTGACCCAAGTCTTTGGGCCCCTGCACTCATATGGGAGACCTGTATGAGGATTCTGGCTTTGACTTGGCCCAGCCCAGGCCCATGCAGCCATTTGGGGAGTGAACCAGCGGATGGAAGATCTCTTTCTCTGTCTCTGTCTGTCTGTCTGTCTGTCTCTCTCTCTCTCTCCCTCTCCCTCCCACCCCCCCTCTAACTCTGCCTCTAATCAATTTTTTTTAAAAGATTTTATTTGTTTATTTGAGAGGTAGAGTTAGAGAGAGAGAGGGAGAGACAGATATCTTCCATCTGCTAGTTTACTCCCCAAAGGGCCGCAATGGCTGGAGCTGAGCTGATTCAAAGCCAGGATCCAGGAGCTTCTTCTGGGTCTCCCATGCGGGTGCAGGGCCCCAAGCACTTGGGCCATCCTCTGGTGCTTTCCCAGGCCAGAGCAGAGAGCTGGGACTAGAACTGGTACCCGTATGGGATGCTGGCACTGCAGGCAGAGGCTTAACCCACTACACCACAGTGCCGGCCCCACTAATGATTTTTATTTACCTGTTTCATTCAAGGACCTATGCTTGGAAAATACTGACATGTTCTTATCCTCTTCAACAATCCTAGCAACTTGAATTTTTATTTTTATTTTTATTTTATTTTTTATTTTTTTGGACAGGCAGAGTTAGACAGTGAGAGAGAGACAGAGACAAAGGTTTTCCTTTTTCTGTTGGTTCACCCCCCAAATGGCCACTACGGCCGGTGTGTTGCGCTGAACCAAAGCCAGGAGCCAGGTGCTTCCTCCTGTCTCCCATGCGAGTGCAGGGCCCAAGCACTTGGGCCATCCTCCATTGCACTCCCAGGCCACAGCAGAGAGCTGGACTGGAAGAGGAGCAACCGGGACAGAATCCAGCGCCCCATCTGGGACTAGAACCCAGGGTGCCGGCACCGCAGGCGGAGGATTAGCCAAGTGAGCTGCAGCGCCGTCCATTGGATTCTAATATATCTTGCATATTAACCTACTAGAAGAATCTTCTAAAATAATTTTTGATGTTAAACTGAAGTATAACTTGTTTTTCACTAAAATTAGTAAGTTCACGCTCCTCCACCTGCCGATCAGAACCTTCCACATCTGGCTTAGTATTCATCTCCTGGAAGGAGGCCGGTGTTTCCTCCGCTCTCTGCAGCCTCTGCTGTGCTGCTCCTTGTTCTTCCTTCACCCTCCGAGACTGCCGGGTGCTTTTCTCTGTCTTGCCAGTCCAAGCCTGCGTGTCCCAGTCACATCTGTCTTCCCGAGAATCTGCCTCACTCAGTGCCAGCTTGCTTTTTTTTTTTTTTTTCAAAGATTTTGTTCATTTTGAAAGTGAGAGTTACAGAGATAGAGGGTGAGATAGAGAGGGGGATCTAACATCCACTGGTTTACTTCCAAGATGGCCACAACAGCCAGCACTGGGCCAGGCCAAAGCCAGGAGCTGGGAACCCCATCTGGGTCTCCCACGTAGGTGACAGGCCCAAACACCTGGGCCGCCTTCACCATCCTTCCCAGGCCATCAGTAGGGGGCTGGATCGGAAGTGGAGCAGTCGGAACGTGAACCAGCGCCCATCTGGATGCCAGCGTTGCAGGCGGCAGCTTTACCTTCTGTACCACAACACTGGTTCCTCCAGCTCATTTTTGTCTTTGCCTTTCATTCATTTCTATAGAACTTCATCTGTATCACAAGATGAACACTTTTTATTTGCTGATTTGTTGCGCTTTAAATACTTGTTTTTTTCTTGAAAGTAGATGGTAATGTGACTTTGGCAGGACTTGATCTTTATGTACTGAAAGTTTATAATTTCACCTGTCTCTAGTTGCCCTGAGTTTAAAAATATTAGACATTTTCGTTAACACATAGTGTTGAAGGTTTGTGTTCACTTAATTTTCCTAGCTTATGCCAGGAGTGCTGTGAGATAACATAGATAAAACCTTACTTTTCATATTATTAGCAAATATCAAAAAAAAAAAAAGATTGCAAAGGGAACATAAAATGAAAATAGTCTCTGACCGTGGATCCCCTTGGCAACTGAGTGTCTGCTAGTCCAGCCTCAGGACTCCATCTTTAAGTCCTGTTGACAGGATTCTAAGCTTAATTCAGTCGTAATTCCCTAACTTACTCAGTAAGCAAATGGCTTCAGCCCTGTCTGCACACTGTGATCAGACACTGTTACCGGGACTCCTCCCATCAGAGATGTTGATATGATTATCAGGGTGATGATTTTTTTTTTTTTTTTTTTGCTGTTTTGCTTTTATATGTATGTATTTCCAGAATTTCAGTGCTATTATTGTCTATTATGGGACTAATAAATAGTTTTCTTGAAATCCTCAGGCTGAACCAAATGTTAGTATTCCTTTTTAGAATCATGTTTTCCTATCGTATGGAACTGTGTTCAGGTTTCTGTATCTGGGTGCTGGGCTCCTTGAGGTCCATGTCTTAGTGATGTTTTTGTCTCCAGTGCTTAGTACAGTATCCTACTCCTGTGTGAAGACCGAATGGTTAGTAAGTGAATGATGCTTACGGAAAGGGTAATCTAAACTAGATTATAAAGTAGACAGCATGGGGTTATTATAAGATAGAGTATCTTTTTTATTTTTATTTACTTTTTTAAAGATTTAAAGGCTGAGTCATGGAAGTGAGGGGAGAAAGAGACAGATCTTTCATCCGCTGTTTACTCCCCAAATGACTGCAGCAGCCCAGGCTGGGCCTGGAAGAAGCTGGAAGCCAGGAGCTTCATCTGGGTCTCCCAGACAGGTGCAGAGGCCCAAGCACGTGGGCCATTTTCTACTGCCTTCCAAGGCACATTAGCATGGAGCTGGATCAGAACTGGAGCAGCCGAGACTAGAACTGGTGCCCGTATGGAATGCCGGCACTGGAGCTTTACCCGCTGTGCCACAGTGTGAGCCCCTAAACTGGGAAATGGCCTAAGCAATCTCCATTCATTCCTCACCCCCCCCCCACTTCCTCCCTCCCTTCCTCCCTCTTTCCTCCCACCCTCCTTCCTTTCCTCCTTCTCTCCCTCCCTTCTCTCTCTCTTTTTCTTACAAGGTTTATATATTTTATTTTAAAGGAAGAGTTACAGAGAGAGTGGGAGAGACAGAGAGAGAGAGAGACCGTCCATCCGTTAGTTTGCTCCCCAAATGACTGCAGTGACCAGAGCAAGACTGATCAGGAGCCAGGAGCTTCTTCCAGGTGTCCTATGTGGGTGCAGGGGCCCAGGCACTTGGGACATCTTTTACTGCTTTCTCAGGCCATAGCAGAGAGCTGGATCAGAAGAGGAGCAGCGGGGACTAGAACCAGTGCCTATATGGGATGCTGGTGCTGCAGGCAGAAGCTTAACATGCTACACCTGGCCGGTGCCGCGGCTCAGTAGGCTAATCCTCCGCCTGCAGCGCCGGCACCTCGGGTTCTAGCCCCGGTTGGGGCGCCAGATTCTGTCCCGGTTGCTCCTCTTCCAGTCCATCTCTCTGCTGTGGCCCCGGGAAGTCAGTGGAGGATGGCCCAAGTGCTTGGGCCCTGCACTCACATGGGAGACAAGGAGGAAGCACTTGGCTCCTGGCTTTGGTTCAGCGCAACACACCGGCCGTAGTGGCCATTTGGGGGGTGAACCAATGGAAGGAAGACCTTTGTCTCTGTCTCTAACTTTGCCTGTCAAAAAAAAAAAAAAAAAAAAAACTACACCACAGTGTGGGCCCCACATTAGCATATTAACCACATTAGCAAGATTTTTTTAAAATGTCAATTAAAAATTTCTATGAAGAATCTTATTCTGTAAATACAATTAACAAATTGTTTTAAAACTAAAATAATTTCATTATTTCTTTCCTTTTTTTTTTTTTTTTAATTCGCGTTTATTTGAGAGATACAGAGAAAGAGAGAGAGCTTCCATCTGCTGAGTCACCCTCCAAATGCCTGCAACAGCTAGGGCTGGACCAGTCCAAAGCCAGGAACTGAAAACTCAATCCAGATCTTCCTACATCGGTGACAAGTACCCAACCACTTGAGCTGTCACCTGCTACCTCGTAGAGTGTGCATTAGCAGGAAGCTGGATTTGGAAGTAGAGCTGGGACTCGGGCACTGTGATGTGAATGTGGGCAGTCTTAACAGTGTTTTAACTGCTCGGCCAAAGGCCTGCTTGTGTTGCGTTTTTGGTAAAGAACAGAACTTATGAAAATTCTTATTCTTAGATAATTGTGAATATTTTTTAGTAGTGTACTAATAGTGTTACTTAGTTTTTAAAATTATTAGTCTAGAAGCCGGCACCGTGGCTCAATAGGCTAATCCTCCACCTTGCGGCGCCGGCACACCGGGTTCTAGTCCTGGTTGGGGCGCCGGATTCTGTCCCGGTTGCCCCTCTTCCAGGCCAGCTCTCTGCTGTGGCCAGGGAGTGCAGTGGAGGATGGCCCAGGTGCTTGGGCCCTGCACCCCATGGGAGACCAGGAAAAGTACCTGGATCCTGGCTCCTGCCATCGGATCAGCGCGGTGCGCCGGCTGCAGCGGCGGCCATTGGAGGGTGAACCAACGGCAAAGGAAGACCTTTCTCTCTCTGTCTCTCTCTCTCACTGTCCACCCTGCCTGTCAAAAAAAAAAAAAAATTATTAGTCTAGAAAGTATTCAATTAAACAGATTTAATGTCTGTGGAGTGTTGGTTTATGGAACAGGTGGATTCTGTGACTAGTGTGCCGCCCTGGACTAGGAGAAGTAGCGAGTGCGATGGTCAGCTTTATGCATACAGCACTTCCCTCAGCAGGGACAAGCTGTCTGTCTCACGTGCATGCATTGAGTTCACAGGTTATGAGTTAACAGCCCTTTTCATGCTTTAGTAAATAGTTCATAATTATACACTAATACAAGGTGAAGTAAGGAAAGTTCAACACCTGGGAAATGGAGGGTGATTTTAAAAATCGAAGTTAGAGAGCTCTTGTTTGAAAGAGGGGGATATAGGGTAGTGATATAAATTCCTACCTCTTAAAACTGAGTTGATTTAGAACTCAAATCGTGTGCTTAGCAGACAGCAAGACCATATCACTGAACTCTAGACCTGGTTCTACCCCAGGTTGTCCATCTGAGTTTGTCTAGCTAAATTTTTTTTATCATGGAAATATGAGTCATTATGTCAGTAGGACAGTATTCTGGAGATCTTTGTCATGGAATGTAAAGTATCCAGTCTTTTCTATGAATCTTCACAGTAAAGGAGTAATAATAGTTACCATTAACTGGAAGATTACTCTGCCAGTCATTAAGCCAGAGGTTTCTAAACTTTATTGTTTTGTGGCACCCTTAGTGTCTCATTAAATTTTTCCTGGTATGCTGATGAACCAATACCTAATAGCTCGGATAATTACACGGTTAGGTCTAAACAATAAATATTTATGTCCTAACAACTTTAGTAGCTGCTTGAAAAAGTAATGCATATGAATTTAAAGTAATGCATTCCCCCCAAAAATAAAGTAATTCATTTCCTTTTTAACTAACCGTAGTTATTTATTAGAGGAACGTGTGTTATTGTTGAGTACTGAGCAACTTTTCAAACCTTGGAATCAAATGGAACACTGCTACCCTCATTCCCTGTTTGACATTGGTTTTTGAGTGATTTTTTTTAGTTAATTAAAATATGCTAATTAATCAGTTTGAAAGGCAGAGTGACAGAGAGGAGAGACAAAATATCTTCCATCTACTGATTCACTGTCAAATACTTCCAATAGCCATAGCTAGGCCAGACCACAGCTAGGAGCCAGGTGCTCCGTCTGGGTCTCCCACCTGAGTGGCAAGAACCGAGGTACTTAGGCCATCATTGATGCCTCAGGCATATTAGGAAGCTGGTTCAAAAATGCATAGAGGCTGTGACTCGAACCAGGCACTTGCATGTGGGACACAGGGGTCCCAAGTGACAACTTAACCCAGTGTGTCACAATACCTGCCTTGTATTTGCTTTTTATCGCAGTAGTCACCAAAAGCCTAGCTTCACAAAGAAGTGTTGTCAGAGGAATCTGCTGCAATCTGAGGTTAAAGTTCTGAACTACCTCAGGATCAGTTTGGCTAGCATCCAGCTTATATTGGGAATCCCTGTGTTTCCTTTAATTTAGTATTTGGGTTCCTTGGAGAATTCGCTGCAGTGCCCCAGGGCATCTGAATATACAGTTCGGACTGTGGCATGTGACTTGCTTTTTTCAGTTGTGTGGCTTCTGCTTTTATCTACATTTTGCTGATGTGGAGATTGAGACTTGGAAAGATTAAATAACTGCTCCAGTGACGCAGTCCTTCTGTTTGACATTTTTCTTGCTCTTGAGGGTGGTGGCTGTTATTTTTGGAGGTGAGAGATGTAGAACAAAAAGGAAGGAAAGCCAACAGAAGAGTTTAAAGAGTAAAATTGGTAGCATATTTTAATGACAGAACTGTTAAAATTGTGTTTTTGCCTTCAAAGCATTAATATAGGAGAAACAGAACTTAACTTACAATAATGTCATTAAAAACATGAAATTTCTTTGCTGGATCAAATTAAATGTCAGGTTCTAGAATTTTAGATGCCAAGCGTAGTAGGTGGTAATGACAACCAGTGTGGATAGTTTTTTTTTTTTAATTGCCAAATGTTGTCAGTATGATTGCCCTTTAGACAAATTGCAGTATCCTGTCTCTTTTTAACAAAAATTCGCAAGTTGAAGGAAGAAGTGACTTTCTATGGTTGACTTTTTCAGCACAGAAATGATGAAATTCAGACTTGTTATCTATCACTGTATGTTAGGGTTGCGAAAATTCATTTTCTTTTTAATTTTTGGAATGTACATATTTAATAGAAAGTCAACAGCAATTTAAACCTCTCATTTCTCTTAAAATCTAATCAACCCAGCTCTTCTACCTTCTCAGTAGTAGTCATACCTTCCTAACATAGGAATAAACCAGTAGTTCCTAAGTGCTTTCACTTTTTTACCAGTTTATTTTGCTTTGAGGAAATAAAAGGAAAAAGCAGAAATTCTCACAGTGATCAGAAAAGATTCTAAAAGGTGATTTTTTTAATGTGATTTCATTCTATCAATTGTTCTAATTAGTCTTATAAAAATGTACCTAGTCTAGGACTATGGCAGGATTTTTACTTTATTTATTTTAAAGATTTATTTATTTTATTTGAGAGGCAGAGTTACAGACAGAGACAGGGACAGAGAGGGATCTTTCATCTGCTGGCTTACTCCCAAAATGACCACAACAGTTGGAGCTAGGCCTGTCCTAAGGCAGGAGCCAGGAGCTTCCTTGGGGTCTCCCACATGGGTGCAGGGGCCCTAGCACCTGGGCCATCTCGGCTGCTCTCTCAGGCATATCAGCAGGGAGCAGGATTGGAAGTGGAGCATCAGGGACTTGAACCAGCACCCCTATGGAATCCTGGCACTACAGGCGGAAGCTTAACCAACTATGCCACAGCGCTGGCCCCTCTTTTTTTTTTTTTTTTTTTTTAAGATTTATTTATTTGAAAGGCAGAGATAGAGAGAGAGCAAAAAAGAAAGAGATCATCCATCCACTGGTTCACTCCCCAAATGGCCACAATGGCCAGGGCTGGGCCAAGCTAAAGCCAGGAGCCAAGAGCTTCTTCTGGGCCTCCCACATGGGTTCAGGAGCCCAAAGTATTAGGCCATCTTCTGCTGCTTTCCCAGGCATGTTAGCAGGGAGCCGGATTGGAAGCAGAGCAGCTGGGACTTGAACCAGCACCCATATGAGATGCCAGCATTGCTGGTGGCAGCTTAACTCATTAGGCCACAGCACTGGCCCAGATTTTTACTTCTGACCATGATGGAGTAGCAGGAACTTGATTCACCCTCCTTCAATAATAACAACAAGAAAATGGATAAAATATATTGAATGGTTTTCAGATATTGAACTATAGGCAGTACAAGATGCTGACCCGGGAGAAGAAGGGAAACAAACAAGGTGGGCTTACCATTGCTTACTGACTGGAGAGCTTCCAAACCAGTGCAGCAGAGAAGTGCCCAAAGACTAGCAGGCTCCTTGAGTTCAGGAGACAGAGTGGAGGCTGAGAGCCCAAGGCAGCTGGCATCCTCAGGGCTGAGTACCAGAGCGGAGATACGTACACAGACGGCTCCAGAGGTTTATGACGGGCTCTGCCTGAGACGTCAGCTGAGTACTGCTCAGTGCCAGTGTGTGAGGAAAGAATCACCCAAAAAGGAGCAGTTAGAAAAATTTCTGGAGCTCACAGGACTGGAAGCAGTTCATACCAAATAGCCAGAGTGGAAAGATCTTGTAATGGAGGATTGGGTTGAGTATCAAAAGGGTGTAGTACTTCAGTATCGGGGCAGAGCAGCCCTGGAGGAAATACCTCTGTGGTCCCGTCTAACCAAGTGTCAGGACCCAAGGCGGGAGGCTGGGGCGGCTTTGCAGTGAGTTAAACCGCCACTTGGGGCGTCCTCATTCCCCATCAGAGTGCTAGTTTGAGTCCCAGCTACTTGGCTTCCTATCCAACTTCCTGCTAGGGCACCTGGAGAGGCAATGGAAGATGGCTCAAGTACTTCAGCCACTGCCACCATATGGAGGACCTGGATGGAGTTCCTGGCTCCTGCTTTGTTTGGTCAGGCTGTCTAGCTGTGGTGGGGAGTGAACCAACAGATGGACGATTTCTCTTTCTCTCTACATTTCAAGTATATTAAAGTAAATAAACAAAAGAAAGAGAGACCCAAATGGATCTTGTCTCCAGATAACTGTATCTCAGAACAAAGCTTAAGGTTATTAATAGGAATACAAGTATCCGTCTGTCTGTACACACAGACATGGGAATGGCAGAAAGTGTGTGGGAAATGTACATCTCTTTTCATTCCATTTTTGCTCAGACTTTTTTGATGTATTTGTGTGTGTGTGTGTATGTGCATGTGCATTCAATACTGTAAAATTCTCAATTTAAAAATAGTGTGTAAGGGTGTGTATTTGGCCTAGCAGTTACCAGTAGGGCTGCCGATTGCCTGGGTGTAGTTACCTGCTAATAAAGACTGGGAGGCAGCAGGTGATGGCTTACGTGATGGGGCCCATGGGGCCAATGTTGTACAGTGGGTCAGCCACCTCCTGTGACGCTGGCTTCCCATTTGGGAACCATTTCAGGTCTCAGCTGCTCCACTTCTGATCCAGCTCCCTGCTAATGCACCTGGGAAAACAGTGGAAGATGGCCCAAGTGCTTGGGCCCCTGCCACCCATGTAGGAGACCCAGAGGGATTCCAGGCTCCTGGCTTCAGCCTGGAGCTGTTGCCGTAATTTGGGGGAGTGAACTAGTAGATGGAAGATGTCTCTCTGTGTCTGTCTGTCTCTTGTCTCTCTGTGTCTGTCTGTCTCTCTGTCTGCCTTTGAAATAAATAATTTTTTTTTAAAACCACCTATATGGGAGGTTTGGATTGAGTTCCTGGCTCCTAACATTGATCAGGGCCAGCTCTAGCCATAGTAGGCATTTGGGGGAGTGAACCAGTAGATGAGAGCTCTCTGTCCCTCCCTCTATCTCAGAAAAGCCAACAACGACAAAAAAAACATAAATGCAAAGAAGAAGGAAATATACCTTATAATGAAGGAAAAAGCCAATCTATAAAAACAGATGCTAAAATTAATAAAGGACTTTCAAATAGTGGTTATAAAAATTCTCCAGATGTTTAAGATATAGGGGATAGAATGATCAGGTTAAAGAGATGTGAAAAATGTGAACCCAAATCACATTACTAGGAATGAAAATGACAGTGTTTGTAATAAAAAATTACACTAATAGGGATTACTAGATTTGAACTGCAGAAGAAATAATTGGCAAATTTGAAGATCTAGTAATAGAAATTATCCAAAATGAAATATACAGAGGAAAAAAAGGCTAAAATAAATAAACAGAGCATGAGAATTTTGGAACAATTTCAAGTGATTTATATATTCATGTATAGAATTCCAGGAGGAAGCAAGTGAGGAAGAAAAAAATGTTTGAAGAAATAATACCTGACAGTTTTCCAAACTTGCTGAAAATTTTATGTCCTTAGATCCATGAAACTAAATGAACCCCAAGCAGGGGAAACATGCAAAAAAAAAAAAAAAAAAAAAGCTGTACACAAATACATAGCCAAATTCTGTTGACCTATATACAGAGAAAATAGATTTTTTAAAAAGACTTATTTCCTTGAAAGGCAGTTATAGAGTAGGGGAAACTTTTATTTATGATTTATTTATTTATTTGTTTTTTAATTTGAAAGGCAGAGATGCAGAGAGAGAAGGAGAGAGAGAGATCTTCTATCCACTGGACTAGGCCGAAGGTGGACCAGGCCGAAGATGGGAGCCGGGAGCTTCTTTGTGGTCTCCCACGAGAGTGCAGGGTCCCAAGCACTTGGGCCATCTTCCCCTACTTGCCTAGGTGCATTAGTAGGGAGCTGCATCAGAAGTGGAGCATCCAGGACTTGAAGTGGTGCCCATTTGGGTTGCTGGACTGCAGGCAGCATCTTAACCTTCTGTGCCACAGCACTGGTCTCAGTAGAGAAAATCTTAAAAGGGAGTCATGGAAAAAGAGATAGATATGTACAAAGTAAAGGTAAGACTGATAGTAAACTTTCTGTTAGAAGAAATCCAAGCAGAGGACACGGGGCAACATCTATACTGTAAAGGAAAAAAACCTGTCATCTACCTGGTGTTATATACTAAATCACAAATGAAGGTGCAAAGACTTTTCAGACATTAAAAAACTGAAAAATATATGAGATAATTATAATAGGTAGTAGTTAATAGTACTGCTCTTCTTTGGATCCAGCACCAACATTTTCAGAAATTGTAAGGTGATAAAAGTCTGAATTAGTGAAAAAGTTTTTTAAGATTTATATATTTATTTGAAAGTCAGTTACAGAAAGAGAGAGATGGAAATCTTCCATCCTCAGGTTCATTCCTCAGATGGCTGCACAAAGGGCAGGGCTAAGCCAGGCTGGAGCCAGGAGCCAGGAGCTTCCTCCGGGTCTTCATGTAGGTAGCAGGGGCCCAAGCACTGAGGCCATTAGCAGGAAGCTCAATAGGGAGTGGAGCAGCCAGGTTTCGAATTCGTCCCCATAGAGGATGCTGGCATCACACAGTAGCTTTACCTGCTACACCACAACACTGGCCCCTGAATTGGTGAAATTTTAAAAGAAACAAAGAGTAAAAGAAGCAATAAATAGAATGGAATTAGTACATTTGGTTTGTCTTGTAATTGCCCTACCAAAAGAAGGTATAGCTTTTAAAATTGAGTGTTATGTTTTTACTGGTGACAGTTTTAATTTGTTTGAGTTTTTTTAATCCTTAAAAATTACTTGTTTTCATTTGATTTGAAAGAGAGATCTTCCGTCTGCTGGTTCACTCCCCTAGACGCCTGTCATAGCTGAGACTGGGCCAGGCCAAAGCCAGGAACAGGTGACAGGAACGCAGGTGTGTGAGCCATCATTTGCTGCCTCCCAGGATGCACATTAGCAGGAAGCAGGGTTGGCAGAAGCCAGGACTCGAACCAGGCACTGCAATATGGGATGTGGGCTTCCCAAGAGGCAGCTTACCTGCTGTGCAAATGCCTGTCCTGAGTTTTTTTAAATAGTTAGTATTTGTTTTATGTTTTTCTGGCTATGAGTGAAAAGATAAAAATACTTACTATCTCTAACATGTTTTTTAAATATGTTTATTCTCTTTTCCATTTTTATGGTCTTACATAAATTTTTATAAATAGAAAATGTTTACTTATATTAACTAGCATTTACCAATAGATATTTATTATGGGTTGTGTTTTATTCTGTTCAGTAGTAGACTGTAGGATTGCTATAGTTTGTGGAATGCCTTCCTGAAATGTAGGTATGCAAAATCTTTTTATATCCTATTGATCTTGTGTAAAGTATAGGCAGGTTGAATCTTATAATTAAATGAATTCCTAGCTGGTTATACATTAGTATTTATTATTTTGTCTCTCTTTGGTGAACCCTGGACAGATGTCTTTGGCCCACTCTATTTAACAGTTTCTTCACTCTGTTTGGGAATGGGATAGAAAGTATAGTATTCTGATTTGTAGTTATTACAAAGCTATGTGGGATTGATACAGAACTGGATAGAATAATTATGTTGGATAACACAATTGAGATTCAGCTGTATCAGTTTGAGATAATAGATTAGAATCCACAAAATGAAAGTGTACTTCTTGCACTGGAATAAATTGTTTATTCCTGAACCAACTGCTGTGGCTGTTCGCATATCATGTCATTTGAGTCAGACGGATCACTGGTAAAAGAAAGTAGGAATTAATGATCATCTAAGTTCTTTTAGAAAGGTTAAAATGCATAGTGTCGTGATGGTTGTGTTGACTACTGCTTAACCTCAAACTGACTCTTCCTTTGGTCTTTTTTTTTTTTTTAAGATTTATTTATTTACTTGAAAGTCAGAGTTACACAGAGAGAAGGAGAGGCAGAGAGAAAGAGAGAGAGAGAGAGAGAGATGTCTTCCATCCGCTGGTTCAGTCTCCAGTCGGCTGCAACAGCCAGAGCTGTGCTGATCTGAAGCCAGGAGCCAGGAGCTTCTTCTGGGTCTCCCATGAGGGTGCAGGGGCCCAAGGACTTGGGCCATCGTCTACTGCTTTCCCAGGCCATAGCAGAGAGCTGGATCAGAAGTGGAGCAGCCAGGACTCAAACGCACCCATATGGGATGCTGGCCCTGTAGGTGGTAGCTTTACCTGCTACGCCACAGCGCTGCCCCACTTTGGTCTTTCTTATCTTAATGTATTGCACTCTGTGCACACAGTGTTTCAACCAGAATTCAAGAATCATCCTCTGTATTTCGTCCTCTCTTTTATCATATATTTGCTCCATTGCCAATTCCAGTCAACTTTTAATCTCTTAATTTCATTGAGAATCCATGCACTTCAAACCATTTTAGCTGGTTCATTCCCAGTCAAGCTGCTGTCATCTCTTACATGGACCATTAAACTCGGTTCCTTAAATCTCCCTGCATTCCCTAGCCGTTCTCACTGCCCCCACAAACAAAAAAAACACAGTTTAGATTGTTGTTCTCTTACTTTATATTCTTCAGTAAATCTACACTCTTTAAGATGGCCTACAATAAAATCAGAGTCTCTGCCTATGTCTTTACTTTTTTTTTTTTTTTATAAAGATGTATTTATTTACTTGAAAGTCAGAGTTACACAGAGAGAAAAGGAGAGGCAGAGAGACAGAGAGGTCTCCATCCGCTGGTTCACTCCCCAGTTGGCTGCAACGGCCAGAGCTGAGCCAATCTGAAGTCAGGAGCTAGGAGCTTTGTCTGGGTCTCCCACGTGGGGGCAGGGGCCTAAGGACTTGGTTCATCTTCTAGTGCTTTCCCAGGCCATAGCAGAGAGATGGATAGAAAGTGGAGCAGCCTGGACTCAAACCGGAGCCCATATGGGATGCCGGCACTGCAGGCGGTGGCTTACCCACTATGCCACAGCACTGGCCCTCGTCTTTACCTATATACTACTTTGCCTCTTAGTTTCTGTGTTCCAGCCACATTGGCCTCCTTTTAATTATGAATGTAGCAAATTCTTTCTGTTCTCATGGTCTTCACATATGCTATTCCTTCTTAAATTTTAACTTTTTTATAACAAACTTAATGAAAGCACATGTAAAACAGCAAATAAATTGTAAATGCCTAGCTTGATGAGCCTGTCCATATTGGCAGCCCTAGGTTGAGAAATAGAACACTGTAACTAGCTCTCCAGCAGATCCCATACTTCTTCCTAGTTCTCTCCATTGTGACCTACAAAATAATCACTTTCCTGGTTTCTTACATCATAGATGTATTTTTTGTTTTACAGTTTAACCTAAATGGAATCATTCAGTATGTATTCTTTTGTATTCAGCTTCTTTCACTCAGTATTAATATGGAAAATCTTCCATATTTTAGCAAATGCCTATAGTTTTCTCATTTTTGTTGCTGTAGGTATTCCATTACATTTATAGCCTGCTATTAAAGTAAGTGTTCGCACAACAGCTTATTTCCAGTGTTTGCTATTATGATTGACACCAGTATTAATATCCTTGTGCATGACTTGTGATGCACGTATGTACACATTTCTGTTAAATAGATCTGTCAAAATGGAATTGCAGAGTCATCTGGTATATGTATGTTGATATTTTTATCTATACTTTTTTTCCCCAAGATTTATTTATTTTGCATTTATTTATTCAAAAGACAGAGTTACAGAGAGGAAGAGGCAGAGAGAGAGAGGTCTTCTATCCACTAGTTCACTCCCCAAATGACCGCAACAGCTAGAGATGGGCCGATCTGAAGCCAGAAGCCAGGAACTTCTAGGTCTCCTTTGTGGGTGCAGGGACCAAGGACTTGTACCATTTTCCACTGCTTTTCCAGGCACATCAGCAGGGAGCTGGATCAGAAGTGGAGCAGGTGGGACTTGAACTGGCACCCATATGGAAGTGCTGGCGGCGGCTTTACCTGCTTTGCCATAGTGCCAGCTCCACCTCTACTTTTCCTTTGGACAGATTCCTGTTTCAGTGTAAAGGGCGCTTCCTCAGTCAGGCTTATTCTAACCACAGCAGTCTTACCCCAACAAACCCTTTTAATCAAGTCCTCCTGTTGCAGCTCACTGGAACTCTGTCATAGTACTTACTGTATTTATACTTCTGTATTTGTATGATTATAAAGTGCTTTTCTTTCTCATCTGACTCCTCAGAAGGTGTCAGGCTACCGACTGTTTTTTTTTTCCTAGAATCTTACTAGGGTTCTAGTACATGATAGACACTTAGTAAATACTTGCTGTGAAAGACTGAAAACTTATTTTTTCAGAAATCCTACCCAAATTAGATGTATAGTTTATATAGACTATGAATTTGGATAGTTCATTACCTTTCTAGTGGGATCTTAATTATACAAGGAAAATACTTACCTTTTAAAATATTTTCCTGTTATGTATGATTACTTGGAAAGAAGCTTTATTGCCAGGTAGTTTTATGATTTTGGATACATTTCCTGACATCCTGTCATTTTCTTCTGAAAATGAGAAGCTTGCCTATCAGGTCTTCAGCATCCTCTGCACTGGAGGTTCTTTGGTTCTATACCAAAGTGCTGGCTGTATGCAAATAAGCTGGCCACAAACTGCCCTGCGTGTAACCACAGGCAAATTGTGATTCTAGGAAGAGCATGCTGATTTGCAGTGTTCTCACGGTCTTCCTGACTTTAACTTGCTCTCACGTTCTGACTGACTTTGTTTAGCTTGTCCTTTGCATCAGCTGGGGCAGGGGCCATCTATTCCTAACCTGGAAGGTTTGCGCCACAGCAGAATATTGATGTTGGATAGTAGGACCCTCGTTGAGTGGCTTTGTTTAGTTTGAATAATTATAACTCATCAGACATTATAGGAATTTACATTTAAAATGAACCCTTTAATACCTTGTAAGTTACATATAGGTGTCTTTTAAATTATGTATAGATCTTGGAGGATAAATTAATTTTGCTTCTTTCCCATTCAGCAAGGCAGCATCTGATCTCTGTGTGACAACCGTTCTGTGGTTAAGAAATCTCTGCCTTAGGTTTGCAACTCAGGCAAATCAGGAAGTAGGCACATGCTTATGTTTGCATCTAAATTTCTATAGTTTGATCTTAACACCTCATTACTTGCCTCAAACTCTAATTTGAGAGGGCATAGTGCAAAAACAACAAAGCTGAATAATGCCAGTCGAGGCCGGTGCCGCGGCTCACTAGGCTAATCCTCTGCCTGCGGCGCTGGCACTCCAGGTTCTGGTCCCATTTGGGGCGCCAGATTCTGTCCCGGTTGCTCCTCTTCCAGTCCAGCTCTCTGCTGTGGCCAGGGAAGGCAGTGGAGGATGGCCCAAGTCCTTGAGCCCTGCACCTGCATGGGAGGCCAGGAGGAAGCACCTGGCTCCTGGCTTCAGATCAGCCTAGCGCGCCGGCCGCAGCATGCTGGCCGTAGTGGCCATTTGGGAGGTGAACCAACAGAAAAAGGAAAACCTTTCTCTCCCTCTCTCTGTCTCTCTCTCACTGTCTAACTCTGCCTGTCAGAAAATAAATAAATAAATAAATAAATAATGCCAGTTGTGTCATATGGTCAAGTACTATGAAAGTAAGCCTCTCCAGCTTAAAAAAAAAAAAAAAAAAAAAAAACAAGAAAAAAGATAATGTGAATAATGTAATAGAGAACAATGGATACACTTATGCTCTCAGTATGTTCTGTAGTTTATGAGTAGGGTGTCGCTACAGCTTCCGTATTTGTTCCCTTCCTGTAGCTTAAATAGTAAAAGTTATAGGTAAGGTAACAGCCTTCAGCTGTTAACTTGTTCAGGTCAAAAAACTTTGAAAACATGCACAGAGCTAACATAGGAATGAGTTAAGTTATCTGAATTAACTTGTAGGATATTACTACCAATGGCCTTATGTACTTTAAAATTTCTCTTAGCTTCTTCAGTGATGAGTAAAGTACACTTATTATTTTCCAAGAATAGGTTCAGGCCGGCGCCGACCCCGGGTTCTAGTCCCAGTTAGGGTGCCGGATTCTGTCCCGGTTGCTCCTCTTCCAGGCCAGCTCTCTGCTGTGGCCCGGGAGTGCAGTGGAGGATGGCCCAAGTGCTTGGGCCCTGCACCGGCATGGGAGACCAGGAGGAGGCACCTGGCTCCTGGCTTCGGATGGGCGCAGCGCACTGGCCATGGTGGCCATTGGAGGGTGAACCAACGGAGGGAAGACCTTTCTGTCTCTCTCTCTCACTGTCTAGCTCTGCCTGTCCAAAAAAAAAAAAGTTCAAACAGTTTCAGCAGAGTGCATTATTAAAGCTAAGTTATTTAGGGTAAAACTAAGCAAAACATTTATTATAAGAGAAAATAATTTACCTTTTCTTGGGCCTACATTCTAGAATTCTCAAATCTCCTTTCCTGTTTTGTCATACAGTCCTCATTTGATGGGGGAAGAACAGGCTGTTCTTTATTTGAAAGGCAGAGTTAGAGAAAAATCTTGCATCCACTGGTTTACTCCCCCAAATGACCATAACCATTGGGGCTGGGCCAGGCAGAAGCCAGGAACTAGAGGCTTTTTCCTGGTCTCCCGCGTGGGTGGCAGTGGCCCAAGAATTTGGGCCATCTTCTGCTGCTTTCCCAGGCATATTAGCAGGGAGCTGGATCGGAAGTGGAGCAGCTGGCACACTAATGAGCACCCATATGAGGGGATGGCATCACAGGCAGCAGCCTAACCTGTGCCACCACACCGGCCCATTCCAAAAGTTGAGGGACTTACTGCTGTCTTTCAAGTTTCAGTGCCAGTTGAACTTTTGGCTAATACAGTCCTAGTCTAGGGTAACTGGAGACTATATCTGTTTGATCGCTTAGAATTCTAGTAGCTTCTGGCTCTCTTACTGACTGTTATCTCCCTTCTGAATTATCCAGTATGACAAAGAATGTTGCTACAATAAAAATTTTTTGACTTTTTATTTTAGGACATAGAAAACCTACCTCAAATTAGAATAGTGTAATATGTTAATAGTGTAATTAACACACAGGTATCTGTCACCCAAGCCTCAGCAGTTATCAACTCCTGGACACTTTTGTTTCTCTATATCCCTATCTGCAATCTCTCTAGCCCCATTTAAATTGAAATAAGTCTGGACATCATAAATATTTCAGCAAATATTTCTAAATGATAAGGACTCCTTTTTTCTTTAACATAATCACAAATTCTTTGTCATCACATCTGAAAAAAAATATTTTTTAATGATTTATTTATTTATTTAAGGCAAATTGCAGAGAGGCAGAGGCATGGAGAGAGGTCTTCCATTCCCTGGTTCACTCCCCAAATGGTCTCCATGGCCCCAGCTGGGCTAGTCTGACCCAGGAGCGAGGAGCTTCTTCCAGGTCTCCATGCAAGTGCATCCTCTGCTGCTTTCCTAAGCCTTAGCAGAGCTGGATCAGAAGTGGAGCAGCTAGGCCTTGAACCAGTGCCCATATGGGATGCTGGCACTGCAGGTGAAGGCCTTACCCACTATGCCACAGTGCTGGCCCTGAAAATTTAAGTTTTTAAATATCAGATATCTAGTCTATGTTCAAATTGCCCTGATGTCTCAAAAATGTTTTTGTGAGAATAAATGTTTACTTAGTAACACATTTTATTTTGGTTTAAATTCTATTCTGTTGCCTTTCGCCTTTAAAACATTTTTTTTTTTTTAATCTGAGAGAAAGGAGAGAATGCCCCCACCCAGTAAAATGCTAGTTTACTCCCCAGGTACTCACAAGGGCGCTAGGACAGTTCTGGGAGCCCAGAATTCAATGCAGGTGTCCCACATGGGTGACAGGAATCCAGTAACCTGAGCCATCACTGCTGACTCCCAGGGTGTGTATTAGCGCAAAGCTGGAGTCAGGCGCCAGAGCTGGGTATCAGACCCAGGTACTTGGATATGGGACACAGGCTTGTTAGCCAGTGACTTAAATACCAGCCTGAATGGCTGCCTCTGTCCTTGTTTCTATTTATGTATTCACCAGGAGTGGTATAGAGGACCTTTAGTTGATCAGTTCTGGTAATTCTAGGTCTGTGTTTAAAATGTAGGTCTAATTGTATATTTGTGCTTAAGATAGCTCTGTGTTCTTAGTAAATACATATTTGCATTAGATTGAAGACTGTTGTGTGTGACATGGAAGAAGAATTTTTTCTTTTAAAATAAGCTCCTGAGGGAGTTAGGTACTATTTATCCTCAAGGTGTTACAGCAGTAACTTCGGATTTGCCTTAGCTTATGTGTTTAACCCGTGAACTAAAGAGGGGGAGGCCTCTTTACCTTGGCTGAACTGCTGAAGTCTTGTTTGCCTCCATTTACTCCCAAAATAATGGACTTACTGGATTGTTATACCTACTTGTGGTTAGAAATCAGCAACTTGTAAAAGGAAAGGTTTGCTTTTCCTAGCTTCTTGTTTGTTTAAAAATCACCGTGACTAGGAAGAAAAAAAATACAAACATCTCCACAAAAGGCAGTTTGTTCCTCTCATTGAAAGCACAATGGGTACCTGGAAAGACTGCGCGAACAGGAAAGTTCCCTGAACTTCATATCTCCTGAACGTTCACTTCCGCCCATTCTTTCAGTTTGTTTCCACTGAACTCTCCACACACCCTGCCACCTGGAGAACCCCACTGAGTTAAGCTCTGTTGGCAATCACTTAACAAGGCCTGTTTTCTCCCACCCCTACTTCACTGCCTACCACAGAAATACACATATGAAAATTTCCAGACCTTACTGGAATTGTTAAATGGAAACGTCATTAATGAGGGCATTGAAATACTAACAATGGTAAGGTAGAATGTTAATCTTTATCTGTTTGAAAGTCAGAGCTAGCTAGAGTGAGAGAGGGAGAGAGAGAGACAGAGATCTTTTGATCTTCCATCTGCTGGATTCAATGCCCAGCGCTCAGCCAGGTAGAAGCCAGGAGCTGCTTCTGGGTCTCCCATGGGAGTGACGGGGGCCCAGGCACCTGGGCCATCTTCCACTGCTTTTCTCAGGCCGTTAGCAGGGAGCTGGATTGGGAATGGAGCCGCTGGGACGTCCCAGGCAGTGCCTTTACCCACTTTGCCACAATGCCGGCCCCCAAAGCAGTTGTTTTTTGCCACAGCCTCTCGAGTAATTTTTGTGTATTAGATGACTACTTGCTCAACAGCGGCAGTGTTCAGACTGTGTAAGGTTGCCCTAAAGAAGACCTGGTTTCTATTGCTGGTATACAAGTGACTTTAGTATAAATAAGACAGGAGACCTATTTCCAACTAGAGTGATCAGGGACAACTTCAGGAAGGGTGAGTAATGTTTGAAAATACAAAGGTAGCTAAAGGTTATTCCAGATAGAAAGAACACTATGCACAGAGAAAAAAGAATGTAGGACTCGTCGAAGGACAACAAATTGGTCATTTTAGCTGACGCATTTGCAAGAAGATAACATTAAGGGGAAAAGAAATGGGCTTTGTGAAGTATTTACAAATGCCATATGTATTTACAGATTATGCATGTTATCCTATATAATAGAGTTTAAGCTTTCTCATTTTAAATTATTTGTAGTAGAAAATTCTCAAATTATTTTCTAGAATTAAATTAACAGAGAAGTGGAACAATAATCTTTTTAGGCTTATCCATATTACATCTTGCATTTTTGTTTATTTTACAGAGCCTCATAAAGAAACCTATTTTCCCCATTTAAAAAAATGTACAGGGGGCTGGTGCTGTGGCGTAGCGGATAAAGCCACCACCTGCAGTGCCGGCATCCCTTATGGGTGCTGGTTCGTATCCCGGCTGTTGCAGCTCTGATCCATCTCTCTGCTATGGCTTGGGAAAACAGTGGAAGATGGCCCAAGTCCTTGGGCCTTTGCACCTGCATGGGAGACTTGGAAGAAGCTTCTGGCTCCTGGCTTCAGAGTGGCGCAGCTCCGGCTGTTGTGGCCACTTGGGGAGTGAACCAGCGGATAGAAGACTTTCTCTCTCTCTCTCTCTCTCTCTCTCTCTCTCTGCCTCTCCTTCACTCTCTGAGTAACTCTGACTTTCAAATAAATAAATAAATGTTTAAAAACAATGTAAGGGAGGGTACAGGTGCTATGGCACAGTAGGTTAAGCTGCGCCTACATCCCATATTGGAGTTTTGATTTGAGTTCTGGCCACTACCTGCCTCCTTTCCAGCTTGAGAGGCAGCCGATGATGGCTCAGGTGTTTGAGTCCCTGCTGCCCACATAGAAGACACAGATGGAGTTCTGGGCTCTGGTCTCTAGTCTGGCCCAGCTCTGGCTGTTGTAGGCATTTGGGAAGTGAACCAGCACTCTCACTATCCCTGTGTCACTCTGCCCTTCAAATAGATGCAAATAAATAAACAATCATGTAAAAAGAAAAAGCGGAGCAAGGCCAACAAAGTATTATAAGAGTTTATGTTATTAAAGCCATTTGGGTATGAAAGCTTCTTAATTTAGGAATATGTGCTTTTTAAAGTTTAGTTTTGCTCATTACATTTTTTAAATTATGAAGCAGTTTGAAACATGCAACACAGTTGAAATTCAGTACAAGAAACCTTTTCTGAATTGAGAGTTGCTGACTTGACACCCCATTATTGATTTGATGAGATATCCCATGATGTGTTTCCTAGAAGGAAGTTCTTGTGTTTGTGACACAGCCATATCAAATTAACGTTGATACATTACTAATATCCAATCCTCAGGCTCCATTTGGGTTTCATCAATTGTCCCAACAATGTCTTTTATAATAAGAAAAAAGTCCAGTTCAGATTTGTGCATTTTGTTTACTTGTCAGATCTCTTTTGCCTTCTTCAATCTGGAAAAATTCCTGTCTTTAACAAATATGATTTTAAAAACGTCGAGGATGAAGGCCACTTCTTATTTACAATTGATGCTCATTCGGGGTTTGCCTGATGGTTCCTTACGCTTTGATTCAGGTCATACATCCTTAGCAGGAGTATTACAGAAGTGGTGCCACATTTTTTCATTAACAGGTAACACATAATTTTGACTTGTCTCTCACTGTTAATGTTCACTTTGGTTATTTGATTAAGGTGATGGTCTGCCAGGCATATTTGACAGACTTCAAACATTTATTTACGTATTTGAGTGGTACCGATAGATGGAGAGAAAGAGAAAGCAAGAGAGGGAAAAAAAAGAGCTAGCTCCCATCTGCTCTCTCCCATCCCATTTCACTCTCCAAATGGCTTGGCCGTAGTGAATCTGGGAGCCAGAAATGCAATCCAGGTTTCCCATGTGGGTGACAGGAATTCAGTCACATGAACCATTACCACTGGCTCCCAGGGTGCCCATGAGCAGGAAGCTAGAGTCAGGAGCCAGAGCTAGGTATTGAACTCAGGTACTCCAATAGGGAATGTGGACTTCGTAACTGGCCTCTTAGATGCTAACTTAAACACCTGTTGCCACACTTGTTAATAAAGTATTTTGAAGCGGTACTTTTTAATTTTTTTAAGATTTTATTTATTTGAAAGAGTTGGAGAGAATAAGAGGTCTCTGTCCACTGGTTCACTCTCCAGGTAGTTGCAATGGTCAGGGCTAGAACAGTCTGAACCCAGCAGCCAGGAGTTTCTTCCTGGTCTCCCATGTGAATGGCAGGGGTCCAAGCACTGGGCCATCTTCTGCTGCTTTTCCCAGGCCATTAGCGGGGAGCTGGTTTGGAAGTGGAGGAGGTGGGATATGAACTGGTGCCAGTATGGGATGCCAGTGTTGGCTTTTTCCACTACACAAGGTTAGCCCCAGGTGAAGTACTTTGAAACTTTAATCATACCATTTCTCATCAGACTTTGAATTCATGGGCTTATTCATTGGGTTCTGATACATTACTCCTGCTGTTTTTGTGATGCTTTTCAAATTGTCTCAGATTTTTCCAATGGCAGGCCCTTCTAGTTGCTTCTTTGCTTTTGTGATATGTCTCCATTATTCTTTGTGTCCTTATTGTGTGGCACAAGAATTGTTTCAGACTCATCTTGTCTGTGTTTCTGCCCTGCCATCTGCCACTTCGTCAAGGAGTCCTTGTTTCTTTTAATGGAGATTGGTGTTTAGAAACCAAATCTAGGTATTCAGTATGCTTGTTGCAACTGGAGTGTTGCTGATCCCAGTTCCTCTCAACGGAGAGTAGTAAGGAGTATATATAAATGTGTTTGTATATGTTATGTACAATATGCACCTGTATATATCCCATAGCTGTGTTTTTTCTGTCTAGAGAACTGTGAGTTCATACCAGTCATTCCAGTTCCAAGCAGTGCTATAGTCCTCATCCTAGTTTTCTCTCTCCGTATCTGTAACTCCCTTCTCTGACAGTGAGAAACCTGACTGCCATTACTCTTGATAATTTTGTGTATATAGCCACTCTCCTGTTCCATGCGTCCTCCTCTGCCACATGGGTGGCCTCCTCACCCCACTGGAGCTCCAGCACTCTGCCCCGTGCTTCCCTCCTGTGTACCCTGCCCCGCTTACCTCTCTCAAGCTCTGACATTTGCCGGGGCTCCTCCAACATCCTGCCGTAGACTCCACCCTCCACACCCTAATCAGACCTGAGCACCTCCCTTCTCCCAGGTGCTTGCTACACTCTCCTCCCTCCCTGGCTTCAGCTCCACATGCAGGACCATCCTTATTCTTCTCAGGTTCTGACAACCTACACTGGACCTCCGTTTATTCTGTTCCAAACCTTTGACGCATATAAGGAAGAACTTTTTATCCTTTGGATAAAAGAATAGATTTTGGAAGAATGTTTTCCTTTATGAAATTGAAAGTGCCTGGAGTTAAGAGTTCATATGGCTCTGAAATTTCACTCATCAAATCAATTTAACAATTATGGATTTGCTGCTGGGATAGGACAGGAACTAGACAAAGTCCCTTCTCTTACAGACTTCATTCTGTGACTCTGGCTGTTTAAGCTTAGACAAGTTAGTAACTAACAAATTAGTAACCTCTCTGAGCCTGTTTCATCATATGTCAATGGAAATAGAATTGAAAGATGCATGAAAATGTCTAGTGTAGTGTTAGTTACTGTCCTCATAATCACAGAAATGATATACAGATACCTCAGCTGAAACATTATTTTTAGATTTCTTTTAACATTGGGAGGAAATCAAAACACTGATAAGGAAAATGACATCTCATCTACTCATTGATTTATTTTTCCTTTCCTTTAGCATGCTTTAGCCTAAGAATATGTACATTAGTTTAAGGTCCAAGGGAATATCTTTTTTCCCGAGTCTCCAAATATAATACAAAATAACTAATCAGCATGGCATTTGTTTGCATATTTGAACTGGAAACAGTCTATTCGATGAGCCTTCATTGAACCTGAGAGATGTGGTATGTTGTTCATGTATTTGGAGCACAGTTAATGTTATGCGTTATTTGAAGAGGGAATGTTTTGTTGCATGGTAAATAAGTTATAGAGTGACCTTTTATGTTTTCTGAGGGAAGATGATGACTTAATATTGAAATTACATTTTCTTTTAAGCTCCTACTATCTACTGATATTTGAACCCAAATGATAATTGTTGCTGAAAAGGATCCATGTAGTAATTTCCATATTATCTATTAATGATGGTATTATTGTTTATATCTTAACATGAAACCTGTGAAAGTCTGGAATAATATTTTCCTGGATGTCTTGCCCTCTGTCATGTGAGCTATAACAGATCTTTCTCATGTTTGCTTTTGTATACATGTGGTACTCTTAGTGCATGTTTTGAAGACAATCATGTTTTACTTTATAAAATACAATTAATACTATGATACTTTGTATTTGTATTGCTTGTCATTGAATATTAGGAAAAGCTGTTCCACAAACATATATGCAGTATTACTACTAGGCGCTCTGGCAATGCAGAATGAAATACAAATCCCCATAACCTTAATGGCCTGGTGAACTTTTCCCCACTCCTTAGTTTCATAGTGGGTGGTTTAACAAAGGCTGCTATCAGCTAATTGAGTAATTGAGTCGTTTAGTCAGCCTGTGCTGCCAGCTAACAGCACAAACTCATCAGAAGATCCAAGTGAGGTCACCAGGAAGAAGGCTTAATAGTAGGTGGTCTAGGGGCTGGCGCTGTGGTGTGGTGGGCTAAGCCTCTGCCTGTGGTGCCAATTTGTGTCTCCACTGCTCCTCTTCTAATCCGCTCTCTGCTATGGCCTGGGAAAGCAGTGGAAGAAGGCGCAAGTGCTTGGGCCTCTGCACCTGCATGGGAGACCCAGAAGTTCCTGACTCCTGGCTTCAGATCGCCCAGCTCTGGCTGTTGTGATCATTTGGGGAGTGACCCAGTGGATGGAAGACCTTTCTCTGTGTCTCTCCCACTCTGTCTCTCCCACTCTCTGTAAATAAAATCTTAAAAAAAAAAAAAAAAAAAAAAGGTGGTCTATAAAGAGGTGAAACAGAGGAATGAGATGTTCTGTGGAACCTTGGAAAAGAACTTCTAGGCAAAGAAAAAAAATCTCTATAGACTGCGAACTGCCAAGATGTATTAGGAAAAGCAATAGGCCAAGAAAAGCTCTCTTGTAGGCAATAAAGACAGGAAATGGAAAGGTCCTAAGAATCTGCTTGCATGATTTTTTAATGTGGCACATGCAAGTGCTGATATAATTCTATATTGTAGATAAATTAGGTAAGGAAAATTTGGGCAGGTACAAAAGATTAAGAGGTAAATAAGCAGTGAACCAGAGAACCAGGAGGTGAGCAGGTGTGAGGTAGGGAATGGAAAAGGGAAGGCAGTAGAGAAGGAAGGAAATCTGGAAGAGAAAGGGAAGAAATGAGAAACAGGGTCAGACCTTTCTGACTTGTGGCCTATAGCAATTATTTGTAATTATCCTCTGAAATATTAGCTGTGGCTTACATTTCTTGGGTTTTTGATCAAATTTTTAATCTGCTTTCTAAGTACAACACTAGGAAGGTTTTTCCTATAAAGTTTCAAGATTTGTTTTTTGTTGCTACTTTTTCTGTCAATAGAATAACCACAGTAGCTTCTCCTAGGGAAATTAGTTTGTGGATTATTCTCATTAGTATGACAATACTAACTTTATAGCAGAAAAAATAAATTAAGTCAAAGATTAGACTTATTCCTTCATTCCTATACTAATGGCACCATTAGCTTTCATTATTTAAAAGTTTGATTAGTTTTCTATGTTTATTTTATTTTATTTTAAGGTATTCTTTCCAATGGTTCATCACCCAAATGGTCACTATGGCCGGCACTGCACCAGTTCGAAGCCAGGAGCCAGGTGCTTCCTCCTGGTCTCCCATGCAGGTGCAGGGCCCAAGCACTTGGGCCATCCTCCACTGCCTTCCCGGGCCACAGCAGAGAGCTGGACTGCAAGAGGAGCAGCCAGCACTAGAACCTGGTGCCCATATGGGATGCCAGCACCGCAGGCAAAGGATTAGCCAAGTGAGCCACAGCGCCAGCCCCAGTTTTCTATGTTTAAAGCACTAAAAGTATCAGTTTTATAAAGATGATAAGACTGAGTTCAGATCAGTAGGAGAGAATGGATTGATTAATAGATGGTACTGGAATAATTGCTAACTCTGAGAAGTACGGTTAAATTACTATCTTGAAAAAATAGCACTTTTATGTTAAGAATATCAGATTCAAAAATTTTTTATTGAGACTCTGGGGTAAATAGAATCCAATGTTTGATGTCATTTTTCTTAACCAAAAACTTTATTTGCAGCATCTGCAGAAAAAGAGGCAATCAAGGGTACATACTCAAAAGTATTGGATGC
This sequence comes from Oryctolagus cuniculus, assembly GCF_964237555.1. Lineage (NCBI taxonomy): Eukaryota > Metazoa > Chordata > Mammalia > Lagomorpha > Leporidae > Oryctolagus > Oryctolagus cuniculus. Next base: position 12,278,027 of record NC_091435.1, read on the forward strand.
ATATGGACTCCTAGGTGTTTTACGATTAAATCTGGGTGAGTTTGCTATTCGGTATAATTCAACCCTTTTAAAAAATATTTCTTTTTTTGTAATGCAGGGATTTGAGAGAGATTACCTACATAGAATTTAGGATTCCATATTTGAGTTAGAAGTATTTAAACATCTAAACTTTAAGCTTAATTTGTCATATTGCCTGAAAACACACACACACAAACTTGCAGCATGCAAACTCAAACTTCTGTGATTTCAAGTTCCAGAAGCAATGTCCAAACAAAATTTTGTCCAACAAAATCAGGACATTGCCCTTTTTCTTTGCTTCAGTGCATTTAGGAAAAGGTGTCTTCTTGGGAACTACACTGATTTCTCTGGTTTGTAGTAGAAAATACATCTGTATTGGATTGAGAAAGTCTGTTTGAGCCTTTTAACCTTTATCTATAATGGTGTGACTCCACATGCGGCCCCAAGACTGATGATGGTCCTTGAATTGTTTTGTATTGGTCTGTGATAAGGTAAGGAGCTTGCTCTGTCAGGTAAATCCAACACATGGCTTCCTTCTTTGATAAAGTCTAACTACGGGGGGGAGAAAGAATCAGCTACACGGAAGGGTGAGTTTAGTGGTGTGGTCGTTCCTCTTCTCATTATGTGCTAGTAACAGTTCATCGACATACTTTGGTAGTGGTCTGTTAAAATGGAGATTTGTCATTTGTTAAGGATCTGTCATGTATAAACCACTATGCAAAGTGATTTATTGCTAATACGTCTTAGGTAATCCTCACAGTCTACCAAGGTACTAAAATAATAGACTCTTTTTATAAGAGAGGGTTTCTCAGATTGGTTATGCCGACATACTGAGGTTGGTCTAGAATTGGTAGAGCCAGGATTCAGGGCGACTTCTGCCTGTGTCAGAACCTGTGCTAGCATACACCACTGCTCAATTCCAACCTCATACTGATTTCATAGAATTTTTGTCACAATTAGATGAAAAAATGTCTGAGAGTTTTTGCAAATGAAATTGCTTTATAAATTGTTCTCAGGGACTTTCTGCTCATGTATCATGAGCAGCTAACACTAATAAACCATTTTTCAACTTTATTAAAAAATTTTTCACATCCATTGTCTTAACTGAACTTTCTAACAAACATAAGGGAAGATCGTGAAGGCTACACATACACATACACACTTTTTTTCATCTACTTGAAGGGCAGAGAAACAGAGATGGACAGAGATCTTCCATCTGCTGCTTCACTCCTCAAATGCCTGCAATAGCTACAGCTGGGCCAGGCTGAATCCAGGAGCCTGGAACCACATCTGGGGCTCCCATATGGGTATCAGGGTCCCAAGCACTTGAGCCATCATCCACCACTTCCATGGATGTATTAGCAAGAAGCTGGATCAGAAGCAGAGGTGCTGGGACTCGAACTCAATGTAGGATGCAGGGATTGCAAGCGGCAGCTTACCATCATGTGCCACGCCGCCTGCCATGCTCTCCCCCATATATGTTTTATTTGATAAATTTTTGCAGCTTCATATTCAGTGGGGGAACAATTTCCTAAATATGAGATTATCCTGTTAATGTTGAAATGCTTTCTATATTAAATGTATTTAAACTTTAAGAAACTTTTTTGTTCCCGCTAAAAAGAAATCTAGCTGTGGATCTAAACATGTTCATGATAGGTTTAAAATAATCATGGTATCAGAGTTAAAAGATGTAGAAACACGAAGAAACAAATAAGTAGCCTAAAGAATACTGGGATTTTTAATCCACTAAAATCTTTGGTTTTTGCAGGTGATACTATGTTACATTATCTGGTCCTAGTCACTGGATGTATGTCTGTTGGGAAAATTCAAGAATCTGAAGTTTTCCGAGTTACTTCCACTGAGTTTATATCCCTTCGAATTGATTCTTCAGATGAGGATCGCATTTCAGAAGTGCGAAAAGTTTTGAATTCAGGAAACTTTTATTTTGCGTGGTCTGCATCTGGAGTCAGTTTAGATCTGAGTCTTAATGCACATCGTAGTGTGCAGGAGCACACAACTGATAATAGGTTTTTCTGGTGAGTCTTGTTTTATTTTTTCCCTTTATAATCATATGCGATGCGGTAGCTTGGTAATTTGGGCATCATAGGTTCAACAGCTGCTATTTGCAAAGGCAGCAAGGGATGGGCCTTGCTGGTTGAGCATCCTCTTCTTTGCTGCTCCAGAATCCCCAGTGAGCGTGGCGGGGGCCACTCCCAGTTTGCTGAGGTTGATGTGTCCCATGAAACCCTTTTACTCTCCCTGATTAGACTGACCTTTTGTCTCACAAAGCAATGGAAAATACTGGCTTGAATTTTGGAATGAACTCAGTTATAATAAAATTGTGTTGCTCATAATTACTATTCTTGGTTTTGAGATCTTTTCTCTGGCAGTATTACTTTCCTAAGTCAATATTCCTTTATTATTTTTAATTTTAAGGTTGTAAGTAGATTATCTTGATTTAAGAGCATTGGACTATGAAAAAATGATCTAGGATAAGGTCCAGTACTATAGTCCAATATCCAATAAAACTTATGAAGTTAATTGATTGTGCATTGTATGTTATATATAATAACATATATAAAATATGTAACATGCTGTTGTAAGTAGGCATGAATGAAGAGCAGAACATACAGGACTATAATTAGTACTGCTTCAATGTAGCAGACCAAATTTCTTGTATAGTAGTTCTGTTGTCTACAACCAGAATCAATGTTTATACTTTCCTTAATACCATGTACCAATTAGATTTCATTATATTGACATACATTATGAGGCCAAAGTCCCAGACTGTCTTCTCTTGGCTTCCTTGGGTAGTTCAGATTCGAAGTGTTCCCACCCTTGCATTTTGGTGTGTATGGTCCTTGATAGCACAGTCTTGCTTGTGCCATTTTTCCTGGCTCTCAGAGGACTCAAAATCAACAGCAGCGTAGGATAGGAAAGTATCTTTAGACTAATATCTTGATCACTCACATAGGAAGTGTATTGACCAGAGCAGTGGGGAGAAGGAAAGGCAGATTGAAAAAAGGCTTTAGGGTGTGGTTTATTAGAGACTTAGCAGAGGAAGAGACGATGGGGGCGGAGGAAGAACAGATTCGGGGGCGGTCGTGGTAGTGGAGAGGTTAACAGCACAGATGAGTGGACATAAAGTCCTAGCAACACAAAAAAGCTAGTGAGGATGGGATGTGCTTTCATCAAACTCAGAAATAGGCTTCCAAGAATGAAAACGTTGTCACATTTATGCATTTTCTGGTGGAAGCCAGTGAAGCCCCTTGAAAAAGGTAAACGTGCCACAGGTGTGCTCAGGGCAGCTGTCCTTACAGATTTTTTCCCTCCTCATCCACACCCACAATTCCTTAGGTTGAGAGATAAAGGCTTTCCTGCCATATTAGAAGTCTGAGCAGGTGCAGATACATTCACTGAACTTAACCAGTAAGAATAATTCGTCTTTTCACCCAGTTAAGGGTAGAGATGAGGGCCCAGAGGAGACAGGTTTGAACAGAGGGATGATTAAAATGCCAAAGATGAATTTTAGTCATTTTGCAAATTTTTCCAATTTTGCTAAGTATTGTATTTCACTTTGCAAAGAAAAATGCAGTCTTTTAGAATTCATTATGAATCCCCTTGCAGCTCAGTAGAAATATATTCCAGCTACAGTAATTTTGTAGTCAGAGTGCCATGTCAGATGCCTATCATAGTGCCTGTGTAGTTTTATTCCATTAGAGATTTGAAGCTGCTGCCAGTTAAGAGTTGTGTGTAAAGAATGAGAAGAGAAACACATTGGCGTTAAAGAAAAGTGAAACTGACAGCAGAAGAAACTGCTGCACAAAATGTGTAGCATCTGAGGTCTATTTAAATGGGGACAATTAAGCCTCTTAATTCTGCTTTGAAGCAGGTTTCAGCAGTGGTACTTGGACAGACTGGGTCACAGCTTGAGCTTTGACTCACATCAGTGTAGGTGATGGTAAAGGATGGAAGCTTAGTCATTGTATTTTTAAAATAAAGTAATGATCATCAGGTGTAATGTCACCTTAGTAGCAGTCTCACCAGTTCAGATTTAGGTTTCCACTTAAAATGAGAAAAGAGTTCTAAACTCAGAACCAATTTCAATAATGTAGAAATTCACTTCATAATTAATAAGAGATTTTTTTGATTCACAGTGTATTTTTGTTAAGTCTGGCAGAGGCCTAGTCCTGTCTCTGCTTCAGTTGTGGAGACTTTGAGTATATCTATTTTACAGTCACTAGGTATCTGTGTGTGTGTTTAAATGAAACTTTTTTCCTCTGAAATGTTTGGAAACCATCTATTACATAGAATGCTAAACAGATTTGGAGGGATGGAAAACTATACGTGCATTGTCTAATGCAATAGCCACATTTGGCAACTTTAGTCAGATTAATTAAAATAGAGACTTATAAAAGTAAAGTCTTAAAAATAGTTTTATAAAGTGGAATTGGATGTGTATATTCAACTTTTTATAACAAGCTAGAATTATTTATAAAAATATGACAGAAATGAGACACACAGATACTAATTAAAAAATGATTCTGTGGATCATAGATCACACTCTGTCCAAAGTTCTTATTTTTTTAATAGTATATTTATTTGAAAGGCAGAGTTGCACACGTGAGCGAGCTCCCATCTGCTGGTGCACTCCTCAGATGGCCACAGTAGTTGGGGCTGGGCCAGGCCAAAGCCAGAAGCCTGGAACACCATATGGGTCTCCAGCACGGGTAGCAGGGGCCTCAGCACTCCAGCGATCTGCTGCTGCTTTCCCAGGTGCATTAGCAGGGAGCTGGATCAGAGACAGAGCAGTGGGACTCAAAGTGGCACTCAGATGGGGTGCTGGTTTCCCAGGCTGCAGCTTAACCCATTGTACCACAACACTGACCCCCAAGGATCTCATTTTATAGCCTAATCTTCTGATCTGTGGCATAGGTAATTTAAATGAATTCATTTATTCTTGGTGCATTTTAATTTGATAACAGGAAATTATTGTTCTGAGAGCAGCATTTGCAGTCTGTGCTTTGTTATTTAGTACTCAGTAACCTAATGCAGAAAAGTCTTTTTTTTTTTTAGGAATCAGTCTTTGCATTTACATCTCAAGCACTATGGTGTGAACTGTGATGACTGGTTGCTACGCCTCATGTGTGGGGGAGTAGAAATCAGAACAATTTATGCTGCTCATAAGCAGGCAAAGGCTTGCCTCATTTCAAGACTAAGCTGTGAACGAGCTGGGACCAGGTTTAATGTCCGCGGTACAAATGATGATGGTCACGTCGCCAATTTTGTAGAAACAGAACAGGTATATAATGATTTATATTGCTTAATTCATGTATTCTAGGGGATGCACAGAAAATACTAGAAGAGCAGATTTTTATTTTATCAGAACGGTTTTTACACCTATAAAAAGTTACTGACCTTAAGGAAAGCTTCCCTAAAACAAGCCTACTTTGGTGTTGCTCTTCAAATAGGTAACAAGATACTCTGTAGTTAGCATGGAGTAGTCAGTGCTGTGTATTTGCAAGGGAACTTAGAAATCCTCAGATCTAGAGAACTTAAGAAAGGTTGTATGTATGTGTGAAATTGAATCAAACCCAACTCTTAATGATAGACATGTGTACTATCTGAAAATTAGAAGTTATGATATTTGTGACTGTAAAACTGTATAATTATAATTTTAGGCCAGGTCCTGAGCCCAATGCAAGTCTTTTAGATTTTGAAAAATATTTTTAAAAACTAAAGAACAAAATTGAGTGAAACATAAGATACATATAAAACACTGAGATTTAAAATGAAATTTGTTTATCTGATACAGAAGTAAGAGACACTTTACGTACTATTTTTCTTTGTAGGTTGTGTACTTAGATGACTCTGTTTCTTCGTTCATACAAATCCGGGGATCTGTTCCATTGTTCTGGGAGCAACCAGGGTTGCAAGTATGTGTTTGACAGTTTTTTTCTTTTCCTCTTGAAAATTTTCCCTGTTCTTTAAACCTTTAGAATAGTTCATTAATTCATTCATGGTTCTATTATTCTACCTAGTATTACTAGTTAGATTTGCAGATGGGGATTTGAATACCATGTTCCTAGAATTCTCTTTTTATTCCCCCTTAATGTCCTTTCAGAATAAATATCCATGGAAATCCAATTGCTATGTTTAGTTTTTCAGTTTTTGAGGTGCATTATATTACATTGATTTTTCAAAGTTTTTCCATACTGATTATGTCATTATCTTAGTGTGCAACAGTTTAGTCTCTTGAGGTAGAAAAAGATTGTAGTTAAAGCAAAGCCTCTCGAACTGGCCTCTCAGCTGGGCTCCCAACTCTGCCACCACCTGCTCTGTTGTCTTTGGGAGATGACTGAGCCTATCTGTGTCCCAGTTTCCTCTTCTGTGAAATGGAAATGATTGTGATAGTATCTACTGTCAGGATTAGGTGAAAAGCACTTAGAATAGTGCTTGGCACACAGCACCAAGTAGGCTTAGCTATTGTTTTTATTGATAGCATGTTCGGTACTAACATTTTACATTGTAATTTGTGGTGAACTGTTATCTTCAGTATGTTTTCTGATAATTTTTTAACTTTCTTTTGACAATAAAAATGTCTAATTTTTAAAATAAAATATTTATAAAATTTTAGGTCATAGTATTGGATTATGCCTAACCGTATAATCTTGTATTTTGTTCAAAAACCCATAGTCCCAAAAGTGTAAATCATATTCACTGTAGGCTTCTGGATGTGTATAGTAAGTTTTGTGTCTCAGCCTATAGTATGGAGAAAAAGGACAGAAAATCTTGCCGCCGCCTTTTTTTTTTTTTTTTTTTGCCAGGCAGAGTGGACAGTGAGAGAGAGAGACAGAGAGAAAGGTCTTCCTTTGCCGTTGGTTCACCCTCAAATGGCCACCACAGCCGGCGCACTGCGGCCGGCGCACTGCACTGATCCGAAGGCAGGAGCCAGGTGCTTCTCCTGGTCTCCCATGGGGTGCAGGGCCCAAGGACTTTGGCCATCCTCCACTGCACTGCCAGGCCACAACAGAGAGCTGGCCTGGAAGAGGGGCAACCGGGACAGAATCCGGCACCCCAACCGGGACTAGAACCCGGTGTGCTGGTGCCGCAAGGCGGAGGATTAGCCTATTGAGCCTGGGCGCCGGCCTCTTGCCTTCTTTTTAGTTTACTGCTGGATCTCTTACATTCTAGGTTGGTTAGTATGGAGAAAAATTATTTATCTCTTGAGGTTTGTTAATTTACTTAAGACTGGCCAAGGGGGCTGGTGTTGGCACAGCAGGTTAAGCTGCGGCGTGGAACACCTGTGTCTGTTGGAGTACTGGTTTGAGACCTGGCTGCTCGGCTTCTGGTCCAGCTTCCTGCTCATGTGCCTAGAAGGTAACAGAAAGTGGCCATGGGTCCCTGCCAATCATGTGGTCAACCTAAATGGCTCCTGGCTTTGACTTGGCCTAGTCCTGGATTTTGTAGCCATTTGTGGAGTGAACCAGTAGGTAGAAGATCTCTCTGTCTCTCAGTCTCTCTCTGTTCTGCCTTTTAAATAAGTAAAGAAATTTTTTAAAATTCTTTTTTGGGGGCTGGCCGCAGCGCAGTAGGTTAATCCTCCGCCTGTGGCACCAGCATCCATGTGGGCGCCGGTTCTAGTCCCGGCTGCTCCTCTTCCGATCCTGCTCTCTGCTGTGGCCTGGGAAAGCAGTAGAAGATGGCCCAAGTCCTTGGGCCCCTGCACCTGTGTGGGAGACCAGGAGGAAGCTCTTGGATCCTGGCCTCAGATCGGGGCAGCTCTGGCCATTGCGGCCATCTGGGGAGTGAACCAGCGGTTCAAAGACTTCTCTCTCTCTCTCCCTCTCACTGTCTGTAACTCTACCTCTCAAATAAATAAATGAAATCTTTTTAAAAATTCTTTTTTGAAGACTGTTAAGTACTATAAAGTGAAACTGAATCTAGATGTGAGTTAGGCTAAAGAATTTCTTGTCAAAAGGAACAAAGAGGGGCTGGCACTGTGGCTTAGCGGATTAAGCTGCTGCCTGCAGTGCTGGTATCCCATATGGGCATCAGTTCAAATCTTGGCTGCTCCTCTTCTCATCCATCTCCCTGCCAGTGTCCTGGGAAAGTAGCACAAGATGGACCAAAGTGCTTGGGCTCCTGTACCCACATGGGAGGCCAGGAAGAAGCTCCTGGCTCCTGGCTTCAGCTTGACCCAGCTTTGGCTGTTGCAGCCGTTTGGGGAGTGAACCAGCAGATGAAAGATCTCTCTCTCTCTCACTCTCTCTCACTCTCTCTCACTCTGACTTTCAAATAAATAAATAAAATGTTTTTTAAAAAAAGAAGCAAAGAATCCACTGGTTATTAGGATAGTCACTAGATTGACTTAGGACAGCAAGGGCAAATGCTTGATAAATAATACTATTAATTTAGTTTCAGAATTAGATAAACATAGTAGAGCTCATTTTCTAAGTTTCATTTCTTAGACTGCATGATTTATTTGGCATTCTTCCTCGCATACTGTTTTTAAAGTCACAGGTCAGTGAGAATGAATTCTGGGGAACTTTGATCCCAGAGTCTCAGAGAGAAATGTCTAGAAGTGGAGTGCAGGGAAGTAATCTGTTCTCGTCTTATACTTCTTCTTGGCATCAGACCTTTGTCCATTCATCCTCATCTTTCTGTGGGCAGAATCAGAAATTTTGGACTAATAAAAATAAATGAGATAACACGTATCTACCCATGTAGACCATTATAATTTTTCTTTTCTTACACACAGAGAGGAAGAGAGATGAGGTTGAATGGACAAAGGTCTGACACCAAGAAGAAAAGGTTAACTTGGGAAGTCTGTTTTTTTTTTTTTTTCCTGGAAGCAGTGATGTGTTTTAATTTGTTGGAGCTTTTGGTGAAGAAGAGGTGACTAGAGTTTTCAGCATGGCAGAGGAAACAGCTGCACAGACATTGTATCAGTAGGCTGCTTGGAAGAGTAGGGATTTAGGTCCAGGGACTAAAACATCTGAATCTCTCATGGAGTTGGTTAGGTTGCTCTAAGAGGGTAACTTATTTCACCTGTCTGTATTTCAGGTATGTTTAAAAATTGCTCAACACGGGGCACATAGTTTGGGCTTAAAACAAGATAATATATATGAAATTACTCTTAAAAATATCTTTCATCAATGAGAATTCCTATTGGTTTACAGGTGTTTTGTATTAGTATATCTGCTAATTTCTTTTATGAAGTTGCTCTTTTAAGAATAAAAGGGAGAGGAGGCCCCTAGAATGTTTTTACAAAGAGTATCATGAATTAAAATCAGTTATTTTATATAGCAATGTGTGTTCAGCAAATTAACTATAACATTGTACACAATGATATTTCTCTTTTCTACATGTTAGTTTTTGTTATGAGTGTATGTATTTTTCTTATTGAAGGTGGGATCCCATCGTGTCCGTATGTCAAGGGGATTTGAAGCCAATGCACCTGCTTTTGACAGGTAAGACTGATTATTTTATACACTGTAGTAAGTTTTGATATTGGTGAGCAATAGGATTATTTACCGATTTTTTTTTTAAAAAATCAAATGCTGCATTGCTGATTGATTTAATCAGTATGAGATTGAAAGAGCTTTAGATTTATAATAAACATTCAAATTTGGAGAAGGGCAAACTTTAAAACAGCAGCTAAGTAGGGGGTAGGGAAAGGAAGGGTGTGGGAACAGGCACATTGGAACTGTGGGGACATGTCATTGACCACTGTCAAATAGTGTAATTTTCTTTATTTCTCATGGAAAACATTATATACACCTATACTGATTTGTTTAAGCTTTTTTGGCTCTAAGGCCTTCTGACTTTTTTTTTTTAAGATTTATTTTATTTATTCGAAAGGCAGAGTTAGAGAGACAGCAGAGGTCTTTCCTCTGTTGGTTCACTTCCCAAATGGCGCAATGGCCAGGGCTGGGCCAGGCGGAAGCCAGGAGCCAGGAGCTTCATCTGGGTCTCCCACATGGGTGCAGGAGCCCAAGGACTTGGGCTGTTTTCTGCTGCTTTCCTATGCACCTTACCAGGGAGCTACATTGGAAGTGGACAAGCTGGGACTTGAACCATTGTCATATAGATGCTGGTGCTCCAGGTGGTGGCTTAACCCTTTATACCACAATGCCAGCCCCAGACTTTCTGACTTCTAATTTAGTTGGGAGACCATGACACCTAGAGTTAGGACTTCTAGAAGTGGTGACACTGGAAGTGTGGATCTTAATCTCTCGACCTTAAAACTTCCTCTTCAGGTGCATTGTCCAGTGTGGTAGCTACTAACCACATGGGCACTTAAAATGTGACTAATACAAATTGATGTATTGCCAGTGTAACATGCACACTGGATTTCAGAAACTTAGTAAGGAGAATAAGATTATAAAATAATTCATTAATTTTTTATATTGGTTATATTTTGAAATTATATTTTAACTGTATTAAATATATATATTTCATTTGTTTCTTTTTACATTTTAAAATGTAACTTCTTAAAAATTTAAAGTTATAGATGTAACTCATGTTATATTTACTTTGTATGACCTTGCTCTTTATAGCCTCTTGAATGGGTACAGGCTAGAAGAAAGAGCCATATTTAGGGCCTTTTCTTAAGACTAGAGCTAGAAGGGAGATCCCTCCTAGAGTATGCCAGCCTCCATCCTTTTTCTGCCTTTGTGGCCCAGCTCAGAGCTTAGGCTCTGTCTCTGATGCCAGCCTCACAGAGTGGGAAGGCAGCTGGATGACCCACAGTTCCAGCATATTGTGAGAGTAGTACTGATATCCCGTAAGTCAGAGCGGAAAGTATATTAACTTGTGTCTTCATAAATTGAGATCAGATGGAATGAATTTATACCCAATTTTGCCAATTGTATGGTTTAAATATTGCCACGTAGGTTCCATTTAATAATGATTTCTTGTTTATGAAAAAAAGTTTTAGGGTATAATTTGACATAAACTTTTTTCCTTCCTTCAATAGGCATTTTAGAACACTTAAGAATTTATATGGTAAACAAATAATAGTTAATTTGCTTGGATCTAAGGAAGGTGAACATATGCTAAGTAAGGCATTCCAGGTGAGTATGGACACTTCTTTCTTTCTGGCCCAGGGACGCTTAGAATGGTATTACAAAAGTAAAATAATACAGTAACCAAAATCTCCCTGGAAGTACATTACTCCCTTAAAAAGATGGGGTACTTATCAGAACCTTTTAACTCTTTAGGGCTATTAGGAAACAGTTTAAGCTAATATTGAAGTTGGAATTATGGAAAACTTTAAAGACAGTTGACAGTGTTTTCTGTTCATTTAGTGGTGAAGCCAAAACAAATAAATAAACTTTCCTCTTCAAAAATATTCACCTATCACTAGTGGAGAAATGTCAGGCAGCTTCCTCCTTCATCTGTTTTTCGCCCTGCCCACTTCCTAGAAACCGCAATCATTGCTTTAAATGCTTATGAAATAGTGCATAGTGTATTTGTGTGGGTGTAAGACTGTGTCTTCTCCTCTTTACCTATGAGGGAAAGCTAGGGAATTTTCAGTAACTAGGAACCCAAGGAAATACCTGACCTTTAAAGAAGCAATATTTTAGTAAGTATTAAATCAAAAATGGAATAGTATGTTATATTACATATTTTAAACTTAAAAAACATTTTGTAAAAGTTGATTCTCAAATCTAAAAATCAGCTGAATTATTTAACTATGTTTGTAGCTTGTGAACAGATTATGTATTAGAGAATGACTTTTTGTGGTAAACTTAAAGTATTTGTATGTATTGAATAAAGGTATAAAAATGGGATCTACCCTCGTTTTGTCTTAAAAAACAAGACACTTTATTGTGAGATTCTATAATAGGTATAAACAGTTACTAAATTTGCGTTATAAAAATAAAATGCTGATTATTGGAAGGAATTTTTCACTGTTTAAACCAGATGCCAGTATTGTTTAAGTTCCCTGGTATTAATTGTGTCACCTAATTTCTCATGGGTAGTATTGAGATTTTAGGGAAAAGATGGTATCAGTTTCAGCAAGTGACTCCATTTTACTTCCAGTGTTGATGAAATCTTTGAAGAATTAGTAAAATTTTCAGGGAACATGCTGAGATTTTAATTTAAAATATAAGTTTTCATTCATAACATTGACAAGATCATATTTAGTGAGCATATATTAAATCTTTACTATTTTACTTTCAGAGTCATTTGAAAGCTTCTGAACATGCTGCTGAAATCCAGATGGTGAATTTTGATTACCATCAAATGGTCAAAGGAGGAAAAGCAGAAAAATTACATAGTATTCTTAAGCCTCAAGTCCAAAAGTTTATAGATTATGGATTTTTTTATTTTGATGGAAATGAAGTTCAAAGGTTTGTTCTGTTTCTCTGTCTTTAAATTGGAACTTTGCTATAATTTTAAAATTATTCATAACATACAACTTTTTTTAAAAGTTATTTTTTAAGGAATACAAATTTCGTAAGTACAACTTTAGGAATGTAGTTATTATTCCCACCATATCTGCCCTCCCACCGACACTCCTACCCCTCCGCCCTCCCTCCCCTTGTCAGTCCCATTCTCCATTAAGATTCATTTTCAGTTAACTTTGTACACAGAAGACCAAGTGTATACAAAGTCAAGATTTCAACAGTTTGCACACACACACAGTTTGAGAACTAGTTTTACAGTTAACTTTTATAATACAACTCATTGAGGACAGAAGTCCTGCAAAGGGAGTTAGTGCACAGTGACTCCTGTTGTTAGTTTAACAATTAACACTCTTATATATGACATCAGTGACCACCGAGGCTCTTGACATGAGCTGCCTAGGCTATGAGAGCCTTTTGAGTCCACAAACTCCATCAGCATTTGGACAAGGCCATAAGCAAAGTGGAAGTTCTCTCCTCCCTTTTGAGAAAAGTATATCCTTCTTTGATGGCCACTTCTTTCCTTTGGGGTCTCACTCACAGAGACCCTTCATATAGGACATTTTTTGCCACAGTATCTTGGCCTTCCGCACCTGAAATAACTCTCTTGGGCTTTTCAGCCAGAACAGGAAGCCTTAAGGGCTGCTTCTAAAGTGAGAGTGGTACTTAAAGCGATTGTCATTCGATGAGTCTGCTAAGTGGATTGCTTCCCATGTTGGAACATTTCTATCCTTTTCAGTTCTATCTATTATTATTACCAGGCACTTAATCCTATTTATATGATCACTTTAACACTTAATCCTGTCTATATGAGCATCTTAATATGATCACTTTAACAAGTAAGATGGCATTTTGCCGGCGCCGCCGCTCACCAGGCTAATCCTCCGCCTAGCGGCGCCGGCACACCGGGTTCTAGTCCTGGTTGGGGCACCGGATTCTGTCCCGGTTGCCCCTCTTCCAGGCCAGCTCTCTGCTGTGGCTAGGGAGTGCAGTGGAGGATGGCCCAGGTGCTTGGGCCCTGCACCCCATGGGAGACCAGGAAAAGCACCTGGCTCCTGGCTCCTGCCATCGGATCAGCGCGGTGCGCCGGCCGGTGTGCCGGCCGGCGCGCGGCCGCGGCAGCCATTGGAGGGTGAACCAACGGCAAAGGAAGACCTTTCTCTCTGTCTCTCTCTCTCACTGTCCACTCTGCCTGTCAAAAAACAAACAAACAAACAAACAAACAAGTAAGATGGCATTTTTACCACCAAGCTTAATGGGATTTGGAGTCCCATGGCAAGTTTTTAAACTGTACCCTTAGAAGTAAGTCCAGGGGCCGGCACTGTGGCACAGTGGGTTAAAGCCCTGGCCTGCAGTGCCAGCATCCCATATGCGCACTGGTTCTAGTCCTGGCTGCTCCTCTTCTTTTTTTTTTTTTTTTCTTTTTTCAATTCTGTTTATATACAGAATATCAGTTTAGTATATATTAAGTAAAGATTTCAACAGTTTGCACCCACATAGAAGCACAAAGTGAAAAATACTGTTTGAGTACTAGTTATAGCATTAAATCACAATGTACAGCACATTAAGGACAGAGATCCTACATGAGGAGTAATTGCACAGTGACTCCTGTTGTTGACTTAACAAATTGACACTCTTGTTTATGGTATCAGTAATCACCCTAGGCTCTTGTCATGAGTTGCCAAGGCTATGGAAGCCTTTTGAGTTTACCGACTCTGATCATATTTAGACAAGGTCATAGTCAAAGTGGAAGTTCTCTCCTCCCTTCAGAGAAAGGTACCAAACGGTAGAGTTAGAAACATACCAGGGGATTTCAATTCAATCCCATCAAGGTGGCATGTACCAGTGCCATCTCACTAGTCCAAGTGATCAATTTCTGTTCACAATTATCATAATGATAGGACTAAGAGTCAAAGGGATCACATAAACAAGACTAGTGTCTGAAAATACTAACCAATAGAATAAAAAAGGGAGAGAACGATCCAACATGGGAAGCGGGATACACGGCAGACTCATAGAATGGCAGATGTCCTAAACAGCACTCTGGCCTCAGAATCAGCTCTTAAGGCATTCGGATCCGGCTGAAAAGCCCATGAGAGTATTTCAGGCATGCAAAGCCAAGACACTCTGTCAAAAAAAAGAAAGACCTAAATGAAAGATCTCCATGAGTGAGATCCCAGTGGAAAGCTGCTCCTCTTCTGATCCAGCTCTCTGATATGGTCTGGGAAAGCAGTGGAAAATGGTCCAAATCCTTGGGCCCCTGTACCTGCATGGGAGACCCAGAAGAAGCTCCTGGCTCCTGGCTTCGGATTGGCACAGCTCTGGCCATTGTGGCCATCTAGGGAGTGAACCAGCACATGGAAGACCTCTCTCTCTGTATCTACGTCTCTTTGTAACTCTGTCATTCAAATAAATAAAATAAATCTTTAAAACAAAACAAAACAAGAAGTAAGTCCATAGGAATATATGCAGAACCATATAGCTTTACAGTTATAAACTTCCTCCTCTCTTAGTCCCACTCTTATTTTTTACTGAGAATTTTCAGTTGACTTTATACACATATGATTAACTCTATGTTAAGTAAAGAGTTCAACAAATAGTATGAAGAAAAAAATAAAACAGACATAAACCGCAGCTGTTCCTCAACAGTCAAGACAAGAGCAGCTCAAGTCATCCCTTCTCAAAGTGTCAATTTCACTTCTACAGATTTTGTTTTAGGTGCTCTATTAGGTTGTCACAGATCAGGGAGAACATACGGTATTCCCTTTGGGACTGGTTTATTTCACTAAGTATGATGTTTTCCAGATTCATCCATTTTGTTGCAAATGACTGGATTTCATTTTTTTTTTTTTACCGCTGTGTAGTATTCCGTAGTATACATGTCCCATAATTTTTTTATCCTATCTTCAGTTGACAGGTATTTGGGCTGATTCTATCCATGCCTTAACTGTTGTAAGTTGAGCTACAAAAAGCATGGGGGTACAGATAACTTTCATATGCTGATTTCCCTTGTGTAAATTCCCAGGAGTGGGATGGCTGGGTCATATGGTAGGTCTATATTCATATTTTTGAGGTATCTCCATACTGTCTTCCTTAGTGGCTTTACCAGTTTACTTTCCCACCAAGAGTTGATTAGGGTACCTTTTTCCCCACATCCTCACCAGCATTTGTTGTTTGTTATTTCTGTATGAGAGCCATTCTAACAGGAGTGAGGTGAAACCTCATTGTGGTTTTGATTTGCGTTTCCCTGACAGCTAGTGATCTTGAGCATTTTTTATGTGTCTTTTGGCCATTCGGATTTTCTCTTTTGAAAAATATCTGTTTAAGTCCTTGGCCCATCTCTTAACTGGGTTGTTATGTTGTGGAGTTTCTTGATCTCTTTGTAGATTCTGGTTATTAATCCTTTATCAGTTGAATGATTTGCAAATAATTTTTCCCATTCTGTGGGTTGGCTCTTCACTTTCCTGTTTCTTTTGCCATACAGAAACTTCTCAATTTGTTGTAATCCCATTTGTTAACTTTGGTTTAGACTGCCTGTGCCTCTGGGGTCTTTTCCAAGAACTCTGCGTGTGCCAATGTCTTGCAGAGTTTCCCTAATGCCCCCTAATAATTAGATGGTGTTTGGTTGTAGATTTAGATCTTTAATCTGTATTGAGTGGATTTTTATGTAAGGTGTAAGGTAGGGGTCTTGCTTCATACTCCTGCATGTGGAAATCCAGTTTTCATAGTACTGTTTGTTAAAGAGACTGTCCTTGCTCCAGAGATTGGTTTTAACTCCTTGGTCAAATATTAGTTGATTGTAGATATTTGGATTGACTTCTGGTGTTTCTATTCTGTTCCATTGGTCTATCCATCTGTTTTTGTACTAGTACCAGGCTGCTTTGTTATTACTGCCTTGTATTTATGTCTTGAAATCTGGTATTGTGATGCCTCTGGCTTTGTGTTTGTTGTATAAGATTGTTTTAGCTATTCGAGATCTCCTGTACCTCTAATGAATTTCAGCATCATTTTTTCTAGATCAAGAAGAATGTCTTTGGTATTTTGATTGGTATCACATTGAATCTGTAAATTGATTTTGAAAGAATGGACATTTTGATGGTATTGAGTCTTCCAATCCATGAACATGGAAGATTTTTCCATTTTTTTTATATCTTCCTCTATTTCTTTGTTTAATGTTTTGTAATTTTCATCATAGAGATCTTTGACATCATTGGTTAAATTTATGCCAAGGTATTTGATTTTTTTTTTCTGTAGCTGTTATGAGTGGGATTGATCTTAGAAGCTCAATTTCAGCCTTGGCATTGTCTGTGTGTTTAAAAAGCCTGCTGATTTTTGTGTATTGACTTTATATACTGCTACTTTACCAAACTCTTCTGTGAGTTCTAATAGTCACTTAGTGGAGTCTTTTTGATCCCCTATTTATAGAATCATGTCATCTGTAAATAGGGATAATTTGACTCCCTCCTTCCCAGTTTGTATCCCTTTGATTTCTTTTTCTTTCCCAATGGCTCTGGCTAAAACTTCTAGGACTGTATTCAATAGCTGTGGTGAGAGTGGGCATACCTGTCTGGTACCGGATCTCAGTGAGAATGCTTCCAGCTTTTCCCCATTCAGTAGGATGCTGGCTGTAAGTTAGTCATAAATTGCCTTGATAGTGTTGAGGAATGTTCCTTCTATACCCAATTTGCTTCGAGTTTTCATCATGAAAGGGTGTTGTATTTTATCAAATGGTTTCTCTGCATCTACTGAGATAATCATATGGTTTTTATTCTTCAGTCTGTTAATGTGGTGTATCACATTGATTGATTTGTGAATGTTGAACCATCCCTACATACAAGGGATAAATCCTACTTGGTCTGGGTGGATGATCTTTCTGATGTTTTGTTGGATTCGATTGGCTAGAATTTTGTTGAGGATTTTTACATCAATATTCATCAGAGAAATTGGTCTGTAATTCCCTTTCTCTGTTGCATCTTTGTCAGGTTTAGGAATTAAGTTAATGCTGGCTTCATAGGAAGAATTTGGGAGGATTCCTTCCCTTTCAATTGTTTAGAATAACTTGAAAAGAATTAAGAGTTAGTTCTTTTTTAAATGTCTGTTAGAATTCATCAGTAAAGCCATCTGGTGCTGGGCTTTTTTTTGTGGGCAGAGCCTTTATTACTGATTCATTTTCCGTCTTGGTTATGGGTCTATTTAGGTTTTCTACCTTACATACAACTTTTAAGTTTTCATTCTTAAATTGAAGTTTATAATTAAGTATATTTTTATACTTGCTTTTGGATTTTTTAAAGTTTTTTTATTTATTTGAAAATCAGTGTTACAGAGAGAGATTTCTGTGTTGGCTCACTCTCCAGATGATGCAACTACCAGGACTGGGCCAGGCTGAAGCCAGGAGCTTCCTCCAAGTCTTTCTCACAGGTGGCAGGGACCCAAACACTTGGGTCATCTTCTGCTTCTCTTCCCACGCCATTAGCAGGGAGCTGGATTGGAGGTGGAGCAGCCAGAATTTGAACTGGCATCTATATGGGATGCCAAGATCATAGGCAGTGGCTATGTGCTTTTGTTTATAGACTGCAACAAATAATAATAGGTTATATTATTGAGCACATATTATAGGACAGTGTATTTATTATTATTTTTTAAAGAACTGCTTTATTTTATTTGAAAGGCAGAGTTACAGCGAGAGGAGACAAAGATCTTCCATACATACATATATATGGGGGGGGCATGTAATTGACCACTGTCAAACCAGTGTAAGTTTCTTGGTCTCTCATGGAAAGCATTATATACACCTATACTGATTTCTTTTAAACTTTTTTGGCACTAGGTAAGACATTCTTTTTTTTTTTTAAAGATTTATTTTATTTGAAAGGCAGAGTTACAGAGAGAGAACGAGAAAGAGAGAGATCTTCCATCTGCTGGCCCATTCCCCAAATAGCCACAATGGTCAGGGTTTTGCCAGTCTGAAGCCAAGATCCAGGAGCTTCTTCTGGGTCTCCCATGTGGGTGTATGGGCCCAAGCACTTGGGCCATCCTGTGCTGCTTTCCCAGGCGCATTAGCAGGGAGCTGGATCAGAAGTGGAGCAACCGGGACTTGAACTGTTGCCCGTATGGGATACCAGCAGCGCAGTTTGTGGCTTAACCCAATGTGCCACAATGCCAGCCTATGGGACAGTGTAACTTGGTCTTACAGGTATTAGTATTGACAATTGTAGGGGTAGGTTCTGTTAGTATGCTGATTTGCATTATAATCTGCCCCAAGTTACGTAACTAGAACTGAGATCATCTGGCTTCAGATCTCATGCTGTTTATCTGTGAAACTGTTCCACTTCTCTTTTAGGACAAATGCTTTCTTATTTTTTGATCTCAGAAAGACTAGTAAATGCAAACAGGAGTGAGAGATTGTTTATTGTCTGCTTTAGTATTATTTAAAGCTATGGTGTTTTCATATGAAATAGAGAAAAGTAAACATTGAAAGATTTAAGTTCAGAATACAGGTAAAGTTTAGTGAATAAAGCCCAAATTTTAATTATTTTTATTTTGTGTAAAATTTAGTATCAATGCCATAGAAATTTCATAGGACAGGTAGTAGAGATAACAGGTATTGGGTTTTTAAAATTATTCCACAGATATTTGGTTTTCTTTACATGTAAACAACTATAAGATTATAAATAGTGGTCGGCGCCACGGCTCAATAGGCTAATCCTCCACCTTGCAGCTCCGGCACACCGGGTTCTAGTCCTGGTCGGGGCACCGGATTCTGTCCGGTTGCCCCTCTTCCAGGCCAGCTCTCTGCTGTGGCCAGGGAGTGCAGTGGAGGATGGCCCAAGTGCTTGGACCCTGCACCCGATGGGAGACCAGGAGAAGCACCTGGCTCCTGCCATCGGATCAGCGCAGTGCGCCGGCTGCGGCGCGCCGGCTGCGGCGGCCATTGGAGGGTGAACGAACCAACGACAAAAGGAAGACCTTTCTCCCTGTCTCTCTCTCTCACTGTCCACTCTGCCTGTCAAAAAAAAAAAAAAAAAAAAAGATTATAAATAGTAATATATAAATGTATGTTTAGTCCCTAACTACTAGTCTAATTAAAATACATGTGTGATAGATAAATGATGAAGAATATATGGCAAAATCTTTACAGTTGTAGAATCTAGGCAGTTTATAATATACTTCATACATCATTTTCGTATGTTTAAAAATTGTGGGGCTGGTGCTGTGGCATAACAGGTAGAGCCGCCTCCTGCAGTGCTGATAGCCCTTACAGGCACTGGTTCAAGTCCCGGCTGTTCCATTTCCAGCCCAGCACTCTGCTATAGCCTGGGAAAATAGTAAAAGACGGCCCAAGTCCTTGGGACCCTGCACCCACATGGGAGACCTGGTCAAAACTCCTGACTCCTGGCTTCAGCTTGGTGCAGCTCCAGACTTTGCAACCAACTGGGGAGTGAACCAGCAGATGGAAGATATCTCTCTCTCTCGCTCGCTCGCTCGCTCTGCCTCTCCTTCCCTTTTTGTGTTATTCTTGACTTTCAAATAAATAAATAAATCTTTTAAAAACATCATAGTGTTAGGCTGGTGCCACAGCTCAATAGGCTAATCCTCCACCTTGCGGCGCCGGCACACTGGGTTCTAGTCCTGGTCGGGGTGCTGGATTCTGTCCCAGTGGCCCCTCTTCCAGGCCAGCTGTGCTGTGGCCTGGGAGTGCAGTGGAGCATGGCCCAAGTCCTTGGGCCCTGCACCTGATGGGAGACCAGGAGAAGCACCTGGCTCCTGCCTTCGGATCAGCGCGGTGGGCTGGCCGCAGCACGCCGGCCCTGGCGGCCATTTGAGGGTGAACCAACGGCAAAGGAAGACCTTTCTCTCTGTCTCTCTCTCTCACTGTCCACTCTGCCTGTCAAAACAACAACAACAACAACAAAAAACATAGTGTTAGCCTGATGAGGGGGGCAAGTGTGTACTACATTTTAATCTCTTCAATTATGTCATTTGTTTTTGTTAAACAAATGTCTTTTAGTTTTTTGCTAAAACTAACTGTTTTAACTTTATTGGATGTGTTACAGATGTCAGAGTGGTACAGTTCGAACAAATTGCTTGGATTGTCTTGATAGAACAAATAGTGTGCAAGCATTCCTTGGTTTGGAGGTAATAAAATTAAGTATATGTACCTTGTACTCTGAGTGCTTTTGTAATAGTGATGTTTCTCATTAGTTACTTTTTGAAAGTACGAGTAAAGTTATGCTTCATTAAAGGAATACTTTGCATTTCTTCTAGTCTTTGGTTTGGTGGGTATCCCAATCCCTTTGATTTAAATGTTTCATTTATCTGTTCTCTTTAGATAACTGTCTACCTAGGTCTATTGTTCCTTAACTCTCCCTTTTAATAACTATATGATTTCAATAATTACTTCATTTACATGTGTTTATGTATGTCTAGGTCTTAGGTTAGGGAAGGTCTGTTTTCACATGCACACATGCACACACAAAAAAAAAGTTTGCTTTTTTGACAATTTGTAACCCAGATCAGTTTGGCATTTTTAAGTCAGTGGCTGTGAAAAACAGGATTAGATGAAAATGCCATTGTTACAGAGGATGAGAATGAATGTGAGTCAGTTTCTGTGATAAGTTGTTTATTTAGAAGCTTTTCTTCTTTTTCTGACTACTTATCTATCAAATTCAGTCTAATAGTCTCAGCTTTTTGAAACATTGAACAATGCTGAGCTTGGTAAGTCTTCCCTGTTATATAAATTAGGGTCATAAAGCTGTGGTGAACCTTTAGTTCTTTTTTTTTTTTAAACGGATGTATTTATTTTATTTGAAAGGCAGAGTTACAGAGAGAAAAAGAGAGAGAGAGAGAGATCTTCCATTTGCTGGTTCACTCTCCAAATGGCTGGTAATGGCTGTGACTAGGCGAGGCAGAGCCTGGAGCCTTATCTGGGTCTCGCCCATGGTACAAGGGCCCATGAACTTGGACCATTTGTCACTTTTTACCCAGGCGCATTAGCAGGAAGCTGGATTGGAAGTGGAGCAGCCAGGGCTCAAACTGGCACCCATATGGGATGCATTCTTTTCAGTTGGCTGCTTAACATGCTGTGCCACAACACCAGCCCCAAAACTAAGTTCTGTAGGAACTTAACAGAGTTCCCGAATGCTATCTAAAAGAAAAACAAAAAAACAGAAATAGGAAGTACCATCTTACATCTTCTGGTTAATTATCTTAAGTTTGACCAGAATATTGGTTAATTAGTTACTCCACAGCTGAGATTCTGTCTCTCAAAAATAAAAGTCATATTTAAAATTCTCTGCTATAGAAATATATTCCTCATGTGGCTAATTAAATTTTATTGTTTTGACTTTTTTTGAAATCTGTCATTGAGGTTTATCACTATATTTAGAAAATATACTAGAGAATTCAAGTGGGCATATTGCTCATTTAGATGGAATTTATCACAAGGCATGGGTTGGTTTCTAGTTCTGATTTTTAAGATGCTGAATACGTTTATATTGATTCTGAGATGAAGCTTATTGAAATACTGAAACTGTGTATCTGTCTCTTACTGACTCTCTGCCTTTCACATAAAAATAGATTTTTTTTTAAAAGTGTGACAGGACTTTTTCTTAGGATCTGACTTACCTGACTCTTCACTGGTGTTGGTAGGTAGGTGTGAGAACACTCTGTATAGCATTTGCTTGACTGGTTATAAAATTCAGTGCTCAAACAGGCAAAACCAAACTAATAATGAAGATCAGTTTGTCCAGTTCCTTTAAGAGAGACAGTTTAAACTGTGAAAGAGATCCTGAGTCCCTGATGTGTGTATTCTGCAGGCTAGAAAGGAACAGCTTTGGTGTGAGTCCCTAGGTAATAAAATGAATCCAGTTCACTGGCATGATTCCGTCACGCGCAGCTGTTCTTTGCAGCAGTGGGCGTCTTACCTCTGTCCGCCTTCTCTCCTACTGAAGTTTGTCTCTCTGCCCCAGGGAAGATTCGATGGGTGTGGACATGAGTCCCCTGAAGCCCAGAACTGTTTTGGTTTGTGAACTAAAGGCCCACAGAGATTATCACTTTAAAGTGGACGGTGTCGAACATGAACACCAGTTATCTTTAAGAACAGTCAGTGTAGGTGCTGGAGCAAAGGGTGACCTGCACACTGTTGAAGCAGAGGCCATGAATCATGAGGGCAGCTTTTACAGTAACGCTGGCAACTTTGAAGATGTCTGTGCAGCTTTGAAATAACTACCCCTGGGGCCGTAAGGTTGAAGTGTGGTTCGGGGCCTCTGAAATTAGTGGACTGCACTTAGCTGCTGTGGAGGAAGATGCAGAGTCGGAGGACGTGCAGCTGGTAAGTAGACCTGGAAAGCGGTCTGCCGCTAGAGGTGGTAGCAGGGTGCCACAGACAAAAGCAGAGCTTGGGGCAAAGCGGGTAAAGCCGCCGCCTGCGGTGCCGGCATCCCATGTGGGCACTGGTTTACGTCCCTCTTCTGAGCCTGCTCTCTGCTTATGCCCTGGGAAGGCAGCAGAAGATGGCCCATGTGCTAGGGCCCCTGCACTCACGTGGAAGAACCTCCTGGCTCCTGGCTTTGGATTGGCACAGCTCTGGCCATTGTGACCAATTGGGAAGTGAGCCAGCAGATGGAAGACCTCTCTCTCTCTCTCCCACCCTCTTTCTCTCTCTCTCTGCCTCTCCTTCTCTCTGTGTGTAACTCTGACTTTCAAGTAAATAAATCTTAAAAAAAAAAAAAAAAACAAAGCTTGCTGTTGATGATGATGATAATATCATGTTGATAATGAGGAAACTGAAGAAAAAGCTTGAGTGAAGAAATCTATAGGGGATACCTCAGCCAAAAATGCACAGAAATCAAGAATGGAAAAGACTCAGAACCGTCAACATTGAGATCAAAAGGTCAAGAATCCTTCAAAAAATAGGAAAAAAACCCTAAAACACCAAAAGGACCTTTGGCGAGGCTGGTGCTGTGGTGTAGCGGGTAAAGCCGTCGCCTGCAGTGCTGGCATCCCATATGGGTAATGGTTCAAGTCTTGGCTGCTCCACTGCCAATCCAGCTCTCTACTATGGCCTGGGAAAGCAGTAGAAGATGGCCCAAGTGCTTGAGCCCCTGCACCCATGTGGGAAGACCCAGAGGAAGCTCCTGGTTCCTGGGTTCAGATAGACATGGCTCCAGCCATTGTGGCCAATTGAGAAGTGAACCAGCAGATGGAAGACCTCTCCCTCTCTCTCTCTCTCTTTCTCTCTCTCCTTCTCTCTGTGTGTAACTCTGACTTTAAAATAAATAAATAAATCTTTAAAAAAAAGATCTTTGGCAATGGAGGAAGTCTCTTTAAGAAAATAGTTTAAACCGTTTATTAAAATTTTCCGTCTTATTTCATTTCTGTAACAGATGACATCTGGCCGTCCTTTTTATAATGCAGAGTGAGAACTTTCCCTGCTGTGTTTGATAAATGTTGTGCAGGTTCCATTGCCAAGAATGTGTTGTCCAGAATGCCTGTTTAGTTTTTAAAGAAGGAACTCCACCCCTTGCTTAGTTTTCAGTATGTATGGAATGTTATGATAGGACACACTAGTAGTGGTGGTCAGATGAGGAAATGGTGGGGAGACAAATACACATGTGAAGTAAACTCAGTATTTTAATAAAGTATAAAAAAAATCCAGTTTAGGGTTTTAGTCCCTGATTATTCTATAAGTAACCATACTTCAAATAAGGTAAAAGAAAGTGTAAGTGGGGAAGAGTTAAGTAAAAATGCAATGTGTAGAATGTGACTGGATTCCAAGTGAGAGAAACAAACTGCTTTGACTCTCCAGATTGCAAAGCTAGAATTCATAGAGGAAGAACTTTTTTGAACACTTTTACTGTTTTATAGGGTGGAGGAATGTGGTGGCCCAAAGGACCTTGAATTCCTTTTGTTTGGTGTTCCCCCTAATTCTCCTTTATATATACTACTAATGTGAATCTTAGAGATAAAAAGTATTTAGAGCTATAACTTATTTTCTTAAATTTTGTGACAATTTAAGAGCAGCTCTCCTTTTCTCATAAACTCTTAATTTTAATTACTTAAATTTATAAAACCAAACCCAAACATTTAAAAGCTTAGTTATTCCATATTTGTTAGATAAACTTGGTAAACATTTTCTGTATTGTAATTCATATTGCTAATTATTCATTTTTGATGAGCAAGATAAATCACTCACATTTATGATACTTTAATTCTATCATTTGATCAGGAAAGAGTTCTTATTAATATAATGGAATGCTAACTTGTGGTTTTTTTGCTCACGTGACATTTTAAAAATTCATATGATGAGAAATAACACAGCCTAGTAAGTGGTTGTGTTTTCTGAATCCAGTCTCATGGAATCCTGTAACTGGACATTTTTGTTTTGAATCAGGCAGTCATTAGAAGTTGCATGTTAATGTACTCATAGAAGTTTACTGTTTGCTGTTTCAGATGCTAACTAAGCAGTTGGAAGCCCTGGGCTTAGCTGAAAAGCCTCAGTTGGTGACTCGCTTTCAAGAAGTGTTCCGCTCCATGTGGTCCGTGAATGGTGACTCAATCAGTAAGATATATGCGGGCACTGGAGCGCTGGAAGGGAAGGCCAAGGTAGGCCCAGGTTTACCGTGATCCTACGGAGGAGCCTTTCTTCCCCCTTAGGAAAGCCGTTAACTAGCCTTTTTACAGTTAATAGGTTTTTAAAATAATAGCTGTCCGTTTCAGAATTCTGTTGTATCATGCTTTTGTGCCTTTGATGCGTCTTTCTATAGTGGCCGTGATGATTACATGGAAGATAATATAGGTCTTCAAAATGTTTGTGGAAAATGCGTACTTAGATAAAATTGTGCGTGGATTTCAAAAAGCTTTCCACTAAAATAACCTCATTTCTATTTTTCTGTAAACTTTTTGAAGAACCTTTGTATTATTAGTCATTTAGTGATAATCCACTAAGACTGTGTATTGCTTATGTCTTTTGTGCTTTTCCCTTTAATATCTACTGTACTTTTTATATTACTTATTTTTATAAAACATGTGATTTTTTTGTTTAATCCTTTTAGTAAAGGTCCTTTCTCATTTCTCCTAGTGCCCCTTGCACTTGACACACTGCCTACTGTTTAATTCATGTGTGCCAGTGTTGGATGGACAGATAAATCAGGCAACAATTTGTGCATTGCTTACTGCGAACCCAAAATTCATAAGGCTTAATGTTGAGTTTTTATCCTTTTACTTAACTTACCTTGAAGAAGGGATTATGAAAATGTGCCAAAGAAGTATAAGCTGTCTCATCCTTACTTTTTAATTACTAATATTATGTACACACTACTTTCCCCTCTAGTATTTGGCCCTTACTGAGAGATTTTGGGACGATGCTTGAGATATTTTTCATTGTTTTATATATTTATATATTGTTTAACCTTTTAAGGACCCCAGCCTTACTTGAATTTATTAACATCCTAAATCTCTACAATTCCTCATGTTATTTCAGGATTAGAAATGAAAGTAGTGACCACTTCTGTAATTCTCATGTAGTTTCTTCATTATAGCACCTGAAATTCTTTAGAGGCCATTCGTCATCTCCACGTCTTTCAGTTTCCAAATCTTCTTCCTCTTTGTTCTCTCATAAAATGCCATGGCTCTACCCAGAGGTATTGGCCTTACCTGCACAGTTCTTTTTGCTCAACCCA
Organism: Oryctolagus cuniculus; assembly: GCF_964237555.1. Lineage (NCBI taxonomy): Eukaryota > Metazoa > Chordata > Mammalia > Lagomorpha > Leporidae > Oryctolagus > Oryctolagus cuniculus. The sequence goes on from NC_091435.1 coordinate 12,304,140, forward strand.
TAGGAATAATTTCTGTTGTCTTTTATAAATATTTACTTCTTAAATGGTCTCTATTTTTAGAAACATGAAATTGGGAAACTTTCATTTGTTCTTTTAAATAAATAGCATAATTCTTGCTATTAAAAACTGATTCTCTGCAGCTGTTGCTTAAGATACTCTTTTAGTCTTCTGCACTTTGTTTCTGCCATGACTAAGAAAATATATGTACAGAAGCTACATATATTTTCAGTGGTCATTGTATAGATACGAAATTTTATATATAAGTATACTAGTTTGAAATGAACTAAAATCTAACATCTGAACTGCTCTTTCTTTTCCTTTCTCTGGATTCCTTTTGATTAATTGCCTGATAATGTCAATGGTGAGTGCTTTTCAAATACTGTCATTTGTGTACGTCCTCATATATAAGGAAATAACAATTTAATGCAAAATTGAAATAACTAATTACAGTAGCATTCATTTAGTGGCATTTAAAATAATTGTTTCTTTATTCTGAAAATAAATCTCTAATTTTGTTCCTTTAAGGAATAAAAACTAAATAATGCAAACTGTTTTCTAGAAAGCAAGATATGTAGTCTTTTCGACAATTTCCGTAGTCTGAGATTAGAATACATTTTTTTAAAGATTTATTTATTTGAAAGGCAGAGTTACAGAGAGGGGAGACACACAGAGACAGAAGACAGAGATGCCTTCTATCTGCTGGTTCCCTCTCAAAATGGCTGCAACAGCTAGGGCTGGGGCAGGTTGTAGGTAGGAGCCAGGAGCTTCATCTGGATCTCCCACGGGGGTAGCAGGGGCCAAAGCACTTGGGTCCTCTGCTGCTTTCTCACGTGCATTAATAGGGAGCTGGACTGGAAGTAGAGCAGCCACAACCTGAACCTGTGTTATGGAAAGAAGCTTAGCCTGCTGCACCACAACTACCGGCCCTAGAATAAATCTTTATGTGGGCAGCTAGCATTCCTGTGTAAAGTGTATTTCACTGAAAGTTGTAATCAACTTTCTCAATGACAGAATAAGTTTATTATTTTTATGATTTATATTGCTTAGGCAATAAAATGATCTAAAATATACAAAGTGGTGCTAATGTGTGATATTTATGAACTATAATTACGAATTTCTTTTTAGACTAGCTCTTCATTTTAGGTTAGTTTTACAGCTAGTGTAAGCTATTTGATTGGAGCAATTTCAGTTGTGTTTTTTTACTATCAGGACAACGAGGGTTTCCTTCAAGTTCAGTACATCTTCCTTTAGCATCTTGCCTTTCCCCATCCATCCCTCCTCAAGTCTAAAAGGTGCAATGTAGAAAAGGAGTTTCCAGTTTTAAATGAGCGCAGTACAGTTTATTTCCTTTTAGTAAACATTTTTAAAAATTTTACTGTTCTGGATATCATAGATGAATGCAGTTGTGGCAGTGGGCTTTTTCTTATCTTTGTGCAGTGCTATTTCCTAAAAGGAAATGAATCAGTGACATCTAGACATACTTTAATGCAATGATATATATTCAAAATAGGATGTTGGGTCCTTTTTTAAATATTAAATTATACAAAACAATTTGAATTTCAAAATACCTACTGAACAAAAATCAACAACGTTTAGAATGAAAAGTCATGCTCCTTTCTCCTTCAACAGGCTGGAAAGCTGAAAGACGGTGCTCGTTCTGTTTCCAGAACAATTCAGAATAACTTCTTTGACAGTTCCAAGCAAGAAGCTATTGATGTTTTGCTGTTGGGAAATACTCTAAATAGTGATTTAGCTGACAAAGCACGAGCACTTTTAACTACTGGAAGTTTGCGTGGTATGCATAATTTACATTTTATTTGCTCTATATTTTTTATAGTCCAAAACTTAAAAGTCCAAGTGGGAAAAACAAACTTATTTACATAAATAATTTTTAGACTGCAGCTGTTTAAATTGTTGTAGAAGGAATTAAAGGAAGTTTGTCTATACTGTCAGCAGCATTAGTAAGCCATAAACTGAGCCCCTTGCATGTTTTCTTCCATAGATTGTGATGGAGGGGGTAAATAGTTTTGCTATTGCTAACTTTATACAAGGCAAGATTTTATGGACTATTCAGCTAGCACTTAGAATATTCAGTAATCTAATTATGTAGAAAAATGCTTTATTGAAAAAACCAATACCTGTATTTATTATTCTGATCACTTCCCCAAAAGTTTAATTTGGACTTTTGATTGTTAATTGCTTAAATAAGCATTAAGTCGTATTAATAATTTCAAGTAATGCATGTGATTGAACACTAACCACTATTATCAATTTTAATATTTGACATGAGCATATAACTTTCAGGATAGTTTTTTTTTTTTTACCTTTCGTTGTTTGTCTTTTATTAAAATCAAAAGAATTTGAACTTCCCCTGACAGTGAGCCCATATAAAAGTCATGCTTTGGAGAAGCTCAGCATTCACTGTAGAACTTAATAGATGAGACCTCTTTCCTCTTCCCAGCTTTGTCCAGGTATAATTGACAAAATAAATTCGACATCTTCAATTCCACGTTTTTCATTTTAATTTTCAAATTCTGAACATTTTTGTTTAAAATGTTAGTTCTAAACCAAATCTTAATCTTTCAGTGTTCCCTGTTCAAGTAGGAGAAAATTGTTCCTGCATCAAGTAATGCACTCTTGGGTAAATATTTGGTTACAGAGGTTTTCATGGATTCTTTTCAGAATTCCTCATGGTGCAGAGTTCCACAAGATAGATAGTGACAGCCAGTTCCTCAGTAAGTCGTAGGCTGGGGCTGAGCCCTACCAAACTAATGAAATCTGATCTCAGCTACTGCTTTCAACTTCAGGCTTGCTTCCTGACTTCCACAAGTAGAAACTTGACTGATCTGTGTTTTGTCACCTCTTTCTACCTGTGCCTACTTTGATGTGGAGGCATTAATAAGCAACAATGGAAAGTAAGTGGTTGAAGGAAAGAAGAGGAGATGCAAAGGACCTAAGTAATTCTCAGACCTGAGCATCACTTATTTTTAGTTTCCTGCACATTTTACTATCTGTAAAATATGCCTTTAAAAAAAACAGTACAGTCAGTTCTGCTATAATGCTTGTTCTGAGAATGGGTATCTGTTCATCATGGTGGTTGTATCAGGGAACGATTTGAACATAATGCCAGTGTTGCATGAGCTTATGCATGATTTTGCTAGGAAGCAACACTAACTAAACACAGAAAATGGTACCCAACAGAACTGAAGTGGTAGAAACATACAAACACACACATGTACACAGGTAGACACCCGAAATGGCTTCCCTGCCTTCCTTCATGTGTATTGCGGGTCTTTCCCACCCACATCTGGTGTTTCAGTTTTCCATCTATTTTCAAATAATCCTTCTTCCATAATTCATAATTACAAGTACACCCTTTTTTTGATGCCCACTTCTATAAGTCGATGTCACTGTTTTTCAAGATGAATTGCCTTATTCATTGTAGTATTCATGTATTTGTTATCCATTTAGCATGCATATTGTTGAGCTCCTATTATTTCTGATGCGCCACTCTTTGTGTGAAGTTTTTGTGTGGTGTCCCTTTCCCCATTTCCCATAGGTTTTGTGGCTATGGGAATTTTCTCTGTTTTGCATCGCACAGTAATGTTTTTAGAATGCATGCCATGTTATAGCTGAACTGACCTTACCAGTTGGCAAGTCCCAGAAAGAAACTAAAAGATTTGTGTAGTGTATCTGCAGTCTTCACTATCCTCCAGCCTCTTAGGTTTTCATATTTATAGGCTTACCCACTCCCACACATGTGTGTGCCCCCATTCACAAACAGGAATAGCCAGAGACAAACCTGGGACCTTCTAATTATGAGATGTCAGACAACTGAGTCACTGTAGGATTTTCCTTAGATGTAGAAGGTGTTTATCAATTATTGTCATTTATTTATAATATTTATTTATAATTGGTATACTACAGCCATCAGAAAAAAGTCATCAGATTGACTTAAAAAAGTGAGGCCCTCTAAGGATGTTTTGTTGTAACACTCTAGATTTTAACTGTAACTTGTTGTTTTACTAATGACTCTTTGTTTTCTTCTTGACGCATCCATAGTTTCTGAACAGACATTACAGTCAGGTACAGTATAGAAAATCTATAAATAAAAGCAACTTTTTAATTTTTTCTAAAGTTGATATTGTACACACACACATACACACACACAAGCCAGTAAGTAGAAACTTTCTCATGTTGTTGTAAGATTCTAGCAGAATAAATTGATACCTTGTTTTAATGTGAGAAAAAATTTTATTTGAGAAAATTAAATACTTCGCTCAGAAGGAAGTGTATACTGGTTTTCGTCATCCTGTATCAAGTGCTTAATTCCAGTTAATGATATTCAGCCAATTTTAATTTCGGTTTTGTATTTTATTGACCAACAATTATTAGTGTTATACCTTACTATTAATAGGCTAATGGAAAATATCGAGATGTGAGATTTTGGATTAATTTCAGAGTGTTGTCTGTGGTATTTAAGACTACTCAGGCCGGCGCCGCGGCTCAATAGGCTAATCCTCCACCTAGCGGTGCCGGCACACCGGGTTCTAGTCCCGGTCGGGGCGCCGGATTCTGTCCCGGTTGCCCCTCTTCCAGGCCAGCTCTCTGCTGTGACCCGGGAGTGCAGTGGAGGATGGCCCAAGTGCTTGGGCCCTGCACCCCATGGGAGACCAGGAGAAGCACCTGGCTCCTGGCTTCGGATCAGCGCGGTGCGCCGGCCGCAGTACACCAGCCGTGGTGGCCATTGGAGGGTGAACCAATGGCAAAAAGGAAGACCTTTCTCTCTGTCTCTCTCTTACTATCCACTCTGCCTGTCAAAAAACAAAAACAAACAAACAAAAAAAACTACTCAACGGTGTTTCACACGCACAATATTTAAGGAGCAGTATATCATTTTCTTACATTTGATTGACGTATTCTATAACTCTAGACATGCACTAAAATTGGATCTGAAGTAACTTTAAAAAGCATCAAGATTTCTAACAAACTTAGAAAAATTAAGTGTATTTCTAACAAACTTAGAGGAAATGTGTATAAGACCTGTGTATTCATTTGAATCTCATGTGTTCAATCTCTGACCAAAATTTGTTTAAAGAACAAATCTGTGGCAAGAGGAACAACAGCTCAACTCTAAGTAGAAATTCAGCTTAAAATGGCATTTTTTCTTTCCCTTAATATTTGATGTCACTTAAGATTTATTTTGCTCAGTTATTGTTCTGAAAGTTTGAGAAGCCATTGATTTTTCTTTGAGAAGAGCAGAGGAAGGGAGCAATTGGATATATTTTTGGGTTACATAATGAAACCTATTTTCTAAAATGGTGTGGTATTTAGGGATGAACATCTGTTCTTTGAGCACAGCCTCATTATTTCCTTAAGTATATTATGGTGCCAACCAATTAAGAATAAACTAGGGGCCGGCGCCGCAGCTCACTTGGCTAATCCTCCACCTGCGGCGCCGGCACCCCAGGTTCTAGTCCCGGTTGGGGCGCCAGATTCTGTCCCGGTTGCTCCTCTTCCAGTCCAGCTCTCTGCTATGGCCCGGGAGGGCAGTGGAGGATGGCCCAAGTTCTTGGGCCCTGCATCCCATGGGAGACCAGGAGAAGCACTTGGCTCCTGGCTTCGGATCAGTGCGGTGCGCCAGCCGCAGTCGCCATTTAGGAGGTGAACCAACAGCAAAGGAAGACCTTTCTGTCTGTCTCTCTCTCTCACTGTCCACTCTGCCTGTCAGAGAAAAAAAAAAAAAAAAAGAATAAACTAGGAATCATCTTTTAACCTTCTTATTCTGTGTAAAAGCTGACTTGTTACAACACGGCAACATACTTTTGTTCACACCATTCATTATTGTCTGCTGAATTTTTTAAGCTGCATTGTCCTTATATGAGTATAAAATGGACTGTGGGGGCTGTTTTCATGCTGGTAATAATCATCTCAAGTAACAGGGGGGGTGAGGAATCTAGATTTCTCCTGCTGGGAGCCCTGACGATGTGTTTGTCATCTGTATCAGTTCTTTCAGGGGATGAAAAGGGCGAAACAATATCCATAACAATTCTAAGGTGCTGTTTGCCCACTTCACCCTCAAGTGACTGCTATATATATATATATATATTTTTTTTTTTTTTTGACAATGAGAGACAGGAAGGTCTTCCTTCTGTTGGTTCACCCCCACAATGGCCGCTACAGCCGGCGCACTGCGCCGATCCGAAGCCAGTAGCAAGGTGCTTCCTCCTGGTCTCCCATGTGGGTGTAGGGCCCAAGCAATTGGGCCATCCTCCACTGCCCTCCTGGGCCACAGCAGAGAGCTGGACTCGAAGAGGAGCAACCGGGACAGAACCGGCGCCCATATAGGATGCTGGCGCCGCAGGTGGAGGATTAGCCTAGTGAGCTGTGGTGCCAGCCATGACTGCTATATCTTGGCATCATAAAATAATTAATAATATCAGAAGAAAATAAGACTGGTAAAAAGTGAAAGTAGTTTTGGTTTCCTTTTTCTCTTACCAGTTAACTGGCTTTTAGGTTGAGGTCTGGTTAAGATTCTAATTTTTTTTTTAAGATTTATTTTATTTATTTGAAAGAGTTACAGAGAGAGGTAGAGACGGAGAGAGAGGTCTTTCATCTGCTGGTTCACTTCCCAAATGGCTGCAACGGCCAGGGCTGAGCCAGTCTGGAGCCAGGAGCTTCTTGCGAATCTCTCACATAGGGGCAGGGACCCAAGCACTTGGGCCATCCTCTGCTGCTTTCCCAGGCGCACTAACAAGGAGCTGGATTGGAAGTGGAGCAGCCAGGACATGAGCCGGTGCCCATGTGGGATTCTGGTGCTGCAGGCCAGGGCTTTAACCAGCTGTGCCACAGCACTGGCCCCCAGATTTTGTCAAATCTAAGTGCCAAGAATTTAATTTAATCAAGATGGAGCATTGTTTAGAAGGGAATAAGATAGGTGGTAGACAAAAAATACTTAAGACAGAGATTGAGAATTCAAAATGTATTGAATATTCATTCTTTTAACATTTATTATCAGCCATTGTGTACTATATAGTCTTTTAGTTACTAGGGATATTGTCAGGCCAAAATTTCTGCCCTCAAAGTTTTCATTCTCATGAAAGGATACAGTTACAAGATAACTAAGTACAATCTAGATCGAGTAGCCCTTCCTCGAAGTGCTGGGGCCAGCGGGGCTTTCTATTCTGGAGTTACCAGAGTTTGGATTGTGCACAGACTTCACCAACTGAGAATCTCTAATCAACAACATTAAAATCAAAAATGCTCCAGAATTGGAAACATTTTGGACATCATGTTGGCACTCAAAGCATTTTGGATTTTGGATTTCAGACTTTGGGTTTGAGGAAGCTTTTAAATGTGATGGTTGCTATAGAGAAAAATTATCAAGGAGAGAATAATGGAAGATTAGGGTGGAGTGCAGTTTTAAATAAGGTGGTCAAGAGAAGCTCACAGGAAAATAAGATCTGAAGGAGGTGATGGAAGAGTGTGGCCAGTGCAAAGGCCCTGGGTTGGGAGTAGGCCTGGCATCTTGAGAAAGCAGGGAGGCTGAGAGTGAGTGAATGGGGATAACAGGAGAGAGAGACAAGATTAACCGTGTAGGGCCTTATAGGCCATTGTTATGGACATTGGCTTCTAATCTGAGTGAGATGAGAAGCGTTTAGTAGTAATTTAATTTTCTGACATGTCATTATCTTTCTTAATTTATATTTTTGTCAGGAAGCCATTATTCATCAAAGCCACCTGTCACTGAATCTTAAATATAAATGGTGTCAAATGTTTATGGGGAAAAATATTTTTTCAACCTTTTAATGACTGTTGTATGGCAGTCAATTGCTATATTCCTAAAAATACATTTCTTAGGTTTCATACATTATAAAATGTACTATTTCCTTGAAATAGGACTGTTTGATCTGCATGTTTTATGTTGCTGTTGTCATTTTGTTAGTTTTTTTACTTTGGCTATCATATTTAATGCCATCTTGTGTGTGTGTGTGTGTGTGTGTGTGTGTGTTGGTTAATTGTCTCATGCTGAGCCTTGCATTCAGGCTGATCTTTTTTTGTGCCTGTGCATGTATCTTGTATATACTTGTGATAATAATTGTGCTTTCTAGACATCATATCTCAGTTACGAAAATCAATTTTTGTAAGTGGTTTAATGCAACTGAAATTGTATTATGTCTTGTTTTTTTATTAGCATCTTCTAAAGTACTGAAGAGCATGTGTGAGAATTTCTATAAGTATTCAAAGCCCAAGAAAATTCGAGTGTGTGTCGGAACTTGGAATGTAAATGGTGGGAAGCAGTTTCGCAGCATAGCATTTAAGAATCAGACACTCACTGACTGGCTTCTTGATGCACCCAAGCTAGCTGGCATCCAGGAGTTTCAAGGTTGGTGTTTCTGAATAATTCTTTTACCTCTCCACAATTTTGATACCTCTTAGCCTGTGAGAAGTGATTTGTTTATCGGCCGTCTGTGATACAAACTTTATAAAGAGTTCTTTCAAAATGATTTCTGAATGAACTAAAGGGTCTTCAAGAACAACCATCTTAAAGAAGCAAACTTAGGATACCTTAAAGAAAGCAAATTTATAAGTAATTTTATCTCACTCACAGGTTTCTGCCTTTCATATGACTTTAGTTAAATGCAGAATACAAAACTGGATTTTTATGAGATCTAGTGTTGTATTGGGTGGGGTCGCCATTTGACGAAGGCTTACTTAAAAGTATTTCTTTGATCCTTAATTGTAGATAAAAGAAGTAAACCAACTGATATATTTGCAATTGGTTTTGAAGAAATGGTAGAGTTGAATGCTGGAAACATAGTAAATGCAAGGTAAGTTGGCCCAGTAATACACCAGACAATATTCTCATTGAGAAACTTGGAGGATAATTATTAGTTCTTATAAACTGTAAAACAACAGTTCTCTCTCTACACTATTAAAAATATTGAGACTCTCCAAAAACTTTTGTTAATGTAGTTGTATCTCTTGATAGTTGTTGAATTAGAAATTAAACATGTAATGTCAGGAGTGGGTGTTTAGCTTAGAGATAAAGACAGTTTGGTAAAGACCCTCTCATCCTGCCTCAGAGTGTGTAGGTTCCATTCCCAGCACTGATGACTGGTTCTAGTTTCCTGCTAATGCAGAGCTTGGGAGGCAGCATTAACAGTTCCTGTCACCCATGTGGGAGACCTGTATTAAGTCCTGGCTCCCAGCTTTGGCCTCTGCCCAGCCCTGGCCGCTGTGGGCATTTGGGCTTCTCAGAGATCTGTTTTTGTCTTTCTCTTTATGTCTCTATACCTCTCAAATAAGCAAGTAAAAATTGTGAAAACACTTATTTTAAAATAGTAATAATAAACCCAATATGTGTTAACATAGTATTTTTATAAAATAAAAATGTACTGAAAGGGTGACGTTGTTTCTTAGTTTTATAAATTTCTTTAATGTCTGGATTAAGACAGCTGGATTTTTTTTTTTAAGATTTATTTATTTATTTGAAAAGTAGAGTGAGAGAAGGAGAGAAGGCTCTTCCATCTGCTGGTTCACTCCCCAGTGGCCACAACAGCTGGGGCTGGACCAGGCTGAAGCCAGGAGCTAGGAACTCCCATCTGGTTCTTCCACATGGGCGGTAGTGGCCCAAATACTGGGACCATCTTCCACTACCTTCCCAAGCACAATTAGCAGGGAGCTGGATCAGAAGTGGAGCAGCCAAGTCTTGAACTGACACTCCAATATGGAATGCTGGTTTCTCAAGCAGTAGCTTAACCTGTTGTGCCATAACGCTGACCTCGAAAACTGGATTCTTACATCTGCTTCTGCGTCTATTTGTTGCAATGTGTTATTTTGAACTATATGGAGAAAAGTCACATAAATAAATAATTGGAAAAGGAACTATTTTAGTAGGCTTTAAGTATAATTTCTTTTCTGATACTACAACAGAACTCTACAAATGATAGTGGTTTAAAGGTTAGTTGCAAGATGGAATCTGAAACCATGTTGGTGAACTTTTTGTGCTCTGTTATACTAAAATTCACTGGTCTTTTGCCATTGCACAATTTTGTAACATTATGTTTTGGTCATTTGGAAATTGTCACTGAGTTTTGTAGATCTTACAAATTTTGGCACATCATATTACACAATATCAGAACAGCATATTGGTTAATATCATTGCTCATCTCATAAAAAGTTATATTTGGACTCTGTAAAGATCATGCTAGAAGACTGTAGTTGTCCAAAACACTATATTTTGCTTGAAAACTCAAGATTTATTATGGGAAACAAGTACTCTTGACTGTTTTGTTATTAGTTTGCTTGTTTTTTTTTTTAAGACACAGACGCAGTTGAAAAAATGTCTACAAAATAGCCTAACTGAATAATTATGTCGTTATTTCTTTCAAGGAAAAATTGTATTCCATAGAAAAAGTCCCAGTTCAGCTCACAACTCAAAGTATTACACGTTTTGCTTTCCTTGAGATGATACTACTTTAGTCTGCAACAGAAGTGCTTTGTATATATTTCCCATTCATCAGAGAATAGAAAAGGATTTGACTCAAGGGTTGAGCTTTGATAAAAATTTGTTTATTGTTTCATCATGGACATTCTTAAGTAAAATGGTATTTTTTTCCTCCAAGAATATGGCAGTAACATTATGATAACTTTTTAATAACAACAACTGTATAATAACTGTATAATAATACAGTGAGTATAGTTTGCTGCCTCAATTCAAGTGAAGGCCCCAGCACTTTATCCATTATAGCTTTTATGCCATCAGTGCAAATGGCAGTCAACACGATGAAGAAGACATCAGTGTCTTAGTAGTATATAAAATAATTTCAGCCACATAGGTTTTGGTCTCCTCAGGGATGTCTTAAGATCGTTTTGGAGAACTATTTCTCTAAATCCATATTGCAAGTACAAATTATATGAATGAAACTTAAATCTTTAAAGTGTGTTTTATTCTACCAAAGTATGCTTGCTTTTTTTTTTTTTTTTTTTTTTTGCCGTTGGTTCACCCTCCAATGGCCGCCGCGGCCGGTGCGCTGCACTGATCTGAAGGCAGGAGCCAGGTGCTTCTCCTGGTCTCCCATCGGGTGCAGGGCCCAAGCAGTTGGGCCATCCTCCACTGCACTCCCTGGCCACAGCAGAGAGCTGGCCTGAAAGAGGGGCAACCGGGACAGAATCCGGCGCCCCGACCTGGACTAGAACCCGGTGTGCCAGCGCCACAAGGCGGAGGATTAGCCTAGTGAGCCGCGGCGCCGGCCCAGTATGCTTGCTTTTAAATTTGAGCAGTTGCCTGTATTCTGTGTCATTTTAAAAGGAAAAAGACAATTAGCAATAACTAAAGTAAGCAAATTATAGAACATTTTAGAAAAATACAATGGAAAATAAATAGCCGTAAAGGGATGAGGCTGTGGAGGTGGGAAGACGATAACAGTTTTAAATGGAATGATCAAGGGAATGACTTGAGAGAGCACCTTAAGAAAGTGATGAAAGTGTTTTCTTTTTTTTTTTCTTAAAGATTTATTTACTTATTTGAAAGGCAGAATTACAGAGAGGCAGACGCAGAGAGAGAGAGAGGACTTCCATCTGCTGGTTCACTCCCCAGTTGGCCGCAACAGCCGGAGCTGTGCCAATCCGAAGCCAGGAGCTTCTTCCAGGTTTCCTACAAGAGTGCAGGGGCCCAAAGACTTGGGCCTTCTTCTAGTGCCTTCCCAGGCACATTAGCAGGGAGTTGGATTGGAAGTGGAGCAGCTGGGTCTCGAACTGTTGCCCATATGGGATGCCGGCACTGCAGGTGGTAGCTTTACCTGCTATGCCACAGCGCCAGCTCTGCTCAATATTTTTTCTAAAGGTCCAGTAAGTTAGATTTTGGAGTGTGGTATTCTTTTAGATAAATTTTGGATTTTTCTTTTTAAAGGAAACAAGCAAAAACAGCCTGCCTGAAGATTTCACAGTCTTAGGAAATTTGAGTTGATAAATGTATCATTGACATTGTCTTATAAAATAGGCTATTGTAGTCTATATATTTTTAAAGATTCCCCTTCTACTATGTTCTGGCAGCACAACAAATCAGAAGCTCTGGGCTGTGGAGCTTCAGAAGACAATCTCCAGAGACAACAAGTATGTGCTGCTGGCGTCCGAGCAGTTGGTGGGCGTCTGCCTGTTCGTCTTCATCAGACCACAGCACGCTCCGTTTATCAGGTCAGTGAGCGCAGCGCTCTCTGAAGGCTGCTTCCTACCATTAAGAAGAAGAAGGGTTAAACTGTTTGTTGATTAAGAGAGACATTCACTCTAGTTCTTGCTTTAAAACGTGTGCTTGAAGAGTCACCAGTAGCTTCACTGGTGACTTCATAGAGCTGTATGAAAAGTGCCATATAATATATAGGTATGTGATAATATAATGTATATTCTTGATTAGCATATAGGTGAAACTGTTGAAATTTCTAGTCTTTGATTTAGAATTACTTGTTTTAAAGGGATGTTGCAGTTGATACTGTGAAGACTGGAATGGGAGGCGCAACTGGAAATAAGGGAGCAGTTGCAATCCGAATGCTGTTCCATACAACCAGCCTTTGCTTTGTCTGTAGCCACTTTGCTGCAGGGCAGTCGCAAGTCAAAGAAAGAAATGAAGATTTTATAGAAATAGCACGAAAATTGAGTTTTCCTATGGTAAATTCTTGCTGTTTGTTCTTGATGATAAATTTTATTTTATTTTAATTTTCTCCCAAATTCTAAATCTGGGATTTTGAAATTTTAAGGTATCTCCTAGACATAGCAATAGTATTCACCTACATAGTTATTTTGTATGTTACTGCTGTTGTTAAATGAACAGGGTGTGGAGGGAAGGCAAGCGTATGTGAGGCAAAGAAATAGTTGTAAAGCATGAATTGCCTTGAATTTAAAATTCTATCTTAATACTTCCAGGGAAGGATGCTATTTTCCCATGACTACGTGTTTTGGTGTGGTGATTTCAACTATCGAATCGATCTCCCCAATGAAGAAGTTAAAGAGCTCATAAGACAGCAAAATTGGGATTCTCTGATAGCAGGAGATCAACTTATCAATCAGAAAAATGCTGGGCAGGTATATACATACTTGAGAAGATACTTGCTTGGAAGAGGATTTTGGTTGTTAAAGCAGATTTTTTTTTTTTTTTATTTCCTGAAGTCTTTTTTTATGTAAATATACAATATAAAGGTTAACAGGGAATTACCTTTTCTTAAAATCAAAAAGGCAGACACAGAACAAGTCCCATGAAAAATGTTTGTATAAGATTCGCTTTCAAATAGCTTTTGTTTATTTTGGAGGGGGCTGATAGTTTAGAATCAGTCTTGAGGGGTGTTTGGAGTCTGGTTTAAGATCCTGTGGCAATCTTTTTTTGTTTTGTTTCTCAGATCATCTGCCTTTCAAAAACTTACTTCTTAAAACTTAAGACTTGAAATTTTGGGAGAATTGACTTTAAAAATATTTTAGAAGGTGATTGGAGGCACTTGGTACAATTCCTGGGGATCATCTAACTTAAAATCTAATATTTTGAGCACCACTTAATCTTTTTAGATCTCAGCTCCTATTTGAGAATAAGATGCCAAGCTACATGATATCCAAAATCTCAAACAGTTCTAAATGTCTCATGTAGCTCAAAGCTCAGGGAGAATTTCCTTATTTATGTTTTTGTAGTTTGTTTAATTGACAATAAGTGATATGATAAAGGTTACATCTTGGGTTTTTTCTAAGCCTTATTTCATTCAATTAGAAGTGTCCCTTAGACATTCGGATCTGACTGAAAGGTCCATGAGAGTCTCACAGGCATGGAAAACCATGACACGGTGGCAAAAAACAATCTAAATGAAAGATCCTGGTGAACAAGACCCCAGCAGAAGGATCAGGCCATCAAGGAGAGAGGCGCCTTTCTCTGAAGGGAGGAAGGAACCTCCACTGTGATACGGCCTTGACTAAACAAATTTAGAGTTGGTGAACTCAAGGGGCTTCCATAGCCTAGACAGCTCATAGCAAGAGTCTCGGGTGATTGCTGACATCATAAATAAGAGTGCCAATTGTTAAATCAACAACAGGAGTCACTGAGTACATGCTCCCCACATAGGATCTCTGTCCTTAATGTGTTTAACTATGAAACTCAAAAACAACACTACTAATTGAACAATACCCTATACCTGGTTCAGTTGTGTGAGTGCAGCCTGTTGAAATCCCTGCTTAGTATATACTAAGTTGATCCTCAGTATATGAAGGTAATTGAAAATGAAACGTGATGAAGGGCGTGATGAGAGAGGGAGTGGGAGAGGGGAGGGCCACGGGAGGGAGGGAGGTTGTGGGGGGAAGCCACAACAATACAAAAGTTGCATTTTATATTCTACTTAAAACTATTGGTTGAACTCTGTAATTAATACACAGTTACTCTTAGGTGTTTAATTAATGCTATAACTAGTACTCAAATAGTATTTTACACTTTGTGTTTCTGTGTGGGAGCAAAATGTGGAAATTTTTACTTAATATATGCTAAATTGATCTTCTGTATATAAAGATAATTGAAAATGAATCTTGATGTGAAGGGAAGGGGAGAGGGAGTGGGAGAGGGGAGCATTACGGATGGGAGGGAAGTTATGGGGGGGAGGAAGCTATTGTAATCCATAAGCTGTACTTTGGAAATTTATGCTCATTAAATAAATTAAAAAAAAAAAAAGAAGTGTCCCTTAGATGCATGCAGCTTTTATCTAACATCCAGCATTAATAGACATTGAATGGAAACAGAACTTTTTTGGATTTTGAAATTACTTACTTTTTGTGTGTTTATTTTAGATTTTCAGAGGATTTTTAGAGGGAAAAGTTACCTTTGCTCCGACGTACAAATATGATTTGTTTTCTGATGACTATGATACCAGTGAGAAGTGCCGTACCCCTGCGTGGACAGATCGTGTCCTCTGGAGAAGGAGGAAGTGGCCTTTTGATAGATCAGGTTTGGAAACAGACTTCATTGTTTTAGTGAATTAATGATGAAGAAGGGAATGATATAAACATCAAATAAGAGACCTACTTTTCTTTCAACAAATAGTGACTAGAATAGAACAAATAAATTTAATAGTTTTAAAATATTTTCAAATCTTCATAATAACTTAATTTTTCAATATATTGACAGTAATATAATTTCATATAGAGAAACAAGGAAACATTTTCATCAGCTTTTCAATTGAATGCTAATTCAGGCTTTTAACTAGAAAAACTGAAGTGGTTCATGTATATTTTGAACGACCATGGCCTATGAAATTATTTATAAAACACTATTTGGTTGGGCCGATGCTGTGCCGCAGTGGGTTAAAGCCCTGGCCTGAAGTGCCAGCATCCCATCTGGGTGCCGGTTTGAGTCCCAGCTGCTCCTCTTTAAATCCATCTCTCTGCTATGGCCTGGGATAGCAGTAGAGGATGGCCCAAGTGCTTGGGCGCCTGCACCCACGTGGGACACCTGGAAGAAGCTCCTGGTTCCTGGTTTCAGATAGGCGCGACTCCGGTCATTGTGGCCATCTGGGGAATGAACCAATGGATGGAAGACCTCTCTCTCTCTCTCTCCCCCCCCCCCTCCCTCTCCTCTCTCGTTCCCCCTCTCTCCCTACCTCTCCTCTCTCTGTGTAGCTCTGACTTTGAAATAAATAAAATAAATCTTTAAAAAAAAAACAAACAATATTTGGGGGGCCGATGTTGTGACATAGCCATAGGCTGCCACCTACAATGGTGGCATACCATGTGAGTGCCAGTTCAAGTGCTGTCTTCTCCACTAATGATCCAGCTCCTTGCTGATGCACCTGGGAAAACAGCAGAAGATGGCCCAGATACTTGTTCTGCTGCACCCACATAGGAGACCCAGATGGAGTTCCAGTTTTCCGGCTTAGCCCTGACCCAGCCCTAGCCATTGTGGCCATTTAGAGAGTGAACCAGCTGATGGAAGATCTCCCTTTCTTCCTTTCTCTCTGGATTCCTTCCTCTCCCCTTGTCAGTCTGTTTCAAATAAACAAATTTTTTTAAAATTTTTTTCTTTTAAAATATCTATCTATTTTGAAAGTGAAATGTAGTGATACAGAGAGAAAGAGAATCTTCCATCCACTAGTTCACTCCCCAAATGGCTGGAGCTTAGTCAACCCGAAGCCAGGAGCCAGGAGCTTCTTCTGGGTCTCCCACGCGGGTGCAGGGGCCCAAGCACTGGGGCCATCCTCTGCTGCTATCCCAGGCTCATTAGGGAGCTGGATTGGAAGTGACACCCATATGTCAGCACTGCAGACAGAGACTTAACCCTCTATTGCCACAGGTCCCTGAAAACAAAATTTCTTAAAAAAAAAAAAAACACCATTTGGTAACAGGCCTTTAAATAATCTCAGAAGTAAAACCACACCATAGTTTTTCCTAAGTAAAAAAATTACCAAAACCCTTTTTAGTTTAAACTAAATTGCCCGTCTGTTAACAAGTATACCTGGTATACTAGCCTCAGATAGCTGAAGCCAATGAAAGAAGATGTTACCTATTTTTTGTTTTTTTAATGAAAAAAATTGTTTGAGAGGCAGATACAGAGCATACTTTTCTACTGCTTCACTCCCCACATGTCTACAACAGCTGGCTGTTCTGGCACTGGAACCAGGAGCCACAAATACTGTCCAGAACTCCCATGTGAGTGGCAGCAACCAAACTACTTGAGCCATCAGCACTGCCTTCTGCATTAACAGGAAGCTGGAGATAAGAGTTGGAGCCAGGAATGGAATCCAAGTCCTCCAGTGTGGGTGTTTGGGAGAGTATCGTTAGGGTAACTGCCAGCCCCAGGAGATACCTGTTTGTGCCACAGAATCTGTCCTGCTCATAAGACTTTTCTTGTGTTTTCTTTTTTTCTGACTGCAGCTGAAGACTTAGATCTTCTAAATGCTAGTTTTCAAGATGAAAGCAAAATCCTCTACACGTGGACTCCTGGCACTTTGCTGCACTATGGGAGAGCTGAGCTGAAGACTTCTGACCACAGGTTTAACAAGTCTTGCTATTTCTCATGGTACTTAAATTTGTTGAAATGTGTTCTTTTAAAAACGTTTCTGACATGTCCGTCTTCTTTATGCTTTAAGGCCTGTTGTTGCTCTGATTGATATAGATATATTTGAAGTTGAAGCTGAAGAAAGGCAAAACATTTATAAAGAAGTCATTGCAGTTCAAGGTCCCCCAGATGGTACAGTGTTGGTCTCAATCAAAAGTTCTTCACCAGAAAATAATTTCTTTGATGATGCTTTGATTGATGAACTTCTGCAGCAGTTTGCAAATTTTGGTGAAGTTATACTCATAAGGTAAGTACAATATTGTCTAAAAAAGCCATGACTCATTAAACAATAAAATTACTAGAAGTCACCTTACTTAGCATTAAAATAGAATGAGTTTATTTCCAATCTGAAGAAAAAAAATCATAAATTGGATAGTAAAACTCCATATGAACAATTGAAGACAAATATGTGCACATTTAGATTCGATCTTTCAAGATTCCTGTACAATATAACATGTAACAAAACCCTACGAGAAGAAGAATCTGTTTTGCTATTTTTTTTCTTTTTAGGGAGAGGTAGAAGTAAAGTGACTTTTCTGCAGTTGATTTAGGAAACTCGATGTTTTAAGTAATTTCAAGTATGTTTAATATCTGTCCAACAGAAATGTGATGAATAGTCAGGAGTCATCCGTCCTAGTTTTGACTTCACCATCTGCCTTTTGCAGAACCAGATGCCTTTTCCCTTGTTTTGAAAATGTTCTGATCCATATGTGCAATAATTTTGAGAGAATGATGTGTGTGTGTTTGAATTTCCCAGGGAAAGAGGTACAATTCAATTCCTTTGCTTATTTGGATATCTTTTGTTAAGTATTTGGAAAAATCTCTGTACCGGGAACTGTAGAAGAGTAGAGGAGAAGCTGAAGATGTGACTCCTGTGTATAATCTATGTGGAAAAATCTACATGTGTCTGATGGCTTCCCTAGACCCTTAAATAGCACAGTCCACAGAATTCATATTGTATGGTTTCTGTAGGGTGAACATCATGCCTAAGACACCTTCAGTCCTTTCAGAAAGCGAGCAAATGGAGAAGTTGTACTTGGACTTCTCTCAGATTCTGTTGACCACGATCTATCCCAAAGCTTTAAAATGAAACAGAACAAAAAATTTCCAAAATCTTAAGCCTCTAGGAAGTACATAATGAAATTTCCAGGCTTACAGATGACAGTAAGTTTTGCCAAATACTGAAATGCCAAACCATTAGAAACATCATGGGGACTGTGTGAGTAGGCAGCAGGGTGGCAGATAAGTGTCTTCTTGAGCAAATGGAAAATACAGCACTGAGCTAGGAAGAACCAGGAGACCTGTCCGTCTCTTTATAACCCAGTCTCTTAAGAACTTGGTTAAAGTAGAGCCAAAATGCCTGTCATTACTAGTGTAAGTATTGGTAAGAAAACAAGACATTACTCTAATATAAAACTGTCCAGGGAGCAGGCAGGTCGGGATGCTAGCATATCTTGTTGAAGTACCCGGGTTGGATTCCTGGCTCCAGCTTCCTGCCTGTGCAGACTCCTCAGAGGCAGTGGGCTCCAGTAATCTGATTCCTGCCCACCCGCCTGGGAGACTAGAATGTCTTCCTGCCTCCCAGCGTTAGCCCAGGCCATCGTGGGCCGGCAGTTGGGAACTAACTGTCTCTCTCTTTCTCTCTCAAACAAGTTAAAAATTTTTTTTTTTTTTTTTTTTTTTTTTTTTTTTTTTTTTTTTTTTTTTTTACAGGCAGAGTGGACAGTGAGAGAGAGAGACAGAGAGAGAAAGGTCTTCCTTTGCCGTTGGTTCACCCTCCAATGGCCGCCGCTGCAGCCGGCGCACCGCGCTGATCCGATGGCAGGAGCCAGGATCCAGGTGCTTTTCCTGGTCTCCCATGGGGTGCAGGGCCCAAGCACCTGGGCCATCCTCCACTGCACTCCCTGGCCATAGCAGAGAGCTGGCCTGGAAGAGGGGCAACCGGGACAGAATCCGGCGCCCTGACCGGGACTAGAACCCGGTGTGCCGGCGCCGCAAGGCGGAGGATTAGCCTATTGAGCCACGGCGCCGGCCTAAAAAAATTTTTTAACTTCATAGAAAGTGGAATTAACAGAGAAGTTTATAATTGTGTGTTTTTCCACACCTGATATATTCTAGTTTTACACTCTCCAGTTTTACACTTTCCAACTTGGAAAAGAAGCCTTTGTGGCCCAGTGGATTAAGTTGCCTCTATCTGTGACGCTGGTATCTCATATTTGAGTGGCAGTTCAAGTCCCAGCTGCTCCACTTCCAGTTCAGCTTCCTGCTCATTACTCCTGGGAAAACAGTAGACGATGGCCCAAGGACTTGGGGCCCTGCCACCCGCATGGGAGACCCAGATGGAGTTCTGGGCTTCTGGCTTTGTGCCTGGCCTGTATGACCATTTGGGAGTGAGCCAGCAGATGGAGGATCTCTCCCCCTGTCCTACCTCTCCTCCCTCTCTCTCTCTGACTTTCAAATAAGTAAAACATCTTTTAAAAAAAGTAAACAAGGATAAGATGACTATCTTACTAGAGTAAGACACTGGTAAGGCGTGACTGAAGTCTGTAATCCACTGGAAATGTGGATGGGACAGATTTAGATGAATACAGATGTTTATATTAATTAAGAAAAAAACTCTAGAACTTTTTGCTCTAGTGAATGGAAGTGGGAAGGAAATTCAGCTTCCAATAGGACCTACATAAATCTACAGATGTGAGGACAAGAATCACTTGTTAAAGTTAGAAATGTATAAGGGGCACATTGGTAATTGGGTGAGAGGACTGAGAAAGATTCCTTTATGGTATTTAGTTAAGAGTGATGTCCTGTGTACTTCAAATGATATATAACATTGTGCAACTTAATAACATTATGTCAAAGAAATAGAGTGAGTTATCTTGGTTACATTGGAGTGATTATGGATTTCATTGATTTAAACAGGGTGAAATGCTTGTACACATTTTGATTTTTAAACTTTTCCTTTCTGTTTCCATAATTGTTGTTTCTGAATTCTGATGAGAGAGAATGAGATTGAGTGTGTATGCAAGTTTTCCCTTTATCACCTTTGAAAAACCAGCAGTGATTTCTAACCTTGTCTATGCAGTTGTGAGTGGTTCAAATTCATAATTTTTTCTGTTAATAAAACTGATAACATTCTAATCTGTTATTACTTTCTGTGTGATGACCTTATTACAAAATCAGAGACCATGTTCTTCAAAACTTGTTCTAATTCCCCCCCCCTTCCTCTGGGGACCTCTTATTTCAGAAGTATAAACTTAGAATTATGCCAAAGACCATTGAACTCTTCAGAGAGTAAATATCTTGTCATTGACTACTCTCTGGCATTTTTACTGAGAACTCCTTGTTATTTTCCTTGATTTTTTTTTTCTTTTTCTTTTCTTTTTTTTTTTATTTTTTACAGGCAAAGTGGATAGTGAGAGAGAGAGACAGAGAGAAAGGTCTTCCTTTTTTTGCCGTTGGTTCACACTCCAATGGCCGCCGCGGCCGGCGCACCGCGCTGATCTGAAGCCAGGAGCCAGGTGCTTCTCCTGGTCTCCCATGGGGTGCAGGGCCCAAGCACTTGGGCCATCCTCCACTGCACTCCCTGGCCACAGTAGAGAGCTGGCATGGAAGAGGGGCAACCGGGAAAGAATCCGGTGCCCCGACCGGGACTAGAACCCAGTGTGCCGGTGCCACTAGGTGGAGGATTAGCCTATTGAGCCGCGGCACCGGCCTATTTTCCTTGATCAAAAGACATTTCCTTCAGAGAAGTCATTGAAATGGCGAGAATACATAGTAGTGGAGGGAGACTTGTATCCTAGCCCTGTAACTTATTTTCCTTTTAAGGCCACTTTGAGCAAGTCACTTAACCTCTGGCCCGGGTTTCCTTGCCAGTGAAATGTAGGCTTGGGTTGGATTAACAGTGATCACAAATGGAGATACACCGGCCCATTCCTTCTGGTTTTCTTGGCATAGTATTTGAAAAGAATTGGAATTGGAACACTGCTATGGGAAGAGTGCCCTCTCGAGGCCACCACTGGTCCAGCCGTTCTCCCTCTTCTGCTTTCTACTTCTGGCTTTCATAGGCCCTTGCTAATCACTGAGCTCTGGACTGGCTGTGCCTAGCGTGTAATCCTGTCTTTGTTTTTTCCCACTTTTCTCTTTTCAGATTTGTAGAAGATAAGATGTGGGTTACGTTTTTGGAGGGAAGTTCTGCTTTGAGTGCTCTGAGCTTAAATGGGAAAGAGGTAAAATAGCATTTTTTGTGTTCTAAACCATTTTAAAATTAAGTTTCTGGTGATTATATATCTTTAGACATGCAGCAAGATCATCTAAATGCATTTTCAGTTAGAGAGGATACAAAACCTCTGGTATGCTGGAGAAATTATTTAATATTTTTTATTTAAGCTAGATTTCTGACTGGCCTACAGTTATTTTGATCCCTCCCTAGAGATATTAACCATTGATGCAGATTAAGAAGAAAGCATGTTTACCACCTAATTTGGTTTCTATTATGATGTAAAAAGTTTTACATTTTTAATTGGAGTTGATATTCTGGCTCAAATGTAGATAGTAGGGCAGATTTCTAGCAAATGAGGAAAAAGCTTTCTTTATGAGAAAGTAATGGAGGAGGTGCTCCTTTTCTTAGGAACTTGTCTTACTGGCTTGGGTCATGGTACCAGTTACCCTTTTCAAGCATAGATAAAATAATTCTCATAGATAACAAGTCCAGCCTATTGAGTTATTTTTTTAATTCTTGGAACTATTCCTGACCTAAAATCATATTTATGGGAAAAATTTACATCTGTAAATACTTTTATTCTTCATAGTGCTTCTTGTGTCATTTTTTCTGCATCTATTTATTTTTCTAAATTCTTCTAAATGAATACTAAATTTCTAAGTATATGGTTAATAGATAGGCTGTTTTACAACCCAGCCTCATTTCTTCAATGGTAGGCAACTCTGTGAGGATTTTCCTAAGCCGCCTCTTCTGTCATGTTACTTCAGGTTCTTGGAGAAAAATCTATACATGGATATTGCCTTTTTTTTTTTTTTTTTTTTTCTTGACAGGCAGAGTTAGAGACAGAGAAAGGTCTTCCTTTTCCGTTGGTTCACCCCATAAATGGTCGCTATGGCCGGCGCACTGTGCTGATCTGAAGCCAGGAGCCAGGTGCTTCCTCCTGGTCTCCCATGCAGGTGCAGGGCCCAAGCACTTGGGCCATCCTCCACTGCCCTCCCAGGCCACAGCAGAGAGCTGGCCTGGAAGAGGAGCAGCTGGGACAGAATCCGGCGCCCCGACTGGGACTAGAACCTGGTGTGCCAGCGCCGCAGGCAGAGGATTAGCCTAGTGAGTCATGGCACCGGCCCAAGGGTATTGCTTTTAAATACATTTTGTTTGTTTTCCTGAATGTAATACTCATATGCTCATTCAAAAGTAAATCAGGAGGGGCCGGCTTTGTGCCCTGTGTTAAGCGACCACTTGCAGTACTAGCATCCCGTGTCAGCATGCGGGGTCAAATCCTGGCTGCTGTGCTGCCAGTCGGCTTCCTGCTAGCTTGCCTGGGGAGGCAGTAGATGATAGCTCAAGTACTTGGACCCGGCCACCTGTGTGTGAGACCCAGGTGGAGTGTCTGGCTCCTGGCTTTGGCTGGCCCTGCCTAGGCTGTTGTGGCCATTTGGGGAATGAACCAGCCACAGGAGATCGATCTCTCTCTCTCTCTCTCTGGAATTCTCTTTTGAGTAAATAAACAATCTTTTTTAAAAAAAGAAATCTTTAAAAAAAAAGATAAATCAATTTCAGAAAAAAATTTTTTTAGAAAAAGACCACTCCCTATCCTGTGATGAAGTAATTTCTGTGAACCTTCGTGTAAGCACATGCATATATTAATACAAATGGGAGTATGCATACATACATATATGTCACAAATATGTATCACAAATGTGATATACATGTACACACTTACATTCACAGACACAAATGAGGCCAAGTCATGAAAAATGTTTTCTTACCACCTCTTTACTTGAGAGTAGTATATCATGGACATCTTTCCACGCAAACAAATGTATTATTTTTAATGGCTGTATAAATTTCATTATCTGAATAATGTATAATTTATTTAACCAGACTCATTTGTAGACATCTGGATTGTTTTTAATTTTTAGTTATCTTTTTTTTAAAAAAAGATTTATTTATTTGAGAGGCAGACTTAGAGAGGGAGAGACAGAGAGAAAGTTCTTCCATTCACTGGCTCACCCCCAAAATGGCCGTGATGGCTGGAGCTGGGCTGATCTGAAGCCAGGAGCTTCTTCTAGGTCTCCCGAGTGAGTGCAGGGGCCCAAACACTTGGGCCATCTTCTCCTGCTTTCCCAGGAATGTTAGCATGGAGCTGAATTGGACGCATACTGGTGCCTATATGGGCTGCCAGCACCAATTTTTAATTATCTTAAAACCAATATCCCAGGGAACTGCTGTGTACCCATATTTTTCAGGGTTGTCTCATTATTCCTTAGGTTAAATTCTTAAATGAAAATTTAGTGTGTCAAAGAATATAGTCATATTACATTTTGATACTTGTAGCAGATTTTTTTTTTTTTTTGGACAGGCAGAGTGGACAGTGAGAGAGAGACAGAGAGAAAGGTCTTCCTTTGCCGTTGGTTCACCCTCCAATGGCCGCCGTGGCTGGCGCGCTGCGACCGGTGCACTGCGCTGATCCAAAGGCAGGAGCCAGGTGCTTCTCCTGGTCTCCCATGGGATGCAGGGCCCAAGCACTTGGGCCATCCTCCACTGCACTCCCGGGCCACAGCAGAGAGCTGGCCTGGAAGAGGGACAGACTCCGGCGCCCCAACCGGGACTAGAACCCGGTGTGCCAGCGCCGCAAGGCGGAGGATTAGCCTAGTGAGCCGCGGCGCCGGCCTGCAGATTGTTCTTCAGAAAGGTTTTACCAAGTTATACCATTCTTGGGGTTGTCTACCACCTACTGTCCTAATTGGTAGTGGATAATTGTTTTCATAGTCCAAATTTTAAATGAGAACTTCCTCCTAGCACATAATCTTTTTATCCTTAACTAAGGAGTTTTGTGTCGTTTGTTTTAGATTATACTTCAATGTAAAAGTCACACAAATTTATAGGAAAGACAGAGTGCTAGTTTTACAGGTAGCAGTCATTCTGTTTTCAGAATGATTATTGATTAAAATGTAAAATGGTCTTCACCAGAAGGAGGGAGGGACGTTATGGGGGGGGAAGCCATTGTAATCTATAAGCTGTACTTTGGAAATTTATATTCATTAAATAAAAGTTAAAAAAAGAAAGAAACAAACAAACAAACAAAAAATGTAAAATGGTCTTCAATTCTCTCCATATTCTTCTGACATTTGAAATGCCAAAACTGTATAGTCAGCATGTAGCAGCTGACAGTATAGCAACAAGGACTGAATGAACAGGACATTTATTTTAAAGATTTTCTACTGGCTCTTCTATGGTAGTTTCCTGTGGGAGTAATTATTTAATCTGTGGGATAAAGTCAAAGGAAGTGTAAAATTACGCAGCAAAGTTGTTGGTAAATTTACATCTGGCCAGGAAGAAATGCTGCCTATTGTAAAGGGAATTTGAATCTGTACATTCTAGAAAAGAAAACCTTTGTGTAATACTACAGTCTTTTAGGGGGGAATTTGGAACAGTCTTCTAACCATGTAAAAATTTAGTGTATGTGAAAGAATCACATTGAATCAAGTCCAACTAAGAAAGCTGTCTGTATACCTTTATGACTAAGGAAGCTCTTTAATTTCAAAATAGTTAATTTTCTTGTTGATGAATTTTTATTTTATATGTCTTTTACTTAACTAGTTATTGAATCGGACTATAACTATTACTTTAAAAAGTCCAGACTGGATCAAAAATTTGGAAGAAGAAATGAGTCTAGAGAAAATTAGCATTGCTTTGCCAACATCAACAAGTTCTACCCTGCTTGGTGAAGATGCAGAGGTCACAACAGATTTCGACATGGAAGGTTTGTTTAGTAAACACATGTACTTCTGTAATAACTGCCCATCAGTAAAGTCTGAGTATCCATGTTTATCTTTCTCCTTCTTTTTGAGACACACATAGCAGTATTAATTAGAATTTGGTTTTTTTTTTTTTTTTTTTTTTTGACAGGCAGAGTGGACAGTGAGAGAGAGAGACAGAGAGAGAAAGGTCTTCCTTTTGCCGTTGGTTCACCCTCCAATGGCCGCCGCTGCAGCCGGCGCACCGCGCTGATCCTGGCAGGAGCCAGGAGCCAGGTGCTTTTCCTGGTCTCCCATGGGGTGCAGGGCCCAAGCACCTGGGCCATCCTCCACTGCACTCCCTGGCCATAGCAGAGAGCTGGCCTGGAAGAGGGGCAACCGGGACAGAATCCGGCGCCCCAACCGGGACTAGAACCCGGTGTGCCGGCGCCGCAAGGTGGAGGATTAGCCTATTGAGCCACGGCGCCGGCTCTAGAATTTGGTTTTGCATCATATTGTTTTTATTTTGCTTTCACTTAATTATAATTTTAATTGTGTCACTCAAATATTAAAAGACCTTCACACATGTTACGTTTGGTCCCAATAGTTACGATTAAGGTTAGAAAAAAAAGTTCCAAGTGGATGTTCTCACAGCAGAAATGAATTTGAAATAATTTCTATAAAAAAACATATGTTTTATGATAATTTATGGATATTCAGAGTGGCTAGGAATGTACATTTGAAACTGAATCCATCCATATAAGTGTTACCATTTGAAGTTTAGAATTTGGGACAAGTCATCCACATACAATAATTTCTTTAAACATTATTTAAAATGTACTTGCTTTCTGATGCTATATGCTATTTTATTCTAGCATATTTTTCCTTAAAATGCACACCTAAGTTTATAGAGTGGTCATGTATTATATTGTGCTACCCTGTACAGCTGTGTATCACATTTAAGAGTTGGACATCTAGCAAGAATGTCTCATTTCACACCCTATGTTCATTATTTATCTAGGTCACATGTATTTATATAGCACCCTTTAATGTCCCAGGTGTGTGTTAGGTGCAGGAAATTCAAGAGCTGTGATCCTTGCCCTCCCAGAACACACAGCTTAGTGAATGCTATACACAAGTAAGCAGACACTTAGAATTAAGTGTCACTGTTGCAATAATGAATGGGACTGTGGTGCTTCAGGAGAAAGTTGCTTAACCTGACTTTGGAAAGGTAGCTAGGTTTTCCCCAGAGGAATTGAAAGTCACATTGAGAATCCGAAGACTGAGGGAGAAGTGAATTAAAGACTCAAGGAGAAGTCGTATGCACAAGCCCCTGGGGGAGAGAGAAGATCAAAATTGATTGTGCAAGTGTGTTTGTGAGGGAGTGAAGGAAGGAAAAAAAGGCCAGGGGAGGAGCAGGTGTGGGATGGAACATGTTGGCTTTGAGATGTTGGTGAAGTCATTGAGTCCAGAAGTCACGTTGGAGATAGGGGTCTGCCGCTCAGAAGAGTGCTCTGGACCTCCCAGGCAACTCTAATATGGCAGTGAGTCCTGGGCGTCCATTACTTTGGCTGGTAAGACCGTACAGACAGGAGAGAACAAATCCAATATGGAGGAACACAGAGGCCTGGGACTGGATATGGAGCATCAGTTTAATGATAGGCAGAAGACTGCTGCCCCATCAAAGCAAAGTGACAAGGAATCAGAAATGTAAAAAAGCTAGGAAAATCTGCTGGCTTATAATTAAGGAACAAAAGCATAGCAAGGAAGGAGTGGTCAGTGGTGTCTGTACCACAGAGAGATGAGGAGAAAGGACAGGGCTTGTCCTGATTTAATAACAGGGAGGGAAGCTGTTAGTGTCAGCCGTGAGAGGACTTTGATTAGAATGATAAACCGGGTGAGTAATCTGATATGAATGGATGGTGAAGCAGAGGGAATGTCCACCAGTTTGAAGGAAGCTTGACTGAGATGGGAGAGATAGAATGGGCAGTTGTCCAGCGAGATTGGAGACCACTGCTGGCTGTTTTTAAGTGGAGGCTTCAGAATACTTAGTATTGAAGGGAAAGCCTGATGGTGGGGGGACAGCAGGACGGGATAGTAGAGTGAGGTCACTGGGAAAGCTGGGGAGGGTGGACCCCGTTCGTTGCATCCACAGAGACCCGAGTGCCAGCTCTGTGATCAGACTGCAGCGTGGGAGAAGGGAGGGTGGTCTTTTCCCAGGCGAAGTGCTGGAGTGGTCTGCAGGCATGCGGAGTTCAGTTTCAGGAGAGGTGAGAAGCTTCACGATAAAGCTCCTGAGGAGCCGGGGTGAGGAGAGCCAACCAGGAGATCATGGACTTGTCAGGCATCTTGGGGAGCCCAGAAGAGACTGGAAACCACAGAAGTGAGCTGGCTGCGGTCATCAGGACTGTAGTTTCCTCAGCAGCCGCAGTGAGCAGGCTCAGTGTGATGATGATAAAACACAACAAAAAGAACCCATGGGATCAATGCAGGATTGGAGTGTTGTCAAGCAAGTGCTATGGAAGGATAGCGAAACTGAAGAGATGTTGAGATGAAGAACTGCAGAATCTGAAGCGAGGTTCCAAGAAAAGTCAGGGGTTGGCAGATTGCCTCCGAGACGCTTCCTGTCCGTAACATAAAGTCAGCCATGATCCTGCAGAAGCTCTTCAGGTTCTCCTCTGTCGTCCGCTCAGCAGTTGCAGTCCATCTGCGGAGGAACATTGGTGTAACAGCAGTGGCATTTAATAAGGAGCTTGATCCTGTACAGAAACTCTTCGTGGACAAGATTAGAGAATACGAATCTAAGCGACAGGCATCAGGAGGACCTGTTGATGCAGGCCCATCATACCAGCAAGATCTGGAAAAAGAGCTTTTTAAGCTGAAGCAAATGTTTGGTAAAGCAGATATGAATACGTTCCCTACCTTCAAATTTGAAGATCCCAAATTTGAAACCATTGAAAAACCCCAGTCCTGAAGAAATAATGGAAAATTAATCTGGTAATTTGTCATGGATTACTTGTACAGTTAATCAAAAGTATCACAAAAAACACATTTCACAATTAAAAAAAAAAAAGAAAAGTCAGGGGTTAAATGAGCGTGAGCAAACCTTGTGTCCTGATGAAGTCAAAAGAAGAAAGAGTAAGTGAGAGAGAACCTGGGAAGCTGGGAGGTGGTGGTCAGACTGAAGTGTTTAATTGAACATTTCAGAAGGTACGCAGTTTTCAAGGGTGTGTGTTGGAAGTGGAGGTGAGTTCAAGGACAGGACCGGGCTATTTAGATTGTTGAATGTGTTATCCACATGGACTTGGATGTCACACAGAAAGATGGTGGGGCCCCACTCACGACTTTGCTCTCTGGTCCTTGATGAGTGAATTCAAGAGACTGAAGGATGGAGGTTGGAGATTTCTCCAGCCAAGTTGAGGGTAGAGAGTGTTACAGAAATTCCTGATGGCATAGCCCAAAAAAAAACAGGACTTTTGTTTGTTCAGGATTGTGAGTTTGATGTTCTGGACTTGGAATTAGGTTGCAAGGAGACACTGACCCAGGTGATTCATCCTTGAAGGCTGGTGGAGATGAAGGTGCCTCAGGGTAGAACTGGTCTTCAGTTCAACTTGAGAGCGTCTGTGGTGACTGGGGAGAGCATGATGGGTGGGTTGAGTCGGCCAGCACTGCCAGCCTTGCAGTGAGAGAGAGAACGCGGTGAGAGCCGAGCTCCAAGTGGTTAGTCACCCTGGCAGCTCCTCGCTCCGAGATGCAGCTATCTTCATACAGATTTTTGTGTAAGAGCAGTTGTAGGAATTCTAGTTTGATCCGTACAAATTTTTATACATACTTGCATGTTTAATCAGTGTATGTTTGCAATGTCATAATGTTAGCATTATGTTTTTGATGTGTATTTTAACTCTTTACAGCTTAAGGTGAAAAAGAAATCCCTGAGTAATTAAAACAGTGGTATCCTTGCTCTTCCTCAGGTGATGTTGATGACTACAGTGCAGAAGTAGAGGAGCTGCTTCCTCAGCATCTCCAGCCCTCCTCAAGTTCTGGCCTCGGCACTTCCCCGAGCTCTTCACCCCGGACCAGCCCTTGCCAGTCACCTACAATGTCGGAGAGTCCCCTCCCCTCCCTTCCCATCAGACCAAGCCGAGCACCATCAAGAACTCCTGGGCCTCCAAGTTCACAGGGTATAGTTAATTTAGAAGTTTCTTATGACTTTGTCTAGCCAATGTGTTGATTTTTGGAAAGACATTGTTGTACCCATATGCTAAAATATACCTTGTTTTTCTGCATAAAAAAGGAGGAAATTTGGAAATGATAAGCCCTCCATGGAAAAGAAATTAGCACTAGATGAAAATTTTTCTTGATCTTTTTTTCCTATGTGGTTAGGGTTATCCCTGTCTTATAACTTGATGACTTTCTGTTGATATGGTAAGAATCCACAACTGTTTGTGTCTATCTTTTTGTTCTTTCTACTGACCAGCAAGCTGTAAAAGACGTATTTAATATTTTGTGCTGCCTTGATAGGGCCACTAAGTAAATGAGCTTTCAGTACCTGGGGACTAGGTAAGAAGTCACCCTAGAGGTAACATTATTGCTGCCATTGTACAGAGGACAGATTGCTTTTGTTATTCAGACTGAAAATGTGTGCTATTTCCTTACACTGTAGTACAAATTTTTTTTTTAAAGATTCATTTTATTTATTTGAAAGAGTTTTAGAGGGAGGTAGAGAGAGAGAGGTCTTCCATCCGCTATTCACTCCCCAGATGGCTGCAGTGGCCGGAGCTGCGCCGATCCGAAGCCAGGAGCCAGGAGCTTCTTCCGGGTCTCCCACATGGGTGTAGGGCCCAAGGACTTGGGCCATCTTCTGCTTTCCCAGGCCATAACAGAGAGCTGGATCAGAAGAGGAGCAGCCAGGATTAGAACCCGGTGCCCATAGGGAATGCCAGCATTTCAGGTCAGGGCTTTAAACCACTATGCCACAGGCCCCTGTAGTACAAATTTTAAAAATGAGCAAAATAGGACGTTTCATTATATATAAATAAGGCTGCTTCAAAAAGTTCCTGGAAATATGGAATGAAGATAAGTTTGTTTTGGTACAAAAATTTGAAATTCATGCATAGTTTCTTCATAACATTCTTTCTCCATGGACTTTTTGAAGATCTCTAATACATACATTAAGTGTGTTCCTTTCTGCTGACACCCATCCGGGACCTGGGCTTACCTATTGCACTTGCTGCAGGTTCTCCTGGGGACACTCAGCCAGCGCCACAGCAGCAGCAGAAAGAGGTTTCCCAGGCCTTGGAGCCCAAGAGGCCCCCGCCTCCCCGCCCAGTTGCTCCTCCACAAAGACCAGCGCCCCCACAGAGACCACCTCCGCCTTCAGGTAACAAACCGGTTTATTTTTGTTTTTACTACAATTAAAATTGTTTCCAGTGTATGTTCAAATGTTTTCAAGTCTCTAGATTCTAGATTTTATTGTTTTCCTGTTTTTGGTGTTCTTTAGCTTTTCTTTAAAAATCATGGTAGGGATAACAGACTAGTTAAAAATGTTTCTTGAGTAGACTTCTCTGACATGTTTTCATAGCTACCTTCTTACCAGGGTACAAGAGGTGTTTAGTTTGTTTTGCCAGTTTGATGTAGTTAGGTGTGTACACTGTTGTTAGGTAAATCTAGGTTTAAGTTTTTTCTTCAGAATCCTCATTTTTTGTTTTTTATATGTCTAAAATCATTGATTTCTATAAAATTTATGACTAGAACAGAAGAGCATACATGTTTATACAAATTTTTATGTATTAGTTTGTTACTTTAAAAATAGTATTGTCATTTCAGTTCAGTATATGTTGAATAATGGCTTTTTTTATAGTACTAGATAATAATACATAATTCCTACATAATACTTGACATCGTGAATGCTGCAGTAAATCCTTGACATGTCAATTCTTTATTTAATGTCATTTCCTTTCTGCTGCATATTTCTCATGAACTATAAGGGGCTAGGAGTCCTGCACCTGCTAGAAAAGAATTTGGAGGTAACCATTTACATTTATTATCCTATATGAATCTTGGTTCCTTAATGTTTTGGAGTCAGATCCCTGAAAATAAAGACATGTTGGGTTTGTTTGACAAAAGTCAAATGAATGACATTTATAGTCCAAATTTGAACTAGCTCCAAACTTCTATTATATTCCTGTTAAGTAAAATATTAGAGGTTAGGTTTTATTTGTGAGTAGAATTAATAAAAGATTCCATTTCCCAGGTAGACACAGTTGAACTTCTCTTCAAGGTCTGATTTCCTTGTTTTGATAAATAAATTTGTTACAAAGATTTAATTCCAAAAGCCATAATAATTTCAGAAGTGATTCAAGTGCAGTCAGTAAAGACCATTTCCCAAGTGTTTGACTACTGTTTCCCTGGAACTTCTTTTTTTAGTGGAAAAGCTTGTGGAATGCATTTTAAAATTGTAATGGTTACCTGATATATAGCTTTCATTTTGCACTTGTTATAAGTTGTCATGAATTTCAGCCCTCATTTGTTTACATAAGAACTATATGATTTTCCTTTACTTTTTTCAATAAGAAGATTTTTATCCAGAATTGTATCACTTTTTGTTTAAAGTATATTTGGTTTATACGAAAACGCACAGAGCTCAGTTGGAGATACACATTTGACAAGTTTATTTAGTCTAGTTCTCAAGAAAGAATGAGGCAAGCTGTCACAGTTTCTCAGAAGAGCTTTTGCAAATCCACTTTGTTTTTTTTTTAAAAGATTGACTTATTTTAAAGACAGACAGGGGCCATGGGAGAGAGGAGATACAGTGACAGGGGAAGAAAGAGAAAATAAGGTGTTCCATCTGCTCTCCAAATGACTCCAGCAGCGGGGATTGGGCCATGCTGAAGCCAGGAGCAAGGACTCCAGGCAGGTCTCCGGCGTGAGTGGCAGGGGCCCAAGCCGTCAGGCCATCTTCTTCCCACGCACACCAGTAGGGATGTGGATGCAAGTCTACCTTGAGTCTTAGAGTCCCACTGTACACGTGCAGTTAGTCTGTTTCTACTCTGTCTACGTAATGGCACTGCTGACCAGCTCAGGTGTTACTACAAACTAGCTTTGTGTGCAGCTTTTAATGATTTCATACAATAAGAATCATTAACTTAGCATTACAGCTTCTGTATATACTGCTAGGTGATCATTTTTCCATTGATCTACAGAAGATCTTAAGTTTTCCCATTTCAAGCTCCTGCTTTTGTTTGTGTTTTTATAGTAAGTTCTGTCATCTGCTTTGATTAGGAAAATAATCTGTAGAAAGTAAACTTTATAATTATTTGTGAAAGTTACATTAGCAACCCAATGGCTTACTTAGAAATCTGTTTTAACAAATCAGATTGCTTCTTTTCAGAATGTTTTTGTAGGCTGTGTCTGTGACATTTTATTTTTCCTGTTACCTATAATTAAGGCAGTAAGCCTAGAAGTTGTTATTGTACTCTAGAGTTTTTGAAAATAACACGTTAGAAACTAACTTCTCAGAGTCCTGTGTAGTCACAGAAATTTAAGATGAAATCAAGACTTCATTTATGACTTATTTTCCTTTTTGACTGTCAAATGTTGGCATTTTTATTCATGATTAAATTCTAGATATAGGAAATGAGGCATCATAAAGCAGAGGCTTTCATTAAACATTTTTAAATTTCTACTGCCATAATCTCAGATATAAAAAGAAAGTTATCATTCCATTTTTATTCTTCTGTTTGAGGAAAGGGAGGGCTCAGGTTTGGAGGGCCTTTCAAGTCACTTCGGCTTGTATTGATATCTTTGAAGAAATTTAAAGAAATGAAAGAGCCATTTTGAAAATGTGAGTTTAATGCAGAGATTGTTTTATGTGCCTGCCTGGCATTCTGTACTGTGGGCGCTGAACAATATATAGCTTCTGTTCTTTCTCTGAAAAGGTATTGGAGCCCCTCCCAGTCCTGGGGTGGCTAGGAGAGAGATGGAAGGTAACAAGACTCCTGCATTGTGGAAATGGTTCTCTCGCTTTATATCTAAATGTCAGCCCCTCCAGTGTTGAAAGCATACTAAATCTTTTGTTAGTCCAACTGCAGATGTGCACTCCTGCTTCTTGTGAATATCTTGTATTTTCCCCCTTTCCATTCTATGTTGTATCTAGTTTGTAATGAATATCCATCTAATTTTCCTGAAATTCTTATGTTGTTTGTACTATTTCATGTATTTTTCATGTACAGCTAGATTATGAAATTACATTTTAAAAAAATGCCTTTTCAAAAGAAGTCAAATGCTTAGAAATGTACTTTACTAACTTAAAAGTTTTAAAAATTAGTAATTATAATTAAACTCTTAGTTCAGTAATTATGCAGTATTTTGTGGTAGATTTCAGAAACACGGTTAGGTTTTTGTATGTTGGTACTGAGCTAGATTTGTTTAAAATTACATTAAGATTGGTGGCCATTTGTTAAGATTATAGCAATTGAAGAGCAAATGTATTTTTATAATACCTGTACTTGAATTTCTCTTCAAAAAGGAGAATAGATCTAACAGGTGTCCCATAATAGTCCCTGCTACTTATCTGGGCCCTAACAGCAATTTATTTCATTTCATCCTTCAGCTGCTTTTCTAAAGAATTCAACCATATTTTTTTTTAAGATTTATTTATTTTTATTTGAAAGTCAGAGCTACACAGAGGAGAGGCAAAGAGAGAGAGAGGTCCTCCATCTGCTGGTTCACTCCCCAACTGGCCACAACGGCCAGAGCTGCGCCCATCTGAAGCCAGGAGCCAAGAGCTTCTTCCGGGTCTCCCACGCAGGTGCAGGGGCCCAAGGACTTGGGCCATCTTCCACTGCTTTCCCAGGCTGTAGCAGAGAGCTGGATTGGAAGTGGAGCAGCCGGGACTCAAACCAGTGCCCATATGGGATGCTGGTACTGCAGATGGCAGCTTTACCCTCTATGCCACAGCACTGGCCCCAGTTCAACCATATTTTAACACTGTCTTCCATAAGTTAGATATCTGGTAATAAGATACACTTGTCTTCTGTCTTCATCAAAGAATTTTGGTATAGAAACCTAAAAAGCTCATAATAAGATAATTTTATTCACAGTGATACCTGCAGCTTGAAGCCCTGAATCGGTAGTGTTAGGGGCCTGGTGGCTAACTTGAAGAACACAGCTCTGCCTGTTGCCCAGGAGCCGTTTGTCTGGCAAATACCTCATCCCTGTGACCGGTCACGCAGCTGACTGTGTTTTCATGCTTCCCGGGAGACAGCTCTGTGGAAATGTCACCTTAAAAGTGACTCCCTGCGTGAAGCATCAGACCAAAGGCTGCACATGTCTCCCTTTAAGATCTAAGTATTCGGAGTTTTCTCTCTTGGGAGTTTTTCTTTTAGGGCTGATAATATCCTTCATCACTATCCAAAGCAAAGTACTTTGTTTGTTACCATCTCTTGCCCCATTTCTGCTGGTAAAAAAATAGAACCACAAAGTGATGTCATGCCATATTGCTCTATTGTTTACTTATGACTAATCTTTTCCCTTCCTGCTTCAAAGCACCCAAAAGCCCTGGGACAACACGGAAGGATAATATAGGTAAAAACCCTTGTTTGTAGCTTCTTACCCTTGAAAATGGACCGTGAAATATAGACACTTGGAATATAAGTACATGGTTGCTTGTTCCTTTTCACTTTTGTTTTTTAAACTTAAATATGTGCTGTGACATCTTTGTTCTAGGACGCAATCAGCCTTCCCCTCAAGCAGGACCCCCAGGGCCAGCACCTGCTGGATACAGTACAGCCAGACCGGTAAGTAAAACCCAGCCTGGGAGCCAGGGGGCTTTGATGCTAGGTCCCAGTGTTCCTGGTCGGTCTTGCTATTTTGGGGAAATCATGTGACCCTTTAAGACCTCAGTTTCCTCAACTCTAAGGTGAGGGAACTACAAAGTGCCTTTCAACTCGAACGGTGTTTTGACATACAGTAACCAAGCAAACCTTATTTGGGTAAAGGTGATTTTCTTAATTATGATAACTAAATAAAGATCTTAATGTGTCTAAGTATAGGAGCAGGTGGTTTACAAGGGTGCTTCAAAAATTCATGGAAAATGGAATTAAAAGCTAAGTTTATTTTAATATAAAAATTTTGAAATTGTAAATATGAGAGGTCTTCCAAAAGTTCATGGGAAATGCATATTATAAAAAACATGTGTGATTTCAAAGCATTTTTGCACCAAAATAAACTTTTTAAATATGGATATATAGTCATCCGTCAATTAAAGAGATTTTTAACTAGATTTCAGAAAAAAAATGGTGAAAGAGTCATTGCACTGGTTCTATAGGCGTGAAAAACAGGAGAGCAGATGGTGCTGCAAGGCTTTCCCCGCCTTAGCAGTCTGTCATTTTCTGTGTGTTTATAATGTGTTCTCTCATATACAGAATTTTGTTCATTATTTACCTCAGTGAAAATATTCTCTGGCTACAGCAGGTAATCAAAAAGAGGAAGAGAAAGTGGAAACCAATACTTAGTGATGTAGACTGGCTATGTAGAGCCTGGGACTGCTAAGAGGCCCATAACCAAGGAGCAAAGAAGTGGGGACTTTACTATCCTTAGAAATTAAGATGGGGCTGGTGCCGTGGCTCACTTAGTTAATCCTCTGCCTGCGGCACCGGCATCCCATATGGGCACTGGGTTCTAGTCCCGGTTGCTCCTCTTCCAGTCTAACTCTCTGCTGTGGCCCAGGAGGGCAGTGGAGGATGGCCCAAGTGCTTGGGCCCCTGCACCCACATGGGAGACCAGGAGGAAGCACCTGGCTCTTGGCTTCGGATTGGCGCAATGCTGGCCGTAGTGACCATTTCTGGGGGTGAACCAATGGAAGGAAGACCTTTCTCTCTGTCTCTCTCTCTCACTGTCTATATAACTCTACCTGTTAAATAAAAAAAAAAAAAATTAAGGTGTTGAGAACTCAAACTACTTCTCAAGAAGATAGATTTTTCTTTTCTGTAATATTATATGAAAATGTCTTTAGAATATACTGAAAGATATTAACCACTCTCCATTTTCCAGGAGAGAGAAAAGCGCCCTTCACTCTGTACCGCACTTCCCACCAGAACTTCCTTCACTCTATCTAATTCTGTAAGAGCAGAGACGCAAAGTCAGGGTTTTTGTGAGTTTAAAATTTATATTAACTTTAGCCTAGAATAGCTATTGTAGACCGTTGAGCCTTTAGCAAATATATGAAGACAAAAATTATTTTTCACTGGTGTGTCTTCCAGTGTATTTAATTCAGAGTACTGGGTTAGTCATTGAAGAGCTTTACCTCTGTTCCTTAAAAAACATTTTTTCTGACAGTATGCTTTTTCTGAAACCTTAGTTCCCTGGGTATGTATCTCTCCACCTCCTCGTGGACTTTCAGATCATTCCAGTGCCTTCTGAGAGCAACACTGCCAGTGGGGAAGAATCCTAACCCTGCAGCTAGCAAAGCCTTTGTTTAGATGCCAGTTCTAACTCCGTGGCCTTGCAAGGTGTATACGTTTCTTCATTTTTTATTATTAAAGTAGAGATGATAAAATAATACCCACCTCTGAGGGATATTTTGAAGATGAAATTAAAATACATATATAGTGCTTAATTAACACAGCCTGGCATACAATAAACAGTCAGAAATAAAAAGAGAAGGCTCAAAAATCTTTTAGTTGGGAACGAGGTGTGCGGTGTAGCGGTCAGTCTGCGCACTGGGACGCCCGTGTCCCAACGTGAAGTGGCTGGGTTTCAGTCCCGCGGTGCTCCTGATCCCAGCCTCCTGCGAATGCACACCCTGAGAGCAGCAGGTGACAGCTCACGTAGTTTAGTTGCTGCCACCCAGCGGATCGGGTTTCCTGCTCCCAGCTTTGACCTCTCCCTTTCCTGGCTGTTGCAGGCATTTGGGAATAAACCAGTGGATGGGAGTCCTTTCTCTCTCTTTCTCCCTCTCTCTCTCTCTTTCTCTCTCCCTCCTTCCCTCCCTCCCTGCACCTCTCAAAGAAATAAAAAATAAATACGTGTATATGGCTATAGAGGAAGATGAAAATGACAAGATGGGGAATAATACCAGAGAAGAGAGTCAATGAGGTAGAAAAGCGGGTATTTTCACAAAATCTTAACTGTTAAAAATAAGCAACTGTTTCCGTGTTACCTTTCCCATCTTCAGACAATTCCTCCTCGTGCTGGAGTCATCAGTGCCCCCCAGAGCCATGCACGGGCTGCAGCTGGAAGATTGACTCCTGAAAGCCAAAGCAAGCCGTCAGAAGCCCCAAAAGGTAGGCAGTGCATTAGAAATACCAGACTTACTCTGATTTTCCCCATTCACTTTTCCTTTTCCCTTCTGTAATCTACCACCTTCTATAATTTATTCAAATAGGGATATGCGCCCCTTATGCTGCAAGAAGTGAGGCTACTTGTTGGGGAAACATAGCAACCAAAAGTCTTTGTAATATTTCACTAAAAAAGGAAAAAGCATGGTTTTCTGGAATGTACCTGCCATCTGACAGTCATTGTTTTTGCAGGTTCCTCTCTCCTTCCAGAACCGCTGAAGCCACAGGCTGCCTCTCCTGTGCCCCCACCTGCTCAGAAGATGCAGGAGCCTCTCATCCCTGTGGCAGCACCTATGCCTCCATCTGGCCCCCAGCCAAACTTGGAAGCCCCTCCACAGCCACCACCGCGGAGCAGGTCGTCCCACAGCTTGCCTTCAGACTCTTCGCCACAACTGCAAGTAAGTCTCACGGAGACAGTGTCTTCGATGCATATGGCATAGTCTTTGAACATGCTTATTTTCATTATTAGTTTTTATAAGAAATAAATATGAGCTTTAATTTTTAATTTTTGCCTTTTGGTGTGAATAGCATTGTGAGATACAACTTCAGTAAATGACATCTCAAATGAGTCACGTAACGGATGCATGCTTTGGCTATTTGAGGGTTTTGGGGTCTCTTTAATTTTTATTTATTTTCATTTTTTATCTGAAAGATAAAAAGAGGAAGACAAAGAGAGATCTCTTATCTACCGGTTCACTCCCTAAATGCCCACATTTTGGGCTAGATCAGAGCCAGGAACCAGGAACTTAGTCCGAGTCTCCCATGTGGATGACACCAAAACCAAACCAAATATTTGCCTCCTAGAGTGTGCAACAGCAGGAAGCAGGATTGGAAGCCGAAGAGCCTCAAACTCAAACCCAGACATTCAGTATGGGTGTCTCATGTCCCAAGTGAAGTCTGTTTTGTTTTATTTTTTTCCATTTGGAAGGCAAAAAGAGAGAGAGAGAAAGAGAAAAACAACAACCATCTGTAGGTTCATTCCCCAAATGGCCGCAACAGCTAGGGCTGGGTCAGGCTGAAACCAGCAGCCAGGAATGCCATCCAGGTCTCCCAGATGGGTGGCAAGCCCAAGCATTTGGCCATTTTCCACAGCTTTTCCAGGGGCATTAGCAGAGAGCTGGATGGGAAGTGGAGCCGCAGGGACTTCATTCGGCGCTCGTATGGGAGGCTGGTTTCCCAGGTGGTGGCTTAGCCTGCTGCACCTTCCATTCAAACATCCACTCCTAGGGTTTCTTTTTAACTTTGGTTTAGATGGAAAATTCCCCAAGAGTGATCCTGCAGTCCCAGGTTGGAGACTGTCTGGACTGTAGGCCATGTAATGCCTGTGAAATCATTTGGCCTGGCCCTGCCAAGGCAACCACAGGTGGCACTCAAAATTCAATCTACAGCAGGTCCATTTTTAAGTTGATGATTTCATATGGTCCACAAATAATGTTATAAATATCCAAATGGCCCTTGGCAGAAAAGTCTCCCCACCCCTGCCCTAGGCCAGGGTTCTTGAGGACTTTCAAGTGGTTCCCAGCTTGTTTTCTTGTGATAATGTGAAAAGCTTATCTCTTTTTTTGTTTTATGCATACTTTACTTCGGATAGCTAATGAATTTGGATGAACAACAATAATGAATTTTTCTTATTGCTCACAGTAACAAATTAGTTTTTCTTTCAGTTCCTGGAAAGGCAGGTCAGACCAATTCCTGGACCACTGGCAATGTGGATAATTGCCAATAAACAGAATAAGCCTTTAATCCCGCTTCATGCAAGAAGTAGTTCTTTTCTATGCTGGAGGTGGCACTGTGGTTCCTTCGTTATTTTAAACAGTTGCAGTCATTACTGAATCAGTTAGGTGATTTGGGCTTGTACCATCAAAGTCATAAGTCCCCTCATTGGAGTCTCACAGAAGACAGTGTGATTGCCTTGGTGTATTGAAATCATGTGATCAGAGACTCCTGTTCTCCCACATGGGAAGACTCCTGGTGTATATGTAGACAAAGTGTTTTAATATAGGAATAATCATGTAAGTCAAATTGGTTTATTTGGATTCTGTTTTACTTAGTTTTGTTATATTTACATTCCAGTAAAAATGTTAAAGTAAAATTTATATTTAATGATAAGTTCATTTTTTGGGTTGCCTAGCCATATATAAAGTGTTAGCTTGAAAATGCCATCAAGACTAAAGAAATGTGTGAAGTTTCAAAATTCTGCCTTTAAACTTTGGAAAGATCTAAAATACAGAAATACTACATACATACATACATGTTGGCGACATTCCATAAGCATATTCATAAGCAATAGTTTGTATTTATTTTTACAGATACAGGGAATGTTCAAGTAGAAAATATCAACATTCTAGATCCATCTAATGGAGGGTACAGCAACCCTATATATATATTTTTTTTTTAAGATGTTTTTGTTTATTTGAAAGGCAAAGTTACAGAAAGGCAGAGGCAAAGACAGAAAGGTCTTCCATCCACTGGTTCACTCCCCAGATGGCTGCAACAGCCAAAGCTGCACCGATCCAAAACCAGGAGCCAGGAGCTTCTTGTGGGTCTCCTATGCGGGTAAAGGGCCCCAAAGACTTGGACCATCTTCCATTGCTTTCCCAGGCCATAGCAGAGAGCTGGATCGGAAGCGGAGCAGCCAGGACTTGAACTGGTGCCCATATGGGATGCTGGCACTGCAGATGGTAGCTTTACCCATTATGCCACAGAACTGGCCTCAACCTTATAAATCATTTCTATTCTGATATGCAGTGCCAGAGCTCATACACATAACTGAGATTATCAAAACAGCATGAACCTAATTCAGGAGTTTCATATTAGTAGGCAGGAAACTGTGAAGTACTGAATATATTTAAAGATTGTGTCTCTCTAAATTGTCAAAATCAGTTTTGCTATTTAAAGGTAAGGTAAGCTTTAGGTTTGGGGGAACTATTTCTTGAAAATACTAGATTTGAAAAATACTACACAGTTATAGAAAGATTATGATTTCATTTTTGATCAGCAACAATAAGTTTTAGTTTCATACTTAAA
This sequence comes from Oryctolagus cuniculus, assembly GCF_964237555.1. Taxonomy (NCBI): domain Eukaryota; kingdom Metazoa; phylum Chordata; class Mammalia; order Lagomorpha; family Leporidae; genus Oryctolagus; species Oryctolagus cuniculus. The sequence goes on from NC_091435.1 coordinate 12,344,538, forward strand.
ATTTTATGTCTAATAAATTATCAGGTAAATTAATGATGATATTATTCTTCAGAAAGCTTGAGTAATATGCAAGACTCGATCTGGACCATTTTGCTAAAATGAATACTAATTTTCAGTGTGGTAATACTTTTACAAAATGGTGGCAGTTTGTACATTTTCTCTAATAATGATGTCCATAGGCCATCATCGTAAGGCTGTCTTAATCTGCTTGGGTTGCCATAAAAATACCATAGAGTCACTCAGTGACTTAAACAACAGAAACTCATTTTTCCTTAGTTCTGGAGGCCGAAAGTTTCAGATTGAGTCGCCCACGTGGTTAGGCTGGGGCTGGCTGACAGCCGCCTCACTGGTGCTCACGTGGCCACTCCTCCGTGTGTGTCTGAGGGAGACAGGGAGGGAGAGAGGAGATGGCACCCTCTCCTGTGCCTCTTCTAACAAGGGCACTGGTCCCATCAGGGGGCACCACCTTCGTGACACCTTTCAGCCCTGAGCACCTGCCACCTCTCAGAGGCTCTACCTCCAAATGCATTCGCCTTGAGGACTAGAGCTTCAGCATACGAATTCTGGGAGGGACACACATGTTCAGACCTTAAAAGGCTAGAATATTCTAGAACTCCCAAAACCCATTTGAACTGCCTGGTCATCAAACTCTGACGGAGTTAAAGTGTAGTTACTAATTCAACAGTTACAAAAGGAATTGTCTTTTCAGTTCGTGTCACAACCTGCAAGTACTGATGCTCTTGGATTCTGTATGCAACGCGGATCTAAAAGTATTTGATGACTGAACTGTTAGGGTTGCCTGTTGGTCTCAGATTATCCTCCTAACTCTTTCCTTTAATGTCTGTGTTCCCTTTCTCGAAGCAGGAGCAACCATCAGGGTAACAGGTATCTGACTATTTATCAATCTTACATGTGCTTTTCATCTGTCTTAGCACATTAGATGTATGAATCTTTTGCTTCATACATCTAAGATTTCACCCATTTCTAAAACCACCTGTCTACCTTAATAAATTGTATTGTCATACCATAAAACTTGCTTTTTCTTTTTCTCAGCATTTTGGACTTTTAGGAGCCATTTTAGTTGTTCTTGCTAATGCTTTACCTTTTTTTTGCTTCATTTCATTATGAAAATTAACAAAACTAAAAAGTATAACTTCAAGAAGGTAAGGTTTAGGTAAATGGAAGCCTGTTTGCAAAACCAAATTGATTCTTGGTTTTAACAATGACAAAATTGCATAAACAAAAATTCATTATTACTATTTTTTAGATTCCCTTTGAAAAATATTTGTTCAGTAATTTTAGTGGCAGGATTCTCTTTGGTAAGGAAGAATTGATAGTTTAGAAAGATGAAAGTTAGTAAGGTTATTTAAAGATCCTCCCAACACCTTTGTCCATAAAAACACCATGAATTTTAATATTATCACCAGTTTGCTCAGATTATAAATTAATTCTAATGTAATGAATGATGATGTGGCTGTCATTGTAATTTCAAGTTTAATTAGGAAAGATCTTGCTTCTATCAAATTAACTTAATGGAGATAAAAAACTTCATAAGTAAATATTTTTAAACATACAGCATTTATTTGGTTACTGTTCTGAACTGTGCAGAGCATAAAGTTCTTCCTTCCTGCAGCATCCGTGTCATGGACTGCTCTGTCTGCCGTCGAGGAATTTGATCCCAGGTGTATCAGATGTTTCTGTCTTATTACGTTGATTATAAATAACCCAGAGATGAGTAGTAACGTAGTACAGTTTGATAATGTCCATAATACATTTTCCTCTCAAGTACATTTTCATATAATAGGTCTGCTTACCTTTAATACGTTTAGAATATAGTTCAAAGTCTGTGACATGTTTACCCTTAAATTTTGTACAAATTTATTTTCATATTAAGTTTGTAAAATGAAATGGATAGCTGCTTAAGTGAGTAACTTTCAGATATTTGTTTCATTCAGTTTTTCTGGAACATACTCTGTAACTGAATGTTCGCGAGTGAGCAGCCTTCTGTGTTTCCAGGTGTAAGTCAGTCTCTCAGCACACAGCTCCAGTGGAATTGCTATCCTTTTTCTAATGGAATTTATAGAAATGTGGTTGCTTCCCTCAGCAGCCATCTCAGGACACTGGGTTAGTGCTCCATTTTCTAACACTGTAAGTCTTCAGCTGAAATGTTCCCTTCTCTAGTCTTTCTCTTTTTAAAAAAGAAAAACTGTTTATTTATTTATTTGAAAGAGTTGCGGAGCAAGGGAGAGACAGAGAGAAAGAAAAATCTTCCATCTACTGGTTCACTCCCCAGATGCGTTGCCATGCTGCAATGGCCTGAGCCGGGTGAGGCCGAAGCCAGGAGCCAGGAGCTTCACCCAGGTCTCTCATGTGGGTGCTGGGGCCCAAGCGCTCGGGCCATCCTCTGCTGCTTTCCCAGGCCACAGCAGAGAGCTGATCGGAAGTGGAGCAGCCAGGACTTGAACTGGCACTGTAGGCAGCAGCTTAACCCACTGTTCCACAGCACTGGCCCCTTCCTTATCCTTTCTAATCCTAAATTTTAAGTGTCCAAGTAATCTACCCTAGTTTTAGGAATTATAGCTTTTTAAAAAAAATTATTAATGAAACACTTGATGAGCTGACTTACTTCTGGGACTAGAACAGTGTGTGGCTTTGATCAGTCCTGTGACTGAGCTCTACCCACACCAGTTTCTTTGTGAACAAGGTACAAAGGGATTTAGGGACAGGGTACAAATTTTCTATGGCTGTAAAGTAATTCCGAACTTCTTCCTGTTGATAGCAATTCACAGCCAACTCTGACACTGTATTTTAATTTTAAAATTAATATACCAAGTAGAAAATGAGATTTTTCTCTTCCTGATTTTACTATTTTTATCCTGATTTCATTTTTTTAAAAGATTTATTTATTTGGAAGCACATCAGAGAAAGAGGGAGGGAAAGAAATATCTTCTACCCACTGGTTCGCTCCCCAAATTGCTGGAATAGTCAGGGCTGGGCCAGCCTGAAACTAGGATCCAGGGACTCTGTCTGGTCTCCCATGTGGGTGGCAGGAGCTCGAGTACTTGGACCATCATCTGCTGCCTTCCCTGGCAGTCAGCAGGGAGCTGGACTAGAAGTGGAGTAGCCAGGACCGGAATCAGCAGTCCCATGTAGGATGCTAGCTTCTGGCCAGTGCCGCGGCTCACTAGGCTAGTCCTCTGCCTTGCGGTGCTGGCACACCGGGTTCTAGTCCTGGTCGGGGTGCTGGATTCTATCCCAGTTGCTCCTCTTCCAGGCCAGCTATGCTGTGGCCCGGGAGTGCAGTGGAGGATGGCCCAAGTGCTTGGGCCCTGCACCCTTATGGGAGACCAGGAAAAGCACCTGGCTCCTGCCTTCAGATCAGCACAGTGCGCCGGCCACAGCGGCCATTGGAGGGTGAACCAACAGTAAAGGAAGACCTTTGTCTCTCTGTCTCTCTCACTGTCCACTCTGCCTGTGAAAAATAAAACAAAAACAAAAAATAAATAAATAAATAAAGGATGCTAGTTGCTTAAACTGGCTCCTCCCCTTGTTTTTTTTTTTTTGTTTGTTTGTTTTTGTTTTTGTTTTTTGTAAGATTTTATTTATTTGAGAGGCAGAGAGAAAGGTCTTCCATCCGCTGGTTCACTTCCCAAATGGCCACAATGGCCTGAGCTGGACCTATCCAAAGCCAGGAGCCAGGAGCTTCTTCCAGGTCTCCCTAGTGGGTGCAGGGGCCAAGCACTTGGGCCATCTTCCACTGCTTTCCCAGGTCACAAGCAGAGAGCTGGATCTGAAGAGGAGCAGCCAAGACAGGCATCAGCACCCATCTGGGATGCCAGTGCCGCAGGCAGAGGCTTAGCCCAGTACGCCACAGCACTGGCCCTCTCCCCTGGTTTTAAATAATTGTTTCATTAATTAGTATCATTTCTATTTAGGAATATTTTGACAAGGAAGCTCAATTAAGAAAAGTAGTCACACTATTTACAGTTTATTTTGCAAAGGAGAACTTATGTTAAAAGGCAAAGAACTTCAAAGATTTATCTAAATAGAAAAGGAAAGTATAATCTTTAGCTTATGAATATAAATATGCTAATAAAATTGAACTTGCATAATATTAATGTTAAATGACAGTCTATTTTAAAAACAGTGAAACCACATCATCATCATTAGATGAGTGTTCGAAGTTTACTTTTAGATAATTTAGTATAAGTTTTGAATATGGGTTTCTAAAGTCCATGTTACAATTTGATAGAACTGGGTAGGAACAAATTGGCTAATTCTGTATATTTATGTTTTTACTATTTCAAAATTTGCGTGGATGAAGTTCTATCTTATTTGGAAGGATTAAAAATGGATTGAATAGAAAGATTTCTTTAGTAAGGAGTTTTCGGAGACTACTGTTCTGTTTCATCTTATTTAAATTACCAGAGTATCAGACTACTCAAAGCGGTTTTTCAGTTTCTAAATTTGTATCCTTGCCCCACAAGAAGAATAATTGAGACAGGGGAAATAGGAGGTAGAATAAAAGTAAACTGAATATTCAGTATCGTCTCTGTCTCTCTATTCCAGATAAAAACAAATGGAGTCTCTGGTGTGAGACAAGACTCTACATTAAAGAGTGACCCATTTGAAGATCTGTCATTTAATCTGCTTGCTGTATCAAAGGCTCAGCTCTGTGTTCAGACATCACCTGTTCTAACCACAAACCCAAAGAGGTTGATTCAGTTGCCTTCTGCAACACAAAGTAATGTTAATACTGTGGGTTCTGTAAGTTGCATGCCGACGATGCCTCCAATTCCAGCCCGGAGTAAATCCCAGGAAAATATGCGGAGTTCTCCAAACCCATTTATTACCAGCTTGACCAGCACAAACCCCTTCACTGACAGAACTGCTGCCCCTGGAAACCCCTTTAGAGCCCACTCTCTGGAGTCAGAGGTGTCACCATGGTTCTCGAAGGAAGAGCCTGTTCCCAACAATCCTTTCCCGCCTCTGATGCCTCTCGGTCATAACACAAGCAGTCCTTCCTCTTCACGTGACGGCTTCAAGGACAGCTTTGATCTGCAGGGCCAGTCCACAGGAAAAATGAACAACCCGAAAGAGTGGGTGACCTTTGAGGATGACGACGACTTTGGGGTGGCAGGGAAGTCGGAGTCAGCTTGTTACACAGCCTCCCTGGGTCATCAGCCAGGTTGGTTTTCTGGCCCCGGCGTGACAACTGACCACCAAAACAAAGGTACAGATGTTTCTTTTTGTGTCTTACCATCGAGAAGGCCACCTCCACCTCCTGTCCCACCGCTCCAACCCAGCACCAACCCTCCGGCGGATCCTTTCACAGCCTTGGCGTCTAAGGCGTCTCCCACACTAGACTTCACGGAAAGATAACGTTCTACACTAGGAGACAGTCGTCATTCAGTTTTGGCAGGGAAAAGCCAAAAGAATTGGGCATTAGTTACTCATTGCGTGCAATAAGTGATTGTTAAGTGCACTGATATCTTTATGATATACCACTATTTGATATGTACAAAGTTGGAATATGTGTATATTGGACGTAAGGAAAAGAATCCTTCTAACTGGAGTTTTGGTGTGTTGCTCTCCAGGTGACCAGGAGACAGTAGTAGCCATAAAAAGTGCTTAAAACTACTTTAGAAAATAGTCCGTGTTCAGAAATTCTTTGTCGGTCTTCTCGGAAGCAGCTCAGAAATCCCACACAACTTTGCTGACCTTACTGCCGGTGCTGTCAGGCTTGCTGCCAGTTGGCATTTATGAGATTCTACCACAGAGCTGCCAGCTCCCTAAAGTTCTAACCAGGTCCCTTTCTCGATGTCTTATCGCCAGAAAGATGGCCACAAGTGTAATTTGAATGTTTCCTTGATTTCTAAAATTGGAATAATCCCACCGTAGAGCAGGAGTTGTCTGCCGTTCCCCACCTTCCCTTCCGAATACACACACCCTTGTTACTTTACACTCTAGCCCTTCCCTGGGAGGAGGTTCTTGGAGCTGGCAGCAGTGTACGTTGTGGTCACTGTCAGACGGACAGATGGTCTAGCTCTTAAAACAGCACTAGGGCCTAAAATGCAGGGAAGGCACACATCACCAAGTTCAAGGGGAAGCGTTGGAGATAACGCACTGCCTTCCTGCACTGCAGTGTGCGTCGCCCGTTCCCCTCCCGCACTTTTCTGTTGCCGTGTTTGCTCTGGGACAAGCAGCTGTCCTGAGTGCTATGAATTGGGGATGTACCGTCCATGCTTTCTCCCTCCATGAAGAGGCTACATAACACATCTCTGTCCAGTGCTGCTTTATGTTCTTGGAGGCTGTACCTCAAACTAGCTGTGGATTTTGTCTCCTGCACTGCCAGTATGCAGTTGGTTCTGCTTTTGTTAATTTTATGAAGACGTATACAGAATTTTTACAGAATGTAGTATTTTGATATCATTAAGTAAACCAATCAGAGAACTCCTTGAGCAATAGTTTTCTTGTCATTTTAAGTTTAAAATCATCTTTACCCATATGTTAATGTTCCTTTTCTATGAAGAGCTGTACATGTCCACCTAAATTTCTGTGTCCGCATTAAACCTCTAAAGATGTGTGTGTGGAGAATATTGAAAAGTTCATGGTTAGGAATACTTATAATGTAAAAGCACAGCAAACTGCATTGCACTTCTGATCTAAAGCAAATCTGCTAGGAAAAGGCGCTTTTCTAAATGCTCAAATGTTATCAAAATACTATATTTATAGAATTCTCTCTCTGCTAACAGCCAGGATTTGCTGTTAGAAACAACTCTTGGGAATTAATATTGTGCTTTTTGGGGGCTCTAATCATTTCAGCAGTAGTATCTTTTAAACAGTATTACCATAAGCAGTGTGCTTCAAAATGTGAATTAACTTGTTTGAAACTGTGGCTTTAACATCTGTGTGATTAGTGTATATGGTATTTGCTCTCCATTATCAAGATAATTCATTGTTAGGTAAACGTGGCTAGTAGGGAGTGCAGTTCTGTGAGCAGTGTTTCCTATTGACTATCAGCCGCCGTCTCGGTCACACATAGCAGCAGCAGCAGCAGCTCCGCCTTGTTCAGGAAAAGTAGATTTGGCAAGTTGCTGAAAATGCACAAAGTTAGGAAAGTTAAAAGTATGCTGCAAATAACTAGTCATTATTCTGTGTATTATTAAATATTTACCAGTTCTGTTAAAAGCAGAGCAGAAATTAGACACTGAGGATCTCTGTGAATTCTTTGTTCTCTGTAGTAGATTGCTGTTTATATGTATGTAAGAATTTTATTGCTTCTGTGGCATACGATATTTATAACTGTATACTTTATAGAAGTACAGTATTAAAGTCAATGGTATACAGACATTCTGTACATATCCTGTGCAATGTGCTGTCACATGAAATAAATACACCTGTATTTACCATGCTGACCACTTTGCTCAAAAGGGACGAGTTTTTCTCATTTTCCTTGTGCTTACAGAAGTTTACTGGCATTTGGGGAAAATAGATCCATTCTTACTGGTAAACCAGTATTTTATTTTTTAAAAGACTTTTATTTATTTAAAAGGCAGAGTTGGGGGGGGGGGTAGGGATGGAGGGGGATGTATCTTCCATCTGCCAACCAGGTATTTTAATTCAAGATCTTATTTTCCTTGATTATATTGCTCCAAATTCTGCTTACTCTGAAAATAAGCCAGAGATTTCCTGCACTCTCTCATCATCACGAAGCAGCCCATGCACTCAGCCCATGAGAGGCCCTCATTCAAACTCTTGTTGACTTGACAACAACACACGCAGCGTGAATGAGGATGCTCTGACCCACAGAGAAACGGTGAGGATGGGGGGACAGGGAGAGGGGGGCCGTGGACACAAACAGCCAGAAAGACTGGCTAAAAAGAGCCACAGTCAGAGACCAGGCCCAGTTAGCAGTTCTTAGCAGTATTGTCTTTTTTCAATGTAATCCTCTATGATTGATATTCAAAACAATTACCTAAATTCTTAAATAGCTGAATGAACAGGTTCATTAACCTTTAAGTTACAGAGACAGAATAATAGGCTTTTCAAAAGCATTTCGTGATAATTGTGGAATTACATGTAATTGTAAGAAATGATACAGGTCCCATGTACCCTCACCCAGTTCACTCAGGTGGTCATAGCTTGCAAAGCCATGGTCCAGTCGCACACCCGACACTGCCGCTGATACAGGACTTTCCCAGCACTGCAAGGAACTCCTTGTTGCCTTTGCCCATCCCGTCCTCCATTCCCTCTGCCTTCCCCTCTGGCAGGCTCCTCTGTTCTCCATTTCTGACCTTTCAGGATTGGCTGTGTTCACGCGGCGTAATCCCCAGGAGAGCCCTCCAGGTCGTAGGTATGAGGAGTGTCTTCCACGGTAGGCTAGCCCACAGCCAACAGTTCACCTGCTGGGGCACGCGTGGCTTGTCTGCAGTTTGGGGCTGTGACAGATACAGCTGATGGGAACAGAGGTTCTATGCTTGGACACATGCTGAGGAGTCTGACTACTCGGCTGTGACTGCACTGGTGGCGTGCTTCAGTTTGTAAGAAAACTGCCAGACTTTTCCAGAGGGTCCTCCATTTCCCAGTCCCATCAGCCAGGTCGGGTGACCCAGCTTCTCTGCACTTTTGCCCTCATTTGCCATCGTCACTGTTTTCTTGTTGTTTTTAATTGTAGCCATTCTAGTAGGCATTTCATTGTGTTTTTAATTTGCATTTCCCCCATAGTTATTGACATTGGACTTACTTGCTCTCTTGGATCTTCTTCGGTGGAGTGTCTGCGTCCTTTTGCCTGTTTTCTAAGTGGACTGTTCCGAATGCTGAGTTTCTCCATATTACCTGTCCTTTGCTGGATACGTGATTTGCAAATACTTCTCTAGAGTGTAGCTTACTTCCCACGCTTTCCACGTGGTCCACAGCCAGATCCTAAGCTCTGCAGGCCCAGAAACTGCAGCAAGGGTGACTGATGTACGATATCCAAACTTGCAAGAAACTGATGTGGAAACTCAAACACCAATTTATCTTTTATTTTTTTAAAAGATTTATTTAAGGCCGGCGCCGTGGCTCACTAGGCTAATCCTCCGCCTTGCGGCGCCAGCTCACCGGGTTCTAGTCCCGGTCGGGGCGCCGGATTCTGTCCCGGTTGCCCCTCTTCCAGGCCAGCTCTCTGCTGTGGCCAGGGAGTGCAGTGGAGGATGGCCCAGGTGCTTGGGCCCTGCACCCCATGGGAGACCAGGAGAAGCACCTGGCTCCTGCCATCGGCTCAGCACGGTGGGCCGGCTGCAGCGCGGCGGCCATTGGAAGGTGAACCAACGGCAAAGGAAGACCTTTCTCTCTGTCTCTCTCTCTCACTGTCCACTCTGCCTGTCAAAAAAAATTTTTAAAAATTTAAAAAAAATAAAATAAAAAATTAAAAAAAAAGATTTATTTATTTGAAGGGCAATGTGAGACAGATGGAGAGAGGGAAACAGAGGGGGAGGGATAGAGGTCTTCCATCTGCTGGTTCATTCCCCCACATGACCACTACAGCCAGGGCTGGGCCAGGCCGATGCTAGGAGCCACAACCCCATCCTGGTCTCCTGCATGGGTGGCAGGGGCCCAAGTACTTGGGCCATCTTCTGCCTTCCCGGAAACATGTACAAGAAGCTGGGTCAAAAGTAGAACAGGTGCCGGCGCTGTGGCATAGCGGGTAAAGCTACCACATGCAGTGCCTGCATCCCACAAGGGCGCCGGTTCAAGACCCGGCTGCTCCACTTCCGATCCAGCTCTCTGCTGTGGCCTGAGAAAGCAGTGGAAGATGGCCCAAGTCCTTGGGCCCCTGCACCCACGTGGGAGGTCAGACACTTGCCCATCGGAATGACCAGGGCTGCCTGCGGGAGGGTGCGTGTGATCCTGCGTCCCGGCACTTGGAGGGAACACGTCGTCCCCTCTCCCGTGGGCTCCATCCCTCTCTATCCGGTTCCGATCGGTCCAGGCGGCTCTGATGACGAGACTAGGGCCTTGTCTCTAAGGACTCGGGGCGGAGGCTACCCCCGCCCCCTGGGGCTTGCTCTGACCCTCGGCTGACCTCACAGGCCGAGCCCCCTCCTGGGTTTCCTGGGTGCCAGTTCCCGAGTTGGCCTCGTCCACCTGTTTCCGTGTTCCCTGGGGTCCAATCCTGCGAGCAGGCATGGCGGTTCGGTAAGGACTGGCTGGGGGTGCTGGCGAGGGTCGTTCCGGCAGCAGCCCCTGCACATACAAACAAACGCAGGCACTCGGCCCCGCAGAACCCGCCAGCGCGACCCGCGGGGAGCGGCCATCGAGGCCGGACCGGAAACGGCCAGGAGGCGTGACCGGAAACGGCCAGGCGGCGTTTCCGGAAGTGGGGCTGCCGGCGGCGGAAACGACGCTAGCGTTTGGGGCGGCCGAGGCCGGCCCCGCTACCTGTTCCCGCCGCGGCCACCGCCCACTCGGCTCCCCCGCCTCCCCGGGCGGAGTCGCGGGCCGGGGGCCAGTCCCTGGGCGGCGGGCCGAGCTGCCCCCGCGCGGCCGGGGCTGTGTTTGCGTTGCCCTGACAACAGCCACTTCCGGGAGCGGCGGCGACGCGCAGCCCGGTGCCCGGTGCCCGGGTTCCGGCCTCCGCTCGGCCGTTAGCGCCTCCGGCCAGCGTCGGCCTGCCGGACCCGCGGGCCGCCGGCGCCGCCATGGTCGTGCTGCACGTGAAGCGGGGCGACGAGAGCCAGTTTCTGCTGCAGACGCCCGGGAGCACCGAGCTGGAGGAGCTCACGGTGCAGGTGACCCGCGTCTACAACGGGCGGCTCAAGGTGCAGCGGCTCTGCTCAGGTGCGGGACGAGGCCGGGAAACCGGGCGGCCCGGCTCGGAGGGCCCCGGGGGGCGCGCAGGGCCGAGTTGTGCGGGGACGGGGGACCCCGGGGGTTAACCAGAGGCGAATGAAGAAGGGGAGCCAGGATCTGCGGGTGCTGGCCAGGTCGCGGGGAAGGGGGCGCTGGGACAGCTAAGCGGGTGGGTTTGTGCGGCCCGCGCGTGGCCGTGGAGCCTTCGACACGTGGCCGGAGTTTTAAGCAGTCCGGTGTACCTCGTAGCGGGTGACCACACAGCAGGTGTGGTCTGCGATGTGCCTGTGAGTTGGGACAACTCCGCACACGCATAGCACCTCTGTTGCTGTGTAATACTCTTGTGCCGGGCTCTAACGACAGAAATGGCTTGTCCCACACCACCCCCCCCCCCACCGCCGCGTCTCCTGGGGGCCCCGGGGAGGATCTGTATGGTTTCTTAGTTGCTCCGGGTGAAGTTGTTATTTTTTTAAGAGGGAAGCATTTGGGGAGAAGAGGCCCCGGGGCTGCCTTTTCGTGGTGGCGCTGAGAGACAAGAGTCCCGCTGGTGAACTTCGGGCCGGCTCACGGACTGTGCAGTGGCCCGTGTCAGCGGCTAGGCAGGAGGCCGGGTATGTCCAGAAACATACAGCCGTGCCATAGCACGGTGAGCCTGGTACTGGGCACCCAGGGTCCTGTGCTGCTGTCTCCCCGGCCTCCCAGGCCTGTGAGTCAGCTGGAATCACAGAAGTTAGTTGTGAAGGGTTTTTTGATTCATTTATTTGAGAGGCAGAGTTAGAAGGAGAGACAGAGAGGTCTTCCATCTGCTGGTTCACTCTCCAGATGGTCACAATGGCCGGAGCTGGACCAATCCAAAGCCAGGAGCCAGGAGCTTCATCCGGGTCTCCCATGCAGGTGCAGGAGCCCAAGCACTTGGGTGATCCTCTGCTGCTTTCCCAGGCATTAGCAGGGAGCTGGGTTGGAAGTAGAGCAACCGGGACCCAAACCAGCACCCACATGGGATGCCAGCCCTGCAGGCCGTAGCTTTAACCTGCAGTGCCACGGTGCTGGTCCCAGTTGTAACGTTCTTATATAAAGTATTAGCTGTAAATTAAGGAAGGTGGGGGTGTTGGCAACTATTTTTAACCCCAAGGTTGCCTGTGTGAGCACATGCGGAAAACAGGAACACTTTATATGAATAAACTCAGCTTTCCATGGGAATTCACGTTCCGGCACGGCACGGCCCAGCACGGGGGATTAGAGCTCAGGGTCTGTAACCAGCCTGCCTGGCCCCGGCCAGTTCCCACACCCTGCGCCTCTCTGCGCATGGAGGATGCACACCGGGGCCTGGCTGCGAGGGGCGGGGACCGGAGTGGCTCACAGCGAGCGGTGTGTGAGCTCAAACGGGCAGCCGGATGCACAAGACCCTTGCTGTGTCGGGGTTGGCGTTCCGGGGCGGGGAAAGGTAGGAGGGGGATGGTTGTGGCATGTGTTTTCTGACCCTCCCGCCTTGTTTTTAAGAAATGGAAGAATTAGCAGAACATGGCGTGTTTCTCCCTCCGAATATGCAAGGACTGACTGATGAGCAGATCGAAGAGCTGAAACTGAAGGACGAATGGGGCGACAAGTGTATCCCCAGCGGGGGCCCCGTGTTTAAAAAGGATGACATTGGACGAAGGAACGGACAAGGTAACTTCGCGTCTCTGTCCTCTGCGTGGGCCTGAGTAGACCGAGGAGGAGGGAGGCAGGTCCCGAGGGGGGAAGGTGGACCTCGGTGTTTCAGTGCGCACTGATCCTGCTCTGTGCAGGCCCTTGGGGTCAGATCGCACCGTGTCAGGGATACAGGGCAGCCTCTGTTGTCTGCTGAGCTGTGGCTGCACCTACGCAGACGAGATGAACCGCACGACGTGTCCAGAGCCGCAAACGGCCAAGCCCTGGCGAGCTCACCCGGGTCAGCCTGATCAAATTTCGGCAGCTATGAACTGGGGAAATGTGTGGTGGTTGTGCGTTGTGCCTGTGTGCAGGTGTCGGGGTTTATGTAGGGAGAAGGCCGTGAATCTCTGTGTAAGGGGCTCCGTGGAGGACACGCCCCGTGGTGCGCAGGCCACCGGCTCGTGGCACAGCACATGGCTGGCCGTGAGCGACTGGGAGGAGGACGGTGATAATCCTTCTGGATGGCTTCTCCATTTTTTCCTGCATAAGAAGCTCCACTTAAAAAACTATAACGGATCATTTAACAGCCACCTAAGTACCTCCCATGTCCCCAGAACACTCTTCAGAAGACAGAGGAGTGTTTCGGCAGGGCCTGCGCGCCCCAAAACACAATCTTAAAAAAACAGATAGATGACGGAATTCCAGGTGTGGTTTCCTTTGAATTCTAACCTGGAAAATGGTTGTTGGTCTTCTCACACCTGAACTTGTGCTCAGTCTGGAGAGACTGTTTGCTTCTCAGAAGGAATTTCGGCAGTGAGACAAATATCCCATAAGAAGCAGTCAGATGGTTGATTATCTGTAAACCAGCGTGGCCCTTAGTGAGCCATTTCGACCCTAACGTGGTTTGGTATTTCTGCTAGTGTCAGCATTAGTGGATCTGCTGTTAAGAAGGCAGTTTGAACTTGTCCCCGCTGCCATGGGTTTGGGGATTCCATCCCCGTTGATTTTTTTTCTAAACTTTTTCTTTCTTGTCTCTGCGGTCACCAGATGACGGACCACATGTCAAATTCAGCCCATTGCCTATTTCTGTAGTTTTATTGGGACGCAGCTACCCACTCGTTTAAATATGAGGGTGCCTCTGAAGGTCATGGTGAATGGAATTACAAGAAAAGTTTACTTTTGGTGCCAAAACTCCCTTTGCAGCCCATGCTATGCATTTCCCATGAACGTGCTGAAGGCCCGCGTCGTCGGTGGCTGGCTGCCAGGGCCGCGGCCCTGCACACAGTGCAGCACGTGCTCTGTGGCCCTGGCCGGGTTAGGGTGGCCACCCCTGGCTCCCCAGGGGTGTGCAGCACCTGCTACGGGGCTCTGCCACCACGCGCCATGCAGGTGCATCCTCTTACTTTACTTACTCCCGAGTCACAGTAGGGACTGAGGAGTGCGGGAGGACCTTGGAAGAGCTGTCTGATGCGCCCCCCCCTTTTGTTTTTGTAGCCCCAAATGAAAAAATGAAGCAAGTCTTAAAGAAGACTATAGAAGAAGCCAAAGCAATAATATCTAAGGTTAGCTTTTACTTTTTTCCTTCTTTTTAAGTTAAATTGTTAAACTTGTAAATCATTATTTGAGAGGTGGAGAGACAGGTGGAGAGTGCTCATCTACTGAATCAAGCCCCCCGTGCCTGCGGTGACAGGGGCTGTCCCACGCGGAAGCTGGGAGCCAGGAGCTCCACCTGGGCCTCCCCTGTGGGTGGCAGGAACGCAGTTACTTAAGCCATCGCCACCGCCTCGCAGGGTCTGCGTGATCAGGAAGTTGGAGTCGGGAGCTGGGACTGGAACATGCACACTCAGTGTGGGAAGCAGGCGTTTTAACCGGAGTCTCACCTGCCAGGCCAAGCAGTCGGCTTTTGTAAAATGCTGCTCTAAAGGTTGACCTTGGAATACGTACGATAACTGTGGTACCCAGGGTCACGCTGTTGAAATCCTTCCAGAGGTGGAGAAAGGAGTGTGTTTGCGGTGGACCCTTGCTTTCCCTTGTCACAACCACGGCGTGTGTCCAGAACCCTCCCAGTGCTGGCTGGGCACGTGCAGGTTGATACCCAGCACAAATAGGGGTCGAGGCCTGCTCCTTGTGTTTCTTTGACCCTATGGCAAGCACCATGGCGGAGATTTGCATTTGTGGTCGTGGAGTAGCTCTTGAGATACTTGACCAACATAGTACATATATAATAGAAACTGGTTTTTGAAAGTTAAATATACAAAAACTACTTCATAGAAGAAGGAGCATAAACAATACTACTGATACGCAGGTCGTGGGCATCGTGGCGCGGCAGGTTAAGCCGTCTCTGGCAGTGCCCCATATTGGAGAGCTGGTTCAGCTCCCAGCTGCTCCGCTCTGACCCAGCTCCCTGCTGATGCATCTGAGAAAGAAGCAGAGGATGGCCTGAGTGCTTGGGCCCTGCCACCCATGTGGGAGACCCGGATGGAGTTCCTGGCTCCTGGCTTCAGCTAGCCCAGTCCCGCCATTATGGCCATTTGGGGAATGAACCAGCATATGGAAGATATCGCGCGTGCTCTCTCTCTGTCTCTCTGTCACTCTGCTTTTCAAATAAATAATAAATCTTTAAATGATCAATATTTCTGTCCATCGTATTTATCCATAATAAATAGACGCCAGTTGCTACTGCCTTCATGTGCAGGTCTTCCCAGGGTTGTCTACTTTTTCTGCTGCTAACCGTATTTCTAAACCAATGCCTCTCAAACTCTTTGCTCTCTCCACTAATCTCTTAACAGCTTCAGGATAGCCCCCCACGCCACCCCACCCCCATGCCTGACTTAAGGCTCTGTGAAGTCTTTCCGGGGAGACTTTGGGTCCACGTTGCACGCTGTACGTGACTGGAAGGCCTTTTTGGGGGAGTGTTAATGGCTCACATCTAGTCATTTTAGCACGTGTCAGAACATGGTAAGAACACAGGGGTCTGGGCCTCGTTCTGTGAGGGAGATTTCAAAACATTTGCGGAAAAATGGAATTAAAAGATGTTTGTTTTGGTGCCAAAACATTTAAAAATCCATGCATATTCTTTTCATAAACTTTTTCAAAAGTTCATAGAAATGTGTACTGTAAAATATGCATAGATTTCAAAATTTTCTGCACCAAAATTATCTTTTTTAAAGATTTTATTTATTCATTTACTTTAAAGTCTTGAGTGACGGGAGGAGAGACAGACATCTTCCATCCGCTGGTTCACTCCCCAAAAGGCCGTAACAGCCAGGGCTGGGCTAGGCTGAAGCCAGGAGCTGGACCTGCATCCGGGTCTCCTGTGCGGGTGCAGGGGCCCAGGCACTTGGGCCCTCTTCTGCTGTTTTCCCAGGTGCATTAGCAGGGCGCTGGATTGGAAGTGGAGCAGCCGGGCTCAAGCCAGCTCCCTGCCATGTTCCAAGCAGTGGTTAACCCACGCAGCACAGTGCTGGCCCCAGTGAACTTAACGTTGCACTCCATTTTGGCACAGACGTTTTGGAGTCCCCTTGCGCCCCCTTTACCCCACCCCTCTCTGAAGAACCCTTCCTGCTGCTTCCGTGGCTTCTCTGTGCGTGTGCTTGTCAGCGCTTCACCCTTGGCCCTCGTTTTCCCTCCGCTTGTCATCTCCTGTCCAGTGCAGATTGTAGCCTTCGGCAGATAACGCAGAGCCCCTCTCCTCCACCCTGGCACCTTCCCTAACTGGGAACTGGCGCCCCCAGCTGGCTCCGGGTGGTTCTGCCTGCACACCAGCCAGCCCTTCAGACACGGGGTTGGACCACTGAACTCGCTGTTCCCTCACTCGCCGCCTCTGTTCTGTACCCAGGATGCGGCACATCCTGCACGCTTCCTTCCACCAGACCCACCGGGGGGCCTGTCTGGGACCTTCTGTAGGCTGTGGGCCCCGCCATCCTCAGTACCAGCGGGCCTCCTGCCATTTCCTGGCGCCTCAGATGCAGCGTGGAAGCGTGGAGTCCACCTCCTCCTCTCATGGCCACAGCTGCCACTTTATTTAAAGCTCCACCTGTAGCCGCCTTTTTTCTTTTTCTTACTTTTTTTTTTTTTTAGATTAGATTTATTTATTTGAGAGGAAGAAAAAGAGAAATCTTCTTCCATCCTCTGGTTGACTCCCTAAATGGCCACAACGGCCAGAGCTGGGCCTGTCTGAAGCCAGGAGCTTCTTCCGGGTCTCCCATGCAGGTGCTTTCCCAGGCCACAGCAGAGAGCTGGATCGGAAGAGGAGCTGCCGGGACTTGAACCAGGGTCCACATGGGATGCCGGCACTGCAGGCAGTGGCTTTACATCCTGTGCCATGGTGCCGGCCCCATACACCTGTAGCCTTCTGCATCCCAACACCAACCGGGTGTTCTGCAGCTCGGCTCAATTCTGAAAGCACGCAGGGTTAACACAGGCCCTGCAGGTGAAGGGCCTCGAGGCGCACGTGAGCCGCCCCTCTGGTGCTGGTTCTCCCGGCTGCACTGCCGCCCTGGGTTCCTGCCCCGCAAGCACCTCTCTCGGGGCTGCCCAGAGCCCGCTGTGCCGTCTGGACTCGGCTCGGCCTCTGAAACCCCGGCAGTCCCTCCGGGAACAGGAGCTGCCCGGCTGCCTCCTGTGGCGCGGCAGTGTCCGGCAGCGTCTTCTAGTAGCTATGGAGCTGATGAGGTCATGATGCCTGTCCACTCAGAGGCAGGTGGAGGCCGGCGTCTGCGTGACCACGGAGATGCTGAAAGACGCCTTGGACCAGCTCCGCGGCGCCGTGATGATTGTGTACCCCATGGGGTTGCCGCCCTACGATCCCATCCGGATGGAGTTCGAAGATAAGGAAGACCTGTCGGGAACTCAGGTACGGGGTCGCTCACGGCCCCGGGCCCAGAGGTGGTGCTTCCCAGGCTGCTTTGCGCGAGCGAGCGGAGTTCTGGGTCCGGGCAGGCCCCGAGAGGGTGGTGCCGCGAGGAGGCTTGTGAGGCGCCCTGGGGAGCAGCTGGACACATGAGAGCCCGGGCTCGGGGCTGCTGAGAAGCGGAGCCTCGTTGCGCCCGTTTCCACCCGCTGCACGGCCTCCGCTCTTGCTGCGTGTTATTTTCTTACCCGTGTGCCCCGTTTCCCTTTGGATCGAACACTGCTCTGAGCCACCTCAAATGGGTGGACTGTGAGCCCACTGGGCCTCCATTCAGAACCAGGGAAGTAGCCACAGACCCGTGGAAGGAGGCCTTTCCTTGTGGGTGAGGTGTGCGTGAGCAGGACACTGCCCCTCCCCAGCAGGAAGCTAGCTGAGTGAGGGCGCCCCCTGGCGGTGTCGGGGCAGGGCAGCTGCTGGGGGCCTGCCCGCTGCACCCACATCCGGGACAGTTCCCGCAGCCCTTAAAGCTGGTCTTTGACTCGGCCCCAGGCGGGACTGAACGTCATCAAGGAGTCCGAGGCACAGCTGTGGTGGGCGGCCAAGGAGCTCCGCAGGAGCAAGAAGCTTTCCGACTACGTGGGGAAGAACGAGAAAACCAAAATCATCGTCAAGATCCAGCAGGTGCGTGCCGTGCTCACGTGGCGGGTATTTGATTCGCCATCAAGCTGATGAAGATTTACCATGGGCCTAAAAGACCTGCGCGCTGGCTCACTCCCCGCGTGGCCACGACAGCTGGGGCCGGGCCAGGTCGAACGAGGAGCCAGAGCCGCGTCCAGGGCTCCCGTGTGGCGGGCGGGGGCCGGCGGAAGCTGGTGTCCCTGTGCGGGACGCGGCACTGACGCGTGGCTTGCCCGCTGCGCCCCCTGCTGGCCCTGGGCTGCTGCTGCAGTCCCGCGGGCCCGGGCTGAACGTATCTGCGCACAGTCGCGGTTGGAAGAAAATACAGGTGCGGCAGCAGCGCCACAAGGGACTCGCAGGTGACAGACAGAGGCGCGGTGCGTGGGGGCTCAGGGGCCTTCCGAGTGTCACCTACCGGCCGTGGCTTCCTCTGCTGCTGCATCTCTCCGTAGTTTGGGGGAGACGGTTCCCTCCCCGTTTCCTGTACGCCGCAGGCATGGCCGGGACAGAGGTGACGCTGCACAGCCTCTGGCCCCCGGCCCCCTGATGCAGGGTGCGGGCGCTACTGAGCTCACTTGATGAGAGCAGTGACCTGCGCAGCTTTGGCGCCCAGCCAAGGCGGGGGTGAAACGGGGGCCGTAACTTCCTGGGTTGCCCCAGCAGTGCCCTAACCCAGCCTGCACTCCTGCAGAGGGGACAGGGCGCGCCCGCCCGCGAGCCCATCATCAGCAGTGAGGAGCAGAAGCAGCTCATGCTGTATTATCACAGAAGACAGGAGGAGCTCAAGGTACCGGGCAGGGCGGGCGCCGCGGGCGCGGGCGCGGGGGCAGGTGCGCGGGGGAGGCGTCTCTGCTGTGTCCGCCGCGGCAGGGCGAGGGGCGGGGCAGGCGGGGGCCCTCTCCCCGTGTGCTGGGGACGCCTTCCTAAGGAAGACACGCTTGCTTTCCAGAGGTTGGAAGAAGACGACGACGACTCCTGTTTAAATTCCCCCTGGGCGGACAGCACTGCCTTGAAGAGACACTTCCACGGGGTGAAGGACATCAAGTGGAGGCCGCGGTGAGCGCGGCACGAAGCTGCAGGGGCTCGCTCCCCGCCGTCCTCCCCGGGCAGGGTGGAGTTCCGGTTCTCCTTGGGTTTGAATTCTTACAGTAGCAGCCATTCGGTCTTCTAGAACCAAATAGATACATCCTCATACGAAGGTGTACACATTATTTTGTTCCAGGACAAATATTTAGTTTCTTGGGGTTTTCGTTAATAAAATACTAAAGATGGAAGTAGGGACTTTCTGCATCTTCCTGATTTCTTTGGGTTTTCTGTTTATTTTCATCACAGAACACACACTCCCCGATGTGTTCACTCCTCAAATGCGGGCGGCAGCCCTGGGGCTGGGCCAGGCCGGAGCCAGGAGCCGGGAGCCCCATCTGGGCCTTCCACGCAGGCGGCAGGGGCCCAAGCGTTTGAACCGTCTGCTGCCTCCCAGGACGCATTAGCAGGAAGCTGGAGCCAAAGCAGAGTCGCGGGGCCTGGAACCAGGCACAGGGCGCCCGCCTCTGATTGCCGTGGGAGGAAAGGGCCAGCCGGGTCTGGTCTGATGTGAAACCTGACCGTCAGGGGCCGCTAGGGGGCGCCAGCCCCTGCCCTGCTTCCTTTTGAACCTCGGCTGGGGGAAGATGCTTCCACAAGGTTGTTTTTTTATTCTAATTTTACAGGAGTGCTTTTTGAAGTACTGTCATCCAAGGGATTTTCAGAAAGTTTGTGGCGATGCCTGGGGTGAAAGAACTGCCTGGACTTCAGTTTTTCTATCAAATTCATCTTTTAATCCCATGTCCCGTGAGCTTTTTGAAGTGCCGTCCGATTGGAAGCGGAATTCTCATCTCAGTTGAGATTCTGTAATCCCGCTGAAGCGTGGGTCGCCGGCCTGCACCTGCTAGCCTCATGGCTGGAGCCCTCCAGCCTTGACTGCGGGGAGCACAGGCTGCCCCGCCGCCCGCAGGAGCTGGGTAGCTGCACCAGTCCACCCTCGACGCTTAAATTCTAATTCCCGAGCCTCCTGCACCGGAACAGATCCTGAAGACGAGTGCAGGTGCCGCCAGAGGGCGGCGCTGCCTGCCGAGGGCGCTAGGGGACCGATGGCGCCGGGACTGCTGCTGTGACCGCCTCAGGATGCCTCGTCACCCACCACCCTGACGGGGCTTCCTGGGCCCCTTTGGTCTTAGATACTGCACGGCGGCATCCCCGTCAGCCATGCAAGGCGCCTGCAAGTCCTGCACCGCGGCGCCCGGGTGTTCTAGAAGGTTCTCCCAGCCTCAAGGA
The DNA here is from genome assembly GCF_964237555.1 of Oryctolagus cuniculus. Lineage (NCBI taxonomy): Eukaryota > Metazoa > Chordata > Mammalia > Lagomorpha > Leporidae > Oryctolagus > Oryctolagus cuniculus. The sequence goes on from NC_091435.1 coordinate 12,364,846, forward strand.
CGGTGTTTCCTGGTTATAGGAACCACAAGGGCGAGGAACTGTGGGAGCCAGTGGAGGGTGCCTGGCGTGAGTGTGCACCTGCCAAGAGGGCTCTTCCACCCCGGCCCAGCCCCAGGGGTCAGAGGTAGATGGGGCGCAGCAGTTAAGACTTGCCGAGACTCTGCTCCAGCCTCCGGGGAACAACACGGGCTCCTGCAGAAGCAGCGGCGGTGGCAGCCGCGGCCCCCATGGCTGTGGGAATTACGAAGCTCGCAAAACTCTTCTCACGTGGGGTGCAGCTGGCTCTGCATCTCAGCTGTGCCTTGGTATTCCCTGCGTTGGTTGTCAAATTTTATAAAACTGGATTTGCATCTGTTTCCTTTTAAAGAAAAACGATTATATATGTTTTAGAGATTTATTTTATTTGAAAGGTAGAGTTACAGAGAGGCAGAGAGAGAGGTCTTCCATCTGCTGGTTCACTCCCTAGATGGCTGCACTGGCCAGAGCTGTGCCAATCTAAAGCCAGGAGCTTCTTCCAGGTCTCCCACATGGGTGCAGGGGCCCAAGCACTTGGGCCATCTTCTACTGCTTTCCCAGGCCATAGCAGAGAGCTGGATCAGAAGTGGAGCAACTGGGACTCGAACCGGCGCCCATATGGGATGCCGGCACTGCAGGCAGCTGCTTTACCCTCTGCGCCACAGTGCCGGCGCCTTGATTGTAATTTCAAACATCTTCACGGAGAGTCCGGTCTTCGGTGGCGTGAAGCCACAGGATGCCGTGGTGGCGTTTGAGGGGCATTCTGCCCTTGTCAGTGCCCTGAACTCCTGCTCAGACTTGGGCACAGGCTAGTCCAGCCAGGTGGCGACAGCCGATCTGCTTCCCAGCACCACTTGGTGTCATTGGGAATTCCTGACCCTGTGGGGTAGGAGGACTCTAAGTGGCTGTGGAGCTGTGGTAGTTGTTTTTTTTTTTTTTTTTTTTTTTTTAAGATTTATTTATTTATTTCAAAGCCAGAGATCGATCTCCCATCCATTGGTTCACTCCCCAAATGGCCTTAACAGCCAGGGCTGGGCCAGACCAAAGCTAGGAGCCAGGAGCTTCATCTGGGTCTCCCATGTGAGTGCCCTCCCTTGTGGGTGCAGGGGCCCAAGCACTTGGACCACCCTCCGCTGCTTTCCCAGGCACCTTAGCAGGGAGCTGGATCAGAAGTGGAGCAGGCCGGACTGGAACTGGCACCCGTGTGGGATGCCGGCGCTGTAGGCAGAGGCTTAGCCTTGTACGCCACAGCGCCGCCCTGTGGTAGTTCTCATTGCTTCATCTCATCAGCAGGGCTTAGCAGGTCATGCACTGTGGAGTCGAGAAATCACACTGTTCTCCTGTGGGAGGAAGCATCGTCGCCCCCCCACACCCCGTCCTCCTCTGTCCCGGAGCTCCCCGCGTGCTGTCTGTCCGGCGCCTGGAAGGAGACGGGCAGCCGCCAGCGTGCGCTGTGCTCACCGAGCGTGTGTGTGGGTTCACTTGGCATCCAGCCCGTAGGCGGTGAGCGGGACGCAGGGCCCCACATCCACGACTTGCCAAGAACTCCATTTATGAGCAGGAGTCGTCTTCCCGTGCAGGCTGTGATCAGCTTCAGTGCGTGGTCCTGGGGTATTCTTGTTTAAACCGGTTCATGGTTAGATCAGTACGGAAAGGAAACGGAAGTGCTGCGTGCTGGGCGCCCTGACCTAACTTCTCTACGCCTGGGGTTACTTCATGGCGACAGCTTTGACGCTGACAGCACCGGGCCGTGCTTCTGGCACAAGACTACCCTGTTCTCTGGCAGCTGCTCCGTGGAGAGCGTGCCATTCAGCTTGAAATTCACCAGCGCCCGCGTGCAGCGCCGGGCCCTGGGGTGGGGGTGGGGGGGCTGCGCTCTGCTGAGTTCTCCAACCCCCCATCAGGCAGCCGTCGGAGCGGTGCTTGCTGAGTGGTGGGGCTGTGCTGTGCCCGGGGTGCAAGGTGCCTCTCGCTCTGCCCCTGCCTCCGTCACAACACGGTGGGAGCGGCCCAGGTGCGTGACTGTGGTGTGTGAATGTCATCCGCGCCCCCCACCCCTTCCCCACTCGGCCTGCACGCTGCCCCCGTCCCCTGTCCAAAACGAAGCGGGCAGGTGCAGCAGCGGCTTTACCCTGGAGGGCCCTCATCTCTCTGGTCCCGTTTGCAATGGCGGGGGTGCATCTCACAGGCTCAGGGCAGTCGTGCGCATGAATGACGAACAAGCAGAACATAAATGCACCCACAGCTCTTGCCATCAGAATCCCGTGCGGTGGCGAAATCGCTTATGAAGTTGAAAGCGCGGGAAACAAGGCTGAGCGCCGCTCTGACCTTGACCGCGGGACGCGCGCAAAGCGGTCTCACTGGACCCGAGCACAGGTCCAGCTCCGCTCCTGGCGCTTCGGCAGGCGGTTTGCATGCACCTGCAGGGGGAGTGTTTGAGCCGTGTAGCTCTCCGTGTTTCCTGGGGAAGCGAATCTGACTTGGGCTATCGGTTGTGAGGTTCCAGTTGGTTTAAGCTAATGGAATTGCCAAATGGGCGAACTTGGCTGGAGAATGAGTGCTGTAAGCTGCCTTAGCAAGTGGAGTTGGGCCTGCGAACGTTTGACTGAAGCCGTCTCCGTTGGACAGTTCACGCCGAGCTGAGATGGCGGAAGAGGGAAGGGACCTTTGGCCGGCCTAAGCTACCGGTGTGGGGGATTTCGGGGTCCCGAGGCTCATTCTGAAGCAGCTATCCAACTGCTGCGGACTGAAATGTTTTCCTCCTCGATTGTTGAAGCCGTAATCCCTGTGCCTGGGAATGTGAGTGCATTTGGAGACAGTCTTTAAAAAGGTGATTAAGTGGGCCGTGCCGTGGCACAATAGGTTAAGCTGCCGCCTGCAGCGCCGGCATCCCGTATGGGCGCCAGTTCAAGTCCTGACTACTCCACTTCCAATCCACTTTCCCTGCTAATGGCCTGGGAAAGCAGCGGAGGATGGCCCAAGCGCTTGGAGCCCTGCACCCATGTGGGAGACCCAGATGGAGTTCCAGGCGCCTGGCTTCAGCCCGGCCCAGCTCTCATCATCACAGCCATCCGGGGAGTGAACCAGTGGATGGTCAATCTCTCTCCCTCCCTCCCTCTCTCTCTCTCTCTCTCTCTCACTCAAATAAACCTAAGAAGAGGAGGAGGAGGAGACACCCGGGGGGAGCCACACAGAGAAGAGGGAGAAGTCGGCAAAGACTGGGTGAGGCAGCCGCACCCAAGGGAGACGCAGAGCCGCAGCGAAGGAAGAGGCGAGGAAGGAGCTCCGCCTGCTCCCGGCTGTGCTTCAGACACTCGCGTCCAGAACTACGGGAAGACGCACTTGTAGTTCTGTGTTAAACCACTCAGTCACCCCAGCGGCCCAGGAAGACAAGAGCCCGTGGTCAGAGTTCACAAGGGCACCAAGCTCCCCCAGCAGCCTCCTGCCACGGCAGCCCGGGGCCTCTGCCCTCGCCGTTCCTCTCCCTGGACCCGCTCCCCTCGGCTCCCGGCTTGCTCCCTCCTGCACACTGCTGTCCTATCAGGGCCTTGCCTACCTATCCCTATAGAAAGGAACTCTCATGCCCTCCGTGCCTCTGTTCACTTCCTGGGGCTGCCCCTGGCATGGGGCACAACTCCAGTGAGACAGAAATCCACACCAAGTAAAGCACTGGGATCCGAGGTTATAAAGGGGCCAGGGTTGTGGCGCGGTGGCTTCAAACCCAGCTGCTCCACTTCCGATCCAGCTCCCTGCTAACGGCCTGGGAAAGCAGCAGAGGATGGTCCAAGTGCTTGGGGCCCTGCACCCATGTGGGAGACCTGGATGGAGCTCTCTGTCCCTCTGCCTTTCAAATAAATAAAATAAATCTTTAAAAATCAAAACTGAAAACAAAAAATTGAAGAGCCCCAGAAATTCAAAAATAAGAAAATAACCCGATGAAATATATACCTCATCAAATAAGTTAAACAGATGACAAATAAAAAATACATATTGAGTGAATAATAATGGGAGATGATTTAATAAACTAGGACACTTTTTGATTTTGCAGGGACCTTGTGCAGGTTTTTTAGCCTCAAAGTCCTGTCCACCACACCCAGCACACGGCCCCCTGTTCCCGCACAGCCAGCAACTCCCACCTCACTCAGTCACATCCGCTCCCCGCGGGAGGTCTCGGCCGGTGGGTTCTCACACAGGGGCTTCGTCCTGCAGGATGCGCTCACAGTGGGGCTGAGGGCGTCTGGGCCAGACCTGGGCCAGCCCCGGGCAGCCTCACACACGGGCTTGGGTTCACACTGTCAACAGTTCTCTTTGCAAGTATGAACATCAATGTTTATGCACATATGGGTGCACCTGCTTCATTGATTGTCGTAGAAGACACATAACACGAAAGTGACCATCTGTTGCGGCTTGCCTGTGGTTGGCCACCCACAGTGTCAGGTGCTGGAGGCTGGGTCCCCCGTGTGGTGGTATCAGGAAGTGCAGGTTCTTTCAGGGGCCACACACAGCAGAAGAGGACCAGGCCATGGGCACCACGGCGATGGGGTTACTGCTTCCTGGAGGGTGTTGGGTCTTGTAAGGGGGGTCGGTTCTGGTGAGGATGGGTTAGGAAAGAGCCAGCATACACCCTGCCGAGTCTTGCTTCCTGGCTTGTCTCTGTGTGACTTCTCTGCTTGCCGTGTGGACCCTGGACAAATCGTTCTTGGCGCCCGAGCTGAGCTGTGCCTTCTCCCGGGAGAGAGGCTCGTGAGCCCAGGGCCTGGCCAGGTGTGCCCAGAGCTGCTGCCCTCTGCCCCTGCCATCTTCCACCTACTTCCTGGCTTCCTTCATTACAGCGGGCAAACTGCCTTGAATGCTATGAGTGAGCCGCCTACCGGTGGCCCAAGACAGGAAGACCTTGCACTCAGTCAAGCAAAGCCTCCCTTTGTCAGCAAGCGGAGAGTGTGACAGGGAGGCGTCTGTCTGGACTGGGGCTACCGGGGACTCCTCACGGAGTAACCAGGCGCTGGGAGGCCCAGGCCCCGGGTGAGCGCCACACTGCTGACCTCACATCCCACTGCAGGAGCATTGCCAGGATGTCCATGCCACAGATGGGCAAATGGAGGCTTGGAGGGGCCACAACCGGAACCCAGGGCGGCTGAAGCTGGCACCCACCCTTCTGGCCCATTCACACCACCTGCAGCAACCTGAGGAGTGACAGCACCACCCCACATCCCGGAAATGTGGGGTATTTTTTTAGATTTATTTATCTATTTGAGAGAGCAGAGTTATAGAAAGAAAGAGAGAGAGGTCTTCCATCTGCTGGTTCACTCCCCAAATGGCCGCAATGGCCAGAGCTGGGCCGACCTGAAGCCAGGAGCCAGGAGCTTCTTCCGGGTCTCCCACATGGGTGCAGGGGCCCAAGCACTTGGGCCATCTTCTGCTTTCCCATTAGCAGAGAGCTGGATCAGAAATGGAGCAGCCGGGACTTGAACCGGCGCCCATATGGGATGCCAGCACTGCAGGTGGTGGCTTTACCCACTCCGCCACAGCGCCGATCCCAGCAATGAGGCTTTCAGGACTGAAGGAAGGGCCTGTGTTGTGGTGCTGCAGGTTAAGCCGCCGCCTGCAGTACCAGCATCCCATAAGACACTGGTTTGAGTCCCAGCTGCTGCACTTCCGATCCAGCTCCCTGCTAATGGCCTGGAAAAATGCTTGGGCCCTTGCCACCCACATGGGAGACCCAGATGAAGTTCCAGGCTCCTGGCCTTGGCCAGGCTCAAGCCCTACTGTTGAGGCCATTCGGGGAGTGAATCAGTGGGTGGAAGATGTCTCTCTCTCTCTCTCTGGTTTTCAAATAAATAAATAAATACATCTTTAAGAAAAGACAGAAGGGAAGAGCACACACACACGTACAAGTGCACGTGCACGTACGTGTGTGTGCACACACAGGGACGCCCAGCTGATGGTGCTGATGGGAGCAGCAGGCGAGTGAGGAAGAAAGCCCCGATTCTACAGCCCTGATCCCCGCCCAGACAAGCGCTGGACTCTGAAGGCGTCCATGGGGATCCTCCTCATCCCGCCCCGGGAAAGCTTCCTGTGAGAGACTCAGACCCAGCTCGAGGGGCCGCGGCTGAAGCTCGGGACAGCCGGCGAGCAAGGGAGAATCTCTCCAGCCCTCCTCCCCAGGCTGTGCACCCCAGGAGCCGCGAGCAGGAAGAGTGACGGTGGGATGTCAGGTGGCAGCGGACGGGCAAACTCTGCCGGAAGCCAGGCTGGTGAGGGCCCGGGCAGCCTGGGCAGGGGCCAGCAGTCTCCACAGGCATCCGCGCCCCTTGCCTCTCTCCAGGGCTGCATTCCTGGGGGGCACAGGAGACGTCAGCCTGCCGTTGCGCACGCAGCCATCCCAGCGCAGGAAAGCCCAGCACCCCAGGCTGTTCGTGCACTTGACTCTCAAGCCCCTGAGTGAATTTTGCTGAAATAAATACGCGCCTTTGGGTTTAGTCCAAGTCTGTGAAGTTTCAGTCCCAGAGTGGTTTCTCTTTCTTTTTTTTTTTTTTTTCCAAGGAATATTAAAAGTGGCTGACAAGAGGGATTTGGACGTGAATGGCCACTTTTCAACATGTCTCAGAAAATGAAAAGGCGCAAGCGCTATAAGATTTCTTAGAGAAACGAATGTGAGGAAAAGGAGATGTAGAGTCTGCGGGCTGTTTATTGCAACGTGAGATAAATGTCCTTGTCAGGGTGGGTCTCCAAAGCTGGGAGGTCAGGAGGGAGACAAGAATGGGTGTGCCCCGGGACGGGCCTCTTCTTTGTAGCCCTGGATGTGCTGAGTAAACACGGGTGCTTGGCCAACCCCAGCTGAGAGTCCTAGCCCCGTGAGAAGCGCTCAGAAAACCCCGCTCAAGCCACCCCGGGGGACCGAACTCCCGGCCAGCTCAACGTCACATTGCACCTGTCACCATGCGCAGTGCGAGATGCAGGCATTTGCGAGGGCTTCAGCATTTCCCACTCGAGAGTTCTCAGCCCCTGGAGGAATGAGAAGCTGACAGTGGAGACCGCGGCTAAGGCGCGAGGAGACAGAGCACCTGTTAGATCAGCCCCCAGAGGAGACACAGGCCGCTGTGGGTGCCCGCGGGCCTCTCACCTGATCGTGAACTTCTGGAAGGCAGGGGCTGTGCCTTCTCTGTCTCAGTATTCCCAGTGCCTGCCACGGATGGGCTCTCCACGAGTGGCTGCTGGACTGGAGGGAGCAGTCATGGTGAAAATGCACACAGGAGTGTGGATGCACACATGTGTGTGTGCATGTGTGTATGCCGTGTGTGTGCATCTGTGTGCTCGTGCATGCCTGGGCACCCACCCTCTCCCTGCCCCCTCGTGCCGTCTCTAGGGACTTGCCGATCAACAGGTTTGCATCACAGATTTCGGCTGTTCTGGCGGGCACAGTTAACATTCTTCCCCTGACGGTCGTGCTGGACCGGCTAGTGGAGAGCTGAAGGCAGAAGCTGCTCCATGGGGCACATTTGCCCTGGGTGACGTTGCAGCGGCCATCAGAGGCACGGATGTCCCAGGAGCTGGACCCCTGAGTTATCTGTCCCCGGGAGGCTGATGTATTTGCTGAGCCCACCTTCTCCACCACAGTTCCCCCTCTTGACCGCTGTGTGCTGCACTGGCTGGCGAGAGCTTTGCAAGCCAGGTGTTAAACACAGTCCCCACTGAAAGTTAAATAATACACTTAGTCCTATTAGACACAAAGGCAGTACACGCTCCAAGCTCATCTCTGCCTGGTTACTTCTCACTTCTGTTCCCTGGGCTCTTGAGTTGTTGACACCGGTTGTATCCGGAAGGCACACGCACTCTAGGATGGAATGCCACAGGGCGTCTCTTCCCTGCTCTGCAGCCTGTGACGTCACTTGGTGGGTGGCCTGGGCCCAGGGGAGGGTGCTGACACCACAGAAACCAGCGGGTGCTACAGACGGGACTTCTTCCTCGCTCCGCTTGTAGGCGGTCCCACAGTTCCCAGCACCGCTGACCTCAGCTCAGCCTGGTGCCCTGCACGGAACGAGGCTCAGCTCACTTTGTAGATAAAGTTCTCCGAGTTGGCCCAGCTTCCTGCCAGGATCGCTGGGACAGTACACACTTCACGGCCTGCTGCTCCAGCTCCTGGGAATGACCCACAAGAATCTGTGTTAGCTGCCTGTGGCTGCTCTAACCAACAACCACAAACCGGGTGGCTCAAGACGACAGAAACTCATCGTCTCGCAGCGTTGGAGGTCAGAAGTCTGAAATGAGGGCTGGTGCCATGGCGTAGTGGGTAAAGCCTCTACCTGCAGTGCCAGCATCCCATGTGGGTGCCGGTTGGAGTCCTGGCTGCTCCACTTCCAATCCAGCTCCCTGCTAATGCGCCTGGGAAAGCAGCACAGGATGGCGCAAGTGCTTGGGCCCCTACACCCTCATGGGAGACCCAGAAGAAGCTCCTGGCTCCTGGCTTCAGCCTGGCCCAGCCCTGGCTGTTGTGGCCATCTAGGGAGTGAACCAGCAGATGGAAGACCTCTCTCTAACTCTGTCTTTCAAATAAATAAAAATCAATCTTAAAAAAAGGAAAGAAGTCTGGAATTGAGAGAGTGCCCCGCTCTATCTGAAGGCTCTGGGGAGAACCTTGCCGCCTCTGCCCGCCCTGGTGGCTGCTGACTTTCCCTGGCACTTCGTGCCTGTAGCTTCCTGCCTCCCATCTCTGCCTCTGCCGCCCCATGGCCCTCTCCTGAGTGTGTAAAAATTTCCTCTTCCTCTCCCAACGACAACAGATCTCAGACCCCAATCATCGCACTCAGAACCCGATCTGGTCCTCATGGATCATTCTCTCGTCTACGAAGACCCTATCTCCCGACCAGGCCACATTCCAAGGCTCTGGTGGAGCCAATGCAACCCGCCCCTGCACCCCATGGCAAACACCGCAGGCACTGCTGTTCTCAAAGGCGGTGAACAAGAACCCCGAGGGCGGCCGACGCCAGGCACAGCCAGCGAGCAGGAGGGTTCCACCTGCGTGCATTTGTCACTTCCTTTTTCCAACTGCTTTGCACACAGCAGCAGCCCTGCTCCCCACCCACACCCCGACCCTGACTCTCTCCTTCACCTTCTCCCTGTGTTCTAGGCAGCCCCACACCTCTGCCGTCGGCCTCTTCTCTGTCACCTTACACAGAAGCTGCGGGACCGCTGCTGACACGGAGCTGTCCACTCACCTCCTCCAGCCTGGCCAGGATAAGAATATATCTGCCAAGCCCCTGGGTGTTGCCAGAGCTGACTCTGGGGTTCACTGCTGTTTGGAAGGGCATCAGTGGTGCCCTGAGAGGTCACGCCCCCCGGGAGGGGAAGCCGAGGGGAAAGCAGCGAGAAAGCAGATGGCATGACTGGCATGATGGCCTGGCGGAGGGGGCGGGGTGGATCAGGCAGCGCAGGGAGTGTTTCTGTCCCATAACCCAGTGGCAGGAGCCGTAGGCCTGTGGAGAGGGAGCAGGCGGAGGGTGGGGTCCTAGCAGCCCAGGTGGGGACCAGGCCGGGCTCTCGGCTGCCTGTCCGGCAGGACCCCCAGGGAGCTTGCGTGAGGAATGCAGCCTCCTGGGTCCCACGCCCTGAGGTTCTAGCGCCTCTGGGTGGGGTCTGAAGCCCATCTTCGTGGATATCTTGAACCAGCGTTGGAGAGACCTGGGCGGGGGCTGTAGGTAGCCTTGGCTGGGGGCCAGGATGGGGCCTTGGCCCCGAGGAGATCAGAAAGCTGAGCTAACCCAGAGAGGGTGGCCGTGGACGTCTGTACAGGGAGCCTGTGAGATGCTGGGCTGAGCATACGCAGAGGGCCCTGGGACAAGAGCTCAGAGGCAGGCAGGGCCACACCCAGCAGCTGCCTCGGACGATCTGCGGGGGGGGTCCTCAAGTTCGAGGTCCTGTGCCCGGACCAGGCTCCTCCCCCCTCCCCCAGGGCCTGCCTCCCATGCTCCGCCCATCCACTCACCAGCCTTTGGTCTGGGGGCTGGTACAGGGGCAGCGTGGCAGGCAGGGAGTTTGACGGGGGCTGAGAGAACTAAGCCCAGCTTCCAGCCATGGGGGGGAGCTGAGCTGCCGCGTGCAGGGTGTCAGGGTACCTGCTCCCAGATGCCACCCCAAGCCCCACAGTGCCAAAGGCATCCAGGCCACTGGGTGGGCCCACAGTTCTGCAGACAGAGCCTCTCTCCTGGGCTGCCTTCCTCTCCCGGCACCTAGGAGGGCAGGGCTGTCTCCCACGTGTCCATTCCCTATGACACCCCCTTCATCTTTCTTCACGAGGAGTCAGGTTCCAAGGCCAGAACTGCATGACCTTGGGTCTGACCCCCAAACAAGCCAATCACGGCCCTCCTGCAGAAGAGCTGTGCTCAGAGCACAGAGCGATGGTTCTCTCACGACCTCAGGGGTGGCCCCGGCTTCCCACGGCCAATGCCAAGGTGGTGGGTGGGGGCTGGGATAGAGTGCATTGAAATCACCTATTGGGGTGTTCTCCCTGGGGACACCACTCCCAGTGGGACCCTCTCCCAAGCATTCTTTGCGTATGTTTTAAATGAATGTGGTTGTCAAGGTTGTCTAACTTTATTTTTTAATTTTAAGGAGTTATTTATTTGAAAGTCAGAGTTAGAGAGAGAGAGAGGAGAGAGAGAGTCTTCTATCCACTGGTTCTCTCCCTAGATGGCCACAAGACAGGAGGAGCCAGGAGCTTCTTCTGGGGCTCCCAAGCAGGTGGTAACGGGAACAAGCACTTGGGCCATCTTCTGCTGCTTTCCCAGGTGCATTAGCAGGGAGCTGGATCAGAAGTGGAGCAGCCAGGACTCGAACTGGTGCCCCTATGGGATGCAGGTGTCACAGGCGGTGGCTTTACTTGCTGCAAAACACCGGCGCCTCCCCAGCCTTCTTGGAGTGTCTGGTGTCTTTCCTCACAGGCTTCCCACGCTGCTGCTTGTGCATCTTCCTGCTTTCACTGTGGCTCCCGGAAGGCAGGAGCCACGTTTCACGCCCCGTTGTTCTCCAGGGAATTCCCAGGGTCTAGCCAGAGGGGGCTCAGTGCCGATCTGCAGCAGAAATAAATGAATGAGTAAGCGAATGAATGAATTGACGGAATATGGGCGGACGCAGGCTCAGGCAAAGGCGAGTCAGCGAGGGCAGGGGCCAGAGTCTCCTGCGGAGACAGGAGGCTGCGGTGGAATCTGGGAGTGGCTGGGCGTCCTGGCTCGTGATCAAATCCCCTGTTGGTTTAAATCAGCTTGCACCTGAGCTCTGATCCCAGCGTCTGCAGCTGAGCGCAAGTCACGGAGGAGTGGGCAGGTGCATGCCGGTGCGGGATTCGTCTAAACCAGCTGCAGCGCCCACCTCTTCACTGCCAGGAGCCCCGGAGTACTGTCCTCACGTGCACACAGATTCCACGTCTTCATAGTGCTCATGGGGCCCGTTAACTGGGGACACCCGTAGCTCCCTGCCGGCCCTTCATACCAGGGTGAGATCGTAGAAGCTGTGCCTTACGATGGGTTGACGTGCAGGGTCTCCGCCGGGTGGTGTGGAAACAGCTGGAGGTCACCCGTGGACAACACCCCCCCCAAGAAGCCATCGACACCCTTGGACTCCCCCGTCTGTCACCTTGCTTGGCCTCTCGGCCCCTAGGTTTCTGGGATCGAGTGCTGTGCGGGGAGGGGTGGGGGAGAGAGAAAGCTCCTGCCCCTGTGTTCTTGTCAACATTGCATGTGCTGGACTGAGAAAAATCGTAATGGGCCCAGCGACCTCTAAGCTCCTTTGTAAGAGACATTAGAAATATTTCTGGGATGCCGGTGCTCTGTGTGTAGCGGGTAAAGCTAATGCTTGCAGTGCTGGCATCCCATATGGGTGTCCTGGCTGCTCCACTTCCGATCCAGCTCTCTGCTGTGGCCTGGGAAAGCAGTGGAAGATGGCCCAAGTGCTTGGGCCCCTGCACCCACGTGGGAGACCCGCAAGAAGCTCCTGGCTCCAGCCATTGCGGCCAACTGGGGAGTGAACCAGCAGATGGAAGCTCTCTCTCTCTGCCTCTCCTTCTCTCTTTATGTAACTCTGACTTTCAAGTAAATAAATAAATCCTTAAAAAAAGAAAAAAAGGAAACATTTCCATTTTCTTCCCTTCCATCCTCTTGGTAGCTGCCATGAGCTCCCTGGATTTCGCAGGACACGGTATTGGTCCTTTTTTTTTTTTTCTTTTTTTGGTTACTACAACAAAATACCCAAGGCAGTCTAGTTTATAAAGAAAAGAGGTTGATTTTGGGTTATAGTTCTGGAGGTGCAAGGTCAAGGGGATGCATCTGCTGGCTCGGGAGAATGTGTCTGTGTCTGTGTGTCTTACCCTCTGCTTATAAAGCCACCAGGATTCAATCCTGAGGTCTCCACCCCGGACACCATGGTCGGATTCAGTTCCACTCTCCTAATGCTCTAATAGACGACGTTGGGGATTAAATATCTGTGTGAGTTCCAGGGGACAGACACGTCCAAACCATGGCAGACGTGGGTTCCACTTGAGTTTAGACGAGGGCGTCGGTGTGGAGCCCGCAAGTCTGTGAGTTCATCACAGTGCGGGGAGGACACGTGGACGATGCAGCTTCTCGTGGCCCAGGGGTTTGCAGGTAGGAGGCTTGCCCCCAGCTGCCCTGGCTCTGGGCAGAGTGGAAGTGAAGCAGTACCTTGCTCAGAGCTCCATCAGGGGCAGCTGTGTGCGGCTCAGTGCGCCTGGGTTTCCGGAAAGGGGAGAGCAACAGAGCCCCGGGGACCCTATTGACAATTATGTGAAATAAGAAAGAAGCAAACAAAACCTCCAGCTACAGTCTCTGGAAATTGTTCTAAGGGCATACAACAGGTGGAAAAATACTTCTTTAAGAAAAACTGCACGGCCGGCGCCACGGCTCACTAGGCTAATCCTCCGCCTGCAGTGCCGGCACCCTGGGTTCTAGTCCCGGTCGGGGCGCCAGATTCTGTCCCGGTTGCCCCTCTTCCAGGCCAGCCCTCTGCTGTGGCCAGGGAGTGCAGTGGAGGATGGCCCAAGTGCTTGGGCCCTGCACCCCATGGGAGACCAGGAAAAGCACCTGGCTCCTGGCTTTGTATCAGTGTGATGCGCCGGCTGCGGCGGCCATTGGAGGGTGAACCAACGGCAAAAGGAAGACCTTTCTCTCTGGCTCTCTCTCTCACTGTCCACTCTGCCTGTCAAAAAAAGAAAAAAGAAAAAAAAAAACCAAACTGCAGATATCAGTGTGGACAGCGAGAATGTGTACATTTCAATGGGCAGCACCGGCTCCCCGCCTCTCCCCACGCCATGGGACTGAAGCTCTATTCTGGGCGTTTGAGGCCAAGAAGACAGGGGCTCCTTCTGCCCACGCCCTGGTCTCGGGCTCCCCAGGCAGGGCAGGCTGCCAGCACCTCTCGTCCAACGTGAATGGTGCTATTCTGGGGACGTGTGACTGAGAGGCCTGGGGCCCCCTTCTCCCATCTCCTCCCTTTCAGGGAACAAAGGTCTATCGCATTCACAGGTCCAGAATGTTCTCAACCCAGCTCACCTGTGGCCCAGGCCTGAGTTTTGCAGCCATCTGGGGAGTGAACCAGTGGGTAGAGGATCTCTCTCTCTGTGCGTCTCCCTCTCTACCTGTTGCTCTGCTTTTCAGATAAATACACATTTTAGGAAGACCAGTAAAATGGTGTCATGGGGCTAGACCATTCATGCAAGGAACACATTTGCCAACAGAAACACGAAGGAGACAAGGGGAGCAGAGGCGGGCGGCAGCGAGCAATGATGGCGCCTTGATGGGAATCACAGGGAGAAAGGGAGAGAACTGCTGTGGGCTGCGTGATGTCCCCTGCTCCCCAGAGCGTGCGTGGAAGCTCTGATCCGCACTGCGATGGTGTTCACAGAGGGGGCTCTTGGAGGGGATTGGGTTGGGGCTGGAGCCTGCTTGCACCCATATCAGAGTGCCTGAGCAACAAACAGTCCGTTCCTGACTCCGACCATCTGCTAACGACGACCTGCGGGGCAACAGTGGTGGCTCAAATATTGGACCCCTGCCATTGAGGTCCCAAATTCAAGCCAGACAAGCCTTGGCTGTTGTGGGCATTCTGGAGCAGTCTACCAGCAGAGGAGAGCTTTCTCCGGTTCCCAAAATACATGAAAAAAAATAATAAAGATTTAAAAAGAATAGCAACATAAAACAAAATGGGCTTTAAGATAAAGACTATTGCTAGGGGTAAAGAGGGAAATCTTGCAATGATAAAGGGGTTAGCTGAGCAGGAAGGCGTAACTATAAACATACATGCAGCTGCAAACAGAGCTCCAAAATATGGAGATAAATCTGAGAGAACTGAAGGGAGAAATACAGAATTCAGCACGAATAGTTGGCAGGTATTTTTTTGTTTTGGGGGGGGGGCAGGCAGTTAGAGAGACAGAAAGAGAGAGAGACAGAGAGAAAGGTCTTCCTTTTCCATTGGTTCACCCTCTAAATGGCTGCTATGGCCGGCGCGCTGTGCTGATCTGAAGCCAGGAGCCAGGTGCTTCCTCCTGGTCTCCCATGCGGGTGCAGGGTCCAAGCTCTTGGGCCATCCTCCACTGCCTTCCCGGGCCACAGCAGAGAGCTGGACTGGAAGAGGAGCAACCAGGACAGAACCCGGCACCCCAATAGGGACTAGAACCCGGTGTGCCGGCGCCACAAGGCGGAGGATTAGCCTAGTGAGCCACGGCGCCGGCCCAGTTGGGAGTTTTATTACTCCCCTTCAATTATGCATAGAATAAGTAGGCAGAAAATTCACATGAACGCGGGAGACTTGAAACTGCTCTAAGTCAAAGAGATTTAACAGACATCTGTGTAACACTTCACTCACCAATGGAATGGAACGCACACTAGTATTTTTTCAACTGTGGTTGGAATACTCCCCATAATAGAATATATGTAAGCTATAAAAAAGGCCTTCATAAATTTCTGAGAATTTATATCATATAACTACATCCTCTGAGCACAATGGAACTTGATGAGAAGTCTACAGCAGAAGGAATTTTGGGAAGTTCATAGATATGTAAAGGTTAACAGCAGATTCTTATATAACCAATGGATTGAAGGGGAGAGTACAAGGGGAATAGGAAAATACTTGATATGAGCAAAGCAAAGCAAAAATTTCAAAACCGTGGGGTGCAGCTGAAAGTGCTTAGAAGGAAACTTATAGATAGATAGATAGATAGATAGATCAATAGATCGATCGATCGATCTCAGGGATGGGCATTGTGGTGCAGTGGGTTAAGCCACCACTTGGGATGCCTACATCCCATATCAGAGTGCCCGGTTCTAGTCCCAGCTACTCTGCTTCCGAAGCAGTTTCCGGCTAATGCGTCCTGGAGGCAGCGTATCATGGCTCAGTAATTGGATTCCTGTCACTCATGTGGGAGACCTGGATGGGGTTCCCGGATCCTGGCTTTGTGAACAATTGGAGAGTGAACCAAGAAATGGAAGATAGATAGATCTCTTTCTCTCTCTCTCTCGCTCTTGCTCTCGTTCTCAAGTAGATGGAAATAAATAAGCAAACATTAAGAAAAGAAAGATCTCAAATTCCTAACCTTAAACCTTAGGAATCTACTAAGAGAAGTACAAGCTAACCCAAAGCAATAAGAAAAAGAGAAATACTACGGATTAAAGTATCAATAAATAAAATATATAATAGAAAAGCAACAGATAAAATGAATAGAATCAAAAGTTGATTCTTTGGCAAGATGAACAGAATTGGGAAACCAATAGGTAGATCAACCAAGAAGAAAACAGAAGACTCAAATGATGGATCAGGAATGACCTGACAACAACAACAAAGATCAAAAGGGAATATAATGACCCCTGATATGGTAATCAATTAGATAGCACAGGTGAAATGACCTAGTCTATGGACAGATACAAGCACCAAAACTCTTGCAAAGAGAAACAGAAAATTGGAATAGACCTATACCAAGTAAAGACATTGAATTATGTAGCTTAAAGGCGTCTACAAAGAAAAGCCCAGGCTCAGAGGGCTTTGCTGGTGACTAATGAGGTGCAATGAGAGCAGAGTTCCAGGCACGTTGTCAGAGCCCAGTAAGGGTCCCCTATGTTTTATTATTATTATTTTTATTATTATTATTATTTTCATGTATCTCCTAAATACATCATTTGGAACATAGTGATTCTTCTCACCATACCCACCCTTCCACCCCTCTTCCTATTCCCTTTCCCGTTTAGTCCGAGAAAGAAAAAGAAAAAGAAAGAAAAAAAAGAGAGACAAAAAATAAAATGAAATGAGAACACTAAGAGGAGTGTCCCTCAGCAGTGCAGACAAGGGCTGTTCCAAGTGACTGCTTCTCAAAGGTGATTTTGCTTTTTCCCCTTCCACCTTCCCCCTCCTTCCTCCTCCTCCTTTCTTGTTGATTTCCACTGCATGTTTTCCCAACTCTAATGCACTTGCCTGCTGTGTCTGGGACTGTGAACTCCCTGAGGGCAGCGATCTGCCCTATTCTTTGAATTCTGAATGCCTGACTTGGTGCCCTGGTGCTGCCCCATGAAAAATCCAGAGAAGCCCATGTCAGAATTCCAAGGAGGACACACCACAGGCCCGCTAGGGGGTCAGGGCTGGTGGGCATCTGTCTGGCAGTGATGGATGGGAGATTTGCGGGTGAAAAAGAAGGGTGGATGTGGACATGATGCCCAGAAATGTTCAAGGGAAAAAGAATGCTCAAAATTTCTCAACGCAGAAACACCTCTGGGATCTTCCAGCTGGGGAGAGAACACCTTGTTCACAAACTTCCCATTAATTTCTATTCCTTCTGTCTTTGGCCACATCCTTGACCTTGAACTTCTTTGAAAACCCCTCCTCCCCCTTCCCTTCCTTTCCTGTCTCATGTTGAATTTCAACAGCTTCTCATTTCTGATGCTTCCCAACAACCTTAAGACGCAGGTGCAGTCATGGACTTCATTTCACTGGTGGGGAAGCTGTGTGCGGTTAAAACCTTGCCCCAGGGTCGCAGTAGAGAGAGCTGGATGGGGGGAGACGGAACTCAGGGCTCTGCTTCCAGCCAGCAGTCTTCCAGGAGCTTCGATTTGCAGGCCCCATTGGGCTCAGCAATGGGTTTTGCCCCTGGGTTCCTTCCAGAGGCCAATAAAACTCTGCATAGATTCAAAGAAGGGTTCGTTGCTGTTCTGGGAGGGCAGGTGCTCAGGTGTCTGGGGCATCGCTTCCTGGGCTAGCCTGGGCCCCTCCCAGCGAAGGGTGAGCCTTGATGCTGGTGTGCACGTCCCGGGTCCCAGCAGTGGCAAAGGGGTGGCAGGTATCTGGGGGGAAGAGTGGACACACAGGCCATGTCACCCACTCCACACACGGGTACGTGAGGCCATTCACCGGAGGCACAGGCCTGGGGCCAGAGGCTGAGGCTGCCTCCCTCCCTGCCTCCTAGAGTCAGATTTGAACCCCAAATGCTGAGAAGCCCAAAGATTCTGTGAACTTGGCCTTCGAGGTATATTGTAAGGTAAGAGAAAAGAACATATTTTATGTGATTTTAAAACATATTATTTGTGGGGCCAGTGTTGTGGTGTAGCAGGTTAAGCCATGGCCTGCAGCAATGGTGTCCCATATGGGTTCTGGTTCAAGTCCCAGTTGCTCCACTTCTGATCCAACTCCCTGCCAGTGCTCCTGGGAAAGCAGTGGAAGATGGCTCAAGGGCTGGGGCCCCTGCACCTGTCACCCGCGAAAACAGCTGTGGAATCCACAGGGTTCTTGTCTTCATGCAAGAAAGAATTCAGGTTTGAGACAGAGAGTGAAGTAATAAGGTTTTATTAGGGATAGGGCATCTGTCAGAACAGAAGGGGCACATAGAGCAAGGTTACATGGGGAGAGTGAGAGTCCATGGTTGAATGGAAAGAATTCACCTGGGCAGGCCAGGCGGGCGGCTCAGCCCAGAGCAGGGAGCTGAGTTTGGACTCCCTAGGTTTTTAAGGGAGTCCTTTACCCCCTACTCTCCTCCAGAACAAGGATGGGGAGCCCTAGTGGAAGAGTTTGTTGGGTGAAAATTAGCAAATTCCTTCCCAGATTTGCTGGCCCTGGCAGAGCAGAGGGGCTTCCCTTAGGGCGTCTGAGAAGGTTTTATGGCCCCATGTCATCAGGTCAGGTAACTCACTTGGTCCTGAGGAGAGAGAGTTCTCCAGGAGCTTTCCCTGGGGGCAGGGCTGGGAGCACCTGGAGGGTTTCAGGGTCTGGGCAGGACGTTGAAGTCCAAGATGCTGGGCTCTCGGGGCTTCCAGGGCAGGTGCTGGTTGCTGCGGGCCCTCTCACAGGCACAGGGGCTGATTCTTAACCCCCTACCTGACACACCCACGTGGGCAGCCCAAAAGAAGCTCCTGGCTCCTGGCTTCAGCCTGGCCCAGCCTCAGTCATTGCAGCCAATTGGGGAGTGAACCAGCGGATGGAAGACTCTCTCTCTCTCTCTCTCTCGCTCTCTCTCTCTCTCCCCTCTCTCTGTAACTCTGACTTTCAAATAAATAAATCTCTTTTAAAAAAACAAAACATTATTTTAAAGAGAGAGAGATCAATCCCCTATGCTTGGGTTCATTCCCCAAATATCCACAGCAGACAGACCAAAGTCAGGAGCCAAGAACTCAATCCTGGTTTTGCTTGTGTTGTGGGTGGCAGGGACCTGTCATCTGTGGCCGCCCAGGGTGGGTATTAGCAGGAAGCTGGAATAGGAAGTGGAGCCGGGACTTGAACCCAGGCATTCTGGTGTGGGCTACGGCATCCCAAGCAGAGTTTTTTTTTTTTTTTCTTTCAAGATTTATTTATTTATTTGAAAGAGTTACACAGAGAGAGAAGGAGAGGCAGAGAGAGAGAGGTCTTCCATCCACTGGTTCACTCCTCAGTTGGCTACAACGGCTGGAGCTGTGCCGATCCAAAGCCAGGAGCCAGGAACCTCCTCCAGGTCTCCCACGTGGGTGCAGGTGCCCAAGGACTTGGCCATCTTCCACTGCCTTCCCAGGCCATAGCAGAGAGCTGGATTGGAAGCAGAGCAGCTGGGACTCAAACCGGCACCCACGTGGGATACCGGCACTGCAGGTGGCAGCTTTACCCGCTATGCCACCGTGCCAGCCCCTAGAGTTTTAACTTCTATGCCAAACACCCACCTCTTAGGTAACTTTTGGGTTTATGGGTCACTTTTTCATACTTAGCTGTGTGGTATGTGAGCCTGCATCTCTTCTCTCAGACCCTGCAAATGTTAAGGGCAGTCCTACAGGTTTCTATATACACATATGAAAAATATTGCTATGTTGTGAGTCTTTTTTTTAACATCCATGGTGTCGTAATCTAGGTGTTATTTTACATCGTGAGCTTATTTAATGATTTCAAAACTTTTCATGCAGTACATAGCACTGTACCTCATTTAAAAACACAACACAACGCATCTTCCTTATCATCGTTGTTTTAGAGTACCGGAATTCTTCCCAGACACCTGCGATAAGAACCAAGCCCCATGCGTGAGCCCAGTGCCAGAGGCCAGCCTGGGACAGAAAGATCCTGGGCTGGTGTGGGCACTCGCCTCACTCTCCCAGGGTCCAAGGTCAAGTTCTAGGGAAGGAAGTTCAGGAGCTCAGAGCTGGGAGGCAACTCCCCTGCGTTTGTAAATTCTCCGTGGATTCGTAATGCATTTTCTGGCCGGTGCATTGTTAGCGAGTGGGGACTGCCTTCCTCTCCCGGTGAGTGAGGTCATGCCGGGATTTGCCGCATGCCTGTCACCGGTGCTCCCGCCCTTCCTCGGCACTCTGTCCCGGGTCAGCCGCTTAGTCACCGGAGCAGGAGACCCCTGCTTAGCCGTTCCCAGGCTGGTTCCGTCCTCGAAACAATAGGAAATGACAAGCTTCGTTTTTTTTCCCTTGAAAGGACTCAGTCCACAGACTCTGTGTGTGCGCGTGCACGCGTGTGCAGGGCAGAGAAGGGGGGGGATTGATCTGTGCCCCCAGTCGGAAGCCAGCAGCTTTCCTCTCTTTGTTCCACAGCTGGGTTAACTCAGGCCCTCCGCCTAAAAGCAGGCAGGCGGCATTGTCACCTCCAGATAAATTCTCAATTGGATTTTCCGTGGGGCCCGTGTGAAGGCGATGCAATTAGGTGGGGAGCCATCTCCCAAGCAAGGACCAGGAACCTTCAGCAACAGGGCTGCGCTACACAGAATTGCCAGGCCCTGACGCCGTGCTAGGAACCGCACCCTACAGCAGCCGTGGGAGTCGGTCACCGGAATAGCTCCCTAAGAGCTTATAACTTTATGCTTTTAATTCCCCGACAGAACTGAGGGGTAACATGGTCATTTCCGGGATACCAGGGTTAAGGACAGAGATCAGCAGCCTCCAGCCAGGAGCCCTCTGAGGGCATTGGGCACAGCAGTGGAGACGCCCTTAGATGCTACCTAGGAAGGCCGCATCCCACACGGGAGTGGCTGGGTCTGGTCCAGCTCCAGCCCCTGCCGTCAGCTCCCGGCTAAGTACACACGCCGGGAAGCAGCAGGCGATGGCTCAAGTAGTTGAGTCCCTGCCACTCCTGTGGAGGCCTGGATTGGGTTCCTAGCTCCCAGTGCTGGCCTGGCCTAGCCCTGATGGTTGTGGGCATTTGGAGATGGGAGCTTTGTCTATCTCTTGCTCTCAAAAATAATTTAAAAAAATCAGGAGCAATTAGTATCCCAAGACAGAAGGTCAAGGATTGAGGCCAGCCTAGCCCAATCTTGGCTGTGAACCCTCAACTGGTTCTGAACGTTGTCTTACCTGTGACATAGCAAGTAAAGCCTCTGCCTGCAGTGCCAGCATCCCATATGGGCGCCGGTTCGAGTCCCAGCTGCTCCTCTTCCGATCCAGCTCTCTGCTGTGGCCTGGGAAAGCAGTGGAAGATGGCCCAAGCCCTTGGGCCCCTGCACCCACATGGGAGACCCGGAAGAAGCTCCTGTCTCCTGGCTTCAGATAGGCTTAGCTTTGGCCGTTGGGGCCATTTAAGGAGTGAACCAGTGGATGGAAGACCTCTCTCTCTCTGCTTCTCCTATGTAACTCTTTCAAATAAATAAATAAATCTTAAAAAAAGAAAAAAAAAAAAAAAAGAAAGAAACAGGCCGACTGCTGGGCTCAGGGAAGGCACGG
Source organism: Oryctolagus cuniculus (assembly GCF_964237555.1). Taxonomy (NCBI): domain Eukaryota; kingdom Metazoa; phylum Chordata; class Mammalia; order Lagomorpha; family Leporidae; genus Oryctolagus; species Oryctolagus cuniculus. The sequence continues at coordinate 12,386,025 of NC_091435.1, forward strand.
CAGGGCCGGAAGGGAAGGCGAGAGAGAGGAGGGCAGGAGGTGTGGGCCTGGTGGGCCTGGGGGGGTGCCCCGGGGAGTGCATATGGTGAGAAGGGTCCGGCTGAGGTTTCCCTGGACTGGTCCTGGGGGTCACGCACTCTTCCCAGGGGGCACGGGGAGCAGAGACAGCAGCATGAGCAGCAGCGACCGGGATGCACAGAGCAGCGATGCTGGCGGCCCAGCTACTGCAGGACCTGTGGCCAGGAGCCAAAGGGAGCTGCGGGCAGTGTGAGGTCTGGGAGCAGGGGTGGGCGTGGGGGTTGGGGAGTGGGGACGCAGCTCCCCGGGCTGTAGTTCTGCAGGGTGTCAGGACCCGCAGAGGGGCAGCTGCAGCACCGGCCCTGGGCCTGTGCGTTGGGACTTCAGGGCTTGGGGTCTGGGGAGATACACGGAGTGCAGCCCCAGGAGGGTGAGCAGAGGCAGGAGGAGGGTAGGACTGGGCTCCCACGTTGCTGTACCTGGGACTTTATTTTTTTTTTCAGACAGGCAGAGTTAGACAGTGAGAGAGAGAGAGAGAGAGAGAGAGAGAGAGAGAGAGAGAGAGAAACGTCTTCCTTCCGTTGGCTCATCCCCCAAATGGCTGCCACGGCCAGCGCGCTGCACCGATCCGAAGCCAGGAGCCAGGTGCTTCTCCTGGTCTCCCATGTGGGTGCAGGGCCCAAGCACTTGGGCCATCCTCCACTGCCCTCCTGGGCCACAGCAGAGAGCTGGACTGGAAGAGGAGCAACCGGGACTAGAACCCAGCACCCACATGGGATGCCGGCACCGCAGGTGGAGGATTAACCAAGTGAGGCACGTTGCAGGCCCCCTGTACCTGGGACTTTGACATCTGATTCCCCTGTTGGTTGGTGAAGCTGGCGAAATATGCCTAACATTGTATTTATTTTATTATTTCAAAGGGAGAGAGAGAAGAGCTCCCAGGCCACGGACCCTCCCCACAGGCCGCTTTAAGTCAGTGTCCTGAGACTCCAGGAGCAACTTACTGAGGGAGAAGCTCCTGTCAAAAGTGGGGAGGGCCGGGTCTTTGCTGGAGAGGACGGTTGCAGGCCAGTCACCCCTGGGAGCAGCCGGGGGTGGGGTGGGGTGCCCAGCCGGGGGCACCAGCATCCTACACTGCCCCATGTGTCGGTCAACAGAGGGCTGTTTGTGGAGTCCCTAGGTGTGCACTGCTTCTCCCTGAAGCTGCAGCAAACGGCATGGCAGCCGTGGGCACCAGCAGCGCCTCTAAGAAGCCTGGGAACCCCAGAAGTGGAGTGCTTTGAAAGTCAGCCCCGGCAGCGAGGGGCGCCGTGTGCACACCCCGCCGTGTGGCTGTGCGCACCCCGCCGTGTGGCCTGGCCTCTTTTCTCAGCACACCAGCCCACCTCCCCCATGCCCAGCTTGGAAACAGCAGGACGGGGCTGCCCAGGGAGACACAAAGGCACCAAGCAGCGGCAGCAGCCCATGTGCGTGCCCCGAGGCCCCCAGGGCCGACTTCCTCCCAGGAGTTTCCTCCCCAGTCACCACGGTCCAGCGGCAATCCCTCATTCAAATCTGCTTCGCTCATCTTCCTCCCGGGCTTTGCGCCCGTCCAAACACAGCCTCAGCAGGGCCCCAGGCCGCGTCCACGGGAAGAGCAGGACACGCTTCTTGTGGGCTCAGCTCTGCAAACAAATAACTTGCTGTGTTTGCACAAGCCAAAGGCTGACCTTGGCCTTGGGCAGGCCTGGCATCCAGATGCCTGGGCAGGGGTCCCAGGAGGGCTGCGTGTGTGTGTGTGTGTGTGTGTGGCCGGGGGACTCAGACCACGGAAAGCTTTGTGACTGAGGTCGCTGTGGGCACCGTCCTTTCTCCACCCGGAGCAGTAAACACCTTTGGCCGCCATGTTGTCTTCAGCCCCACGAAGGCAGCCAGCAGGTGTGCGGTGTTTATGTTCAGGGAGCCAGAGGAGACACCTGCGGGGAACCAGAGATGGAGGCAACAGGAAGGGGGGCCGCTCTGGGAGCTGGAATCAGATCCGGGTGCTCCCGGAAGAGAAAGGACGAGGATTCTCTTGGATTAGAACAAAGCCCTTATGACGACGTTGGACAGTGGAATTCTTGTCGTTCTCTGCTATGATCTAGAACACATACCTAAGGAGAGATCTAAAGCAAGTCATGCCAGCCACTGAAGGCTCCCCGGGTCCTCGAGCTGTGTGTGGAGGACTCGGGTCCCTGACGAAGGCTCGAGGAATTTAAGTCTACCCAAACCACCCACCACCTCGGCATGGCACCCCTCGCTCGCTCGCTCTTGCAAGCTTGCTTGCTTTATTTATTTATTTATTTATTTTTGAAAGAGTTACGGGGGGGGGGGGGAGAGAAAGGTCTTTCATCTGCTGGTTCCCTTCCTAAATGGCCACAATGGCTGGGGCTGGGCCAGACCAAAGCCAGAAGTTTCAACCAGGTCCCTCACATGGGTGCAGGGGCCCAAGCACTTGGGCCATCTTCTGCTGCTTTTCTCAGGCCATCAGCAGGGAGCTGGATCGGAAGTGGAGCAGCCGGGACTGGGATTGGCACCCGTAAGGGATGGCGGCACTGCAGGTGCTGGCTTTACCCGCTATACCACGGCGCTGGCCACAGTGCCACCTCTCTTGGCCTCCCGTCTTCAGGGTAGCTCGCTCTGAAATGAGCAGATGCAGGGTGGAAGGTTGGATGTCCCTCTGGCTCACCTTGGCCTCCCCAGTGGCTCACCTTGGCCTCCCCCACCTGCCACTGAGTGGGAACCACAGGATGTGGCTGCAGTGGGTGCCGTGTGTACAGCTTCACTCGTGATAAAGGACACGAGCGTTCACGGCAGCACCATTCCAAAAAGACACAGCCCAAATGCCCACCAAATGCCCAGCGGCTGAACCGTTTGTGGTCGGCGCATGCCATGGAATGTTAGTAGCACATTGACGAATGGTGTCCCAACACTCTATACCCAGCGTGGATGAAGCCGGAAGACATCGTGGGAGGCACAGACGGGCCTACTGTGTGATCGCCTGTCTGGACTAGGCAGGGAAGGTAAGGCCGTGGAAGGCAGACGTGTGGTTACCAGGCGCTGGAGGGAGGAGGGGTGGCGAGGCGATGACTTAAGGGGCTGGGGTTTTCTCTTGGATGGTGAGAATATTTTGGAACCAGACAGAGGGGCTGGCTGCACGACATTGTGAATAGACCAAATGCCATGGAGTATTCGCTTCAAGAAGCTTAATTTTGGGGCTGGTACTGTGGTGTAGCAGGTAAAGCCTCCTCCTGCAGTGCCAGCATCCCATATGGGCGCCGGTTCAAGTCCCAGCTGCTCCTCTTCCTATCCAGCTCTCTGCTATGGCCTGGGAAAGCAGTAGAAGATGGCCAAGTCCTTGGGTCCCTGCATCCTCATGGCAGACCCGGAAGAAGCTCCTGGCTCCTGGCTTCAGATTGGTTCAGCTCCAGCCATTGCGGCCATTTAGAGAGTGAAACAGCAAATGGAAGCCCCCTCTCTCTCTCTCTCTCTCTGCCTCTTCTTCTCTCTCTGTGTACCTCTTTCAAATAAAAATAAATCTTAAAAAATAAGTTTAATTTTATGTTAAATAAATTCCAATTAATTTTGTAAAAATAAATTACCAGAGACCTCTCCCCAGGGTGGGCAGCTGGGGGTGGTCAATGGCACAGAAGGAGCAAGGCCTTGATCAGGTCTGGGCCCCAGAACTCCTACGGGGAGGGCCTGCACTGCCTGATCACTCAGGCCTGGGTCAACTCCAGATCTTTCCAAACACGCGATCTGGGCCCGGTACTTAACCCGCCAACCTGTGCTTCTTCACCTACGAGTCTTTGCAGGAACCAGGAGAGGAGAAGTGGGATGAGGAAAGCAGAACTTGTCCACAGCAGGCATTTGATAAGAGAGAACCCACAACCATTTTCATAGTCTCAGCTCCACTGGGACAAAGAAAGGAACCCATCTTCTCTTATTCCACTGCACAGCTACAGGCCTCCCGCTCACCTGGGCACCGGGGGGGGGGGGCAGACTTCCCAAAGAACCCATCAGCCCTCCTGAGAGGAACCCTAGTTTCTCTAACTCTTCTTCCTTCACCTCTTTCACCCGCCCCCCACCCCCACCCCAAGCAGGGTAGGACCCAAGGATTGGAAGATTTGGAAGTTGACTCCATTGGGCTCCCGGTTGTGGGACAGTTGTGTGCTTTGGCTGATGGGTTTTACCTCTAGAAGCTCTGTAGTTGTAAACACAAAGCCAGGAGTCGGCAAACTTTTTCTGTCAAGGGCAAGAAAGTATATATTTTGGGGTTTGTGGATCCTACTTTATTTACAAGAACAGGTTACGGCCACATCCAATCTGCTGCCTGTTTTCACACAGCCCTTGCACTAAGAACAGCTTTCACATTCTAAAGTGGCTTGGTTAACAAAGAAGAATATATATATGGTGGCCGGCACTGTGCCATAACAGTCAAGCTGCCGCCTGCAGTGCCAGCATCCCATATGGACGCCGGTTCAAGTCCCAGCTGCTCCACTTCCGATCTAGCTCTCTGATGTGGCTTGGAAAAGCAATGGAAGATGGCCCAAGCCTTTGGGCCTCTGCACCCGTGTGGGAGACCTGGAAGCAGCTCCTGGCTCTTGGCTTTGGATCAGTGCAGCTCTGGCCATTGTGGCCATCTGGGGAGTGAACCAGCAGATGGAAGACCCTCCCCACCCCAAGCCTCTCTGTAACTCTGCCTTTCAAATAAACAAATAATTTTTTTTAAAAAAAAAAGAATATACGGCATGTGAGAATGAAATGAAATTCCAATTTCAATGTCCATGAACATGATCATACTGGCATGCAGGCCTGTGCATTCATTATGTGTCATTTGTGGTTGCCTGGGGACTGCCATGGTGGAGCTAAGTGGTTGCAACAGAGACCATAGGAGCTGCAAGGTGTGAAAAAATTATTCTTACCCCTTTCTCTGAACAAATAATAAACAAATAACATTAGTGATTAAAATCACTCATAGGCTAAACCTCCACCCGCAGTGGCGGCATCCCATATGGGCACAGTATTGTGTCCTGCGTGCTCCTCTTCCCATCCAGCTCCCTGCTCATGTGCCTGGGAAAGCAGTGGAAGATGGCCCAAGTGCATGGGCCTCTGCGCTCACATGAGCGTCCCAGAAGAAGCTCCTGGCTTCAGCCCATTTGGGGCATGAACAGTGGATGGAAGACCTCTCTCTCTGTCTCTCCCTCTGTCTGTAACTCTTCCTCTCAAATAAATAAATAAATAAATACGCCAGCTAATTCGTCTGTGGGTACCAGAGATTTCCTGCTCACACGCTGGGGACAGTGATCCCATGTCGTGAGGTTTCTTGTGAAGATAAAATGACTCAGTGCAGGACAAGGAGCCAGAACAATACCCAGCAGTGTAAGGGCCCCACGCACGTGGGTTCTAACCCCGTGTAGACTTGTTGCTGGGCAGGCACGACTTCAAATAAAGACAGAGAGCAAAGACGTCTCCCCTCCGGTTTATTTGGGAATGCGTTGTAAACAGTGTGCGGTGTCCCTTTGGCGACGCCCTGGCTTCCCAGTGCTGGACGCCACGCCAGCTTCTCCTTCATAGAAGGCACAGTGCACGGACGGACGCGGAGCCAGGGCGGGTCCTCCCCTCCTGTGCGACGTCCCCAGGACTCTCAGTAGAACTGGCCCACGTGTCTCGGGAGCGAGGTGTCCAGACCACTGTTCATCCATATCTCCTGGATGATCTGTTCCCTGCGCTCGATCCTCTCCGCCAGTTCTGCGGCCTCTATGGAGCTGTAGACGGGATAGGAAGTCCTACAGAACGTCGCCAGCTCCCCCGGGAAATCCGAGTCGGAGGAGTGCTCCTCCTCGGGGCCCTCCTCGCTGTCGTCCTCCGCCTTGTCACTGCCCGGCACCAGGTGCTGCCTCCCCAGCCGCAGCTCCCGGAAGTCCTTGGCGCAGGACAGCTGGATGACCAGGGCGCACAGGGTGAGCACCAGGCCGACGCACACGCTGGACACGAACAGCAGGGCGGCTCTCTCGGGGTGCGCTGTGGGAGGGGGGAAGAGAGCACGTCAGAGGCTGGCCCAGTGTCAGCCTTCACCCATCCGACTCCACAAAGGACCAGGCGTCTGTCCCAGGACGGAGAGCGCCAGTCCTGGACCGGGGCTGTGGAACATCCGCTCCTAACCGGTCACAGTCACAAACATTGAACACAGTCAACAGATCCGTGTCTATGGCAAATCAACTAGCCGGGGGACTCAGGATCAGAGTTCAAACCCAGATCTGCCACTCACCAGCCAAGTGCCTTTGGGCAAGGTGTGACCTCTCTGTGCCTCGGTTTCTTTACCTGTAAAATGGGTTTAATAGCACCTTTCTGTGATGGAGCTGTTATGATGAACTGAGTTAACTCCCGTAAACAATCAATAGTGCTAGCCAGCAGAAGTAGGAGACAATGAAGAATTAATCGAAGCATGAAGCAGATACGCGAACTCAAAGACTCATGAAATAGCTGCTAGCACAGCTTCATCCCGTTGTGTTTTTTTTTTTTTTTTTTGGTAGAAACAGCAAATAGAAATCAAGGTTCTGATGTGTTTTTTTCTGCACACAGATGCATTTTCCATATGGTAAAACCAGAAATAAAAATAATGCTAACACACACGTACCACACGGCTGGGTAGTCCTCACATTAACCCCACATAGAACGGACAATTTCACTTTTTTTTTAAGTCTCCATTTTTTTGCTGTGTACCCCTGGGACATCAGCGCCTCTGCTCAGGAAATAATGGCCTGTTAATCAGATCGAGATCTAGATCAGGAGTTGCCATGTTTTCCCAGCGACAGGTCAGACAGCAGATACCAAAGTTTCGCACGCCCTATCTGTAGCAAATATTCAGCTCTGTTGTGTTAGCTCAAAAGCAACCACAGACAACACATCAGCCGCACTGCCCGGCTGTGTCCCAGTGAGCCTTGATCACAGAGCTGGGCCTGGGCGGCTCAGGGGCTGCAGGTGGCTGAGCCCTGCTCTAGATGCTCAAGCTGAGGCCTGGACAGGAAGCCGTTCCCAAGGTCAGTTGACCTCTTTGGGAAGAGCCAGGAGCAGCACCCAGATCTTGTGGGGTACACACGGGCACCTGTGGCCTTTTCTCGGCTGAGCGGCTCCTCGTGCAGGCACGTGGCCTGCCCCTTTGTCCCAGGTGAGCACTGGGGACTGACCTCTTCTTGGTCTCCTCCCCCGAGGTCCAGACCGGAAGACCAGAGCTCACGTGCAGGCAAGGTGTCCAGGTGCTGTCTGATCGCACGGGGGAGGTCTAGCTGCGACATTTTTCTTGCTGACACTTGAGACCTACCCTCCCAGCCTTCTCTGCTCATAGAGAAGCCATCCCTGGAGCCACTGGCCTCAAGCAGGCTGTTCTGTGTTGCCAGCGCCTGTGCCTGACACAGGCGTCCTAATTAAAAACTTACCTGGGTTGGAACAAGGGCAGTAAGCTGTGTCTGCGGTACTAATAACAACAATATGTTTCCTAAGGGCCAAGGAATTTATTTGAGAGGCAGAAAACAAGAGAGAGAGGGAGAGACAAGGACAGAGAGTGAGAGAGCGCATCCATCCCCCTGTACACTCCCCAAATGCCTGCAATGGCCGGGGCTGGGCAGGGGAGAAGCTGAGAGCTAGGGACTCATCCAGGGCTCCTGAATGGGAGGCGGGGATGCAACTATTTGAGCAATCATGGCTGCCTCCCTGGAAGTGCTTTAGCAGGAAGCGGAGTCAGGAGTGGAGCCAGGAATCGAACCTGTGTACTCAGAGATGGCACTTGGGCCTCTGAGCCCGATGCGTGCTGCGGGCCCGTGGCATTTGGACAATGTGATCAAACACAGACAAGCCTCCTTTCTGAGAGGAGGACGAGCTGTGTCCATTTGGGGGCGTGGTGGCAGATGGGATCCAGAGACACTGGAAACGCCGCGGCTCAGGACAGGGGCTCTGCTCCCGGGGTGGGGGTGGCTCTCTCCTCCAGCTGAAGACCAAAGCCTCACTGCTCCACTCTCACGCTCCTTCCTCCCTGCATCGCCTCCTGTCCCCTCCCAGCACAGCCCACACCCCACCCCAAATCCTGTCCTGTCTGCTGGCTTTCAGAGCAGCCACCCGCGGCTCCTTCTTGGAAAACAAACTGGAGCCCCGCGGGCAGCGATGCGGGGGGACTCTCATCCTATCCTTTTCCGGCCACCCCCGGTCGGGGCAGGGCCAGCTGCAGGCAGGGAGGACTCCATCCCGATCAAGCTTCTGAGGAGCGCCCCTGTCACGAACCCCTTCCCTCCTCTCCCAGCGCTGCTGTAGCGGGAGGACCTGGTCCTCCTCCAGCCACACAGAGCAGGGTTCAAGGTCAGGTTCTGCCACAATCCTTGCTGCGCCTTTTAACGTATGCATCTTCAAGGATTTCAGGTGACTGGAGCTGATTTAGTCATAGTCTGTAGGGCAGGCACATTCATTAGCCAACACGTGTCCCTCCGTCCTGCCTGCTTCTTACCCTTTAAACCCTGTGCTGTGAATAAGCTCCCCAGGAGGGCGCGGTGACCTCGACCACAACCTGAGCTCCCCTCCCTTGCCATTCTGGGTGGCAACCAGTGAATTCCACGCCTTGCCCGCCTGCCTCGCGACTCACACATTTATGGCCTCTATTGCGTATTCCTATAAGTATGTTTCAAGGGCGGAGCGTTAAATACGGGGTCGGGGATTTGGTTTTGTTTTCAATACCGCACGACTGTGCAGCCATCCTCCATCCTGACGGCACCTGGGTTGCCACCAGGGCTCTACTGCCGGGGACACGTAGCCACGGGCGTGCCTGTCCCTGTCCCTGTCCCTGGGGCATGCGGGTACCGCCCTGGAAGGCAGTTGGCGGGGTTTAGGGTCTGCCAGTCCCATTTCAGCAAACCCTGCTGGAGCGGTGTCCAAAGCTTGGACTTCGATGTCTGGGCAACCCCGTGACTCTCCACGGCCTCCCAGCACCTGGACTCGGTCATTTTTCCAAGCCCACGGGTACTGGACTGTAGCTGATGGTCGCCTTGATTGGCATTTTCCTGGTCACGCCCTCATGCGGTATTTCTTCCCACGCCGATTACTTCCTCTTCTCCAGACAAGGGGCTGCGTCATTTCCGGTTTCCTTCCCTGGGGTGCCTAGTGCTTCCGCTCTCACGGCCGGGCAGTGTGCGTAGGCCTGCGTGCTCTTGGTCATCATCCTGCGACGGCGCCCGTGTCGTGGAGGGCAGCTCGCACTCCCACTTCCGGTGCGGTGCCCTTTGACCTAGCGAATCGTCTGGAAAGCAGGGCGGACTCTGCGGCTTCCCAGCGTCCTCTCCTGCCTCTCTCACGCACAGCCGCGGTGACCCTTCTGAAAAACACTCGGCAAATCGCGTCGCTGCCCAACTCGAGGGCTCCGCATGGCGTCCCTCCTCTCCTAAGACAAGGATCAGGTCCTGACCAAACTCCCCAAGTTCAGCTCCCAACAATCTCCGCTCGCAGGGCCCTCCCCTCCCCCCACGCGGGGGTCGCCCTCGCACTGTGGCACCATTGCACGTCGCGCGTGCTCCTCCCGCAGCCTGGGGGTCTGCCCTGCACACAGCCGAGGCCAGGCCCCCGTGTCATCGATCCTCAGGACGTCTCGAGGGCTCCTCCCCTCGTCACCACCTCCCTGTGCAGGCTCACCCTTCTCCGACTTGTTCTGTCAAGTCCCTAGCGCCCAGCGTCTGGGGCGTGGCGGCTGTTACCCATGGCTGAGGGCACGAAGAGAGGACCGTGCACCTAGCACTAAGCCGGGGGCCCTGTAGATGGGTTGCCTTTCTTCCCTCTCTCCCTCTTCTCCAGGGAAGTGGAGGTCTGGCTTCTGCCAGGACAACCTCCAGGTCCCCTTGGTTCAGGTTCGCCTCCTGCCGGTGTCACTTCCTGGGTCACATCCACTGAGAGCCAGTGAGCAAAGAAGGAGGACATGGCAAGCCCATGGAATGAGGGTTCATCCGGGTGGGCTGGTTTGAAGTCACAGCATCTCCGAATGGGAGTCAGGTGCAACCTTAGAGATGAGCTGGCCCAACCCTTCCTGTGGTGGGCAAGCCATGCTGGCTGGGGCCCAAGCTGGGCAGGCCGGGGCTCGCTCCCCAGCCCTTGGCGATACACTGGGGCACTGCATCTGCTGTCTAGGAGCAGTTGGATAACAGTAGGGTTTCTGTGACTCCTTTTCTATTATAAGTTCTAGAAAAATAAAGCTATTCTTCATGCGGTTGAACATACACGTGGGTTATTGCTGGTGACGTTCTCAGTTTAGCCTTGGTTCATCAAAGGTTGAAGCAAATGCTTTTCACTTTCTCGTCGACGGTTATGCCCTGGGAAGCCTCAGAACGGTGGCCAGTGCCTCTAAGGCCCCTCTCCAGCTAGGGGTCCCCCAGGAGAAAGCACGGGGGTGTCCTGGGCCTGGTCTGACAGCCTTGAGGCTGTGACAGTGACTTCCTGTCGTGGAGCCCGTGGGAACTCATCAGGACCACCGCGGCGGTGACAAGGCTGTGCTGATTTCCAGCTGTGCTGCCTGGGGGACTGCAACTCTCCCACGTGGGAGGTGCTCTTCTGTTTCCAGTGGGCCTTTTACAGGAAGCAGGGACGCCTCCCCAGCCCAGGAGATGCTACAGCCTGGCCCCTCTGCCTCTACTTCCTCACCTGGGACCCCAGTACCCCAGGCACCCCCAAAGTCCACACCAAGGCTTGCCAAAGGGCTGGAGACACACACTTGCCATACATTTGCCCAAGGAGTGAGGGCAGCGACAGAAGTATCCGTTCACCAAAGGGGTCTGAGTGTGCAGATGAGGTCAATGCACACAGTCAGTGGTCAAGAAAACATGGGAGGCCGCGTTTCGAGGTGGGACTCGAAGGGTTGAGGCCCACAAGGTCACTGGGTCTTGGGTGTAGAGGCCCAGGGATTTAGGCCATCCTCCAGTGCCCTCCCAGGTGCATTAGCGGGGACCTGGATTGGAATGGAGCAGCCGGGACTTGAACCAGCGTCCACATGGGATGCTGGTGCTGCAGCAGGGCTTTAGCCCACCAAGCCACAGCACTGGCCCCATCAGCTGCTCCACTTCCAACCAGATCTCTGCTCATGTGCCTGGGAAAGAACAAGATGGCCCAAGGGCTTGGGCCCCTGCAGCCAGCCATGTGGGAGACCCGGATGAAGCTCTTGGCTTGGCCCGATCCATTTGGGGAGTGAACCAGCAGATAGAAGACCTCTCTCTGTCTCTTTCTCTCCCTCTCTCTCTAATTCTGCCTTTCAAATAAATTGAATAAATTTTAAATTAGTAAATAAGTAGATAAATATCCAAATGGCCTTTGGCAGAAAAAAAGTTCCCCTGCCCTGGAACAGGTGCCCCTCGGCACCCTGCCAGGGCACAAGGCTTCGTGCAGCTGCCTTCTAGAACCTTCTGGAGCGAATTCACAGCGTGGTCTGTTTCACTGATGTAAGAGTGAATTCAAACACCCCTCAGGGGTCCCACTGTTGGGCAAACAGCCTCACACATCGTTCAGGTGGTCACAGGAGAAACGGTTCCCTAGGGTCATTCCGAGGTCCCTCCCACCAACCTCTGTTTCAGTGTCACAGGACGGACCCTCCGCAGCAGTTTCGCATCTACTTGTCCTCACGTGTATCTGATTGCGTAAAGCACACAGCCAGACCTGGGGAAGTGTCCAGTGGATTCTCAGGTTAGCAACCATTTAGCTGGTTTGGCTGGTCCCTGCCCTCCTCACACCCCTGACTCCCAGATGCACCTGTCAGTGGCCTCCTACTTGGGTCCCTCCCCAGGGACACAAGTCCAGCTCATGGGTCACACCCTGCAGTGGCACCAGTGGTGCATCTGCGAGTTGGCCAGGCACCTCTTGCCAGCAACAAGGATGGCATGTGGCTCCCACACTTGTGGTTGGCTCGCCATCTGCTTACGCTGACATGGCTCGGCCTGATATCCACACTGGCCACTGGCCAACCACTGTGAGCTTTCCACGTCCAGAGAGCGACACAGTCACACCTGGGAAGTTCACAGCCAGGCCAGGGGCGGGTGCTCCACCAGCACTCTGGTGATTTCAGTTGTGAGCTTCTTGGGGTGAGATTTTTTTTTAGCCACTGTCTTGGACCCTGTTCTAAGGTTTGGCCATGGTTTGTTGAGATAGATGTGCCTTGTCCCTCAATGAAACCAAAGAACAGACCAGCACGACCCTTAAAAAAACAAACATCTTAAAAAACCAGCAATTCTCTACGAAGAGCAAATAGTGGGTGATAAGAAAGCCTGTGTAATACAGATCAGGATCCACCACTCGGTCACTCACTAAATACTCACCACGCAGCTACCCCACATCAGCACCCAGCACAGGCCGGCGCGGTGACAACAGATAAGACGAAACACCTGTCCTCCTCCCCTCACCCTGGAGCCCTGAGCAGAGCTCCCTGGCCACACCCAGAACAACGCAAAAGAAGAGCAAAACAGAGCTGGTTTTTTGAAAAAATAAAAAAATTCATACACCATTGACCCAACTAACAAAAAAAAAAAAAAAAAAAAAAAGGAGAGAGAGAGAGAGAGGGAGGGAGGGAGGGAGGGAGGGAGAAGACCCAAATCAATAAAATGAGAGATGAAAAAGAAAAGGTAACAACAGATAACACAGAAATAAAAAGAATCATCAGGAATTACTACAAAGAGCTGTACGCCAACAAATTGGGAAACCCAGATCCCTGGACACATACAGCTTACTCAAATCAGTACCCTAATGTTTTCCTGTTTAGGACTCTTATGTAAATTTCATCATGTTATTTGGTTTTCCTCTTTGCACAGTTTCAATTTTTGATAACTATTGTAATGATTGCCGGTCTTTCCTGTGTCTTTGGCTATTTTAATAAATATAGCCTATTACAGTTAAAAAATACAAAAACGTCTGTCCTAGGGAACTTAATGTCTCATTGGAGGGACGGGACAGACGCTAAGACAACGAGTCTCCCGTAGGGTCCCTGGGGGTGATGAACATGGGGAAGGATGGAGGGGTGAGGGCAGCTGAGTTAGACACCTCGAGGGCAGGAGGTTCCCGGCCCTCGGAGTTCTCAGGGGCACAAGTTCTTGTTCAGAGGCCAGAGCAGGGCTCCGTGTGGGGCTTCGTCCTGCCACTGTCCGTGGTGTCCACAGGCAAACGGCTCAGCCCGTGCGCCCCTCGGCTTGTGGAAGTGCAGAGTGGGAGTCCGAGTCTCTCTCAGGGCTGTCCCTGTGGCCTGAGTGGGGTTCGCCTCTCTGGCTCACGCATGGGAGCACTGGTCACCAGTGTGGCTGCACCTGGAGCCAGGCCTCTCAGGAGCTAATGAAGGGTAAAGGCGGTCGCGGCTGGAGTCTTAGTCTCCAGAGGACTGCTGGTTTTACACGAAGAGGTCTCTCTCTCTCTCTCTCTCTCTCTCTCTGTCTCTGCCTCTCTCTGCCACGTGAGTCCACGAAGAGAAGGAGCCGTCCGCAAGATGGGAAGACAGTCCTCATCGGAACCCACATCAGCCGGCGCCTTGAGGACAGACTTCCTGCCTGCAGAGCTTCGAGCAGACAAACACCTGTCTGCAGCCTCCGGGCAGTCGGAGTCAGCTGTTCGGGGAACCCGCAGAGCACCTGCACTAAAGCCCACGGCCCGGCCACCGCTCAGCGAGTAACACTGTTGTTGCTCCTCTTCCTTCCTTATTCTCTCTTTGAAAAATTTTCGTGATGCCTTTTCTCCAAGAGACCCTTTGGGGATTTTGAAAATGGGAGGATATACCAGGAGACACCTGACAACAAAAATCCTCACCTTTGGTCCCCCTGGCAATGATCAGGAATAGCGAGACACACAAGTCGGGGGATGGGGAGGAAAGTGCAGATTCGCAGAGCAAACCCTGGCCAGGTGACAAACCCCGGGAGGAAGATGGGCGTGGGAAGGCAATGGGACTGCAGGAGTGGTGAGACTGAACACTCCCACACTAAGACCTGAGGGGTCTTCACATTGTTCATGGAAAATGCATATTATGGGTTCCCCCACTGTGGCGCAGCGGGTTAACGCCCTGGCCTAAAGCGCCGGCATCCCATATGGGTGCTGGTTCTAGTCCCGCTGCTCCTCTTCCAATCCAGCTCTCTGCTATGGCCTAGGAGAGCAGTGGAAGATGGCCCAAGTCCTTGGGCCCCTGCACCCACGTGGGAGACCCAGAAGAGGCTCCTGGCTCCTGGCTTCGGATTGGCGCAGCTCCAGCCATTGCAGCCAATTGGGGAGTGAACCAGTGGATGGAAGACCTCTCTCTCTCTGCCTCTCCTCTCTCTGTGTAACTCTTTCAAATAAATAAATAAATCTTAAAAAAGAGAAAGAAAATGCATATTGTAAAAATAGCCTCTGCCTACAGCATCCCATATGGGCACCAGTTCGAGTCCTGGCTGCTTCACTTCCGATCCAGCACCTGCTCATGGCCTGGGAGAGCAAGGGAAGATGGCCTGAGTGCTTGGGCCCCTGCCACCCATGAGGGAGACCAGGAAGAAGCTCCTAACTCCTGGCTTCAGCCTGGCCCAGCCCTGGCCATTGCAGCCATCTGAGAAGTGAACCGGAGCTGGAAGATATCTCTCTCTCTCTGTCTCTCTCTCCTTCTGTCTCTGTATCTCTGCCTTTCAAATAAAATAAAAAATATTAAAAACAAAGAGATTTGCAGAGCAGATGGTGAGGAAAGGCTATCCACACTTTCGCAGCTTGCTCTGTCCTGTGGGCCCCCCTGAGTCGGGAGGGCGGTGCCTTGCTGGTCCTTGCAAGCAAGATGAACAAGGAGACCTTGGCAACCACAGGAACCATGGGAACCGGCACTCATCTGTCAGAAAGGGGCTCTGTCTTCGTGGGGCACCACCTGTTTTGTTGACTGAGCACTCTTGGCTCTTTTTTTCTTTCCAGCACAGGTGGAATTCGATCGTCCAATTCCCTTTCCACATTTTAGACTGGGAAACGCTCCCCGTAGGCTCCCACTTTCCAGAGGGAAAGATATCCGTGGAGCCCAAGTCTTAGATCACGTGCCTTCATCTGTGGATATGGTTTCTCTTGTTTGGTTGCCTGGTTACCACCGAACCTGAGCCTGGGCACTGGACTCAGAAGTCTGTGTTGCCGCGTCAAACTCAAAGTCACTGTTCTGGGGCGGACACTGTGCTGCCGTCATCCCACAGAGGCACTGGCCCAAGTCCCAGCTGCTCCACTGCAGATCTGGCTCCCTGCTAATGCTCCCGAGAAAGCAGCAGAAGATGGCCCAAGTGCCTGGGCCCCTGCCACCCACACGGAAGACCTACAAGGAATTCCAGGCTCCTGGCTTTGGCCTGGCCCAGCCCTGGCCTTTGCGGTCATTTGAGGAGTGAACCAGAGTAGTTGAAGATCTCTCTGTCTCCACCCCCCCAACTCTGCCTTTCAAATAAGTGCAGGGGCTGGCGCTGTGGTCCACTAGGTTAATGCTCCGCCTGCAGCACTGGCATCCCATATGGGCCAGTTCGAATCCTGGCTGCTCCTCTTCCAGTCCAGCTCTCTGCTCTGGCCTGGGAAGGCAGTGGAGGATGACCCAAGTGCTTGGGCCCTGCACCCGCATGGGACACCTGGAGAAAGCTCCTGGCTCCTGGCTTCGGATCAGCGCAGCTTTGGCCATTGCGGCCAACAGGGGAGTGAACCAATGGAAGGAAGGCCTCTCCTTCTGTCTCTCTCTCACTGTCTGTAACCCTGCCTGTAAAATAAATAAAATCTTTAAAAAAATAAGTGCAATAATTTTTGTTTTTAAACAGTCGTTTTCCCATCATTATCTGAACGTCGTAATGGAGCAGCACACTGGTTAAGGAGACTCTAAGAAATCCATCGGCATTCAGGGATTCGGACCCTTCACCTACCCCGGATGTAAGCAAACGCTGCCAGAGAGTTGCTGACAATCACGCCATCCTTCCGCAGAATCTTCGACTCACTGGGGTCAAAGGTGACACCTGTCGCGTCAGAAACGCAAGACCAGTCAATCACAGCTCCTCACAGCTCGCCTGTCCTAAGCACCCCTGCGGCCCCTACCCCAGCCCTGCTGGAATCATGACAACTCACTGAAAGGGATCATGGGAGATGAATCTAGCGAGAGCGCGTGGGAGGCGGCCCTTGAAAGTATTAGATGCAAAGGGGGCTGGAGATGCTTAGAAAGTGCAGCGGGGACAGATGTGCGTCCCATCCTCACCGTGCCTCCCGGAGGCTTCACACCTAAGGTCCTGGTTCCCACCCCGAGCTGCCGTCAGCTCCGCGGACCAAGGACCAGACGCACCTGGGTGATGCAGGGAGCTGGCTGCGGGGGGCTACTTTTTGGGAGGTGACCGCAACGTGCGGGGAAGATCTGCTTCTAGAAGCTGTGCTTGCATGGAGCCGCGTGAGCTGGCCACGGGCAGCACAGGGCTCGCAGGCCCTCACTAGGGACCAGGCTCTTCCCGGGATTGGGTGGGGCCTCGTGAGAAAGGGAAGTGGGACGGAGAGAGGCGGAGCCACGGGGAAAGCCCGCGGTGGCCGAGAGGGTAGAGGAACGTCAACAGCAGCTGCCTCCAAGCTTTGGGCACGGGTGGTTTCTCACAGGCGGCTGGCTGTTGTGTGTTTCCTATTAAGGAAGTCAACATCCAGGCAAAGCAGATATCACCTTCTCTGTGGCTGGGTTCTACCTCCTCGGACTCAACCGAGGGGCGGAACTATCATTTTTTCAGATGTGTGTGCACCGATCATGGGCAGACTTGTTTCCTTGCCGTAATTCCCTAAGCGATTTGGTATGACAGCTGTTCCCGGGGCATGTGCCTTGTGCAAGGTTCTGTGACTCATTCGAGATGAGTCAAAGCACACAGGAAGGTGTGCGTGGATCATACGCGGATGCTACACCATGTGATGGAAGGGACTTGAGCACCCAAGGATTTGGGCATGGGGGGAGGGGCCCTGATGCCACTTCCCCTCCCCCCCAATGGATGTCTGTCTTTCACTTTTATGCTTAGAGGGGGCAGTCCTAACAAGCAGAATAGAAGTCACAGAAGACAAAATTCCTGCCACCAAAGCTTGACACGTCATGTGCTGCACTGGGCCTCTGAGGCTTCTGCCAGGAACCCCAGTGGTCTGAATGGTCTCCTGGCTTTGGTCAGAAAGCAAAATGCTGTAAGGAAGTGAGAACCAGGGGGCTGGCGCCGCGGCTCACTAGGCTAATCCTCTGCCTGTGGTGCCGGCACACCGGGTTCTAGTCCCGGTCGGGGCGCCGGATTCTGATCCGGTTGCTCCTCTTCCAGGCCAGCTCTCTGCTGTGGCCAGGGAGTGCAGTGGAGGATGGCCCAAGTACTTGGGCCCTGCACCCCATGGGAGACCAGGAGAAGCACCTGGCTCCTGGTTTCGGATCAGCGCGGTGCGCTGGCCGCAGCAGCCATTGGAGGGTGAACCAACGGTAAAGGAAGACCTTTTTCTCTCTTTCTCTCTCTCACTGTCCACTCTGCTTGTCAAAAATAAATAAATAAATAAATAAATAAATAAAAATAAGAACCAGGGATGGAGACGGCCCGTGCGTGGGCGCAGCGGGTCCACCCCGGGGCCCGGCGGAATCATCTTTCCAATGAGTTCGTCCTGTGATCCCGGAGCCCCAGACTTCCTTCTGATCGGAGCTGTTGTGCAAAACGACTTTTCTTTTGGGAAGTGCAAAAGAGACTGCAGGGAAACCAAATGATGGTCGCCAATGGCAACTACCAGCTGCAGCACAGCCATGACCAGAAGGAGCAGCTCAGAGCCCCCTCCCGACATCCCCTGCCCCTCTAACCAATGCCCGGCTGTGGTCCTGGGCAGGAGGGATTGGGGGCGGGGTTTACCTTTCCCCAAAGAGAATGCTGGGAGTAAGGCATGGACATTACCGTGCGCACCATCTTCCTGCTCCAGAGAGGGTCTGAGGTTGACGACGGCTGGGTCGATCGCTGAGAGTATGCTCTTGGGAACTGAAACCAGAGAACGATTTTAAACACTTGGTCTATTTTTAGAACATATACACATTTTATATTTGCTGAGTGTGATGTAGAGAGGGCTTAAAAATCCCTTTTTGAAACTGTTATAGGGGCCGGCACTGTGGCATAGTAAGTAAAGCTGTCACCTGCAGTGCCAGCCTCCCATATGGGTGCCGGTTCGAGTCCCGGCTGCTCCACTTCTGATCCAGCTCTCTGCTATGGCCTGGGAAAGCAGTAGAAGATGGCCCAAGTCCCTGGGCCCCTGCGCCTGTGTGGGAGACCCGGAAGAAGCTCCTGGCTCCTGGCTTCGGATCGGCGCAGCTCTGGCCATTGTGGCCAACTGGGGAGTGAACCATTGGATGGAACACCTCTCTCTCTCTCTGCCTCTTCTTCTCTCTCTGTGTAACTCTGACTTTCAAACAAATAAATGAATCTTAAAAAAAAAAAGAGAAATTGTTATATTATCACTCACTCTTCCTGTTAGATATACACGCATATAACCACTGCACGTGATCATATGCAATCATCCAGTATTCCAGAAGACTCCTAGGCTCATTTTTCCTAGAGATATAGAAGAAATAGACAAGATACGGTCCATGGGACCAATGGAATGCCCCTCAGTAACAGAAAGACTCAGAGCCCATCTACACTGCAGCGATGAACCTCAGAACCGCTGTAGGTGCCAAAAGAAGCCACACCCACAAAAGCCATGCCCACAAAACCCTCCACTGTCCTCGTCATTCTGTTCCCAGGAAATAGCCGGAAAAGGTAAATCCAGGGACGGGAAGTAGATGACTGCGTCCCAGGAGCAGGGCTGGAAGGGGAAGGGATCGCAACTAGCACAAGGAAACTTCTGGGGACTGTCGAAATGCTTTAAAATCAGGGCACGGCGCTGGTTACATTAACTCTTTTTTTTTTTTTAAGATTTATTTATTTATTTGAAACGCAGACTTACAGAGAAGCACAAACAGAGAGAGAGAGAGAGATCTTCCATCCGCTGGTTCACTCCCCAGTTGGCCACAACAGCCAGAGCTGCGCCGATCCAAAGCCAGGAGCCAAGAGCTTTTTCCGGGTCTCCCACACAGGTGCAGGGGCCCAAGCACTTGGGCCATCGTCTACTGCTTTCCAGGCCAACTCTCAGGCAGAGAGTTGGATTGGAAGAGGAGCAGCTGGAACTCGAACCGGTGCCCATATGGAATGCTGGCGCTTCAGGCCAGGGCGTTAAGCCACTGTGCCACAGCGCCGGCCCCAGTGGTTGCATAACTCTTACGTGTACTGAAAACCCCTGAACTGCACTCACTGAAAGTGGGTGAATGTCAAGGTGAATATCTAACCTGTAACTGGGAACACGAGCTCCCTCGGGACAGAGTAGAGTAAAATGACCACAGCCAGCTCCTGCTCAGCTCTCCCAGCCCCAGCTCTGGGTCTCCTTGCTCCCGGAATACAGCCAAAGAACATTCTCAGATCTCCGCTAGAGTGACTGGCTGGATGTGAGAGACATGGGGAGGCGGGGACAGCACGGCCTCAGGTGTCGGCATCGGGACAGGTGACAGTAGCAGCTGCAACACGGAACAAAGCGAGAGATCCAAGGCGAGGGCCCCGCTGGCTGCCTGGCTGCGCGGCCCGCAGAAGGGAGAGGAAATCAGATATCCCCGCGGCAGAAGGCTGCTGGTTTCTGTTTGTTCTTTAGCCCAGCTGACATCTGGGAGAAAAGGCAACAGGAAACAGAAGCAAAGCCAAGGCAAACCATGCGCGCCCCACTGCACTGCTTCATAAGAAAAGACCGGGTGGTTCATGGCCAGCTGCAGAAAAACCTCGCTGCCTTGCTCAGAGTGCCTGACTCAGTTCTTCTGAGGATGTCCCAGGAGTTGTGACATTTCCACGGACAGGAGGCCCTGGCGCTTTTGTGCCAGGAAGGGTCACTTTCCTGGGCTCACAGCAAGGAGGCACAGGTGGCTGAAGCTGTCCAGGGTCTCCAAGGAGGAGCCCTGGCTGGCCCAGGGGCACGCCACGTCTCCTGGGACCATGACAGCACCCAGGGAGCTTGGCTGTGCTGTACAAGAGGCCTGCTTTTCCCTTTCCTTTTTTTTTTTTTTTTTTTAAGATCTATTTATTTATTTGAAAGTCAATGTTACAGAGCGGGGAGGGGTGAGGGAGGCAGAGAGAGGTCTTCCATCTGCTGGTCCACTCCACAGATGGCCTCAAGGGCCGGGGCTGAGCCAGGCTGAAGCCAGGAGCCAGGACCTTCCTCTGAGTCTCCCACGTGGGTGCAGGGACCCAAGCACTTGGGCCATCTTCTGCTGTTTTCCCAGGCACGTTAGCAGGGAGCTGGATCAGAGCTGGAGCAGTCAGGGACATAACTGGCGCCCATATGGGATGCTGGCGTCACAGGCGGCAACTTGGGCTGCTACGCCCCTGCAAGATGGCTTCTGATTTAGTGACCTCTTGGTCATCTCTGGGCCCTGAGGACGGCGCTGACTGCTAGGCGGCTGGAAGTCTGGAACTTGTCGCTCCTCCTCTTCCTCCCGTCTGTCTCTGGGCGCCTTCTTAAAATATGGCGGGAGGTGCGTCTCGGCTGCCTGCAGAGGCCGGAAGCTGTGTGCAGTTGGAGAGAGAATCGGAATTGCACAGCGGAGCTGCCAAGCGCAGTGCTGGGTGAGCTTGGCGGAGTAGTCAGGCGCTCAAAACACGGAACTGCCTGTGTAGGACACGGGCCACGGCAGGAAACCTGCTCATGGCTTGGCCAGTGGGGACACTCTGAGGACTTTTTATTTATTCATTTTTACAATTTTTAAAGAAGGATTTATATTTATTTATTTATTTGACAGGCAGAGTAAGAGAAAGAGGGACAATCAGAGCTACCCACTGATTCCTTCTCCAAATGGCCACAACGGCCAGGCCAAAGACAGGAACCTGGAACTCCATCCAGGTCTCCCCTGTGTGTGGCAGTGGCCTAAGCACTTGGGCCATCTTCTGCTGCTTTCCCAGGCTCATTAGCAAGGAGCTGGATCAGAAGTGGAGCAGCTGGGGACATAACTGGCGCCCATATGGGATGTCGTGTAGCAGCCGGTGACTTAACCCACAAGGCCACCACGCTAGACCTCTTTGAGGACTTTTTTTTTTTTTTTTTTTTTGACAGGCAGAGTTAGACAGTGAGAGAGAGACAGAGAGGAGAAAGGTCTTCCTTCTGTTGGTTCACCCCTCAAATGGCTGCTATGGCCGGCGTGCTACGCCGATCCGAAGCCAGGAGCCAGGTACTTCCTCCTAGTCTCCCATGCAGGTGCAGGACCCAAGCACTTGGGCCATCCTCCACTGCCTTCCGGGGCCACAGCAGAGAGCTGGACTGGAAGAGGAGCAACCGGGACAGAATCTGGCGCCCCGACCGGGACTAGAACCTGGTGTGCGGGCGCCACAGGCGGAGGATTAGCCTAGTGAGCCGCGGCGCCGGCCTCTTTGAGGACTTGTTAAATATCAAGTGTCAACAATCCCGTCAGATCCTTGCTCCAAGTTGCAAACTGGCTCCGCATGGGGATGGGGTGGAGAACCTGGATGGGGTTTGTCATCGTCTCTAAACGCCCCTCTCCACCGTGGAGACATTTGTGAAAACGCTAGCAAATCACTCTTCAGAGAGTTGCTAATACACAGATCTGGAACCCAGGATATCTTGGGTGCAGTGGTTAAAACACCACTTGGGACGCCTGCATCCCACGTTGGCGTGCCTGGGTTCGAGTCCCAGGTCTATATTCTATTCCAGCTTCCTGCTATCACACGGACACCCCGAGGTAGCCGTGATGGTGCAGGGAGCGGGGTCCCCGTCACTCACGTGGGAGACCTGGACTGAGCCCTTGGCTCGCAACAGAGGCTGTTGCAGGCATGCGAGGGGTGGGTGAACCCGCAGACGGGAGCCCACTCCGTCTGTCTCTCCGACTTGCAGCACCTTACATAGACCTCCTCACGGCCCAGTGACAAGGAGGCTCGTTCCCTCACTTGCAGGTGGGAGAGTGGGGGCTCCAGGATGCACTGCTTACGAGGTTCCCCCTCCTGGCGTGGCTCGTGCCCCAGCCCAGCCCTGGCCCTGGCCCTGGCCCTGGTGCTGCACTGCGTGGGGCGGTCAGTCCCTGGGAATGGAACAGAGAGGATTTCAAAGGATCCTAAAGATGACCAAGCGACTCCCGCGCAGGCAGTGCCGCTGAGTCCGTCTGAAAGCAGAGGTGATTACAAGACCTTAGCGGCTTACTAAATGTGGGCGCAGCCCTCACCTTTCTTTATTGGCCTAACGCACCTCCCGTGTCAAGCCTGAGTCAGGGCAGACTTTAAGAAGCACACTGCCGCAGGCCAGTCTGTGTCCAAACCCTTCCTCACTACAGTAGGGACGGAGGCCATCTCTGCTCTCGGTGTCCCCTCCCCTGCAGGTGCCCAACGCCAGTGCCTGCCCCGCCCACCCCACCTGCTCCTGACCACGGGAGGAGGAGGGGTGTACACCCCAGAAACTGTCAGCACAGGGACACTGCCCAGGCCTCTGGGCTACAGATACAAGGAGGGGCCTTCCCTCCACGGGGCGGTGGGGGAGAGGAAGCTGGCCCGGGGCAGAGGAAAGCCTCAAATCCAAAATTTCTAAGCAGCTTAGCTCATTGTAAGGTTTGGAAGGAAAAGTAGAGAGAGCGGGGTCCTCACTCTGCATCACATTCTAGATGAAGACCAGCGTGGTTCGTATTCACACCCCGTGCATGGCCACGCGCCCCACGCTCTGCCATCAGTCAGGCGTACAGGCTGGGGCAAGCGCCTGCATCCCACATGGAATGCCTGGGTTCGAGCCCCAGCTCTGCTCCCATTCCAGCTTCCTGCTCGTGTGCACCCCGGGAGGCAGCAGGTGATGCTGGCTCAAGTGCCTGGGTCCCTGCCACCCATGTAGGAGACCCAGATCCAATGCTCAGCTCCGGGCTTCAGCCTTGCCCGGCCCTGGCTGTTGAAGGGAAGAGAACCAGCCAATGGAAGAGCTCTTTCTCTTTTAAATAAAATGAAAAGAACAAGAAATAAAAATTTGGAAAAAAACTGGAAATGCTAAAGGCCCCACAACCCAAATCATTCCTTCCAGCCAGAAACCCTGAGCCAGCCCTCGGCCGGCCCTGCGGGAGAACTGCTCAGAGTCAGGAGCAGCGGGCCCTGTGGGACAGGGTGGAGACGCCTTCCTGAAGTGCAGATGGCTTGTGTCCATTGTGAAAACCCATCACGGGCTGCCCTCGGCCCTCTGGCACCTGCCAAGCCTTAGCTGCCCTCTTCCAAGCTCCCTGCTGCTCGGGGGCTCAGCTCCCAACCTTTGTGCTCTGTCTGCCCCGTCCTCCCCACGTCCACTTCACCGACGCCCGCACGGCCGTCAAGTCTCACGCGTCTCCCGTGCCATGGTGAGGCCCCCTTCACGGCCCCGTAACACAGGACTCCATCCAACCACAGTCTCCCCAGCCCCCACCCACCGCCACGGCTGGCTTGGTGCTTGTGCCCAATTAACATGAATGCCACGAATGACGGCAACGGCACTGCCCGCCCCTTTGTGGCCCAAGAACAGTGGCCCACAGAGCAGTGGTTCGTGGCCAGTGAGCACCAGCACCACCCTTGCATGCAAATACTTGCTCCCCACACCCCCTACCCGCCCCCCGCCTCACCAGCTTGGCCCACCCAGGTAATTTCAGAGACAGGTGACCTGGGTCTCCTCGCAGGGTCTGCCTGATGAGGTCCAGCTCGTCCCACCCCCGGGGCCAGACGCCAGCTGGAGTGGCAGAGCAAGGCTGCCAGGGAGAACGGCAAAGCCGGGAGGGAGCGGTGCTGGAGCACGCGTGGGCCTTTGCATTCAAGGACGCCCGGCCTCAGCTGGAGGGACCCCCCCGGGCCTCTCCCGGCAGTCACCACATCCCACAGTCTCTGGCCAGGGCTGACGGAAGGAGCACACCACCTAACCCCAGCCCAGCCAGGGAACTGGGCCCCTGCTAAGAACTTGGAATTAGCCTGGCGAGAGTGCACGTCTTCACGGCTCAGGGCTGTTAGGATGCCCTGGCCCACACAGCTCAGGCTGGAGGAAGGCTGCCTGTAGTTGGGGGCAAGAGAGAGAGGGAGAGGGAGAGGGGGAGGGGAGGAGGGGGAGGGGAGGAGGGGGAGGGGGAGGGAGAAGCAGAGTCAAGAGATGGTGGCCATGGCCTTGAGGACGTGTGTGTCCACTCCAGCATGAGGGCCTGCTCTCCTCCTCTGCCTTCTGAAGATGGCCTTCTAGCCATGATGCTGCCCATTGCCCTTGGCTTGAACCAGCTCAGATCAGGCCCTTCACTCACATCCACAGAGTCCTCAGAAAGACAGGTTCACTTAGAAATTCATTATCACTAATGGTGCACCAAACGTGGAGGCACGGACCAGTCAAGAAGCCAGGTACAAAAGACCGCAGACTGTGTGGCTCCCCCCAGGGGTGGCAGAGCCACAGACAGGAAGTGGACAGGTGGCCGCCCGGGGTGTGTGTCGGGGGTGACAGCTAAGGAGTACAGGGCACCATCTGGGGGTGACGACAATGTTCTTAAATTGATTATGATGAGTTGCAAACATGATGACTTCTGCAAATACCCCAACAATCACTGACTTGTAGAGTTTGTTTTTTTTCTTTAAGATTTATCTATTTATTGGAAAGGCAGAGTTACAGAGAGGCAAAGGCAGAGAGAGAGAGGTCTTCCATCTGCTGGCCAGATGGCCACAATGGCCAGAGCTGCGCCAATCCTGCCAGGAGCCAGGAGCCAGGAGCTTCTTCCGGGTCTCCCATATGGGTGCAGGGGCTCAAGGATCTGGACCAAGATGCCAGCCCTGACTTGTAGGTTTTTAACAGGTGAAATACCTGGCCTATAAATTATATTTAAATGAGTCATAAATTATGTTTAAATAACTCTGTTACCCCCACCCAAAAAAAGCAAGAGATATTTGGCGGGGAGAATGGTGTTTTCAAGGGCAAAGGCGGCAAGTGCTCTCTGCTTTCCCTCGCCTCTCGTGTTTGTATTAAAAAAAAAAAAAAAAAGCAGGCAAGACAGGATTGCAAACCGGAAGTCCGTGGTACCCAACAAGGAACCGCCGGAACTCCAGGAAATTGGAATCCAAACAAAGCAGGCGTCTCACTTGATTATTTAAAGACACCATGGAAAAAGAACGCTGGCGTGTTTCAGTTTTCCTCGTCTGGGGGGTGAGCATTCGGTGTGCTGACGCAGCGCTGTGAGTGTGTAGATAAGACAGCTGTTGGCAGTGTAGCGAGCTAGTCACGGAGGGCCCCAGGGCACTTCTGGGAGGCTAAGTGGGGGCCGCACGATACCTCCGTGAACTGGCATGACACACGGATACATTTCAGAGCCTCCACCAGTGACAACCCCCGTTCCCAGCGACATCGGTTTTGTCCTCATTTGCTTGTTCTGTCCCCGCCCACTCCACCTGCTGCCAATCTGATCACCAAGAGCTGTGTTAAGCCTCATTTTGACCAAGGAAGATTCTAGTGCTTATCTGATGTGAGCGTGGTAAACAAGAATAAAGGACAGAGCTGGGGAGAGGGGGCAGACAGGGCTCCGGGGTCTCTGGCTGACTCAACGGCTTTTGTGGCTGCGACCACTGCCATCCGGGGAGGCAGGGTCTTCCACGGGGGTGGGGGTGGGGGCTGGCTCTTACCACAGGCGTAGGTGACAGTGAGGTATTTTTTCACTCCTGGCAGACAGGGGCTTCCGAAATGGTGGTTGTTGACAAGGATTT
Organism: Oryctolagus cuniculus; assembly: GCF_964237555.1. Classification (NCBI taxonomy): domain Eukaryota; kingdom Metazoa; phylum Chordata; class Mammalia; order Lagomorpha; family Leporidae; genus Oryctolagus; species Oryctolagus cuniculus. Next base: position 12,411,806 of record NC_091435.1, read on the forward strand.
TGCATCTCTGCTTCCCGTAGCACCTTCTGGACAATACGGGTAAAGCTGAGTGAGACAAGCAGTCTGAAAGGCAGGAGATACCAATAAGAACCTGGCGCACAGTCCACACCGGGCCACCGCGCAGCTCGCCGCCCTCTCGGTATGCCAGATCAAAGAGACACCGTTCCTCTGCCTGTCCTCAGGGGACGCACGCAGGGGCAGAGCCCGCTTCCAGGCCGTACCAGAAGGGTGCAGCGCTCTGCGGGGCCACCTTGAACTTCTGAGATCGTTTGAACGAGGGACCCTGCATTTTCCTTTGGCCCTGGGCCCTGCAAATCATGCCGCAGGTTCCGCAGAACAGGCAAAAGGTGCAGAGCACCGAAGAAAGGTTCCAGCTTCCTTTATGATCTCATGACTCTTGGGAATATTTTCTTGGTTTATTTTGAGAATCCAGTTTCCCTACATGAACGTAAACTCCACCAGGAACTATTTCTATCTTGCTTGCCATCTAAATCCCGCTGCCTGGCCCAGTATGGAATCCCGAACAATAACCAATGAATGAAGGAAATGGGCTAATAATAGAAACAGGGGGACGTGTTTCGCCACATCCTGACACAAAGCTGTCATAATTAGTAAATTTTACTTAAACACCTCTTCCTGTGGTTTCAATTATCTCCCAAAGTTCATGTGTTGGAAACTGAATTCCCCAATTCGTAAGTCAACGGTATTGGGAGGTGGAGCCCGTGGTAGGATACTGGGATTAGCTGAGGTCGTGAGGGCGATGGCATTAGCAGCTTTGTAAGAAGAGGAGGTGACCTGGCCGGTGCACCTGCTCCGCCTCTCTGGGCCGTGATGCTGCAGGAGGCCTCCACCAGATCTCGGGCAGATTCCATTCCTGAGCCCCCAAACTGTGAGTCAAATACATTTCTATTCTTCAGAAATCACCTAGTTGTGAGCTATTTTGTTCTGGCGACAGAAAAGTGGACTAAGACACTGTGGCAGATGAGACGCTGTGCCATGCGTCTCCGTGTGTGCCCAGGAGCTGCAGAGGCACAACCGTGTAGGAGCCCTGCTGTCGAATAGCGGGAAACAGTGACTGAGTGGCAGCAGGGGGAGGTCCAGACTGAAGGTGCTGGGGTCCCCGGAGGCCGGAGGGGAGGACACAGATTTGGTTGGGGAAGAAAAAGCATGAACTAGGCGGGAAAGGAATGCATGAACACTAAAGCACGTGGGCCAGGAGCACCTGCAGGGGGCGGGCTGGGGGCTGCAAGGCTGGGGGCCAGGCCAGCCACGGTGAATGAGGGGGAGGAGTAACCCAAGACGAGGCCGTCTGGGGTTTCTTCAGCAAGCCACAAGGGAGCCTGAAAAAATGGCCAGGCCCCAGCATCCTTGGGGTGCAGGGACAGGACGCCCTGGGGAGAAACTTAGACAGAGGCAGGGAGTGCAGTTTGGAACTGATTGTAAAACACACTGGGAGGAGCCAGGGGATGATGAACAGGGAGCAGAGAAGGAGGGAGTTGGGGAGACCATGCAAAGCTCGCTCGTGGGCTAACAGCTGATGGGATGCTGTGCACGGCTCTCAGCACTTGGATGCTACCTGATTTAATGTTCCCAGTGACCCTGTGACACACACACACACACACACACACACACACACACCAGTTATGTGGATGAAGAAGCAGACCCAGGAGGTTCTAAAATCTCCCAGCAGCTGGGGAGAAGGGTGGGGCCCAGATGTGCACGCTGAAGCGAGGCCCCCACGTGTGCAGGATGCAGCGTGGAGTGCTACAGTCCAGGTGGCCCCAGAGAGGCTGCTCTCCAGGAAGGCACCTCCCATCTCCACTGCAGGCTGCTGGTTTGTTTTGTTTGTTTTGTTTTTTGGGGAATGTTTCGATCCTGACTTCCTGGTCCCCGTCAGCAGCAGCGCCATTACCCAGGCTGGAATCCTCCTGCACAGCCCCCTCGGCCTCTCAGATGGCCCAAGCCCTTGGGCCCCTGCACCCGTGTGGGAAGACCTGGAGGAAGCTCCTGGCTCCTGGCTTCAGATCGGCATAGCTCCAACCGTTGTGGCCAATTGGGGAGTGAGCCAGTGGATGGAAGACCTCTCTTTCTCTCTCTCTCTGCCTGTCCTCTCTCTGAGTAACCCTGACTTTCAAATAAATAATAAATCTTTACAAAAAAGATTTATTAAAAAGAAAAAAGAATGAAGAGCAGAGAGCTGGCCGGTGAGCAGTGGACAGTGCCACCACAGCACGTGTTAGGTGTCTGTCTACAGCGAGAGCCGGAATGTCAACAAGGCCTTGGGGAGGGGGGCAGGCGGGGTGCAGTGTTGCGGTGCAGTGGGTTAAACCACCACCTGCCATGCTGGTATCCCACTCGGGCACCAGTTCAAGTCCCGGCTGCTCCATTTCCAATCCCGCTCCCTGCTGATGTGCCTGGAAAAGCAGCAGAAGATGGCCCAAGTGCTGTGGCCCTGAACCCACGTGGGAGAACTAGAAGAAGCTCCTGGCTCCTGGTTTCAGCTTGACTGTTGCAGCCATTTGGGGAATGAACCAGTAGATGGAAGATCTGTCTCTCTCTCTGTGTGTGTCTCTCCCTAATTCTGTCAAATAAATAAATACATCTTAAAAAATAAATATCATGGGAAGAATACAATCACCTCTTTGAGTTTGTGCAGAGCTGGTCTCTGAATCTCAAATCCAACATGCTGCAAAAACCGAAGCTCTGTGAATGCCAGCAAGACGCCCCGAGTGGAAAATTCCATGCCACAAAACTTTGCTTCATGCACAAAATGATTAAAAATGTTGTCAAAAACTACTATGCATATAAGGTGTATATGAAACATTAATGCCTTTTGTGTTCAGACTAGGGTTTCATTCCCAAGAAACTCTATTCTGTGAGAGATATATATGTAAATATTCCAAAATTTTCAAAAAGTCCATCTCCAAAACACTTCTGGTCCCAAGCACTTGGATAAAGAACGATGCTCAACCTGTAACAGGGGAAGAGCACTGGGCAGTGCGTCCTCTGGCTCCTGGCAGGCCACCGGTGGCTCCAATCGGAGTTTAACAAAGAGACTGCAAAAGTGGGATAGAGGGAGGCTTAGAACACCGAGGGGATGGTGCAGGCCCAGGCTGGGAGCAGAGGAGATGCTGCACCCCCAGCATTAGGGGCCAGGGCAGGGTTCCCAGGACACAGAGCCCGGTGCACAGGCCGCTGGGGTTGCTGTGGCTTTCACGCCTGGCTCTCTGACAAGGCCACGAGTCCCTGGAGGGCCAGGAACATGTATGCACCTCTGTTTTCTCAGCACTTGGCGTCTGTTGGACTCATTGAGACTGTGTCTCTGTCCCACGCAGCACAAGGAACGCCCTAAACAGCCTTAACAGATGATTTCAGTTGACATGTATTAGCTAACGTGCTTCCAGGGTGCAGCGTGTTGTCTCAACACAGGCGCACAGGTCAGGACAGTTAGCATATCCGCCATCTCCAACACTTATCCGTTCTTGCACTGGGAGCATTTGAAATCCTGTCTTCCACCAAATTAGAAATCTGCAATAAATTATTAACCTCGGGCACCCACGGTGCTCTGGAGCCCTAGAGCTTCTTCTTGAACTACATATATATATATATATATATATATATTTAAATATTTATTTATTTAGAGGCAGAGAGAGAGAGAGAGAGAGGTCTTCCACCTGCTGGTTCACTCCCCAATTGGCCGCAATGGCCAGAGCTGTACTGATCTGAAGCCAGGAGCTTCTTCCAGGTCTCCCACGCGGGTGCAGGGGCCCAAGGACTTGGGCCATCTTCTACTGCTTTCTCAGGCCACAGCAGGGAGCTGGATCAGAAGTGGAGCAGCTGGGACTTGAACCGGCACCCATATGAGATGCTGGCACTGCAGATGGCAGCTTTACTCATATGCCACAGCGCCGGCCCCTCGAGCTGTATTTTGTACCCCATCAGCACCCCTCTCTCCCCTCTCCCAGCATTGATAACCACTGCTTCCTGAGATGAACTCATTTGTTGGCTTCCCCATCTGAGTGAGAACATTCGATATTTTTCTCTATGCCAGTCTTGTTTCCCTTTTTCACTGTATTTCTGCGACGTCTGTAGCAGGTGCACCCGAAGTGAAGGCCCCCATAAATGCTAGGTGTTCACCTAGCGGTCTCTGAGTTTGAGTGACAGCTCTGCCGAGGTTAGGATTCCGGAGCGTCCTCCGCGTGTGGCAGCTCAGTCCTCTCCCAGCTGCAGCTTCTGCGTTAGCACAGGGAAGGCACCAGGAGCTGGCTCCCAGGCCGGCGTGCAGTGTCTGCAGCCAGCACCCAGCACATGTGAGCTGGCACCATTGCCATCGGGTGTTACGATGGGAAAGTGGAACTTTGGGGGAAGTCCTTTGGGACGATGAAAACCCGTGGTCTAAATTACATGAGGATACTTGAGAGAGTTCATGGAAAATGGAATTCAAAGATGAGCTTATTTTGATGCAAATGTGTTTGAAATCCATGCATCATACACACTTTCCATGAACTTTTTGAAGACCCCGCCTACGCAATAAGAAAACAACCATGGATGCAATCAGAACTGAATATCATGGCCCAAGCCGTATGTAGAATTGAGTGATACAAAAGAATGGTGTATTCTAATACTTACAGAAAGTATTATATCTCTGAAAAAAATTGCTTTAGACTCTCCATCCAAAACTGTCTTCTACTCAGACACTAACTTCTTACGTTGTAAGGAAGTTCATTTTCTACTCTTCCAGTTCAAAGCAGTGGTAACTCCCCCGAAATCTGGAACGTGCCTTAAAATCGGTGTGTGTGTGTGTGGGGGGGTGTCAGCGTTTATGGCAGGAAAATCACCAAGATGGCAGTAGAGGATACTTTTGGCCAATGGGAAAGGCTAAGTCCTCTCTACTGTTTCTTTTTTTTTTATGATTAACTTTTCAGTTAATTTGAAAGGCAGAGAGACAGAGACAGATTGATAAAGATCTTCGACCCACTGGTTCATGCCCCCGGCATCCCCACAGTTGGGGCTGGGCCAGGCCAAAGCCAGGAGCAGGAAATTCAATCCAGGTCTCCCACGTGGACGGCAGGAACTACAGCGCTTGGGCCCTCACCTGCTGTCTCCCAGGGCGCTCACCGGCAGGAAGCTGGATGGGAAACTGAGCCCGGACTGGAGCTCAGGCAGTTTGCTGTGGGATGCGGGAGCCACAGCAGCGTTGTGACCACTGTGCCAAACGCTGGCTCCCATTGGTAAGCAACGCTGTGTGGAACATCCTTAGACTACACAGTCGCCTAGAAACTCTGTCTTCTTAGAGTCTGACCATATTCTTTGAGGCAAACAGAAGAAGGCGAAGGAAAACCACTCCTGCTTCCAAGACCACAAAGCTCTTTGTCCGAGGAGGCCTGGCCGCCAGGGGTGACCGACAGCGTTTGCAGGCCTGGGCACCCGGCAGAGGGAGAACTCCCCTCGGCGAGGGTGCAGAGCCCAGCGTGTTTTCAGGAGGAGGTCACTCAGCTCTCGCTCAGGTTTGACCACATCCTTGTGGACGCTGAGCTCTGAACCATTTGCACAATTTTGCCTTTTTTTTTTTAAGCCGTTATTGCCCTCCCCCCTTGCCCCGGGCTAATGCTGCTTGCATCCACTCCTTCTGGCAAACTCTGCCCCGCCCCCAACCCATGTGATAACAAGGTACTCAACCAATGCCAAGTCTAAGTTTTTGGCTGTTGTCGGGCACTGAAAATGAAGCTAATCGCTCTTTTTCAGCCTGCGTTTGTTTAGATAATTGGGCTGGGGCTGCTCTTAAGTGGTCCTGTCTCGGCAGCGGGAGCCCCAGGCACCTTGATCTTTGGCTGAAGTGTCCAGGCCTGTCCACACTTGGGCTCGGCCCAGCCTTGGCCCAGCCATGGAGGCACCTCGTGTGGTTTTAGCAGCATCCCTGGAACCCAGTGGGAAATGTAACTGCAGCAGTGGAAGTGGATCGCTGGATTGAATCAAACAGTGGGAGTGGCTTTGGGGCTGGGCTTGTGGGCACGGGTTGGCAAGAACTTGAGGGGAGAGTTAGGGGGAGTCTAAGGGTCAGTGATCCTTAGATCCTGAAGCCAAAGGCACCCACGTGGAAGGGCTTCTCAGCTTAGTGAGGGGACACAGGCCATTGATACTGGCCTTGAGCAGCTGTCTCTCTACCCCACTGTGTCGTGCATTGTGTGTGATAAGGAGAAGGAGGGGGAGGGGGAGGAGTCTGGGAAGCACTGTGCGAGACAAGGGTATGATGTGTGACCAACGCAGGTCACCTCTGCACCTGTCGCGTCACGGCCTGGCCTGCCCTGATGCGTTTCAGGTGGAACCAGGCTGGGGCACCGGACACAGACATTGTGACCCTACCCTCCTTCCTCCCAGTCTGGCACCCAGAGGCTCCTTGAAGGCGAGTGTGAGCACCCTCTTGTCCTGTTTAGTAAGAGTGCACCTCCCATTTGGGGGTACCGACAGGCAGGCCACGGCAGCCCTGAAGGTGCTTATGGGGTACAGTGGTGTCATAGCTACAACCCTGAATGTACCAGGTGGCCCTCAGCACTTACTGTACATGTGACCCCCACAGAACCAAAGAAGTAAGAAGCCCTACACACCGAACCGAAACTCTACGTTCAGACAAAAAATAGTCATTCCCCCTCATCTATAGTTTTGCTTTTCACTGTTTCCGTTACCCACAGTCAGCCAGGGTCCAAAAATATACATGGAAAATTCCAGAAACAAACAACTCCCAAGGTTTCAGCTGTGCACTGTCCGAGGAGCGGGATGAAGTCTCACGCGGTCCTGCCGCATCCCGCTCAGCATGGGAACCATCCTCGTCTAGTGTTTCAGCACCCGCTCGGCGGTTAACTCAGCATCCCTCCATCGCAGATAGGCACGGTTATACAGCAAAACAAGTGCACGTACAGAAAGCTCATGGCAAGCAGAATTAAGAGGTAGTGCTAGGGCTGACGCTGTGGCGTAGCTGGCAAAGCCACTGCCTGTGACACTGGTACCCCATATGGGCACCGGTTTAAGTCCCAGCTATTCCACTTCTGATCCAGCTCCCTGCTAATGTGCCTGGGAAAGCAGCAGAAGATGGCCCAAGTGCTTGGGCCCCTACCATCCATATAGGAGACCTGGAAGAAGCTCTTGGCTCCTGGAGTTGGCCTAGCCTAGCCCTTCCAACCAATGGATAGAGGATCTCTCTCTCTGTCTCTGTCTCCCTCTCTTTATGTAATTCTGACTTTCAAATAAATAAATAAATAAATCTTTTTTTAAAAAAGCAAATTTTCCATGAACTTTTTGACGTCTCTCCTTCTAGGGTTTGGGACTCTGTGGTTTCAGGCACCCACAGGAGTCCTGGACGCATCCCCTGTGGATAAGGCCAGAGGCTGCAGGAGTAGGAGACCGATAGCCAAGAAAGCTTGCAAAGAGTTACTGTCTCTACTCCGCCTAGAGCTCATACAGTTTTGTAAAATAAACAAACAAACACATGAAGATCCCCAAAGGAGAAAGGCTGGAGAGATGACGAGAGCAAGTGCCAACACAGCTACGGGAACAGTAACAAAGCCCAGGGAAATGGGGAAACTCATTCAGAACCCAGGAAAGGCCGATGCAGGCAGCCCTGGCGGACCACTTTGAAGCTCTTGAATTGGGAGCATTCTGAAACACACACAAGAAAGGCTTCCACGGCACTGGCACTGTGGCGCAGCGGGTTAAAGCCCAGCCTGCAGAGCCAGCATCCTATACGGGCGCCGGTTCCAGTCCCGGGTGCTCCACTTCTGACCCAGCTCCCTGACAATGCGCCCTGGAAAGCAGCAGAGGAAGGACCAAGTACTAGGGCCCCTGCACCCACGTGGGAGACCTGGAGGAAGCCCGGGTCTTGGCTTTGGATCAGCTCAGCTCCAGCCACGATGGCCATCTGGGGAATGAACCAGCAGATGGAAGATCTCTCTGTAACTCTGTCTTCAAATAAATAAAATAAATCTTTTTAAAAAGAAAAAAGAAAGGCTGGCAGAGTTGCTTGGGTACCCAAGTTGTGTGTCACGGTTTACGCAGATAAACTGGTACAGAAAGTTTTGGGAAAGAACTCTGACAATGTGTACAAAGAATTATAAACATCCCCATGTCCTTTCCTGGTATGAAACTTCTGGGACTGTATCCCAAAGAAATAAGGCAGAAGAGAGCAAGACAAGCAAGAGCTCGTTATATATTGTTTATGATATTTGAAAATTGGAAACAACAACACAGAACCCGTCCACTGGGAAAGAGTTACACAAGTTGTGTAACATATCCTTTGAAGACATTAGGAAGTGACAAACACTCTCAGGATCTTGTTGGCCACACAGGGAAACACCCGTGCTATAAATTTGCGGGAAAAAAGTTAGAGTTGCCTGCTACGTAAAACTGTTCTTAGCCCTACAACCTGGATTTGGATGAAATCCAGAAAAATCCACATCTTTTCGCTGGATGGGCGAACGCTGTGGCTGACTCTGTGTGTCTCTACTAAATGTTACCATGTGTTTCTGCAGAGCAATCACAACGTGACGACGGTGGGATTTTAGAAAAACCGGAAGTTCTCTCTCTTGATAGCTGAGTGCTAAAGCCAAAGCCAGGCCGGCGCCGCGGCTCACTAAACTAATCATCCACCTTGCGGCGCCGGCACACCAGGTTCTAGTCCTGGTCGGGGCGCCGGATTCTGTCCCGGTTGCCCCTCTTCCAGGCCAGCTCTCTGCTATGGCCCGGGAGTGCAGTGGAGGATGGCCCAAGTGCTTGGGTCCTGCCCCATGGGAGACCAGGAGAAGCACCTGGCTCCTGGCTCCTGCCATCGGATCAGCGCGGTGCGCCGGCCGCAGCGCGCTGGCCACGGCGGCCATTGGAGTGTGAACCAACGGCAAAGGAAGACCTTTCTCTCTGTCTCTCTCTCACTGTCCACTCTGCCTGTAAAAAAAAATAAAAATAAAAAAATAAAAAGCCAAATCCAGCTGTTGGGAAAACCAAAGGGGTCCCTGGCCATGCAGCCGTTCACCAAAGCCCAGCTGGTCTTTCCCAACTATGCTTGCAAAGAAGTACCCACATTCTGAAGCTTGTGAGGTTTGGCCAGACGCTAGTTGACAGGCAATGGAAAAGTACAAGGATCACCCTCTGCAACCAGAAGTTCTGGGGTTCCGCCCGCTGAGCGCCCCAACAAGCCGCCCCTCTGCCGTCGCCCTACCAGACTCGCCCCAGCGTCTCTGGTTAGGTATAAATGGCTCTTCCCCGTCTTCAAAGCAATGCGGCTGAGCTGCAGTAATGACTGGAAATGCAGAGCACAGCTCACACACTGGCAGCCTGGGGCCCGGATGTGGCCTGTAGGCATGTTTTATTTGGCTCCCAGAGTGTTTTAGAAGTTGGAACATTTCACTTAAAGAAAAAAAAAACACACAGATTTCCAGCATTTCATGGGAGGTTGGAAGCTGTGACAGCACCAGACCCACATTCCCAGGCCGTGACCCGGCACCCACGACTCTGCAGGAACCCGACGTGGGCACCCCTACAGGGGCCCTGATTCATTCGAGCACCTCCAGGTTGGCACGGGTGCCCGCTCTGTGCCAGGAACCACTCCAGCTGCTGGGCTGGGAATTCCACAAACACAGTGCCTGCAAAGCTCAGCTTCTAAGGAGATGGGGACACATATGACATGGACTCTATCCAGCCAGGAAGAGAATCGGACAGAGCGATGGCTCCAGAGAGTCGGCAGGGACGAGGGCCATGCTGGCAGGTGTCCTGGGAAAGCTCTCTGAGATATGGATAGGGACAGAGCTTGTGTAAAGGCCCGGAGGTAGAGAGGGAAGGGGAGAGACAGGGGACAGAGCACAGCTGGAGACTGGGAAGGATGGGGGAGGCCATTTGGGGGGTGAACCAGCAGATGGAAGACCTCTCTCTGTGTCTCTCCCTCTCACTGTCTGTAACTCTACCTCTCACATAAATAAATAAAATCTTCAAGCTGAATGGCTAAGCCAGGACCAGTCTCCCGTTCACAGCCCATCCCCGCAGCATCAGTGAGGGCTGGTTACCGCCGGTGGCTCCCTCCAACTCTCCATGAAGTCTGTCTCCAGCCATGGCGTCTGCTGACACTGTCCTTGTCGGGTCACTTTTCCCACTGAAACCCAACCCCCATCCCACTAGGGACGTAAGGCGAACACAGAGCATTCAGCCGACACGTCTACGTACGTGGCCGAATGAATCCCGCTGGACAGAGTACCCGAAACAGTCACTTAGAACCGCTTCCCAAACAGGTATAGCAGGTGAGAGTTGGTGTACACCTGAGAAACGGGAGCTCCGCCCCCAAATTAAGACATGGTGGACGGAGCAGGTAGCAGAACCCATAAAGAACCTGCACGATCCCCAGGAACGTTCTAGAAAGACCTCCTTGAATAAAGAAAAAGTTAGGATTGAAAAGAAGAAAGAAGAATGAAAGAGAGAAAGCAAGCAAACAAAGAGGAGGAAAGGAGTGAGTTTCGGCAGCGAGAGTTCAGATCACCGGCGGCTCCTCCTGTAGCTCGGGAACCCAGATCACCCAGGGAGCAGGGCGCTGAGAAGGCCAGCCACAGATCTGCGTTTCAGAGGGGAGGGAAGCAAGTGCGGGCGTGGGCAGACCCCAGGAATGGCCCAGGCTTTGGTCTCTGCCTAAGGCAGGAGCAGGGAGCAGGGAGCAGGGCCTACGGACACTGCCCTGTGTACTTTCAATCATCTCTGGGTTGCTCGTAACTCCTAACACCGCACAGGTGCTATACACACAGCTGCTGGCCTGTGTCGTTTAGGGAATTGCAACAAGAGAAGACAGACGCATTGCAGACAACGGACACAACACGTCCGACTGGTTGAACCCACACAGGCAGAGCCTGCGGACATGGACTGCTCACCGTATCATTACGGTCATTATGCACCGCCACTGCACTGGCTCATTTCCCATCTGCCTGCTCACAGCCTCCCTGTCCAGTGCTGGACGTCAGCTCCACAAGGAGTGGACTCTGTATGGGTCACTGATGGCCTTGCATACAGCAGGTGCTCAATAGCTACTTGGCTGAACAACTGAGCTTCACGGATATGGAGCGCAAATGCGCCCTCCCTGCCCTTGACCTTCCCTCTGACCCAGGTGCCTGCCACCTGTACGGCTTCCTTCCCTGGGGGGCCAAACCGAGACATCAGACAGCGCCTTAAAGATAACCGCGTGACAACACCTACCGAACGGGGGCAGCCACCCGGCCTCCGAGGCGCAGGCGTCCCTCTGCTGGGTCCTCCTGCCGTAGGTCGCGGAGTAGATGTTGAGAAACTTGGACTCGTGGCAGTGCAGTTTCAGCTCCTGATCTTCACACACGGTTTTGTTTTTTAACTCGTCTGAAACAGACATCGGCAGGACCATGAGCTTCCTTCAGAAGGAATCGGGGAGCCCCAGCCGGCCAAGTCCCCTTGGCTCATCCCCCCACCCGGGACTGCACCCTAAGAGAGAGGGAGAGACAGGATGGCCCTGCCTGCCCAGGGGATCTGCAGGAAGTGGCGGGGGAGGCCCCAGATGTGCACCAGGCACGCGCTTTCACCGAAGGGAAGCTTTCCCCAGGTCTTGCCTTGGGAGCCACGCAGGTGGGGGACCTCAGACAGAAGCAGGAGGCGGCCTAGTGACACCTCACCGGGCTCCACAACCCGCTTATGTGTTTAAAAAAGAGAAAGAGAAAGATGACACGAAAGCAAAGTCTTTCTTCCGCCAGGACAGAGGCGTGGTCAGGACACTGCCCCTGTGAAGAATCGGGGGTGGGGGAGGCCACCCCAAACCTGAGGATGCAGCAATGGGGAGCCCGGAGGCGCGCGGTGCATTCTGGGTTAGGATAATCCGTTCCCAGAGAACTCAGGGAAAAGTTTGTTTAATCTTCTTACTGTTGGGAAATCTTTCTTTGCAATGTCCTACGGAGTTGACGTGACAAACGCACTGCAGAGGAAAACACAGTTTGCGGTCGTTCTGCGAAGGATACACCCCTCCAGCTGCTTGGCAAATAAAGATGTTCAACACTTATTTGATTTTGAAAATTAATAATAAGGGGTGTCGTTATGGCACAGCGGGTTAAGCCGCGGCTGCCTGTGACACTGGCGCCCTATATGAGCACCGGTTTACGTCCCAGCTGCTCCACTTCTGATCCAGCTCCCTGCTAATGCACCTGGGAGAGGGGCAGGAGATGGTTCAAGTACTTGAGCCCCTGCTACTCAGTGTGGGAGACCCGGATGGAGCTCTGGGCTCCTGGCTTTGGCCTGCCAGGCTGTTGCAACCATTTGGGGAGTGAACTGGTAGATGGAAGATCTCTCTCTCTCTCTCTCTCTCTCTCTTTGGATACACTGCCCTTCGAATAAATACATTTTAAAAAGAAATAAAAGTAATAATAACTAAGACTGCAGACACAGCGAGTCTCGTATCACGTGAGAAATGCAAAATAACAGAAAAGGCAAATGCATGGGGCAGAATGAGGATGAGGACTGGATCAACATCCAGTGGGCTCAGGAGACTCCCGGGGAGGAGGGGACGTTAGGCAGATGGACTGCGCTTGCTGGGGTTTGGATCAGAGTAGACAGCAGCCCCCAACAGACGCATGTGATTAAAGGTTTGGTCCTCTGGGTGGCGCTGTTGGGAGCTGCAGTGGCGCCCTGAAGAGCTGGGTGTGGGAGATCCGTAGGTCCCTGGAGGAGTTAGGTCTCAGCTCCTGCAGCCAGCGTGGTCCCAGGCCATCCGCTCTGTGCCTGGCTCGCCTCGCGATCCTCGCTCTGCGTGGGCTCCCGCCATCCACCGTCTACCATATGCTCTTCCAGAACCTGTGCTATGTTCTTTGGATTTTCAGCTTCCAAAACCAAGAGCTAAATAAACTTGCTCTCCTTAGGAAGGGAGGAGCCCCCAGTCTTTCATTGTAGTGAATCACCGCTGATTAATTCAGCGGTCACGGTTGCACAACTTAGTAAATGAGCTGAAAATCATCAAGTTGCACACATGATAAGCATGGAAGCTGAATTTCGTGCTGTGTAAATTATATCTCATAAAGATAGTTTTAAATAATAATACTTAGTACGAGTGCTCCTTGACTCACATAACCTTGGCAGTTATGTCCCAACAAATCCACCCTAAGTTGAAAATACCATCAGTGGAAAATACACTAAATACACCCAATCCACCAAACATCACAGCTTAGCCCAGTCCACCTTGAACTTGCTCAGAGGGACCGGCGTCATGTAGCAGGTAAAGCCACAGCGTGTAACACCAGCATCCCATATGGGCGCCAGTTCATGTCCCCACTGCTCCACTTCCCAGCCAGCTCCCTGCTAATGGCCTGGGAAAAGCAGCAGAAGATGACCCACGTGTTCGGGCTTCTGCCACCCATGGGTGAGACCTGGCATAAGCTCCTGGCTCTTGGCTTTGGCCTGGCCCAGCTCTGGTCTTTGAGGCCATCTGGGGAGTGAGCCCATGGATGGAAGATTTCCTCCCTCTCTCTATCTCTAACTCAGACTTTCAACTAAATAAATGACATGCTCAGAACACTCTGGTAGCCTAGAGTTGGGCAAAATCATCCAACACAAAGCCCATTTTGTAATAAGGTGTGGACATCTCCTGTGATTTGCGGAATACCCTACAGCACACAGCAACCCGGAGAATGTTGCCAGTGTTTCTCCTCTGGGCACAGGGCTGCCTGTTAGCCGTACCCACCACTGCTCTCCAGCCTTGCAAGAGAGGATGGTACCGGGGAAAGATCAAAATTCAAAATACAAGGCATGGTTTCTACCGAATGTGGGTTACTTCTGCACCATCCCAAAGCTAGAAAATTTAGGTTGAGGACATCGGCATCCCATGAGCACTTCCTCTCTCTGAGGCCCTGTGTCTCTGCCTCCCAGGGTCTACATTAGCAGGAAGCTAAAGTCAGGAGCCAGACCAGTTACTCCAACATGAGACCCTGGCCTCTTAACCACCGTCTTTAACCACTAGGCTAAGTGCCTCCTCCCGCGTCCCCAGGTCATGTCTCTTGGGCTTTGCAAAATGAATGCAAAACAAAACATAAAGTTCACCTGTTTGCATATGTGGTTCTCCCCTCACCCGCCACAGTGCTAGCATGTTTCTGCTGGCACCACCAGCCCTGGGTTGCTTCACTTTGCCATGCCAGCTGCATAGCAGACAGGGGCACTGGAGCTAAGAGCAAACAAGAAGTGGATGGCAGAAGCTGCTCAGGTGGCCCCGGGCTGGCCTGGGCAGGGAGGAGAGTATGAGATGACAGCCCTTGTTGTAGAGCAGCAGGCAGAGCCCCCACCTGTAACACCAGCGCCCCATCCTGGAGTGCCAGTCCAAGTCCTGGCTGCTCTGACCCCACCCAGTTCCCTGCAGGGGCTGGAAAGGCAGTAAAAGATGCCCCAACGGCTTGGGGCCCTGCCATCCATCCGGGAGACCTGGATGAATTCTGGCCTCCTGGCTTTGGTCCGGACCAGCCCAGGCCACTGTGGACATCTAGAGAATGAACAAGTGGATGGACGATCTCTCCCTATGTCCCTCTGCCTTTCAAATAAATAAAATAAATTTTTATTAGGAAAAAAAACTATGAGGTGACTTCAAAAACTTTGAAAATATGGAATTAAAAGATAAGTTTATTTTAGTGCAAAAGAGTTTTGAAGTCCATGTATATGAAGGATCTTCAAAGAGTTCCTGGAAAATGTGTATTAACTAAAAGCTGCATGGATTTCACTTTTTTTTTTTTTGCACCAAAATAAACAACTTCACTAACATTTTCTGTTTTTTTGTTTTGTTTTGTTTTGTTTTTTTATTTGAAAGGCAGAGGGACAGACAGACAGACCAATAGACATCTCATCTCCTCTCCAGGGGTTCACTCTCCAAATGTGAGTGAATGAGATATGAGTAGGGGAGGGAGAGAGGAGGGAGTGAGTCTTCTTCTCTCTGGATGCACAACTGGACTTCAGAAAGCTCATGGGGGGAAATGGAGTTAAAGATGTTCATGGGGCCGGCGCCGCGGCTCACTAGGCTAATCCTCTGCCTTGCGGCGCCGGCACACCAGGTTCTAGTCCTGGTCGGGGCGCTGGATTCTGTCCCGGTTGCCCCTCTTCCAGGCCAGCTCTCTGCTGTGGCCAGGGAGTGCAGTGGAGGATGGCCCAGGTGCTTGGGCCCTGCACCCCATGGGAGACCAGGAGAAGCACCTGGCTCCTGCCATCGGATCAGCGCAGTGCGCTGGCCGCAGTGCGCTGGCCGCGGCGGCCATTGGAGGGTGAACCAACGGCAAAGGAAGACCTTTGTCTCTGTCTCTCTCTCACTGTCCACTCTGCCTGTAAAAAAAAAAAAAAAAAAAAAAAAAAAAAAAGATGTTCATAGGGTGGGCGTTTGGTACAGCGGTTAAGACACAGCTGGGAATGAGTGTCTGGGTTCAAGTCCGGGCTCTACCCTCCGTCCCAACTCCCTGCTAGGGTGCCCCCTGGGGGCCACTCAAGCACCTGGGTCCCTGTCACCCACATGGGAGACCCAGATGGAACTCCAAGCTCCTGGCTTGACCTGGCCCAGCCCTGGGTGTTGCAGGGATGTTTACCCCTTGATATATCAATCTTTATCATAGATACACACGAATAGGAAAAAGACACAGCACACAGGCTCATAGGGTTCAGTGCTCTCTGTCCTTGGGTTCAGGCAACCTCGGGGAAGGAGCACAGCTGGACGGGATGACGTCGGCGTTAGAGATGAGCCAAAGCCCAGAGCAGAAAACAGGTCACAGGTGCACATGGCATCCCTCCCCCGCAACACATGAACCACCTCAGCGAGAAAAAAGCACGGTGACGACCCAGGGCGCACTCAGCAGGCCCCCTACCCACCCTCCGCATCTCAGTAAAACCTCAGCAACTCAGAGCCAAGCAGAGTTCGGTTTCCTTTCTCTGAATAAAAGGAGCACTGGGTCTGACCCCGGCTTCGGAGGCTTGGAGTCCTTCGGGTGAGTCACATCCGCCCTGGCTTCCCGGGCAGTGCTTGGGACCAGCAATGCTGAAATTTTGCCGGACTTCAAAGGGCCAGAGTGAAGGCTGCTCTTTGATGCAGGAGCCGGCAAGCAGCAGAGCTGACGCACCTCCCAACTGCGAAACATCTCAAGAATGCCTTGCAGCTGAGCCTGCGGAGCGGCAGGATGGGAGAGGGCGGGAGAAATGAGCTTCAGCTCAGAGAGATTTTTTTTGAGTAGGAAAGTGGTCCCCCCCTTTTAAAATCAGAATTGTAAAATATTATACTTTTTAAAGGCACATCATGAAATGCGTTTTAATAGCCACTTCTCCTTGATTTACTAAAGTGCATTCATTCGAGGTAGCCTGGACGCCAGCAAAACCCACCCAGAGCAACCCAACACCTGCATGCGAGGTCTCCAGCGATTCTGTCCCCAGATTACGGGCAAATCATCTCCTGGAACTGAAGGGGCCTGAGCGTGTCCCATTACATCCTTGGGGTTACTGTGGAGTCACTCGGTTCCCTGGGAATACACTAACTCACTGTCACCTACGAGTGACATTTCTGGCTTCCAGAAATTGCTCCTTTTCTTTGAGAATGAGAACTTGTTTCAGAGCTGGATTAGGCTTCTCAGTTGGTCTTGGCTTACAGAGGGAGCGGGCAGCCTTCCAGGAGTGGGTCGCCAGCACTCCTGTCGGCCTAGGTGGGGGAGAGTCACAGGTGCTGGGAGGCAGCACCGCGACTCAGCTTAAAGACACCAGCAACAACATTCTCCCTCCCGGTTCTACCAGTCAGCAGGTGCGTGGGTCCTCCCAGAAGCCCCTTGCGTCACCACGGCAAGTGGAAAACAGTCTGAGTTGCAAATGCATTGAATGCCCTTACCCCACCAGACAGGACAGCCCAGCCTCACAGCTCACTGCCGGCTGGGTCCTCTCTGGACCAAATTCAAAATCCGATGGATGGTTGCCACTGCCTGCTCATCACCCCGGCACCATGGGAAACTCACACTCCCATTTCTAAGCCTCCTAAGTCTGGGACCCTGTGCGCACCTGCGCATCTCAGCAGGGGCCTTTGTGGGGTGGGCAGAGGGAGGCGTCTGCCTCGGAGAGATTTTCGTTACTGCCATTGCTCCTACAAATGCCAGTGCGTGGTGATATGAAGTGCAGACAGACGTCGGTCACTTTGTGCATTTCAGTCCTCCGCAGACAACACACCCTGCTATTGTCTGCAGCCAGGCCTGACCACGCCACCCCCTCCACCCCGGCTTCCACCGCTGCCTATCATTGCCTTTCAGCCATTCTCCGCGTTAGCAAGAATTACTCGAATCTGCTCCAATTACTGGAATACTAGCTTCCAACGACCGAGCTCAATTCCCCAACAGGTCCTGCGATAAGCATTTCACACACAGTGCTGTATTTTTAGTCTTTGCAGCAGCAGCCCTAAGCAGAAGGGCCTGGTCTTTATTCTACAACCAATGGCAGAGCGTCCGCAAGGGTCTCTACGCCTCCCTCTGCCCAAAACGCCCGTCAAAAACACGCGGATCCAGAGCTGCCGAAATCGGAAGCCACTCAACCCCAAATTCGCTGGAGGGATGAGCCTGGGGCCAGGGGGCGCACAGATAAGAGTGGTACACACCAGGGAGAGAAGATGCTGGTGATGTTTGCTGGGGGGATGGAAAAAGCACTCTTCAAAAAAAATCCAGCCCCCCCGATGTGTCGTGTTTGCCAGTTTCCCATGTGTAGCGTTCACGGAACACGGGCAGAGCTGCGAGCAGCTGGGGATGATGGACCTGCAGAGTAAGAGCTGGCCCCGTGCACCACTGGAGCACTGGGGCACTGGGGCACTGGGGCACTGGGGCACTGGGGCAGCAGGCAGGGGAGCCTTTAGGCGATCCGTGTCCTGCACGGACCAGCACAGGGAGAGCAGGGAGCCGGACGAGGGAGCCTCAGGAAGCGGCAGGTTGGCATAAAAAGAGGCGGGAGGATGTGGAGACAACGTCCTCTCCCCCTGTATTTGGTAACAGCCATGGGACCCACCTGCCAAAATGCAGGGCTTCCGGCTGCCAAGGCCCTGGTGACACAAGGGCTCTGCCTCCCCGCCCCTCCCTGCAGATGCACTGCAAACTCCTTCCTCCGCCACCCGCCAGCACCCTGGGGCCTGCTGCAGCGCCTGGCCGGAGCTCCTTCCTGCTCCTCTGGCTGCAGCGCCTCCACCCACCCCTTCACTGGCTGCACCAGGGCACCTGTGTCCTCCAGCCACAGGCTGTGCAGGGAGCGCTCTTTCTGTGTCCCCAGCCCTGCCTTCTCTGCTCTGCCATTGCTTGCTCGGAAGTCTCTGCTGATTCTCCTGTTGCGCTTGATCCCTTCCGTGAGCTCCTTGCACAGAACAGGGGGTTCTCTGTGGAAGCCCTGCCCTGACCTGGAAGCTCCTATGTATTTCTGTGATTCCACAAGGAATGTCAGGCCCCCTAGACTGTAAGATCTGGTTACCTGGGATGCGCTCGCCCGTGTTTCCACTGTGCTGAGCACAGCACCTGGCCCCTGCTGGATGAGCATCTACGCCATAGACACATCTGTGCACCTGCTGCTCTGGGGTTACAGCGGTGAAGAGCAGCATCCCTGCACTCAAGACGCCTAGGCTGTGATGGGAGGCGGCTCACAAACGAGCAAGCTGCAGGCAGGGGACAATAAAGAGGGAGTCCAGGGGGGGCATCATTTGAGTTTTTGGACACAGAGGGTGAGTCTCTTTGGAAAGGAGCTATTTGGGCTGGAACCGAAAGCCTAAGAAGGAGGGGACTTTGTGAGGATCCCATTAGTGCTAGAAGGTTGCAATGTGCCCAGGAGTGGGCGTGGCACCTGCCCAAGGCACAGGAGCCCCGCAGGGCAGGAGGCCCCTGGCCCGACACCAGCGCACAGCAGGCACTTCACACACACTTGCTGAAAGGAAATGAGTAAACCAACCGCATGCTGTGCTAGGGAAGCCGTGGCCTAGCAGTGACTTAGCCAAGGTTCAGGCAACTGTACAAGGACCGGTGACTTCTCTCAGAGGCTGGCTTTCTCCTACTTCTTATTATGCAAAATGTCAA
Organism: Oryctolagus cuniculus; assembly: GCF_964237555.1. Classification (NCBI taxonomy): domain Eukaryota; kingdom Metazoa; phylum Chordata; class Mammalia; order Lagomorpha; family Leporidae; genus Oryctolagus; species Oryctolagus cuniculus. The sequence continues at coordinate 12,430,873 of NC_091435.1, forward strand.
ACATGCAGCACAGTGAAAGACTATCACAATAAACAGCCCGAGTTCGCTGGCTGTTATTTTGAACAAAGGCCATTTTATAAAAGGGTTTTCGTTGTCACCAGAGGAGGGAACTGGGGTGTGAAAGAGCAAAGAACACAGAAAAGAAGACAAAGCTAAGAGCGGCCAAGGGCATCACAAGGAGGTTGTGGGCCTGGAGACCCCCGTGGAGGACGCCTTGAACACAGAGACCTCGAGGTGGGTGTCCTGGGTCCGCAGGCAGAGCAGGCGTTGGTGAGAACTCCTGGGGACGCGCAAAGGCAGAGCCAGCCGTGCCGCAATGGCAGGGCCTGCCTGTGGGTGTGATTGTGTGAGCATGTGTGAGTGTGCCTGAGGGTCGTGTGTGTGCACACGCAAGTGAGTGTACGGGTGTGATCGGCGTGTGACGGGGTATGATGCTCATAGGGTGTAGGGGTGTGATGGGTGTGTGTGACAGTGTGCGTGTGGCTACACACATGTTGTATGAAGGTAAGCATGTGACAGTGTGTGCAACTGCCTTGCATGTTGTCTGAAGGTATGCATGTGACACTGTATGTATATATAGAGCATGTGGCATGACACCGTGTGTAACTACCACACATGTTGTATGAAGGTGTGTATGTGACAATGTTGTATAATGCCTCAAATGTTGTATAAAGATACATGTGACAGATGGGTGTGTGATTACCAAATGTGTTAGATGATAGTGTGTAGCTACTGTGCAAGTAGTATGAACGTGTGTGTGTGACACTGTGCATATCCATTGTACATGTGGTATGACAGTGTGTATGTGTGTGACTACCATGTGTTGTATGAAGGCGTGTGTGTGTGTGCCAGTGTGTGTATGCTGAGCATGTGGTATGAGTGTGTGTGTGAGTACTGTGCATGTTGTATGAAGGTGTGCATGTGACAGTGTGTGTGCAACTACCGTGCGTGTTGTATGAAGGCGTGTGTGTGTGTGACAGTGTGTATATGCTGAGCATGTGGTATGAGTATGTGTGACTACCATGCACATTGTATGAAGGTGTGTGTGTGAGTACCGTGCGTGTTGTATGAAGGTGTGTGTGTGAGTACCATGCATGTTGTATGAAGGTGTGTGTGTGAGTACCGTGCGTGTTGTATGAAGGTGTGTGTGAGTACCGTGCGTGTTGTATGAAGGTGTGTGTGTGAGTACCATGCGTGTTGTATGAAGGTGTGTGTGTGAGTACCGTGCGTGTTGTATGAAGGTGTGTGTGTGAGTACCGTGTGTGTTGTATGAAGGTGTGTGTGTGAGTACCATGCGTGTTGTATGAAGGTGTGTGTGTGAGTACCGTGCGTGTTGTATGAAGGTGTGTGTGTGAGTACCATGTGTGTTGTATGAAGGTGTGCGTGTGACAATGTGCATATCCCACGTGTGAGTGGGGGTGGGTGTGTGTGAGCACATGAGTGTGCACGTGCAGGGTCAGGCAGAGCCACAGGGACCTGCGTGTTTACTGAAAGCTACAAGACCTCGGCACCCGGAGTCTCAGGAATGCTGGGCTCCAGGCAGGAACATCTGGGGACACGGCTGCGTCCGGACGGCGGGGATTCGGGAGACACCACCCTTGCGTTTGGGTCACCGTCTCCGCTGTCTTCTCTTCTCACCCCATCGCCCAAGCCGCTGCGATTCTGCTACAGCTCTGCCTGTTTCTCCCAGGCGGCCCCTCCTGCTGGCAAGCGGGACCCACTCCCCCAAGAGCAGCTGTTTTTAGCGGACAACATTTTCTTTTTAAAGGCATATTTACTTATTTGAAAGTCAGAGTTACACAGAGAGAGGAGAGGCAGAGAGAGAGAGAGGTCCTCCATCCAATGGTTCACATTGGCCACAACTGCACCAAACCGAAGCCAGGAGCCAGGACCCAAGGACTTGGGCCATCTTCCACTGCCTTCCCAGGCAACAGCAGAGAGCTTAATGGGAGGAGGAGCAGCCGGGACTAGAACCGGTGTCCACATGCATGCTGGCGCTTCAGGCCAGGGCGTTAACCCACTGAGCCACAGCGCCAGCCCCAGCAGACAGCAGTTTAATCACGAAAGTGTCGCGCAGCAGAAATGGCGAGGGCCCATGGGAAAAAAGACGACGCCCAGAATAAAAGAGCTCGCTCATCCACGTCTTCTCTTTCTCCTCCAGGGAACAAACTTGGCCGACAGAGCCCCGGCCACTGTCGAAAGCATTTGGGGGTGGTGGCACCTGCACCCCGGTCCCCTAGGACACTGGGCTCATAGCCAGACGGCCTTGGAAAGCAGCTCTGGGTCACTCCAAGGAGCCCTCATGGCAGCCTCTCCACCCCGATAGGCTCAGCATTGGAGCAGCTGAGGTCCAGGTATCTGCAGGCGCCTGTAGGGTCACACGCGTCCAACCCTCTCCCTTCCCCACCCTCAGAAGTCGGGGCAGTGGGCCCCTGATATTGCTATAACTATGTGTGCCCAGCGGGGGACTTCACCCGGCACGTGAATGACGCAGGCAACAGCATCCCAAGCCCACGGTCCCCCTCCCCGGGAGTTACTTACTAGGTTGGCATTTAAAGGAGACCAGCAGGTATTTACTGCTTCCTGGACAAAGGTCAGGTCCAAAGACACGGCTATTGACCAGGAGGTGGCAGGCCCGCTGGTTCTGGCACTCATCCAGCACCTTCTAGAAGGAGGGGAGAAAAGGGACAGGCTTGAAAACGGCACACGGTGTCGCCTGACCCCACACCTGGGCTGCGCTGGACTCTGGGGTGGGAGGGGCGCCTCCTTGCCTGCGACACGCACACGTGCATGAGGGTGATAGGGTGGCCCCGGTCCCCCTGCTCGTCCCCAGGGCTGGCAACCTGACCCCACGGCACCAGCCCCACCAGGAGGCCACTTCCATGACCCTCGTGGCTGCCAAAGCCTTTGACAGAAGCAATGCATTGTGGGGATTCCAGGGGGCACCTTGAGGTATCCAGGGGCTGTTTGAAGATGCGCCCCTAGCTGCAAAGCTGAGCAAGCCATGGCGGTCAGGAGCCAGGGTCACAGCTCCTCACCCTCAGAGAGAGCCCTGCACGGGGCCACAGGTGAGCGGGGGGAGGCGGGGGGCCTGAGAGCTCTGAGCCCTTGTCAGTTCATGACCCTCCACTGGGGCTGACACAGCACAGGTAAGAAGCCAATGCCTGCCCTGGCCAGACTTGAGAGCACAGGCCCCCACTGCTCCCTCGTGGAGCAATGCTCTTAGCAGAACACCCAGACTCTCTCTCTCTCTCTCTCTCTCTGTCTCTCTCTCTATGTGCCTCTGTCTCTCTCTCTCTTCCAGGAACCTCCCTCATCTATTAATGAAACTGCCCCGTGGCGGCTCATGGAGCTTCCCACGCTGGGTCACGGACAGGCCCAGCACTGGGCTGCTGTTGTTCTTGGTTCCCAAACACAACCGACCTGACTTGTGATACACTGGGAGGCCCTGGACTCAGTTCTGGGGAAAACAGAACACCACGGACTGTAAAAACAGCTCCCAAGACTCTACTTATTGCCGGAGGTCTGGGTTTCCGGCCTCTCGGAGTGGCCAAGCTCCCACAGTAGCTCAAGGAATGTTTCTGGGAAGGATCAGGCACTGCCAGGTGCCACCTCCACCCCAGGACTGGGGTGGCCATCCCAGCAGATGCACATCCATTAGGAAGAATTCCCAGGGAAGGGGCTGGCACTGTGGCATAGTGGGTTAAGCTGCCGCCTCCAACACCAGCATCTCACATGGGCACCTGCTAGAGTCCTGGCTGCTCCGCTCCTGATCCAGTTCCCTGCTAATGGACCTGGGAAAAGCAGAAGAAGATGGCCCAAGTCCTTGGGTCCCTGCCACCCCATGGGAGATCTGGATGGAGTTCCAGGCTCCTGGCTTCAGCTTGGCTCACCGCAGCCATTGCAGCCATTTGCAGAGTGGACCAGCAGATGGAAGATCTCTCTCTCTCTCTCTCCTCCTACTCCCTTGTAACTTTGCCTTTCAAATGAATAAAACATTAAAGAAAAAAAAAAAAGACTGCCTAAGGAAACCCCTGGAGCCCCAGGAGGCTTGGCTTTCAGATGACGGAGCCCGTTAGTGAGGACAAGGGTCCTGGTGAAACAACTCCTTGGTGGTGGCACTGTGGCGCAGCAGGTTAAAGTCCTGGCTTGAAGTGCTGGCATCGCATATGGGTGCTGGTTCAAGACCAGGCTGCTCCACTTCCTATCCAGTTCTCTGCTGTGGCCTGGGAAAGCAGCAGAAGATGGCCCAAGTCCTTGGGCCCCTGCACCGGCATGGGAGACCGGGAGGTCCCTGGATGGCTCCACCATCGCAACCCCGGCAGGGCTGTGTCCAAACGGTATGTGAGCTGGAAAGTGCAGAGAGGGGGCAGGTCAGCTGTGGCCTCCTGCCTGGACATCAGCCGTCCTCTCCCTGTCTTGAGGCTGCACCTTGCCTGGGCTCCCAGGTAGCACAAAACTCCCGAAGGGCAGGACTCTTGATCCCTGCATGAAAGAGCAGCACACAGGGAAGAGTCCGGCCAAGCAGCCCCTGAGCAACACGAGCGCTGTGCTCACAAACGCTAGCTTGTCGGCCTGACGGAGCAGCCCCTCGCCTCGGGGGGGCCTGGCTGAGGCAGGGCTCTGGTGTGCCAGGAGTTCACACTGCCCTCAAGGAGGCACTTCCACCTGTTGGGCCCTGGCCAGTGCTCTTTTTAGATACCTGGGAGGGCAGGAGATGGTCTGGGTACCACGGATGGGTGGGCAGGCAGGTGGGAGAGGGGACAAGGGCAGGTCCATGGGGTCCTGGCTTCTGGGGAGTATCCAAGGGGAAGAGCTGGGCAATCGGTGAGGTGCATGTGGAGAGACACTGCCAGCTACCTGAAGAAACGCATTGCCACTCATCAGAGCCCCCTCAAGAGAACCCACTCATAAACACTCCTTTGGGCCACTCGATTGGTGCCTTTTTTTTTTTTTTTTTTTTTTGACAGGCAGAGGGGACAGTGAGAGAGAGAGACAGAGAGAAAGGTCTTCCTTTTCCATTGGTTCACCCCACAATGGCTGCTACGGCCAGCGCACCACGCTGATCTGAAGCCAGGAGCCAGGTACTTCTCCTGGTCTCCCATGGGTGCAGGGCCCAAGCACTTGGGCCATCCTCCACTGCACTCCCTGGCCACAGCAGAGAGCTGGCCTGGAAGAGGGGCAACCGGGACAGAATCCGGCGCCCCGACCGGGACTAGAACCTGGTGTGCCAGCGGCGCCGCAGGCGGAGGATTAGCCTAGTGAGCTGCCGCACCGGCTGATTGGTGCTTTTGCAATCACACGGCTACCCAGCCCCTGGTTCTCAGATGGGAACCAGTAAATGGTATGAGAGAGACAAAACTCCTTCCATCATTTAATTCCTTGTGCTTCTCCTCTTTGGGCCTTGGAGAGGGTCAGACACCATTACCTCTACTTCTGTTTCTCCTTAGTCTCCTCCTACCTTCCTCTCTACCCATACTTTCCTTCCCATGGAGACAAAACCAAGCTGACTCCACTCACCACCTGCTCTGAACACCCCTCCTTCAACACATTCACAGGCAACTTGGGAGACTTCTTAAAAAAAAAAAAAAAAAGGTTACCCTGGTATGACCTTGTACCCTGGTGTGACCTTGACTAACCCGCTGTAAGTGTTGAGGGGCCAGAGACAGCAGAGTAGAAGCTCGCTGGCGAATTGAAAGTCACGAATGGGCTAAAGCCATCGCGGAAAGGCTGGTTTTGACCTCTGCCCGCATCAGACGTCTCCCCAGACGGGCCGGCCAAAACAAGAATGAGTTAAAGGTCCTGCTCCCCACCAGCTTGTCATACTATTCAGTAGAACAGCCCGAAAAGAACACGGGTCCCTACAACTGAAGAAGCGCACCCTAAAAAAAAAAAGAGCAAGACAACTGCTGCTATTTCTCCTCCTCGAGTCCACTCTCTAAGAACTTGGTCGTGCGTGGCCTCTGCCTAGCAGAGAGCCTTGTGGTCTCCACTCGAGAATCCCCTACCTTTCCTGGGGTAGTGATACGGGAGCTGGGGCTGTGGAGTCCCCCGCACTTGTACTTGGCTTTTCCGCACTAAGGAGATCGTCTGGGGGAAACAAAATCCTATTGCAGGTGTACTAAGGCAGCTCCCCAACAGGTAGGGATTCTAGCTCAACTTGTTTTGATAGAGAAGCAAATAACAGCTCGCTTGCAAATTGGTGATGTGAGCCAATTGGGTTTTCATGGATTAGGTACGCTTTGAGGGATCTGTCATTGTCACAAACATATATAAACAGAGAGAGAGAGAGAGAGAGAGGGAGAGAGAGAGCGCATCTGAACATCTTGCCGTGTCTACGAGAGACAGTACCTGCAAGGTGGTGGGTGCCACACAGGCTAAGCTGTCTTCCCTCTCAGGGGCTGGCTGCTGGGAGCTACACATTCGGAAATCTTGCCCGTAAAACGCCGATTGGACACTGATGGTGGAATGCCGAGGGCACTGCAGGTTCAAGTGGTCCCCGTCACATGCATAGGCCGTGTGGTTCTGCAGGAGTTTGGTTAGGTAACCTGGAAAACACACAGCCGGGTTACAAGGGGGCCCAGGAGCCCACAGTCCTGCACAGGTCCCGGAGCAGGAGGTCAGGACGTCTGTTTCCCCGAGTGGGGAAGGGGTTGCTGGGTGGGGGAGACGCAGGGCCTCGCCTCCAGACCAGCTCTGGGTGAGGGTGGGGGGTGGGGTCAGGCCGGGAGTGGGCCAGCTCTCATTTGTGGGCCAGAACCCACGTGGTCTGGGCTGGTCCATTCTAAGGCGGATGGGGAGGGGGATGAGGGAGTGGTAGTAGAGGGGACTCTTTGCAGGGCAGGAAGCTCCAAGGCATTGGCCAGGAGCCACCGGGTTCAGAAGCACCTCTATAAAGCAGGAAATCATTCTGAGTGGGTGTCCCCCGGGCACGCCAATGCCTGTCCTGACGCCTGTCTGATCTCCTGCCGGCGGCAAGGCCACGGCTCCCTGGAGTGAGGGGATGCAGCTCTGTTGCAGGAGGCTACTCCGGAGGGCCTGGCTCCCCGCTGGAGAGGAAAGCCTGGCGCCACTGCCTGCACTGCTCTTTTGGGGGTGTACGGTGCTCCCCCCCCTCATGTGCGCCAGGAGCCTCAGCATGTGGTCTGGTTTAGAAAGCAGGTGGGTGCCGGCATCACAAGTCGGGCTGAGGTCAGGCTGCAGAAAGGTGCCCAAGGCTGGGCCACTGTTGCAGCAGCCCCAGGAAGCTGAGCCCCGGCCTCCTCCTCGCTGCTTCTCTCTGAGGAGCTGCGGGATGGTCTGGCAGGTGCAGGGGCCAGCCCTGCCTCTCAGAAACCAGGGAGGAGGGTTCATTCCTCTCCGCCTTCTCACACTTCCCGGGGTCAACATGGAGGCGACTGGGAGCAGAGCCAGGGACTTTCTGCAGAGGTGCGTGGGAGTCGGGCTTGGCAGACCTTGGCCTTGGCCTCCAAGAGGGAGGAGGTGGAGCGAGGGAGGGCAGAGGCCGAACTCCCCGATTCCCACATGGTGAACCAGGGGCTTAAGTCACTCCTGTGTAGGTCTCAAAATGCCTGTGAAACAAGTCTCACAATGAGGCTCCCAATCCAGCTCTCAGGGCTTCCCACAAACTCACGGCCAGGGGGACCGTGGCAGGCCTGGTGCTATCCCCCAAGCCCATCCAGAGTGTTCTGGGGAGGAAGGCTGTGAGCAGCCGGCATACATAAGCCAGACCTGGGCTGACTCCGCTGATATCCCTCCCTTGAAAACCACCAGAAGCACGGCCAGGGAATCAGCTGCCCTGAGCAAGTTCACGTGCAAGAGCAAAGACTAACAGGAGCAGCCGAAGGACACCAGTGTGGCTGGGAGTCCTGTCCATTGTGGGCAACAGTGTCACTCTGACCGTGCACCCTCCAGGCACAGAGACTCCCGGGGTCCTGGGCCTCTGGTCAACGTTCTCCTATAAGGCACACAAGTGGCCCCTGACACAGAGAACCGGAAGGAAGTTCCAGCCTCCTGTGCGAGCTCAGCACCCCATTGGGAGCCACGTCCTGCCCCCAGGGAGTCACAGTCCCCCGCTGCTACCCCTGCTGCTGGTCCCCCACGTGGAGGTCCCTTTGTGCTCCTCATTTCAACTTCCTTGTCCATCGTCCGCCATCGTCCAGGACCAAGCTTGCTGAGGAGGTGCCTACAGCATCGAGTCAGTTCAATCAGCCAATCAAAGCCAGGACCTCGGCGTGACCTTTGGTTTGTCTGAAAGACGGTACCCCAGCTAGATGAAGAACACAACAGTGCCCGTGGGGAACAGGGCCACAGGATGAAAGGGGCCTGGGTGACGGATTCTTGGACAGAAGGGCTCCCGGCTCTGCAGGCTGGTGCCTGAGTGAGAGGCGCATCCACTACGTTTGGATCATGGCTCCTCTTTGGTCTACTTGTATTGTCTTAAGGTCTGTCCAGAGCTTGATCGCTGTGGGAACCCTGGCAACCACACCTCAGCCCCCAGCCACCGTATTTTCATTCTCAGAGCGCTACCCTGGGGGCAGACGCTTGATGCACAGAACCCCCAGCACGAGCTGATTCAGGGTCTTTGCACACCGAGGGGGAGGATCCGTGCTGCGCCCAGCGTGTTGTCCCAATGCAGCGCAGGTGCACCAAAGACGCGCCAACACCTGCTCCAGACTCAGCCCCACTGCCCTGCAAAAGCTCCCGCCTCCAGCCAGACGATGGAATACGTTCAACGGCAAAAATAAATGAGCTCTCGAGCCACAGGCAGCCAGGGAGGGACCTTAAGTGCCTGTAATGAAGTGAGAGAAGACAGTCTGAAGAGGTCCCACGTGGAATGATTCCAACTATGTGACCTTCTGGAAAAGATGAGACCATGGGAGACAATAACAACAGATCCGTGGCTGCCGGCACTTGGGGAGGGGAGGAACGAAGAGAGGAAACACAGAGGGTTCTTAGGGCAGTGAAACTGCTCTGCGGGTGCTGGAGCAGTGGGTTCAGATTCGCACACATTTCTGCAAACTCACGGGATGTACAAGGCCAGGACTGAACCCTAAAGTAAAGCACAGATTGGCAGGCCCACCGGTTGTCACCAAGGCACCCCTCTGGTTTGATGTTGATGTCGGGGGGGCTCTGATTGTGTGAGCAGTGGGGAGAGACATCTACAGACACTGTACTCTCTGCTCCGCTTTGCTATGAACCTAAATCTTCTCTTAGAAATAAAGTCTATTTAGAGGCCTGCGTTGTGGCGTAGTGGGTTAAGTCACTGCCTGCAACACCGGCATCCATATCTGAGTGCCAGTTCAAGTCCCGGCTGCTCCACTTAAGATCTAATTCGCTGCTACTACTCCTGAGAAAGCCGTGGGAGGTGGCCCAGGTGCTGGGGCCCCTGCCACCCATGTGGGAGACCTGGATGGAGCTCCTGGCTCCTGGCTTCAGCCTGGCCCAGTCTAGGCCATTGCGGCCATCTGGGGAGTGAACCAGCAGATGGAAGATCTCTTTCTGTCTCTCCCTCTCTCTATGTAACTCTTTGAAATAGATAAAATAATTCCCTCTTTAAAAGTCTGATTAAGGGGGAAAAACACCACCCATGCACAAAATTCCAATGGTTCCTTGTGGGAGAAGTTAGAGATTTGGAAGGGACCCACGGGAGTCAGGTGTACCAGGAACGCTGTGTTTCTATACCTGAATGGTGGACACATCTTTTCCTTGCAAAATCTCACCCAGCCACCCACTTACAGGTTGTGTACTTTTTTGTAGAGAGATAAATTAAAAGGTTTGCTTTTTTTAAAAAAAGTTCATCTTCAAGTATCTCACAATATTTTCATTTTTAAAAAAGATATAGTGGGGCCGGCACCGTGGCGTAGCTGGTAAAGCCGCCACCTGTGGTGCCGGCATCCCATATGGGCACTGGTTTGTGTTCCGGCTGCTCCACTTCTGATGCAGCTCCCTGCTAAAGCACCTGGGAAAGTAGCAGAGGATGGCCCAAGTGCTTGGGCCCCTGCACCTTGGAAGTTGAGCTATGGCCTGGGAAAGCAGTGGAAGAGGCCAAAGTCCTTGGGCCCCTGTGCCCGTGTGGGAGACCCGGAGGACGCTCCAGGCTCCTGGCTTCAGATCAGTGCAGCTCCAACCTTTGTTGCCAATTGAGGAGTGAACCAGTGGATGGAGGACCTCTCTCTCTGCCTCTCCTTCTCTCTGTAACTCTGGCTTTCAAATAAAATAAATAGATCTTTATAAAAAGATTTAGTTTATTTATTTGAAAGGCAGAGTTACAAAGAGAGAGTTACACACACACACACACACACACACACACACAGAGACAGAGAGATAGAGAGAGATCTTCCGTCTGCTGGTTCACTCCCCAGATGGCCCCAACAGCCAAAGCTCGACCAGGCTAAAGCCAGGATCTGGGAGCTTCATCTCCCTTGTGTGTGGCAGGGGCCCAAACACTTGGGCCATCCTCTGCTGCTGTCCCAGGTGCTTTAGCAGGGAGCTGGATTGGAAGTGGAGCAGCCAGGACGTGAACCAGAGCCCATACGGGATGTGGCATGCGTCTTAACCTGTTATGCCATAATGCTGGCCCCTGACTGATACTTTTAGACTAATAAAGCAAGCCTAGTGCTGTCGATCACCCCAGGTGTTTGGAGCCATCACCTGCTGTCCCCCAGGCTCTGCGTTGGTAGGAAGCTGGGTGGGAAGCAGAGAATTCAGTTCTCGAACTCGGCACTCTGACAGCATGTGCTTGTGTCCCGCGTGCTGACTTAATGCTGTGCCTCCTTTATAAAGGCCTTAACCCCATCTGCAAGAGTGGCCTCGCAGGGCCAATCGCCGCTCAGAGAGCCCACTCCTAACACCATCACCTTGTGGGTTAAGGTCCAGCACAGGAGTTTTGGAGGGATGGGCACATTCAGACCACAGCACCGTGTGTATGCAGGTGTGTTTACAAAGACACATATGCACATGAGTTCCAGGCCATACACACATGCAAATTCTGCTTCTTAGTGTAGACTGTGTTCCAACGAGTCTTAAAGGGTTAGCAAGAGGCTGCTTGAAATGATGGCTGGTGGGATCCAAGCTCAAAACAGGGAAGGGAAGAAACAGAGCCGGGTGGGGGTAGGGGGGCAGGCTCAGAAGTTCTGCTGTGGCCAGCAAGGCCCATGTGGGCGATCAGAGGAGAAGGCTGTGCCCAGCAGTCCTTTTTTAAAAAAGATTTATTTTATTTACTTAAAAGGCAGAGTTACAAGGAGAGAGGCAGACACACACACACACACACACACACACACACACACACAGATCTTCCACCTGCTGGTTCACTTCCCAAATGGCTGCACAGCCAATGCACGACCGGGAGTTTCGTCTGGGTCTCCCACGTGAGTGGCAGGGGCCCGAGCACTGGGTCAAGTCTTGCTCCTTTCCCAGGTGCATCATCAGGGAGCCGTTTGGGAAGTGGAGCAGCTGGGACTGGAACTGGTGCCCACATGGGACGCTGGCATCACAGGTGCAGCTCAACCCACTGAGACACAATGCCGGCTCCCCCCAATGGTCATTTGAAGATGAAGCGGTCGCAGGCAATGGGATTGTTCAAAGAGGGCCATGGACGAGGGGGCAAGAGGCACACGGCGATGTCAACAGGAAATGAGGAAGCTGGAACTGAGAGAGGGAAGATGCCCTGGGGACTAGGTGTCTGCCAGGATGAAGGCAGGAGTGGGGTGGGGCAGGAGCCTGCTGCCAGGGTCGTCTTTGGACAAAGGGCAGATGACAGATGAGCCGCTCCCAGTCGGATGCCCTTCCCGGTGCGAATCCGCTACCTCCGGGAACGAGCACATGTTTCGCCACGTGCCAGGCAGAGTCTACGCATGCCTCAGCCTCCCCACGCCTCAACTTCTTGGCTGGTTCAGAAGAGAACCTTTTAAAGAAACAACCGCTAATGCGGCTTGGTGCTAACGGTGCTCTCTGGATCAAATTCTGCATCACGTTGGCTCAGCCCAAAATTGCTTCGTATCCTCATCGTCTCAGCCTGGGATCTTACGGTCTGACTCTACCTTTGCAGGCAAGCTCATGCTGTCCTGAAGACAGACAGACAAGGCACACTCGGCTAAAAAAAAAAAAAAAAAAAAAAAATCAGTCCTCAGTGTCCAGCGGAGCCTGGGGCCATTCTCTACACCGGGCTAGCTGGTGAGAGGGGAAACGGAAGTGGGTGGGGTCTCCCCGTCAGCTTCAGGTACTCAGGGGTCTTCAGCAAGTGGATGCCACCTCTGGGTTAGGGTTAGGGTTAGGGTTAGGGTTAGGGTTAGGGTAAATGATCCCAGAACCAGCCCCTATGGCTGTGGCCATGCCTAGGACCCTCCCCAGAGGAAGATCTTGAAAGGGTTAGGCTGGGCAAGTCTGAGTGGTTTAGATACAGGTTTCTATGCTTCTCTTTTTAAAATGTAGATGGAACTGGTGCTGTGGCGCAGAGGGTTAAAGCCCCAGCCTGCAGTGCTGGCATCCCATATGGGTACCGGTTCAAGTCCCAGCTGCTCCACTTCCGATCCAGCTCTCTGCTATGGCCTGGGAAAGCAGTAGAAGATGTCCCAAGTCCTTGGGCCCCTGTACCCGCGTGGGAGACCCAGAGGAAGCTCCTGGTTCCAGGCTTCGGATTAACCCAGCTCTGGCTCTTGCAGTCATTTGGGGAGTGAACCAGTGGAATGGAAGACCTCTCTCTCTTTGGCTCTAACTCTCTCTGTAACACTTTCAAATAAAGAAAATACATCTTTAAAAAATAAATAAAATAAAAGTAGGTAAAGTGCCTGGAAAACAAACCACCAGAGTGGCAGGAACTCTTGTCTTCAAAAGAGCTGGGGAAGTTGCTCTGGGGAGGGGGTGGTCATTGTCCCAGTTGCATTTACGATGAGAACCTATTTATAAAAACATAATCCAGGGTCTGCAGAAGGACCGCAACGGCTGACTTTCAGAGATTTGTGGGCCGTGCCCCAAAGTGTTCTATGGGATAGCAGGTGTTAGGCCAGAGAGAAGGTTCTACGGCAAAATGAGCTTGTGAGGTCCCGGCTTAAACCAAGGTCAGTGCAGTTCTCCCCTGGGAGACTGCTCAGGGCCACGGACATGCCACCGTGCGTAGGACTCCAGGAGTGGACACCGAGGCAGACCCCTCCTCCCAGAGATCTGACCAGCACCCTCCTGCCCCCGTCCGATTTTGCACGAAGCACTGAAGGCTTGTGTGAAACTTGGCATCCTTAAGAGGCACCTGAGCCTGGGCCAGGAGCTGTGTCTAACACAGGTGGGTTCACAGTCATGCAGAGATGGAGAGGAGGCGGCCCAGGGCTGAAAACTCCGAGACTAAAGGTGGGATGAGAATGGGCGCCTGGGAGGGTGGCCTCCCAGAGGGTGTCCTCATGCTTTGCTGAAGATCTCATCTCTGTGAAGACAAAATGACACGATGGACATAGGCCCCCTTTATCCACCGCACACTGCCGTGGGTCGGGCAGGGAGTCAACCACACCCTAGCCATGTGCACCACCCTAATCCCATCACCGTCTATGCCGACTCAACACGGCTGAGGACCTGGCACAGCCATCCTCCATGACACCTTCCTGGAGGCCACCATGCACGCAGCAGACCCACCCACATCCTGTCTTCCCTGGGTCTCCCTCCAGGCCCTACCCCAAGCACTGTCCCTACCCTATGAAAGGCTGAGCCCAGCCCAGATGGGGGCAGTTCTGTCTCCAGAGGCTGCCCACATGCACTTCTGAGTGTCTGCTGCCCCTCTGTCTTTCAATACAGCCTGCTCTGTGTTCACCTGCGTCTACGTCTCTGGGTTGTATTCTTACACGTGGAAGACATCAACCTATACTAAGTTTACACAGGGTCTCTCTGAGTCCAGCCAAGCCTCTCAACCCCCACAATATCACCTGGGGATCCCTGTCCCTATAACAAACCACACAGCCACCAGCGCAGCAGTCCCACCACAGGCGTGCTGAATCAAGTTCCAGTCCCAGGCACCCCCTCGGCTCTGAGCGTGTTCAGTGTGGACAGGTCAGAGCCTGCGCACAGCCCTAGAGGCACAGTCCCAGGTGCCCCTAGGTCCCACGGTGTCACTGCCGGGCTGGCAGGGAAAGGGGAGCCCCCCAACACACACACACCACTCCTTTTCCTCCTTCCTTCTTTCCAATGATTACGGTCTCTTTCTTTCTTCCCAATAAATAAGTCATTGATATTTCAGACATTCCAACCGGGCTGTAAATTCTCCCTTATCTTTTCTAATGCCAGGGGCCCCCCTGTGAAGTCCAAGTTCCCCAGGGGGCTGACGGTTGCCTGCGTCACGCTCAGCATAGGACCCAAGGACCTCGGTCCCTGGTCCCACATCCGTGTGCTGAAGTCCCCCACCGCGGGGGCGGGCTGCAATGTCACAATCTCACTGCTGGAAGAGAATGGAATTCAATTGTTAGGTCTCCCCCTTCCCCCTTAAAGAATAAACACAGCCCCGCCCTTCACTTATTAATTCTTTAGATAAGAGACCACACCCTTTTATTCGCCTGTTCAAAGGTGTTGCTACATGCTTGAGGTCTTTTTCCAAAAATGGCTGCTTTTCTCTTGCTGCCTTGGTGAGTGTGTTGAGAGCAATGAGTCAGTGTGCCCCAGGAAGCAGGAAAAGCCCAGGCCCGGGCATCACACAGCCAGAGGCACAAAGACCACAAAGAGAGGTTGAACCTTTCTAAGTCATTTCTCCAGTCCCACGCTTGGCATAAAGAAGCTGAGCAGGGAGATTGATGAGGAAGACAAGCAGGGCCAGTTCCCTAGGTCTCCGAGGGTAGGGGTAACCAAGGGTAGCTGTCACTGCTCTAAAGGGATGAGCTCAGATCCTGGTCCCAAAGCAGAGGAGTGGAGCAGGTGAACCGAGAGCCTGGACAGGGCCAAGACAAGGCGGAGGGATTTGGAGTCCCCATCCACTGGTCAGCTCTGCCCAAGCGCCCACCATGGCCAGGGCTGGGCATGGCTGAAGCTGGGCTCCCATGTGGGTGGCAGGGACCCAACTACTTGAGACATCACCTGCTGCCTCCCACAGAGCCCATTAGCAGGGAGCTGGAACGGACAATGCAGTTGGGACTTACACCCAGGCGCTGGGTCACGGGCTGTAGCCAGGTCTTAACTGCTGTGCCCACCCCGTCACCGCACCCCCTCACCCCGCCCTGCACAGGGAACTTTCTAAAGCCCTTTTGTACAATGTGGGGACAAGAAGGAAAAGAGATTGAGCATCCAATCTCTGTGGGAAAGGGAGCTCCAGGGCGGCGGGGGGCGGGGGGCAGCAAGGAGAACCCCAAGTCCATTGCCTTCCTGGGTTAGGCTTTAGCTTTGTGACATCTGGAAGAAAAGCAGACGGTGTGCGCTTTCTTGGTCCGTAACACCGCGCCAGAGGAGGGCTCGGGGTCACCATGGGGATTATGCCGGAAGGTTTGGGGTCGCAGCAGAAGCCTTTTCAGAAGAAATGGGCATACAGCTCCCGGAAAGAGCAGCAGCTAAGAGCGATCTGGAAGAGCCTGCTGGCTTCTGCTTGCTACTTCCGAGCCTGCAAATGCCTGAAATCCAGGCTCTGAGACACGTTCGCCGCAAACACAGCTCTTCTCTCTGACAACAAAACTTCCTTAAAGCGGAACAACGATACTTCTGTATTTCCAAAGGCATAAATGTACAGGCCTTCCTTCTGCACACGCCATTGTTTCAAAAGCATTTACAGAAATCCCTGAGCATACGTGACTGAAATAGTCCAGAATTCGGGGGTCAGCATTGTGGAGGATCTGGTTACGCCACCGCCCGGGATGTCAGCATCCCCTATGAGCGCTGGTTTGAGTCCCGGCTGCTCTGTTTCGGATCCAAATCCTTGCTAATGCATCTGGGAGAGCAGTGGAAGATGGCCCAAGTGCTTGGACACCCACATGTGCATGGGAGAGCCAGAAGCAGCTCGTGGCTCCTGGCTTTGGATCAGCGCAGCTCCGACTGTTGCGGCCATCTGGGGAGTGAACCAGCAGATGGAAGAACCTCTCTCTCTCTGCCTCTCCCTCTCTCTGTCTATAACTCTGACTCTCAAATAAATAAAAAGATAAATAAATCTTTGAAAAAAACATTCCATATTTCTTCAGTAATGGACAACATGACCCTTGGGTGCTGACCTTTAGCAAGTTAAGTGACAAGACACGGCTCTCTCTCTCTCTCTCTCCCTCTCTCTCTCTCTCTCTTTCCCTCTCTCTCTCTGTGGCTTTTTCTGCCTTGAGAAAGGACTATTTCCGCATGCTTGGGGAGCTCCTGGTGGCAGCCGGGGCCATTCCGAGCCACGCATAGGGGACTTTCCTCTGCTGTCCCTGGACTTTGGGTTCCTGGGCTGGCTCCTGATACCCCTCCCCCAGACCTCTCTATCTCACTTCCCCGCAACAGCTCCCTCCTCTCTCCTGTTCACAGACTGTGACTCAGGAGGCCCAGACATCCCTGTGTGACTTCACGTATGCTGTAAGCGGGCTCTTCTGTGTAGACGCTCACGTGTGCATCCATGTGTGCTCCCAGGCATTCGTCTACACTCGTCCATCTACTGGATGGCTTTCCAACTCACTCAAACAGAAGCCTTTTGCAACCGAACGCCCCTCCACACCGGGCTGCAGTCACAGTAGCCTGGTCTCCTGCCTCAGGGCCTTTGCCTTTGCTGTCCTCGTGGCCCCCAGGGATCTCCCTCCAGGTATCTGCTTCCTCCCTTCCCTCCACCCTTTGTGCAAACACAGCCTCATCCGTCACCCACTCCTGCTCGCTCTGTGGGACAGCACCGCTCCTGTCCCTCCACCCTGGCCCTGCCGTGTTCTCACGTGGAGGCCGAGCCTCTGCTTCTCCCCTTTGGGAGGAAACGGGGACGTTGTTTGCTGCTGTGTCCTCCGTTCCTGGAGAGAGCCTGACAGAGCAGGCGAACAATGAGTGACTGTGGAACGAGTGACTGAGCGAGAGGCCAAGGTAGACCAGCAGAGCAAGGCAGACAGAGCGCAAGGAGGGAGCAGCAGGCTGCGCTGTTTCTTCTCTTCTCTTCTCTTTTTTATTCTTTTAAGCATTTATTTATTTATTTATTTGGAAGGCAGGGCTACAGAGATTCAGAAGCAGGGGCAGAGAGAGAGAGAGAGATTTTCTATCCACTGGTTCACTCCCCAAATGGCCTCAACAGCTGGAGCTGGGACCATCCGAAGCCAGGAGCCAGGAGCTTCTTCCGGGTCTCCCACGCGCATGCAGGGGCCCAAGGACTTGCGTCGTCTTCCACTGCTTTCCCAGGCGCACAGCAGGGAGCTGGATGTGAAGCAGAGCAGCCAGGACTCGAGCCGGCTCCCATACGGGATGCCGACACGGGATGCCGACACTGCACGGAGTGGCCTCACCCACTAGGTCACAGCACCAGTCCCATGTGTTCAATCGTCACAAGCAACCAATATCACTCAGGACATCTAGATTTCTCTATAGAGAAGTCTACACACGCTACACACACACCTGCACACGCATACACACATGTGAGCGCCCACACAGCCGCCTTCCTTGAGAACTTGGGGGATGGGTTCTAGGGCTCCCTTCAGATACCAAAACCCAGAGATACTCAAGTCCCTTCCCTAAAATGGTGCAGCTGTTGAATGTAACCCCTACACACCCTCTAGTGTCCTTTAAACCATCTCTAGACTACTTACCATACCCAGGACGGAGTAAATGCCCTGTAAATGGTGTGACGCTGTATTGCTCAGGGAATAACAACAAAGAAAAAGTCTGCAAATATTTAGGACAGGTGCAGATTTTTTCTAATATATTTAAATATTTTTAAAACCTATTTATTTCTTTGAAAGGAAGAGTTATAGAGAGAGAGGAAGAGACAGACAGAAAGAGAGAGAAAGAGACAGAGAGAGATCTTCCATCTGCTGCTTCATTTCTCAAATGGCCACAATGGCTGGGGCTGGGCCAGGCCAAAGTTAGGAGCCAGGAACTCCATCCAGGTCTCCCACGTGGGTGCAGGGGCCCAAGCACTTGGGTCATCTTCTGCTGCTTTCCCAGGTGCATTAGCAGGGAGCTGGATCGGAAATGGAGCCACCAGGACTCGAACCGGAGTCACAGGTGGACACTTCACCTCCTATACTATACATCAGTTTTCTAGTATTTTTGAGCTGTGTTTGATTGCATCAGTGGATGCAGAACTATGTTATGTGTGCATACATGCATATGTGCCTGTGTGCATGTCTGTGTGTGTGCATGGAGAGAGAGAGAGAGGATGTGAACTAATCAACTAAAAATAGCTTAGATGGGCTCAGCTGGCCCTGGGTGACAACCCTTAGATTACATTCACGATTTGATTTCCAGCAGGTCTGATAGGAGCTCATTCGTGCCTTTTCCACCAACGATTCCAAACCCTATAAGAACGAACACCTTGTGTGGTGATCAGGTACCCACCTCTAGGTTGTTGCAAGAACACCGTCCGGCCGAGGTTGTCTTGCAAGTAACCGAATCGAGCCCGCTTGCTCCCAAGCACCTCAGCGGCAACACCTCTCCTTTTTCTTGGGGATGCAGAGTAACCCCCAAAGGACAGAGCCACTTGGCGAGGAGAGCCAGGCTTCACGTGACTCTGAGCAGCACTCGACACTCAGAGATGAAATTGACACTTGCGCTTGTCTGCTTGGAAATAGGCAAACTCGTGGCTCTCTCCCCCCAGCACAACAAAAGGCTTTCAGAGACACGCAGGGTCCCTGGGACCGACCAGAAGGACCCACACAGCCCCTGGGGGTGGAAAGGTGTTGCCTCCCACCCACCTGCCCCGACAGCCTTTCAACTCTGGGCGGCTCCGTCCCTCGGCCCACTCTCTGGATGTGTGGGATGATCAAGGTAGAAACTGAGGCTGGAGGGCATGTGTTCTGTGCCTTACTCAGTTAATTGGAAAATTACACCGTCACTGAACCGCTCATGCTGGCACAACCCCTTCACCCCGCCTTGAGGGAGGATGCTCTTTGGCAAGGAGACCCAGAAACGTCCAAAAGTAGTTCTGTAGGTGAACACGCTGAGCTGTAAGAGGACAGCTCTGCTCTACTCCAGGCCGAACACACTTCGTTCCCTAAGCAGAGAACACAGCCAGAGCCCAGAAGTTTCTAAGACTTGCAAGAGCGGCGAACAGCGTCTCGGAGAGGCTGTGCCAGGAGAACAGAGCGGGTGACCCCTGGATCTGATAGAGCCTCCTCTTGGGCATCATGGAGGGTTTAGGACAGGTCTCCCAGCCTCCCCATGGAATAAGCGGGGGTCACAGCATGTGTGACCGTGAACACTCAGGGGAGGGGTCCGTGCTGTGGCGAAGTGGGTTAACGCCCTGGCCTGCAGTGCCAGCGTCCCATGTGGGCACCGGTTCGAGACCCGGCTGCTCCACTTCCAATCCACCTCTCTGCTATGGCCTGGGAAAGCAGTGGAAGATGGCCCAAGTCCTTGGGCCCCTGCACCGACGTGGGAGACCTGGAAGAAGATCCTTGCTCCTGCCGAACCATCGGATGGAAGACCTCTCTCTCTCTCTTTTTCTGCCTCTCCTCTCTCTGTGTGACTCTGACTTTCAAATAAACAAATAAATACATCTTAAAAAAAAAAAGAAAAGAAAGAAACAGGGGAGGCTGCAAGGACAGGCACTGGCACCCTAAAGAGGCTGGCTTCTCATTCAACCTCCCACAGCAGGCCCAGCTTCACTGAGTGGCCCGGTGGCCCACATGGGCTCAGTTCTGTGCAATTTTTACTCCTTCTTCCCTTGCCACCTGCCCTTCTCTGATGGTGGTTCCTCTGACCACCCTCCTCTTCTGCTTCCTCCTCTTCACCCAAGGCCTTGTTGTACACCCGCCCCCACTTGGGTGACAGCCAAACGGTCACAGCCCTCATCTCCGAATTCCTGGAACCACCTTATGATTTTAATAAATCATCTTTTTATACCCAGCTCTTGGTTCCAGGCCATCATCGGGTCACCCACGTGTACACCGACATTCCTCACTATTTGCAGGTTCTGCCTTTGCGAATTCGCCCACCTGCTCACATTTGTAAACCCAAAGTCAACACCTGCAGTGTGGTGAAGTGTTGAGTCGCCTGCTGCATACAAGACTGACAAGGGGTTGGAGGCTCTGCCTTCCTGTTTTATTCTCAGCCCACAAACACACTTCCTTCTCAGGATCTGTTCACATGTCTGTGGGCTTTGCTGATGATTTTGCTGTTTAAAACGACTCCCAAATGGGGCTGCATTATGGCGCAATGGGCAAAGCCCCCACCTGTGACACCAGCATCCCATAAGAGCAGTGGTTAGAGTCCCAGCTGCTCCTGCTTCCAATCCAGCTCCCTGCTAATGCACTTGAAAAGGCAGTGGGTGATGGCTCAAGTGTTTGGGCCCCTGCCATACATGTAGGTGACCCAGACGGAGTTTCTGGCACCTGGCTTCCGTCTGGCCTAGCCCTGGCTGTTGTGGCCATTTGAGGAGTGAACCAGTGAATGGAAGATCTATGTCCCCCCCCACCCCGTAACTCTACTTTTCAAATAAATAAATGTTAAAAACAGCTCCCAAGTGGAGCACTGCTGTGCTGTCCAGTGTTTCTAAGTAGCACAAGAAAACCATGAGGTGCCTTAGGAGTAAAAAGGCATCAGGGAGCTTCATTAAGGCCTGAGTTCTCATGAACTTGGAGCCTGGTCCAAACTCTTTCCAGTTTGAAGGGCACTTCCCTGAGCGCCAGGTCAGGACTTCTGGATAAAGAGGAACATCCCACCACCCCGTGTGTCCAGTTCATTATAATATGATATAATGTGCTGTCTTCAGTGTAACAGAGGAGCTGGTTAAAAGGCCAGCCTCCCACATCCGGGTGCCTGGGTCCAAACTCCAGCTTCCTGCTAATGCATACCCTGAGAAGCAGCAGGCAATGGCTCAAGTAGCTGGGTCCCTGACACCCACGTGAGAGACCTGGACTGCGTTGCCAGCTCCTAGCTTCGGCCCAGCCTGGGCCCTGACTGTTGTGGGCATTTGGTGGGGATGAACCAGCAAGCAAGAGATCTCTGTCTCTCAAATTAAAAAAAAAAAACTTTCAAATTAATTTTTACGATGGAACAGAAAGAAGAGAATCAGGGTTGGAGGAAGACAAAGAAAGAGGGAAATAGGGACCCAATCGTATGCAGGTTGACTTGGTGAGAAGCCGAACGGATAGGAAATCAAGTCTGTGGGTCCGGAGGCCCTGCTGGGTGGGGAAGAGCTAAGCGTGGGGAGGGAAGCAGGGCTTTAAACACCAGTTGCTCCTTCTCGAGAGCCTGGAAGAGGAAACAGGAAGACTGGGGGCGTGAGACACCGCTTCCCGCACTGGCACAGCCTGGCCCTGGACCGGCGACTCTCAAACGCCGTTAGAGGGCAAGAGCGCTCACCTGCTCTCGGGTGCACCTCGAAGAAGACTGGGATGTGGCCCTGGCCTCAAGGACGAGACGCGCCATTGCTTATTGTACTTGAGGAGGGGACGCTGGACTGCGGGAAGCACAGGGTGTAGGCAGTGCTGTCGGGGCAAAGACCCACTCGCTCCTGAGCCAGCTGAGAGGCGAGGAGGGCTTCCAGGCGGGAGGGGAGCCCTGACGAGAGCAGGAGGGCAGGTGACAGTGACCTCGGCAGCAGGGACCTCCTCTGGCTCGCCCGGTGTGCGGTCAGAGCAGCGGCTGCAGAAGCCACAGGAGTCTGACTTTGAACCTGAGGGCAGATGGGAGCCACCGCAGGCTGCGGCCACGGAGGGATGCTGGTAGGGTTTACAATGCAGAGAAATCTTCAGGGGGCTTTTCCTGGATGGGGGGGACCCGGGAAGACCTCAGCGCAGTCACAGTCCTCGGGAGAGAAATGAGAAGGCTCCGACCACAGCATGGCAGTGGGGGTGGGGTCCAACAGACTGATATTAGGGTCCAATTCCTGGGTGTTCAGCTCAGACAGCCAGTCAGCACCCTGCACTCAGAAGGGCCTTGAACTTGCTTTTTTTCTTTTTCTTTCTTTTTTTTAATTTGAAAGGCAGAGTTACAGAGAGGCAAAAGCAGAAAGAGAGAGAGGTCTTTCAGCTGCTAGTTCACTCTCCAATTGGCTGCAACAGCCGGAGCTGCACCGATCTGAAGCCAGGAGCCAGGAGTTTCTTCCAGGTCTCCCACGTGGGTGCAGGGGCCATCTTCTATTGCTTTCCCAGGCCATAGCAGAGAGCTGGATTGGAAGTGGAGCAGCCGGGACCCAAACCAGCGCCCCTATGGGATGCTGGCATTGCAGGAGGCGGTTTTAACTGCTACACCACGGCACCAGCCCTTGAACTTGCCTTACTGCTCTGATGTCACCATCTTGAAATTCTTGGTGATTTTATCTGCACCTGTGTTTCATAAGTGACATTCAACTGGTAGTGGAGCTCGTGTGTGGGCGGATCAGACACCACATGACGAGTCACCACAGTACCTGGCTACCGCATCCTCATGCCCTGGCCACAGTACCTGGCTACCGCATCCTCATGCCCTGGCCACAAGATCTCGGTGGACCCACTGTGCGTGGGAATCCAGTGAGACCCAGAGCAAGCGTCAGAAAAGCACATTAGGTCTACAACTGAGGCCACGAGAAATGCTGATGGCACCGAGAGGCCCTGCTTTCTGCTGGAATCAGAATCTACATTAATGCATGAGGAAGACAATGGCATTGCCTTAAGAAAATTATGCATTTGAAAGACAGAGAGACAGAGATCTTCCACCCATTGCTTAAGTCCCCAACTGGCCACAATGACAGGGGCTGGGCCAGGCTCAAACCAGAAACTCAGGACTCCATCCTGGTCTCCCACATGGGTGGCAGGGGTCCAAGAACTTGGACCATCTTCCTCTGCTTATCCAAGCATGTTAACAGGGAGCTGGGTTGGATGAGGAGCAGCTGGGATACAAAGAGAAGCAACTGAGGTGCAACTTGGTATCGGATATGGGTTGCTGGCCTTGCAAGAGGCAGCTTACCCAACTGTACCACAACACCAGCTCCTGGCAGTGGCATCCTAAGAATCAGGCACAACCAACAGTTCCATCCTGTCCTGCCTTGTCCTTTTAAACCTTTATTTATTTATCTGAGAGATGGAGAGAGAAAAAGAGAGAGCTCTTGTCTGCCGACTTGCTTCTTAAATGCCCTCGGGGCCAGGAACTCCATCCAGGTCTCCCACGTAGGCGACTGGTGTCGAGCTCCCACCTGCTGCCTCCCTTACGGTGCACATTAACGGGAAGCCGGAGTCAGGAGTTGGAGTCAGCAAGCAAATCCAGGTTCCGATACGGGACGAGGCGTCCTAACCGCTGTCTCAACCTCCAGGCCAAATGCCTGCTCCTGCCTGTCCCTTCCCGTTCACGTTAGTCCCCTGCGTTGGCACACACTTATGCTGAAAACCGTGACATATAAGGAGAGGCAAGAGAGAGGAGCCCTTGCTGTTTTTCCTCTCCATCCTCCCTCACACCTCATCAAGCCAAAGGCAGAGACGCTGGGAGCAGAGCGCACAAGGATGGAGACATGAAATAAAAACAGGTGGATTCACTTCCTGCAGGGCTCCCACGGTTGGAGTGAGAACAAGATATAGGCACGAAGCACAGCAGTTTGTGTCGGCCCTGGGATGTCACCTCCAACAGAAGCGCTCTTATTTTTGTATTTACAACAGGCGTAGCACAAAATAGAAAGGAAAAACGTAAAAGCCGTGCTAATCATTTACATTATGGGTTTGTCTTCACTTAGAGGTAGTGAATAGAATGCATTCTTGCAAAGCGAGAGACGGACAGCCCACAGAGACAAGGGAGCAGCTTTATATTTTAGTGGCTGTCACAGAGCTTCTCCTCTGGTTTTTGGACAACAGGGGTCGACATTTTCATCTCGCAGAGTACACAGCTGGTTCTAACGCTAGAGACAGATTCAGCTGTGCAGTCAGCAGCAGCCGGCGGCAGGGATACGCGGCAGGGGCAAGGGGGTCGTAGGGATGCAGCCAGGTTTGGAGCTAGTGGTGGTGTTTGCCTGGGAAATCCAGCACCCAAGAGCAGCCTTGGGGGTGGGCCTTGGGGCGCAGTGGGTCGCACTTGGGGTGCCACCCCTTGGGGTCGCCACTGGGGGTGCATGCATCCTCCATAGAGCACTTGGGATGGATTTCCACCTTGGCTCCCAATCTAGTTTCCTGCTAATGCTCACCCTTGGAGGCAGTGGATGGTGGCTTAGTTACTTGGGTTATGGATATTGGGGGAGTGAATCAGCTGATGGACGATCTCTCTCTCTCTCTCTCTCTCTCTCTCTCCATGTTGCTTTGCCTTTCAAATAAATACACTTTTTTCAAAAACAAAGATAGAAATAGCACTTACTTCAGGGGACCATGTGAGAAATGAATAAGCATTTTACCCATGGTCAGAGCTCTGCTCTATCACGTTCCAAGAGCTGCCACGAGGCACCTGGTGACTTAGAACAGAGCAGTGCTGCTTCGCCCTGCAGAGGCCAGAGGTCTGAGACGCAGCTGGTGGCAGCATCAGGCTCCCTTGTGAGGGCTAGGGACGGATCTGTCCCCAGCGCCAGACAGCCCCTAGCCAGCCTGGCTGCAGGCTCCATGTGGGGTCCTCCACGTGAGCACGTCCCTGTGTCCCAGCCCCTCCTCATTCACACGACGACACGGCCTTTTTGGACCAGCACCCACCCTAATGACCTCACTGGGATTCCGTCTCCAAATCAGGCCACAGAGGTCAGGACTCCAGCGTATCTCTGGGGCAGCTGGGGAGGAAGCACAATTCAACCCCTTTCAACTGCTCTGCCCAGCGACAGCTCCACACAGAAGCTCAAGTTCACTCCTGGGACAACCGGAAGTTGGGGACCTAAATCTGTCCTGGCCACCATCACCACAACAAGGCGATGTTTCTTTCTCCCATAGCACTGGGGAGCTCAGGTGAAAATACACACACGAAATCAGACACCTCCTGAAGATGAGCCAGAGACAACCTCAGGCCAAAATACCAACGCAACACCCGGAAGGAGGACGGCTCCCAGCTCAGTCCTGGGTGCTGCAGCTCCGGGGCCAGCAGGGGGCCCGAGGCAGCAGGTGCACAGAACAAACGCGCCTCTCTCCATCTCAGCCGCCACAGTGCTCCCAACACACACACACAGAAGGAAAGCCACGCTGAGACCGATTCACTTGTGGGGAAAGGTCTTCTTTGGCCAGCAGCGTGGGATTGCTGTTGGCTGACACGCTCTCATACGCTGTGAAACAGTAAGAATCAGGTATGGTCTCTGGAGATGAGCAACCAATCAAGCAAGTGGAGTTACGGGCAGTGTCCAGCTGAGCCTCACCTTAACAGAACCGGTTCCCAAGGCTGATCCGGAAGTTGGCAGTCCCAGAGAAAAGACAGGTGGAGCTGTGAGGTGAGCCAAAGCTTAGAAAAGGGGAGCTGATGGCCGGCGCCGCGGATCAATAGGCTAATCCTCCACCTTGCGGCGCCGGCACACCGGGTTCTAGTCCCGGTCGGGGCACCGGATTCTGTCCCGGTTGCCCCTCTTCCAGGCCAGCTCTCTGCTGTGGCCAGGGAGTGCAGTGGAGGATGGCCCAAGTGCTTGGGCCCTGCACCCCATGGGAGACCAGGAGAAGCACCTGGCTTCTGCCTTCAGATCAGCGCAGTGCGCCAGCCGCAGTGTGCCAGCCGCGGCGGCCATTGGAGGGTGAACCAACAGCAAAAGGAAGACCTTTCTCTGTGTGTCTCTCTCTCACTGTCCACTCTGCCTGTAAAAAAAAAAAAAAAAGGGAGCTGCTGTTTGATCTTAAAATATTTTATTTTATTTATTGGAAAGGCCGAGAGACAGAGAGAGATCTTTCTCTGCTGGTTTACTCCCCAAATGCCTGCAGCAGCCAGGGCCAGGTCAGGCTGAAGCCAGGAGACAGGAGCTCCCTCGGGGTCTCCCAGTGGGTGGCAGGAATCCATCTACTTGGGAACCATCGCCTGCTGCCTCCCAGAGTGTACATCAACAGGAAGCTGGAATTGGGAGCCGAGCCGGGACTCCAATCCAGGCGCTCCGACGTGAAATGCGGGAGTCCCAAGCACAGTTTCATCTCTGTGCCCAAATCTGCCCCTTGCTCTGTTTCGGATGCAAGACTGACAAGGAAGCGTTGTCAGTGCGGGGACGAAGGTCTGGAAGCAGGGACAGAGGCCTCAGCCGCACCACAGAGGAGCAGAGGCTGACTCTTCCATGCCTCACACCCCAACCCAAAGTCCCTCCCAGGACCAGTGTTCTCCGGTCGCCTCATCCCAGCACCAGGAACACCTCTGGCCCAGCCACGCTTGCCGAAGCTCCAGGTTCCGGAACCTCCCCTCTCTCCTCTTCTGCTGTAGTAATTGCTTATCCAAGTTCAAGATCCTTGCAGCCTGGCTAAGTAACGGCTGAGTAAGATGATTGATGAACTTGAGTACGGCTGATGATGGCTTTTGCATCCTCAGCGGGCTGTGCCTCACCTTAAACAAATGATCAACATTCCCCTCGGGGTAACGGGGTGAAGCAACCCGCTGTTCCTCCTGATGGGGGGCACGGAGAACAAGACGGCACAGCCAGGACAGCCCTGCCCCAGGGCACGCACGCGTGCCCATGAAGGAACACTGGGAGTATTCTATACAGTAACCGCCTTGCATTCTTCAAACATGCCGTTATCATAAAAGACAAATAAACACCCAGGAACTGTTCCAGGTTGAGAGGAGATGAAAGGGGACCAGTGTTGCGGCGTAGCATGTAAAGCCTCTGCCTGCGACACCGGCATCCCATCTGGGCACCGGTTCAAGTCCCAGCTGCTTCACTTCTGATCCACCTCCCTGCTAACAGCCTGGGGAAAACAGCAGAAGGTGGCCCAGGTGTTTGGGCCCCTATCACCCACGTAAGAGAGCCAGATGAAGCTCCTGGCTCCTGGCTTTGGTCTGGCTTAGCTCTGGCCATTGCAGCCAGCTGAGAAGTGAATGAGCAGAAAGATGATCTCAATCTCTCTCTCTCCCCCTCTCTGTCTCTCATTCTCTCTCTGTAACTTTGACTTTCAAATAAATAAATAAAAAAAAAATCTTAGAAAAAGAAAGCTGATAATGACGCAATAATGCATGATCTGGGGTCTTCTTTTGCTCTAAAGTACATTTTTTAGGGACAACTGATGAAATCAGATTGGGCCGGCGCTATGGCACAGCGGGTTAAGGCCCTGGCCTGAAATGCCAGCATCCCATATGGGCGCCAGTTCTAGTCCTGGCTGCTCCACTTCTGATCCAGCTCTCTGCTACGGCCTGGGAAAGCAGTAAGAGAATGGCCCGGGTCCTTGGGCCCCTGCACCCATGTGGGAGACCCGGAAGAAGCTCCTGGCTCCTGGCTTCAGATGGGAGCAGCTCCGGCTGTTGCAGCCATCTCGGGGAGTGAACCATCGGATGGAAGACCTCTCTCTCTGTCTCAACCTCTCTCTCTCTCTCTCTCTCTCTCTGCCTCTCCTCTCCCTGTTTAACTCTTTCAAATAAATAAATATTAAAAAAAGAAATCAGAACGAGGCCTGTGGATTAGAATGCGGTCATTTCCTAGTTCTGGTCATCATTTTGGTTTCGTTAAGAGATCGTCCAGGGGCAAGTAAAACTGCTGCCTGCAGCACTGGCATCCCATATGAGTGCTGGTTCGAGTCCCAGCTGCTCCTCTTCCAATCCAGCTCTCTGCTGTGGCTTGGGAGAGCAGTGGAAGATGGCCCAAGTCCTTGGGCCCCTGCACCCACGTGGGAGACCCAGAAGAAACTCCTGGTTCCTGGCTTCAGATCAGCGCAGCTCTGGCCATTGTGGCCAACTGGGGAGTGAACCAGTGGATGGGAGACCAACCTCTCTCTCTACCTCCGCCTCTCTGTAACTCTACCTTTCAAATAAATATATTTAAAAAAACTTAAAAAATAAATTAATTAAAATTAAACAATAAAAGAAAAAGAATGTCTGTGCTCTTAAGGACCACATAAGGGCTACTTTAGATTCCTGGACATCTCGTCTGCGATGTGAGGACGAGTCAGGCAAATGGGGTATGTGGGAGCATTGAGGAACGGGGTGAAGGGTGCACATGCTTTCTCACCCCGAATCTCAAGATTCAAAGTTCAAAATGCTTGGAAACGTTTGGATTTCGGAGCACTTCAGAGGTCAGATGTTCAGGTTAGGGAGGTTCAACCTGGAAAGTCTGTGCAAATCTTTCAAAATCCGAAAAACCCCCACATCTGAAAAACCTCAGGCCCCAGCATTTCAGAAAAGGGAGTCTCCACCTGTACTATTCTTGCAACTTTTCTCGTCTGGAAAAATGGACAAGAGATATTAAATACAGAACAAGCAGGTTGATTTGAAAAGGGCAATGTTGGGGCCGGCGCAGTGGTGCAGCGGGTTAACACCCTGGCCTGAAGTGCCGGCATCCCATATGGGCGCTGGTTCTAATCCCGGCTGCTCCTCTTCCGATCCAGCTCTCTGCTGTGGCCTGGGAAAGCAGTGGACGATGGCCCAAGTCCTTGGGCCCCTGCACCCACGTGGGAGACCCGGAAGAAGCTCCTGGCTCCTGGCTTCGGATCGGCGCAGTTCCGGCCATTGAGGCCAACTGGGGAGTGAACCAGTGGATGGAAGACCTCTCTCTCTCTGTCTCTGTCTCTCTCTCTCTCTGCCTCTCTTCTCTCTGTGTAACTCTGACTCTCAAATAATAAATAAATAAATCTTTTAAAAAAAAAGAAAGAAAAGGGCGATGTTTCCCAGCAGGCCCCACCCTTGGTGCACATCTCGACCCCTCAGGAGCCTCTGCAGACCCCGTGCCCTGGCCCAGCCCGGGATTCAGACTCGGTTCACTCTGGAGTGAAACCCCAGGCATCAAGTTCACCCCAGGCATCAGGATGTGGGAAATTCATTTGCCCGATGTGAAGAACCCATACTGCCTTCCAAGTAAATAAATAAATAAATCTTTTTTAAAAAAAGTTTATGGGAAAGAGAATTAGACTTTATTTTGGTATGAAAAAAAACTTGGAAATCTGTGTATAATTTTATATAATTTGCATTTTCCATGAACTTTTTAAAGTACCCTTGTATGTGAATTACATTGCTACAACTGGACCTCTCTCTTCCAAATTCTGCACATGGTTCCGTTATGACTTATTCCTCCAGCATGATTTACTAAAATTAAAGTTGAGGAAGGGCTTGGTATGCGATGAAATCAGCCCTGGGCAGGAGCGCTCTGCGGTGAGAATCCCCACGGTTCTCAGATTTTCCTGCGCTCCAGTCAACTCACTCTCCCCACAGTCCTCCGAAATGCAGATACTGTCAGCAGGGCTCGTTTCTCACCACGTGCTTGAATAATTACAATGATAATTTTCCTAATTCACCCCCTAACATTCTGCAGCAATGTTAACCCAGTCTATGAGACCGAATCACAAGCATTGACCCTCCTTCGAAAGAACACTCTCAACTCATCAGACCTGACAATTCACCTTCCCACGGAAGAGGCCATGTGGGTAATAGACAAGGGACACACACAAGACTCATCAGAGAGCCCTGGTGGTAATGGGAGTATTCCAGAAGGTTCCATGTAAGGCCTTCCCTTCGGTCAGGCCCTCCTCACAATAACAGACCCAGGGCGGTGGAGAGCCAGGTGGGTTTCCTCTGGGTTCTGTTTCCAGACTTTGTCCACAGTCTGGTTTTATCCTGACCCCAACCTGGGGCAATCCATGGTCGTGGTGGGGGGGGGTGTTCCACGTCAAATTCCCCATTATGGAACAAAAAAAACCAGACACTTGACATTCAGTGATTCTTTGGGGGTTTACGGAACTTTCTGGAAAGCAGGAAGAAGGAAATAGAGGCTGTTTTGCTGAGAAGGGTGACACTGGAAGCAGCACATGCATGAATGCCTCTGGAGAACATTTCTGTAGAGTGGAGCCGACGCTTTGCCAGCACTGTGAGAAAACGTCTCAGCCAGCCCAGAGCTCATCTACTCCGAGCTCCGAGGGACCTGGCGATGACTAGCAGGCACGGGTTCTTTTTATTTTTATTAGAAATATTTTATTTATTTGAGAGGCAGAGCTACAGACAGAGAGAGGGCTTCCATCCACTGGTTCCTCCCCAAATGGCCGCTAGAGCCAGAGCTGAGCAAATCCTAAGCCAGGAGCCAGGAGCTTCTTCTAGGTCTCCCATGCAGGTGCAGAGGCCTAAGCACTTGGGCCATCTTCCACTGTTTTCCCAGATCAGAGAAGAAAGATGGATGGGAAGAGGAGCAGCTGGGGCTCGAACCAGTGCCGGTATTGGATGCCGGTGCCGCGAGCAGAAGCTTAGCCCACTATGCCACAGCCCTAGCTGCATGGGTTCTTTTTAACAGATAGATAGCAAGAATCATTATTAGCAAGAGAAGACAGAAATAGGAGGACAGAATGTGTAGGCTACATAACACATATATGCAATGAGAAAACTCACTGCTCAAGGCTCAGTGTCCAGGGCGGAACAACCTACAACGTGGCATCTTCATAAACATGTTTTTTTCCTGCTTACTCCATATAATATCTATATCCAGAAGTAAGCACTGACTACATAAGCCATTTTGGGAAGATCCACACTGTCTCTAGGGCTGTACTGAGAAAGAGTAGTAAGGCCGTACACAATTCAACCAACTGTGCATGGAAAACTTAAAAAAAAAATTATATCTATTCTCAACATGTACAGACCATTTCTTCTTATGATTAGGGCTAGAGACGTGTGAACCATCCAAAAATGCCTCATGCTGTCAGTATTTACTTTTTTTTTTTTTTTTTTGACAGGCAGAGTGGACAGTGAGAGAGAGAGACAGAGAGAAAGGTCTTCCTTTGCCGTTGGTTCACCCTCCAATGGCCGTCGCGGCCAGCGCGCTGCGGCCGGCGCACCGCGCTGATCCAAAGCCAGAGCCAGGTGCTTCTCCTGGTCTCCCATGGGGTGCAGGGCCCAAGCACTTGGGCCATCCTCCACTGCCTTCCCGGGCCACAGCAGGGAGCTGGCCTGGAAGAGGGGCAACCGGGACAGAATCCGGCACCCCGACTGGGACTAGAACCCGGTGTGCCGGCGCCACAGGGGGAGGATTAGCCTAGTGAGCCGCGGTGCCGGCCCAGTATTTACTTCTGAGAGTACATATTCTAAAAGAATAAGCAGGAAAAACTTGCTTATGGAGATGTCCTTTGTAGTTGTTTGTCCCTTGTCATTATTCCCTAAACAACAGAGTATAACAATTTTTTAAAGGTTGATTGAGTGACTTGAAAGGCAGAGTAACACAGAGAGAGAGAGAGAGAGAAGGAGAGAGAGATGTATCTGCTATCTGCTAGTTCACTCCCCAAACGGCTGCAGTGACTGGGGCTGGGCAAGGCCAAAGCCAAGAAGAGCCTGGACCTCCATCTGGATTTCCCACGTGGGTGGCAGAGGCCCGAGCATTTGGCCATCTGCTGCTGCTTTCCCAGGTACATCAGCAGGGAGCTGCATTGGAGGCAGAGCAGCCAGGACTCAGACTTGCGGCCTTATGGGATGCCAGCGTCACAAGCAGCAGCTTAGCCTGCTGCACAATTCCGGCCCCATAAACTTTTTACAGAGCTTACATTGCATTCAGTGTTATGAGTCATCCCGCGGATAATGTACAGTGGAAGGGAGGACGTCCCTGGGTTCCATGCGACAGTATTCTGTTTTGACACAAGGGGCTTGGGCATCTGTGAATCTGGTTATCCCCATGGATTCCGAGGGATGCTGTAGGTTTTTATATACAGTGGTACTTCAGAAAGTGCATGGAAATTGAAATGAAATGATAAGTTTATTTACGTCTAAGAAATTTTTGAAGTCTATGAAGTGTTTTCACAGTATACATTGCCCATAAACTCCTCATATGCACAGATTTCAAAAACCTTTACATCAAAATAAACTTCTTTTTTTTTTTTAAGAAAAGGATTTATTTATTTATTTGTAAGTTAGAATTAGAGAGAGGGAGTGACAGAGAGAGACAGAGAGAAAGGTCTTCTGTCTGCTGGTTCACTCCCCAAATGTCCACAACAGCCAGGGCTGGGCCAAGCCAAAGCCAGGAGCCAGGAGTTTCCTCTGGGTGCAGGGACCCAAGCACTTGGACCATCCTCAGCTGCTTTTCCAGGTGCATTAGCAAGGAGCCAGATTGGAAGTGGAGCAGCCGGGGCTCGAACCGGTGCCCATATAGGATGCCAACACTGCAGTCGGCAGCTTTAACTGCTATGCCACGGCACCGGCTCCCCCAAGTAAACTTCTTTTAATTCCATGTTCCACGATGTTCAAAGTACCCTCGTATATTATGTTATATAAAATATATAACTCATATATATATAAAATATGCATGGTCAAATAGCTTTTTCCTTTTATTTAGGAAGCTCCACTCACGTAACAGACATAGCAATCTCTAGTTAGCAACACGATGCCTTGCTCCTAAAAGGGGGCCAAAGGCAAAGATGCTTGGGTTTCTGAACATGAGCTGATTCTGCAAAGCGCAGCTCCGTGGGGAGGCAGAGATCAGCAGGGGGAGTGAGCAAGGCCCTCCCGTCGGACGGCATTCTTCCACCACCCACTTGAAAATTCAATCTGAAACAGAGTTCTGACAGGCCTGCTATTTTCTTCGGTGCCAAGAGCCACACAATAGACCTTTTTTTTTTTTTTTTTTTTTGGACAAAGCTCTTAAAATACTTGGAAATTCAGATGGACTGAGTCACAAAACTGTACAAATACTGCACACCCGTCCTTGCGGTGCCCCTGCTTGCTCTCTTGGAAGCGATCTGGGTTTTCTTTGTGGTTGGCAGAAGGAAAGATAGACTTTAAAGCAGCGTTGCAACTTGTCTCAAAGAGGGGGTGACGGAGCAGGGCCCCTCTGGAAGTGGGAGTTGTCCAGGGGCGGCCGGCGATGGCCACCATCTTCAGGGGGACCCGTTGTGGAAGGTTTCCCAGGGACGTGAGCCCCTCCGCGTGCTCAGCCTCAGCACCACACAAGTGCCCTAAGCTTTGTGTCCCACGCAGCACAGACAGGGGAAGGCATGCACTGTTACACAGAAGCCACACGTGAGTGTGTGTGTGTGTGTACACCAGGTGCGCGTGGCACGGAGGCAGGTGGGGTGGCAGGGCTTGTGGACAGAGGTGTTCGAAGAACAAGAGCAGGAGAAGCGGGAAGATGGGTGAGGTCGTGGGTGATGAAGTCTTCCAGTTTTTTTTTTTTTTTTTTAAGATGTATTTATTTATTTGAAAGGCAGAGAGAGAGAGAGAGAGAGGTCTTCCTTCCGCTGGTTCCCCAAATGGCTGCAACCAGGGGCCTGGAGCTCCCTCCGGGTCTCCCACGCAGGTACAGGAGCCCAAGGACTTGAGCCATCTTCTACTGCTTTTCCAAGCATATTAGCAGGGAGCTGGATCAGAAGCAGAGAAGCCGGGACTCGAACCTACACCCCATGTGGGATGCCGGCACTGAAGGCGCTGGCTTTACGAACTATGCCAGGGCCGCCGCCCCACCCTTTGCCTTTTAAGAGCTTAAACTAAATCTACCCCCGACCCCCCCACACACACGCAGTTGTTTCAGCGTGATTTTGAAATAACAGAGATGTGTTGCAAATGCATGCTCGCAGAAGTGAGCAACTGACTTCAAGTCTGAACACCTCTCCAGCGGGGTGTTTCAGTTTGACATTCACGTTGGCAAACGGTCCGGCAGAGGGACCAAAGACAAGTTCCTGGGAGGAAGGGAAGGATGGGAGGAGCCTAAACGGAACCCTATGGGACTGGGGAGTGGGGAGCAGCAGCACCAGCACCCCAAATAACTCTGGTTTGAACCCGGGCTGTTCCACTTCCAATCTGGCTTCCTGCTGATGGCCTGGGAAGGCAGTAGAAGATGGCCCAAGTGTTTGGGCTTTGGATTGGCTCAGCTCCAGCCGTTGTGGCCATTTGGAGAGTGAACCAGCAGATGGAAGATCTTCCTCTCTGTGTCTCCCTCTGTCTGTAACTCTGCCTCTCATGTAAATAAATAAATATTTAAAAAGAAAAAAAAAGTCCCAAAGTATAAAAAATTGAACAAGGACAAGTGCGCTGGTCTAGCCTAGGGCCCTGAACCTCAGCACAAGGACAGAGTCTTAGCCACAGTGCCTAGAAGCAGTCCTGGCTCCCACACTGGATTCCAGCAGCTGTGGCAGGTGAAACCCCCTCTGGACATTGCCAGATATTCCCGAGGAACAAAATCGCCCTGGATTGAGAGCCACTGGTTTCGACTAACTGCTTGGAAAAGCTACATTTTCACCGAGTAAAGATAGCCACCGACTGTAGGAACCAGACAGCATTTTGGGGCGAAAGTTGCCAAACCCGACCAACCTGCCCTGGATATCCAAAGGGTAGCACAGAAGCAGAGACAAGGGAAAACCTTCAGCTTCTAGACACAGGTGTGTGGCTTTTAGGGAGCCATTGCCCTATTTTAAAGCAATCCTGGGACACCCAATGAAAAATAGGAAAAAAAAAGGGGGGGGGAATGAAAAGATATTGACCATTGCACTTGAACTCCAGCAGTAAAAGAGGCAGAACAGGCAAGACCACAGGATCTGTAATTCTGCACCCCGGAAGCTGCCGCACAAACACCTGTCAGCTCCCTTTTAGTTCGGAGGCTGTGGATGGGGTTGAGTCTTTGCCCCCGCCCCCCACCCCCACCCCCGTCTGTCTGTCCACCAAGCATTTCCCAGGCTTCGCTTGGGAAAGAAGCATTTAAAAAAATGGACTGCCCCTTCATTTCATAGCCAGTCAGATGAAGACAGCCACGGAAGCTGAACTCGGGTTCCGTACATGTTTTTTAACAGAGAAAGGACCCATCGCTCACGTGCAGTCCTTAAAGGAGAGACCTCGGAAGCTGTACAAATTGGCCTCGCAGATAAGATCATGCACTCTCTCTTTCCCCTGTCTCCCATCCAGCGGGCAGAGAGGGAAACGGGCTCAGTGACCCGGGTCTCTCCTGTTCCTCAGCACAGCGCGATGATTTATGATTCCTAAGCCTGAGAATTTCGGAAGCCGCTGAACATGAAAAGAGCGAAAAATCTCCCAAGTCAAGAGAAAGAAAGGAGATGACTGGCTGGAGTGTGTTCTTCCCAGAGTCTGAAACACAACTCTGAAAGCTGTCACGGGTATGCACGGCACGGGCCCCTGCAGACAAAAAGGGTTATTTTATCCAGATGATTCCCCCACATCGCAGGGGAAAGGAACTCATTTGTAATCATCAAAGGAATGCTGACAGACTTGAAACGGGATTACACTCTATTATACTCATCCGCATTAAAGATTTGTTTTGGAGATCATTCTTGGGTTTCTTCCTCCCTGCTCCTCCAACCCCAGATGAGGTGATTTGTATTCACGGGGCATCCGAGGCAGACGATTCACAAACACGCACCTCACACGCGGGGGAACTGAGTTCCCAGCATTCGTGTTGCCTGGTTTGCTGTGTGTGGAAACCTTGGCTCTCGGGTCAAAACTGACCCCAAGCATCACTTCGTTAATGCAGAAGAGAGTCAGTGTCCAGGGCCTGAGCAAGCAAGTGAGACAAGCGTCAGAGAACACACGGTTCAGAAATGCACACATGGGAGTGCAAAATCTCAGCGTGAGCAGAGTTATCCGGAAGGTCTGTGGACACGCTGCTAAGCCCTCAGCTCGAGGGCTGTGGCTTGGCTACTGTTTTTGGAGACTGAGACCTTCCTCAGATGCCTCGCTGATTCTTTGTGTTATCCAGGAACCAACCAAAAAGCAAGGCTCCCCAGGACAAAAATCATTTCTTTGGAGTAGCCCCTGTATCAGCCCCAGCACGGTGGCTGGAGCCAGAGAAACTTCAGAACGTTTCCCCCACCAGGGGAGGACACTGCTGGGTACCTCGGGCTGGAAGTCAGAGGTTGGTGGACGAGCTCGGTGGTTCAGTAAAATGTCTCATCATTTCAGCTGACCAAGGAACTACATATCGGGTACAGGCAGCTGATGCAGGGGTGCCTGGGTTCAAGTCCTAGCTCCGCTCTCTACTCCGCTTCCTGCTAATGCACCCTGGGAGGCAGCAGGTGATGGCACAAGGACTTGGATCCTTGCCACCCATGTGGGAGACTTGGGTTGGGTTCTGGGGTCCTGGCTTCAGCCTAGCCTACCTTCAGCTTTTGTAGGGATTTGGGGAGAGGACTAGCAGATTCAGAGATCTCTCTTCTCTCTGAATTTCAAACAAAATATCTTAGAAAACATCTCTCTTGGATGACATTCTATAAGTAGGAAGACAGAAGAAAAATGGTGGCAATGTGCATTAGAAGTTGTACGATTTCTTTGCTCACCACTGCTTTTCTTACTTTCTCTTGCATTCATTCTAGACTCAGTATTCTACTTTATGAAGTACACCCTTTAGTAATTCCTTCAGAAAAGAGTTATTAGTGGCAAATTTATATTTATTTCATATTCACCCTTAAAAATAGATTCAATGGAAAAAAAAAAAAAACAAGCATACTTTCCTTCCAGCTCCCCGCTAATGCACCTGGGAAGTCCAAGTACTTGGGCCTGCACCCATGTGGAAGACCCAGATGGAGTTCCAGGTTCCTGACCTCAACTTGGTTCAAGTTTAGCCACTGTGGCTACTAAGGGTATGAACACCAGATGGAATTTCTCCTCTCTCTTTCTCTTGGTCACTCTGCCTTTCAAGCAAATAAACAAAATAATTTTTAAAATATACATTAACTGGGCTGGCGCCGTGGTTCAATAGGCTAATCCTCTGCCTGCAGTGCCGGCACCCCGGGTTCTAGTTGCAGTCGGGGTGCTGGATTCTGTCCTGGTTGCTCCTCTTCCAGTCCAGCTCTGTGCTGTGGACCGGGAAGGCAGTGGAGGATGGCCCAAGTGCTTGGGCTCTGCACCCGCATTGGGAGACCAGAAGAAGCACCTGGCTCCTGGCTTCAGATCAGCGGCCATTGCAGGGTGAACCAACGGCAAAGGAAGACCTTTCTCTCTGTCTCTCTCTCTCTCACTGTCCACTCTGTCTGTCAAAAAATAAAAAAAAATTTAAAAAATACATTAACTGGAGATTTATTTATATATATATATATATGTGTGTGTGTGTGTGTGTGTGTGTGTATGGACTGACAGTTGTACTTTTTCCTAAGAAGCTGGAAAATATTACCTCCTGGATATTCCATTCCTGATCCACCTCCCTGCTGATGCACATGGGAAGGCAGTGAATGTCACCCATGTGGGAGACCTGGCACAGACCTCACTGCTGTGGCCATTTGGGGAGTGAACCAGAGGATGGAAAAATCACTCTCTTCTCTGTCTCTCCTCTTGATGTTGCTCTCTGCCTTTCAAATAAGTAAATAAATCTTTTTTTTTTTTGACAGGCAGAGTGGACAGTGAGAGAGAGAGAGACAGAGAGAAAGGTCTTCCTTTGCCGTTGGTTCACCCTCCAATGGCCGTCGCGGCCGGCACGCTGCGGCCGGCGCACCGCGCTGATCCGATGGCAGGAGCCAGGAGCCAAGTGCTTTTCCTGGTCTCCCATGGGGTGCAGGGTCCAAGCACCTGGGCCATCCTCCACTGCACTCCCTGGCCACAGCAGAGAGCTGGCCTGGACGAGGGGCAACCGGGACAGAATCCGGCGCCCCGACCGGGACTAGAACCCAGTGTGCCGGCGCCACTAGGCGGAGGATTAGCCTAGTGAGCCGCGGCGCCGGCCTAGTAAATAAATCTTAAAAGTAAAAAATACTACTGCTTTGCCTTTAGTATTTTCTAGTTTCAATAGGCTACACATAGGTATAAATTTATAGTATTTGTCTTGCTTGAGAGGTTTGAATCTGCATCTTTCATCAATTCTTGAAAACAGGTTCTAGGATTCCACTACTTTGAGTGCTGCCTCTTGTTTAACCTGGCTTCTCTTGCTGGAATCTGATCAAATATATGTTAAACCTTCATTCTATCCCTTATGTCTTATAAATTTTCTTCCATAGGCCAGCACCGTGGCTCACTAGGCTAATCCTCCGCCTACAGCACTGGTACTCTGGGTTCTAGTCCCGGTTGGGACATCGGTTCTGTCCCAGTTGCTCCTCTTCCAGTCCAGCTCTCTGCTGTGGCCCAGGGAAGCACCTGGCTCCTGGCTTCGGATTGGCACTGCACACCAGCTGTAGCAGCCATTTGAGGGGTGAACCAATGGAAGGAAGACCTTTCTCTCTCTTTCTCTCTCACTAACTCTGCCTGTCAAAAAACTTTTTTTTCTTCCATAGTTTCCATGTCTTTACCTTCTTTGCTTAATTCTGGATAATTTCCCTCCAGTTTTATTTTCCAGCTCATTGTTTCTCTCTTCAGCTATATCTAATCTGCTCTTTAACCCATCTAATTTAATTTTAATTTCAATGAACATATGGATATAGACTTATTCAATGAATATTCTATATACATAATTTCAATGAATATACTTTTCCATGGATATAGACAATCATTTCTTTTTCAACATATTTGTTTTTTCTCTATGGACTAAGAACTCTGGTGTTGCTGTTGACCATTGCTCCTACAATGTAATTTAGAATTGTAATTCATATTCAGCAGTATTTCTCCCATAGAAATATTGAGGTTCTTGTGTTGACAGCATTTCCATACAGGGAGTATCCATTTTTTTAAAGATTTACTTATTTATTTATTTGAGAGGCAGAGTTACAGAGAGAGAGACAGAGACAGAAAGAGAAATCTTCTACTCATTGGTTCGCTCCCCGAGTGGCCACAATGGCTGGAGCTGGGCCGATCTGAAGCCAGAAGCCAGGAATTTCTTCCATATCTCCCACATGGGTGCAGGGGCCAAGCACGTGGGCCACCTTCCACCACTTTCCCAGACTGTTCACAGAGAGCTGGATGAGAAGTAGAGAAGCCAGGACTCGAACCTTTGCCCAGGTGGGATGCCAATGCCGCCCGCAGGCAGAAGCTTAACCTACTAGGCCACAGCACTGGATCCCATGTGTTTGTTTCGCCATATGCTGTGACAACTGTATTAGTTTCTTAGCTTAGGTTTCCAAGAAAAGTAGTGTGCATTCAAAATCTAGACTCTCAAAAAGGCCCTGATTAGACATTTTAAAGGGAAAATTTTAAAGATATATTTATTTGAAAGGTAGACCATCAGAGAAGGAGACAATGGCACACACACACATACACACACACACACACACAGAGCAAGGGAGATCCTCATCTGTTGGCTCACTCCCCAGAGGGCCACAACTGCTAGGGCTGGGCCAGGCCAAAGCCAAGGGCCAGGAACTCAGGGTCTCCCACATGGGTGGCAGGGGTCAACTTTCCCTGTCTTCCCACGCACGTCAGCAGGAAGCTGGGCTAGAATCGGAGCAGCAGGGACTCAATCAGCACTCCGACAGGGACCCTGCTGTCGCAAGCAGCAGCTCTACCCACTACGTCACAACATTAGCCCTAGGAAATCATTGTTTTCTCCAATCCTAACCCAGGCGGAGACAATTGTTCTAGTCATTTTCTTTGTAAGAATATTGATTTATCTTTTTATTAAATATTATTCCTTCAAGGTCCTGGCTTTATATAGAGATCTTTATTCCGATTCCAGTCTGTCTCGGTTTACTGTGTCATCTCCTGCCCTTATGCACCTGTTAAATCCTGGTTGTCAAGACCATCAAACCCTAGCATAGCCACTTGGTCAGCACCAGCTAACTCCTCTGGTTCTCTGCTCCCCATTTTTGTTCCCAGAACGTTCCTTATATTCTTTCCCTTCCACATTCAAAGGATGTTTATGTTTTGGCCATCAGTTCTAGGTGTATTCTTGGGGAAATAACTTCAGAACACCATCCACCATATTTTCAAAAACATATTACCAAAACTAATCTACAATTAATTCTTTGGAGCTGGATGGTGCTATCTTGAGACAAGACATGGAATGAACAATACCTGTAAGTGATGGGAAAGAGAGTTAACTCCAGAGGCTGGTGCTACGGCCTACTGGGTAAAGCTGTCACCTGCATCCCATATGGGTGTAGGTTTGAGTTCCAGTTCCAGCTGCTCTATTTTTGATCCAGCTCCATACAACTGAGCCTGGGAATGCAGTGGAGGACAGCCTAAATACTTGGACCCTTGGAAGACCTGGAAGAAGCTCCTGGCTCCTGGCTTCAGCCTGACCCAGCTCTGGCCATTGCAGCCATTTGGGGAGTGAACCAGCAGATGGAAGATTCTCTCTCTCTCTCTCTCTCTGCCTCTGCCTCTGCCTCTCCGTAACTCAGCCTTTCAAATAAATAAATAAATCGTTAAAAAAAAGATTTGACTAGCAGGTTAAGAGGTAAGCAGTACATAAGTGCCATTACTTTAAACTACTCGCAATGTACTTATTGTATGCCTCAGTATCAGAAAAACTGCAGGGGAGATGGTGTTGTGGTGCAGTTGACCAAGCCTCTGCCTGCAACACTGGCATCCCATATCAGAGTACCGTTCAAGTCTTGGCTGCTCTGCTTCCAATCCATCTCCCTGCTAATGCACTTGGGAAAGTAGCAGATGATGACCCAAGTACTTAAAGTTGCCACCCAATTGGGAGACCCAGATGGCGTTCCTGGCTCCTGGCTTCAGTCTGGCCCAGCCCTGGCTGTTGCAGCCATTTGGGGAGTGAATCAGCAATGGAAGACTCTCTATATATCTCTTTGTCTCTCCCTCCATGTCTGTAAATCTGCCTGTCAGATAAACAAATACATCTTAAAAAAAAAAAGAAAGAAAGAATGTGATGAGCATTAAGCTGACAGAATGGCTGTGAATACAATGACTTTTATAATACGAACCCCAGGGGCTGGTACTGTGGGGGAGTGGGTGAAGCCACTGCCTCCAGTGCCGAAATCCCATATGGGCACTGATTCAAGTCCTGGCCGCTCCACTTCTGATCCAGCTCTCTGCTGTGGCCTGGGAAAGCAGTAGAAGGTGGCCCAAGTGCTTGGGTCCCTGCAACCACATGGGAGACCTGGAAGAAACTCCTAGCTCCTGGTTTCAGATTGGCACAGCTCCAGCTGTTGCAGCCATCTGGAGAGTGAACCAGTGGATGGAAGATTCTCTCTCTGCCTCTGCCTCTCTGTAACTCTGCCTTTCAAATAAATAAATAAATCTATAATAATAATAATAATAATAATATGAACCCCATCAGTAAAAAACATTTTAAGAACACATCTTCAACATATATACAATTATTTATAAATTACATGTTATCATATTGTCAACTCATGTGTTCCATAGAAGCAAAACCTAATTCTATTTATTTACTTACTGGAGAGACAGAGAGATCTACATCTCCTAGTTCACTCTTCCAAATGCCAGCAATGAGCAAGACTGGGCCAGACCAAAGCTGGAAGCCCAGAGCCCCGATCAGGCCTCCCACAAGAGTGGCAGAGAGCTGATTACTTGCACTGGGACTACTGCCTCCTGGGGTCTGCATTAGCAGGAAGCTGGAGGCAGGAGCAGGAGCTGCGAACTGAATCCAGGCCGTCGAGCGTGGGATGTGAGCATCCTAACCACCAGGCTAAATGCCTGTCCCCTAACACCAAGTTCTAACATCTTCCTCCTCCATTCCTCTGGGTCCCACAGGAGTGCATCCACTTCGGAATAAGCGTGAGGAAAAGGTGGGTGGTACGGACGGGAAGAGGGCAGACTACTCAGTGGGCGCCTGAGACAGCAGTGCACCTTCCATCAGCTACAGTCAGACGTGGGTGGACCACAGGGTTATACCGGAACTGAAAAATTCTTATTGCCTAGTGACACAGAAGCTGCCAAAGCATCCTAACACAAGGCATTCCTCACGTGTTTGTGGTGATGCTGGTGTGACACCCACTGCACTGCCAGTATTTAAAAATACGTCCGATTACGCACATTATGTAAGAAGTCACTATGTCACCAGGCCACGTATTCACTGCACTATACGTATGCCATTGTCTCGGTCCTAGTTTACTGGAAGGGAGCAAGCACATAGGAATGACAGCAGCTCATCCATCTCGTGCTCACCGAGTCTCCTGGTTGCATGGAGAGTCCACGCCGAGTGTCTGACCCACACCATCACTGCTTGTGCGCATGTACACTGTGACATCCCCACAACAGCTAAATCACCCAGTGCCGCGGTGGTCAGAACGTGCGCCTTCATCCAGTGACCTGTGACCCTGTCTAGACAGCTCAGGCAGATTGTGGCACTTTTTTCTTTTTCCAGCCTTCTTCCCCAGCTCAGTACCCCTGAAGGCCAAATCTCTCCATCTGGCCGGACCCCTGGGTTGGAGGCTGCCTCTG
Organism: Oryctolagus cuniculus; assembly: GCF_964237555.1. Taxonomy (NCBI): domain Eukaryota; kingdom Metazoa; phylum Chordata; class Mammalia; order Lagomorpha; family Leporidae; genus Oryctolagus; species Oryctolagus cuniculus. The sequence continues at coordinate 12,473,167 of NC_091435.1, forward strand.
TCCTGGTTTTCCTGGCTCAGTGGCCTAGGATCAGTGAGCAATCCTCCCTGGGCTGAACTCCCATCTGTGAGAATGGGGGCCAGCATTGTGGTGCAGAGGGTTAAGCTGCCACCTGCAACACTGATATCCTATGTGCCTGCAGGTTCAAGTCCCGGCTGCTCCACTTCCAATCCTGCACTCTACTAATGCACTTGGGAAAGCAGCAAGAGATGGCCCAAGTGCTTGGGGCCCTGCATCCACTTTGGGGAGATCTGGATGGAGTTCCAGGCTCTCATCTTTGGCCTAGTCCAGCCCCAGCCATTGTAACTATTTGGGGAGTGAATCAGCAAATGGAATTTCTCTCTCTGATCTCTCTCTCTCTCTCTCTCTCTCTCTAACTCTGCCTTTCAAATAAATAAACAAATCTTTAATATATGTGTATATAAGTGAGGCTAATACTAACTGCATAGGGTTGCTATGAGAGTGAACTCAGATAACACTGAGCTCAACTAATGTTTCCTCTGGTCCTTTCTCTTCCTTCCCTGAAGTGTTGCCAGGCTGCCCTTTCCTATTATAAAGCACCTGGGAGACCGAGGCCATCAATAACGGGAGCACTGAGCGCCCAGACGCCCCTTGTCCGCCTTAGAAAGAGCCGGCAGAACATTTCCCAGCCGTGGGCGCTTTCCGTGGAAACGGACGTGCAGATTGAGATGCCTGGTCAACCCCTGAAGACATTCGCTCTGTTCTTCTTGGGTTGCTGGCTGGCTTTTCACGCCATAAAAACATTTTAAGATGAAAATACCCTGGAGAGGCCAGCGCTGTGGCTCAGTGGGTTAAAGCCCTAGCCTTCAGTGTCAGCATCCCATATAGGTGCCGATTTGAGTCCTTGCTGCTCCACTTCCAATCCAGCGCCCTGCTGATGCTCCTGGGAAAGCAGCAGAAGATGACCCAAGTGCTTGGGCCCCTGCACTTGTGTGGGAGACCTGGAAGAAGCTCCTGGCTCCTGGTTTCAGCCTGTCCCAGCTCCAGTCATTGCAGCCATCTGGGGAGTGAACCAGCGGAATGGAAGCCCTCTCTCTCTCTCTCTCTCTCTCTCACTCTACCTCTCTCTTTCAAATAAATAAAATAAATCTTTGGAAGAAAGAAAGAGAGAGAGAGAGAGAGAGAGAATAACCATAGGATAAAAGGATGGCTAAGGCAGAATGCAATGCAGAGGGGAGTGTGTGTGCACACAGGTGCTGGGAGGAGGTGACGAGCTGGGAAAAGGCTGCCCTGGTCTCCCTGGGGATACCCAGCCAGGCCTGTGGCTCTGCAAGAACTGGTGTGGGGCAGTAGGCAGTCCTCTCCTTGGGGCCCCAGTGCAGGGGCCCCCTCTCTGCAGTACATTCAAAACATCCAGGAACTTCCAAAAAGTCTCCAGTGCCTGGCCCATGAGACCAGAGGCCGTGGGGTGGGATCTTGCACACCCCCTACGTCATCCAGTGTAACCGGGGCAGCTCGACGCCTATCAGGAGGAAGAGGCAGGACGGGAAGGCTCAAGCTGTCCAATCCACCTGTGCTGCCTCCCTGGGGACCTGCTTCCCACTCTCAGCGACTGAAGTTCTACGTTCCGAAATGCCTGGCCGATGCAACAAAGCACTGCCGCTCAAGTTCACGGGTTGGGCTGCGAGCGATCTGTGTCCAAACACACATGTTGCAGGCCTGGCCTCCAAGACCCTACCCTGTGACCTCCACAGTGTGTTTGAAGATGGGGGTGACTGAGTCAAAATGAGATCGTTAGAGCGGGCTCTAGAGCAAGAGGATGCTGTCCTTTTTGAGAGGCGACTGGACGCAGTGTGTCTGCAGGAGGAAGACCCCGTGGAGACGCAGAGCGAGGAGGGCCTCTGTGAGCCCACGAGGGAGACCACAGAAGGATCGATCTGCTCTTGGACTTGCAGCCTCCCCATCTGTGAGAACAGACTTTTCTGTGGTGCCTTTGTTGTGGCAGCCGGAGCTCGTGAGCACAGTCCAACACCGCGAACCACGTGTTGCTGGCACGCAGCTGCCGATGGCACTAGTAGAATCCCGGGCCACCTGTGTCACACAGCGACTTTTCTTTGAGATCTGGGGACATTTGGGAGGAGAAGAAGGACCTTGAAGGCTGCCCCCAACCTCCCCTCCGCTTCCCTCATTCACACTTTGAGTCCCAGGGCAAAACCAAACGTGTAAACACACGGTCAATACCACTTTGTCCAAGTGGCAGGGGTGCCCCAGGAGTTCCAGTGGGAACGAGAACCATTTTCCACTCTTTCCTTCCTCTCTCCCCACTCCTACGCATAAGCCTGTCCATTGCTTTGAATTTCTTTGTGAAATGAGAAAGTAAAAGAACAGGAGAGAAAGAGAAGCAGAGAAAGGGAGACCCAGCCTGCCCTTGGCCGAGAACCAACACAGTCAAACCATCAAAAACCAAGTCCTGAGGGGCCGTGCCAGAGACACACTGGACACCACGCTTGAAGGCAGAGCAAAATGGAGACGATCCCTTGGCCACCATGGCTAGAACCAGAAAGAGCACCCCTCCCTCCTCTCACCTCTCATCTGCCCTCCAGCTCTCCGGACAAAGAGGATGCTAAGGATGACATGACACTTTGTTGTCACTTTTTTTAAAAAAAAGATCAGCGATCAATTTGGACCTCTCAGGCCAAATGCTGAAATTGGGAATGCAGTCAAAAGAACAGAGCTCCGTCCCAAAGAGGGAGATGGACGGGAGCCAAGCACATTTTGAGTGTAGGATTAAGGATCAGAGACACTAATTTTGCGTGAACTGCTCTTGCCTTCACCGGGATGTATTTTTAATGCAGTGATGATAGCCTTCCAGTGGCCACTGGCAAACTCTCAACATCTTTGTGGAGGAGAGAGAAGAGGGTGTTTAAGGGCCTATTTCCTAGCAGGCTTGGGGGTGATTAGCACAAGTCACGAGCACGTGGGGGGAGGGGGAGGCCACCATGCTGCTTCTGGGTTATTAAGAGTGAGATCCGATGCTGGAATCCCTAGGGCAAAAAAATCAATGACCCAGGAAAACGACACCAGCTGACAGCCCCAGGGAAAGGCTTAAGTTACTTTCCAAAACTCTGCCCCGTCCCGGTACTGGACAGATAATGGCTGGGACCCTGGCATTCTGCCGCTTTGTTTTACAGGATCTACCATCCCGGTCCTCCTTTGCAAGGGCAAAGGGGTCCCAAGCTGGCTCCATTCTCTGCCAGTTTTTGCTGTGTTCCTCTTATTTAGAAATCAAGCAGGTATCTGCTTTGCTGAGCGCTGCTGTCTAGCCCTCAGCTACTGCTGCAAGGCTGGTGGGGGAGGGGTCTGCTATCTCTTTATGGACCTGTGCTTGGTGTGTATACACTCCTCCAAGAAGGAGGAGCCTTCTTGTCCCCAGATAAACAGGCAGCCAGCTTTGAGGCCATGGGAGCTCAGAGCAATGTGATCAGGATCCACTGCTTCAACCAAAACATTCGCCCAAACATCTTTAAAGCTTGGGACTTAACCCTTTCTGCTGTTCATCACGTAGCTGGGGGCCCCTAAGAGTCGTTAAGTCTTCATTCCAATCAGCCAACTTTGGGAGGCTTCTCTTTCTCTTTCTCCCCTCACCCCACGCTCTAGTAGAATGTAGGTTTCAGCCCGAGTGTGCCTGAGGTTTGGGAGAACACTTATGTTTCTTTCCTTCTCCCAAAAAGGCTCCCTGCTAACTCTCTCCTTGGAGGACATTGATCAGAGGAAAAATGGGGCCGGGCTGTGGGTGGATCTGACATCCTCACCAACTACTGCTTTCGCAGGGGCATTTTAGAAGCTAGACCGGCAGGCTGGCGCTGTGGTGTAGTGGGTTGTCTTCACCTGTGGCACCACCATCCCATATGGGTACTGGTTTGAGTCCTGGCTGCCCCACTTCTGATTCAGCTTCCTGCTGATGGCCTGGGAAAGCACTGGAAGTTGGCTCAAGTGCCTGGGCCCCTGCACCCACATGGGAAACCCGGAAGAAGCTCCTGGGTCCTGAAAATTGGGGAGTGAACCAGCGGAAGGAAGACTTCTCTCTGTCTCTCCCATTCTCTGTAACTCTGCTTCTCGAATAAATGAATACATCTTAAAAAAAAAAAAAAGCTGGAGGTCACTTCCATGGGGAAAGCAGAAGGAAATGTCTTCTATCATTCATATGACTTAGACCTCTGTCAAAGCATGGGTCCCCCTCAGGAATGTGGGTGGTGACCTGCACAGTGTTAGAATATTGGGACTGCTTCCCTAGAGAAACAAACTCGTCTATAATCTGTGAAAACAACCTGATGGTTACATCGCAGTTGGCCTAAAGCAATATTTGTTCAGTTGCAGTGGTGTCACTGGGCTCGTCGGATTCCAGTTCTTTCTTACATTAGTCAGAGCTAGGTGATGGCTCAGCCCAGCACTGCTCTCCACCGCTCAGATCAGCAAACACAGAGCTTTTCTCGCAGCCAAGCAAGTTCTGTTAGGAACAAAAATAAGTCAATAGCATCTGAAAGGGGAGACGCGTTTCACCCAGCATTCTTACCACAAAGGCTTGATCTTGCGGTGCTGGATTTTAAGGGCTGAGGTTTGCTTGCCAAATAGGCATATCTTGGCTTCCTTCACTAGGCAGGATCCCTGCCTTGATATTAAATATTCAAAGCAAAGCACCTCTGACCTAAGGCTCTCGGCTAACAATGACATTCTCTGTAAGTGAACCAGAAGCCCAGCTCAGCTTCCAGCTGGCCAGTGTTCCTCGCCGCGTACTAGTCTCCAGCACCAACAGCACCCACCAGGGGCTCACTTCATTTACCAGAGTATCTTGCAAAAGATGCTGCGTGGCCAGTACCTGCAGGACATATGCAAAGTCTGGAAGATTCCTGGGGAAGGAGAAGTGGGCTGGGCTGGGCTGGGCTGGGGCAGGGTGCAGGCCTTGCCAGAGAGAGAGAAAGAGGGGAGAGAGAGAGAGCTGTTACAGTTGCAAGGACAATTGTACCAGAAGCAAGTGCAACCACTAAGCATCAGCACGTGCTCCCGTGGCCATGGCCAACCCTGAAACTCCTTTCTTTTAGCACAGTCACCTCTGTAACCCCAGAACAATCTGAGATCCTCTTCCAGGGCATGAGTTAGAATTCCCCCGAAAGAAAAGTCCCGTCGCTGACTCGGGAGGAGGAGGTCCTTGTTTCTTGTAAAGGGACTGGAGAGGGGGCGCTGACGCACTGCGGAGGCACGGCACGGCCCTGGGTGAGTGGCGTGGGCTGCTCCACCGGACACCCGGCCCCTGCGGGATCCCTCCTTCCCTCCCGGTACGGGCTTCAGACCCGGTGCGCTCCGGGCTAGTCTTCTGGCACGGATACCTGGGAGGCTGGCTGGGACGCCCCAGTCTCCGCGGGTGGCAAACAGAACGCGACTCCTCCAACCACAACACGTGTACTCCAAAAAGCGGCGCGCGGTACAGAGCTCAACCTCGGGCGCCTCCAGCGAACGCGCGCGCGCGGCCAGGCCAGGTCCGCGATGTTGGGAAATTAAGGTCAGCGGCGGGGCGAGAAACCCTGACAACACCACACATGCTTCCTTGCCAAGGGCTCACATCAGGCAAGGAGACTACGAACGCGACTCAACTTTAATTCAACTTGGCCGTGGCCCTTGGGAGCCAGCAGCCAAGGGCTCCGCCGGCGCACGGCGGCGCTGGGGGCGCACGACGACAGAGCGCGCACTTACCGGAGAAGTCCGTGAGCGCTGCGATCTCTTTGGAGCACACCAGGACGGTGCAGTAGAAGAGGCGCAGGAACTGCCCCGGCGGCTCTACCTGCCTGCGGAGGCCGGGATGCTGGGCGGGCTGGGGCGCGGGCGGCGGGCGCGCGTGTCCCAGCAGGAGCATGGTGCGCGGCGGGGCGCGGGCCCGGGGCGCGCGGGGGATTGCCGGGCTCTGGGTGGCGTCACATGGCGGGGCGAGCGGGTGGCTAGCGGCTCCGCGGACCCCCCCGCCGCCTCCCGGCCCAGGCTGCCCGAGTCTCCTCCCCGGCGCGGCCGGGCCCCGGCTCCCCAGCAAAGGGGAGGGGGCGGAGACCTGGGGCGGGGCGAGGAGCCCCGGGAAGGATCCGCGTAGTTTCCCCGAGAGGAAATCTCCGCTGCCGCCGCCGCACCGGAGGAAGCGAGGGGGCTGGCAGGGAAAGCGTCGCCTTCGCGAGCCCCACGACTGCCGAGGTCGGTCCCTGGCGCGCTGCCCGCCGCCGCCAAAGGCGCTCCAAATAGCGTCCCAGGGCCGGGCAACGCCAGCGCCTTCCAGGCCGGGGTCGCAGCCCCGGAGACGACCCGTCACCCCGTGCCCGGCCCGCACTGGCTGCGTGCCAGCTCACCCCGGCCGCGGGAGGAGCGCGGCCAGTGCCCGTGACGCACTTTGGAGCCAGCGCCGCGCGTGCAGTGTGGGCGCCTCCAGGGCGGGGCGGAGCGGGGCCAGCGGGAAGGTGGGGTCCTGGAGGCGTGGGGTCGCGGCGCCGCCACCCCCGCTCCCGCCGGGCGGGGTGCCGGAGCGCGCGCACTCATCCTATGTCACAGAAAGCCACCCTGAGCCCCGGCGTTTAGCCCAGGTTCGCGCAACCTGGACAGGAACGAGCCAGGGGTCTCCACGCGGGGCTGATGGCTCCCGAGCGGGTTTCCTCTCTCTCTCTAGCCTCCTTCGGGTGCTGGTTGTCCTTAGAGCTGGGAGATTTGACACCTGACCGGGCGTACACAGCCGCCTGGCGCTCATAATTGGGCTTTGTTCTTTAAAATGGGCCACAGCATCTTTCTGAACCTCTCGATTACCGCGCAGTGTGACCCACGTTTGGGCACCGAATCCCCGGGGCGAGGAGCGGGGCTGCGAGGCCTTGGCACCCGGGAACCCATGACAAGTGTAGCGCGGGGGCCCCGCGGCCGCGCGCCCTGGGACCCCCCTTAGACCCGAACCCTGAGGCCCGGGCCGGGCCGGGCCGGGCCGGGCGGCGCCGGCGGGAGGGAGGAGGGCCCGGCGGGCGGGCGCTGGGCACAAAGTGTTCCCGAACACCGCGAAGGGCCTGCCAAGTTCGCGGCGGGTCTGACGCGGAAACGTAGATAATGAGGCCCCAGGGCGGGGCCGGGCGCGCGGCCCCGGCGGCCCCAGGGCTGCGAAGGCCCCGGCGAGGCCGCGGGAGAGCGAAAGCGGAGGCGCCGCCCGCGCCCGCGCCGGAGGTGAGCAGCCGAGCTGCGGAGGGGTGGATGCCGGCGGTGCCACTGTGTGCTCGCCTCGGGCTGGGGCCGCAGGACGCGGGGTCCCAGCCCCTTCCATCCGTCTGGGGATGAGCCGGTAAATGCTGAGCATGGGCGACCGTGGGCTGGGGACCCGGGCGCCAGGCACAGTGGTTTTGAAAATCTGTCTTAACAAGACTAGCTCTTAGCGTGCGTTTTTCTAGGCTGGGGCATCTGAGCCTGGAGGAGTCAGGCGAGGATGCCCCGCACTTGGGAGCCGTTCAATAAACCATGTTTGCTCAGAAACTCGGGTCCTTTTGTATTTTCTGTCCACTCCTCCGTCCAGTTGCGGGTGACCGTTCACTGCTAGGGGTGGGGACTGCTGGTCCAGGGAGGGGCCCCGCTCCCTGAGGGCTGGGCGTCTGCGCTGGCTTCCAGATGCCAGTGGGGGAGCTGTTACTGACAGTGGGTGCACCTGTCAAGTGGCTAAGGAGCAATCCGGGGTAGGCGGTGAGGACTTAGTGATGTGCCTGAAACAAGACCTGGAACACAGCAAGTGCTGGGTCAGTGTTGGCCATTATTACAGCCGGGAAGACACACGCTGAAGCCACCATGCGCTTTTATGGGGATGTGTGACCCAAGGGGTCTTGGAGGCGAAGGAGAGTCCCGGGAGATGCTAGGGAACACGTTTTAAGGCAAGATGAGGGAGGGAGCTGGGAAGCTGGCCCAGCAAGAGCAAGCTCAAGCCAGGTGTTTGCAGGAAATGAACAATTGAGGCAAAGGGACCGGCATGTTGAAATCCATTAGGAGTGTGGCCCTGTGGGAGAACAGAGAGAAGTGTGGCATGGCTGCAGCAGACCAAGGAGCAGGGTGTTGGCCAGGCCGGAGCCCAGGTCCCTGGAGACCTTGGGGATCAGTTCCGTCTTTACCTGCAGGTGATAAATGGTTGTCAGCAGCAGTGTGACATGACTAGATGCTCTGGCTGCTGAGTGCCAATGGACCGGAGGGGTCAAAAGTAGGTTCAGGGACCGGCGCTGTGGAGGAGCAGCTAAAGCTGCTGCCTGCAGAGCCAGCATCCCTTGTGGCATTGGCTCCAGTCCTGGCTGCTCCACTTCCCATCCAGCTCCCTGCTGAGGCACCTGGGAAGGCAGTAGAAGACGGCGCAAGTGCTTTGGCTCCTGCACCCATGTGGGAGACCCAGAAGAAGCTCCTGGCTTTTGGCTTTAGATCCACCCAACTCTTGCCATTTCGGTCATTTGGAGAGTGAATCAGCGGATGGAAGAAAGACCTCTTTCTCTGCCTCTCACTCTGTCACTCTGCCTTTCAAATAAATAAGTCTTTAAAGAAAAGCTATGCACACCCTTCTGTGTACTTTATCAACTCTAGATTATTCATGGTACCTAATGCAATGTAAATATTATATAAATAGTTGTTTTATTATATTGTTTAGAGACTAAGAGAAAAAAAATCTTTACATGTTCAGTGCAATGCAGATTTTCCCCCCAAATATATTTCAGTGGGTACGGTTCCAGATACATTTCCAGTAAATTTCAGTTTCCAATACAGATGGAAGGCCAACTGTGTAGACCTCAAGGAATTGAAAGCGGAGACTCAAGCAGATCCGTATACACTGACGTTCATGGCAGCGTTACTCACAGTAGCCAAAGGTAGAGGCAATCTCAAGTCCATCAGAGAGTGAGTGAGTGGATAAACAAGAGCGTGCCCGGGGCCAGAGCTGCGATGTAGCAAGTTGCCGCCTGAAGTGCTGGCAACTCACATGGGCACCAGTTCAAGTCCCGGCTGCTCCATTTCCAATCCAGCTCTCTGCTATGGCCTGGGAAAGCAGTAGAAGATGGCCCAAGACCTTGGGACCCTGCGTCTGCATGGGAGACCCAGAAGAAGCTCCTGGATCCTGGCTTCAGATCGGTGCAGCCCTAGCCGTTGTGGCCAATTGGGGAGTGAACCAGTGGACGGAAGACCTCTCTTTCTCTCTCTCTCTGCCTCACTTTCTCTCTGTATTTAACTCTGATTTTCAAATAAGTAAATAAATGTTTTTTTAAAAAGTCAATAATGTAATATATAAAAACCACTGAATTATACACTTAAGTGGATGAGTGGTATGGTATGTGAATTATGTCTCAATGAAGCTGTTAAAAAAAAATCAAACAGGCAGGCATTTGGCATGACAGTTAGCCACCTGGGACACCAGCATCCCATGTCTGAGTGCCTGGGTTCAAATCCCAGCTCTGTTCCTGATCCCAGCACACCCTGGGGGGCAGCAGATGGTGACTCAAGTACTTGGGTCCCTGCCACCCCTGTGGGAGACCCGGATTTCCATGCTTTAGTTTTGACTTGGCCCAGTCCCAGCTGCTGTGGGCATTTGGGGAGTGAACCAGCAGATGCCAGATTCTCTCTGTCTCTTTCTCTCCTCCTTTAAAATGAAATGAAATACAAAAAATTATTTAATCAAACAGCAACAGAGTGGGCCTGGGGACATTATCGGGGGGGGGGGGTGGAGGCAGTCAGGAGCGGGTGGTTGTGCTCAGGGTTGGGGAGCTTCAAGCCCTGAGGGAAAGGGAAGTGGCCAAATGGGAAAGATGTTCAGAAGGGCAATGGATGGGGCCGTGTGGCCTGGTGGCTGCAGGGCAGGAGCAGGAGCCTGGGGGATGATGCCCTGGCTTCCCTCTGCCTGGCCCCTCTCAGCTCCTTGCTGTTAAATCAGAAGACTTTAGTCCTCATCTGATCTATTTAAGAATTTTTTAAAGCACATGTGCTTGGTTCAGCTGCTAAGACACAGGTTGGGTCGCCCACGTCTCATATCAGAACACCTACATCAGATTCCCAGCTCTGGGTTCTGACTCCAGCCTCCTGCTGATGAAGACCCTGGCAGGCAGTGCCTGGGTTTCTGGCACTCACAAGGGAAACCTGGATTGGGTTCCCAGATTTGCTTGGGCCCAGTGGGGCCCAGTCCTAGGCAATGTGAGCATTTGGGGAGTAAACCCGTGGATGGGTGCACTCCCCTTCTGTCCCTGTCTCTCAAATAAATAAACAAAAACCTTGATAAAGATTTAGTTTGGATGCAACAAACATGCTTTGAGTGTTACACACACAATACCTTAAGAGGAATGTTGTCATCTGGCACGAAAACTAACTACAGGTTGAACATTCGCAAGTGGGAAGTTTTACACCTAACCTCACCCGATAGGTTGCAGCCAAACCACAGGTGGCATATTAACAATAGTGTGTGAAATCACCATCAGCCCGTGTGTACACTTGTATGTGAAACATACATCAATTTTTTTTGACAGGCAGAGTTAGACAGTGAGAGAGACAGAGAGAAAGGTCTTCCTTCCATTGGTTCACCCCTCAAATGGCTGCTACGGGCTGGCGTGCTGTGCCAATCCGAAGCCAGGACCAGGTGCTTCTCCTGGTCTCCCATGCAGGTGTAGGGCCGAAGGACCTGGGCCATCCTCCACTGCACTCCCTGGCCACAGCAGAGGGCTGGCCTGGAAGAGGGGCAACCGGGACAGAATCCGGCGCCCCGACCGGGACTAGAACCCGGGGTAGTGGCGCCACAGGTGGAGGATTAGCCAAGTGAGCAGCGGTGCCAGCACATACATCAAATTTTAAAAAAATATATTTATTTATTTAAAGGGCAGAGTGATGGAGAGGCGACTTCCAGCTCTATCTTCCCCCTTGCTCAGTATCCTGGTTGCTTCCTTCCTCATACGACCCAGCCTATTTTGGAAGATAATATTGTGCTTTGCACTCAGATTCCAGTCTTGAGGGGCTGGCACTGTGGCATAGTGGGCTCAGCCTCTGCCTGAGGCACTGGGATCCCATATGGGTGCTGGTTCAAGTCCCGGCTGCTCCACTTCAGATCCAGCTCTCTGCTGTGGCCTGGGATAGCAGTGGAAGATGGCCCAAGTGCTTGGGCCCCTGCACCTGCATGGGAGACCTGGAAGAAGCTCCTGGCTCCTGGCTTCGGATCAGCGCAGCTCCGGCTGTTGCGGCCATCTGGGGAGTAAACCAGCGGATGGAAGACCTCTCTCTCTCTCTCTGCCTCTCTCTGTAACTCTACTTCTCTAATAAATAAATAAAATCTTAAAAAAAAAAAAAGTCCAGTCTTGAGTATGTTCCTTCACCAGGACCAGCAAAGGGCAGGTTTTTGGTTTCCAACAGAAATGAGCCGAAGCCATTCTGAGCAGACGCAGCCACCACGTGTCAGCCTCCAAGAATCCAACCTGGCAGCCCAGAAGAGTGAGCCCTAGTGCTGCGCAGGACCAGCAAGGCTGGTTTTTAGGCAGTAAGTGCTGCTTTGTTTATCGAGCTGGCGCTAAGGAGACACGTCAATAGCAAAGAGTCGGTTGGTGAGGACTGACCGAGCTGTGGTGTCCTAGAAATTTGCCTGGGGAATGTCTGACCCAGAAACCCACGGGAGGAGGTTGTGAATGCTAATGCAGGTTTGCAAAGAGGCTCACCTGCCCCATTGGGGTGCTCAGGGTTGGTACTTGGCTGTGCTCCTGACTCCAGCTTCCTGCTAATGCCGATCCGGGGAAGCAGCAGTGATGGGTTGAGTTCCCAGCTCCTGGCTTCAACACTCGGCCCAGGGCCACTGGGTAGCAAACCAGGGAATGAGAACCCCCCCTCCCGCCTCTCAAGTTAAAAAAAAATTATGTGAGCAGCAGTCAGCTGATATCCATACCAACAGTCCATCCAAGGTCAAAAGCATCTTGTCCAATAGTGTCCACTCAAGTTCAAGTCAGATATCTTTGCGTCAAGTCCCAGCTCTGCCGCTTGGAGGCAGCCAGCCCTGGAGGAGACACTTCACCTCCCTGCCTCTCGCCTTCGCACATCTGCAAATCCAGGAAGTTCCACACTGAAGTCCCTGTTGGCTTTAGAAACCCGTGACCTACTTAAAATTGATGTAGGATTTCAGGAAACTGGTCTGAATCCATATCGATTCCTTGACATGCCTTACTATATTCTTAAACATATATTTTTTCATTTACTTTGTGCATAAGCCCTCCATTTGGTTAAATGTTACTCCTGTTTTCTTGTTCATAAAGAAGGCAGCAGCTTCATAAGTCAAGTTTTTGGGGGGCTCTTCTGAACGACCGAATTATCATTTCCCATTCGTGGGAATCTCTCAGTGTGGGAACTCCTGAGTGTCCAGGGGTGACTCAGGTTCTGGAAGAAGGCCTGGAGCCCATCCTGGAGGAAGCAGACATCTTTTTTCCCTTGGAGGCTGGGTGGGGCTAGGGTCCCCCTGGAGCCCTGAGGCTTCTGGGCACTAATTCAGTGCCTGCAGCAATGCTGCAGGAAGCTGGGCCAGCCTGGGGGTTCCTGAGAGCAAGGGGCAGTTTTTGGTGGAAAGAGGGGGGCCATCAAAGAAGGAGGTACCTTTCTCTGAAGGGAGGAGAGAACTTCCACTTTGACCATGGCCTTGTCTAATAAGGTCAGAGTTTGTGAACTCAGGAGGCTTCCATAGCCTTGGCAGCTCATGACAAGAGCCTCCGATGATCACTGACATCATAAATAAGAGTGTCAATTGTTAAACTGATGTCAATTGTTAAATCAACAACAGGGGTCACTGTGCACTTGCTCCCCATGTAGGACCTTGGTCCTTAATGTGTTGTACTATGAGAATTAACGGTAAAACTAGTCTTCAAACAGTACTTTATACTTTGTGTGTCTGTGTGGGTACAAATAGTTGAAATCTTTGCTTAGTATGGAGTTGATCTTCTGTATATAAAGATAATTAAAAATTAATCTTAATGAAGAATGGGATGGGAGAGGGAGTAGGAGATGGGATGGTTTGCAGGTGGGAGGGTGGTTATGGGGTGAAACACCACCATAATCCAAAAGTTGTACTTTTGAGAGTTATATTTATTAAATAAAATTTTCTAATAAAAAAAGAAAGCAAGGGGCAGTTTGTCTCCAGGACCACACCCCCATCCCCTCCCCACCCCCTCTCTCTTCCCTTCCACTTGGGAACCAGACATGCTTCTTGCTTCTCTGCCATCAGGCAGGACCGTGCGCTGGTGGAAGGAGCCGGCTGTGTGTCGGAGGGAGGCGCTCTGGCTCCAGGAAACCAAGCTTCCCTAAGTGCAGAGCAGTGGCGAATGGTTCGGCATTCAGAGGCTCAAACCCCAGCTCTGCCAAGATTGGTACTGTGGGTTGTGGTGGCACTTAGAGCGAGAAGGCCCTCAGCACGTTAGGCTCGCACAGGCGCCACCATGAGGAGGGACAAGGTCGACTTGTGGACTTGATATATTATGATGTCTCAGGCAGAAGACGCTACTCCGCTTTTTTTTTTTTTTTTTTTTTTTTTTTGACAGGCAGAGTGGACAGTGAGAGAGACAGAGAGAAAGGTCTTCCTTTGCTGTTGGTTCACCCTCCAATGGCCGCCGCGGCTGGCGCACCGTGCTGATCCGATGGCAGGAGCCAGGTGCTTATCCTGGTCTCCCATGGAGTGCAGGGCCCAAGTACTTGGGCCATCCTCCACTGCACTCCCGGGCCACAGCAGAGAGCTGGCCTGGAAGAGGGGCAACCGGGACAGAATCCGGCGCCCCGACCGGGACTAGAACCCGGTGTGCCAGCGCCACAGCTACTCCACTTTCGTGACCAAACACACTTTGCTGGGGCAGGCGTTGTGGTGCTGCAGGCTATGCCACTGTTTGCGATGCCTACATCCTGTATCAGAGGGCTGCTTCTGACCTAGCTCCTTGCTAATGCACTAGGGAATGGAGTGGGTCATGGTCCAAGGATCTGGGTTCCTGCCACCCACGTGGGAGACCTGGATGGAGCTCCTGGCTCCTGGTTGAGGCTTGGCCCAGCCCTGGCTGTTGCCAGTATTTGGGGAGTGAACCAACCAAAGATCTCTCTTCCAAGATCTGCCTTCCAAATATATAAACAACTCTTCAAACAAACCGCAAGGTGGTGACAGAAACAGCTTCCAAGGAATTCCTTTGAATGACAGTGGCTCTTATCTCCACGACTCCTCTTTCTGAACACCCCCTCCCCCCTCCTCGCTCCCTCCTTCCCTCTTGCCGCCTCCCTCACCCTCTTCCCCTCTGTGATTGACAGGTACACTTGCATTCTGGGACCTGGCTTTGCTATGAAATCCCCGCCAAGTCTGACTTTAGCTTCAAGTGCTCAGAGGCCTGGGGATATGGATGGTTAAATATAAATATATGAATATAAATATATATATCTCCCTTTCTTTTAAAAATGTTTTATTATAGTATAATACACATAACATAAAGTACACCATGCCAACCAGTTTTAAGAATATGATTCAGGGGCCGGCGCTGTGCTATAGTGGGTAAAGCCACTGTCTGCAGTGCCAGCATCCCATATGGGTGCCAGTTCGAGTCCCGGCTGCTCCACTTCCGATCCAGCTCTCTGCTATGGCCTGGGAAAGCAGTAGACGATGGCCCAAGTCCTTGGGTCTCTGCACCCACATGGGAGACCTGGAAGAAGCTCCTGGCTCCTGGCTTCGGATTGGCACAGCTCCTGCCGTTGCAGCCGTTGGGAAGTGAACCAATGGATGGAAGACCTCTCCCTCTCCCTCTGCCTCTCTGTAACTCTGACTTTCAAGTAAAATAAATAAATCTTTTTAAAAAATAATAATACAGTTCAGTGCTCAGTGCATTCATATTGCTGCACAAGCCTCGCCATCACGCATCTCCAGAACCCTGTCCATCATGCAAAACTGGACAACTCCCCAACCCCCTCTCCCCCGCCCCTGGTGCCACCCACAGGTTCGCTTTCCATCTGTGTCACTTCGGCTGCGTGCATAGCCATCTGCCCTGTGTCCTTTAGAGGCTGCCGCTTCGTTCTGCGAGGCAGCCTCCAGTTCCCACCTGTTGCCCAGGGTGAACAAAGGTCCCTTGCTTGTCTGTGCCACTTGGGCCCCAGCTGTGACCTTCTCACCTGGAAAGAAGGCGTGCACATATACACCCGGGGGATCTCCCCTAGGTCAGCAGCAGGTTAGAGAAACAAAGCCAAGCAAACCCTTAGCAAGAGCCTCTGGAATATGAGGGCATGGCAGAGAGGCCCAGGCCTGGTGCCCACGCCGAAGACCTGGAGGGAAGCCCTGGGTCAGGCCACTCCTGCACATCCGACCAGAGAAGCTGGCGAGGTGCTGCCAATGGCGCCCTCTGTAGGTGGGAATTTTAGTTTATGTCTGGGACTGGTGAGCGGCTCCTAACTTTAAATTTTAATTTCTTTTAAGTTGTGGTAAAACATACATAACGTAGCGTATGCCATCTCAGCCGTTCGCAGCGTGCGGCTCAGTGGCATTGAGTATATCTGCATTGTTGTGGGGCCATTGGCACCACCCATCCAGAGCGGCTCATGTCCCCAGGCTGAACTTCCCTGTGCATTTAGACCTGGCCCACAGCGGTGGACCATTCCGCTCTCTGTCACTGCGAATCTGAGTACTGCAGGTGCCTGATGCACGTGGAGTCCTACAGCACGTGTCCTTTTGTGACTGCTTATTTCGCTTAGTTTCATGTCTGCAAGATTGCGGGGTGGGTCAGGATTTCATTCCTTGTTAAGGCTAAAAAGTAGCCCCTTGTATTTATTTGTGCATCACACTTTGTTTACACTGATGGGCACTGACTGGGCTGCTTCCACCTCTGGGCTGCTGTGTATAATGCTGTTCCGAACATAGAAATACAAAGTGATCAAAGTTTTTATTTTTTCTTTTTTGAAATATATTCAGATAACCTTTTTTGTTTTAAATATTTTTATTTATTTGAAAAAACAGAAATACAGAAAGAGAAGGGGAGAGAGAGAGATGGAGAGAGAGAGAGACAGAGATATTCTATCGGCTGGTTCACTCCACAAATTTCTGCAAGGGTCATGGCTGGGGCAGGTTGAAGCCAGGAGCCGGGAGCTTCTTCTGGGTCTCTGATGTGGGTGCAGGGGCCCATGCACTGCTTTCCCAGGCACATGAGCACAGAGCTGGACTGGAAGTGGAGCAGCAGGGACTAAAATCGGTGCTCGTAAGGGATACTGGAGTTGCACCATTCCACAACGCCAGCAGCTAAGTGATCACTCTTTTCTTTTAAAAGAATTTTATTTATTTATTTGAGAGGCAGAGGTACAGAGATGCAGAGGCAGAGTGGACAGTGAGAGAGAGAGACAGAGAGAAAGGTCTTCCTTTTTGCTGTTGGTTCACCCTCCAGTGGCCAACGGGGCCTGCGCACTGCGGCCAGCGCACTGCGCTGATCAGATGGCAGGAGCCAGGTGCTTCTCCTGGTCTCCCATGGGGTGCAGGGCCCAAGCACCTGGGCCATCCTCCACTGCACTCCCGGGCCACAGCAGAGAGCTGGCCTGGAAGAGGGGCAACCGGGACAGAATCCGGCGCCCCGACCGGGACTAAAACCCGGGGTGCCGGCGCCGCAGGCAGAGGATTAGCCTAGTGAGCTGCGGCGCCAGCCCATCTGCTTATTCACTCTTCAGAGGGCTGCAATGGCTGGAGCTGAGCCGATCCAAAGCCAGGAGCCATGACTTTCTTAGGCCCACTAAGCCACAGCACTGGCCCCTAAATGATCACTCTTAAGGGAAAGCTTAAAGCTACCACAAAGAATATAAACCAAACTTCACCAAAGAGAATTCAGAATCAACAAAAACCAGTCTGGTGTATGACCTAGAGCAGAGATTCCCAAAATTTCTCTGTTCATGTCTCTCAATAATTTTTCATAATGTCCAAAGACAGAATACAGATACATACATACTCTCAACCACTATGTTTATTAAATAGATAGACTCAATGAGTATTTGTTTTAATAAGCAGAAGTTTGAAAAAATACACTTAAATTGAAAGAAAAAATATTTTAATCTTATCTTTAAATAACCATGTTTATTTACTAGTGAGGTGTGTGTACCCGTTGGGCATGGCACTCTTTCTTTCTTTTTTTTTTTTTTTTTTTTTTTGACAGGCAGAGTGGATAGTGAGAGAGACAGAGAGAAAGGTCTTCCTTTTTGCCGTTGGTTCACCCTCCAATGGCTGCCACGGCTGGCACGCTGTGGCCGGCGCACCGCACTGATCCGATGGCAGGAGCCAGGTGCTTCTCCTGGTCTCCCATGGGGTGCAGGGCCCAAGCACCTGGGCCATCCTCCACTGCACTCCCTGGCCACAGCAAAGAGCTGGCCTGGAAGAGGGGCAACCGGGACAGAATCCGTGGCCCAAACCGGGACTAGAACCTGGTGTGCCGGCGCCGCAAGGCGGAGGATTAGCCTAGTGAGCCGCGGCGCTGGCCATGGCATTCTTTCCACAACCTTGAACTGAGGTTGGACCCTGTGCCCCCACAATTCCTGTCCCATGTTGTTTTTTTAGTACTACTTGCTTTTTCTTTTTGATCACAGTAACTATTGAAAGCTCAGCTTCGCAAAGCCGTGACATCATCAAAAAGCAAGTAGTACAATCTACTGTTGAAAATAGGAACGCTCTTCAGTGAGCCAGTGGTTTGCCTGGCAAGGAACAGATGCCAAGAATCTCTGTACTCCCCTCAACTTACCAGAATATTCCAAGGAAACCCTTTGGTGCCCAGTTTCAGAACTGGAAATCCAGGCAATTCAGTTCAAGTCATGCGCACCACACGAATCATTTTCTGTCTGACTCTCCATCGATCTCATTCTACCACTCCTGCCCTCCTGCACTGCAGACTGCTGCTGCTGCGGTTTGGTTATGGCTTCAGTGTCCCTCCAGGCTCCATGTGTTGGCAGCTGGGCTCCAGGGTAGAGACGTGGGAGGGGGTGGAACCTCTAGGAGCTGGAGCCCACTGGGAAGTGGTTGGGTCACTCGGGACGCTGTTCTCAGAAAGAGATCCATATGGTTCTCCAGAGAGGGTTGTCACAAAACAGCCAGCCTGGTGCCTTCCCAGGCTCTGGCTTCCTGTCTCGCCATGTCATCTCTCCCTCTCACACAGGCTCCCACGCTGATCCCATCTGCCGCGATGGGACGCAGCTGCAGGGCCCTCACCAGAGCCAGCGCCATGCTGTTTCGGCTTTCAGCCTCCACGGCTGTGAGCTACATAGACCTCTTTTCTTTGTAAGTTGCCCAGCCTTGGGCATTTTGCTGTAATAATGGAAATCAGAATAATACACAGATCTCTGGGCCTTTTTGCTGTTGTTTGGCCACTCTGGTCTATCTAGTTCTTGCCTCAATGCCTTTGCCTGTGCTTGGCTTCTCCTTGGAATGCGTTCCCCATGGGTTGTCTGGACTCGCCTCCTGCCCCGCTAACTCATTCAGGCATCTGCTCTCTCCTGCCCTTGCTAGTGATCCTCGTCTGTTTTACTCCCCTTTGGGGCACTCATGCTGATCTGTCTGCCATGCTGTCTGTCTTCCTGCACCTCAGCAGGTGGATTTCCCCAAGCGAATCCTGAAGACATGATTACATTTAACATTAGCAGTTCAGGATTACTTCAATGTAACGAAGAAAAGTGATCGTGTTGATGTAATTGGAGTGTTAATGCATGAAAAGGAAGGAAAGACCAAAGCAGAGAAAGCCAATGCATGAAGTTGTCGCGATGCACTCTGAGACGTTAAAGGAGACGATGATGATGGAGTGGCACTGGCACTCAGCTGGTCTTCCAATCCTTCCATCTCTTTTTTCTCCATCTTGCTTTGTCTCGCTGGCCAGGATCTCCAGTAACAGAAAAGAGCGTAGATAGTGGAGAGCTCTGTCTTTACTATTGCTCCCAGCCATAAAGCAAGGGTCCCTCAAGTTTTTCCCGCAGGCATGACAATTGCTGCAGGTCTTTGTCATGTTAAGGGGTTTCTCTCAGTTCTAGTTTTCAGGAATTTTAAAGTATTATAAATAAGCATTTTTTCAAATGCCTTTTTTTAAGAGATTTTATTTATTTACTTGAAAAGTAGAGTTACAGACAGTGAGAGGGAGAGACAGAGAAAGATCTTCCTTCTGTTGGTTCACTCCCCAGATGGCCGCAACGGCCAGAGCTGCGCCGATCTGAAGTCAGGAGCCAGGTTGCTTCTTCCTGGTCTCCCACGCAGGTGCAGGGGCTCAAGGACCTGGGCCATCCTCCACTGCTTTCCCAGGCCACAGCAGAGTTGGATCGGGAGTGGAGCAGCCAGGTCTCGAACCAGCACCCATAGGGGATGCCTGCGCCGCAGACGGAGGATTAACCGACTGTGCCACAGCACCGGCCCCAAATGCCTTTTTCTATCTATTCAAATAATAATTTATTTTTCTCCTTTAATCCGTAATTGTGGCTATTTATTTGTATTTATGTCCACACATCCATATCTGTCATTGAAGCAGTTCCCTCCTCTCCTCCATCTGTATTGTCTTTGGCTTTGAACTTAGGGTTATATTGGCCTGTTATAAAATATGTTGGAATACTTTCTTCCTTTTCTGTTTCGTGGAACAAACTGAGCTAGGTAAGGATGTTCTGTTTCTTAGAACATTGTTAGAATTTGCCTGACGAATCATCTGTGTTTTGGAAAAGGTTTGATTGGCTTGTCATTTTCTTCAGTTGTTGGTGTATTTAGATTTTCTAGTGCTTTTTGTGTCAATGTTGGAACTTTTACCCTCCAACAGAATTTAGTTTCAAGGTTTTGGATGAATAGTTGTTTATAATACTTTTTATTATTTTAAAATCTGTGTTGTTTGTACTAATTTACTTCTTTTATGTTTTGTGGCATTTTTTTTTTGCATCATTTCCTTTTATCTTCCCAGCTTTGTCCCTAGAACATAAAAACCAAAACCAATCAATTTTTGGCTTAGGAATATTCTTTAGTGGGTTTTTTTCTGTTCTTTTGTAATTCAGTTCTGAGCTTACCTTTGTTTCTCCTCCCTTCTTTCCTGTTTAGGTTATTGCATTTTTTCCAATTTCTTGATTTGAACATTTTTGATTAGCTCACTTATTTTCAACCCTTTTCGCTTTCTGATGCCAAATTCTAAGCACTGTGTCCTCTGATCTTGATAATAAGGCACTCATTTTGCTGCATTCCAAGTCTTTCATAATTTCCCTTCTGCTTTCAAAGTATCATTTAGCAAAAGTCAGTCCCATTCTCATCCCACTTAGACTGGTGGGATTTCAAAAACCCAGCCTCTTATTATCAAGGTCTAACTTTCTTGCTTGATCAGACGGCATGCTGGTACAATGCTGATTTTCCGGGGTTTATCAGGGCCTCCTTTGTGGTGTAGAACATGGTCAGTCTCCAGGGCTATTCCATGTTTGCTGAAAAACCGTACATCCTCTGTTTGCAGAAATGCCTCTTCTGTCTATTAACTTGGATACATTTCTATTCAAGTCATTTCTTCTCCTGTTTCTATCTAATCTAATTTCCTGCTGTCCAGCTCATAGCACTGCTTTGTAAGGAGGGAGAGTAGGGGAGCCTAGCACACATAGCGATCCAAGCAGGAACAATCCCAGGGGCAGGCACTTCCCGGGGAGATCCGTTCTGGGGGTCGGGCTGTGTGCACAGTGGTCTGGGGGATTTAAGAAGACAAAACGCATCTAAGTCATGAGTTGTTTTTTTTTTTTTTTTAATTGAGACTGGCTTCACGGGTATGGCTATTTTACTCCGTATTGAACAAGAAGGGATTTTTTTTTTTTTTTAATCTTTCTTCAGTTTTGTTTCAGGAAAAAAAAATGGACAAACTCAAAGCTCCTGGTTTTTCTCTCCGTTACTATCATTTTGATAGGAAGTATACAGCGATCTAGCCTGGATTATATTAAGGTGATGTGTCTGTTGCTCAAATAATCCTTTTAATTATAAGATGGCCTTGAAACATTTTATATCATTTTGGATTCTTGGTTTAACTTGTTATTGCAATTGAGCTCATACCCTCCACGGTGCTGTAAGTCCCCTGGGATGGGTACAGCATACTGTTTTATACTTTTGGATTTATTAAGGCTGGTTGTATAATGCAATATGCACAGTGCATATTGGCAGATATATTGGGTTCCGTTGAATCGAATTGAGGTTTACTTCTCTTGCATCCTTCACTGAAGTTCACAACGACTGTCTTTGAAATCATTGTTTTCCTTGTTAAAGCAGATAATTGATCTGTGCAAATGTCACACTAAATCACTCACTACTGGCACTGGCAATGTGGTGCCACGGGGGTTAAGCTGCCGCCTGCAGTGCTGGCATCCCTTGTCAGAATGTTGGTTCAGGTCCTGGCTGCTCTGCTGCTGCTCGAGCTCCCTGCTCACGTGCCTGGGAAGGCAGCAAATGACGGACCAAGTGCTTGGGCCCCTGCACCCGCGTGGGAGACCAGGATGGAGTTCTTCACTCCCGCCTTCAGCCTGGGCCAGACCTGGCTGTTGCCGCCATTCAGGGAGTGAACCAGCTGATGGAAGATCTCTCTTTCTGTCTCTCTCTCTCTCTCTGTGTCTCTTCCACTCTGCCTTTCAAATAAATAAATTTTTAAAAAATTGGTGGTTTCTCAGTTTGAGTCTCTCTTACAATTGAAATTACAGAGATCAGAATTTGCATAAACAATGCTATACCTCGCCTCAACATGCGATTGAATTAACAAGCCTTTATCCAGATGAAACAACGCAGGACAAATCAATCAAAACAGCTTTACTTTGTGTACAGTAGTGCATTCTTCTCACATTCTGAGTCTATAAAGGATGCGGTTTAACATGAACTTGATGTGGGTCCTGACTGAGCGTCTCCTTTCACGCCTTTCTAGAACTTGAGTCTATCACTGCAGATTGAAAGGAGCAAGAAACACAATTAACAGGTGTGAACGTGCGGTGTGAATGTGCAGTGTGGCCTCAGGAGAGGAACCGGCAGGCTCCTCGGGTGGGACGCTTCCCTCGGCTAATTCACCGAGGTCCAGGGGGTCCATTCATGGGCTTACTGACTCAGAAGTCTCGGACACTGTTCTAGGAGTGAATTGGTCCTTTAGGGTAGACTCACATAAATCACGCACAAGACCCAGGTCGATGTGTCCAGTCATCCATAGTCATATTTATACAGACATCTACTTAGCAAGCATTTGTTGAATCCTATGGTGTTGTGGTCTGGGCAGTGCGAGGCGAGCACTGAATTTTGTTGTGTGCCAGTCTACAGTCCACATTTTAATAAAGAATATCTACTATCACAGGGTGATAAGGTCAAAGGTCAAAGGAGGAGGGTAAGGAGATAGAGAATGGGGGATGGAGAGATCGAGGCTTTCCTCAAGGGAGAGGCTGAGCCACAGGGAGCCCAGGCAGTTTCGGGGGAGGGAACAAGTGCAAACGCCGAGTGGGATTCCAGCTTCCAGTAGCCCAGGAACAGGGATGCTCAGTCTGTCACAGCTCAGAACGCCCCTGGGGACTAACCCGTGCAGGCCTTTTCTATGCAGAGCCACGCCACTCCCTGGAGGTGGGGTGCCGAGCCAGAGTCTGGGCAGAGGGCTGTGACCTGGTGCCAATGACTGCTGGCACTGGATGGTGTTCCTGAAGCATCTGCCTGGGCTTTCTTACCCATTTCCTGCCAATCAGGGTTGTCCCTGGCTGAGGCTGGGATGGGCACTGCCAACTCCGATTTCTTGAACTTGGGGCTGGATACACTGGGTGACTTCTGGCTTCCCCTTTAGCTGGGCAATCCTGGCGACTTCCTGGCACTAATTAATTGTGAGGCAAATCAGTCCAGAACAACCGTAACTTGCCCAGGGTCACACAGTCAGAAACTGAAGCTTTGACTATGCTGCTGTCTCTTTTGGTCGATTTGTCCCGGCAGAAAACCAAGCTGGTGTGACAACGCACCAGAGAACCGATGTGGACCAGAAGTCTGTTTTCGCTAAGAGTAAGAAGAGTGGTGTCTTTTGCAGTCTGATTTTGAGCATATCCCGTTCTCTTAATATTGCAGCCTCCGCTCAAATCAGCAGGGGCAGCTCCCTCTCTGACATTCCCATACGCAGTGGCTGTGGTCAACACTGGGTGCCTTTTTCCAGTACAGTCTAGGAAACCCCAACAGGTCCCAAAAGGCCACTGTCCTCAGATGCTCAAAATACATCTACTGGGGCGGCGCTGCTGTGGCGCAGCGGGTTAATGCCCTGACCTGCAGTGCCGGCATCCCATATGGGCACCAGTTTGGGACCCGGCTGCTCCACTTCCGATCCAGCTCTCTGCTATGGCCTGGGAAAGCAGTGGAAGATGGCCCAAGTGCTTGGGCCCCTGCACCCACGTGGGAGACCTGGAAGAAGATCCTCGCTCCTGGCTTCGGATTGGCACAGCTCCGGCAGTTGTGGCCAATTGGAGAGTGAACCATCGGATGGAAGACCTCTCTCTCTCTCTCTTTCTCTGCCTCTCCTCTCTCTGTGTAACTCTGACTTTCAAATAAATAAATAAATTTTACCAAAACAAAACATCTACTTGCAGAGCAAAAGTCCATATTTGCTTGGCCTAGAGGACAGCCTGGCAAAGAATTCCAGGAATCATCAAACTCGTCAGCTCTTAGCTGATTTGACTGCATACTCAAGTATTAAGTCGTATTTTAAAAATGCACCTGCCTGTTTTCACATTCAATTTTTTAAAAAAATATTTATTTGTAAGGAAGAGTTACACAGAGGAGAGGCAGAGAGAGAGAGAGAGGTCTTCCATCTGCTGGTTCACTCCCCAGGTGGCCACAACGGCCAGAGCGGCACCGATCCGAAGCCAGGAGCCGGGAGCTTCTTCTGGGTCTCCCATGCAGATGCAGGGTTCCAAGGACTTGGGCCATCTTCCACTGCTTTCCCAGGCCATAGCAGAGAGCTGGATCGGAAGTGGAGCAGCCTGGACTCCAATGCCAACTAGAACGCCGGCACTGCAGGGAGCGGCCTCACTAGCTAAGCCGCGGCACCGGCCCCCACTTACTCATTTTTACCTCCATTTTATTTCAGTGCATGTAGTGCATCCGACAAGTCAATTAAGGGCATCTTACACAAGTACAGTGCACTTTTTCCCTTTCAAAGCATTTTTTCAAATATTGCATCCTTTACTGTTCCAAGGCAGTCCCAAGGGTTGGGCAGGGCTTTTATTTATTTTCAAAAATTTTCCCTTCACCGTTCACATCTGCTGGTTCCTCCCGCAACAGCAGCGGGAACTCAGTCGGTGTCCCTCGTGCGTGGCAGGGGCCCAAGGACTTGAGCAGCAGCAGGAAGCCGGATCGGAGGCGGAGAACTGGAACCGCGCACTCCGACGCGGGACGCGGGCGCCCGGAGGCAGCCAGCTCCTCGCCGTCTCTCTCTTCCACCGATGGGATTTAGATGTGGAGGCCCGGGCCGTCCCCTGCCGGTCTGCACCCTCGTCCCCCTCCCCGAGACCCTCCGTCCAGCCGCGCGGTCCCAGGAGCGCAGCGACTCCTACCCGACCAGCCGGTCTGCTCTTAGCGGGTGGCCGCCCTGGGGCGGGGGTCGGGGGCACCTGCACAGTCCTCGGCCAGGCGTCGGGGCCGGACGACCTCCCAGCTTAACTAACCACGCCTGCTGGTCAGCGAGCCAGAGGGAACCCACCCCCAGGCGCAGGGCGCGGCGCATCCCGGAGCGCGTGAGGCAGGGTCTTCAGATGACAGCTTCAGGCGCCTGCGGGTCCAGAACCAAGTCCCTGCCACGGCGCACAGGGTCGGAGGGAGACGGAGTCTGGGAGTTCTTCCGCCACGGGGCTCCGAGGCGCCGGCGTGAGCCACAGCCACAGCGACAGGCGGAAAACCAAAAGCGCCCGGACTCCGTAACCTAGCAACCCCGCTGCCCCGCCCTCCCGGGCCCCGCCCCTTCCGCCGGCTCCGTCCTCGAGCCCCGCCCCTTCCGCCGAGCCCGGCTCCCAGAGGCCCAGCGTCTTCCGCACGCCCCGCCCCTTCCGGGCCATGTGTAGGAGCCCAGGTGCGTGTCAGCCCTGTGCACGCGCCCTCTCTCCGGCTTCCCCCCGCAGGTGCGTGGTCGACGTCGCGCCCCGGCCTCGCTGCGATGGGGGTTCCCAAGAGGAAGGCCCGGGGCGGCCAGGACGGGGCGGCCTTGCCAGCGGGAGCAGCCAAGCGGGCCCGCAAGGAAGAGCTCACGGGCGTGCAGTTCAAGGCTCAGCTGAGGGACCCGCAGAGCGCCGCTGCGGGTGAGTGCGGGGCGGGAGCACGTGCCTGCCCGGTGTTCTCCGTGTGCGGGCAGCGTTCGCGGCCCCGAGGGTGCGAGCCAGGCTTCCGCGGCTGCGGGGAACCCAGGCCCCGGTGATTGGGCCCGCACCTTTCCTCGCCGGGGAGCTGTCCGGCCGCGCGCTTGCTGTTGTCAGGAACGTGAAGCCGGGGTGCCCCGTCGGGAGCACCCTGAGCCTCCAGCCCCGCGCTGACCGCTCCCGGGCAGCAGAGCCCAAAGCCGGGCCCGGGGCCCAGTGGCTTCCTGTGCAGCGCGGCCGCCCCTCGCAGCTGCCTGGCGTCACTTGGAAAAGGTGCAGGTTGTCAGGGAAGAAATACCAGTGAACGGGCTGTGTGCAGACGTGGTCAGAGTGCTAAAATTAAACAGGGCCGGTGTTTCCCCCAGGTTAACGGGATGATGAAGTGTAGCGGTCAGACTCGCCTCGATTGCGATTTTTCTCCTACAGAATTTTTTTTTAAGGTTTACTTATTTTTATTTGTTTGAAAGGCAGAGTTAGAGGGAGGGAGGGAGAGAGAGAAATCGTCCACCTGCTGGTCAGTCCCCAGATGCCTGCAATAACTGGGCTGGGCCAGGCCGAAGCCAGGAGGCAGGAGCTTCTTCCAGGTCTCCCTCTGGGTGACAGGGGCTCGAGGACTTGGACCATCTTGTGTTGCTTTTCCAGGAGCGTTAGCAGGGAGCTGGATCGGGGCAGTCGGGACAAGAATCAGCACCCATATAGAATGCCAACGTTGCAGGTGCTGGCTTAGCCCTGTGCACTACAATGCTGGCCCCTCCTACAGGTTTTTTTCTTTTTTTAAAGATTTATTTTGGGGCCAACACTGTGGCATAGTGGGTAAAGCCACCACCTGCAGTGTTGGCATCCCTATGGGCTCTGGTTCAAGTCCCAGCTGCTCCACTTCCCATCCAGCTCCTCGCTGTGGCCTGGGAAAGCAGTAGAAGATGGCCCAAGAGCTTGGGTCCCTGCGCCTGCGTGGGAGACCCGGAAGAAGCTCCTGGCTCCTGGCTTTGGATCAACACAGCTCTGGGCCTTGCGGCCATCTGGGGAGTGAACCAGCAGCCTCTGCCTCTCTCTAACTCTGCCTTTCAAATAAATAAATAAATAAATCTCTTAAAAAAATAAAAGATTTATTTATCTGAAGGCAGAGTTGCAGAGAGGGAGAGAGATCTTCGGTCCACTGGTTCACTCCCCAGATGGCTACAACAGCTGGGGCTGGGCCAGGCCGAAGCCGGGAGCTTCATCCTTGTCTTCCCTCATGGGTGCAGGGGCTGGAGGACTTGGACCATCTTCTGCTGCTGCTTTCTCAGGTGCCTTGGCAAGGAGCTGGGTGCCCATATGGAATGCCAGCGTCGCAGGCTGTGGCTCAGCCCGCTGCACCACAATGCCGGCCCCTCCTACAGATTTTAAAAAATATTTGAACACTGGCCAGTGGTAGTACAGGATTCTACGTTTCACTCACTCACACTTCAGTACGTACTAGGGGCTTTTATTTGGTAGGGTAGCGGTAAAAGGATGAACACAAGTCTGACGTGGGCCCTGCCGCTGTGGGGCCCACAGTCGGGCGGGGGGAGGGAGAGGGCAGTCCACAATGTCGCATTCCTTACCGGTCCAGCCGGGTCCTCCAGAGCAGAGGTGCATGGAGCTTGGGGATGCTTGACGCTGCTTGCAGCTCAACCCGGGGGACCAGAGAAAACTCCCAGAGGAGGCGGCTTTTCAGGAGCGGTGTGGGGTGGGGCAGGGGTTGGAGCGTTTCTGGCAAAGGCAGTCACGTTTTTTTTTTTTTAATTTTTAAGATTTATTTATTTATTTGAAAGTCAGTTACACAGAAGGAGAGAGAGAGAGGTCGGTCTTCCATCCGCTGGCGCACTCCCCAGATGGCCGCAACGGCCGGAGCTGCGCCAATCCAAAGCCAGGAGCCAGGAGCTTCTTCCAGGTCTTCCACACAGGTGCAGGGACCCAAGGACTTGGGCCATCCTCTACTGCTTTCCCAGGCCACAGCAGAGAGCTGGATCGGAAGAGGAGCAGCCGAGACTTGAATCGGCGCCCATATGAAATGCCGGCACTGCAGCCACGGCTTACTCACTACGCCACAGCGCCGGCCCCAGCAGTCATTTTTGCAAAGGTCCTTCGCCCTGTTTCATAGAGACCGCCACGGCCCGCAGCTGCTGCCTCATGCCGACAGGCGTCGGTGCAGGTGAAGGGCGGACCAGGAGATTCGGTGAGGCCGATGGCACGGGTGGAAGCGTGACTCCCTCGTGGGAGGCTCTGTTGGTTGCTGATACGCTTTCGTGACTCTCGAGGTGGCATTGCTGGGAGCTGGGGTGCAGCGGGTGCAAGCTGGGGGAAGGTTCTGATGCCGCTCCCTACCGTGTAGTGGAGGAAAGGGCTGGGTGTCACACGGTGCAGACCCCGAGGGCTCGGGGTGCGTCGGCGTCGGCGTCAGGAGGAGGAAGCCGTGTGCTTCAGATCCTGTGGTGGAAGTCCCATCCCCGCTTGCTTCTGTGTCCCCGTGACAGGAAGGGCTAACTCTGGTCACCTGGGTGCTCCTGCAGGTGCATCTGCCTCTGTCCCGCTGGGCCTGGACGCGTCCCCTCCATCATCCTCATCCTCGTTCTAGCCTGGGTGCCGTCAGTCCCTGCTGGGCCTGTGGCTGGGGCTGCCCGGGTCGTTCTCCCTTTCCTACTCTTGTGCCCTCTACGTGCAGCAGTGGGATGAGCTTTCCTTTTTAATATTGTATATTTATTTATTAAAGGAGTTACAGAGAGACAGAAAGAGATGGTTCTTCCATCTGCTGGTGTACTCCCAAATGGCTGCAGTGGCCAGGGCTGGGCCAGGCTGAAGCCAGGAGCTTCTGGGTCTCCCACATGGCTGCAGGGGTCCAAGCACTTGGGTCATCTTCCGTTGCTCTCCTAGCGGGGAAGTGGGACAGCTGGAACTCGAACCAGCACCCACGTGGGATGCCGGTGTTGCAGGTGGCGGCTTTATGCCACAACGCTGCCCCCCCCCCCCGCCTCCCCCTACCATGAGCTTTTAAAACTTCTGATCTGATCATTTCACTTCTCTCATGACAACCTCCAGGGATGTCCCAGGGTCTTTAGGATAAAATACAAGGTCATTACTACACCTCGCTTTGTCTCAGATCACCCTCCCCACTTGTTCACCTACTGGGCCCCGCCCTCTGCACCCTCCAGTTTTGGGCCTTGGCAGATCCTTGGCCTGCAGCCCTCCGACTCGTTCTTACTCTTAGCATTGTCGGTTTCAGTGTTCTGTAGGGAAAACCTCCCCCCTCCGGTGTAAATCTTGCTCCCCAGTTAAAACCACATCCCATGCACCCCTGAGTCGTGCTTCCTAGCCCTCTTCCTGCACTGTGCCGTCCCTGTCTATTGCAGAGGTTGTGGTGAGTGCCTCATAAATATTCATAAGTAATATTCATAAGTAAGTACTACGTGGGTGGAGGCCTTGCCAGTTTGTTCAGCAGCACATCCCAGCCACCCCTCAGGGAGTGGTGCATACAGAGAGAGGACAGGTGCACTGGGCCAGCAGTCCCCGCCTGCTGTACCTGGACTGCCCAGAGTTAAGTGAGAGTGTGGCACATGAGTCCTGGAAGAGAAACAGCACTGACTACCCTCTGCATTAGCAACCCTGGCTCTCCCCGGTGTTCTGCTTTCTTGAAGGAGGCAGTGGGGTCTTGTGAGTGCTCAGGTGCCGCACAGCTACCCGGCCGGAGCAGCCTCACCCCTGCTCATGAGCTGGAGGCAGCAGTGGAGTCTGGCCCCAGAGCCTTGAGCCTGCCGCACCACAAGCACAGGTGCTTGGTGGGTGTTTAGGGGGTGAGTACAGCTGCTGGGGAGTGCCGCACTACAGCCTACGTGGTGATTGCACTGGGGCCGGGCTGGGGCACAGCGGGTTAAAGCCCCAGCCTGCAGCACTGGCATCCCAAGTGGGCGCCAGTTCGAGTCCCGGCTGCTCCACTTCCAGTCCAGCTCCCTGCTAATGCGCCTGGGAAAGCAGCAGAGGATGGCCCGAGTCCTTGGACCTATGTACCCATGTGGGAGACCTGGAAGAAGCCCTGGCTCCTGACTTCAGATCAGCTCAGCTGCAGCCATCTGGGGAGGGAACCAGTGGATGGAAGACCCCTCTCTGTCTCTACTGCTCTCTGTAACTCTGCCTTTCAAATAAATAAAATAAATCTTTCTTTAAAAAAAAATTAAAAAGACCTTTGCAGGCCAGCAGAGGGCTGAATGACCTGATAGACGCTGCTGCCGCTGAGGACAGCCAGGGCCCTTTCTGAGGGTTCGCTCTGTGCTAGGCGCGAGGCTGAGGTGCGTTCCGTGGGAGCTCTGCGCTGTGTGCTCCCGTGGGCCCTGGGAAGTAGGTCCCGTCATGGCTCTCGTTTCTCAGGTGTGGTGATGAAACTCGGACTGCAGTGACTCGCTCACCTCCCCAGAGCTCACAGGCGCATGGCCAGGCCACCGCTCCAGAGTTTACGTTCTTGCCTGCTATGTTCTTAGTGTTAAATCCTGCTTGTGGCCCCAGAAGTCTCCAAATTCAGCCCTACGTGTGTGGAACTGGGTCAGCTGGCGGGCCTGGTGCCGACAGTGGGCCAGGCCCCACTCGGACACCACGCGCCCTCTCCCCCCCGCCCCCGAGCCCCAGGGATCAATTCCATGAGCGTGAAGGGGTGCTCCGTGGGCTCCAGAGCCAGGCTGCTTCTGTTGTGCCACTTCCTGGCTGTGTCGCCCTGCACAAGGGCCTCAGTTTTCTCATCTGTAAAATGGAAGGAAATGCTAGTGCCGAGGGCGGTGGGTCACGGTGAGACCTAACTGATAGAGTACAGGTAAGGCTTGTGGTAGTGCTTCATTACCTTGCTGTGAGCCCATTTTATGGCTTCAGGAAGGCAAGCTGAGGGGCGGGGAGCGTCCAGAGGAGTAACTGCAGGAGCCAGGAGCAAGCCCGTGAGTGTGGGCGGGCGGTTTGCTCTGTTCCTCTCCTGCGTCGTCTTTCCTGGGTGTCTTGATAACGTCCCTGTGGGTTCATCTGCTCGGTTGGCCGTAACAGAGTGCCACAGCCTGGGTGGCGTATACATCAGAGATGGTCGTCTCCCGGTTCTGAAGGTGGCAGGGCTAAGCCAGGGCCCCGGTAGGGGGCTCTCTTCCCGGCTTGCTTACGGCTGCCTTGTTTCCCTGTTCCCACACAGTTCTGTCGTCTCCCTCCCCTCCTTAAGAGGACCCCAGACCTGCTGGATTGGCCCCACCCTCAGTGACTGCGATCACCCCCCAAAGGCCCTGTCTCCATGCCGTCTCTGGGGGTTAAGGCGTCAGCGTGTGCACGTGGAGGGTGGGGGCAGCCGGGTCTGCAGCACTCACCGCTGCTGCTCCGTGTGGGGGCCCAGGGGCCGTCGTGGCCGGGACGGTGTCGGGGGAGGCTGCGCTCGTTCACGATTGGACACAACTCTCATTTCAGCCTTGGAGGCGTTCGTGTCCACTGCCAGGAAGCTGCCGAGCGAGGACATGTATGATGTGGTGGAAGGGTACATAAAGATCTCCGTCGAGTGCGCCGAGGTCTTCCAGCTCCTGAGTGGGGAGAAGCGGCCCGAAAGTGAAGTACGTGGGCCCTGCCCGCCTGGCGAGCGTGTGGGGGTGCTGGACAGCCCCAGCTTCCTCAGACCACCACGCTTTGTGCCTGTGCCCCGGGCCGCGTTCAGCCCTGCCTTCGTGGTCCCTGAAACACAGCCTTGTTAGCACCCGGCGAATGGTGGAGCAAAGGGTCTCAATCAAAACGCGCTTGGTTTTAGCACGGTGGACACAGACTGAGAACACAGGTTGCATTATCTCCTGAACACGTGAGGACCTGTTGAGACGTGGGAGTGAGCGCTGTAACTGAATGGCCTCGAGCTGTGGGCCCGCTGCTCGGTGTCTCTTTCCTCTTTGGGTTCAGGTTGTGCGGCTGTACGCCGGCTATCGTCTGCTTGGCTAGACTGGGGGGGCAGAGCTGAGGGCTTTGGTCTTGGTGGGTTGGCCTGCTAGGCCGGCACCCCCCAGCTTCCTTGCCTCGGCCCAGGGTCTGGGGAGGCCTCATCCCGCAGGTTGGGGGTTTTGAGCCCGCAGTGACCATGGCCAACACCGAGGAGCATTTCTGTGCGGGAGGAACGGGGATGCAGTGGTTCACACGCGACTGAGTCCTGCCTTTGCAGATGCTGCTAATATTTCAAGTTTTGGAAGCCATCCTGCTGAGGACAGCCAGCGATCTGTCGCATTTTCACGTCGCGGGCACCCACATCGTGAAGAAGCTGCTGAACAACCACATGAAGCTCATCTGTGAGTCCCTGTACGCCTCGGGGTACAGGTGAGCCGCCGCGCGCCTGCGCCTGGCAAGGACCGGCTTTGGGTTTGCTCTCGGCAGGAGTGTTTGACGTTGGCCTTCGCCCATGAGGGACAGCTGAGCTGTTAGCAGGGCTTCTGGGCCGTGTCTCTGCCCCCCTTCCTCTGAGAGCAGCCCCTGCCATCAGTGCCCTAGGAAAACCCCAGCAAGCTTGCCCCGCTCATGTCCTCCTGCCTTGGAGGCTCGCCTCTCGGCGCGGGGTTCTCTGTGCCCTGGGACTGTGCAGGGGTGTCACTGGGCAAGACGTCCGACGACCACACTGCCTCCCACAGCACTTGTACCGTCCCCTCTGTCCCTTCAGCCTGCTCTGTGTTTCTCCCAGAGATGGCCATCCGTCTGCACAGAACATTCTCTGTCTGTTGATGAGGATGTGGGGTGCACACGGCCAGGCCCTCACCTGTCTTTCGGGATGGCGCCTCCCCAGGCCCTAGCCCCGTGCCTCAGCTGTCGCAGGTACCTGCAGACAGAGAGGGCGCCAAGAGCTCACTTTTGGAGAAAATGAGGAGGTTTGTGAGGCACTGTGAGGAGGTCTCCCTCAGTGCCCTGCACATGCCGGAACTGAGTTGGGACCCCTCGGCCACACGCTGGTTTCCTCCAGGGACCCGTTCCCATCTTCGCATCTTGCATTCTGTGCTCTTGTTTTGCTTTTATTAAAAACAGAGCACATCTGCGTGGCTCCTTCCTTCCGTTCTCTGCCCGGGGGAGAGCGGATCATGTGGTATGGCTGGCTCCCTGGCGAGCTGAGCTGCTCCTGACAGGCCTGCCGTCCTTGTCCCCGTGCAGGATGGCTCGAGCCTGCCTCAACATGATGGCCGCCATGGTGACCCAGGGTCCTGAAGCTGCCAGGGACGTCTGCGGCCATTTTGATTTGAATAAAAAGACCTTGTACACCCTGGTGACCAAGAGGGATTCAAAGGTGAGAGCCCCGTGTGTCTTGTTCCTCCCATGTCCCTTCCTCTGGCGGGTCCCAAGGTTTGTTTGTCTGCTTCTCTCACACCTTGGTCCCACCTAGGTGGGGCGGCGGCGTCTGTCCAGGAGGCAGAGGCTGATCCGGAGGGCTCTGGGGGCTTCTCTGGGGTTCAGAGGTGCAGCCTTCCTGGCGTGGGGATGACATGGCTTGTGAGTGTGTTCTCTGCGAAGTAACCAGAGAACCCCACACGCCTCTGACCCCGAGGCTGCCGTGTCCCAGCCCTCTGTGCTGTCCCGTCTCCCATGGCAGAAACCCTCGCAGCGCTGACCGGTGAGGCCGCCCCGGTGCCTGTGCTGTAGTGGGTGGGCCTGGGCCGTGCTGGATGGAAGCGGGGTGTGAGTGGTTGTTTTCAGGAGAATTGTGAACAAGATTCCTGGCAGCCGGAGAAGCTGCATCCGGGTTTGGGGAGGCTTGGGGAAAAGTACAGTTGGAGACCGCCCGTGCCTGGGAAGGGCCCTGCTCCCCACGCACCTGCCAGCTCCAGGCTGTCAGAGCGCCCGTGCCGCTTGCCAGTTGGGCCCTGCGGGTACCCGGTGCTGCAGCCACACTCTCTCTCTGGGAATTGAGCTCTCTGGCCAGCTGAGAGACTGAGGTAGTGATGCGTAACACCCAGAGAAGCCTGTCCTGGCCACCTCTAGGGCAGATGTCCTGGTTCTTTGGCCTTAGCTGGCGTCAGGCTGGCCCAACTCCCTGGACCTCAGCCCTCCAGCCGTGCAAGTAGACTGAGGTGCCCGGGCCACGCAGAGGGCAGCCCCAGAGGGCCTTCCCTTCCTGGACTTCCATCCTGGGGCCAGGGCAGGTTATTTCGTCGCTCAGGGATCTGTAAAATGGGAGTTACTTCAAGATGGAAGCGTTTCTACCATCCTTTCTGGGTTCTTCCATATCAAATGTCTTAAACAGAAATGGTTTCTAGATATTAGACTTGTTTTTAAATACAGGGAATGTCAAGGATGTTAAAAAATGGAACAATACAAGGAGCACCCAGTGGTCCTGCCTCAGTCCCTACCCCCTTCTCTGTGTCTGGGGCAGTCTACACAGAGAGCCCAGAAGCGTTTCACTTTAAATATCTCGGCGTGTGTTCTGACCGTCTAAGATCTTTCACAGCTGTCGTCAGTTATCATACCTAACTCCATTAGTGAATTCCCAGTATCCTCTGACACCCAGTGTGGCCTCAGGTTTTCCTGATGATCTCAGAATGTCCAAGTCAGGATCCAGACAAGGTCCACACGTCGTGTTTGGCTGATAGGTTTCTTTCTTTCTTTCTTTTTTTTTTAAAGACTTATTTATTTGAAAGTCAGAGTTACACAGAGGAGAGGCAGAGAGAGAGAGGGAGAGATGGCCACAACGGCTGGAGCTGCTCCGATCTGAAGCCAGGAGCTTCTTCTGGGTCTCCCACGCAGGTGCAGGGGCCCAAGGACTTGGGCCATCTTCTACTGCTTTCCCAGGCCACAGCAGAGAGCTGGATCAGAAGGGAGCAGCCGGGACTAGAACTGGTGCCCATATGGGACGCCGGTGCTTCAGGCCAGGGTGTTCACCCGCTGTGCCACAGCGCCAGCCCCCAAGGCCGATTTGTTTCTTAAACCTCTTCTGGGTCTTTTGAGTTTTTGTTTGTGTCCTGCCCCACCCAACCTCCCTTGCTTGTTTTCTTGCCATTTATTTGTAGAAGAGGCTGGTTAAGTTTTTTTCTTTTTTATGAGCGCATTTGAGCATTATGAAAGCCTCATGTACAAGAGGATGATGGGTGGACTCACCCGGCCAGAGAAAGCGTTGTTAAAATCCTGTGCCAGAGAGCAGTTTTGCCAAATATATTTTGGTCTATTTTAGACAGCGTTTTGCAAAACAAGCCTTAAAGGGCTCAGGACGTCTTCTTCCTGGGCTGATCACCCTGTGAGGTCACACAGGAGGAATGAGGAGTAGGCACGGGGCCTGCTTTTGCTGGGAGTGGGATCCTGTTTTTTGTTTTTAAAGATTTATTTATTTATTTGAAAGGCAGAGTTAGAAGGAGATATAGAGAAGGATATTGCACCTGCCGGTTCACTCCCCAGATGGCTGCAATCGCTGGGCCTGGGCCATGCCGAAGCCAGGAATTCCATCTGGGTCTCCCACACCAGTGGCAGGGGCCAAGACACTTGGGCCATTTCCCGCTGCCTTCCTGGGTGCATTAGCAGGGAGCCGCATGGGACGTGGAGCAGCGGGGCCTCCACCTGGCACTCGTACTGGATGCTGTCGTCACAGGAGACAGCTTAACCCCCCGCACCGCGGTGCTGGCCCCGGGGAGTGGGGTGCTTTGGATGGAGGAGTGTGCAGCTGTGTGGATGCCCTGGCCAGGGCCAGCGTGGAGCGGGCAGGTGTGTGGCAGGGATGCTGCCCCTTCCTTCACAGGGTCAGGACAGTGAAATCGGGGTGTCTGGTATTTACAAGATGGAAGTCAGCAGCTGAGAACCAAATTCCTTTGCAATTAGAAGTTGATTGCTGGATGACCCGCCAGAGTCTAGTCCAACTCTGCTGTGTACGAGCAGGATAGAAAGATCTAGAACAGGAGAAGTTGGGACCAGCATTCCAGGGCCCTGGTTTCACGTACTGTTGCTTCAGCAGGAAGTCAGACCATTGTGGGGAGCAGATGCAGCCCGATTGAATCCCGCCAGGCATGCGTTGTGCCGGCAGTCAGTTGCTACACAGGGCGTAGGTAGACCAGGCCAAGCAGTGACTGCGTTTGGATCCGTGCCGTCTTTATTTGAACAGTGAGACATCCAGGTAGCTTGGGAGCGGCAGGACAAGGACAGAATCCTAGTCACTGCATCCTCGCTCAGCCCCAGTTGTGGGGTCGTGCATGTGCTGGGTGTTTTATAAATTGGTGAGTAACACTTGGCGGCGTTGGGAGCTGCAGCTGGTTCTCGGCTCTAGTTATCACCAAACCCTAGCTCTGCACTGTGAGGAGGCCCGCAGACCCGTCCCCAGAACAGGGAGGGTCGTTGAAGCTCTCAGTATATTTGTAACAGGCTGGCATTGGTCAAAGAAGGGCTCGCTGAAATACCACGTGACACGGGCAGACACAGGCCCAGGAAATGAGTGTGAGTGACACGGGCAAACACAGGCCCAGGAAATGAGTGTGAGTGACACGGGCAAACACAGGCCCAGGAAATGAGTGTGTGTGACACAGGCAAACACAGGCCCAGGAAATGAGTGTGCATGACACAGGCAAACACAGGCCCAGGAAATGAGTGTGAGTGACACAGGCAGACACAGGCCCAGGAAGTGATGCGTGTGCGAGGCCTTGATCCCAGCTGAGGCAGCGGGGGTGGGTATCCTCGCCTTTTCCGAAAGCAGCCCTTTCCCCCGTAAACCAGGAAGGCACCGGGGAGATCCTTACACGGAGACCCAGCTGGTGCCGTGTTGAGAGGAGGTGACGTGGACGAGCCAAGGCTGTGAGAAGCAGAGCTGCTGTGAGGCCCACACGTGGTAGTGGGGTTTTGTGCAGTCTTATGACCCCAGTTCTGGGCCATAGCTGCTGCGTGCCTCCGAGCGAGGTTTTTCTTTCTAAGATTTATTTATTTATTTAAATTCATCTGAAAGGTGGAGAGAGGGAAGGAGGAAGGCATCTTCAACCTGCTGCTTCACTCCCCAGATGCCCACAACAGCTGGGGCTGCGCCAGGCTGCTGGGAGCAAGGGGCTCCATCTGGGTCTCCCAGTGGGTGCAGGGACCCAGCTCCTGAAGCCATCATCTGCTGCCTCCCAGCACGTTAGCAGGAAGCCGAGTAGGAAGTGAAGTAGCTGAGACTTGGACCAGGTGCTGGTATGGGATGTGGGAGTCCCAAGCAGTGGCTCAAACACTGTGCCACAGGGCCTACCCTCTGAGTGAGTTTTTAAAGCCTCAGTTTCCTCATCTGTAAAGTGGGTGCGGTAAGCATCTCTTCTTCAGGTTGTCCTGAGGACTAAATGGGGTAGCGTTGAGAATAGTGCCTAGCACACAGTCCACACTCAGTGGTTGTCATCGTCATCACCACTGCTGCCACTGGCAAGGGGGGCAGGGCCGTCTGCAAGGCAGGGCTGCTCCTCAATCTTCCCAGGCGTCCAGGACAGTCCTTGTCTGTGCTGCTGACTTGTCCTTGGCAGTGCATTAAGGCGCCATTGGAATGACTGCGGGGAGGGAGTGGCTTTGCTTTCGGCAGTGGAGGACCTGAGCGCACACGTTAGCCCTGACCACTTGGGTCCCTCAGATGTGGAACGAGGTGTGCCGACATGGGGCATGTCCTAGCGGAGCCAGGAGGGAAAACGCACCCGTGGCCCTCACGACTTCCCCAGAAGCGTTAGCCGCTGGGCTCTGCCTTTGGGCCCTGGCCAGGGGTGCGCCCCGTCCGGTGCCGCGGCTGAAGCCCGCAGGACAGCGCAGGCTGCCAGCCTGGGAAGGCTCTGCAGTGTTTGCAGCCCCGCAGCATCTGTGCCCTGGTCTCTGGGGTGAGTGATGAGTGATTTCTGATGTCCGACACAGGCTGCACGTCCCCACTGGTGTCTCAGCAGGAGCAGCACAACGCCTCCCTTCTCCCTGGATTTTCAAAAACAGATGCTTCCCATCGGCAAGTGAGAGGAGATGGGTCCAAGCAGTCTTGTGTCCTGCACCGGTGTGGCCCGGGAGCTAAAGGAACTTATGTGGTCTACTCAGGACACAACTGGTTATATGCAAGTTATATATTGAGAGCAAGGCTCGAAAGAGAAGGAAGGTGGAGAGAATTGTGGGGAAAGATGAAGGGAAACCCTCCACCTCCCGGAAAGGCCGAGCAGTGGCTTTGGGCTTCCACCCCCGATGGCTGGGCCAGGACCAGGAGGCTGGTGGTGCCACGGCTGGAGACGGGAGTGCGCGTGCCGGTTGCACTGTTGTCTCCTTCGGCCCTGCGTGAACTCTGCGTGTGACATGTGGTCTCTTTGGTCCTCAGGGAGTGCCCGACGTCCGGCTGGCCTACATCCAGTTTGCTCTGTCCTTCTTGATTGCTGGTGACGACAGCACCATAGTGCAGGTGCTGGAGCTGAAAGGTACGTGTCCCTGTGTCCCTCAGAAAGCCCGCTCGTCACCGCTCTCCAAGATCCGCTGCCCACCGTTCTTCCCGGTGACCAGAGGCCGCAGCCTCTTTCACAGGCTGAGAACGCGTGTGCGTGTGGCCAGGCAGCGGTGGTGCAGGTTTGACCCCACGGGTCAGAATGAACACAGGTGTTCCTGTCTGCCATCTGGATGCCCAGCGAGCCCCTCACCAGGACAAGTGCCAGCCTCAGGGAGGCAAACTGGGGTGAACAGAGGCGGCCCAGCTGCCTGGCCTTCCATGGCTAGTGTGTTGTAAAATACGGCTTCACCGCCTCGGTGGCTGTGCCATGTGGTGCCAGAAGGTCTGTCACTGGGCTCCAGGGAGTTCCAGCCTGGCCGCCTTCTGGGGCCGTCTCCAGAGAGAGAGGCTTAGCGTCGTGTGACCCATTAGGGCCACTTGCATTTGGGCGGGAGGTTCAGGAGCTTGGTGAGTGGCAGCCCCTGCCTTGGCATGGGACAATTGCTCAGCAAGATCCCCGCAGTTACGCTCAGAACTCTGGGAGTTGGAGGAGGAGGCGCGTGGTGCCGTGGCCTAGTGTGGTCAGCTGTCCACTCCGAAGGAGGCAGGGGTCTGAGCTTCCTCCGGGACGTGAGGGTGCAGGTGCAGGGCCCCTGTGTGTGGTCCGCCTGGCCTGGGAGTAGTTCTGGGGAGGAGACACAGCAGACAGTGTTTCCACTGTGTGTTGCCAGGAACCCAGGGTAGGACATCCGGCTGCTGCCGGGGCTGGAGGTTTCCTCGCAGCTCCCCGGGCCCTCTCAGCCCTGCGGCCTGGCCTGCTGCTGAAGGACAGTGAGCTCTCGTTTACACTGCCGAAGGGGCAGCACGTCCGGCAGTGCGGGCTTTCTGCGTCAAAACCCCTAGGCTGTTTGAGCAGCAGTCCCACGTCTGGTCCTTGTACTAAGGAAAGAATTAAGAGTGTGCGAAGAGGTTTTGTTAGGGAAGATTTGTTTTTTGTGTGTGTGTGTTTTTTTTTTTTTTTTTTTTTTTTTTCCATGTTCGCTGAAAATTGGGCTCCTAACTGTCTACCAGTAAGGGATTAGTTGAGCAAACTGAGCGCCAGCCATAAGAGGACAGTGCAGCTGTGGGCATGTCGCTGCTGGCATCCGGGTTTCCTTGTGATGCGTGATTGGCGTAGCCTCGGCTGCCAGCTGCAGAAGGGTGATCCCTTCTCACTGGAGGTTGAGGGGAGTGGCATGGCTGCGTCAGAGGCCTGGTAGTTCTCTCACAGGGCAGCAGGGCCCACCTCTGCATCGTGGCAGGATGGCTGACTTTGAATTTTATTCTTTTGCTTTGGTATTTCCTGATTTTCTTTCTTTTTAAGAATTATTTTCTTTATTGGAAAGGCAGAGTTGCAGAGAGAGAGGGAGAGACAGAGAGAGAGGTCTTTCTTCTCCTAAATGGCTGCAATGGCTAGGACTGGGCCAGGCCGAAGCCGGGAGCTGGGAGCTTCTTCTAGAACTTTGATGTGGGTGCAGGGGCCCAGGCACTTGGGCCGTCTTCCACTGTTTTCCCAGGTGCATCAGCAGGAAGCTGGATGGGAAGTGGAGCAGCCGGGACTTGAAACAGTGACCACATGGGATGCCGGTGCTGCAGGTGGCAGCTTAACCTGCTACGCCACAATGCCGGCCCTCTGATTTTCTTTTTCTAAGAATAAGAAATTTGCTTTTGTAGAAATTATGTGAAGCCTCTAAAGATGTGCAGACCAAGTAACACTGGATGTTACGTCTCAGATGCTTCAGCCTGGGGCCGCCGTGTGCTAGAGGGACACAGCACCGCATTCTGGTGGCCGTCTCCCCCGGGTCGGAAGGTACACAGAGCAAGCCAGAGCAAACCAAGTCACACAGAAGTCGCTCCTACCATGAGCAAACTCCATAGCAATAGAGCTTTAGAAAGCTGTTACAACACACATTCTCCTTCAATCAGTATTGATTTTACTTAATGTGAGAAAAGAAAAGAAAAAAGAATTAAAATTCTGTCATTGCTTCATGCTTAAGTACTTTTGGTTTACTTTGTCAGGAAAGGGGTAATTATTATGCCTTGAACTTGTATAATTGAAACTGAAAAAAAGACGTTGCTTGCTAAATAGTAACATTCTCCCATCTGTTCTGTTTTCAAAATATTTCTGAGTTTAATGCTTTGAACCTTTTATTTTCAGAGTTTATTCCTTGCATTTTTAGCTCAGGCATAAAGGAAGATAGGATTTCTACCATCAATATTTTGTTGTCCACAATGAAAACAAAGGTACGTGTTTGGTAAGCAGCATTTCTGTTACTCACTTCTCCTTGTCAGTGAAGAGCCCCTGGCGTCCTATGGGACTCTAGAGCCACGACACTGTCTGTGGGTTATGGTTGTGTGAGTTGAGCGGGAAGCCGTTTCTTACGCCCAGGCTTGCTCGGGGTGGTGAGCAAAGCCTGGGCCCGGGAGGCTGAAGACTGGCGGCTGCTTCCATCCCAGCAACAGCGATAAAAGCGCTGGTTGACGTTGCGCAGTTGCCCAGTGGGGTGACTGGGAGCTGTAAGTTACAAATACTTCTTCTTCCTTGTCACACCTAGCAAAATGTCATTTTCCATATTTCATAGAAACTTAAATTTTGCTGAAAGGGCCACTGACTTGAATACAGAAGCACCTGAAGTGATCAGTTAGAAACCTTCCTGCAGTAAAGTTGTTGGAAGTCCACCAGAAGCGTGTTTTCCTGTTCAGGGGACTTTTTTAAAGATTTATTTTATTTATTTGAAAGAGTTACAGAGAGAGGTAGAGACAGCTCTTCCATCTGCTGGTTCACTCCCCAGGTGGCCACAACGGAAGGAGCTGTGCCAATCCGAAGCCAGGAGCCAGGAGCTTTTTCCCGGCTCCCACGTGGGTGCAGGGGCCCAAGGACTTGGGCCATCTTCTACTGCTTTCCCAGGCCACAGCAGAGAGCTGGATCGGAAGAGAAGCAGCCGGGACTAGGACCGGCGCCCATATGGGATGCTGGCACCGCAGGTGGAGGATTAACCTACTGCGCCTCAGCACTGGCCCTAGGCTAATTTTTAAGTCGATAATTTTGTATGGCCTGCAAATGATGTTATATGTATCCAATGGCCTTTGGCAGAAAAAAAAAAAGATTACCCACCCCCCTTGTTCTAAAGGAATATTTAATGATATGGAAAAAGCAGCTTCTACTGCATAAGGAGACACACAACCATATATAAATATAATCTAAGGTAATAAGAGATAAGCAGTGTATATATACATTTATATATGTATATGAACACCCACATACACACACACACACACACACACAGGAGACTGAAAAGAAATAGATCAAAATGGAACATGGATATCCTGAGCTTGGGAATGGGAATGTTGGTGGATTTTATATTTGTATTTTCCTTTTTTTTTTAATCAAGCTTTCTGCCGTTGTCACATGTTGAATTTATAGGGCTGAAAACACAATACATGTTATTTGAAGGGTAACTGAGTTTTATCATTGCTTTCAGGTAGTTCACAGTAAAAGTATCACAAAGACCCAGAAGGTGCATTTCTTTACCGCACAGCTGTTGAGCCACATAGCGTCTCTCTACGCCTGGAACGGGATTGTTGACGTAAGCCCGGAGAACACAGAGGTGGGTGTCGCTTCTGGCTGTCAGTGGGCCTCGGCTCTGGGGTGCGACCCCCACAGCTGAGAGACTCAGAAACCTTGACAGCACGCTGCACTTCCAGAAAAACCAGCGCCCTCCTCGTGTGGACCGTCTCTTTCGGCTTATGGTTATGTGGTCGTATTTTTCTCTGCTATGTGCAATATGATTTTTTTTTTTAAATTATAGCACTAAGATTTTTGTTCTGCTCTCTGGGTTATCATGAGTGCAATCTGTATTTGTTTTCCTTTTTATTAATGGGAAAACGACTGGTCCCTGTGGTCGAGTGAGCAACATCTTGTCTTCGCTGGGATGCCTGCGCATAGCTTTGAGCATCAGCCAGGCTCCCTCTTCCTCTCACCTTGCCAGACCCCTGCCCTCGTTCCTGTGTAAAGCGTTTGGAGTTTCAGGTTTGCTTTTAACTGTCTGGGGGGACCCACGTGGCCTCATCCAGCTGGACATGCATAATTTATTTTGTAACGGTTAATTCAAGTGCCAAATTAAAACAGTTGCTTTCACATTGACCCAAGGCCAGCGGGTGTTTTAATTTTCCTCCTTTTCGTTTTCCTTGGGGCGTTTCTGAACGTGGACTTGGCCAGAGCAGTGACGGCTCCGACTTCCTGTTAACTCTGATAATTTACCTCTTGGGGACTCGCCTGTGTCCTCTTGTTTTGAACATGTTTCTGTATGCTCCATTACCAGGAAGCCTCAGGGGCTTAATAAAAACACTCCCAAATGGGGGATTTTATTTGCAAGAACAAGAGAAATTAAGTCATTTTTAAGCTTTTAAAAATTCAGGTTTAAACGTGCTCCTCTTTAGTGTTCTTTTGCCCTGGTTGGTATATCTGTGTTTTGATTTTTTTTTTCCTCTGTGTCTTGGACTGACACCAAGTGCTTAATATGTTTTTGAAGTTGCCCATTTTTATTCTGGAGCTATTGCAAAGGGCTGGGATTCAGTCTTTTTTTCTTAACCCCTTCTAGATGTCTGCTGAGGAGGCGGGGAAGGCCATGGTGCGGGAGCTGGTGCACAGCTTCCTGCTGGATCTGTGTTGTTCCCTCAAGCATGGCATTAACTTCTATGATGCGTCTTTGGGCACCTCTGGCAGGTGAGTGGGACGTAGCGAGTGTGAACCCTGGGGGGTTCCTTACATGTCGGCACGTACTTGCCTTCCTAGTGGAAACCGAGCACACGGTGGAGTTGTAGTAGGTTACAGCCAGAGTGGTGGATGTTACCGGTGGGAGACCCAGAGAACCCGTGTGCATTCCACGCCACCCGGGCGGAGATGGCACGGGAGCAGTTTATTTAGGCCGCAGAGGACACGCTGCCTCGCCCAGGGAGGGGCTGCACCTGTCTGCTTCGAGTCAGTGGCGTGGACCGAGTCAGAAAGAGGTGACTGCACCAGCCTTCCTCTGACAGGTGCTGGCAGGATTTCAGAATTGTGCTCTTGCATTTGATTTCTTATTTCTTAATTAGGATAATGTTTTCATCAGCAGGGAGATC
Organism: Oryctolagus cuniculus; assembly: GCF_964237555.1. Lineage (NCBI taxonomy): Eukaryota > Metazoa > Chordata > Mammalia > Lagomorpha > Leporidae > Oryctolagus > Oryctolagus cuniculus. Next base: position 12,516,005 of record NC_091435.1, read on the forward strand.
AAATCCAAATCTGATGGTTTTGATTATATTTAGACTTTTTCTTTATAGTCACATAATACAGGGATACTTCCAGAAGTCTGTGGGAAAATGGCGTTAAGAGGTACACTGAGGGGCTGGTGTTGTGGTGCCAGCATCCCATATGGGCGCCAGTTCATGTTCCTACTGTTCCACTTGCGGTCCCGCTAATGCCCCTGGGGAAACAGTGGAAGATGGCCCAAGTGCTTGAGTTCCTGACACCCACATGGGAGGTTCAGATGGAGTTCTAGACTCTTGGCTTTGGCCTGACCCAGTCCCAGCCATTGGAGCCATTTGGGGAGTGAGCCAGCGGACATGAACCAGTGGGTGGAAGATCTCTCTCTGTCTGTCTCTCCCTCTATCCCTCTGCCTTTCAAATAAATAAGTAAATAAATCTTAAAAAGGTGGTAAGCGTGGGGCAAGTGTTTAGCCTAGCACCTAAGATGTCAGTTGACGCCCACATCCCACGTTGGAGTAGCTGACTTTTGCACCCAGCCCTGGCTCCAGACTCCGGCTTCCTGCCAATGGAGACCTTGAGAGCAATGGTGCAAGTTCAGCTAACTCAGTCCCTGGCACCGCTGGGGAAAACCTGAATTGAGTTCTCAGCTCCTGGCTTCCGCTTGGTCCAAGCCCTGCCATCGTAGGCATTTGGGAGTGAACCAGCAGGTGGGAGCTTGCTCTTCTCTGTTTCTGTCTGTCTCACTCCCTCTCACTTTATCTCTCTTACTTTCTCTGTCAAATAAACTAAAAAAAATTTTTAGGTTTATTTTGATGCAAAAAAATGTTTGAAATCCATGTGTAGCTTTTTCATAATACATATTTTCCATGAAGTCTTTGAAGACCCCTGTACACATTGTTATATTTTTTGATCTCCAAAGTAGACTGCTGGTCCTCAATCTCTTTAATTAATGGATGTTTTTCTGATCGTTGTGAATGGCTTATTTCTTGCCCCGTGACTGCATAGCATTATTAGAAGGATTGAGTTGCGTGTAGTTGGGTTTACTTCCGATTTCGGCTGGTCAGGAAACCACTGGTTTGCCCCGGTGGGGAGAATCTGTGCCTGTGTGTAACTTTGCATGTAACCGAGATGGCCAGGACTCCTCTCGGCCCACCATTTCTGTTTGTGTTTCTCTTTTCTCTCATCTGTAAGAATGGACTCTCTCCTGCTGAAAGGTTCACAGCAGCCTTTCGTAGTCCAGCGCACTCTAATACTGTACTTAAAACACAAGCATCTCCCCAACCCCTCCCTACTTTTAAGGCGCTTTTTCCCTCCTGACTTGCCCCATGACATACATGGTCACGGGATGAGTTACTGAAGCACCGTGTCGTTGTGGGCGCTGTTGGGAGTGTGCCGTGGAGGTTTGTGTGTTTTGTGAAACCATGGGCGAAGGCAAATGTTTGTGCTTAGGGGAGAGGAAGTGAATTGTGTTCGTGGGCAGAGTTCAGAAGTGCTGAGACAACTGAAATCCAGGGCTCCCCAGTGTCCTGTGACTCCCTTGCGTTCAGCCCCACGTCGTCACTGCAGGGAGCCCTTCCCAGCAATCCTTTTGAAGTAGCGCCTTGCTGTCGCTGTCCTGCTGCCTGGCCCGCGCTCCTGACCGCCGTCACCACCTTGCGTGCTTGTTGCTCTGCTGGCTATTTTTGCTCCCAGAGCGTGAAGCAGGTGTTGATGGGAGGCCGATGCTGCAGTGTAGGGCAGGGCTTGGCAGACTTTTTCTATAAAGCACCATCTGGTACTTCAGGCGCGGTGCTGACCCAGTCTCTGTTGGTACTCAGTTGTGCACTGTAGCACCAAAGAGGCCTCGGGGGTCAGCAGATGCTCGGGACCAGCATCTGGCACAGTGGATGAAGCCGCTGCTCGCAGCCCCAGCTTCCCGCATCAGGATGCGACTGGAGCCCCGCTCGCTCCACTTCTGACCCAGCTCCCTGCTGATGTCCCTGGGAAGGCAGTGGAAGATGGCTCAGCATGTGGGAGACCAGGAAGGAGTTCCTGGCTCCTGGCTGGCCCAGACTGGACTATTGCAACCTCTCTGGGGAGTGAACCAGTGGGTAGTCATCTTCTTTGTCCCTCTCTCTGTTGGTCTGCCTGACAAATAAACGAATAAATCTTAATCACACAAAATGAAACAGCTGGATTCCAGTAAGATGCTGTTTACAAAGCTAGGCGGTGGGTGTAGCGTGGAGGTGAAGAGAGCAGATAACGCGAGGCGGACGGTGGGCTTCAGTCCTAAGTGTGCGCCCTTGGGCAGGTTACGAACCTCCTCTGCCTCCTCTGTAAAGGAGAGAAAAGTCGCGCCAGCCACGGAGAGGTGGGGGTGCTGCGTGCCGTGAGCAGCATCTGGCACACGGCCGTCGGTGCTGTTGGTTTATTACGTTGCTGTTGATGGAATCGGGTGTGGGTGCAGTATTTTTAGCACTCCGTAGATTTCACATTCTGTTCATCTGAGGTACAAACTGCCTTTGCTTGGTTCATGAAAAGTTCACATTAGGATTTTTATGCCATTTTTTAAAGGATAGTTTTTTGTTCAAAATTATGCTCTAATTCTTTTTTGAAAAAAAAAATTTATTGTTTGATTGCGTAGAGCTGTGCTATGGCGTGGTCGTTCCACTCGGTTTCTAAGGGACATAGACGCTGCGGATCCCAGAAACCATCAGCACGGCATGCGTGGGAGGCCGATTCTGCCTTCCCGGAGTCCAGGGACAGGAGGCAGGCCCCTGTTCCTAGACGGCCTCAGGGTGGGGGAACCCAGCGTCTGTGGTTTTGGCTGAGATCCCAGGATCATTGGTCGCCTATTGTAGGTGTCACGTGTGCAGGTCTTCCTGAGGTTTCCCACCTCTTGCATTAATCATTGTGTTGGTCAGGGTTTTGTTGTTATAAGAAAGTACCTGAGAAAAGCTAGTTGGGAAGGAAGAAGTTGACTTTAACTCAGGCTTTTGGAGATTTGCAGTCCATCGCTCTGGCCTCTGGTGAGGGTAGCAGTGGTGAGGTGGAGCGCTTGGACAGAGAAAGGGTCGTGGGCGAGCCAGGGAGCAGGGCAGAGCTGCCTTCTGTGGGCCTGGTGGCTTCCGTGATCCGAGGACCTCCCTCTAGGCCCACCTCCCAAACTCTGTAATTAGATTAAACGTCTGCCCCCTTAGTGCCACAGTTTAAGACCTTGAGGGGGCTGGTGCTGTGGCATAGTGGGTAAGGTCACCGCCTGCAAAGCGAGCATCCCATATGGATGCTGGTTCGAGTCCCGGCTGCTGCATTTCTGATCCAGCTCTCTGCTGTGGCCTAGGAAAGCAGTGGAAGATGACCCAAGTCCTTGGGCCACTGCCCCCGCGTGGGAGACCTGGAGGAAGCTCCTGGCTCCTGGCTTCGGGTCAGCGCAGCTGTGGCCATTGCGGTCAACTGGGGAGTGAGCCAGCAGATGGAAGACCTCTCTCTCTCTCTCTCTGCCTATGCCTATGCCTATGCCTATGCCTCTCCTTCTCTGTAACTCTGACTTTCAAATAAAATTTTTTTTAAAGACTTTGGGGCGTGAACACTGTTAGTTTCCGAGCTGTGTGCTGTTCAAGCCAGGGCAGTTGTCTACTCATCCTTTTGAAGTCTGTTTGCCTACTTGTTTTTCTACAGTAGGTTTTTTTTCTTGTACTCACTTCTTTCAGCTGCTGAGCGGAGGTGTAGGAATTTGAAATAAGCTGGGAACAAAGAGAGCAGAAGGCCTTGTGCCGTCCTGGCTGTTTCAGAAATAACTTTACAACATTGGGGATCCATGTGCCGATCTCTTGAGCATTTCATATTTAAAAAAGAACTATCCATTCCAAAGAAAAATGCCGTATTTGTATGTTTTGTCCTCACATACATGTTCGTATTTTTTCATGTGTTTGAGGAAAGAGGTCAGTGAGCTCTCAGGAGTGCATTCTCTCTGCCGGTTTTGCCCCTTTAGAGCAGCCTGGGTGTCCCGTAGGTGGCTGGGGGGGGGGGGGGCAGGGAGAATGGTTTTCTTCCCCTTCTTTGGAAGTCAAGTTGAACTCCAGGGAAAGAAGGAGGAAAGAGCAGACGGGACTCAAAGTGGAGACTGTTTTTCAGCCACAGAAGAAGGGGACAGGAATTCAGGCCTCCCTGTCAGAGCCATGGAACCCCTGCCTGTGCCCAGCGGGACATGCCTGCTCTGCCCCGGGGCCGTTCCAGGAGCTACGGTGTTAGCGTGAGATCTCGGTGCTTTTTTTTTTTTCTTTTTAAGATCTGTTTATTTATTTGAAAGGCAGAGTTACAGAGAGGAGAGGCAGAGAGAGAGAGAGAGAGAGAGAGAGGAGTCTTCCTCCCAAAATGGCCACAATGGCCGGAGCTGCGCTGATGCGAAGCCAGGAGCCAGGAGTGTCTTCTGGGTCTCCCACGCGGGTGCAGGGGCCCAAGGCCAGCCTTGGGCCATCTTCTACTGCTTTCCCAGGCCATAGCAGAGAGCTGGATCAGAAGTGGAGCAGCCGGGACTCGAACCGGTGTCCATATGGGATGCCGGCACTGCAGGCAGCAGCCTTCCCTGCTGACCCTCCCTCTCCCCTTTCTCCAACAGAGGAGGAAACCTGACCCTCCTGCACTTCCTGCTGGGATTGAAAACCGCCGTGGACGACGAGCTGGTGGCCGAGCTGGTGGTGAACATCCTCCGAGTGTGCCCGGACTTGCTGAACAAGTACTTCAAGGAAGTGACGTTCTCCTTCCTGCCCAGAGTGAAGGCCACGTGGCAGAACAACATCAAACTCCTGAACAAGGTCGTGCTCGGGCTTCGCCTGCGAGCCGGGCGGGGCCGCCGGGCGCTCTGGCCCAGTAAACCCTAGGAAGGCCTTCTTTGGGGACCAAGAGCGTATTTTTGATCATATAAATTTGCAGTCCTCATCTTCCAAGTATAGTGTTGCTTTTCATTGAGCTGAATTTTGAGTTGTTTTTTTTCCTTTTGAATCTGTGGAACAATTTATCTTTGAAACTTTTAAAACTTTGCTTAGAGTAAAAATCTTACTGAATCTCAGTGCACGTAGGCCAGAATTAGAGAAATGTGTGAATTGTGGGACAGTTCTTAAAGACTGCAGTTTTGAAAGCTTGAAATCATCTGTGAGATGTTGTTGGTCTGCTGGTTAATTTAAGTGGGTTTTTGTCAGTGTTTGTTTGTTTGTTTGTTTGTTTTAACATTTCTGTCTGTTTGAAAGTCAGAGTTACAGAGAGAGAGAGACAGAGATCTTCTATCCCCTGGGCTCACTGCCCCATGGCCTCAATGGTCAGGACTGAGCCAGGAGCTTCATCCAAGTCTCCCATGTGGGTACAGGGGCCCAGGCACTTGGGTCATCTTCCTGTGCTTTCCCAGGCACATTAGCAGGGGGCTGTGCTGGAAGTGGAACAGCCGAGACTCAAACCTGCACCCATATGGGATGCCAGCATTGCCAGCGGCTGCTAAACCTTCTGTGCCACAGTGCAGGCCTCTGTCAGTTTCCTTTGGGCCACAGACGTCAAACTCCCCTGTCTGCCTGGGGGCGCTCACTGTATGTTCTCTGGCAGTGATGCCGGGCTCTGTTGAGCGCGCTCTCTGCCTGATGCTGAGATACCTGAGCTTGTTAGGCCTCAAGCTGGGCCTGGCCGTCTGTGAAGCGAGCTTTGATCCCGAGTCTCGAAGGTCTCCTCGAGGGCCACTGTGTGCACTTCCCTCATGTGTCCTGGGGCGGGAACACACTTTGCCCCTCACTGGGGGGCACGTAGCCCTGCGGCCAGCATCCCTGTTGGAAGCTGCTTTGGATACTGCCCTCCTGGGTGCAGGCCACGGGCAAGTGTGTGCTCCCGTAGGCCCAGGTGCAGCCCTGCTGTTTTCTAGGTCTGTAGTCCTAAGGAAGTTGTCTGACTTCATTAACACCCGATTTTGTCATCCACACACACGTTTTATTTTTACTAGAAAGTCTCCCACACACAGCTTTTCAGAGGCATTGTGAGCCGTCAGCCGCCTGACCTGGGTGTCCGTGGCTGGTAAGCAGGGCTGTTTGAGTTCCAGCGGTGAACTGTTTGCCATTAGAGGTTTTTAGTGGCTCCCTAGACCACAGGCCAAGCTCTGCTTTGGAGGTCCCTGGCTTGTCTTTAACAAGTGGATTTGGAGGTTGATCTTGGGGTCCCACGCCTTGCAGCGAGTCATACCTTGTTACTATGATTCCTTGCTGCAGGGGCTTTATTGTCTGGTGCTTACAAAGAGCCTCAGGCCTGAATCTTGTGTCCAGCACCAACTGGATCTCTTCTGCTCTCTCTAGATCTACGAGGCCCAGCCGGAGATTTCCCGGGCGTTTCAGACCCGAGAGTTTATCCCCTTGCCGCGGCTCCTGGCCATGGTGATGGTGACCACTGTGCCCCTGGTCTGCAACAAGATCATGTTCACCCAAGCATTAAATGTAAGGCCAGGCAATTGCCCCCCTTCTAGAATGTTCTCCCACTAAACCTTCTGGCTGTGCTGCATGGTTGGTCTGCAAATACCAACGTGGATGTATTTGGGTTTTGTCAGTGAGCCTCTGAGGCTTCAGGACAGGGCTTTCATTTGCAATGGTCCCATGAGTGACAGGTCCCCCTGCCTGGGGAGAGGACATCGGAGTGGGGACCCGTTCCCTGTAGGGGGCGACAGATTCTGCATCCTTGTCCCTGCTCTGTCCCATGACCCGGACTTCTGAAGCCCTGCACACCTGCCTGGGGCTGCCCTAGGGTGGGAGAGGTTGGACTGAGAGGAGCGAAAGTTCTTGCCAGCATCTCATTCATTCATTTAGGGCAGGGCTGCACTGGGAGGGCAGTGTGAAGATTTCTGGGGAGCATTTGCTTTGAGGACCAGCTATTTTCAGGCATTTGGACAAAATATATTCATAGAAAAATTGATGGTTCCACTTCATGTTGTTATTTTCTATATTGTACAGTCCTCCAAGTCCCATAGAAGCTGTATTCTTTCACCACAGGGCCCAGGTGAATGACCTCCTGGGTCCTGCCAGCCCCTCCTGAGCCCGGGTTGCCTACGACTTACCTGGAGGATGCTGGGTATTCAGAGTGACATCTCACTTGTTGTGTGATGGGGCGGACCAGAGTGGGCCGGGGCGAGTGACACAGGCACATGTTGGCCCCAGTGGTGATGGATGACAGTCACTGTAGAGTGGCCCAGACCCCTGAGATTGTGTGCTGGGACTGACTGGTGTTTTTTGACTTGAATGTGGCAGTAGAGAGAGGGAGACCTGTGGACCAGGCGAGAGGGCCTTTTGTTCTGTTTGCCGAATGATCCCACACAAACCTAGAGCGCACTTAGCGTGCCCCTCTGCTTCCTGGGAGACATTACTGCTCCGTGATGGGAAGGCCCCTGTTTGTTGCACCTCCTGTGGGCTGCTTCTGTGCACCCTCCACCTGCCCCAGCTTAGTCCTGGTGGGCTGGGAGGTGAAAGGCTGGCCCTCGCCTCCTCTCAGTGCTGTCTCAGGGTGGAGGGGGGCCCCAAGCAGCGACCTGTGCCCCCGGGCAAAGTGGCCCAGGGAGTGAGAGAGGATCCAGCCCTCTCCCTGTGGCTGCTGGCATTTGGTGGTGGCCCAGGGCTCGTGGGCCACAGCCATGCCCTTCCCAGGAGCCAACACGGTGCTTTAGTACTTGTGAGACCCAGGGACACAGACAGGCCTACGTGCTGTTTAATTTTTAATTCCTTGCAGTATTGTCTAAAAAACTCTTAACAGCATGTATTTTTAGAGTGAGAAAGAAGAAGCTTATTTTGGAAATGGGAAATAAGGTATTTGGAAGCAGGGGCCCAGGCTGTTTTTGGGTGTCGCGAGCCCTGTGGGTATTCTACCGGCATGTTGTTTGGGCCCCGCCTTCCCAGTGGTTCTGAGCCGGGAGCCGTTAGTGGCTTAGGGTATTCAGTGCAGCGTGTGCATAAGGTGAATCCAGGGCTGGTGGGAATGCTGGGGCACTGGGCTGTGGCGGGTGTGAAACAAAGTCCGTGGGAGGCCTGTTTGGTTCTCTCTGTGAATCTCCAGCCTCCCACCTCAGGCTTCCTTATTGTGCCCCCAGGGCCTTGTGAAGATACGGATTATACATGCATTGATCCAGGCGGGGGCCGGGAGAGGCCTTCGCTGCACTCGGCCAGGGCGGGGTTCTGTCCTCCTTTTGGTAACAGCACAGGTCCTTGGGCCTCACTCAGCTCTGCGTCCGGTGAGGACTCGAAGCCCTCCTGGCTGCAGTGAATGGCAGCAGGAGGCGGAGTGTGGGGGCTGCTGGCTGTCCGAGCCCCCGGCTGGTTTCCCACCGCAGGCCCTGATGCGTTTGCCTCGGTGCCAGGGTGTGTTCTGGGCACGTCTTGCTATGGCAGGTGATGTGCGTTAGCTGAGTGGCTGTCAGAGAAGGCTCACCGATGAGCCGATCGCAAAAACCACCGTTGGACTCTGCCTTTAGCAGTTGCTCTCCCAGCACCTGCTGAGGTCAGACCTGCAGGCTGTCTGCGAGGGGTGGGGGGCAGCCCAGGTCACCTCATCTGATGTAGAGACAGCATCTTGGAGAGATCCAAGAAGGAGCAAGAGCCAGCCCTGCCCAGGGCCGGGGGAGTCCACGTGCACTGTGCAGCTGGAGACATGTGCATTTCATCCTCTTTCTCCCCAGTTGGACAGCAAATCTGTGAAGCACACGGCTTTATCCCTTGTTTCTGTCATTTTGAAAAGAGCATTAAAAACCATTGACCACTGCCTGGACAAAGAGGCGTGGCAGGAGCCAGGCGTGTACACGGCCACAATGATGGATGAGTTTGTGCGGCTCTTCAGAGAGGCCCTGAGCAAGGTAGGTACAGGTCCAGGGTTGGGCTGGCCCTGCACACCTCCCTGCAGACCACAACAGGGCAAAGCCATCTGCGGAGCAGAGTGCGGGCCAGGTGTGTCCTCCAGCAGCTTGGGTGCTGAGGGCCCACTGGTGAAACCCGTGATTCTGGTCAGGCATGAGGTCACACTTAGGGCGCAGTCCGGGAATCCTGTGCAGAGGGAGAAGTCATGTGACCCACTTGCTCTCCTGTGGCAGCAGTAGTGGGGCCATGGCTCTTGGGGACCCTGTGGCCCCTCGCCCTCTACTGCGAACACTGATGGTCCCATGGCCCTGGGGGTGGGGGTGGCTTGGGGAGGCCGTCTTGCTCCCTCCCATGATTGACTCTGCTCATGAGGGAGGCCAGGCGCTTGCAGATTGTCCGGCTGCTCTGACAGCCCCGTGGGCACGTGGACCAGTGTCTTGAGCCCGGGAGTGGTCTTAAACGGGTCGTCCTCACTAGCACTCTCGTGTTCTCACCGCATCCTTGCCGGTGTAGTTTTAGGAGGGATGGATACCTGGGAACACAGCGTAAGAGGGGTGTGCACCTGCTCTCCCCCAGCCTTTCTCCTACACTCACGCTCCCTTACACACTCAGATACCTACACCTCCCCCTCTGTGTTTTTGCTTATGCTCAGCTCATTTGTTTCTCTTCATTGTTAATGTGACAGATTTTTTTTGCTTCTTTTTCCCTTTTAGATCTTGCCAGACCTGAACACTATTGTGTGGGTCTGGCAGTCCCTGAAAAAACAAGAGACAAAACAGGATGACCAGAAGGGGAAGAGAGCGGGTGACAAGGCTGTGGCGGCCCGTGAGGCTCAGTGCGGTGAGGGTCTGGGGGCCGGAGCTGACCTGGGGGCTGTGAGGCGCATCAGTGTGGTGAGGGCCTAGAGGCTGGAGCTGACCTGGGGCCGTGAGGCGCATCAGTGTGGTGAGGGTCTGGGGGCCGGAGCTGACCTGGGGCCGTGAGGCTCATCTCTGTGGTGAGGGTCTGGGGGCCGGAGCTGACGGGCAGCCCGGGGTGGCTGCCATCTAGAGGGTCCTCTGACCCTCCTGTTCCAAGGCCCCTCTGGCCATCCTTTTTAGCTGAGGGAAGACAATTGGAGTAGACCTGCAGATGGAGTGTTAATACGCTAAGGGCTGTGCCCGGGCCTTCTGCCGGGCAGTGTTTCCTGTGACACAGGCTGCCTGGTGCCCTGGCCTTTCAGTGGGGGGTGGGGGTGGGGTGGGGGCGTGGCGCTCTTGTTCTGCAGATAGGTGGGCTACACAGCCTCCCAGGGGTAAAATGTGTTGGCTAAGACCTTATTGGCTGGGCGATGGGCTCTGTCCCTATAGATGCATCACAGTTAACCTGATCACAGCCCTGCCAGGGGAGGCCCGGGTATGTGTCCCCATTGCCCAAAAGCACAGGAGACAGAGTAACCTTAGCCTGTCCACGGCCTTCACAGGGAGACAGGGCGTGTACGCAGGCTCCTTGAACAGTCTCCATCTTCTTGCCACATTGGCTCCCTCCTCTGGCTCTTGGGGGAAATCTGTCGCAGCCCCAGTGCTGTTGGTGATCGGGGGCATAGGGCACGTGTGTCTAACTCGAGCCGTGTGTTTTGACGCAGACGATGCGGAAACCATTCTCTTGAAAGCCGTCCTGCTCCAGGTCATCTGCCTCTACCAGAAGGTGGTGCCCCACATGGTCACTCAGTACAACTTTGACTTCAGCAAGCTCCTGAAAGGTGGGTGTCGGGGGACAGCCGGCCAGCTGGGGAGGACCCGAGCAGAGTCCCCTGGGCCACGGAGCAGGGAAATGGCAGGCAGGTGGCCTGCGTGCGTGTCGCCCAGCCTGCTGAATTTTGTTTGCACCAGCATGGACTTCTTGAGTCGATGTCAGATGAACACTTAACAGCAGTGAGGGTGGAGAAGGGCGAAGCTGGCTGCCTGGTGATTGCTGGGCAGTCCACAAGTCAGACCACACGGAGCCGATTCTCCAGCGGCTTCTCAAGGGAGCAGGCGTACGGGGGTTGGGGGGGCTTGCCGAGGCAGGAGCCTTGTCTAAGGGACGGCTCGTCCATGCAAGAGCAGTTTTGATGTGGCTGCCCCGTGTTCCATCCCAGGGAGTCAGGTTCAAATGGCATTTTGTAAGGGTCACACACTTGTCCCCCATGGCCTGTGGTCCGCTTTGCCCAGTAGGGTCAGCTTTGTAACAGAGCCTCCGGGAGAAGACCTACAGACCTGTCATCCTTGGAATCTGTATGAGCCTTCAAACAACCCTTTGCAAAAGCTGTAATTAAATATGTAACCACCCCAAAGGTGAAAGAGCCTCCTTGCTGAGGGAATATAGGATTTACTAGGATGTAACCATTCAGTATATAGTAGCTGTGTCCTTCCAAGCAAAGGAGAAACCCGGAGCCCAGGCCAGAGCTTAGAGACCCAGCCTCAGGCTCTTGCCCTCTGGAGAGCAAGGCCCGTGCCGCACATGAGGGATGATGTGAGCGGAAGGCCACACTTGGGGGCAGTGTGGGGTGGTGGTTCCAGTGGGTGCATGGGGTAAGCCTGGGCTGGGTGGCAGGGGGGTGCTGTTGTAGGCAAGTGGAATTCTGGGATAGAGCTGGGGAGAGAAGCATCTGTCAGTGGAGTGTGCCTGGGCACAGCCTCCAGGACAGTGACTGCAGGACCCAGGGAGCGGGAGCCCACGTGCCCCCCTGTCTTTCTTGATTTCCTTATCTGGTTGCTGGGCCTCTGCTTCTGCCTGACTGTTTCTTCCCTCCGTAGGGATCATCTCCGAGCAGGGTCTTGGGGAGGAGGCGCCCCCCATTCTGCAGCACCACATGCTGAAGGTGGCCCTGGAGCTGCCTGCCAACAAGTTTCTGTGGCTGAAGGCACAGGTAGGAAGCACACAGCCCCGTCTCCTGCCAGCTCACAGGCTGGGCTTCTCGGCTTCCTGGCCGTGCTGGGGGAGCGATGGAAGAAGGTAACGGCTCTCCATGTAGAGAGCCCTCCCTGAGCAGAGCAGGCCCCAGAACCCTCTGCTGGCCTGCTTGGGAATCTGCTTTTGGAAGACAGATGCCTAACCTGTCATTCTTGGAAACGTGCTGTCGCTGGCTGGGGCGGGTTTTCACCTGTTGATCTTGACTGTTTTACATTTTTGAGTCACTTTAAAACCTTTTTGGAAATAAACACATGTTCCTGCCCCTTCATCCTCATCCTGGAAGAATGACGGAGTTGGGGACAGGCACGAGCCTGCTGAGTGCTGGGGACAGTGGGAGAATCAGTGCACACCACTACAACGTCCGCCTTCAGGGACGTCGTCCAGGGCTTTCTGGGGAACCATAAAGGGGTGCTCAGGATGCAGCAGTTTGATAACGCAGATGCGCTGTCCTTCTGTGCAAAGGGGGAATTGGCTGAGCACCATTAAGCTGGTCTAGGTGTGTGTCTCCATAGCTCAGACGATGTTTTTAATGACTTGGGTTTTATGTACAGTTTTATGGAGAACCAGTGATGTGGAAATGGACATTGGCACTTTTACCTGTGGCATATCCAGAAAGGTGGAGAGCGTTGTGGCCCTAACTGACACCCGGCTGCAGCGTGTGCCTCTGTGGCTACTCCACGCACCTCACTAAAGACAGGGCACAGGGCCACGGAGTGGTCAGGGGACCTCCCTAAGGTCCTAACCATGTGTGGTAGGCCTTGCTCTCAGCCTTCCCACCTCTGAGGTCACGGCCCCCAGCCCCGGACAGGTGACAAGTGGGTGCTGCCGCTGACTGGCTTTCACTGTGGCTGAACTGGGCCAGTGGATCTTGGTGATCTCACTGGAAGGTGAACAGAGGCCTCTGACTTTGACAGAGCTGGTGTTGAGACGTGTATTTCCAGTGCCCCACCTTTTACAAGGTCATGACCAAAAGTTCATAAAAACCTCCCAGGACTTTTCTGAAGTACCCGCATATAAGGATCTGCGGGGCTAAGCCAACTCCAGTGCTGACAATGTTTGGGGTCATCCTCTGGCAGGGGCCGCAGCACATCACACAGACACAGTGGAGTTTACACCTGGGATCTGGGGCTGTGTGGACTTCTGAGCCTTTGTGGAGGATACGTTATGTACAAGTAAATGGTTACTACATCTCTGGCATCCTGCTTCAGTACAAGCAGTACGCCTTTGGTGGAGTCACACACCCCTGGGGCCGCTCCCCACCGCCCAGCACCAGGACGCCCTGGGCTGGGGACTCCGTTTGCACGTACGTGAAAATAGGCTCACAGCTGTACCCACCTCCTAGGGTTGTTGGGAGGAGTGAGTGAGTGAGAATGTATCAAGACCCTGGGATGGCACCGACATATGGAAGGCATTGCCTATGCTGTTGCAGTTCTGTTTTTCCTACAACTGATGTTTTGGGGTTGTGAGTGAGTTTCTGAACTTCTGAGGTTACCTGCGTGTAAAATCACCAGAGTCTCGCTGAGTTCTAATTAAAATGAGAGGAGTGGGAGGACCTGGCAGCATCCTGGGCAGGGAGTCATCTGTGTGCTTAGCAAGTAATGGCCTGTGTTATTTTACATTCTGTGGTTCCATATGTAGTTACATGCATTAAAAATATATCCGATCGCTTGCGCTCTAGGAAGGCCCAGACACAGAAAGTGTGGCGGAGCGATCCGTGTTCTACCTGCTGATGAAGATGTTTGTGACCAGTAGCCACTTGCAGCTGAAGTCGTCGACCCAGCTTCTGATCATGAAGGTGAGCGGTTCCCCATTTCTAACCCTGGAGAGTGCTTTGCATGGGTCTTCCGTGCAGGGGTGCTTCGTGAACAGTCGTCGGAGTCAGGAACAGAGGCTTGATGGCAGCTTTAATGTGTCGCGTCTTGAGCGTCGCTGCATTTCTGAGAGGCAGCGTGGTAAAGCGGACGAAACATGGGCCTCGAAGTCCGACTCCTAGATCCCAGTCCTGATTCTACAGGGGTGCTTCAAGAGGTTTGGGGAGAATGAATTCGAAGATAAGTTTATTTTGGTGCAAAAAGTTTTGAAATCCATTCATAATTTTTTCATACTGCTCACTTTCCACGGAGTTTTGACGCACCCTCTGACTTCCGAGGTGGCCGTGGACGGTGCACCTCGCCTCTCTGAGCGGCCCCTGTGGTGGCAGGGCCTGATGCGGCCATTAGGTTGGGGAGAGGGAGTGTGTGGGAGGGGAGCTTACCCCAGACATGGTCGGCTCAGTGCTTGCTCCGTGTCTGCTCTCTGGGGAGCTGTCCGACAGGCCAGGCCTCCTCCCTTGTCCCCAGTGTCTTGGCCCTCTCCTTAGGGAGACCTCGTCCCTCTCTTACTCTGCACTCGGTTCTCCGGGCTGTCGCAGGAAGAACTCAGGTCCCATTTCAGACCCCAGGAAGGCTAGAGGGAGGCTGCAGAACCCGCAGTCACTATGTGTAGGGGGTGAGGATTTGGCCTTTCACCGTCGTTAAACTTGCTGTACTTGAACCTCGCCGTCTGAGCTGCCTGACTGGTGCTGAGTGCTTGCTTCTGCAGGCTGCCCTTGCCTCCCAGGCAGCGCAGGTGTGAACCTGACCCCGGCACTGCGAGTAGGTGCAGTTGGTGTGCTGAGGTTTTGCTTTGGTGCACACTCTTGTGGGGCTCTGCTGTGAGGCCAGGCGCTTAGACCTCAGGGCTGTGTCATCAGGCCATGCAGGATGTCATTTAGCCCCCTCGCAGATCCAGGTCCTGCCTCAGGACAGGTCGTGCTCTGTGGGAAATGAAAATGCAGCCTTTAGAGGAAGGGTCTGGACCACCTTCTCCCGTTTAGCGCCCCTGGTGCTGGCGCGTCGTGAAGCGGCCTCAGCTGCCCATGAGGCGGCTTCTCTGCCGACCTTCCCCTGTCTGCTTGCTGACAGATCCTGCGGGACACAGGGGTGTTTGAGCACACCTGGAGGGAGCTGGAGCTCTGGCTGGAGCATTTGGACAACACGGCGGAAGAGCGCAGAGAGGCCGTGATTCAGTTTCTGGAACGCGTAAGCCGGTGTTCCCGCCTCCAGGAGCAGGGTGGGAGATAACCACGACAGGTCGGCCTCCTCCTCGTCCAGGCGTGGTGGTGGCTGTGCCCCAGGCCGCTGCGTCCTGGTGCCCTGGTTCCTGCCGAGACCTCCGGATCTACTTGGCTTTGGAATCTCTGCACTAGGATCCTAGGGCTGCACCGTTTCATTTCCTTGGGGAGTTTGCTTTTGCACAGGGCATGCATTAAAAACACTAAATACGCTGAGAGAGTGTGGAAAGCAGCGGTATACTCAAGGGAGATAGATTGTTTTTTAAATGCCACGATAGGGCCGGCGCCGCGGCTCACTAGGCTAATCCTCCGCCTAGCGGCGCCGGCACACCGGGTTCTAGTCCCGGTTGGGGCGCCGGATTCTGTCCCGGTTGCCCCTCTTCCAGGCCAGCCCTCTGCTGTGGCCCGGGAGTGCAGTGGAGGATGGCCCAGGTGCTTGGGCCCTGCACCCCATGGGAGACCAGGAAAAGCACCTGGCTCCTGGCTCCTGCCATCGGATCAGCGCGGTGCGCCGGCCGCAGCGCGCCGGCCGCGGCGGCCATTGGAGGGTGAACCAACGGCAAGGGAAGACCTTTCTCTCTGTCTCTCTCTCTCACTGTCCACTCTGCCTGTCAAAAAAAAAAAAAAAAAAAAAATGCCACGATAGAAAATTTTTAAAAAGACAGCGTTGCAGTCGAATTATTGTTCTTGTTAAGCACTGTTCACGTTAGAACTTCCCGTGGTGTTGACCGGTGCCCTTTCTTTTTGTTTCGCCTGTGGCCATCTGACCGTCTTTCACCTGGCTCGCTCCTGCTCAGGTCTTGTTGACTTTGGTGGCAAATCCGTATTCCTACACAGACAAAGCATCTGACTTTGTCCAAGAAGCCAGCACGCTGCAGGCCACCATGACGAAGCAAGACGCCGACGACGTCAGCATCCCTGTCTCCCACATCGATGGTAGGTGCACCTCCCTCTTGTGCCGGGAACCTGCAGATGAAGCCACGGTGGCATGGAGGAAGCGAACTGCAGCTGTCCCGTGCCTGTGCATCAAGGATCAGCCTGCTGTGGAAGTGAAACCCGCCTTATCTGCTCACGGGGCGGGAAATATGAACAGAACCTGCGGGACTGTTTTCATTCGTGCAGGTTCTACGTGCCAGGTGCCGTCCTAAGTTACCAACACGCTAGGGGACCAGGATGGTCATGTTGTTCTATGAACAGATAAGGCAGGCGAGGCACAGGGCAGTTGAGTAACTTGCTCAAGCTCACATAGCTGTATAGCAGAGTCAGGATTTGAACCCAGGCTCTGTGGCCCTTGTCTGGGCTTTAACTCTCACGCCATTTTGCCTCTCAGACTTTGGCTTGTTTGCCTGAATCTCCAGTTTAAAGGTTCCTCAGGCTGCTTGTGTGACTTGAGGAAAGGTGTGGCTGTCATCAGCCCAGCTGAATGAGCTGTGTTTTGTCAAACGCAGTGTCTCCGCCTGTTTAAGATCCGACTGTATTGTTATGTATTCTCCCAGGAGAGTTGAGGTTTTGTTTTTTCTGTGTTTGCGAACAGTCTCTTGCTTCTGGAACCCTGGAGGGTTATTGGCAATGGCTCTGCCTCACCTGGGTCCCTGCTCTGTGTCTCAGATGTTCTCGACATGGTGGACGTCCTGGTGGAGGGCAGCGAAGGCTTGGATGAAGAAATAGGGTTCCTGTTAAACGAAGACATGATCCTGCTCACTTTTCCGTTCAGCGCGGTGGTTCCCGCAGCCCTGGAAGCCAGGAATAAGCTGCTCCTTGGGCAGGAGAATGAAGCAGGTACGTGGACTCAGGCTGCTCCGGCTGCGTCAGGCCAGAGGCTCCAGAGGAAACAGTCGCTGAGGACGGAAGGCAGCAAGTGTGTAGTCCACCTGGGCGCAGCCGCCCGGCGAGCATGGGCTGGGTGGGCAGTAGCCGTGACGCTGGTGTTGTCTCGGGATTTATTCTGGGTAACTTGATGCTAACGGTGAAGCCCTCATTCTGCGGGGTCTTCCAGGCAACTTAGGCCCAGCAAGTGCTCCCAGATCAGCGTAGTGTAGTCTGGGGAGCTCAGGCTTGGCTGCAGTACCAGGTGAGCCCCAGTGCATCCATGGTTTGATGTGGAAAGTTGTCTTCAAAGTCTAGAATGGGCGAGCTTGCTCTTCTGTGGGCTGTCCTGCGGGAGTCAGCTCTGTAACTCTGCCATCTCAGCATGTGGCTTCAGGATCCCTGGGGAAGGGGAAGAGAGAGGGGGCGGGCAGGCAGGGGCTGTCTCGGCCTACAAGTGGCTGAAGTGGCATGTGGTCGCCCTCCCTGCACGAGAGGCTGTGTGCCAAGGCGGAAGAGCGGGATTGGTGAGTGCCTGGTGCGTCCCGGTTCCTCTCCAGTGCCTCTACCGCCTGGCCATCCACTGTGTCAGGCCCTGATGTCTGCTCATGTGCTGTGCTCACTAGCCCCGAGCCTAGTCGTCAGCAGCAGCAGCGCTTACCCATGTGTGGGTGTGGGGTGCTCCTGGAGTCTGCGTGCGGTGTTCCGGGCCTCGTGCGGATGTGGGAGGAGGTGGCAGTGCTGGCTCTCAGAAGGGCGTTCGAACAGGCCTACGTTCCTTGCAGGGGAAGGCATCGTGGCGTATCTGACCGCAGTGCTGACCGACCTCCTCCACTCGCAGAGGGACCCCCTGGCCCTGTGTCTTCTGCTGCAGGCTTATGACAAGTTTGAACCTCCAGGCCCGCCCTGCTGCCATCAGCTCTCCCGGTTTCGCAGATACTACAGCCTGTGGATCCCCGAGCAAGCCCGAGAGGCTGGGGTAAGCTGGGGCTGCCCTGCAGCCGTGTAGCCAGGGAGCCGCGCGGTGCACAGGGTGAAGCGTTTGCCCTCGTTTCCTTCGCGTAGAGGGGAAGCTCAGTAGCGTCGCTGTTCTCCACCAACGTGGCTGCAACACGACGTCTCAGTAACGCAGCAGAGGGCGATTCCCGCGCTGCGTGGCGGTGATAACTGCGGTCACGGCCCCAGCACCGTGTCAGCGTCGCTCTGACCTGTGCACGCTTGTGCCGCAGCTCTGCTGCAGAACTGAGCTTGTCCACAAGGCCTGCACAGGCACCGTTGTGTTAGAGCCAGGAAGGTAAAAGAAAGCAGTTTTCTTTGGGCAGAAACTAATAAGCCAGAGATGAAGTCAGGAGCCAGGAGCTTCTTCCAGGTCTCCCACATGGGTGCAGGGGCCCAGGGACTTGGGCCATCTTCTACTGCTTTCCCAGGCCATAGCAGAGAGCTGGATTGGAAGTGGAGCAGCCGGGACTCGAACCAGCGCCCATATGGGATGCTGGCACTGCAGGTGGCGGCTTAACCTGCTGCGCCACAGCACCAGCCCCTGGAAACTGCATTCCTGTGATGGGAGTCCAGCTCCAGTATGGAGTATTGCAGATGATGGGTGGGGCAAGAAGCTAACTTTGCTGGGTGTGCTTACGAGTATTCTTTCAGTTCTAACTCCACACTTGGAGAAGCAGGTAGCTTGGGGCCTCCTTGTCTTATGAACGCTAGCCAGCGTTGATAGCATGATTTCTGTTTGTTTGCCAGGTGCATGTTAGACCCCCATACTGTGTGTTCTGTGTGCATTTTAATTCAGTTAAGCCTCACAGCAACTTTGAGAAGTAGATCAAGACACCTACCCTCCTCTATGTGGGTAAACTGAGGCACCAAGTGACGGAGTTGGGACTGCCCAGGCAGTCTGGGTGCAGAGCTCACACCCAACACAGCTGTTGCCAGCTCCCTCCACATACAGGCCGTGGTTGCAGCCAGACCGTGCCCTGCCCTGTGTGGAGGTATTACACGTTCAGTGCTGTGTCCCCTAGGGGATCCATTTTGAGTAAGTCACAGCAGTGAGTCTGCGCCCGCACGGCGTGCCTGAGGCCCCTGCAGCAGGCTTGGGTAGGGCCCGAGAGCCTGCTGTCCTCACATCCCAGCCAGGGACCACACTTGGAGAACCACCGAGTTCCGTGGCACGTGCAGCCTTGGGTTTTATTAGCCTTAGGAAGTGGGACGCTGATAATAAATAACGTAGGCCATTTGGGATAAGGCAGCAAAGGCGCTTTGGGGATTCTGTTAGGGGAAGGAGCCACGCCCGCCTGAGGCAGTTGCTCTGTTCCCTGCGTAGACCTTGTGTTCTTCCAGTGCAGCTCCGGGGCAGGGCGCTGGAAGGCAAGTGGCTGCCAGCGCGAGCCGCTGTTGGCCTTGTGATTTCCTGGTTCCCAGTGAGGCCAGTGACTACAGTCTTCTCTGCGGCCTGCACCTGGAGAAACCGCCCCACGTTGGGCCAGTGAGAACGCATGATGTGTGGGATGCGTGTGGTCGACCGTGGGCTGGCGATGTGCGTGACTAATGTGGTTGGTCTCCCATCTCTTGCTGCTCCCTCAGCCGCTGCAGGTGTCGGATGGCCCTGTGCCCCACGCTACGCTCTCGGCCTCCAGCTTCCCTGCCTTGCTGCAGGCAGCCTACGAGAGCCAGATGCTGCGTGATGAGCATGTACAGGCACAGCTGCAGGCCGCCCTCCCGGGCCTCCCCCTGCGCCAGATCCCACGCTCGGCCAAGCAAGTGCTGCTGTACTTGCGGAGCACCGTGGACAGCTTCGGTCAGGTGAGCCTGTTCCCCGCCCTGGCTCCCGTGCTCCCACACTCCCTCCTCAGAGAACGTGGCCTTTGGCTTGGCGCCACGCCCAGGGACAGGATTTCTGATGGCCTCAGGGCAGGCCCGTGGCTCCTTTGCACACCAGTTGGCACCGCCTTTTTTCCCCGGAGCAAGCAGGGACAGTCTCGGCCCCAGTCTGCACAGGCCAGCCGGCGCCCCAGCAGCTGGCTCCCTGTGTGCAGCTGCTGACTCCTGGTGGCTGTGGTCAGGACGGGGCCCTCCTGTGAGAGGCTGGGCAGTGGCCCAGCCAGGCGTCCCCTTGGTCTTTCATAAGTTCATTAACCCAGTAGCTTTCTGTCGCTGCAACAGTTAAGCTGGGAACCAAGAACTCAATCCAGGTTTCCTAGGTGGAGCCATCTTGGCTGCCTCTCCCAGGGTGTGTGTTAGCAGGAAGCCCTCCCGGCACGGGTGTTGAATCCGGGTGTTCCCATGTAGAATGCAGGTGTGTAAACTGCTAGGCCAAGGGCCTGTCTCCGCTACTCTGGTGACGCAGGTCGTGGCAGTCCTGGTGGCCGCCAGCCCGCCCCGACTGAGGCTTGTGTGTCTCTCATCCTCACAGCTGGGCAGAAGCGCAGGGCCTCCCCTGCTGCTGCTCTTCCTGGACCTCCTCAGGCGCCTGGTTGTCCACTGTGAGCAGCTGGATGCCCAGAACCGGCAGAAGTGCGAGGCTGCCCGGGCCGAATCCGACCTCTTTCTGGACATGGAGTCCATGGCCGCGCTGGAGTTGGCCAATGACCAGGTTATTGTGACCCTGTCCCGCGGGTGCCCCCGCCCGTGGCCTTTTCCTGTGAAGTCACCGATAGGGGCCTTCTCTGCACTTCTGATCAGACAGATTTATTCATGGTAGAAAAACAGAGAAATGCAGAAACCACAGCAGAGCTGCTACCAACTGCCTGTTACTCCCGCCCAGAGAGGAGCGTTGGTCCTCTGCAGGCACCGCGGGCAGCTGTCCCAGGCCTGCTGTGTGGTCTTGAGGAGCCCAGCGTGGGTTTTTCCCGAGTGGAGGACGGTGGTGGGCAGGTGCACTGGGGAACTCGTGCTCCCAGCAACAGCCAGCGCCTCTCTCCTGGCATCAGGCTGGACGGCAGCTGTGTCAGGGGGCCGGGGCTGTTTGTCACAGCTGGGAGGCAGACACATTCCGTACCTCACAGTATCATGGACCTGCACACTACAGCCCTCCTGCTTTGGTCTCCAAGTTGACTTGTGGGCGGCCTTTGGGTGCTTTGGGGGGGGGCAGCACCCCGACACGTGGGCTGCTTTTCTGCTCCTGGCTGATACTGCTCTCTTGGAAGGGGCCAGGACTCCTCTTGCCTCCTCTGATTGAATAACGAGGAAGAAAACTCCCTGCCGTCCCGTCCTGGGCGGGACTTGGTGGCTGGGGCATCAGGATCCGATCTTGGTCCAGTCCCTCCGTGGATGCTCAGCTGCCTTCTCGTCTCCTCTGCTGGGGTCGCATCTGGTCTCAGGGACCTCCGAGACCCTGTCTTCTGAAAGTGGAAACAGGACCACCTTCAGGCTGGGACTGGGGCCCTTTAACCCCAGTCTGCCTTCCGCAGACACATGGTCTTAGTTAGGCTGTACTCACCTCTCCCCAGCTGTTGGGAGACCCCCGAGTTCTCTTGGAGGGCCAGGCTGCGGAGAAGCCAGTGGGTGAGTGGTCTTCATCACGTTAGTGTCTGTGCGTGGCCTGGCCTCTCCGCCCGCTGGCTGTGAGAGCAGTGTTGCACACAGTAGGCCACCCGGGCTGGATTCATCAGACACCTGCTCATGATCTGGGGTGCTGACGAGTCCCTGGTGCCCACGGCCGTGCAGGGGAGGCCATGTGTGACCTTGTGGCCGTGTAGCTCTGATGGACAGCAGCTGGGGCGCGTACACCTGCAAGGGCTGTGGAGGACGGGCTGGGGTAGGAAGGCTGCCCTCTGCTCTCTCACTGAGCAGGGCCCATACGCGCACAGCAGTCGCTGCCTCTTTCCCCACCCTGAGCCCTGCCTGAGGCTGTGCCTTGTCGCTGTCTTTCAGACCCTGGAGGAGGTGCTGGTGGCCGTCCTCGGACACCCCACGCTGGAGGGCTGGTTCCTGGCCCTGGAGCAGCAGGCCCTGCCCCCACACACCCTCAGCCCGGTCCTTGTGAAGCTGCTCGCAGCCCACTTCAGTGCCGGGGTCCTTCAGCTGCTGGGGTCGTGTGCCCCGATCCTGCAGAGCAGGGCTCAGCTGGGCCTCCTCTCCAAGTACTCGGAGGCCATCACTCGAAGTGTGCTCAAAGAGCTGCGAGCGAGGAGGGCAGGCCCAGCCCCGTCGTCACCCAAGACCCCGCCTCAGCTGGAGGCCCTGCGGGAGCTGCACCCGTACATGGAAGGCACCCAGCTCCGCGAGGTCACGCTGGCCCTGTTGGGCCTGCCCGAGGCCCAGCTGCTGGCCCGGCGCCCCACAGAGTCCGCCGGGGAGGAGAGGTGCCTGAGCGCTCTGGGGAGGACCCTGGTGCAGCTGCTCACCAGCAGCCGCCCGGACCGGCTACAGAGTGGCGAGCTCCTCTGGTCCTCGGAGTACGTGAGAGGCCTGGGGGCTCTGCTCCCCGCGCTGGCCGTGGATGAGCTGGACGCCGTGTTCCTCCGCGCTCTGCAGAGAGACCCAGAGCTGGCGCCCGTGGCTGGGGCCGAGCTGCTGCACTACTGCCTGGCCCGGCGGACACAGGCCGCCCTCGGCATCGCCGCGCTGCTCCTCCAGCAGAGCTGCACCCACCTGCTGGGCTTTGAGTTGTGGTGCAGGCAGCCCGGCGCCGGGCTCGGCCTGCAAGAGGACCCGGATGACTTCCTGCCCCTCGTCCACGAGTACCTCCGGTGCCGCACGCGGGGGCTCTTCGCACGCCCAGCAGGAGGTAGGAGAGAGGATGGGCAGCTGGGATGTTGAAGCGGGAGGAGCTAAGGCACTGAACTGTGGGGCCGCCCCCAACCCCTGCCACTCCACACTCTGAGGTGTGGTTTGCCTCTGGCTCCTCTGGCATCTGACCCGCCTCCGAGGACCGAGAAAGCTGCAGCCCTCTCGGGGCCTGTTGACCTCCTGGCTTGACTCACGCCCCTTGTGCTACCCCATAGAGGCCGGGGGGAGGGCTGGGCAGTGACTGGGGCCACCGGGCCTGTCTGGTGAAGCTGCAGGAGCCACTCGGGGATAAGCCTTCGCTCGTCCGTCCTGCCCTCCCCACCTCTGGAGGAAGGTGGCTGAGTCCATCACCTCTAATGAGTTCCTGTGCATTGAACCCGCGTGAGTTTGCACTCATCGCTTTCCCTGTTCCGCACGCTTTCTCCCAGAGTGACAGGTGTTTGTGGAAGACAGCGCCCTGCAGCAGGGACCTTCCGGTCCTGTGAGTTCAGAGCTCCTGGCATGGACTCGGTTGGGGCCATCCCCGGGTCCGCTGGCTAGAGCGTAGAACTGGACACTGAAGGGAGTGCCTGGGGCTGCTGAGTCCACCAGGAAAGGCGGATAAACGCAGCCCCTGTGAGCTGCCCTGAGCCGCCTCCAGCCGCCATTGCCTGTGATGACGTCGCCTCTGTGTGTCTGTCCTAGTGTCCTCCGCTGTGGTTCCTGTCCTGAGGAAGGCGCTGTGGAGGCGGCTGCAAGACAGGCTTCTCAGTGCCGACGACTCCCCCGCGTCGGACCTGCACCACGAGGTCCTGGCCCAGCTGGTCCCGTTTGCGAGAGCCAAGGATCTCCGCGTTCTCATGGGCCAGCTGCCCGGCTTGCTGCAGGCTCCGGGCACTCACAAGGGGTAGGAGGCTCAGGCTGCCCGGTGGCTGGGGCCCACTGCTCTTTCTGGAAGTAACACAGTGAAAGATGAGTGGCTGTGTTGCTGTTGTGTCGAGCGGTGGGAGGGCTGCTCCTATGAGAAGTCTGCGTTTCAGCCCCCTGGCCGGGCAGATGCGTCTCTGAGTGGAGGGCGGAGGCTGATTGCCCGAGATGGGTGGTTCCGGGGACACAGTTGGCGGTGCCCACGTTTGTTATTGTCCCACCCTGGCATCTAACATGCAGGGGGCCAGGGTACTACTAAGTCCCCCCCCCACACACACAGGGAAGCCCCCAGAAAAAAGAGTCACATGGCCCAGAATGCCAGTAGCGCTGCAGTTGAGACACCTGGTCTTGACAAAGCTGGCCGTAGAGCCATTTTCTGGAGTGTTACTATGGTTCTCCTTAGTGGTAAAAACCCTGGGATGTGTCTAATGTTGGCTCAAGAGTGCCGGGAGACCCGTGCTCCCTTGAGAGGGGGCATCTGTCCTCTGTGCCCTGCTGGATCTCAGCCTCCCTCTCACTCTGCGACTCCTCTGTCTCCCGCTGCAGCTGGAGTGTGGCAGACTCCATCTCGGCGGCCCTGGAGGGCTCGGCAGAAGAGCTGGCTGCCTGGAGGAGGACCCTGCTGGAGTCCTGCATCAAGTGGCTGCTCGCGTCTTTCAGTGGGAGCCCCCAGGGTGATGACGGCGCCCGGGGCCAGGAGAAGCAGATGCTGCTCAGACTGAATGAGTTGCTGGTGGGTGTCCTTTCCCAGTCAGAGGGTTAACTTCAGGGGGAGGCGTGCCAAGACGGACCAGATTTGCAGATACGTTTCAGGCCGTGTGGCAGATGAGAAGGGCCCAGGGGTGGAGCGGCAGCCCCTCGGTGGCATCTCATCAGGAACGGATGCTGGAGTTTGTCAGCTGCTTTTTTTTTTTTTTTTTTTTTTTTTTGACAGGCAGAGTGGACAGTGAGAGAGAGAGACAGAGAGAAAGGTCTTCCTTTGCCGTTGGTTCACCCTCCAATGGCCGCCGCTGCAGCCGGCGCACCGCGCTGATCCGATGGCAGGAGCCAGGATCCAGGTGCTTTTCCTGGTCTCCCATGGGGTGCAGGGCCCAAGCACCTGGGCCATCCTCCACTGCACTCCCTGGCCATAGCAGAGAGCTGGCCTGGAAGAGGGGCAACCGGGACAGAATCCGGCGCCCCGACCGGGACTAGAACCCGGTGTGCCGGCGCCGCTAGTCGGAGGATTAGCCTATTGAGCCACGGCTCCGGCCCTGTCAGCTGCTTTTTTGCATCTAAGATATTACATACGATCTCGTGTTTCAGTTAACCCATCAGCACGATGAATTATTCCGAATGTTAAGACAACCTTGCATTCCCTAGATTAGCCTATGAATGTGATGGACTGTCCCTTTTATACGTACATTGTTGAATTTGATTTTCTTAGAATTTTTAGATTTTCGTGTGTGCTCTTACTTCCCTGGCATGTCTCTGGTCTTAGTTCGGGTTTCTCTGGCCTCACAGAGCAAGCTGGGAAGTATTTCACCGGGTGTGAAGTCCTGGTTGATGGCTTATTTGTTTTCTAAGTATTTTAAAGATGTTATCTTTATTCCCAGTAAGAAATCTCTCCTCCTGTCTTTGCTCCTCTGTTCATTGTTTTTTTTTTTTTTTCCCCTCTGGGTGATTTTCATGTTTTTTGAACCTCAGTGTAGTTTTCGTCAAGTTTCTCATGCTTGGGGCTCAGTGGTGTGCAGTGATAGTTTTATGAAATTCAGAATCATTTGGCCACTCTTCTCATGAGTTGTCTTTTTCCCCTGGTGTTGGGTTTTGCGCAGAAGTGTTTAACACCCCGGAGTGTGAGTGACATTGCATTAGGAGTCCTGCAGCCTGGGGCTCGTGGTTAACTCTGAACCCAAGACCTTGTGACCGTGAGCAGGCCTGCTCGCCCTAGATACGTGTGTGGGTCATCAAGTTGCTCTCAGAGACTTGAAAGCCTCTACTTTCAGGCTTGATTCCTCGTGTCAGAGCTTTGTGAATGGAGGGCGCACGAATGCTAGTGTGTGGATGACACACCTGAGTGCCCTCACCCCATCACCTCGTAAAGTTCCTGTGCTTGTCTCCAAAACCCCCTCACCCTCAGATCACCTCCGTGCAGTGTAAGCCAACACCACGCGTGTGTGTGTCCGGCTTCCTTCCGGGTGTGGGGATGAGTGGTTCTGGTTGCCAAGCAGCGTCCGTGTGTGACACCCCCTCCCGCCTCCTCTCCCGAACGTTTTGAATTACTGGGTTTTGTGATCCTGAAACCAGCCAGCACACTCATTGCAACCATAAGCGACGCAAAGACAACAAGAAGGAAGTGAACAGTCTCCTCTAGGTAGAGCCGTCCCATTACGTGTTTGGGGAACGGCGGCCCGGGGATCTCGCGTGGTCCGTCTTCATGCCCCTGCTCAGTCGTCTTGAGTGACGTCCTGAAAGAGGAGCCGCCGGAGCCGTGCCCGGGCAGGGAGACGCGGCTGCTGCTTGCCTTTCCCCTGCCGCCTCTGGCAGCGTGGTCTCCAGGGCGCGGCCGGCCTGCCGGAGGCAGTGGCCCGAGCGCACAGTGGCGCTAGCCGGTCCCTCTGGTGCCAGCATCACTCTCCTGTCACACAGACCGTTTCACGCCGTGCAGCCTGAGGATGGGGGAAGGTGGTCCGTGGGTGGTCTTCTGCTCTTTCCAGTCCCTTAGTGCCATCTGCAGTGGAAGACAGGACAGAGTGACAGGGCGCTCGGAAAGTTTCCTCTTGCCCGTTGTGATCGTGCGTATGCCAAGAGAGTGCCAGCACTCCTGGCAGAGATAACCTCTCTCTCAAACGTGAAAGCAGTGCGTTTTCCAGAGCAGGCGCCTTCCTGCAGGTTGTGTGGTTGGGTTTTCTTCTTAGTGTCTTCAGAAGTCACTGAGATAGTCCACGTGGATGTCTTGCTTTCTTTATTCCTAGCATGCATGTAACGAAGTTGATCCCGGGGACTGGCAGAAATTTGTGAAGACGGGACTCAAGTAAGTGGATTTGAGAATCTTGGTGCCATCTGGTGAAAGAGTCAGTGTCACTCACTGATGCTGGGACGCTCCTTTATCTCCTGCTGTTTGCATTACACACGGCACAGCGGCTGTGGTCTCCATAGTAGAGACGAGAGCCATTGGAGGGGTTAAATGATCTACCCGACGGCACACGGGGCCAGTGGTGAGGAGGAGGAAGCGTGTTTCTAAAACAGGAGATATTTAGTAAATACAAAAATGTGCAGAAACTAGTAGCAGTACTCAAATGTAATAAATGCTGATAGTTTTCTACCTGGGAGTGCTTCCAAAAGGTCATAGAAAGTTTTGTCGTGCAAAAAATTAGGAAATTCATGCATGCAAAGGCATCTTCAAAAAGTTCATGAAGAATGCATGTTAAGAAGCTACATGTGGATTTAAAAAAAAAAAATTATCTATTTATTTGAGGGGCAGAGAGATCTATCCACTGGTTCACTCCCCAGATGGCTGCAACAGCCAGAGCTGGGCCACTCCAAACCCAGGGGCCAGAAGCCAGGAGCGTCTTCTGGGTCACCCACGTGAGTGCAGGAGCACAAGCAGTTGGGCCATCTTCCACCCTTTCCCAGGCCATAGCAGAGAGCTGGATTGGAAGGAGAGCAGCTGGGACACGAAGCAGTGCCCATATGGGATGCCAGCACCACAGGCAGAGGCTAAACCTGCCGTGTCAGAGTGCTGGCCCCTGGATTTTTAACACCAAACTATACCTGTCTTAGTCCTGTTTTCCACACACTATAAAGTTCTCTCATACTTGTCCTAATTCATTGTCACACACATACACACCCAAAAGTCACCAGTCTTCCAAGGCTGTGCTCTGGTGTGTGCAGATTTTCCAGCTCTGTATTGATGTGTCCTTGTGTGCTGCTGCTTCTTTTTTTTTTTTTTTTTTTTTTTTTTTTTTTTGGACAGGCAGATTTAGACAGAGAGAGAGAGACAGACAGACAGAAAGGTCTTCCTTTCCGTTGGTTCACCCCCCAAATGGCTGCTATGGCCGGCGCTGCACCAAACCAAAGCCAGGAGCCAGGTGCTTCCTCCTGGTCTCCCATGCGGGTGTAGGGCCCAAGCACTTGGGCCATCCTCCACTGCCTTCCTGGGCCACAGCAGAGAGCTGGACTGGAAGAGGGGCAACTCGGACAGAATCCGGCACCCCAACCGGGACTAGAACCTGGGGTGCTGGTGCCGCAGGCTGAGGATTAGCCTAGTGAGCCGCGGCGCCAGCCTTTATGTGTTTCAACAATAACATTGTTCAGTGTGTTTAGCATTTTACACTGATCTCTCCTTTGTGTGTCCTGTTTCTCGGACACTTCTGTTTTATCCACACCAATACGTGTCCATCTTAAGTCATGCATTTTGACCACTGTAGAATGTTCCACCTTCTGACTGTGTGTTTTTTTGGTTTGTTTATTCGCCCAAAAAGCTGCCCCTGGCAGGGACTCGTGCTGCTTGCCATGCAGGTGGTGGTGTTGGGGTGGGACGGGGCCCCTGCTGGCCATTAGCATCAGCACACCTCCAACTTCACAAGGCTCTCAGCTCTCCCTGGTGCTGCGCAGGTGACTGTGGGCTCCTGGCATGGCGTGTGTGAGTTCATTTGCCCTCACAGGTCACTGACACTTGATATGGTCAGACCCTAGTTTGTGGCAATGGGAGAGTTATGAAACGATGTTTTGTTGCTCCTGTAACTTAAAAATCAAAGAAGTTTTTCACTCTACTTGAAAGACAGAATTTTCTTTCCATTGGTTCACCACCTCACTGCAGCAACTGGAGCTAGAACAGACCGAAGCCAGGATCCTGGAATGGAGTTTGGGTCTCCCTTATGGGTGGAAAACACCCAAGTACTTGAGCCATCACCTGCTGCCTCCCAGTGTGTGCATCAGCAGGAAGCTGGATTGGAAGCAGAGCCAGGATTTGAACTGGGCACCCTGATAGAGGATGTGGGCATGTGAAGAGGGGTCTTAGCCACCGTACAAACACCCATTCCTGTACCTTCTGTGCTGTCTGACGGACGGTCTGTGCAGCAGAGAGCAAGGAGGAGGGGGGCCGCCCTGGCGGGGGGCTCGGAGACCCGGTGTGGCCTCCGCTGAGGCTCAGCTCCTCTGCTGCCTGCGGGCGCCTCAGCTGCTCAGGGCTTTGTTTGGTGTTTGTGTGATAAAGCAAATGAGTGTGCTGCATCCCCCATTTGGCTTGAGAGGTGCAGTGGTGACGGGCGGGTCCCTGTGAGAGAGTGTGGCGCCGTCGGTGGGAGGATCTGCAGCGGGGGTCTGCGGCCATTCCTGGGAGATCTTCGCCTGGTGCTGTGTTTGAAGAGCTGAGGGAAAGGCTTGTTTGTCTCCTGTGAGGTAAAGTTGCCCTTTCGTGAAGCGCTTCTCCCTCGGTCTGCTGCTGCTAGGTCTCGATACCAGGACCACACGTTTCTGAAGACCCTGTGTGCGGCCACCCAGCTCCTGTACGCGCCCGGAAGCCCCGGGCGCACGACGCTCGTCCAGCTCCCGCTGGTCCACACCATGCTCACCCAGCACTCCCTGTTCTTGCCCACGCTCCTGAAGTCTGAAGAAGAGGACGTCCCTGACACCCAAGTGAAAGGTAGCCCCCTGCCCCCTCCCCTTGCAGACCCCGATCTTACTCCCTGGTATCCTCCGCCTTCATTCAGCTCTGCACCAAAGCTTGTCTCGTGTGTTTTCAGGGCCAAGGGCCCATTACCAGAATGGTGTGGGAGTCCCTTAGTTCTGTCAGATCTGAGGTAACGCCTGTTTCCTCTGCCTTGCAGTCAAGTAGGCTCTGCAGACCTGTTGTTCAGGCCCTGCTTGGCTGCAGAAGTCCTATCTGAGGTCGTATTGCCATACTGTGGGCTAGCATCAAAATCTAGGAATTAGGGAAATTAGGGTATGGGGGAAGTATGTAGACATCTGAAATGAAATCGAGCAGTTGGACACTTTTTTTTTTTTTTTTAAGATTTATTTATTTATTTGAAAGGCAGAGAGAGAGGTCTTCCATCCGCTGGTTCACTCCCCAAATGCCCGCAACAGCTGGAGCTGAGCTGATCTGAAGCCAGGTGCCAGGAGCTTCCTCTGGGTCTCCTACAGGGGTGCAGGGGCCCAAGGACTTAGGCCATCTGCTAATGCTTTCCCAGACCTTAGCAGAGAACCAGATGGGAAATGGAGCAGCCGCGACTCGAACTGGTGCCCATATGGGATGCTGGCACTGCAGGCGGTGGCTTTACCCGCTACGCCACAGCGCCAGCCCCTGAAATTTGTTAATGAGAAGATTGCAACTTTTAGCGAGGGAAAGGGTAAAACTTGTCAGCAGTTGTTGCTAGGAGACTTCTCGAGCCCCAAGTTGGGCTGCATTCCTGCTTCGTCAGTGTGTGCGTCAGTGCCCACGTGGGTGGGCTGCGGGAGGGTCAGAGAAGGTGGGCTGTAGGTTCCCACCCTCAGTGCCCCCCTGTGTCTAGAGAGGAAGCCACGCCCCTACATCACGAGACGTCACTACAAGTTCAGTCTAGTTCAGGCCTGCGTCACTGTGATTCCATCATTGTGCGAATGTTGCAGAGTGTACTTACGCAGGCCTGGAGGGCACAGACCCATTGCTTGGTGTGGCCTCTTGCTGCAGCCCATCTGTGCGGTGAACACCACGTGTGTGGGGCTGCTGCCCTGTAATACGCAGTCGCAGTAAAGGGTGTCGTATAGTGAATGCCTAACCCTGTCCTAAGTGCTTCTCCACGGCCAAGTGTGCTGCGCTGGGCGCACCTGCGTGCCTTCTGCTTTAGACACTGACAGTGCAGAGTTGTTCACCCCAGTGTCGCCACAGACACGCGAGGAGACCAGCAGGCTGGCTCTCATGGGCGTTGCTAGGCAACAGGAATGGTTCAGTCCTGGGTGGCCTGCGAGGCAGGTGGGGACAGTGAGCAGAGAATGGTGTTCAGCCGTGTCAGAGACCCAGGAAGACAGGTGATGGAGAAGACACTGATGTAAAGCTGAAGAGACACGGGGAAGGGACTGGATGGCAGCCCCAAGGGGACCCCTTGAAAGTCTCAGTGGCTCCTGGTGGGCTTCCCACGTTTAGCCTGAGCGTCACGCCCCGGCAGAGCTGTGTGGCTCACGCTGTTTTATTCCCACATTTAGCCTGAGCGTCACGCCCCGGCAGAGCTGTGTGGTTGACGCTGTTTTATTCCAGAAGCCCTGGTGGACCTGATGCTGATGGTGGTGAGGATGTGTCCCTCTGTGTGTGAGAGCAGCCACTTCGCCGTGCTTCTCGGGGCCTACGGTGCCACCCTCAGTGTCCTAGGTGAGGTTTGAGAGCCCGGGGCTGAGAGTGGGGAGTGTGTAAGTGGTGGGAGGGGTGAGCAGCGAGCTGTGGTCATCGCAGGTGTAGCAGGGAGCATGAGTGCGAGTCTGTGGGGCCTGGTGGGACTGGGGGAGGGTGTGACCACTGTTAGTGACCAGGAACCACGTGAGGGCTGTGCCATGAGCGTGGGGTGGGGTGCCTCCCATGGTAGTGTTCCTCAGGGGTTCCACTTTCTAAACTGACCCTCACTTGGCTTACAGACCAGAAAATTTTACTTCTGCTCCGGGCGTATGAAAAGAACAACCTCAGCCTCATCGACTTCAGGTGCGTGTGGGGCGCCGTCAGAGTGGCAGGCCGGACGGTGCCCGCCCCAAGACGCTGGCGCCCTCTCCACGCAGCGAGCTCCAGCCTTGAGGTTTCTTTGTGCTTTTTCTGATTCCCAAGGAAAGGGCATGGTTGCCGGGGCTCCCCTAGCACCACATGGGCTGCTCCATGAAAACTGGGCCCCCGCTGACAGTGGGTGCCTGCCTGTCCAGGACCTGCCCCCAGCCTCACACCTGGGCTCCAGTGTCTGGTTTAGGAGACTTTTCCAATAACCTTTTCCTTCATGCTTTAACTTGTAAATTATTTTTAAATTTACTTGAAAGAGAGATAGTCAGAGATCGTCCATCCTCTGGTTCACTCCCCCAGTGCCTACAACAACCAGGGCTGGGCCAGGCCAAAGCCAGAAGCCGTGAACTCAGTCCAGGTCTCCCACATGGGTGGCAGAGACCTGAGTGCTTGAGCTGTCACGTGCTGCTTGCCAGGGTGTGCATCAGCAAGGGTGCTGTAGTCAGGAGCGGAGCTGGGATTTGAACCCAGGAGCTCTGATTCGGGTCACGGGTGTCTCACTTGGCATCCTAACCCCTACACCAGACTCCCACCTCTTCATCTTTACTTGATGCGGTGTCTCATTGACGCGAGGAGGACTGAGCAGATGTTAAATCTCTCTCCTGTGTGTGTGTGCACGCGTGTGTATGTCTGCCCACGTCCTGGGGCTGGGCTCGGTGCCTCTCCCCGGGCACCCTGCCCCCTCTCTGCGAGTGCTAGGGCCGAGTGGGGACTTGGTCAGATGGTACTGTAGATAGGAAACACTTTGGGACCCGCTTTGCTTCTCTGGATTCCCCTCTCCTCCTCTCATCTGGGACAGCACCCTGCTATCAGCCAGCAGGAATGTGAAGAAGTGCGTTGTGTGTTCAGACGGGAACTGAGCTCAGGGGGCCAGGCGGAGAGCGGGGAGAGCCCTATAGCGCCAAAGGCTGGGCTAGCCCGGAAGCTGCCACCCCATTCTCCCCAAGAAGGAAAGAACAACAAAACGTTGAAATCGTCTTCTTGCTCTTAAGGATGGCAGGTCTTCAGCAAACGTTCTTTCCTTCCACTTCCGCACGGGCCTCGCTCAGTTGCCTTCTGGAATAGAACGGCCCCTGCACAGGTGAGGGCGAGGCAGGCCGTGTCACCGGGAAGCCCCCGGTGGCTGCATGGAGCCCCTCCCACTTGGAGAGCTGAGCGGGCTGAGTGGGGCGGCGAGGTGCCGGCAGACGGGTTGGCATTGGTTGGGAGAGTCCAGGTCCAGCTCCCCGGGGAGACAGTGGCTAGAGGACCCAAGGTAGCCAAGGGTGCAAGGTTTTCCTCAGACTCTAAGTCAGCATCACCACGTCCTGAGGTGACGGAGCAGGCCTGGACCAGGGAGCCCCGTGGCGCACAGCACAGCGGACGCCGCCATCTGCCAGGCAGTGGGCTGTCGAAGGGTGTGGCGGGGCATTAGCTGCCTGCCTGCTGGGAGTGCCCTCTGGAGGGCGGTCCTCCGTGTCGTCTTGTCACTCACTGCTGTTTCCTCGGCAGAGAGGCGTCTCCCTCGGGAGGCCTTCACCTCGGTAGTGTTGGTGGAGCACCTGCTATGGAGCAGGCCCTGGGCGCGGCACAGTCGGGACCACTCAGGGCCGTGGTTACGGAAACGCAGGCTGACGAGAGGCGGCTCTGTGTGAGTTGGCACCTGGCTCCCCCGTGGCATGAGCCACTGACACAGCCCAGGGCACACTGCC
Source organism: Oryctolagus cuniculus (assembly GCF_964237555.1). NCBI lineage: Eukaryota > Metazoa > Chordata > Mammalia > Lagomorpha > Leporidae > Oryctolagus > Oryctolagus cuniculus. The sequence goes on from NC_091435.1 coordinate 12,548,694, forward strand.
CCAGTGGGCTGGCATTGGAAGGACAGGGAGGCATGGGGTGGGGCAGGTGTGGCAGAGGAGCCTGGGCCATGCCTAAGTGCGAGAAAATTATTCTCATTTGTTGTTCCTTTCTTCTTGAGGGGATAGGGTGGGGTGGCTTCCGGGCTAGCCCCGGTTTTCCCTGCAGGGCTCTCCCTGGCCTGCTTAGCTCAGTTCCCTGAACACACAACGCCCGTCCTCACGTCCTCATCGGCAGTTGTCAGGTGCTGGTCCCAGATGTGAGGCAGAAAGGGGAGTCCAGGGCAGCCAAGAGGACCCCAAAGTGTATTCTATCAACTGTACACACACTCGGTCAGGTTCCCGCTTGCAGAGGTGGGCGGGGCCTCCCAGGGATTGGCACCAGGACCTGAGCTGGGAGGGCCGTGGAGGGAACAGCACGGCCGGCGGCGAGGAGCTGGGAAACCAGGACATCTGGGGGCGTGTTTGGGGTGGCCCGTCCAGGTCTTAGGGTGTGTGCTGGAAGGCCAGGCGGCTGGTTAGGGAGGACGCAGGCCCCCAACAGAAGACTTCCAGTCCATCGGGAGATGGCAGAGAGCTGAGAGGTGTTCCGGAGTGGAGAGGCGGCCCTCTTCAGGGCTGGGTGTTGGCCAGGGCCCTGTAGCAGTGGGGAGGAGGAGAGGCACAGGGAAGAAGAGAGAGGCCCGTGTCGTGTTGTTCTTCAGGTGGAAGGTGAGGTGCGCCTTTGTGAGCTCTGTGGCTGGGAGCTGGAGTGAGCTGGTCCTACGTGACGCATGGGCAGACTCAAGGGTGAGGGCAGCAGAAGGCTTTCACACAGGCCTGGTTCGCGCACACAGCCCCGTGTGAGCAGGGAGAGGGCAGGGCCTGTGGTCCAGCACGGACTCTGGACCAGACTTGCCGAGCAGGAACCGTGGCTGTGCCGCTCGCCTCCGGGCAGGTGACCCGTGGGGCCGCTTCCTCACTCCTCTCTGCAGCTCTCCCTGCCATTTGCCCAAGGGGCAGCAGTAGCGCCTGCCTTGCAGGGTCGTAAGTCAGGGACTTGAAATACAATGCCTGGCACGTGGTAAGTGCAGTGCTGCATGGGTGCTGGCTTCTGTCATCGTCACAACACTGCCCTCCCCTCCCTCGCCACCGGCAGCTCCGGAGGCTGTGACAGGGGTAAGGGAAGGGATGCACGTGGTGGGGGTGAAGTGTGTCTCGACGGAGGCCACCCAGTGTGGTCGCTGTTGCTCTCACTGTGTTCCTGCTGGGACGCTGGGACCAGTCCCTCCTCCCCTCCCTGGCCCTAGGGTGCTGCTGTGGGGCCCGGCGGCCGTGGAGCACCACAAGACGTGCCGCAGCCTGGGCAAGTCGCTGTGGCAGCAGCCGAGCCCCGGGGACATCCTGCGCCTGCTGGATCGCGACCGGGTCTTGCAGACCATCCTGCACTTCCCCCAGCGCCGGAAGCTGCTGCCGCCCGAGGTACCGCGCCGCTGTCCTGCCCCCTCCCCTACCCCTCCCAGGGCACCGTCTGCACGCTGGGGCAGCGGCCGACTGCTCCGAGGTACAGCACTCCAGCGGTCAGCAGCCACGTCCTTTGTTGGCAACCCCTGCCCCACCGATTGCAAAGACTGTTATCCGTTCACGCACAAGTTCTGCCTTTCACAGGACCCCTTGGCGTTCTGGCCGTCACCGGAAAATGCTCAGGCAGTACGAGTCGAGCACCCCTAATCTGAGTGCTCCAGCGTCCGAGTCTTGTTGAGCACCAGCAAAACGCTTGCAAAGGCTCTGATTTGGGAGCGTTCAGATTCCAGCCTTCAGACTGGGGACGCTGAGCCAGTAAACCTGGGATCCTCCACCACTGTGGGATGGAGACCCCCGGCCTGGGCTCCCTCTGCGAGGTGACATTCTGCGGTCGGTTTTGGCTGTTTCAGGACGAGCAGGAGCCTGTGTTCGAAGACAAGAACGTGAGGGTGGATCTCGGTGGCCTCTACGACCCCTGCTTTCTCCTCCATCTCTTCAGTGAACTGACCAGGCCCGGTGAGTGCCCCTCCTGGCGGGCGGGGCTCGGCCCCACTGCTCCTCGCTGCCCTCAGCGGCGCGTCAGGACCTGAGCTTGGGAAGGATTCCTGAGTTGTTGCAGCTGGTGGCCAGACACCAGAGCGGTGAGAGGGTGTGTACTGTGAACGGGTCCGAGCCTGCTGGGGCCGCTCGGTTCTCTGGGCATCTGGGCATCTTTGAGTAGGTGCGTGGGCAGGGAGAGGGAGCGGGTGTGTGGGCAGGGAGAGGGAGTAGGTGCACGGGCAGGGAGAGGGGCGGGAGCAGGTCTGTGCGCACACTCTGCGGAGCCGCGGCTGCTGTCCCCTGGCTGGCAGGTCCGCTACCCTGGGGCCTCCTGACCGTGCGTGGCAGAAGCTGGCTGCGGTCAGTTCGATGGGGACGTGAACGTCCTTGGGGTGGAATGTCTCTTTGTGCCTTCAGCCTGGTTTCTGATCAGATTGTTTGCTGTTGAGTTTGGGGGTCCCTTGTCTTCGGAGGACGTGTGGCGTGCAGCCATTCCTCCTGCTGTGGGTCTTCCGTGGCGCACAGCCTTGGGTTTGAGGAAGTCCAGTCAGTTGTACACCAAGTGTGTGTCTAGAACTCTGCCTGCCCCTGGATCCTGAGGGATTTCTCTTGTGCTTATTTCTCAAGTTCATGGTTTTGTGCTTTACACGGGCCATGATCTGTACAGAGTTTGTCTTTGTATCAGACAGGAGGTTCAGGCCGAGGTTCATTTGTCGGCCTCTAGGTGTCTGATTGTTCCACCCTATTTGAGGAGAAGGCCAGGGCTGCGGGCCAGGGTGGGGGTCTCGGGGCGCTTTCCTGGATGGGAGGGTAGAAGCAGCTGTGGTCCCAAGGCTGGGGGAGCTGGGTCACCGCAGGGCAGTGGGGGAGCCCTCTCTCCACTGGGCTTCCTCTGACACCGCCTGGGGACTGAGGCGGGCCTACCGTGACAGTCCAGAAGGGCCTCAGATGTGGGGGCGAGGCCTGGCTCCCCACTCCCTGGTGCTGGCGTGGGGCTCAGAGCAGTGTCTGATTGTCCAGTAGTCAGTCTCACTCGGCTGCCCCTTCCCGGACTTTTTAGTAGCTGTGCCTGGTGTCTTCCACTCAAAGTCTGGGACGCTTGAGGCAGAACAACCTGGGCTCTGGGGCGCTGGCTGCCTCATCCGTCCTGGGTCTCAGCGTCCCTGGCTGGCTGCTGTCTCTGTGCTCTCAGGGCCACCTGTGTTTATTTCCAGAGTTTTAGTTTCACTTAGTAAGAAGTTAGGGGGGCCGGCGCCAAGGCTCACTAGGCTAATCCTCCGCCTTGCAGCGCCGGCACCCCAGGTTCTAGTCCTGGTTGGGGCACCGGATTCTGTCCCGGTTGCCCCTCTTCCAGGAAAGCTCTCTGCTATGGCCCGGGAGTGCAGTGGAGGATGGCCCAAGTGCTTGGGCTCTACACCCCATGGGAGACCAGGAGAAGCACCTGTCTCCTGCCTCCGGATCAGCGTGGTGCGCCAGCTGCAGCGCGCTGGCCACAGCGGCCATTGGAAGGTGAACCAACGGCAAAGGAAGACCTTTCTCTCTGTCTCTCTCTCTCACTGTCCACTCTGCCTGTCAAAAAAAAAAAAAAGAAGAAGAAGAAGTTAGGGGAAAGTGCGCCTATTCCTTCTTCCCAGACCTGAGAGCCTAATGTAATCAGTTCTAGCATTAGATAGTGCAGCACAGATCGAAATTCGGCTGGGGAGGGTGGGGAAATGAGTGGTTTCGTGGGCCACCGGTTAAGACCCTGCTATGACTCTGGTACCCCCAGATCAGGACGCCGGTTCAAGTCCCAGCAGAGCCCTGCTGATGCACCTGGAAAAGTAGTAGATGATGGCCCAAGTACTCGGGCTCCTGCCACCTACATGGGAGACAGGTGGGAGTTCCTGGCTGTTGGCTTTGAACCAGTGCAACATTGCCAGTGCAAGCTTTTGGGCAGTGGGTCAACAAATGGACGATCTCTGTCATTCTGTCTTTCAAATGAATCAGGAACTTCAGCTGGGCTGAAGGGCATGCAGTGCAGATCTCTTCCTGCCACGCCCTTGGCCGGGGCCTCTTCACTCAGCGGGGAGCACATGTTAGCAGATGTTTGTGTCGTCTCTGGGGCTCAGGGGCTGCGCAAGGCCCGGTGAGCTGCCAGTCTGGCTGTGACAGAGAACCTCCTGGGACTGGGGGCACAGGCATGCATAGTCTGCGCTTGTTGGCACAGCCAGCCTCATACTCCCCAGGGCTCCTTTCTGCAGGATTGGATAGCTGAGCTGTGCCCCTTTGTAAGTCTGAAAATGTCTCTCCTTACCCTTGGGAGCAGTTGCTGATCCTCTCCTGCCCTTGTAAACCCCTTCACACAGTGGATAGGGCCGGCTGTCGGTAGAGAGTTCCCATCTCCTGCCGTGTGTGCTGGTTCTAGCTCCCCTGTGCTGACCCTGCTCTGAGGCTGCAGCTGGGGTTTGTTTGCAAGAGAGCAGAGTGTTTCACACAGGTGTCGGACACGGTGGTGGCGCAGGCCATCTTCGTGGCCCGGGGCCTGCCGAGCAGCGGCTGCCTGTGGCACACCCAGCAGCCCGGGGGCCCGGGGAGCTCTTTGGATCGCCCTAAGCCGTGACGGTGCTGGTGCAGTCTGTGCCTCACCACGCTCAGAAAGAGATTTCCACAGCCCAAGACTGATGCAGCTGGCTGCCATAGCATCAGTGTGCACCGTGAGACATATGTGGTCTGGCCTCTGTCTCTCGGCCCAGGAGTCATAACGCAAAGGCTTGGAAAGTGTGTCGTAGTGCAGTTAGCACAGTGTTTTCCCCAAAACCTTGACTCTTGGCCTTAGTGCCTGGTGGCAGCAGGGCCTGGGAGGCCTTCTGTGTGGGGAGGCGACAGGCAAATGCGCATTCACGTTAGAGAAACGCACAGCCCCATTCTCCCCACCTTGTCTTCGCCACAGCCTGTCTTGTTTTCCTGGTACAGTACAGGAAGGAAGACCAGCAGAGCGTGTCTGTCCCACTCCTGGAAAGGGTTTGCGACAGCTTACACTGCTGTTTCCGCTAAGAACTCATCTCGAACCAGAGCATCCCAGAAAGTGCAGAGGCGGGGCCGGCGCTGTGGCGGAGCGGCCGCGACGCCAGCATCCCGAATGAGCACTGCTTCGTCTCCCGGCTCCTCCACCTCAGATCCGGCTCCCTGCAGGTGCACCTGGGAAGGTAGCAGATGACAGCCCAAGTGCTTGGATTTCTGCTACCCCTGGGGGAGGCCCTGATGGCGTTCCAGACTCCTGGCTTGGCCTGAACCAGCCCTGGCCTTTGTGCATTTTGGAGTGGGAGATATCTGTCTCTCCCTCGTTCTCTGGCTCACTCACTCTGCCCTTCAAATCAATCAATAAATCTTAAAAAGAAGGCAAACATAGAAGTAGAGAGGGAAATAGATATACCTCCCCAAAAGAAAAAAACAAAGACTTCCCAGAAGTAGGTATATTAGCTGTGCCCTAGGCTCCTTGACATCCCAAGTGAACACTGGAAGCTGGGATTTTAAACAGATTTCGTTGACTGCCAGTTAGGAAGCTCAGCAGTTCACCGGGGAGGTGAAATGGATTAAAGGGGGCCATGGGGGTGGGCACAACCTGTACGTGCACAGGCAGAGCGTGGGGGAGACCCCCAGCCTGCTCAGGACTCGAGCCCCTTCCTCCCCAGGAGAGCCAGGGTCCCGTTATGGCCCACGCGGCCTTGGGTGTCAGCAACACGCATCCCATGTTCCCTGCGGAGATTCATCCGTGCCCAGTGTCACAGAGCGCTCGGCCCCGTGCTTCGTCCCCGCAGCAGCCCCTGGCCCAGGCTGCCTGCCTGCTCCTGCAGTGGCACGTGCTGCGTCCTCGCACGTGTGGCTGCCAGTCCTCAGAGAAGCTGCGTCTCACTGCTCCATTTTCAGCCCTTCCCTGGAAGTGGGAGCCTGTTTTCTTAACCTTACTGCTTCCCTTCTTTGAGTCCTTGGCCATGAAACGAGGCCAGCCTGGCCGTCAGCAGTGGCAGTGACAGATGCCTTTTCCACAGCAAACCCTGGTCCTCCGCGGCACTGGGTGAGATCCTCAGCTCACAGTGCACGACTGCCACAAGCAGCCCGCGCAGGGAGGCCCTCTGCGTCCTCCGGGCCTCCTCCTCAGACGACACGGGCCCCAGTGACGCCCGTCACCGTGCTGAACTTACCTGACAGCTTGCTTCTGGGGGTCCCGTGTCGGAAGAGCCTGTGGAAGGATTCTTAATGTGCCAGCGGCACAGCTGGGATGGTTTTGATTTTAGGCCTTGACAATCGTCCTGGTTAAGGCATTTTGATCTGAGAGTCTATTAGCAGAAGGCCAAATTGCTGTGTGTGAGATTCTTAAAACGGAGGATGGCATTTGTAACTATTTTTAAATAGCCTATTATGTTTTCAGCTCCCCAAGGACAGCTTTTTTCCATAAATGATACAAAGCCAAAACCACACAGAGCAACAGAGACGGGCATGAAATGTGAAAATGACTTTTTCCTCATGGGCACACGGAAAATCCACTTGTCTCAGACATGTCAGTGATCACCCAAAATACCCCGGCCAGCTGAATACTAGGGTGTTTGGTGAATGTAATATTAAATGCCTAGATTACACCCTTCCCACGTGTATTCTGTTGTTGGATCTTTGTTAGGTAGATACGTAGGTGTCTCTTAAATACATCTCACCTGGGTCCAGTGTTGTAGCATAGTGGTAAGGGCACCACCTGCAATGCTGGCATCTCATATGGGTGCTGGTTCAAATCCTGGCTGCTCCACTTCTGATCCAGCTCTCTGCTAATGGCCTGGGAAAAGCAACAGAAGATGGCACAAATGTTTGGGCCCCGGCACCCATGTTGGAGACCAGTATGAAACTCTTGGCTCCTGGCTTCAGCCTGACCCAGCCCTAGCTGTTGCTGCCATCTAGGGAGTGAACCAGCTGATGAAAGATCTCTCTAGAGCACTTTCTCTCTAATTCTTTCGAATCAGTATATATATATATTTTTTTTTTTTGAGAAAAAAATTATTTATTTGAAAGGCAGAGTTACAGTGAGGCAGACTGACAGAGAGAGAGAGAGAGAGATCTTCCATCTGCTGGTTTACTCCGCATGTGGCCGCAATGGCCAGAGCAGAACTGATCTGAAGCCAGAAGACTTCCGAGTCTCTCACGCAGGTGCAGGGTCCCAAGGACTCGGGCCATCTTCCACTGCTTTCCCAGGCCACAGCAGAGAGCTGGATCGGAAGAGGAGCAGCTGGAACTCAAACCGGTGCCCATATGGGATGCTGGCACTGCAGGAGGTGGCCTTATCCAAAATAAATGTATCTTTAAGAAAATAACTATTGTTTCAAGAACAATGTGATTATAATTTTATCCACACTTTGATGCTTTTAAATAAGCTTTTGGGTTTGCCCTCCTAATAGAAGTAGTCACATGTTAGAAATGAGAAAATTCAGTTTAGTGCTTTTTGAACCCAGGAGTCACTAGATATTTCTTTTTCCATTCTTTCAGTCTGTATCTTGATAGTAAAAGTTTCTCGTAGGCTGCATGTGGTTTTTTGTTTTTTTTTTTTTTTTTTTTTTTTTTTTTTTTTGACAGGCAGAGTGGACAGAGAGAGACAGAGAGAAAGGTCTTCCTTTGCCATTGGTTCACCCTCTAATGGCAGCCGCAGCTGGCGCGCTGCGGCCGGCGCACCGCGCCGATCCGATGGCAGAAGCCAGGAGCCAGGTGCTTTTCCTGGTCTCCCATGGGGTGCAGGGCCCAAGCACCTGGGCCATCCTCCACTGCACTCCCTGGCCACAGCAGAGAGCTGGCCTGGAAGAGGGGCAACCGGGACAGAATCCGGTGCCCCGACCGGGACTAGAACCCGGTGTGCCGGCACCGCTAGTCGGAGGATTAGCCTAGTGAGCTGTGGCGCCGGCCAACATGTGGTTGGGTGTTAAAGATGTATTTATTTATTTGAAAGTCAGAGTTACACAGAGACAGAGGCAGAAAGAGAGGTCTTCCATCCGATGGTTCACTCCCCAGTTGGCCACAACGGCTGGAGCTGTGCCTATTGGAAGACAGGAGCCAAGATCTTCTTCCAGGTCTCCCATGTGGGTGCAGGGGCCCAAGGACTTGGGCCATCTTCTACTGCTTTCCCAGGCCATAGCAGAGAGCTGGATTGGAAGTGGAGCAGCTGGGGCCCATATGGGATGCCGGCGCTTCATGCCAGGGCGTTAACCCACTGCGCCACAGCATCAGCTCCCAGGTCCTTTTTTCTTTGTTGACTTTAGCATGTGTGGGTGTGTGCGTGTTTAGTGGTTGCCTTGGGGTTTATGGTTTATTGCAGCATCTTTAGTGTGATAATAACCATAACCATCCTGGTAGGGTGTAAGAACCTCGCAGCGGTATAGATCGTTCGTCCCCTCCTGGTTTTTGTGATTGCTTCAGTGTGCTATAAGCCCCACAACATGCGGCTGTTTTTCCTTCAGATTGTTCTTTTTAAAGGAGACGTATTTGTGATATAGTTTTCTTTTTTTTTTCTTCATTACTTTGTGTGCATCAGGAATTCTGTCTGGTATCATTTTCTTTCTGCCTGCAATACTTCCTTCAAGAATTCTGTAGTTCAAGGCTACTGGCTGTCAAGTCTTTTAGCTTTTTTATGGCTGAAAAAGGCTTAACTATGGGAAGATTTTCATGGAGTGTAACTAGATTGGCTTGTTTTTTCTTATAATGCTTTACGATGCTGCTCCGCTGATACCCGGCCTGCATCGTCTCTAACAGGGACGCTGCCGCCCTCGGCTTTGTTCTGTGTGCTCTCTGGCTGCTTTGTGTGTGTGTTGATGTGCATTGGTAGCATCTCTGTTTTTGTGCGTGGGGTTCTTTGAGCGTCTTGGTTCTGCAGTTTCATAGTTTCTGTGAAATTTGGAAAAGTTTTAGCCATTATTCAGATTTTTTTTCAGGGACTTCACTTTTTTGGAGACTACTTTTTTTGTTTTAAGATTTATTTATTTGAAAGTCAGAGCTACACAGAGAGAGGAGAGGCAGAGAGAGAGAGAGGTCTTCCATCTGATGGTTCACTCCCCAGATGGCCGCAATGGCCGGAGATGTGCTGATCTGAAGCCAAGAGCCAGGAGCTTCTTCCGGGTCTCCCACGTGGGTGCAGGGGCCCAAGGACTCAGGCCATCTTCTACTGCTTTCCCAGGCCACAGCAGAGAGCTGGATTGGAAGTGGAGCAGCCGGGACTAGAACCAGCACCCATATGGATGCCGGCGCTTCAGGTCAGGGCGTTAACCCGCTGTGCCACAGCGCTGGCCCTGAGGAGACTACTTATAATTGTCTCACGGCTCCCCTGATTTTCTGTTTTTTGGTTTTTAAAGATTGATGTATTTGGAAGAATTACACAGAGAGAGGATCTTCAGTCTGTTGGCTAACTCCCCACACAATAGCCAGGGCTGGGCCAGGCTGAAGCCAGGAGTCAGGAGCTTCTTCCAGAACTCCCGTCTGGGTGGCAGGGCCCAAGCACTTGAGCCATCTTCTGCTGCCGTCCCAGGCATGTTACAGGGAGCTGGATCAGAAGTACAGCAGCTGGGACAAGAACTGGTGCCCATATGGGATAGCAGAGTCGCAGGCTGCAGCTTAACCTGTCGTGCCATAACGCCAGTCCTCCACTCATGCTTTTTTAAAAAAAATGATTGGTAGGGGGGAACCAGCATTGAGGTATAGCAGGTACAGCCACCGCCTGCCTCTCTGTAACTCTGACTTAGAGATAAATATTTTTGAAATGTTTTTTTCTGTGTCATGTTGGGCGGTTTCTGTTGCTGCCTGCAGGGTCAGCAGCCTTTTTCCATGGTGTCTGATCTGCTGGTGATGCAACACGTCTTTCCGTCTCAGACATCGTAACCTTCACCTCTTGAAGTTGGGTTTGGTTAGAGCTTCCGTGTCTCTGCTCAAGTCTTCTGTCTGCTGATTCTGTTGGATGTGTGGTCATCTGGATTTTTGAATGGTGAGTTTTTCTCCTCACTATAGATTGTGTTTCCCTCTGGTTTGAGTACCTGCTGATTTTTTTTTAAGTGGGTGCCACACGTTGTGAATTTTACTTCGTACTGGATGGTTTTTAATACCTTCAAGTTATTTAGAAACCGTCAGGCTCCTTCCAGTCTGGCTTTTAGGCGTTGGGACACAAGAAAGCGCCAGAGCCCGGGACCAGTCTGCTCTGCGGATGTGCAGCCTCTGTCCGTGGTGGGAGGACTTGGTCCTGGCTCGTGGGAGCAGCTGCTGTTTCCGGCACAGCTGAGCCCTGGGCCGTGCCCCCTCCGTCCCTTTGGGTAGTTTGTGCCTCGTCTCAGCAGCATTCTCACGCGCGGTCCCTGGAGCTCTCTCGGTGCAGCTCTGTCCTCTTGGGGGACTCTGCCTGGTGCACCCAGCCAGCCGGGTCACCCAGGACTCCCAGCTCTGTCTCCTTAACTCAGCATCCACCAGGTTCCGGCTGGGTTGCCATCCTCATGCCGAAACCTGGGGATCATACCCAGGCTGTGAGAGCAGGATGGTCCGGCGGGATGCCTGGTTCATTTTCCATCTCTTGGGGGTGGCTGTCCTTGTCCCCTGGTGTCCACTGTGTGAGAATCCTTGTTTCGTTTCTTTGGTCCTGTTTTGTGACTTTCAGTCTGGGCTGGAAGCAGAAGTTCTGGTTATTCGTGGCATAGATGTTGAAAGGACAAGAAGGGAGGAGCATATGTGTGTGCGGCCCCCTTCCATTGGCCCACCCCTGGGGGGAGGCTGATGAGAAGCTCTGAGGAGCAGCACGGCTTCTAAGGAGGAGGACAGAGAGCTCACACAGGATGGGAGGGGCCTCCCTGTCTGTGGCCTCATCACCCACAACAGTGGGCTGGAGGCGTGGCCACAGAATTCTTGCTTTGTGGTTTAGCATGATGTCTGTGCTTTTAGCCGAAGGCCTGTTTGTAGCCCATGGATGTGGCTGAGCAGCCATTCAGTAGCTGATTATTACAGTTGATCTCTCTTATTCTTTTTTTTTTAAAGATTTTATTTATTTTATTTGAGAGGTAGAGTTACAGACAGTGAGAGGGAGAGACAGAGAGAAAGGTCTTCCTTCTGTTGGTTCACTCTCCAAATGGCCACAGTGGCTGGAGCTGTGCTGATCCGAAGCCGGGAGCCAGGAACTTCTTCCCGGTCTCCCACAGGGGTGCAGGGGCCCAAGGACTTGGGTCATCTTCTACTGCTCTCCCAAGCCATAGCAGAGAGCTGGATTGGAAGAAGAGCAGCTGGGACTAGAACCAGCGCCCATATGGGATGCCAGCACTGCAGGTGGAGGATTAACCCAGTGGGCCACAGCACTGGCCCTAGATCTCTTCTCAAATTTTCAAATTGTTGACATTAAGCTTTATCAGTCAAGAGTTAAGGAGAGAGGAGAAAAAGAGCAGTGTTACTATCACTAATGGTATAATCCAAGATTCTCAGCTTGGGGGAGGCATTTCGGTTGGCTTGTCTGCTGGTCACCAGTCTGAAGAACTCCCTCGTGGGTGGTTGTCATGACCAGGTTGGCCAGTTTCGCACCTCTCTGTTGTGAGGTTCCTCTTGGGGGCATTTGTCTTGTACAGTGGCCGGGGCTCTTAGCGATGGGCAAGGAGGAGAAGCAGCCTGCCTTACCGGAGCGAGAGTCGAGCCGTGTGCCCTGCGGTGAGCGGGTTCCTGTGTGTCTGCCCGCTGCTCTCGGCCTCACAGACGGCAGGTGGCTGGGAGCCTGGGGCTCCTTCGCCTGCAGCGTTGCCCAGGCTTGCTGAGCCACTGTGCTGTGTTTGAAGAAGGAAGGGAGGTCACAGCATGATGCTGGACTGCTGGACTCCACTGGGTTCCCGCTTGTGCCGCCTTCTGGTTTCTCCTCCATGGTGCTCGGGGATGGGCGCCCCGGGCCGTGGGCTGAGCACGGAACTGGGCACGGCCCTCCTGTGTTCCCCTGGGACCCCAGCAGTGGCCTCGGCGTCTCTCTGGCTCATGGTGGTGAGAAGCAGTGAGGTGGAAACTGGAAGCGTGGCGGTTGCTGCCGCCGGAGGGAAGGCGGCCCTCTGCTACTGCGGCACAAGTGTGCATCCCGGTGGGGGGCCCGCACCTGCACCTGACACTGGTAAGATGCAAAATGAAACCCCACCGTGTGTGTCTCATGCTGTATTTTATTTCCTGTAGAATTTGTGGTGGATTGTCGAAAATTTTTGGATTCAAACGCACTGGGCCTAACGGTCATGGCCCTCAGCAGCTACGACCCCCAGATGCGAGCCGCGGCCTACTACGTCCTGGCGGCCTACTACTCACACCTGGAGGGGGCCCGGTTCCGAGAGCAGCCCCAGGTAAGGGGGCCGTGGGGACAGCGTGGCAGAGGGCTGGCGGTGGCCGGGGCCGGCGGAAGGACTTGCGGAGGAGCCCCTGCTGAGGGAGGGGAGCCTGTCCAAACCTGTAGGACGAGATGCAGGTGTTCCCTGCGCGCGTGGTGCCCTGGGGACGCTGGGAGCGGTTTCCTGTAGGAGCCCTTACGGGTGCACTGACTGCTTTGGCGTTCAGTGTTTCTGTAGTCTACACCCGGGTGAAGAGGCCGTTACCACGCAGCGCTGAGCTCAGAAACGTGCCGCTGGGGTAGAGGAGCAAGGGCAGATTCGGTTGGCAGCAGGGGAGGGCTCCCCACTGTGAGCTCTGGAGGGTCCTGAGGTGGGAGGAGCAGGTGCGTCCTGCAGTGCTGTGGTTCAGCCGCCCAGGGCAGGACCATCCCTGCTCTGACAGTGGTCGTCTCGCCCCGCGCAAGGTTCTTTACCTGATGGATGTGGTCCGGAACGGGATTCGAACTCAGAACATGAGACTCACCTTCACCCTGGCTCTCTTCATTGCCAAAGCAGCCCTGCAGATTTTGAAACCAGGTACCATGGGTTAAGTAGCTTGAGGAGAAGTTGGAAAGTTGAGCTAAACAAGTCCATGTCTAGGCATAAGCAGTCACACTCGTGTGATAAAGGACACGCCGAAGGCCATTCAGTGCTTGTGGGAGGGAAAGCTTGGGTGCCACTGAAATACCCCAAATAGTGGGCAGTACCTGGTGCTGTGAGCAGGCGGATACCTAAAGACTTTAAAAAAGAAACAAGGTGCAGACACCGTGTGTGACGGGGAGAGGGTATCTGTCATCACTGCTTGTGGTTGCATGAAACTGCTGAGAGCAAATAAGCAGAAGTAAGAAGCCAGGTTGATCCCTTAGTGGATGTAGCCACGCTGAGGGCCCGTGTCCCAGGGCTGAGGTGAGGGCCCGTGTCCCAGGGGCTAAAGTGAGGGTCCGTGTCCCAGGTGAGGTGAGGGCCCGTGTCCCAGGTGAGGTGAGGGCCCGTGTCCCAGGTGAGGTGAGGGCCCGTGTCCCAGGGCTGAGATGAGGACCCGTGTCCCAGGGCTGAGGTGAGGGCCTGTGTCCCAGGTGAGGTGAGGGCCCATGTCCCAGGGCTGAGGTGAGGGCCCGAGTCCCAGGGGCTAAAGTGAGGGCCCGTGTCCCAGGTGAGGTGAGGGCCTGTGTCCCAGGTGAGGTGAGGGCCGGTGTCCCAGGTGAGGTGAGCGTCTGTGTCCCAGGGCTGAGGTGGGGGCCTGTGTCCCAGGTGAGGTGAGCGCCTGTGTCCTAGGGCTGAGGTGAGGGCCCGTGTCCCAGGGTTGAGGTGAGGGCCCGTGTCTCAGGGGCTAAGTGAGGGCTTGAGCCAGGCTGCTCTGACTTCCCCTTGCCTTGGTTTCTTCCCTGTAAAGTGGGGTGATAGTGGCACCTACTCACTCTGCTCCCACAGTCTGCTCCCTGTCATTTTTAAAACTTGGTTCCCCTCCCCCTCCCTCAGGAAGTAAATGAAGACCTTTATTTGTAGACCCAGTAGAATGTAGGGCAGGGACTGTGGGGTTTGTGGGCCTCGCCTCGTCCCGTTTGTGCCAGCTGGGCTCTGTCCCGCACCAGCCCTGCTATGGGGGTGGGGGGTTGTGCAGGGTAGCCGTGGCCCCAGGCTGCAGCAGGTCTGCACAGAGTGAGGTGGGTGACGCGAGGGTGGGGCGCAGCAGGAGTGCTGAGCCCAGGGACTGCGCCTCCCTGTCTCTGAGCTCCCCCGGCCCGTGCGTGTGACCAGCCCCTGCTGTTTCCGTGGCAGTGGGATGATAATGGGGACATCCAGCCGTGGCCTCTGAGCTGTGGGGGAAGCCGTGTGCCACAGACCGCTAAGGCGGCCTCTAGTTTTCGAGAGCCAGGGATCGGGAGGCAGGGCAGAAGCTCCCGGGAGGGGGTTGTGTCGGATAGCCCAGAGCACACCCTGGGCTCAGCAGGCCCGGGTGCTGTGGTGCCCACGTACCCCACCGTCTGCCTCTTCCCAGAGGAGCACATGTACTTGAAGATCAGCAAGTTCCTGCTGTCGCACGAGTACCTGAACATGGACAAAGTGCCAGGCTTCTACCAGTTCTTCTACAGCTCTGACTTCCAGGTAACGCTGCAAGCCCCTGAGCCGGGTCCCTCGGGCACTGTGGTCGCGCGGGCACTGTCCCGTTCACCCTGTGCACTCGTGGCCGCCAGGACTGCGAGAGCCACGTCAGAGCGGGGAGTCGGGAAGGGGACGCCTCCCGTCCCGGGCACAAGTTTCATGCAGCTTCTCGGCTGCGCCACGGTCCTCACACCCTGAACGCGGCGGGGTTTGAAGCCGGGCCGGCGGGGGCTTTGCCTTTCCCAGCAGTAGCTCCCTGTTTTCCTGGCCGGCAGCACAAGCAGGAGCAGGAGTGGGTGCTGGGGGTCCTGCGCGAGGGCATCCGCGACAAGCACTGCTACGAGCTGTACGCCCGGCGGGGGGTCTTCCGCATCCTGCTGGCCTTCTTCTGCAGCCCGCTGTGCGACCACGCGGCGCAGGTGAGCCGAGCCGAGGCCGGAAGGCCCGTGCCCTTCCTCAGGCTCCCGGTGGGAAGTCGGGTCCGCGTGGACACTGATCCGGACAAAGACGGGGTTCCGTGAACGCCCCTCCCGGGGGCTGCGCCGCACAGGCCGATCCATGCGTGGAGGCTGGGTGGTGGCGCCCTGCCCTTGGCTGACAGGAGGCCTCTTTGCTTTGCCATCCAGAGGGAGGGCCGGTCAGGAATCAGGGGCCCCTGGAGCTGGCCCCGGAGTCCAGGGCACAGCAGCCTCCTCAAGTGATGGGGGCACTTGTTGGGGGTGCGCTCGGGCCCCAGGAGGCTACCGCGGGCCCAGAAGCTGCGAGTCGTCAGGGCCCGGCCAGGAAGCTACCGGCCTTGCCTGCCGGTCAGGGAATCTGTGCGTGCAGCTCTGTCCCCCAACACCGAGTGCTGGAGGGGAGGGGCGTTTTCTGAAGACCTCAGGTCATTGGAAGAAGTGAACAGGAAAAGCCATTGGCATTTGAGTTCCTGGCCTGACCAGCCTCGGTTGCCACCATTACATAAGATACAGGCAAACTGGAGTGAGGATTAAGAAGCGGTTGAAATAAGCTCAGTTTGCGTGAGAGCCTGTTCTGGCATGGGAACAGCCGAGGGGCAGCTCCGGGCGTGCGGCTCCCTTGCCAGGAGTGGAACAGGGCAGGAGTGGTTCGCCACTGGGCTGGAGCGGGGCTGGGGCCGGCTCTTTATGTTGGGTCAGCACCCAGGCACCGCTGTGGACACCGCGTCCCCGGGCTGCCACTCGCGGGGAAGGGCGTCTTCCTGCCTGGCCGCCACCTGTAATCGTGGCACAGCCCTGGGTTGGAGACCTGTCCCTTTGGCCACGTGAGCGACACCTTCCCGCTGCGGAGTGACTTTGGTTTGGGGTTTTCAGAACTGGATTCTAGAAATCCTGCAGAGTGCTGCGCAGGTCGCCAGGTCTGCCTATGAGGTCATCCGGGACTACAGCCTCCTGACCTGGATTTTACACATCCTCGAGAACAAGTAAGGCCCTCCTCCCGAGACGCATGGCACAGCTGCCACCAGCTTCAGCCCTGAACCACCCCGCCCTCCCCGTGCCTGGCCGTCCTGCCCCTGGGAGCGCCCAGTGCTTGTCCTGCCCTCAGATCCCACTTCCCGTGCCCCCTGTCTGCCGCGGAGTGACAGCCACCACCTGCTGTCGACGTTGGCAGAGGCGTCCCAGCCTCCCTGGCTCCATTAGCACGGGTTCAGATTCCTCCCCCGTGGGGCCGGCAGGCCGCAGCCCCTCCTGAGTAGAACCGTGGGAAGCTCCGTGGAGTCCACGTGTGACAGTGGGTGACCGTGCTGGAGACGGGCCTCACTGAGTGCTGTCACCTCCAAGTCCAGTGGGGGACGTCTGGGAGGCTAAGGGCCAGGCGTGGGGGGCAGAGGGGTCTGGCTCTCAAAGCTCTGGCTGCTCTCAGTCCTGGGCTATCTGGGTCCTTGTGTGCATTTTTAAAAAGCATCTTAGAAAGTCATAGCCAAAGCCTGGAGTGTGTCTTTGGACGTTGGTCTTAAGACCATCGGCTGAAACGCGTAACCGGCTCATTACTGTTTGCCTGAGAGCGGTGTGCCAGGAGTCGCACGTTGTCCTGGGTGGACAGCTTTTATTGGGGTGTGGCAGCAGCACCCAGGTTTCTGTAGGGACCCAGGCAGCCATCTGGTTAGAGAGCTGGGGCCTCAGCTCTGCCGAAGCTGCCGGGGTGCAGCAGGCTCCCTGTTTCTGCTCAGAGGCCTTGCTGCCTGGGGCTGTGTGCACTGGACCTCTGCTTGGTCCCGCCCTGCCGCCATGTTGGGTCCCACACTGCCCCTGGACTGGTCCCCTTGGTGGGCAGGGCCCTGGTGGAGCTGGAGCGCATCTGTGTCCGGTTGCAGGTTCCTGGAGACCCCGCTGCTGTCCAGCGTGATCTCCTTGCTGCACACGCTGTGGGTGACCAACCTGGGAGACAAGGGAGTGGAGGGCGACAAGCAGCCTGCTGGCCAGCCTGGGCCCCACGAGCCCCCCAAGATGCTCGCCCTGCACCTGGTCAGCGAGTTCCTTTACGTCCTCATCGCACTCCTGAAGCACTTGAGGTGAGCCTTCCCTGCCAGGGGACCCCTCGGCCTGCCCGTCGGGGGCCGTGTCACCTGTGGGCACCATGTCTCGGTCACGACGCCACAGGTGGACGCTGGGCTGTGGCCTGGCGTGGGCCAGGACAACACGGGGGCCTCGTGGCGTGGCGTCAGGGCGTCTCCTAGAGTTCTGCTCCTTCAGCTTTGTACGGCTCCTGGTCGAGGCCCTGAGAACCTCACACCTTTCCAAACCTGGAGCGCATCGTACCGGGTTGTTTTGGGCGGACAGACATCACCTCTGCGTTTTACTCAGCCACTTGCATCGGGGGTGTTTCACAGGAGAATATTTTCTGTGACCTTGACCCAAGACAGGGAGTTCCAGTCCTGCCTCTTGGCTTCGTTCGCCGTGAGCACGCTCTCACCCATGAATTTTCTCGGCTATTTGAGTGTTTTCGTCCAGGCCCTCAGAATCCTGTTCTGGGTTTTCACAGGAGACCTGAGTTCTCTGTGTTGTAGGAAAGACACTGTGCACACTCACGTTTCTGGTCTTGGTGTGCCAGTCGGGGCAGGAGGTGGCTGGCAAACACGTCATACCACAGTGATAACTCTCGATAAAGAACGCGCCATGTTGTTGGGCACTGTTCCGCACGGAGGGAAGGCCGTGCTTCCAGGAGGCGTATTGGCGCGTGAGAACTGACTGCTACTGGAAATAATGGTTTCGCTTGAAACCCGATATTCAGAGAGACCCCCTTCCTCCCGGTGACAGTGGCTTGAGGGTGGGCTATGGGCTGATGCCAGCCCACGGAGTTTGGAGAGTGCATGCAGTCCTGTGCCCACTCGTGGTGCCCAGATCTCGAGCCTTGCCCTGCCTGGCCGCCCCTTGTAGCCGGGGTTCCTGCAGGGTGAGGGTCGGGCTCTGCCTCCCTGCCCTGGCTCGCTCTTTCCTGGTCTGCACCCCGGGCACCCTGCCGGCTGCCTGGGTCCTGCGTCACCATTGGCAGCCCTGGGCGTGTGAAGCCGACAGGCCCCTGGTCCTGGGCTGCCGGCCAGGGGGGCAGCCCCACCTCAGTCTGCCTTGTCGGCCCCAAACAGGCCCACCCTGGCCCCCGCCCAGCTGACCAGCTTCTTCGGGACCCTCGACTCGGTGCTGAGGTACCAGGCCACGGTCCTGCAGGCCTTCAGGGACATGGACCGCTTCACCGTGAACGAGACCGTGCTCTCTGCCAGGGACGTCCTCGTCCTCCTGCACAAGTGGAGCCTCATCGACGAGGACGCCAGGCTCCAGGAAGACCTGAGGGCGGTCGTCGAGCGGTGCCAAGTCCGGGAGCTCGTGAGTGAGTGTCGGCGCCCCCGGCCGGCCCGCACAGCCACCCAGCCGCCTGCCCGCCTCGGGCCCCCGGCCGGCCCACACAGCCACCCAGCCGCCTGCCCGCCTCGGAGGGGCCTGGCTGCGGGCCACGTTCCTCTGGGGAGGGAGCTGGGGAGCCGGGCTTTGAGTCCCAGCTCTGCCGTGTAGGAGCTTTTCGCTTTTTGGAAAGTCGCTTAGACCACTCACGTTAAAGGGGCCAGGGGCTCCTTGTCCCCACCTTGTCAGGCAGCACAGGGTCCAAAGGACAGAGTGGAGGCTGCCTGGCCTCGCTGTGACAGCGCCACCTGGCGGCTCCCTCGGATGTACACGAGGGCGAGGGCCCTGCCTCCCGAGGTTACTGAGGATTGAGTTCATCCTGACAACAGGGGCAGTGGCGGTGAAGGGGAGCAGGTCCCGTGGAAGCTGTGGCTGTGCCCCTCCCTCCCGTTCCGCCCCCGCCGGGTTCTCTGGGGACGGAGGGACGCCGGTCTCACTGCCTGTGTTCTGTGTGTTTAACAGAAATGCTCAAGGAAAAGAGCAAGCCCGCTGGGCCAGCCCGAGCCAAAGGCCCGCGCGGCCGGAAGAGGAGGCTGGGGGAGGCGGAGGAGACGGCCGACCCTGAGCTGAAGGCATCCAGCTTGGAGACGTGCCGCGGCCACCTGCGCTCCATACTGACCCACTGGGGGCCGGTGGTCCCCGCCGCCCCTGCCCAGGAGCCCCCCGAGAGCGAAGCCCCGCCCGCCGCGTACGCCACGGCCGCCCTGGTGCTCAGCTGGGTGCTGCGCTCGCTGGCCGGGCGCCCGCTCAGCAGGCCGGAGGCCGCGGGACTCCTGGGCTGGCTCCGGAGCCACGTTCTGCCGCACCCGGTGGTGGTGGCCAGCCTGCTCGGGGACAGCGCCGTGAAGAGCGGCCTGTTTGTGCTGTACAGCCAGCTCTGTGGGGCCGAGGGCCTGGCCGGGCCCGCGCAGGACGTGGCCTGCCTCTTCAACGCCATCATGCTGCAGCTGCTGGCGGCCGGGGCCACCGCGGCCAGCCCTTGGCACGCGGAAGTCGAGGCGCTGTGCGATTCCTGTCTGCCCGGGAAGGACGAGGCCTCTCGAGGTAAGGCGCGCTCTGGGGCAGGAAGCTAAGAGAGGCTTGAGGGGAGGAGCGGGCGGTGACTCCCGTGCCCTGGAGCCTCCGGCGCGGCCTTGGTGACAGCTCGGGTGTCCCCTCTCAGCCCTTCCCCATTGCCGAGCCAGACCCCCCCTCCCCCAAGATGGGATCTGGAGACCCAAGGCCGAGGGCCACGTGGCAGGAGGAGGAGCACACACGCATGTCTGCTGGCCTCTCCCTCGCCTGCCCCTGCGCACTGCCTGAGGCCTCACCTCTGCACACCGCCCCGGGTTCAGTCCCCTGCCTCCAGCGCCTCCCAGCACACGCCCCCTTGCGGACACTCAGGCCGCAGCAGCCGCTTCCCTCAGGCGGGGAGGTGTTGAGCGCGTGCCCTCCTCACGTGGGGTGAACGAGGGGGCTTTGCCTTAGCGGGGGCCCCTTCCCGTGAACTCCGTGTCCCACCAGGGACTCTGCCACCCTGCAGAGCGGGGGTTTTTGATGAAGATTCCTGTTCCTCTCGGCCAGGGTGTGTGTGCTCACATACACGTATGTACACACACGAACAGACACGCGTGCATGTATCAGCATGTAGGATACACTTACACATGCATCTGCTCACAAGCACACACATATGCATGTATGCACACGTTTCTGCAAGTAGGCACCTACATGTATCTGCACGAGCACACATCTACACACGTGTATCTGCACGAGCACACACATGCACGCACGGTGTACATGCTGGGCATTTAGCAGATGCCTAAAGGTAATGAACAACATAGATGACGCCAAGAATTAGGCAGACGCCAGGCTCCTGTCCTGTCCCCAGGCTCCCGTGGGCTGCCCGCTAGGTGATGCAAGAATTAGGCAGACGCCAGGCTCCTGTCCCGTCCCCAGGCTCCCGTGGGCTGCCCGCTAGGTGACCCGAGAGTTAGGCAGACGCCAGGCTCCTGTCGTGTCCCCAGGCTCCCGTGGGCTGCCCGCTAGGTGACGCGAGAGTTAGTCAGACGCCAGGCTGCTGTCCTGTCCCCAGGCTCCTGTGGGCTGCCCGCTAGGTGACGCGAGAGTTAGGCAGAGGCTGGGCTCCTGTCCTGTCCCCAGGCTCCCGTGGGCCGCCCACATGTGTGGTGGTTTGTGCGGGCGCTCGGCTGAGCCCCAGCACTGTGGATGGGTGGCCTGTCCTGACCTCCTGGTTGTCCCCTCTTCCACAGCCTCTGCGGCCTTCCTGGTGTCCCTGTACGTCAAGGATCTGTGGCTGGGGGCCCCGCAGCCCGACACCCTCCGCGCCCACGTCCGCATGGTCTGTGAAGCCGCGGAGCGCGCCCTGGGCGCCGGCGAGGAGGCCATCGTGGCGCTCTGCACAGGCCTTGCCGCCTCTCGGCCCGGGCGCCAGGGTCTGCGGGACTGACAGGGAAGCCACGGCCACGGCGGCGGCAGGTGCAGCGCGGGGACTGAGTTCCCGGACAAGGCCAGGTGAGAGGACTTCACCCGCCACGGCCCAGGGCCCCATCCTGCAGGTGACACGCGCTGAGGGGACGCGGGCCGTGCAGGTGGCATCACGGGCGTGAAGCTGCATTGGCAGACACGTCGGGTGGGTTAGGACCCACGGAGAGACTCGGCTTTCCTTCCCTGAGAAGCCAGAGCAGGTTCCGCGGGAGCTGCAGGGAAGCAAGGTCCTGCCGTCCCTGCAGGGAAGGTTGACACCGAAGCCCTCCCGGCGCCGTGGCCCTGCGGGGGAGACGCCGCGGCTCAGAGGAGGTCTGCGTTTTCTCTGCTTTGGCTAATAAATGTCTATTTTTGTAAGGCGCTGTGTGTGCCCTCAGAGGTGGTGGCGGGCACGCGCTGCCCTGCGGAGACCGGGGGTCGGGACGTTAGTGTGGAGCTGACGGATCTCACCAGCAGTCTGGTGTTTCCCGGATGGAGCTCTCGCCTCTCACGAGAAGCCTCCTGCACACCCGGTCACCAGGGCGAGGCTGTCCTATTCGCCCACTCGGTGCACGGAGCGGCAGGGTCCCGTCTGCCCTCCCCCACGAGTCAGGTCGCCGTGGGAAGCCAGGGCCGTCGCTCTCCCCGGCCTGGTCCACTGCGGTCCCCTGGCGGCGCTCTCTGAGGATGCCCGGGTTGGAACCTCGCCGCTGCGCTCAGCTGGACTCACGGTGTGCGGTCCAGCCGAGGCCACGTCCCCTTCCGCTTCTCTGCGGTTCCCTCCTCTGCGCGCGTTTATTGAGGTTCCTTGGCTTACTAGCACCCCGACTTCCCTACGCAAAGGGGTGCTGGCTGGGAAGGCATGGCCAGGGGTGCTCTGGCAGCCCAGGCCCCTGGAGTTGGGAAGGGGCCGC
Organism: Oryctolagus cuniculus; assembly: GCF_964237555.1. Classification (NCBI taxonomy): domain Eukaryota; kingdom Metazoa; phylum Chordata; class Mammalia; order Lagomorpha; family Leporidae; genus Oryctolagus; species Oryctolagus cuniculus. Next base: position 12,570,492 of record NC_091435.1, read on the forward strand.
GCGTGGGGTGGGCCTCTGTGGCTCTGTCAGCCGTCTCCTAGGGCCTGAGCTCCCAGGCACTGGGCAGGATTGGAGTCCCTGCCTGACTGGCGACGCCCAGCCGACCTGGTGATGCCCAGCCCTCCCTGTTGTGAGCCCTGGGGGCGGGGGACACCCTGCCCTCCCTGTAGTGAGCCCTGGGGGAGGGGAGGCTGCCAGGCCTTCCGCCTACCCTTCCCTGAGTGTCCCTGTGCCAGCTAGCGGCTCGGCCCCTGCCTTCTCCCCTAGCTCCCGCCTGGAGCGTCATAGGGGGCGGGAGCCAGTGCAGCAGGTGCCACGCTGGGTGGTGACAGGTACTGAGTGGCAGCTCCATGTAGTGCAGACAGGTTTCGAGCAGCTCGCCCCTGGTCTGCACCTCGAGCCCACCTGTCTCCCCTTCCCTCATCTCCCTTCAAACCCACCGCCCTGGTGTGCGGCTCACTTCCCGGCAGCCAGGCGAGGAAGAACAGTGTCTACACAGACCCGGGGAGTCAGGTGAAAGCGGGCTTGAGGCAAGCAGCCTGCAGACTCCTTTATTTCAGTTGGTACAACATCTTGTATAGCCAAGACCAGCCAATCTGGTCAAGGGGCGGTCTATGCCCCGACCAATCACAGCCTGTTGCCAGGCAGGTGATTGTCAACCTGTCCTGGGAAATTTACAACCCACGGCCTCCGTGTTCGCGGGTCTGCGCCCACACAGCCAGACCGACCTTGGTTCAGAAACAGACTGTTTCATTGTCCCTAGGTGATGGCCGTAACCACTGCTCACACAGCGTTTGCGTCAGGTTAAATCTTCAAGACTTCTAGACTTGACTGAAAGTCCTCGGGAGGCTGTGTGTGGGTTCCATGCAGACACCACGGCGTTTCGTACAGGGCCGTGAGTGTCCCTGGGTTCTGGTAACCGAGGGGGCCGTGGAACCCACCCCCGTGGCTACCAAGGGACAAGTGTATCTAAGGTGCCCCGGTCCGATCCGGGAACAGTTACTTTAGGAACAAAGCCCACCAGCTGCCCCCTGCAAGCCGGGGTGCTGTGGTGTCCCGGGCCTCGTGTATGCCGCTCGCTGCCTTCCTCACTGTCGTGGGTGGAGAGCTGAGTCCTTGGGAACCTGAGATCCGAGGCCACGTGATGCTGACCCAGATGGGGGCCTTTCCTGCCAGCTTCCCGGTGTTTGGTGCTAGCTTTGGAGGCTGATTCTCCCTCTGGGGCATGGACTCTGTCCTGAAAGGCTGTGAGGTTGGGACCAGCGCTGTGGTGCAGCGGGTTAAAGCCCTGGCCTGCAGTGCCGGCATCCCATGTGGGCTAGTCCTGGCTGCTCCGCTTCTATCCAGCTCTCTGCTGTGGCCTGGGAAAGCAGTGGAGGATGGCCCCAGTCCTTGGGCCCCTGCACCCGCCTGGGAGACCTGGAAGAAGCTCCTGGCTCCTGGCTTCAGATCAGCTCAGCTCTGGCCATTGCAACCATTTGGGGAAATGAACCAGTGGATGGAAGACCTCTCTCTCCTTCCCTCTCTCTCTCGTTCTGTTTCCCTCTAACTCTTTCAAATAAATTAACAATAAATCTTTAAAAAAACAAAAAAAAAGTCTGTGAGGACGATGCTGGGTGTGACTCGGGTCCCTGGCTGCAGCTGGGCTGGCGGTGTGGATACTACTCCATCTTGGGCTGTGGGCTCTGCAGGCCTCCCAGGTGTCCTAACAACACAGGCACAGCTGGGCCAGGCGAGCCCAGGGGCATGGGATGTTCAGAAGAGGGTCAGCATTGTGGTTAATCACCACCTGCAACACTGGCATCCCATTGCACAGTGCCAGTTTGAGTCCTGGCTGCTCTGCTTCCGAACCAGCTCCCTGCTGACGTGGCTGGGGAGGCAGCAGAGGACGGCCCAGGTGCTTGGTCCCCTGCCACCCACATGGGAGATCCAGATGGACTCCTTGGCTCCTGGTCTCAGCCTGGCCCTGGCCAGCCCTGCCTGTTGTGGCCATCTGGGGAGTGAACCAGCAGATGGAAGATCTGTCTGTCTCTCACTCTGCGTTTCAAATAAATAAAATAAATCCAAAAATAATGTTCCAGGAGGAACGATGAAGTGGTGTAATCAGAACTGCAAACACAAGGGTTTCTCATCTCCATGTGTATACATTTTATTTCCCTTCCCTTTCCTTTAAGTACACTGAACCCGGTCAGTAACCAAGCAGAGTAACACACACTAAGACCAGTCGCATCCAGGACATCTGCCCTACGCTGGAGGGGCCGTGTGCAAGCCTCGGCCAGCTGCTGTGCTGCGCTGCCTTGGCGAGCCCTGGGCCCACCTGCGCTCTGCTGCCTGTGAGTGGGCTGTAGAGACCCTGGTGTGGCCAGGCGGCTTGGAGGTCCCCAGCTCCCTGGGCCTAGGTGCCGTTCACTGGCCTCGGTTCTACAGTGGCGAGGCTATGTCTCCTGGGCATGCTCGCTGCACCTGCTCCTGATGTCAGCTGATGCTGTGGGGTCCCCCGTGGGCGAGCGCGGGGTGGGCTGTGGCAGCCATAGGGGGCAAAGCTGGGGAGCCGTCACACTGCAGCCTCTGCTTGGCGCCAGCTCTGCCTCCTGGTTCCTTGACCCTGTTCTGGTGGGCCCGCCGGAGGCAGGAGGGGAGGGTGAGGCTGTGGCTCCACCGGCACGGGTGGCGGGGCTGAGGGCTGTTCCTGCAGACAGAGCAGAAGGGGAGGCAGCATCAGAGGAGACGGCTGGGCGCTCCCCTGTCTCCTGCCTGCACGGCCCAGGGAGTGGCGAGCCCCAGGGGAGGCCAGGCCAGAGCACAGAGCGCAGAGGAAGCAGAAGGCAGGGAGCCGGGCCTCCGCCTCACCCTCAAGGTCACTTCCTCCTCTGTCCGCTTGCAGTGGGGGCTGGGCAGCTTGGCCTTGTATCCAGCCATGTATCAACGGCGGTGTCATCCCCACACCCCAAGCCAACTCAGGCTTGGGGAGGGTGAACCAGCAGATGGAGAATCTATCTGTCTCTATCACTGCTGTTCAAATAGATAACACTAAGTCTGGAAAAAGCAAAACAAACAACTCTAGCTCACAAGGGCTGTAGTGTCCACTGAACTTGGGCTTGGCAGGGACAGCCCCTGTGAGCCTGCTGGGGCCAAGAACGTTCCCCCGAGTGGGGCCGGCTGACAGCCTTCACAAACCATCCCAGAGGTACCCAGAGCAGACCGGAAGGGAGTACACCTGGTGGGCGGGTCGCCGCGGGTGGACAGGCGGGCAGCGGAGAAGACCCCCGGAGGAGCCTGTAAATGCACGAGCATCAGGGAGGGGCGCTACCCTCCGGTTCTCCCGGGGCCCCTCGTCTCCTCCCCCGGCTTGCTTGTCTGTGCTGCCCAGCCGCCTGTGCCTCGTCCTGGCTTCTGCTCCCCAAGGCTTCGGGTCTGTGATGGGCAGGCTGGTCTACCGTGGCCTCCTGCTCCGTCTCCCAGCTCCCAGGTGCAGAGCTGGTGATCTCGCTGGCCCCAGCTCATCTCCGGGTCAGCTGCCCACCCCGGTCCCATTCCCTATGGCGGAAGTCCTTTCGGACAGCAGTAGCCAGTCCTCTTGCACCGGGAAGAACACAGCCCAAGCTGGGTCTGAATCACTTCTTGTGGCTCCCACGTTTGCCTCCAGTGAAACTACAGCCATGGCAGCAGCCCCTGAGAGAGTGGCCGAATGTGCCTAGGCTAGGGGCCCGTTCTCCGGGGGAGTCAGGGGGCGTGACTTCAGCCACACGTGGGGTCAGTGTTGGCTTTGTTCTTTCTTACGGCTTCATTGAGAGAGATCTTTGCAGGGGGTGGAGCTGAATTGTACGGTTCCAAGCGTACAATTCAGTCCTCTAGCTGTAATCAACATTTTCACCATTACCCCCCACCCCCAAAGAGCAGCCGCTCTCCCCCCTCCTCCCCAGCCCTGGGCATCCAGTAACCCGCTTCCTGTTCCCATAGAAGATCCTCCCTGTCTGGATTTCACATGCAGTGAAGTTGCACTAAGTGGCGGAGACACCACTCGGAGAACTGTCCTCGGGCGAGTTCGCTGCTGTGCAAACCAGAGAACTTGCAGCAAGCCCAGAGGGGAGGGGCTCGCTCTTCTGCTCCCCGGCTGCAGACCCGTGCAGCACATGGCTGTACTGAACGCCACGGGCGATTGGGACCTCACAGTGGGAACACAGAGAAGGCGCCCTGGGGATCCCAGGTGACGTGGGAGCTCCGTGCATGCAGTCTGCCGCGGAGCGAGTGAGCTGCTGTCGTGTGCACGTGACTATAAGGGGAGCCATGCGGACTGCGCTCCACGGTCCCCAGCTCCTTCCCCTGAATCCTCCCTTTCTGGGGCGGACTGCACCCCCACCGCGGAGCTGTTCCCAGCCCCTCTTACTCACCTCCCGTGCGGGGAGCCCGACCAGGACATGAGGAGCAAAATGAGGAAGAGCAGCACCACAAAGGCGGCGAGGCTCACCCAAAAGGCGATGACGATGGAGTCTGCGGGGGGAGCAGAGGCGGTTGAGTGTGGGTTTGAGGCCAGGGCGCCCGAGTGTAGCCCTTCTCGCCCCTCCGCACCTCTCTTGCCACTAGCACTGGGAGGGGTTCCCGATGACAGTGACCTGGGGAAGGGACCCGCCAGTCACCGGGTTTGTGTGGGTGACCAGTGCAGGCAGACGCATGGTGCCCCCGGGTCTGCGTTCAGGGCTGCCCCGGCTGCAGGTTGGCAGAAGGAAGGACGTGAGAAGTGCAGGGCAGTAAGACAGATGGACACACACACGCACGCCAGTTCCTGGAATGGAGGCGGTGTTGACCCTGACCGGAGCAGCCTGGAGACCCCAGGGGTTGGAGACCTGGAAGGAAGGTGTGCCCTGAGCCCCCAGGTTGCCCTGGAGGCAATCGGGTGCCTGGCCCTGCAGACAACCCAGGAAGGAGCTGCACTCTGTTTTCCAGGGGACGGCTCACCTTGCGGCTGTGGCAAGAAGGAATGCACACTTTTTTTGCAGCCGGCACTCTTGGCTGTATGTGTGGCCCAAGGCAGGGGGGAAACCACAAAACCCTCTTGGCCTCTTAGGGACCCCGGGTAGACCCTGGCTGGCGAGGCCCAGCTGTTAAGGGAACTGTCATGTTCCTGGGCGGTGTCCGTGTGGGCCCAGGCATGAGGCTCCTACTTAGAGAGGCTGCAAGAATCTTTGTCCAGACCGCATGGCTGACCTGAGCCAGAGACGTCCTAGATACTTTCGTCGAAAGCCAAAGAGGCCACAAAGGGCCGTACCCCACTGAGTGTTTGTGGAGCTGGGGCCACAGGTGGGGGTGGTGGGTGGCGACTGTGCTCCAGTAAAAGGAGTCAGTTTCTATGACCCCAGACAGACGGAGGGAGAAACTGAGGCCCTGGAAGAACCCAGCTGGGACCGCGCAGTGAACCTTGAAAACAGCGTCAGGCCAAGGCGAGCATTTGTCAAAGGAATCACCGCGCCCACCACACCACACCACTGAAAGCGGACAAGAGGAGGCCGGCGCTGTGGCACAGAGGGTGAAGCCGCCACCTGTGGTGCCTGCATCTCATATGGGCGCTGGTTCAAGTCCTGGCTGCTCCACTTCTGATCTAGCTCCCTGCTAGTGCGCCAGGGAAGGCAGTGAAAGATGGTCCAAGTGCTTGGGCCCCTGCACCCACGTGGGAGACCCAGAGGAAGCTCCTGGTTCCTGGCTCCGACCTGGCCCAGCCCTGGCCATTCCAGCCATCTGGGGAGTGAGTCAGCAGATGGAAGATTCTCTCTCTCTCTCTCTCTCCCTCTCCCTCTCTCTCTTTGTCTCTCCCTCTTTCTCTCTGTAACCCTGACCTTCAAATAAATGAATAAGCATTAAAACAAACAAAAAGGCAGCAAAGAGCCCCACCCAGCCTGGCTCCCACATCATCGTCTCCTCTCCATGCCTGAGCGGAGAAACTGATGGTGGCACCCTGGGCATGACACTGTATCGGGACCCTGGGCTCCAGGAAACAGGAAGTGAGGTTCTCTGTCCTAAGCTCTAGGACCTTAGCACAGAGCCCCCGACTTTGTGGCTGCTGTGCCGGCCCGGAGTCCCCGCTTAGTCTCCGGGTGTCACAGTAGCAGAGTGCGCGTGCTCCTGGGCTGCGGGGGCTGGGCTCCCACCCAGGAAGGGATTTCAGGCTCCCGGTCCCCGTTCTCCAGCCCAGAGCAGGAAATGCGAGGCCACCGTTCCCGGAACACGGCGTCCTCAGAGAAGCAAGATATCAACTTGGTGGGACCCAGAAGACGCTGGGTGGCCGCTCGCCCTGCCCTGCGCCCGGAACTTTGCTCTCGTCGTGTTTTTGGGAGAGGCAGCCAAGGAAATCGCATTCCTTTTGTCTCCTTCCTGAAGCTTTGCCCAGATGCTCAGAGAGAACATTTTGTTCCAGGGGCAAAGAACCGCCACTCCCGTGTTGGAAGAGCCGTAACACCCACGGGCCTGTTTTCACAACACGGGGGGCGGGGGCTGGGGTGACACCAGGCTGGTCCCCTTATGGAGAATACCCCCCTCCACTTGCCTCCCCTTCTCTGCCTTGTCCTCCCTCCCCTCTCCTTCCCCCACCTCCCTCTCTCCCTTCCTGCTCCCGGCCCTGCTGCACCCTGATGGATCAGGGAGGAGCAGACACCAACTAAGGTGACGGGAAAAGAACATTCTGGAAGGCATGGCTGAGGCTTCACCTCACATTGGGGGATTTCTCATCCTAATTGGGAGTCAGCAAACTAACCCAACTCTCTGCTCGCAAGAGGGCATTTCAAAAAAGTGTATGGAGGGCTGGCACTGTGGCGTAGCAGGTAATGCTGCCGCCTGCAGTGTGGGCATCCCATATGGGCACCGGTTCGAGTCCCGGCTGCTCCATTTCTGATCCAGCTCTCTGCTATGGCCTGGGAAAGTAGTAGAAGATGGCCCAAGTGCTTGGGCCCCTACACCCACGCGGGAGACCTGGAGGAAGCTCCTGGCTGCTGGCTTCGGATCGGCACAGCTCCAGCCGTTGCAGCCAATTTGGGAGTGAACTTGCAAATGCCCTCTCTCTCTCTCTGCCTCTGCCTCTGCCTCTCTGTAATTCAGCCTTTCAAGTAAATAAATAAATCTTTTTTTAAAAAAAGTTCACGGAAACTGAGATACCCATGTTTATCTTGGTGCAAAAGCTTTTTGAAATCCGTGCGCAGTTTCTGCTGTTTGTACTAAGTGCTTTCCTTAAATTTTGAAACGTGCCCTCCTGGGAGCCACCTTAGTGTTATTGAGTGAAAACTGCTGAAACACACGGTGAGCGCTCCTCCACACACACTCTCACAGGGGGGCCCAGGAGCCTAGAAGGTCAAGGTCAAGATCTGTCCCTTTTTGGGGACCGAACACACATACAGGGTCGAGAGCCCAAGTGCTGAGGTAAGCGGCTTTGAGCTCCAGTTCTGGCTCCGAGCAGCGCCATCTTGGGCAAGGCGGGATTTTACATCGGTTCGCTTGTCTGCCAAAGGGGGAGAGTGGCGCCTGTTACAGAGGGTGTTGGGAGGACGGCAGAACCCGTGTATCTAAAACCCATGGCAGTGCCTTGTTCCATGGCTGTGGAATGATTTCTGCAGAACTCCAGTCCTTATTTCTGGCTTTGTGGCCGTATGACTGCATCCTGCAGGCTCACGAACACATACGACGTGAATAGAGCGACTGTGGCGTCACAGCTGGCTGCCCATCCTGGTGCGGGCTCGCTTGTGTTCCCACAGCTATGAGCCTTTGTTTTCCGCTGGGAAGGGGCTGCCTGTGATAAAGGTCACATTTCCCAGACTCCTGTGCGGCCAGATGGGACCAGGTGACAGGGTTCTGGCCAATGAGATGTGAGTGCAGGCTTCCAGGGCAGCCGCTGGGAGACCACGGACAGAGATGGCTAGACTTCAGGACGTGGGCCCTCTCCTAGTCCATTACTGCCTGGAACACAGCCGTGATGCCCAAGCCACAGTGGAAGAAGAGGATGCGGGATGGGGTGCAGGGTGGGAGGACTCCGTGGGCCCCACTCACTGCCCCAGCCCTGCAGACTTTTCCACGAGACAGAAATCAGCTCCTGTTGCATCTGCTACTCTGTCCACGCATCACTTGTCTTTAACCAAGTCAGGAATGAACCTGACCTTCTGAATGCGCATACTGGAGCTTGAAGACCCGAGTGAAGACTGGCCTCCGAAATACAGGTACTCGCCATCGAGTCTTAAGTTCCCTAAAGCACATCTGTTGCCCGGACGTTGACAGAGTTCCTCTTCACCTCTGCGGGTGAATTGGTGAACACACATGCACGCAAACACATACATGCACATACATGCATACACACATATACACACATGCCCACACCTACACATACACACACATTTTTGCTGTGTTATGAGATCATATTTCATTTTTGACACCCGGATGATACCAGTCAGCTTCAGTACTAGTTTGGGGGCAGGTGCTGTAGCACAGTGGATTAAACCGCTGTTGTGACGCCAGCATCCCCTATCAGTGCTGTTTCAAGTCCCGATTATTCTGCTTCCAATCCAGCTCTCTGCTAATGCACCTGGGAAGGCGGTGGAAAATGACCCAAGTACTTGGGCCCCTGCCATCCATGTGGGAGATCCAGATGGAGTTACAGGATCCTGGCTTTTGCCTGGGCCAGCACTGGCTATTGCAACCATTTGGGGAGTGAACCAGCAAATGGATGATTTCTTGTTCGCTGTCTCCCTCTCCTTCTCTCTCTCTCTCACTCTGTCTTTTGAATAAATAAATCTTTATAAACAAAAATACAAAAAAAAAAAAAAAAAAAACAGGGCCAGCGCTGTGGTGTAGTGGTAAAGCCACTGCCTACAGCACCGGCATCCCATATGGGTACCACTTCCCATCCAGCTCTCTGCTGTGGCCTGGGACAGCAGTAGAAGATGGGCCAAGTCCTTGAGCCCCTGCACCCACATGGGAGACCCAGAAGAAGCTCCTGGCTCTTGGCTTCGGATCAGTGCAGCTCCAGCCGTCGCAGCCAACTGGGGAGTGAACCAGCGGATGGAAGACCTCTCTCTCTCTTCTCTCTCTCTCTCTCTCTCTCTGCTTCACCTCTCTGTAACTCTGCATTTCAAATAAATAAATAAATCTTTAAAAAATATATCTACTCGCTGTTGCTGTTTTCCTTGCTGATTGATGGGTCCTATTAAATGATGGCACAAGGAAGGGGTTTCCATTTCTAGGATGATTGTCCTGGCACCCTCTTTGCCCTTCCTTGCGCTCACGAGGTTCCTACCTACCTCTTGCTGTTCCAGCCACCCTGACACACCCTCAAGGCTTGGTCTGCCACCGCTCCCAGGTGGCCTGGGAGGCCTCCACACAGCACCCTCCATGCAGGCCTGCATGGGCCCAGCTCTCCCTGGACACCCCTCCAGTTCTTGAGCCTGGCTAAGCCTCAGATGTGGATCTGAACAGAGCTTCAGGGTCAGGCCCAGCGGGCCGGCTAGGGAGTCCACACGCCTTGTGTCTCCACGGCTGCTTCCTCCCGGCTGCCCCCCACCCCCACGCACACACACACAAAGCCGGCTTTCTGCCCATTTCCTTGACAATGACCTCATCCATGTGGTGTGATTTTTGTCTAGCCCTGAACTTCTCCTCTAGAGAAAACCAAAACTGAGTCCAGATAAGACAGGAAGACGGGGCCCTCGGGGATACAAACAGGAAGCAAAAAGGCTTGAAGGAGCAGCTCTGTGCAAGTGTCACGGACCCCGGGTGTTCAGAGACTTGGGTAGAGTGGAATCCGCTACCCTGCAGTCAGTCTGGAATGAATCTCCTAGAGAACTATGGTCTTTTTATTTTTTTAAATAGATTTATGTATTTATTTAAAAGGCAGAGATAGAGAGAGAGGAGAAAGAGAGGACTTCCATCTGCTGGTTCACTCCCCAAATGGCCTCAATGGCAGGGGCTGGGCCAGGCTGGAGCCAGGAGCCTCATCCGGGTCTCCCACGTGGGTGCAGGAGCCCAAGCCCTTGGGCCATCTTCTGCAGCTTCCCAAGCACATGAGCAGAGAGCTGGATCGGAAGCGGAGCAGCAGGGGCTTGAACCAGCACCCATATGGGATGCCGGCACTGCAGGTGGATGCTTAACCCTCTACACCACAGAGCCAGCCCCAGAACTAGGATACTTTTGAAGCAAAAAAAATTTTTTCAGGCCAGCGCCATGGCTCAATAGGCTAATCCTCTGCCTGCAGCACCAGCACCCCGGGTTCTAGTCCCAGTCGGGGCGCCGGATTCTGTCCCGGTTGCCCCTCTTCCAGGCCAGCTCTCTGCTGTGGCCAGGGAGTGCAGTGGAGGATGGCCCAGGTGCTTGGGCCCTGCACCCCATGGGAGACCAGGAGAAACACCTGGCTCCTGGCTTCAGATCGGCCCAGCTCCAGCTGTTGTGGCTGTTTGGGGAGTGGGCCAGCAGATGGAAGACACCTCTCTCTCTCTCTCTCTCTCTCTCTCTCTCCCCCTCTGCCTCTTTGTAGCTTTGCCTTTCAAATAAATAAATAAATAAATAAATAAATAAATCTTTAAAAGCAAACAAACAAAAACCTTGTTTTGTACCTTTGTCAAACCAATGGGTAAAAATGGTGTACTCCTGTGGTTTTAATGATCTGTGATGACTTTAAAATTTACTGCATATGAGGGAAATGGTCATTTATGGCCATGATCTATATTCTCCCTAAGGTAGGATCTTCCTGCTTTGCACTTGTTAAACTTCTTATTGGGCAGAGCATTAAGCATTTTTACTGTAATGTAAATTTAAAATATGTTATATCAAAAGCTGAAAAAAAAAGGCAGAGAGAAAGGGAGAAAGAAATAGGAAATAGCATTTTGTTCTCAGAATTGTATCAACAAAGCACACTGAATCTATTAAAAACTAGTTAAAGATGAAAATAACAGTTTAAAAAGTATTTTGGGAAACAAATAATAATAAAAGAAACCTGCCTTGAAAGAGCATTCTCCTTCCAAAGCACCTTAGCTTCTCAGCAGGGCGACTGCGGGCTCATTACGGAAGCCAGCTTCCCCCGCAGCCCGCTCACTCTATCTGCGTGTTCCCTGGCCGGCGGGTGCGCGCCGGTGGCCTCATCCGGAGCTAAGAGGGGAACGGGGAGAGAGCCGGGAGCCCGTGGTCCCGCGGCTCCCCAGCTCGGACTTACGCTTGTTGGCCTTCAGCTTCTTCTCATCCACCGGGATGAGGTCCAGGTAGTCCAGGTAGTATTCGTAGCTGTAGTACAGGGCGGAGCCGTTGGTTCTGTTGGCCATGTCCGCAGCACCGGGAAGCCCGCGCCCACCTGGCCACCGGCCACCGGCTCGCAGGCTCGAGCCCCCGAGAGGAGATTGCCTAAGGGGCGTGTGGAGGACTCAGCCAAGTGTGCCTGTGGGTCTCCAGGCACAAGGCCCGCCCACTTATAGGAGGCCCTGGGCTGGAACAAAGGTCAGGGGCCCGAGCCTGACATCCCGGTGCAGGGGAGGGCCTGGGGCCGCCCGTCTGATCCTGCCCCTTCTTGACTCAACTCCAAAGCAAACAGAGCTGGAGAGGCAGGACAGCAGGCCTCCGGCTCAGCTCTCCGCTGCCTCTCTGCATAAGAGACCCGGGCAGGCAGGCAGGCAGATGCTGGGGCAGAGAAAGAGAAACGCAGTGGACAGGACAGTCACTGTTTGCCTTCAGTACTTGAGAAGTGAACAAATCCACAGTGAAAACCCAGCCGTGCCCTTGAATTACACTGAGGCAATTCTCCATGCTGTTAAGCAACCAGCTTAGGGTCAGCATCTGAGGGCAGAACTTGAGTGACGTTGACCCTGAATTTGAAACCTCTCCATGCACGCATGGCCAAGGAGTTCCCTGTCTCAACTGGGTACACGGCTCAGCTTTCATCGAAGTCCCCCCCACCCCCACCCTAACAGTCAACGAGTCAGATGAATGGGGTTGTTGATCTGGGCCCAGATCCCTCCTGGACTGGGATCCCGGGACACGGGACTCTGGGGCCCGCTCAGCCCTCCTGAGATGAGGATTCCTCTGGCTTCCTCAGGGTCTGATTCCGTCATGCAGTCACTCTCGGGGAGCCTCAGACGCGAGCAAAAGGAACATTCGAGAAGTCTGGAATCGGCAGAGCTAAACGTGAGAGGGGCCCCAGAGCTCAGCCTTTGGAAATAGGAAGTCAAAATGTGCAGATTTTATGGAGTCTTTCCCTCCAGTATCCCGACTTTCTCGTGTTCCTGCTCAGGTCTACACTGCAAGAATAAAACTGGGAGCTGACCGTGTAGACAGTGTACTTGCTGGCTTAGATCAGGCCTGCTGTGCCTGAGCCATGCACAGGGGTGCTCTGAGGGGGCTCAGCTGATCAGTTGGGGAGGAATAAGCTCATGGGCCCCCAGAGGGAGGAGGTGAAAGGTACCCTGGAAAAGCAGAAGGGCCCGGTGCCGTGGCTCACTTGGTTAATCCTCCATCTGCGGCTCCGGCATCCCATGTGGGTGCCGGTTCTAGTCCCAGCTGCTCCTCTTCTGATCCAGCTCTCTGCTGTGGCCTGGGAAAGCAGTAGAAGATGGCCCCAGTCCTTGGGCCCCTGCACCTGCGTGGGAGACCAGGAAGAAGCTCCTGGCTCCTGGCTTCAGATCAGCTCAGCTCTGGCTGTTGCAGCCATTTGGGAAGTGAACCAGCGGATAGAAGACCTTTCTCTGTGTATCCTCCCCTCACTGTCTGTAACTCTACCTCTTGAATAAATTAAAAAATAAGAACAACAACAACAAGAAAGAAAAGCAGAAGAAATTCCTTTACCTTTAGACACCCACCCTTCTGACATCACAGGTGTGGATTCTTATTTCCCACCAAGCAATTTCCACTTCTCAGCAGACACTGATGGGGTGTGCTCCAATTTAAATCAGTTCTGACGTTGACTGGCTGGAATTGTGTGTGTGTGTGTGTGTGTGTTTAAGATTTATGTATGTTAGCCGGCGCCGCGGCTCAATAGGCTAATCCCCCGCCTAGCGGCGCTGGCACCCCGGGTTCTAGCCCTGGTCGGGGCGCCGGATTCTGTCCCGGTTGCTCCTCTTCCAGGCCAGCTCTCTGCTGTGGCCTGGGAGTGCAGTGGAGGATGACCCAAGTGCTTGGGCCCTGCACCCCATGGGAGACCAGGAGAAGCACCTGGCTCCTGCCATCGGATCAGTGCGGTGCGCCGGCTGCAGCGGCCATTGGAGGGTGAACCAATGGCAAAGGAAGACCTTTCTCTCTCTCTCTCACTGTCCACTCTGCCTGTAAAAAAAAGAAAGAAAGAAAGAAAAGATTTATTTATTTATTCAAGAGACAGAGTTACAGACAGAGACGGAGAGAGTCAGAGAGAGAGAGAGAGTCTTCCATCTGCTGGTTCACTCGCCAAAATGGCTGTAATAGGGGAGCTGGGCCAATCCGAATCCAGGAGTCAGGAGCTTCTTCCAGGTCTCCCTCGCTGGTACAGGGGCCCAAGCACTTAGGCTACCTTCCACTGCTTCCTCAAGCCATTAGCAAGGAGCTGGATCAGAAGTGGAGTAGACAGGACTCGAACCCACACCCAGCTGGGATGCTGGCGCTGCAGGCAGAGGCTTAATCTACTACGCCACAGCACTAACCCCAACTGCCTAGAATTGTCACAGATGGCACAGGTTGAGTGCTGAGTCCCGCGAGATTGTGCCCCACTTCAGAGCCAATCACAGGTCCCATGTTGTCACCTATACCACTGATAAACCGGACATAAATAGGGGATTCTCATGATCCTATCCACGGGTCATGAGATGATGATTTGCTACAACACCTCACAGATCCAGAAATGGCTTACTTCCTAGTTAAGGGCGTATCAGGCGCAATGTCACAAAAGGACACCCCCACCTCTGGCACATACCTGCGCACTCCCCTAGGGTGCGCTACACCTGCCTGTCAGGTGTACCTCATTGAGGGGCAGAAGCATGTAGGGGTCAGAGCATGGATTCTGTAGCCTGATTGCCACTTCAAATCCTGCCTCTACCTCTTCCTAGCGACGTGGCTCCTGTCAAGCGCCTTAACCTCTCTGGGCTTGTTTTCCTCATCTGGGAAGTGGACCGACCACAGCAGGTGTCTCTCGGGGAGTTGGGAAGTTTAAACGAGAACCTGCTGGCACGGCACTTCAAGCAGCGCCTCATCCGTGGCAGGCACTCACCAGCATGCACCAGTATTGCTGTGCCAACAAACGTGGCCTTTCCTCCCACCCGCCCAGCCCTCTTCTCCCATTCCTCATCCTCTCTCTCATCCATCTTTGCTCCTCTCTCTGCTTTCTCCTTGTACAATGCCAGCCTTGGGTGCAAATGAACTCCTTGCTTCTCGTGTTCATGTTCTCCAGTCACATAGCCTCCCTTTTTGGGGTCTCTGTCAGGTGGAGAGTCAGATACGGGTGACTGGGAGGGACCACAAACCCATCATCCAGGGGTGGGACCAGGGGCCCACCTAAGATGCTCACTTTGGGTTCAACTTGTACTGAAAGCATTCTGATAAAGTGGGAACTCAGCCAAACCAGCAAAGTCTACTTTATGGCACACGCTCAGTGAGACCCGGTTTGACATTGGAGTGACTCTGCTTCATTATATGATCATTATACTATGATCAGCATTGCGGTTTCATACCCCCCGCCCCTGCCATGGTGCGCATTCCCAATGCATGCTGGGAAACCACATGTGCAGAGAGTTCCAGGCATACAGTTCCCAGATATCAATCAAAAATGTCAATCACGAGCATCATGGCCACATTACCAGTCATCACCCCTCACACTTCAGGAGTAAAGTCCTAATCCAGGAAAAAAGGGGGCCATGTGCTCTCTCTACTGGCCCTGTTTGGATTGTACTGTAATAAACTTGTGCTTTACCGTCCCTTCTTTTGAGTGTCTGAACTATAATTCATTACTCAGCTGGCAAAAAGGATTCAAGGCAAGCCAGCTGCCCTCGTTGACATCTGTAACAAAATGCTTTCTCCAATCTGCGGCCACCATCACCATCTCTCACCCTCTGTGTTTTCATGTTGCACACACACACACTCAGGTTCTTTTCTAGAGAGTTAATGGCTTGTTCAAACCAGCCAATTAGAGCCCAAGTCCAGATTAGCAGCAGGGTCCCCCAACTCCCCGTTGGATGAGCTGCCCTTGGCATCATGCATACTTCAGCAGGAAATGAACCGGCTACAGACATGACCTGTATAAGCCATTTTTTGTTGGACACAGAGGTGTACGGTTATAGCAAGAAAGAAGAAACAGGGACTCCTCCATTAGGAATTGAAGGGCAAATGAGTTGACCCGGAACAGCAACAGCAGAGAAATGTGACCCAAGAGAGGCTCCATTTCAAGGTCAAGTGAGACCTTGCTAATAAAAAGATTAAGACATTGGATCTCTGACTTCAAAAGATTTGTTAGGCACTATAGCTCACCCTTAGGCTGGGTCATACAGATTTTCATATTTTTAGGCAACTCAGTATCTATCTGTCCAATTGACTATAATTTTTTTTTCTTCTTATTCAATGCTTAGAAGGCTGGAGTTGAGAGAAGTTATGTAAAAATGATCAGAGGCTATTGTTTTGGACTAAGCTCCTGCACCAGGCTCCAACAGAACAGACTAAAAATCAGAAGTATGCCACTCGTGCCAGGGGTCCACTTCACCCAAGTGAAACTGAGCTGCTGTCTGTTCTGAGAAACCAGACTCACAGGCGAAAACTCTGGAAGGACCAATGTCCTTTTTGTTCTTTGCTTCTGCTTTCTTTGGCCCTTCTCTGTCTATAAAACCAACCCCTTCTGCTCGACTCATGGGATCAGGTACTCTATTTCACAGAACGGGGTGCTGTCTGATTCTAGAATTGCAAATCAAGCCAAATTAAGATTTTTTAAGATTTATTTATTTATTTGAAAGAGTTACACAGAGAGAGAAGAGGCAGAGAGAGAGGTCTTCCACCGATGGTTCATTCTCCAATTGGCCGCAATGGCCAGAGCTGCGCTGATCCGAAGCTGGGAACCGGGAGTTTCCTCTGGTCTCCCACGCAGGTGCAGGGGCCCAAGCACTTGGGCCATCTTCCACTACCGTCCCAGGCCATAGCAGAGAACTGGATGGGAAGTGGAGCAGCCGGGACTTGAACCAGCGCCCATATGGAATGCCGGCGCTTCAGGCCAGGATGTTAACCTGCTGCGCCACAGTGCCAGCCTTGAATTAAGATCTTTAATAAGATAAAATTGTTGCAATCTTGTCTTTTGGAGGAGTCGGAAACTGGTAGCTGAGTAGATGCAGGATACTGAGACCCGTGGGAGAGCTCGCTCCTTGCTCTGCCGTCCCGGAACCTCCGCCTCCTCAGCTTGTTCCTGAGCTCCCAGAGGCCGAGAAACCTTCCCATCCTGCCGGGCCTCAGCACCTGCCCCACCTCTCAACCCCAACCACTTGTATTGGTCATCACTCCCACCCCTTGAAAATTATTTTTAGTTTTAAAATTATGTGTTGATTTCAGAGGCATGGGGACAGAAATTGGAGGAAGAGAGAGAGAGAGAGAGAGAGAGAGAGAGAGAGGTGCTCCCACCTGCTGGTTCATTTCCCAAATGCCTGCAGCATCTGAGACTTGGGCAGGCTGAAGCCAGGAACTCAGTCCAAGCATCCCATGCAGGGGGCAGGAACTCAACGACTTGAGTCATCACCTACTGCTTGCCAGGGTCTCCATTAGCTGGAGGCTGGAGTCAGAAGCAAGATCTGGGATTTATTTATTTTTTTTTTTTTGACAGGCAGAGTGGACAGTGAGAGAGAGACAGAGAGAAAGGTCTTCCTTTGCCATTGGTTCACCCTCCAATGGCCGCCGCTGCAGCCGGCGCACCGCGCTGATCCGTTGGCAGGAGCCAGGATCCAGGTGCTTTTCCTGGTCTCCCATGGGGTGCAGGGCCCAAGCACCTGGGCCATCCTCCACTGCACTCCCTGGCCATAGCAGAGAGCTGGCCTGGAAGAGGGGCAACCGGGACAGAATCCGGCGCCCCGACCGGGACTAGAACCCGGTGTGCCGGTGCCGCAAGGTGGAGGATTAGCCTATTGAGCCACGGCGCCGGCTCAAGATCTGGGATTTAAACGCAGATACTCTGACATGCGATACAGGCGTCAGTAGGCTAAATGCCTGCTCCTATTTTAAAATTGAGGTATAACTTAAATAAGATGCAGGCATTTACAGAGGAATATTTTACGCACACACACACACACACACACACACGTAACCATAAAGCCAGATCAAGACAGAACATTTCCAGGTCCCTGGTAGCCTCCATCATGTTCTTTCCGGATCAATAAACCCCCATTCCCAGCCCTGCCATCACCCAAGGAACCTCTCTTCTGCCTTCTGTCATCAATGACTGCTTTTGCCTGCTTTGGACCTCACATCCATGGAATCCTATGATTCCACCCAATACAAACCCGTTTGCTTTCTGGCTTCTTTCACGTAACACGCTGCACATAGTGGTCGCTTATTCTTGGTCTTCTGCATAGTATTTCATTGTATGAATATCTGTTCTCATATTAGCGAACACGTGTTATTTCCTCCTTTGGCCATTTGTGAGCGGAGTGGCCGTGCACTCTCTTTCACGTCTTTCAGGGACGTGAGTGTGGATTTCTCTTGGGTGAGGAATCGACAGGCTGCCCCAGCTCACCCTCCCACAACGTGTGTAGGGCGCTCAGGTGTTGCAAAAAGGGCAACCACTTCTCCTGTGTACACCATGACTTTGCACATTCTCATACAAGAAAATGAAGAGAATTTCTTCACCCCTCAAATGTGGGTTGGCCTTGCAATGTGTTTTGTCTTTGGTTGATAGGACTTAGTCAGTTTTATGAGGCCCAGGCCAAGGTCTCCAGAGGTCTCGCACACTCCGTCACCCCCTGGAACTCGGCCCACTCACTTTGTGAATAAGCACGCTTTGACCTGCTGCATCATCAGGGACCTGTCGCCTGGATGGCTGCCAGCTAACCCCGAGGACAGGGTTGCCTGGCCGATGTGGCTCTGGCTGCAGATCCGTGAGCAGCTGCAGTCAGAACCCAGAAACACCCAGCTGAGCCTGGCTTGCAGCGCTAATCTGCAGAACTGGGAGGCTGGGCTGCATGGACATTTGTTCTTCCAAGTCACTAACTATATTAGTTTTATTTTTTTATTTTCTTTTGTTTATCTGAAAGAGTTTCAGAGAGAGAAGGAGAGAGAGAGAGAGAGAGAGAGAGAGAGAGAGAGCGCTTCCATATGCTGGTTCCTCCCCAAGTGGCTACAATGGCTGGGGCTGGGCCAGGCCAGAGCCAGGAGCCTGGAGCTCCATCTGGGTCTCCCACATGGATGCAGGGGCCCAAGAACGTGGGCCATCTTCTGCTGCTTTCCCAGGTGCGTTAGCAGAGAGCTGGATCAGCAGCAGAGCAGTAGGAACTCAAACTGGTGCTCTGATATGGGATGTAGGATCACGGGAGGGGGCTTAACCCCCTGTGCCACAACATTGGCCCCTGTAGTATTAGTATTTCATTACTATAACAAAATACCTGAGGCAACCAACTTACAAAGAGGAGCAATCGATTTAGCTCACAGTTTTGGAGGTTCTAAGTTCAAGCTTGGGTGAGGCCCTATTGGTTCAGCCTCTGCTCATGGTATTCTGGCTGGCAGAGGTCTGAGGTAACACAGGACCTCACACGGCCAGAGGCAGGGCACACACACGCCTGTCCATCTGTGTGTCTTTTACAAAGCCACCGGACTCACTCGCAGGCCCCACCCCAATAACCTAATCCAACCTAACCACTTCTTACCTCTAAAGACCATGGCTGGATTCAGTTCCCACCCACTTAGCATCATCAACATGAGACTTTGGGGAACAAGTGCCTGATATCGGGGTACAACCATCAAATGACAGCACTGATCTTGGGGTGAGTTCTCGTGCAACAGGTCACTGATAAAATACGAGAGCTCCTGGTGCTCTGTGTCTTCACCGATGTTGGGTATTTCAGTCCTTTCACTTCAGTTACTTGATAGGGAGGCGCCACGTTTGAAAATTCGCTTCTGTTCATGACTTAACTTCCTAGCTGCTTCGGAATGCTTTTGAAGACACCGTGCTTTACAGAAGACCTGTAATGTCGTAACTTGTGGATATCGTAATCATATTAAAAGTTTCCATAAGATAAATGAGACTTGTTCCTAACCCCTGGAAATCTGAAGAGTGCAAAGAATGATGCGACCATCAACCAACCCAAGTTATTTCTATGCAAAGTTATGAAATTAAAAGCCAATCAGCGGCCAGTGCCACAGCTCACTAGGCTAATCCTCCGCCTTGCACGCCGGGTTCTAGTCCCGGTCGGGGCGCCGGATTCTGTCCCGGTTGCCCCTCTTCCAGGCCAGCTCTCTGCTGTGGCCCGGGAGTGCAGTGGAGGATGGCCCAAGTCCTTGGGCCCTGCACCCCATGGGAGACCAGGAGAAGTACCTGGCTCCTGCCTTCGGATCAGTGTGGTGCGGCAGCCATTGGAGGGTGAACCAACGGCAAAGGAAGACCTTTCTCTCTCTCTCTCACTGTCCACTCTGCCTGTCAAAAAAATATAAATAAATAATTGACAAAGAAATGTTGGTATTAGGATGGCCTTTCCAACAGTAGAGTCACAATCAAAGAATGGAGGAAGAAGGCTGGACAGAGAAAAACACCCATAGAACCCCATTGAGCCAAGACCCACAGCCAGGAGGAAGGTTTGAAGACAGACAATATTTGCGTAGCTTGAGAAGCATCTCCTCCAAGTTCCATTAGTTCTAGAGAGACAAACACTATTTCGTTTTTTTGTTTTGTTTTGTTTTGTTTTTGTTTTTGTTTTTGTTTTTGTTTTTTGACAGGCAGAGTGGACAGTGAGAGCTCGAGACAGAGAGAAAGGTCTTCCTTTGCCGTTGGTTCACCCTCCAATGGCCGCCACGGCCGGCGCGCTGCGGCCGGCGCACTGCGCTGATCCAATGGCAGGAGCCAGGAGCCAGGTGCTTTTCCTGGTCTCCCATGGGGTGCAGGGCCCAAGCACCTGGGCCATCCTCCACTGCACTCCCTGGCCACAGCAGAGAGCTGGCCTGGAAGAGGGGCAACCGGGACAGAATCCGGCGCCCCGACCGGGACTAGAATCCGGTGTGCCGGCGCCGCAAGGCGGAGGATTAGCCTAGTGAGCCGCGGCGCCGGCCTGACAAACACTATTTCTACAGTGGAGAAACCCAGTAGAAACTACCTTGAAGCAGTGGTAAAGGTTAGCACCCTGAAGAATAAGGCATAGTGACTTACGTGTGATAAAGGCACCTCACCTCTGTAGCGTCCTTGCTACGTGTATAACCCCAGCTGAGTCACCATCAAGCATCAGGGAACGCCAGTCAAGGAACATGCTACAGAACAACTGCCCAGTGCTCTTCCAAGGGGCGAAGGTTATGAAAGTCGATGGAAGACTGAGGACGCGTCACAGATGGTGTCCCCCAGAGAGACGTAATAACTATTGCCACCACGCAGCCTTCTGGATTGGATCCTGGGCCAGAAAAAAGGGACCTTGGTGGGTGCTGTGGTCTGAGTGGGCCTCTCCAAGTTCAGGTGTTGGAAACCTAACCCTCAATTACAGCAGCGTTGGGAGGTGGGGTCTTGCAAAGTCCTCGTGAATAGATTAGTGTCATTCCAGGAGTGAGTTCATTATCAAGAGAAGGCTTGTTAGAGTAGCTATTTCTTTTTATAAAAGATTTATTTATTTATTTGAAAGTCAGTCATATACAGAGAGAGGAGCAGCAGAGAGAGAAAGAGAAAGAGAGGTCGTCCATCAGCTGGTTCACGCCCTAATTGGCCGCAATGGCTGGAGCTGCGCCGATCTGAAACCAGGAGCCAGGAGCTTCTCCCAGGTCTCCCACTTGGGTACAGGGGCCCAAGGACTTGGGCCATCTTCTACTGCTTTCCCAGGCCATAGCAGAGAGCTGGATTGGAAGTGGAGCAGCCGGGTCTCGAACCAGCACCCGTATGGGATGCCGGTGCTTCAGGCCAGGAAATGAACCCATTGCACCACAGCACTGGCCCCACTATTTTTAACTTTTATGTAATTCTATGTTTTTTACAAAAATATTTATTTATTTATTTATCTGAAAGCTAGAATATACAGAGAGGGTGAGAGAGAGAGAAAGAGACATCTTCCATCCATTGGTTCACTCCCCAAATAGCTGCAACAGCTAGAGCTGGAACAGGCTGAAGCCAGGAACCAGGAATTCCATCCTGGCCTCCATGTGGGTGGCAGGGGCTGCTTTCCTAAGTGCGTTAGCAGGGAACTGGATTGGAAATAGCTCCTGCTTTTTGGCCTGGTCTGGCATTCCATATGGGAGCCAGTTCAAACTGCTCCACTTCCGATTAAACTCCCTGCTAATGTGCCTGGGAAGTACTTGGGTCCCTGTTGCCCTTGTGGGATGCCCAAATGGAGTTTTGGACTCCTAGCTTTGGCCTAGCCCAGCCCCAACCTTCGTGGCCATTTGGGGAGTGAGCCAGCAGATGGAAGATCTCTGTTTCTGCCTTTCTCGCTCTCTCTAGCTCTGCCTTTCAAATACATCAATAAGTAAAATAAGAGTTTTAACATTACACTGTAAATATTTGATGGAACTAGGCAGAAAAACTTGAAAAATTCTAGATGATACAAATACCACCCCACTGTTAGGGGACAAGTTGTGCACCCGCCCCAATGTCTATGTCGAAGCCCTAATCCTGGATCCCACGGGACGTGACTGCACGTGGGGACAGATCTTACAAGAGGTGATAGATGAAAGCCAGCGTGGAGGGTGGGCCCTGGCCCTCTGCGACTGGTGTCCTTACCAGAGCAGAGGACGAAGTGAGGGCATGGAATGATCTTGTGAAGGCAGAAGGAGGAGACAGCAGCGACAGGGCAAGGAGAGGGGCCTCAGAGGAAGCTGGCCCTGCCTCAAGCCTTCAGAACTCTGGAAAACACATTTGTGCTTTAAGCCACTGTGATCCTTGGGCTACTTTGGCAGCCCTAGCCAGCTCACACACCTACCAGACATCTAGACCTAGTTGCTTCTATTACTATATCCAACAGCTGCAGATTGTACTTTCCTTTCAGGTGTAATTCGTGTTTTTTTTTTTTTAATAAAAGGCTTATTTATATTTATTTGAAAGAGTGACAGTGAGAGAGAGAGAGAGAGAGAGAGAGAGAGAGATCTTTCATTCATTGGTACACTCCTCAAATGGCTGCAAAAACCTGGGTGGGTTAGGCCATGCCCAAGCCAAGAGCCAGGAACTCCATCTGGGTCTCCCATGTGGGTGGCAGGTGCCCAGGCAATTGGGCCATCTTCCGCTGCCTTCCCAGGCCATTAGCAGGGAGCTGGGTCAGAGGTAGAGCAGCTGGGACTTGAACCAGCGCTCCGACACGGGACACTGTGATTGCAGGCCCGAGCTTGCTGGGCCACAGTGCTAGTTCCTGTGCTTTTTTGTAGACTATTATAAATGCTTCCTGCTAGTGTCCAACAATGTAAAATTACGCAGGAATAAAATCAGCGAAAGATGTGTAAGACTAAAGGTGCAAAATATTACTGAGAGAAGTAAGACCCCCAAACATGGAGAGATCTACCAGGCTGATGGGTGGAAACAGTATTAGTAAGATGGCAAACTGCCCCAGATTGATCTATTGATTCAATGCAATCCCAATTATAACCTCAGAAGCTTTTTTAAAAATAGAAATCAACATATCAATCAATTATATTTTGCTGAAGTTTAAAGCTTTTGTTTATCAAAAGATATGATTAAGGAAAAGAATAGGTAAGCCACACCCTGGAAGGCAATATTTTAAAATTATGTATCTGATAATTTATTTCCAGTATATATAACTCACTAGTAAAAAGACAAACATCTCAATTTTAATTTTAATTTCAATTCAAGAAACGTGCTTGAATAGATATGTCACAAAGAAAGACGTACAAATAGCCAACAAGCACAAGCAAAGCTGCTCAGTTAGGTATGAGAGGATGCACACAACACCAGGAGACACCCATATACCAGCAGAATGGATAGAATGACAAAGACTGATGATGCTAACTGTTGGTAAGCACATGGAAGAAGTGGAAATAGCTTGCTCAAGAGAGTGCCACACGGTATAACCTGCTTTGAGGAAAAGAAGCTAGAAATATACCACCAGTCTCAGGCAGTGTGCTTCCCATACATGAAATGCTAAAAGAGGCAAAACTAGGTGAAAAGATAACACTTTTATTTATTTAGTTGAGAGGCAAAAAAGAGAGAGAGAGATGGGAACTCAACCCAGGTCTCCCACAAGGACAGCAGGGACCCAATTGTGTGAGCCGTTACCATTGTCTCCCAGGGTTTGCATTAGCAGGAAGCTGAGGTCAGGAGTGGAGATGGGTATTGAACCCAGGCACTGGGATAGGGGATGAGCTGGGAATTAAACCCAGGCACTCGGATATGTGAAGAGATGTATATTGAACCCAACACTTGGCTATGGGATGCCAGCATCTTGGCTGGCAACTTCACCACTAAGTTCCATGCCAGTGCTGTGACAACAAGACCCTTCAAAGTGGATGCCTGTGAGTATGGCAACTGGAGAGGTTGGGGCGGGGCCCAGGGAACTTTCTGGAGGTCACACTAATGGTTCTATTTCAGCACTGACATGACTTGCACAGGTATGTGCTGAAATTCATCCAACCATCCGCCGAAGATCTGTGCTTCTCACAGTTTGCCACTCTTAGCTAAAACACGTCCACAAACAAAATAAATCATTTTTAAAAGAGCTATTTATGAAACCCCCCAAACTCCATAGAAACTTGAGTCATTGTCTCTTTCTAAAGGAATTGCATGTGAAAATTGGTGGAATTCCCACTGTGGTTTTAAGGAGTTAGGCTTCGTGAGTACAATCGTCTCTGTGTTGCAACAGTGCCCTGGGTGCCGCTCATGTGGTGTGGGGGGGCTTTGCTCCACCCTATGTATCACCTCCGCAGAAGGGGGCTGGGCTGTGGGATAATCACTGCACATGACTTAGGGTAGGACCCCGAGATCCAGGGAGCGGGGGAGGATGTGGCCTCCCGGAAGCCCTAGTAGTTTATGGACTTCCATGGCACTGGTCAAGTGTATGTAAATAAATGTGAGGGTTGAAGTTAGGAGATCGTATGAAATTCACAGCTTTGTGTAACTTTCATTCTAAGTGAGGAATTGAGATAAATTGACCTTTTTTAAAAAATTTATTTATTTGAAAGTCAGAGTTACACAGAGCGAGGAGGAGAGGCAGAGAGAGAGAGAGAGAGAGAGAGAGAGAGGTGTCTTCCACCCACTGGTTCACTCCCCAGCTGGCTGGAACATACAGAGCTGTGCTGTTCCGAAGCCAGGAGCCAGGAGCCAGGAGCCTCTTCCGGGTCTCCCATGTGGGTTCAGGGGCCCAAGGACTTGGGCCATCTCCCACTGCTTTCCTAGACTACAGCAGAGAGCTGGATTGGAAGTGGAGCAGCCGGGACTCGAACCGGTGCCCATAGGGGTTGCCGGCACTGCAGGCAGCAGCTTTACCCACTACACCACAGCACCGACCCCAATAAATTGACCTTTTTCCTTCCTTCCTTCTTCACTGCATTTTCCAATGGACTCCAATTTATTTCCGTTAGTTTGGAATTTTCACTTCTATGTGACGAAATACTGACTGTTAAGGTGAAATTGATTGGCCTGATAATCGTCTTGATTTTAAAAGATCCACGAGTGTACCCTGGTAGAAAAACAATTCAAACGCTTTTCCCTCCGTGACATCAGTAAGAGCGAACGCCGCCAGCAAGGTCGGCTCTCTGAGATAATAATGACATATTTATATTAACAAATCGCCCCGAAGCCCTTGACTGCCAGCATTGTTTTTCTGGCCCCTTTAATTTATATCACCGAGCTGGAAGGTGCCAGTGCTCTTCTGTCGGGGTTTCTATTACAGGAAGGGTGCGTGCTTGGGAGCTGTCACTGAGACTGCAGATGGGGGGGGGGGGAGGAAGAGCTGGGGAAGGGAGGACCAACATTTGCTGGTGCGTGGTTCCCACAACGCTGTGCCTGGGGTGTTGGAAACCCCGTTTTTCAGCATGAGCTGAGACACAGGCAGAGGGCACAGCCTCCAGCCCCTGCTCTGTGCGGCAGCCCCGCGACTTGAACACGGGGATGTCGTGGTGACGCGCTCGCTGCGACACATCGCCACAAGCATGGTGGCTGGAAACAGCACCGAGCTGTGATCTCAGTGCTGGAGATCACCAGTCGGGAACGAGTCTCCAGGCACTGAAGTCAAGCGGCTGCCTAAGACTGGGTCCCTTTGGAGACCCTAAAGGAAGATCTCCGCGTGCTTTTCCCAGCGTCCGGGGGCTGTCCCGGGCTTCTGGTCCCCATCACACTGCCTTTCCCTTCCACCTCCACCATCACACCGCAGTCAAATCCCTCTTCTTCCAAACTGTCCTCGACATAGACACAGCACTTGGTTCCAGCTGTCCATTTTCAGCAGAGTTTTGGAATCTGTGACATTCCAGGGCCACTCTGAGTTATTCTGAAGCAAATTCTACCCTTATCCATGGGGAGGTTGTTAACCTCCCATGTGTGTCTGAAAAACAAAAAGCAAAATCATAGTACAAGTAACTCATTTAAAAGAAACAATATTAAGAACTTTTATTTATTTTTTTTTCTTTTTTGACAGGCAGAGTGGACAGTGAGAGAGAGAGACAGAGAGAAAGGTCTTCCTTTTGCCGTTGGTTCACCCTCCAATGACCGCCGCGGCCAGCGCACTGCGGCTGGTGCACCGCACTGATCCGATGGCAGGAGCCAGGTGCTTCTCCTGGTCTCCCATGGGGTGCAGGGCCCAAGCACTTGGGCCATCCTCCACTGCACTCCCTGGCCACAGCAGAGAGCTGGCCTGGAAGAGGGGCAACCGGGACAGAATCCGGCGCCCCGACCGGGACTAGAACCCGGTGTGCCGGCGCCGCTAGGCGGAGGATTAACCTAGTGAGCCGCGGCGCCAGCCAAGAACTTTTATTTAACAGAGAGAGAGGGAGAAACCTAGAGAGAGATTGCCCATTTGCTGGTTCACTCTGCAAAAGGCTGCAATGGTCAGGGCTGGGTCAGTCTGAAGCCAGGAGCCTGGAACCCTATCCAGGTCTCCCGTGTGGGTGGCAGGACCCACTTACTTGGGCCATCTTCCCCTGCTTTCCCAGGAGCATTAGCAGGGAGCTGGATCAGAAGTGGAGCAGCCAGGCCTTGAACTGGCACTCCCATGTGGGATGCCGGCATCACAAACATGTGGCTTAACCTGCCGCCCACAATGCCAACCCCCGACCACAATTATTTCATTGCACCAAGTATCCAGTAAGTGTTCAGGTCTTCCCTGTTTGTCTTGTGAATTTCAAACCAAGAGTAAATAAAGTCCAAGTGTTGTGCTTGATTGTTATGAGTCTGACATCTTATTAAATTCATAGGTTTCTTTTGCATCCTCTCTGTCTCTCCACCCTTCCACCTTCCCTCTAACTCTACGTCTCAAAAAAAAAAAAATCTTAAAAAAAAAAGAGTGGTTTTAGATTCACTGCAAAATTGAGAGGAAGGTTCAGAGATTTCCCAACGGCCCTTAGAGCAGCTGATATTAGAATTTTATGCATTGGAAATACATTCTTCTCTTATATGATACTGGAAATCTTCGAAGTTAGTCCCCTTGGAAAACTGTCCCTTGCAAATTATACGGCACTATCATTTACATCAAATGTATGCTATTACATGTCAAGACGTTGGAGCCAGCGTCGTAGCTAAGCTGCTACCTGCAATGCAATCCCACATCGGGGCACTGGTTGGAGGTCTGGATGCTCCGCTTCTGATCCAGCGTCCTGCTAATGAGCCTGGGAAAGCAGTGGAAGGTGGTCCAAGTACTTGGGCCCCTGCACCCACGTGGGAGACCTGGATAGAGTTCCGGGATCCTCATTTCAGCCTGGACCAGCCCAGGCAATGCGTTGTAACCATCTGGCAAGTGAACAAGCAGACAGAAGCTCTCTCTCTCTCTTTTCTTCAAATAAATCAATAAATATTAAATAAGCCTTTTCAAAATTTCAACCATTTGGTCTAGCCGTCTGACCACTGTACTCAGGGGCTGAAGAACTTGGTTCTCACCTGGAATCTGCTTTTAGTCAGAATTCTTTTGGTAGTGACTTAAACATCAGTGGGGCTCGGTGGGGACTGGGTGTGAGGGGTGGCTGGGAGTGAGCGCTGGGAAGTAGAATGCTGTGATGGCCCTGGTCTCCTTGCATCTTGCTTCTCTCTGAGGGTGCCAGGCCGGGATGTTCCATGTGGCTGGGGACTGGCCTGGAGCCATGATTCAAGAAGAAAGGGTGGGGGCCCGTGCTGTAGGCTAAGCCCCTGCCTAAGGTACCAGCATCCCATGTGGGCGCCTCCCTCTAAGATTGGCATGAATGTTCCCAGGGGTGGACGGAGCCTGGCTCTAGTTCACCTGCTCACCTTGAACTCTTCGTTGTGGACAGGCAGGCCATCACTGGGGCAAAGGGCATAGCCCGCTCCCGGGATGGGGCAAGCAGGAGGGAAGACTTCAGGGTGGGAGCCCCCCCCAACAGTTGGCTGTAGGGGTGAAGCGAGGGGCTTTCCCAGATGAGGGGAAAAAGCGCTGCATAAAACAGCCCCGTTGTCCAGGACCCTCTGCTACTAACCAGACCCGGGACTCCTGCGCCACCCCACACCTCAGTTTTCACCCACAAAGTGAGACATGCGGATTGTTCTGCAGCTCAAAGACATGACAGTTTTTCCTGAAAATCAGACACTCTTCTCATTCCTTTTTTATTTTATTTATTTATTTTTTGACAGGCAGAGTGGACAGTGACAGAGAGAGAAACAGAGAGAAGGGTCTTCCTTTTGCCGTTGGTTCACCCTCCAATGGCCGCCGCGGCCGGCACACCGCGCTGATCCGAAGGCAGGAGCCAGGTGCTTCTCCTGGTCTCCCATGGGGTGCAGGGCCCAAGCACTTGGGCCATCCTCCACTGCACTCCCGGGCCACAGCAGAGAGCTGGCCTGGAAGAGGGGCAACTGGGGAAAGAATCCGGCGCCCTGACCGGGACTAGAACCCGGTGTGCCGGCGCCGCAAGGCGGAGGATTAGCCTAGTGAGCCGCGGCGCCGGCCTCCTCATTCCTTTTAAACATGCATGAGAAACCAAATAGCACAAGCTCACGATGAGAAAAGCGTGATCCCACATGTTAAATAAGACAGGTGGAAAAGGGCAACCTGCCCCCGGGGATCGCTCAGCAGGTGAAGTGTATTCCTGTAGCCACTGTTGCACACTCTTCCTACAGCCCCCTTTATCCCCTAAGGAGGGCTGTGACTGTGAGAAGCTGGAGCCGAGGGCACACAAGCATGCATTCCCGCGGTGCCAGCTGGTCGTGGAGGGCAGCCTTGTGAGCTTTCTGGCCCCCAGCTCCACGTCTACCAGTCAGCTGGATGACGATGTCCGCAGGTGCAGCTGCAGCTGGCCGTCTATGCAGTAAGGGGAGCGCCTCACCTACTTCCCTGACCTTAATCACATTGTCATTGTCTTGTGGAAGTATAAGAGTTGCATGGCATTAAAATCTAGCCCAGGACCGTCCTCAGCAGCCCTTACTTTCTGAGTTTTTCTCCTTTTACGCAGCTACAGTTCAAAGCTCTCAAGGTCTCATTAGTATTTCTTCTCCCCCTCTTCCCATCCCTTCTCACATCGTCATATTCTGTTTCCCATCTTCCTGCCTCCAGTGTTGGCCATTGCTATTAGACTAGCATCTGTTTGTTATTTATATCAAAGCTTTTGAACCAAGCCAGAAGCCAAGGCTGAGTCGGGGAGTAGGGGTAACTGAGACAGTGAGCAAGAAATTGTGCTGGGTAGAATGGGAACGGAACCAGATTTTAAATTTTGTTGCTGGTTATGCCCTTAGGCCTTACTCGGTGAGGATGGGCTTCCCTGCCTCTGGATGGGCACAGAGGCAGTCTGTGTGCCTGATTCCTTCAGATCCCCAGAGCCTGCTCTCCGCCGTGGGAGACTGACCTGCGCAGATTACATCAGGATGTCCCACACCCTTGGAGCCCACTGAATCTGCGTAATGCGAGGTACAGCAGGCAACTGGAGGGAGGGAGACAGTGCAGTGAGGGAATTCAACCTGCTGCCTCCATCCCCGTAGGGCCATCTCAGCTGGCCACATCCCTACACAGAAAGGCAGGCCTCTCGAGGTGGCCTGTGTGCACAACTCGTTGTCCTTTTGGCTTCTAGCAGCTTCTTCTGGCATCCCTGTGGGTTGAGGGAGAATGGTGTTGGCTCCAATGTTGTGTGAAAGTGAAAGGAGGGGGGGCCAGCACCGTGGTGCACTAACTTAATCCTCCGCCTGCGGTGCCAGCATCCCTTATGGGCGCTGGTTCTAGTCCTGGCTGCTCCTCTTCCAATCCCACTCTCTGCTATGGCCTGGGAAAGCAGTAGAGGATGGCCCGAGTCCTTGGGCCCCTGCACCTGCATGGGAGAACCAGAAGAGGCCCCTGGCTCCTGGCTTCAGTTCAGCACAGCTCCAGCCATTGCAGCCATCTGGGGAGTGAACCAGGAGATGGAAGACCTCTCTCTCTCTCTCTTTCAAATAAATAAATATATAAATACATCTTAAAAAAAAAAAAAAAAACCTCTGAGGATAAACTTTCTCACACAGACTTTGGTGTCTCATTTTTGCTTCACCTTGGAGTCTCAGCCAAAACGTCAATCTTAACATACATAATAGATTATTATACCTGACTTTAACTGATAGTAAAAGAGAGCAAAGCAATAGTTCAAACTGGCTTCCACAATAAAGAGAACTGTCTGGCTCACAGAACAAACACATTCAGAAGCTGAGCGCTCAGTTCCCCTGTGGCTCCCTCAGCTCCACGGCTCTCCATGTTTACATGGTGCTTGCTTCCCAGATCCTGGGCACAAAGAGGCCATCTCTTTCGGAGCAGGAGTCCGGAGGTCTACTGATCGGATGACTTAGGTCAAGCTGCTATGGTGAGTCAGCTCCCGTGGCTGGGGTGGGGGTGGGGACACGTGCTCTCTGGTTTAAGTCTGGGTAGGTGCTGGCCCTGCACCAGTCACTGTGGGAGAAGGGTTGAGACCTGGCGGCCTGTTCCTGGAACTGTGATGATGAAGCACTTGGACTCAAGCTTACCGGAATCGCCTACTGCAGAAGGAAGAGAGGGGAAGGGCGGGGATGGCAGTTTGCATCTCACTGTATCCTCACACAACACAGGGCTTTGTGGCTACCGAAGTATTTTACATGTATAATACGGACAGAGCAACTCCAAAGTTACTGCCCACGCACCTAAGGAACTCACGTGGTGTGTCAGTGTGGTGCCAGTGTGCTTGAAAACAGCACAGGAGCCGGCGCCGCGGCTCACTAGGCTAATCCTCCACCTAGCGGCGCTGGCACACCGGGTTCTAGTCCCGGTCGGGGCGCCGGATTCTGTCCCGGTTGCCCCTCTTCCAGGCCAGCCCTCTGCTGTGGCCCGGGAGTGCAGTGGAGGATGGCCCAAGTGCTTGGGCCCTGCACCCCATGGGAGACCAGGAGAAGCACCTGGCTCCTGCCATCGGATCAGCGCGGTGCGCCGGCCGTGGCAGCCAGTGGAGGGTGAACCAACGGCAAAGGAAGACCTTTCTCTCTGTCTCTATCCACTCTGCCTGTCAAAAAACAAAAACAAAAACAAAAACAAAAACACAGCACAGGAAGGTCAGGCTTGACCCCACAGAAGCAGGGGGAGACGAGAACTCAGTGGTGGGACAAAGCCCTTTCTTCCGATCGGAGGTAGTCAACAGGAACAAACTGCCTCTCCAAAAGCCTGCAGAGCATCAAGGGACGCAGTACGGAGCCTTATCCGAGGCGGCCTGGCAGGGCTGTTCATCTATCCAAACCAGGGCCCTTGTCTACGTGCAGCCAGCCAATCGCTGACAGCAGCGGGGTGGGAGAACGCAGGTGCTCATCTTGCAATGCCCAGAGCAAGGAGCCAGGCAGGCAGCTCGTGTTCACTCCGAATGGATAAACGGTGCAGCGAGTGTGCGGCTCACGGGTGGGCTTCTGGTTGGTCCGCAGTGCTCATGGCCTTCCTTTGACTGGTCAGCACAGCTTTCTGAACCCACTGTGCCAGTAAGGTGGGCTCGGGCTGTCTGGGGTCTGTAGTGAGCCTGGTCATTGCCTTATTTGATCAGGGCCTGGCGTCCCCCAACGCATCCTGAAACAGAGTCCAGCTGTTAGGATGTTAACCACAGAGGTGACAACGGAATTCTGGGACTTGTGACCTGGGATCCTGAGGGTGAGCCTGCCCCCTGCACCACCCCTTTAAGTTAGTGAGCTTACTCTGTCGTAAGGAGTTGACCTGTGAGCCCCACAGTGAAGACACAGGGACAGCGAGCCGAGGGAGGGAGCCGAGGTGCCTGATGTTAACGACAGAGGATGGGTTTCCGCCTTTGCTGCCCTCGCTGAAGAGCTGGTCCCCGTGCAAGAGTGAGGAGCTTCCGGTTCCATGACCGGCCACCCTGCCGCTGCCCTCCCCTTCCCCTGCCGCGCCAGCCCGAGCCATCGGGCTCCCTCCAGGACCTTGTCCCAGGAGTTACAAGGCAAAAAGAAACCCTGTTTTCTGCCCTTCAAGGAAAGCGGGCCCCCCAGGAGCAAACCACAGCAGCGGAAATTACACACAACGTAATCTGCCAATCTACAGTGAACAGGGGGCGGAGCTTCCGCACGCGTCTACAGGTACACTCTCAAGCCAAACCCCTCCTCACCCACCCGGAAGCCGAGCAGGTGCGGGCCCCCAGGTGACCACTGGGCTCGCGAGGGCGTGGGAGGTTGGCGCGCGCTCCTATGCGCTGTTACAGACCACTGTGAAGGCGTGGCCGAGACCTTCGCAATTTAACAGGGAGCCCGTCCCTTTCTCCATCAAGCCGCTCCTTATGTAGGAGGTAAACCTAAAGCCCCCATCTCCAACAGCATCAACTTCCGCAGGTTGGAAAACCTGGCGCATGCGCAGTGACCGCCGGCCCGGCCCAATCCCACGACGAGCATGCGCACTAGAGGGGGCGTGCGTCCCCCGCCCCTCAGTTTTCGGCTGCGGCCGCCACCGCCTGGGCCCGTCCGCGCATGCGCACGCACAGGGGGCGTGGTTTTCTCCCTGGACGCTCCGGGCGCGGGCGATTTGTACGTAATGGCGGGCGCATGGTCGCCGGATTGCGGCGCAGGGTACTCCTGCCCTCGCCGTGGCCGTGACAACAGGGCCAAGTGGAGCGAGTCCTCGTTGTTAGGCAGGCGGCTCTCGGAGGACTCGAGCCGCCACCAGCTGCTGCAGAAGTGGGCGAGCATCTGGAGCTCCACGAGCGGGGAGGCGTCGGAGGTCGGGGCGGAGAAGGCGCCGCGCGAGGCGGCGTCGGCGGCGGAGGAGGAGGAGAGGCCGCTCGTGTTCCTGTGCTCCGGTTGCCGGCGGCCGCTCGGCGACTCGCTGAGCTGGGTGACCAGCCTGGAGGACGCCAACTGCATTCTGCTGCGCTGTCGGTTCTGGCTGGGGGCCGGCGCGGCGCGGGGTGGGGGGCGGCCGTCTCCTCAGGTGCACCGCACCTGGGCGGCCCCGTAGCAGCAGGGGCTCGGGTCCCTGCGCCTCGCTCAGCTCCCGAGCGTCAGGTGCTTCTCCTGGGGGTGGGGTCCCCCATCTCAGCAGAGCCAGGAGCAGATCACCGATCGGGCCGTGATGGTTTCGGGGTGCAGCCCGGCCAGGGCGCGGGGCTTGGCTGCGGGAGTTAGCGGGCGCCCAGGTAGCGAACAGTACGGTCGGGGGTTGAAGAAGCTGAGTTTTCAGCTAGGAGTTAGGTCGGCGCGAGTTTCCCCTTTGTTTCGGGTTCGACCCTTTCCTTGTGGGTTTTGTGGGTTTTGGGGGGAGGTCTTTCCGCTTCTGAAGTTCTCCCGAATGGGCGCAGAAGGAGCGTTCTCCGCGAGCTTGGGGTTTCCCCGAGGCAGTTCGGCTCTGCTCGCATCCTGTAAGCATGTCGATGGCGCCAGCTCAGTGGTGGTTGGGCGATCGGTGCCGACGGTGGCCGCGTCCCTGGACAGCCAGCCTAGGCACGCCCTGGCCGTGTGGTCCGTCGAGGTGACTGCTTTGCGCCTGTTGAAATCAACAGTGCAGACGGCTGTAAGTGCGAAGGGCGTGTCGCACTTCCCGTAGTCTCTGTATGTGTCCGGATGCATTTCTTGCCCTGGTGAGCATCTTTGAACGCGTGAAATTCTGAAAACACTCGCGGTTGCGTGCTAGGAACTGCCCTTGTTTTTCCCCGCACGCGTACTCTGAATACTTTGCCACGCTAGGGTAGCGACTTTGTCAAAAGGCACTGCCCCTGCCGCTGGCTGGTTGTGAGGGTGACTGAGTTAGTGTCTGTCGTTTGCACAGAGCGAGCGCCAGGTGCCGCTTACACACGCCCTAATCCACCCCGGCCGTCTCTGGATGGGGTCTAGGTTGCGTCCAGCTTATATTGGGGTTGAGATTTTCGATGTAGGAGAAGCTCTTTTTCATAGGTGGATTTGTCTTTCTGGCTTTTTAAGAAATAATATGTGAAATATTTTATTTGTACTTTGTTTTTATAGCTTTTTTTTTTTTTTTTTTTTGACAGGCAGAGTGGACAGTGAGAAGGAGACAGAGAGAAAGGTCTTCCTTTTGCCGTTGATTCACCCTCCAATGGCTGCCGTGGCTGGCGCACCGTGCTGATCCGATGGCAGGAGCCAGGTACTTCTCCTGGTCTCCCATGTGGGTGCAGGGCCCAAGTACTTGGGCCATCCTCCACTGCACTCCCTGGCCACAGCAGAGAGCTGGCCTGGAAGAGGGGCAACCGGGACAGAATCTGGCACCCCGACTGGGACTAGAACCCGGTGTGCCGGCGCCGCAAGGTGGAGGATTAGCCTAGTGAGCCGCGGCACCGGCCTGTTTTTATAGCTTTTTAAAAAACATTTAGCCACACAGGCTTCTTTTTTTTTTTTTTTTTTTTTTTTTTTTTTAATATTTATTTGAAAGGCAGAGTTGGAGAGAGAGAGAGAGATCTTCCATCTGCTGGTTCACTGCCCAAATGGCCACAGTGGCCAGAGCTGAGCTGGTCTAGAGCCAGGAGCTTCTTTAGGGTCTTCCGTGTGGGTGCAGGGGCCCAAGCATTTGGGCCATCGTCCGCTGCTTTTCCAGCCCATTAGTAGGGAACTGGATCATATGGACCAGCGCTCATATGGGATGCTGGCATCCCAGGCGGTGCCTTTACCTGCCTCACCACAGCGCCAGCCCCAGGGCTGTTTATTTTGTTTTACATATAAAAATAATATTTCTTCTATAGTGTTTTTAAAAAGTATTTGAGAGTCAGAGAGAAGGGGAAGGGAGAGAGATATCTTCCATTTGCTGGTATACGCCCCGTCTGGCTGTAGCGGCCAGGACTGAGCCAGGCTGAAGCCCGGCACTTCATCTGTATCTCCCATGCGGTGCAGGGGCCCAAGGACTTGGGCTGTTTTCTGCTTTTCCTAAGCCCTTAGTAGGGAGCTTGATTGGAAGTGGAGCAGCCGGGACTCGAACCGGCTCCCGTATGGGATGCCGGCTTCGCAGGTGGCAGCTTTACCTGCTGTGCCACAATGCTGGCTCCTACTAAGTTTGTATAAGGTTCTTGATTCACCAGCTTTGGCTAACTGCCCCCTTTCTCACCTCCCTCCTTCTTGGATTAATTTGCATTCCTTCTTGCCCCGGTTTGATTTAGTTTATTGTTGTCGCTTTTTCAAGGCTTATAGCATCTGCGTTCAGTCTTGTAGCCATAACGTGGTCTTTAGCTTTAATGTGTACAGGACTGCCTTTGTCACCCCAGTACTCACTCCTTGCGTGTATATGAAAGTTTATTAGTGGCCGGCGCCGCGGCTAATCCTAGGCTAAGCCTCCACCTGCGGCGCTGGCACACCGGGTTCTGTCCCAGTTGTTCTCTTCCAGGCCAGCTCTCTGCTGTGGCCCGGGAAGGCAGTGGAGGATGGCCCAAGTGCTTGGGCCCTGCACCCCATGGGAGACCAGGAGAAGCACCTGGCTCCTGCCTTCGGATCAGCGCGGTGCGCCAGCCGCAGCGGCCATTGGAGAGTGAACCAACGGCAAAAGGAAGACCTTTCTCTCTGTCTCTCTCACTGTCCACTCTGCCTGTCCAAAAAAAAAAAAAAAAAAAAAGATAAAGAAAGTTTATTAGCAGCGTTCCCATTCCTCAGTTAGGTAATTGTCGGTAGTAGTCCACCCTTCCCTCCTGCCTCCCTCATCGCTGTGATAATGTGACGTTTGAGCGCTTGGAAAGGTCTTGATTGGCCTTGTGCACGGATGCCCACTCAGGGGCGTGTACAGTCCTTGGACCCTGCTCTTTGCTTTTCTGAGAAACAGCTTGTGTAGAGGGCCTGAGGCTAGTGTGGCCAAAGGTCAGAGGAAAAATAAGGATGGAGGGAAGAGGCTGGAAACTCAGGGCCTTGTAGGCTGCTCTGAAAGACAGGACTGCGTTCTGGTGTGCAGGGGAGAGGTAATGATCCCCTTTGGAGAAGGCATTGGAGGAGGAGCTAGTGGGGTAGTACTTGCAAGAGGTGGCACCGGTGGTTTGGTGGCAGTGGAGGGAGACTTGTGAGACGGAATGGACAGACCTACCTGTGGGGTGCATGTAGGGGGGAAGGATGCGGGGAGGAAGGACCCAGAAAGACAGCAGCCGCGTGGATGAAGGTGCAGCTTGCCGAGCTGAGGCAGGAGGAGGCCTGTAGGCAGAGGTGACAGCAGGCGTGTGTTTTTGGTCCCTTTATGCCTGGTGTCTCTTCTTGGTCTCCTTCTGGCCTCCTATCTCCCCTCTTTCCTGTGTCTCGGGCAGG
Source organism: Oryctolagus cuniculus (assembly GCF_964237555.1). Classification (NCBI taxonomy): domain Eukaryota; kingdom Metazoa; phylum Chordata; class Mammalia; order Lagomorpha; family Leporidae; genus Oryctolagus; species Oryctolagus cuniculus. The sequence continues at coordinate 12,606,406 of NC_091435.1, forward strand.
ATCCTCCAGGAATCTGCTGCTTCTGGGGTCCAGCTGTGCCCCCTTCCCCCGTCCAAGTTGTGGTCCCTGTGGAGGATGTTTGGCTGGGGTCCTGAGGGCCCTTGTGGTTGCTTTTAGGGACTCGAGCTCTGCCCTTGGGATCTGCAGGTGCGTGCACTGGCTATGCGCTGCTGCCTTGCTCCCACTGGGACGTGTGTCAGGCAGAGCTTCCTTGTAGTCTGTGGTTTCAGGTCCTAGTTGTTCCAAGTCCCGCCGCGGATTGAATTTTCCATGCTGGTTCTGCTCACCAGTCCCAGTGTTCTTCTGGGAAGGGAAGCAAATAACTCCTCTAATGCCGTCTTTTTCCAGAAAAATCACTGTGCGTTTCCTTTGCACCCAACTTGTATGTGTCCGTGTGTGTGTGTGTGTGTGTGTGTACATGTGACTTTGGGCTCCTATTTTTTCTGGTGCTTTGTGTTCTAAACGTTGATTAGAAGCTCTGAATGTCTGCATATGTGTTTTAACATAACGTGTTGTTGCTTCCTCTAGGTGTTTCCTGTAACGTTTCTGTGGATAAGGAGCAGAAGCTCTCCAAACGTAAAGATGAAAATGGCTGGTGAGTCAGGCCGTCTGGGCGGGAGCATGTGTCGTAGAGAAGGTGTGCTCCAAGGAACTCTTCCGTCGCGACCAGCGTCAGAACTTGGGATCAAACTGATTTCCTGGTCGTCAGGATAAAGTCAGTACTCAGATTCATCAGTTCAGCGGGGTGGTGCCCTGTAGATAGTGAGGTGGAAGTCTGGTCGTCAGGATAAAGTCAGTACTCAGATTCATCAGGTCAGCGGGGTGGTGCCCTGTAGATAGGAGGTGGAAGTTTCTAGATTCCTCAAGGCCTGGCTGACGCTCCCTGTTTGGATCTTCGGGCTGAGCGCAGAAGAAGGAGGCGTCTGTTCTGTGAAGTCCCTGTCAAAAGGCGCCCCGGCCCAGCGCACGGTCTTGGTAATTGTGTGTGGCCACTGCGGTAACCAGGAGGCTTGACGTGGAACGTGGAGCTTCGCCGTTAGCTGCCCGGGTGCAGGCCAGGTTCCCTACTTGGAGTTTACTTATAAGATGCTCTTCTTTTTCTTGTTTTTCTTTTATAAAGGTTTATTAAAGCTCACAGAAGCTTCATATATAATTGGTGGGATATTATCTAGCTATTACATTACCAGTGAGAACTTGTAATTTATCAGATAGTGATTCATGTTGCTCTGTTGCTACAGGAGTTCAGAAGGTCCCTGTGTGTCTGTAGGTGAACAGTGATGTGTGTGGAGTCTGCTGTTTGAGTCCGGGGTGTTTCCTTTTGCTTGATCACAGGAACTGGTAGGCAGTGATTACAAGTGGCTCACGTCCTGAGTAGGAGTTAGAATACTTATCTGATGATTTTTTTGAAAGATTTATTATTTGAGAAGCAGAGTGACAGAGAGGAAGAAATATCTTCTATTCGCTGAGTGGTGTCTTCCATCTGCTAGTTCACTCTCCAAAGGCCTGCAATAGCTGGGCTAGGCCTGGCCAAAACCAGGAGCCAGGAACTCCACCTGGGTCTGTGAAGTCCTGTCATGAACCCAGGTACTTCTGCCATCATCCACTGCCTTTTAGGTGCGTTAGCAGGCAGTGCGGAGTACCAGAAGGCAGCGTAGCCAGCCACACCAGGCTCCGATATGGGATGCCGGCTTCCCAAGCGGTGTTGTAACCCGCTGCACCCCAGTGTCAGCCCTACAAAATAGTAATCTTCTGTGTAGTCCGCTTGTGCGCTTCCTACTAGATTTCAGTCTCCAGTCGTGGGGCCAGTGTTATAGTGCAGGGGATTAAGCAGTAGCCTTGGTGCTGATCCCATATCAGAGTGCCAGTGGGGTTGGTGTCTCGGCAGCTCTACTCTGATCCAGCTCCCTACTGATGCATCTCGGAAAGCAGTAGATGATGCGCCAAGTACAAGGGCCTGGCACCCGCGTGGGAGACCTGGAAGAAGCTCCCCACTCCTGGCTTCAGATCGGTGCAGCTCCAGCCATTGTGGCCAGTTGGGGAGAGAACCATCGGATGGAAGACCTCTCTCTCTCTCTCTCTCTCTCTCTCTCTCTGTAACACTGACTTTCAAATAAATAAATAAATCTTTAAAAAAAAAAAGAAAAAAAGGCCCCTGCCATGCATGTGGGAGAGCAGAACAGAGTTCTAGCTCCTGGCATCAGCCTGGCCCAGAGCTGGTTGTTGCGGACATCTGGGGAGTGAACCAACCAATGGACGATCGTACCCATCCCCCATCCCCATCACTCTGCCTTTCAAGTAAAATTTTTTTTTAAGTCTGAGAAGAAAAATCTCCACTTATTAATTTGCTGTGTTAGGTCTAAAATTTTACTGTGGATTACTCACGTAGTGGCAAATTGAATGAGCCAAGTCAGCAAGGCTTTTTGGAAACGGTGATTCTGAGGCAGATTAAGGAAGACAGGTTGACAGGAAGGGAGTATATTCAGATGTTGCAAGCCAGGCTGAGGAGAGTCCAGGATGAAGGAACAAGTAAGTGGAGAGGCGGCGGGTCATGAAGTACGTGTGAGTGACCTGTGTGGGGCGTGCCTGGGGTTGCTGGGAGAGTGCTGGTGGTGAGTAGATCCTTTAACAGGCAGCTCTAACACACAGATCACAGGCACACATCCGAGACTTTTTAAAAACCCCTTAACGAGGGAGCTGGAAGCTGGTTCAGGGTCGGCAGATCGAGTTATGGCCCCTCAGCCTTTGGGGCTTGCTTTGCTACTCACAGGGATGGTTTGTGTCCCTGCCAGACTAAACTCACTTACGGTGCATTGGTGGGCTTTCTTCAGGCTGTCATTTAACTTTAGAGGCTTTTTCTAAACTGGGCTGTGTTAGCTTTCTGCCAATGCGGGGGCAGGCAGAGGCCCTGGGCTGGATGCCTCTCTGTGAACCCAGGTGATTGAGTTCTGCAGTGTCTGTAAGCTGTTTTCGTGCCGTGACGGCAGAGGCCAGTAGTAAGGATTAGTTATTCTCTGCGTCATTACACAGGAGTTGCCTCTCCCTGCCGTTGTTGGGCTCCTTGGACAATGGCATTAAAAGGACGCATAGAATCTTTTTGTCTTATTTCCCAATTTTCTTTATAATCAAAGAGTTTACATTCTTTATTTTTCTTAAGATTTATTTATTGAAAGATAGCATTACGGAAAGAGGGAGAGAGAGCTTCCATACGCTGGTTCACTCCCCAATGGCCACAGCAGCCACGGCTAATTCAGGCTGAAGCCAGGACCTGGAACTCCATCCGGGTCTCCCATGTGAGTAGCAGGAGCCCAAGCATTTGGACCATTTTCTGCCACTTTCACAAGCATGTTAGCAGGGAGCTGGATTGGAAGTGGAGCAGCTGGGACTTGAACCTGCCTCATATGGGATGCTGACATCTCAAGCGACAGCTTAACCTGCTGGGGCACAGCCCTGGCCGCAGAGTTTGCGCCGTAACACATGCACTTGATGGTCTCCTCCTCTTGTTGCCGTGTGCATGTTCCTGCCGTCAGATGTGGATGGCAGTGTGGCTGTCCTTGCATTTCTATTATAAATGTCTTACTCTCATCTTTTTCCTTCCTTATATGAATACATGTAACTAAACATGGTCAGAATGACAAACCCTGGAAACCTGAGTGTTGAAGCGTTTGTGGGTGCCAGCAGTGGGTGTTCTGTAGCAAGTTGCTGCTTTGCTTCCTAAAGCGGTGCTATGTCTTTACGCAGCGTCCTCGAGACCCTGTACTGCGTCGGCTGCTCCCTCAACCTCGGCTACATATACAGATGCACCCCCAAGAGCCTTGATTACAAGAGGGACTTGTTTTGCCTCAGTGTTGAAGCCATTGAAAGGTAAGTTTGATATTTAAGTGACCGCTGGGTAACTGACCTCTCAGAAAGTTAAGTTTGCAGAGAAATTGCTATGAAGACGTCAGAGCTAAACCACGCTTAAACGACATTTCCAGGTAGTACTTTCTGACATTAAAGCCAGTTAATTTCTCTCTCTGTCTCTCTGTTTTTCTCTTTGCTTTGCTCTAATTTTTTGATATTGGAAAAATCAGCACTCCTAAATTGTGGCTTTTTTTTGGAGTAAAAATATGTTCTTTTTTGTTTGTTTGTTTTTTGACAGAGTGGACAGTGAGAGAGAGACAGAGAGAAAGGTCTTCCTTTGCCGTTGGTTCACCCTCCAATGGCCGCCGCGGCCGGCGCACCGCGCTGATCCGATGGCAGGAGCCAGGTGCTTCTCCTGGTCTCCCATGGGGTGCAGGGCCCAAGTACTTGGGCCATCCTCCACTGCACTCCCTGGCCACAGCAGAGAGCTGGCCTGGAAGAGGAGCAACCGGGACAGAATCCGGCGCCCCGACCGGGACTAGAACCCGGTTTTGTGCCGGCGCTGCAAGGCGGAGGATTAGCCTAGTGAGCCGCGGCGCTGGCCTGTGTTCATTTGTTTTTAAAAATGGAATGAACTTGAGAAGGATTCTTTTTAAGTATTTTCTGGGGCTATGTCTCAGTGGTTAAGTTGCTGCTTGGGATGTCCCCAACCCATAGGACAGGGCCTGCTTTAATTCTGATGCAGCTTCTTGCTGATGTAAACCCGGGAGGCAGTAGATGCTGGCTCAGGTACTTGGGTGGGTCCCTATTACCCATGTGGGAGACACAGACTGACTTCCAAGCTCCTGGCTTCGGCCTGGGCCAGCCCTGTGTGTTGCAGGCATTTGGGGAGTGAACAGTGGATGGAAGGTTCCTGTCTTTCTCTGCCTTTCAAATAAAATGAGAGTAATTTTTCTAAAAAGCGATATTGTGTTACAGAAGAAAATACGTGGGAGGTTTTACTGCAGGAGATCATGGTTGTCAAGGCTGTTTTTCCTGAACAGTTGATTTTAGGAGACAGGCTACTTCTTGGGCAGAATTTTTTTTAAAAAAATAAGTTTGTGTGTGTGTGTATTTTTTAGATTTATTTATTTGAAAGGCAAAGCCACAGAGAGAAGCAAAGCTACAGAGGGAGAGAGTGAGGAGAGAGAGATATTCCATCTGCTGGTTCTCTGCCCGAATGGCTGCAAGGGCCAGGGCAGGACAAGGCCAAAGCCAGGAGCCAGGAGCCCCATCTGGGTCTCCCACATGGATGCAGGAGCCTAAGGACTTGGCCATCTTCTGCTGCTTTTCCAGGTGCATTAGAGAGAGCTGGATCGCAAGTGGAACGTTAGGGACTAGCACCAGCACCCAAGTGGGATGCTGGATTTGTAGGTGGTAGCTTAACCGGTTATGCCACAGCACTGGCCCCTTGGGGTGGAATTGTAATGCCAGGGCTGCCCTCTGTGCCATTTATTTACAGTTTTATCAGTTGCTCGGTGCCATGTCATTTTCCCACCGCATCTTTGGTTTTCTAAGTAGGATGTCGGTTGCCTTCTGCAGTTTGCCTACCACGCTATTTTCCTCTGCCTTGCCAGGCATATTGGCAGAAAGCTGGAGCAGAGACAGAGCTGCGGGGACTCCCGCCAGCACTCCGCTGTGGGATGCCGGGAGCTGGCGCCACAGCCCTGGCCCCTCGAGTTTTCTTTGAGAGATGCTGGCATCTCCGTCCTTACTGTTTAGATGTAGCTGGTTGCCAGCCCAGAGCTGGTTTCCCTCCATTGCCAGCTGATTCTTCTGCTACTTCCTACTTTCCTAAACCATCGCATCTTGTAACAATGAGAGGCAAACACAGTGTAAGTTGGAGAATAACTGTTACAGTTGCTGACATTTGGTTAATCAAGTATTGACCACCACAATTTATTACTTAAAGTCTCATTTAGGAGCAGGTGTTTATCCTACTGGTTAAGGCAGCTGTGTTCCACATTGAAGTCCCTGGGTTTATTTTATTTTATTATTATATTTTACTTTAAGATTTATTTTATTTATTTGAAAGTCAGAGAGAGAGAGAGAGAGAGGTAGAGCCAGAGCCAGAGAGAGAGAGAGGTCTTCCATCTACTGGTTTCCTCCCCAAATGACCACAGTGGAGCTGAGCTGATCAGGATCCAGGAGCCTCCTCAGGGTCTCCCATGTGGGTGCAGGGACTTGGGCCATCTTCTACTGCATTCCCAGGCCATAGCAAAGAGCTGGATTGGAAGTAGAGCAGCCAGGACTCGAACTGGTGCCCATATGGGATGCCGGCACTGCTGGCCAGGGCTTTCACCGCTGTGCCACAGCGCCGGCCCCAAAGTCCCTGGGTTTAATTCTGAGCTCCTGATTCCAGCTTCTGGCTAACGCACACCCTGGGAGGCAGCACATAGTTGGCCCAAGTAGTTGGGTCCATGCCACCCACGTGAGAGAACTGGATCGAGTTTCCAGCTCTGGCCATTGCGGGCACTGGGGAGTGAGACAACAGACGGGAGGTCGTGCTCTTGCTCTCTCCCCTGCCCCTCTTAAGTAAAAAATTGGAAAAAAGGTCAAATTGGAAGTGGCACATGTTTCTGACGTTAGATAAAGCAAGACAGGGGAGGCTTCTTCCGGGTCCTTAGGTGGCTGAGCTATGAGTGATGATGCTTTGCCACCCAGTTTGCCTAGAGCAGGTTTGTGCCAGTAATGAGATACTTGTAATGCTGGAGAATTGGGATGTAGAGCTGTGCAGACAAAGCCGCTGTGGAGGAAGGCATGAGGTACGTAGTAGAGCTTCCTGCGTGGTCCCTCTTCACAAGAATAGCTCTCTTTGCTGACTTGGTGTTGATCTACTGTGGAATGTACTTAGAGTGCTCATGTTATTAACTGCCATTCATTTAGTATTTGTTCCCTTACTGCATCTTAACTTTGTTCTGTGCTGTTCCTCAGCTATGTTTTGGGATCCTCTGAAAAACGGATAGTGTCAGAAGATGAAGAGCTGTTTAATCTTGAAAGCAGAGTTGAAATAGAAAAGTCTCTAAAACAGGTAACTTTTTCTGCACATTTTCTATCCTTTTGTGAACAGCTTCTATCAGTGAACAAGTGCTCTTTGTGGTGCCACCTGCTTGTTGTTGTTGTTGTTTTTAACATTTATTTATTTGAGAAGTAGAATTACAGAGACAGGTCCTCCATCCGTTGGTTCACTCCCCAAATGGCCGCAGCAGCTGGAGCTGGGCCAACCCAAAGCCAGGAGCTTCTTTTGGGTCTCTCACGTGGGTGCAGGGGCCCACGTACTTGGGCCATCTTCTACTGCTTTCCCAGGCCACAGCAGAGAACTGGATTGGAAGAGGAGCAGCTGGGACTCAAACCGGCACCCACAAGGGATGTTGGCTCTGCAGGCGGAGGCTTAGCTACTTCGCCGGCCCCATACCTGCTTGATCTTAGCGTTTCCACACTGGGAGTTCATGTTGATTTTTGGGAACCAACCATGAACTCAAGTTGATGAAGTGTAAGGAAGACATCTCATGCCAGAGTTAAAGCAGCCTGTATCCCAGAACTTAAACTGGAAATCCATCTTTGAATGAAGTCCCTTTTTTATTTGATCCAGTTCTTGTGGTATAAACAGCTTCACTGTTGAATGTTAACATCTTTTCATGGCCAGATAGGCAAGATGGTGGGGGCGTGTTTAAAGGAACTGTAAACAGACTGTAGGTTGAGAACTACTGTTAATAGAATTATGTGTGATTTATTTATTATGTCTTATTTAAATCAGATCTATGCCTCTGAGTAGTTACGTCTTACAAATACTGAATAGTCAGCATGTGTAATGCATGAAATGTTCGAAACTGTGTTCACATCGCGCGTGTTAATTGCATGTGGTCCCGCGTGACTCTACTGTGTATTCTCTCCGCTCGCTAGATGGAGGAGGTGCTGCAAGGCCTGCAGAAGCAGCTGTGCGAGGTGGAGTCAAAACTCTGCTCTCCCGGCTGCAAGAGCTGAGCGCTCAGTGAGCAGAGCTGGGGAGTTACCTGGACGGCTGTGTGTGGTGCTGAAGTGACTGTTCCCACGTTCAAGTGTTCCAGCCATTTTACGGAATTGAACTTTAGGAGTTTTTATTTTGGTAAGAAGCTAGGATGGTTTCTGAACTGTTTTCTCCTCTGGTCAAATTCCTTGTCCTCCATTTCCTGTTTTTTTTAAGCTAACTCACTGCTGATGCTTTGGCTCGTCCTATGGAACATTGAGAAAGCCTTGGAGGTTCCCGCAGCTGGAGCGCCCAAGCGCTCTCTGGGGAGAACGGACGCGCACGGCCCTCTGGGGAGACGTGCCGTGTGGGTGACTTTGTCCTGTTGATTTACTGCTGCGGGCTACCAGTCTGGGAGACACGGAGTGCAGGTTGTCAGTGTGTGTGACGCAGGGCTTTCACAGAGAGAACGGGGTTATTTGTATAATGGGAAAGAGAATAAAGACGAAAGCACAGTGCCTTCAGATTGCCTTTCACCTGGCATCACAGATCCCGGTGCCACAACACACGCACTGCTGAGCGTGGCACTGGGCACCGTGGCGGCCCCTTCCTGCTGCTGGCTATGGACGGGGTGCTCCGCCTCTTCCTGGAACTTGAGAAGGCGTTCCCCAGAGGACGCTGGGTTCCTGAGCCCGTCACAGCACAGGGCCCACGTCCGGGGCTTGATCAGTTCACCAGTACAGGGTTCTTCTTGTGACGTCGTCGAAACCTGCTAGTCCCACGTGGCACAAGCGAGCCCTCTCCGTCTCCTTGCTCACAAGCTCGCCGCCAGGTGGAACGTGGTGTCACGAAGGCAGCATCAGTCCCTGCCGGCCGCCAGACAGCCGTCCAGCCTCAGGAAGCTTGCCGGGCCCCGGCGGCACCTGTGCGAAAGCTCGCTCTGAACAGGCGTGCCAGTGAGTTCACACTGGTTTCCACTAGCTCAGCGGTCAGTGCAGGGGCCACGCCCCCTAGTCCCGCGCACCTGTCCACCCTGGGCAGGCGGGGTTGTGTGCTGTTTGTAGCCAGCCATGCATCATAAAGAGTGTTTCTAACCTCCATGGCACTAATTAACGAAGCCCTTATTGGGGAGCACAAGAGAAACATGGCTCAGGTTGCCCACGTGGCTCCCTCCCAGGGGGACTTCGCTCCGCCCCCCACCCCTGCGTTCAGATGTGTGCACCTCCATGCTAGCCCACACCCGCCATGCCACACGGTTGCAGCGAGCCAAGCCTCTGAAGGCCGGTCCCTGGATGGTCTCAGAGGGGCCGTCCTCAGCCTTGGCCTCCTGGGATGTCCCTGCAGGAGGGGCTTTGCTGCTGCCGTGGGAGCGGGGTCTCTGAGGCTCCCAGACTGCCAGCCTGAGGGGTCCCCACCCAGGGCCTTCCTCTCTGGGGGCCCCTGCAGGACTGGTGCTCCTGGCTCTGCGTGAGGTCTCATCCTAGGGACTGGTGCTGTGGCGGAGGGGGTACGGCATCCTTCGCAGGCGTCGGTTCAAGTCCTGGCTGCGCCACTTCTGATCCAGCTCCCTGCTGTGGCCTGGGAAAGCAGTACAAGATGGCCCCTGCACTGGCATGGGAGACCCGGAAGAAGCTCCTGGCTCCTGGCTTCGGCTTGGCACAGCTCTGGCCATTACAGTCATCTGGGGAGTGAACCAGTGGAAGAAAGATCTCTCTCTCTGCCTCCCTGTAACTGTGCCTTTCAAATAAACAACTTAAAAAAAAAAACCTGTCGTAAATCTACTATGGGTCTGTGGGGCTCCCACATGGCCACGCCAGCGTCCCCCGTGGGACAAGTGGCTGCCTGGGCAGGGCGTGCCCGCCTGCAGGGTTCTCTGCAGGTGCTGGGCGTTTACCACGGGCAAGGCCAGGAGCCAGGAGCACGGCACAGCAGCCTCAGGCGCTCCGGGTGGAAGGAGCCTCGCATGACGCTCCTTGCGCTTGCCTTTTGAGGGAAGGTCCCGGATGGAGCAGTCGGAAATGGGTGGGCGGCCTGGGGAGACTCCTGGGGGTGTGTTGCAGCTGTTTGCCCGATCCTCCTGCATCTGTCAGGGAGGATCCGATAGGAGGCTTCCCAGGCGTGAGCTCCCCTCCCCTTTCTCCAGCAAATGGAGCTCTGAGTTCCTGCACTGTGTCTGTAGCCAGCAATGCGTGAGGGCGTGTGGGGCCGGGTGAGCCCACGGTCCCGCTGCCGCCTCCGGCCTCTTGTCGGGCAGCTCTTGGCTCAGTCTCTCGTCCCTCCCTCTCTGTCCATTGCTCCGCTAGCCGTCGGTGTCCCTTGCTTGCATCACTAATGTTTGGATCCCTCTGCTGCAACCCGGTGGATACCCTGTTGTGAAGTGCGTCTTCCCACGGCGGTCACTGCAAAGCGCACAGCATGGGTTCTCTCCGTCTGTGCCTGGAGGCCTTGATCTGCCCAGGGTGGCCTCCTGCTCTGCCTCCCGTCAGAACTCCTCCGTGCCTTCCACCTGCCCCTTTGCTCTATGTGCAGCTCTAGCTTGTCCTCCACAGCCCTGCTCGAATGTCACCTCCTCCAGGAGGCCCTTCCTGACTGCTCAGCAGGAAGTACTTTTCTCCCATTTCATTCCTGATGCTCTGCCGGATGTTCTTGCTTCATGACTTGGGTTTTGCATTCTGGTTTTAAGGGGACGTTTCCTGCAGGAGTAGATTCGCCCTCCCCCCAACCCCCGCCCGCCAAAACCCAGCCTGTGCAACCTTGTACACTGGGGTACTTTTTAAGTGAGGAAAGTAGTTTTCATCTCCTACCGGCTGTGTGGATCAGTTAGTATGGAGCCCCCCCCCCCCCCAGTCTAAACTCAGAAACACGGTGTTATCGAGGTGTTCTAAATGGCGTTAATATTTCAGAATTGACATCAGAATAAAGAGAAACCCAAAGTGCAGTGGTGGTGTGGGGTTAGCATGACTTGTTAGCGTGTAAATAGGAATTCAGGGGAGAATTACCAAATCGAATCCATTTGCATGTGTAATTACCCACCTGTGATCCGTCTACGGTCGTGTGGGTTCCGCCTTTGTCCTCCCACACCATGTTAAAAATAGTTTGTATTAAATGATTTTTCCCCCGTAAGTGAATACAGTGATTCTTGGAACTGGGACGGGAGCAGAGGTGGGTGAGTGCAGCTTTGCACCGGGGGCAGGGCGGGCGCCTCCCTGGGCTGTGAGAAGCCAGCAGGCCGCCGGCGATCTGGCCGCGAAGGGCGCTGGAAGCATCGGGCTGGGTTTGGGGAGTCTGATGCGGGACACGAGGTGGAGGTGCGCTTGGTGCCCGCCCGCAGGGGCTGCTCCCTCCAGGCAAGCGAGGGTCCCACTCGGGCTGAGAAGGCGTCGGGGCCGGGCTGTCCTCGAGGGACGCACCTCGCGGTGGCTTCCCCGGGCTCCTCCGCGTCTGGGTGTGGGAAAGAATTGGGCAGGAGCAAGGCGGGAAGAGCCCCAGGCCGCTCCAAGGGCAAGCTCCTGGCCGCAAGGGCTCTGGGCAGCTGTCAGGGGCGCGTCCCCCGGGCACACTGCCGTCACGCAGACCCTCCCCGGGGTTCCCACGAGGCCCAGGGGTCTCCGTCGCGCCTCTGTTTGGGCACGATTATGAACTCCCCTGGTAGCGTGGCGATTTTTCCAGCATCCTGTGAAATAGGGCTCCCAGGCTGTTCAATTCGATTTGTTCCAGAGTTAGCCCACAAGGGGTCGCCTTTCTCCACATAAATATTCACCGTGCGCAGCCGGTTCGTGGGCACGGTGGGGTGGGGACTGCAGGAGCCGCCTTCCTGGTTGCCTCTGCTCCCGTGGAGTTGGATCCTCCACGCTTGCCACCCAGCTCCTTCCTAAAGCAGTGCCCAAGGGCTGTGCCCCAAGGCTGGCTACACGGTTCTCCCACAGCCATTTCCCCAGAGTCTGATTTTACCAGGGGCGGTAATCATGGTTTCCTAGTGACTCGGGTTCATCGCCGAGTCCCCGCCCCCAGTGCTCTCTGAGCCCTCACGGGTTGTTTGCCAGCTGGCTTTGGAACTGCCAGCAGAGAGGCGTCGGACTTCTGAGCAGGGAGTTTCTGGTCCCCTTGCTGAAGTGTCTGACCACGAGACTCCCCGGGGAGCCACAGTGTCCCGGGAACCACCCGGGAGCCAGTTTCCCTCCCTGTGGGCCGGGGCATCCAGCGCTTACTGTTCACCTCGGCGCACTTCCCCACACCTCACGTCCAGACCTCGACAGTCGCGGCCCCCCACATCGCCGCACTCAGCCAGCCACAGATGGAAAATATTCGGGGAAGAAATTGCAACTGTGCCAAACACGTATATATTTTCCTTTTCCTTGTGCTATTCCTCAAACAATGCAGTGCTCACAGAGCGGCCAGTTGCATAGCACTTACAGTGTGTTGATGTTACAAAGCACACGGGAGACGGAGTGGACACTCAGCTTCGTAGTGAAGACGTCCAAGCACGTGGCTCCTGGCTCCAGGTTCCTGCTAGTGCGGACTCCAGCGGGCCATGGTCTGGGTTCCTGCTAGCCCTGTGGGAGACCTGGATCCCATTCCTGGCTCCTAGTTCCTAACTTGGGGGCACTTGGGGAGGGAGCCAGTGGATGGGTGGGCTCGCTCTCCCTCTCTCTCTGCCTCTCTCGTAACTTTTAATTTAAAAGTATACAAGAGGACGTTCGCTGGTGCATGCAAATACTGCACATGGGACTTGAGCATCTGTGGGTTTGGGTAGCTGTGGGGAACTTGGACCCAGCCGCGCTCAGATACTCAGGGACAACTGTGTATTGTGTGTCCGTCTCCGTTTGATGAAACAGATTCTCTTCATGCTTGTGCACCAAGTCATCCTTGACACAATGCAGCGGATGCCAAGTGAGGGGTCTGCGAGATCCCACCAGGCTGGGGAACCTGGGGCCTGGGGGTGCGTCCCACTCTGCCTCCAGCCAGCGAGGAGCCACTGCCACTCCTGGGGTCCCAGCTCCAGCCTCGTTTTCTCATCTCTGTGATGAGGAGGTTGGACGTGAACAATCCGTACATTTCCTCTTAAGATGAATCTAAAATGTTGTGTTAGTTAAGAACAGGATGATCGGACCGGGTGCTGTGTTGTGACGGTGAAGCTGCCGCCTGTGACGCCGGCGTCACATATGGGCACCAGTTTGTGTCCCAGCTGCTCCACTTCCGATTCAGCTCCCTGCTATGGCCTGGGGACAGCGGCGGAAGATGGCTCAAGGGCTTGGGCCCCTGCCACCCACCTGGGGGACCCGGATGAAGCTCCTGGCTCCTGCCCTCGCCATTGTGGCCTTCTGGGGAGTGAGCCAGGAGATGGAAGATTCTCTCTATATATATAACTCTGACGTTCAAAATACATACATAAATAAATAAATAACAGGATGATCACCCCTAATCTGAAACATCTGAAACCGTTTCAAAGCCGAAAATTCTTCACGTGACCTCAGGCTGTGTGTACAACACAGAAGAATTTCATCTCCTCACGCATGTAGATACCCCAAAAGTCGAACAAATCTGAAATCAAAGATTTCAAGCGGTTTGGGTCAGGCATCCTCGGGCTGTGCTGATTTGAACCTCGTTCCAGCAGCCGACAGAGGCTGCCGGGGCACCTGCGGGCTGACGGCCGGCGACAAGACCTGCCCTTTGGAGAACCAAGGCCCGGAGAGAGGCTCGGGTGGCGGCGCGCCCACGTCTGCCGCTGCTGTGTGCTTAGTGGTTGTAGGTGGCTGGCAGGTGGCGTGTCTTGAAGAAATTCATGAATCAGCGCGTGGAATTCTGAATAGAACGAAAACACGGGTCCAGGAACGCTTTCTTTAACAGCTTGCCTGGTCGCCAGCATTGCGCCCAGCATGTTAATTGCTAAAATGCCCTGTTGATTTCTTTTGTCGCTGCTCACGTGGCTTCCAGTGAGCAGAAGGGATGTGTCTGGCGGTGCTCGGCGTCTCCCGGGCTCGCCCCTGCCCGTCGCTGCCTGCCTTGAGCAACGTCACAGCCAACCCAAACTTAATCAGCCTTGGATGGCAGCCACGGAGGCAGGCGGGCAGACTCCCGTGGCTCCTGCCCGCTGCTGCCACCACCGTCACCACTGGGCAGGGTTTCCATGGCAACAGCTGCTTTCTCTCCACAAGCAGGAAAAGCTGGGAGACCCCACTCTCGCTGTGGCTCCAGGAGAGCCCAGCCTGTTTCTGGGTGCGTCTTCCCCACATCTGATTCTCCCTCATCCCCAGCGATGGCAAGTTGGAAAAGCACATTCACTCTCCATCCTGCAAGGCACACCCCGAATGCGCGCACGATGAAGAGGTACAGAGCGAATGTGCTCACGGAGAAGGGAGATTCTTGCAGGCACGCAGCAGCGTGGCGAAGATTAGCATGAGCCAAGGGGCAGAGGCGGCTATGGCGCCAGGGGACTGTCCTCACCCAGTGACAGTCTCATTGTGAGTAGGACAATGACAAGAGAATTAGGGGGACTTCGAATGATGCAGCTGGGATGACGGACATGAGCTGTCCCAGGCTCTCCAGCGAGGATGTCACTGCCCGGGAGCCCCGCGGTGAGCAGTCCTTTGAACAAAGGCTTCATTGGCGAGCCCAGAGCCCAGCGAGGCTCTGCCACACAGGACAATTCCAGGTCACCTGATGCCTTTCATTCAGGGGGGATGGGAGAGAGGGCTGGGACCTGTGGGCAGCCTGGACTGCAGCTCCGGGAGGCGGACAGAAACGAGACCAGGAGTTTTGCACTGGTCGGCTTTGCAGGAGCACCGTTTGGTGGCTGGGTCTGTGGACTTGTTCATTTATTTGAAAGACAGCATAGACAGAGATCTCGCCATCCACTGGCTCGTTCCCCAGATGCCTGCTACAGCTGGGGCTGGGCCAGACTGAAGCCTGCAGCCAGGAACTCGGACTGGGCTCCCATGGCAGTGGCGGGGACCTAAGCATTTGAGCTGCCTCCTAGGGTGTGCATGAGCAGGAAGCTGGAATCAGGAACAGAGCCGGGACTTGAACCCAGGCACTCTGCTGTCCCAAGCGGCATCTTAACTGCTGAGCCCTGGTCAGCGGGTTTGCGGCTGGGAAGTGGAGAGTACAGGAGCGACAGCTTCGGTCCCAGAAGTGGCGCTGAGGTTCTGGGGGAAACCGTCTCAACACGAGACGAGAAACCCAGGAACCAAGTCTCTGGTGAGGAGTCTTCTGTCCCCTGAAGGGTGCGACATGTCTGTTACACAACAAGTGAGCGAATAACCCTGCAGAGCTGCCCTGTCACGCTAGTACGTACACTTACGTGCAAACACGTTTGTGCTTTAACCCGATGAGGGCTCCTGACACAGCAGTCCCGACACTTTAAAAAATACCCAAGAGGCCGGCGCCATGGCTCACTAGGCTAATCCTCCACCTGCGGCACCCACATCCCGGATTCTAGTCCCAGTCGGGGTGCTGGATTCTGTCCCGGTTGCCCCTCTTCCAGGCCAGCTCTCTGCTGTGGCCAGGGAGTGCAGTGGAGGATGGCCCAAGTGCTTGGTCCCTGCACCCCATGGGAGACCAGAAGCACCTGGCTCCTGGCTTCGGATCAGCACAGCTCGCCAGCCATGGTGGCCATTTGGGGAGTGAACCAACGGAAAAAAATGAAGTCCTTTCTCTCTGTCTAACTCTGCCTGTCCAAAAAACAAACAAACAAAAAAAAAAACAAGAAATGTACTTTTACTGTGGGTAAGAATGTAGAAGATGTAGGTTATGAAGACCATAAAATCATCCACAAGTAAAGGAAATGTGGTACAAGTATACAATAGAGTATTACTCAATCGCGACAGGAAAACCAGAATGCCATTCTGTCGTTCGCACTCACATTAAGTGACAGGTCAGGCATAGGCAGATGCCAGTGTTGTCACTCCTATGGGGACTCTAGAAAGTGGGTGGCAAAGAAGAGTGGCTGCAAGAGCCCAGGACGTGGGGGGAGGGGATCGAAGGGAGGAACAGGGGTCCTGGGGGCGGTGGAGGAGGAATTATCTAACAACGCGGCATAGCAGAGTAGCTATGGTTGACAAGAGTTCATGGACTATTTCAAAACGGCCCGGGGAGAGGACTGTGCGCACTCTCAGTGCACAGACATGACCGCTTTGCAACCGTTTGCCGGTTGCCCTGACCCGCTCATCACACTGGGTGTACTTGTACGAGATGTCACTCTGTGCCCCATAAGTGTGTACAACTGCTAATGTCTACTACAAGGAACAATACGTGGTGTTTTTTTTTTTTTTTTTAAAGATTTCATTTAGTTATTTGAGAGGTAGAGTTACAGACAGAGGGAGAGACAGAGAGAAAGCTTTTCCATTCACTGGTTCACTCCCCAAATGGCCACATGGCTGGAGCTGGATCAATCCAAAGCCAGGAGCTTCTTCTGGGTCTCCCACGCGGGTGCAGGGGCCCAAGGACCTGGGCCATCTTCTACTGCTCTCCCAGGCCATAGCAGAGAGCTGGATCAGAAGTGGAGCAGCCGGGACTCGAACTGGCACCCATATGGGATGCCAGCACTGCAGGCAGAGGCTTAGCCCACTACGCCAGAGTGCCAGCCCAAACTAAAAATACATTTAAAAAGCAAAAGCAAAAAAAAAAAAATCACCAGCAATTCATCCATTAATAACACTGTTAATATTTTAGTATCTATCCCTCCCTATGATTTGCTATGTGTCTTATTGATACATAGACTTATAAAAACGACAGCTTGCTGTGCGCGTTCTGTAGCTATGAGCAGTTCTCCATGGCCACAAGCATGCTTTTACAGCTTGGCTTTGGTGACTGCGTGATATTTCACAGTATTGAATAGTTCTCTCAACCGAACTCCTGGTGTGGGGGCCGGGGTCGTTTTCAGACATGTTTACTGTACACAGTACGGTGTGGAACATCTTCTGGGAAGCTCACCGTGCACGTGTGTAGCTTGCATGTGGACTGTGTGAGCTCGGTGGGATGTCTGAGCGCTGTTAAATCTGCCTGTGATTTGCTAGTGGAATGAACACACAATAAGAACGGAAGAAGACGCGTGCGTGGCTTTTGGCTCTCAACCAGACGTAGAACCCTGAGCACCTCACATAACCTCACATGTTTTTGTCTTCTTATTTGTACTAGCATTATGAAAATTGGATTAATGAGTGAAATCTGTCCCTTGCACAGAATTGTTGAAAGGGGGAGAGAATGTAAGGTGTGGTAAGCCTTCTGACGTCATGAAGAATTCCACAGGGACTTCGGCTTTTCTTTTCAAAATGCAATTCTTTAAAAAAGACTTATTTATTTGAAAGGCAGAGTTGCAGAGAGAGAGAGAGAGAGAGAGAGAGAATGAGAATCACACTCATACACAGATCTTCCATCTGCTGGTTCACTCCCCAAATGGCTGCAACTGCTGAGGCTGGGCCAGCCCAAAGCCAGGAGCCTGGAACTCCTTCTGGGTCTCTCACATGAGTGCAGGAGCCCAAGCACTTGGGCCATCTTCTGTTGCTTTCCCGGGCACATTAGCAGGGATCTAGGTTAGAAGCAGAGCTGCGGGGACTTGAACTGGTGCTCATGTGGGATGTTGGCCCCTGAAAATGCAATTTAAAAC
The DNA here is from genome assembly GCF_964237555.1 of Oryctolagus cuniculus. Taxonomy (NCBI): domain Eukaryota; kingdom Metazoa; phylum Chordata; class Mammalia; order Lagomorpha; family Leporidae; genus Oryctolagus; species Oryctolagus cuniculus. The sequence goes on from NC_091435.1 coordinate 12,623,835, forward strand.
ATTCTTATTATATCAATTAAAACTATTTTGATTTTTTGACCTTCTCCAGCAAAACTGATTTTTTTTAAAAAAAGTATATTATTAATTTTCAGTTTATTTGAAAGGCAGAGAAGCAGAGAGAATATGAGATATAAAGAGAAACAGACACAGACAGAAGCGTCCCACCTCCTGGTTCACTCCCTAAATGCTTACAACAGCGAAGGCTGGGCCAGGCAGAAGCCAGGAACAAGGAACTCCATCCAGATCTCCCATGTGGGTGGCAGGGACCCAAGTCCTTGAGCCGTTGTCTGCTGCTTTCCTGGCTGTGCGGTAGCAGGAAGCTGGAGTCAGAGAAAGGCACGATTCTCCAGAAAAACTGATTTCTATGAACCTCCCAACAAGTGTTGGGTTGGTGCCTGAGTGTGCACTTCCAAGGGGAAGGTGGTAGAAGTGTTTTAGGTCCATCAGACAGTGCGCCTGGGCTCTGCATTGTCAAACCAAAGGGAGAGGAAGCAAAAGCTTGCAAGGGCTCCCCCTGGTGGAGGCGGACGTAGCCTTGCGATGTGGTGCTCCTGGGGAGGTGGCAGCTGTCTCTCCCCTCTACCCCTCCACCTTGGCTCCCACCAGCGGGAGTCTGTGCCTAAGAGCTGGTGCTGTCCAGCTCCAGAGACAGGGGCCACCCCTGCTGTCAGAGATAACAACGGCTGTTGGAAGGAGAACCTGGAGAAAATATCTTGGGAAAGAATCCTGGGAATTCCAGCCACACTGGGGACAGGATCTGAAGTGGCCGAATAGGGAAGATGAATGGGAATTTTGCAGCTTCCTTAACTCCAAGAAGACAGCCCTACACGTGGGAACTGCGCCGGGCTCGCCTGGACCCATCCCGCACCGGTACAATGGGAACACAGAGGGAGCAATGCCGTTTCCCTCTGACATCCCAGCTCACAGCCCCCACGTGGGGTTCTGTGGGAAGAGGCCTGAGATGCCCCCCGCTTCTTCAGTTCTCCTAAGCCGAGGGGCGGTGCGGGTGCAGGGTGATGTTCATTGCGCATGCACCAGCTGGACCAGAGAGTGGCATGGGGCACAGGGCGGGCAGGTGGAGAGCTCCCTCCCCCAGGGTGGGGCTGGGCACCCGCAGCCTGATGCCGTGGATTTTACCGCCAAGTCTTCAGCATCCCGAAACAAAGCGATTCCCTTCCCACCCGTGTAAGGCAATGCCTGGGTTAGAAAATCCAAAGTGATGAAAAAATCTTGAGTTTTCTGAAACCTGCATGGAAATGCTAACGTGTTTTTCTTTTCTGGATAAGCCCGTAAACCTGAACTTAGTGTAGGAGGCCCATCTAAATCCATAAAGGAGGTAGCAAAGGGTCTTTTTTTTTTTTAATAGTTATTTGAAAGGTAGAGTTACACAGAGAGAAGATACAGAGAGAGTGCTTCCATCCACTGGTTCACTCCCTAAATGGCCTCAACGACTGGACCTGTACTACCAGGCTGAAGTCAGGAGCCAGGAGCTTGTTCTGGTCTCCCACGTGGGTGCAGGGGCCCAAGCACTTGGGCCATCCTCCACTGCTTTCCCAGGTCATAGCAGAGAGCTGGATCGGAAGTGGAGCATGCCCATATGGGATGCCGGTGTCACAGGTGGCGGCTTAACCTGCAGCATCCCAGTGCTGGCCCCAAGACAGATTTTATTCTGGTTTATTCTCCTGAATCACAAGGTTGGGAAGGGATCTGCAGAGGCTCCGTTTGGGGGATCAGAGGGCTGGAGCTCCCAGACTCCTGCCCGCCTGGCTTTGGGAGGCTGGGGTTGGAGCATGCACCTGTTTCATGGGCCAGCGGCGGAGAGTGAGGCAAGGGTCTGCAGAGAGGCGGTGTGGGAGAGAGGAAGGGGCTGAAGGAGGAGGGGAGGGGAGTCAGTAGAGTTAGGAGCCTCCAGGATCCTCCCGCGGCTGGTTTCCCGAGGCTGTGCTCAGACAGGCGAGAAGAAAGTCGCTGCACAGCCTCCAACTCCCGAGGAACCTGCCACGGCCCTCCCCCGCCCCCCCCCCCCCCACTTCTTATTTCCCTGCTAAGGAAGTGGGGAGGGGAGGGAGCTTGTGCTAGGGTTGTGCCAGAGCCGCCTGGCCATCCCATCAGTCTGGGAGAGGTAGGGCTCTCCCCCTGGGCACCTGCGGGGGAGACAGAGCTGGAACGAAGAGAATGCGCCTTTCCCATGCCGCGTGGGCTGGGGGTCGCGCGGCATCCTGTGTTGTGAGCCCTCTGGGGAACTGGGGGAAACACAATGGGGAGAGGAGAGGGCTGCGAGTCCCATAGCCATGTGAGTGGGACTCAGGATCCTGGCCATCTGGTGGGAGGTGAGTTCACTGGAGTTGCAGCTGGCCAAATGGAAGATGGGAGGTGCTGGCTACAGGTTTGGGGTGGTGACAGGGAAGGCTGGTTGGCCCAGAACTCATGTGTGAGTCCAACTCTCCTTCTGCAAATGCATGTTTTTGTAGTTAAGACAACCCTAATGCAGATATTTCCATTTGGGAAAAAGAAAAATTGGGGCAAGAAATCAGGCTTCCATGAGGTTCCACTGCAGGCATCGTGAGACTCACGCTCTTGGTCAACTCCTGGGCTGGGCCCAGGGGGAGGGAAAGAACACGGAGTGGAGGGGATGGGATGAGAAGGACCTGGGCTTCTGCCGTCTCCTTTCTGTCAGGGCAGATTTCTCCTGCGCTTCTGAGCAATGGAGAAACCAAGGATCCCTACCTCACACCGTCACAGGGAGCTGGATCAGACATGGAGCAGCGGGGAGTCGAACCTCACAGGGCTGCTGGCGTTGCAGGCTGCGGCTTAACCTACAGCGTCACCCCGCCAGTCCCAGGCCCGAGGTGTCAGAGAATGAGGAGCTGCTTCCTCGTGGCTCTGGGAGGTGGTGCTGAGGCCAGGGCTTCCACACTCGAGGCATTCGTGTTGAAATACAAGATGGCGGGGCCGGGTCTACAGCCATTCCCCCCGCCAGCGAAACTTGGATGTCTTGGTTGGCTTGGGAAGTTTCAGCAGAGCTATGCAAATGATCTTGGGTTTATTTTGGGATCTTTCCAAAGCAAGAGGGGAAAAAGTAATTTTATTTTTATAAAGAGGAGAAAAATGCCCAGAAACCCTTGCCAGCTGAGTCCTTCGTCGCTGTTCCAGCTTCCTGATTCCTAGAACCTTCGAAGATGAGGATGAGGCGAGTTCCCAGCAGAGCGTGGGCTGTGTCCTTTTGTTACGACACATGGAGGAGATGACTGGCGCTGCAGCTCACTAGGCTAATCCTCCGCCTTGCGGCGCCGGCACACCGGGTTCTAGTCCCGGTCGGGGCGCCGGATTCTGTCCCGGTTGCCCCTCTTCCAGGCCAGCTCTCTGCTGTGGCCAGGGAGTGCAGTGGAGGATGGCCCAGGTGCTTGGGCCCTGCACCCCATGGGAGACCAGGAGAAGCACCTGGCTCCTGCCTTCGGATCAGCGCGGTGCGCCGGCCGCAACGCACCAGCTGTGGCGGCCATTGGAGGGTGAACCAACGGCAAAGGAAGACCTTTCTCTCTGTCTCTCTCTCTCACTGTCCACTCTGCCTGTCAAAAAAAAAAAAAAAACACACACACACACATGGAGGAGGAAGAAGAGGAAGAGGAGGAGGAGGAAGGGAGGGACACTGAGGGCGCAGATCTTTTCTGGAGAATACAAGGTACTGCTGGGGAGGTAGCTTGCTGTGGTTTGCAGGTTAAATAAACACGACCCAGATGGGAGCGGTAGACAGGGTTTGTGAACCCAGGGGCCAGCGCTGGGTCTTGGTGTCTCTGAGTGAACCATGAGTTCCCCGGAGAGCCTGGGTTACGTCTCTGACCTCTCTAGGTCTCAGGGGAAGCAGGGCATGAGATGAATACGTACTTGACCCTGGTTTTATTTCTCTAGGCTCCAGTGGTTTGAACAGGCAGCACAGTCATCTATGTTTTGGTCTACAGCCGGTACATTCGTCCGTGAGTCCAACTCCATTGAACAACTTGTACTGAGCTCCTAGCTCCCAGCTGAGCCCTGCACAGGGAGGTGGAAGAACTCCAGCGTCCTGGACAGCATGGCAAGAGCAAAGGGCACAGGCACGCAGCCTGTGACCTTGGACTGGCTACTCAACATCATTACCATCACGGTCCACAGGATGGAACAATAAAACCTCATGGGGAAACTGCACCATGTCATAGAACACAGACACACACACACACACCACGGTTGACTTCCTCTGGGTTGTAAGTAAGAAAACCCACTCTGAACAGATTCAACCAAGAAAGGGGAGTTCTTGGCAGGATGTTGGAGTCTTTCCTGGAATTCACTGGAAAGTTTAGCACAGGAGGCCCCAGGGAGGGCAAGGAGGGGCTGTCCTGGGGATCTCCGCAGTGTGGTGGTGGGGGTCTTCCCACCAGAGACCCCACTGGTATGACTCTGCACACAGTACTGCTCTCTGCAGCTCTCTCTGTTCTGGCTCCTGCCATGGAGAGCGTTTGGCTCAGTTGGTACTTGCCAGGGGCAGGCTGTGAGTATGGAAGGCTGAGCGGGACGGGAAGCAGATGCTGTGACCGTGGGCTTGAGCTCCCATCGCAGAAGCACAGACGGGCAGCTCACGGTCCTGGAGACAGCAAGTCAGGGCTGGAAGCATGGGCAGGCTTGGTTTCTCCTGTGCTGGCAGACGGCCGCCGTCTCCCTGTGCCTTCACAATGGTTTCCCCTCCGTGTGTGTCTGAGCCCAAAACTCCTCTTACTATAAGGACAGCAGCCATATTGGATGAGGGCCCACCATAAAGACTTCAATTTAACATAATTGCCATTCTTTTATAATGATTTATTTGTTTATTTGAAAGGCAGAGTTACAGAGAGGTAGAGGCAGAGAGAGAGAGAGAGAGAGAGAGAGAGAGAGGTCTTCCATCCACTGGTTTACTCCCTAGATGGCTGCAACGGGCAGAGCTGCACTGATCCGAAGCCAGGAGCCAGGAGCTTCTTCCGGGTCTCCCACGTGGGTGCAGGGGCTCAAGGACTTGGGCCATCTTCTACTGCTTTCCCAGGCCATGGCAGAGAGCTGCATCAGGAGTAGAGCAGCCGGAACTCAAATTGGCGCCCATATGGGATGCTGCTACTGTAGGCGGCGGCTTTACCTGCTTCACCACAGCACCAGCCCCTTCCATTCTTTATTAAAAAAAAAAAAACACATTTATTTTATTTATTTGAGAGAGAGAGCGAGAGAAGCAGAGATCTCCAAATGGCCATAATAGCCAGGTTTGGGTAAGGCTGAGTCCAGGATCCTGTGTCTCCATCCAGGTCTCCCATGAAGGTGGCAGGGGCCCAAGCACCTGGGCCATCCTCTGCTGCTTTCCCAGGTGCATTAGCAGGGAGCTGGATCGGAAGTGGAGCAGCCGGGACTGGAACCAGCAGCCCAGTATGGGCAAGTGGCAGCTTAGCTAGCTGCACCGCGGCACAGGCCCCCTTGATTCTCTTTCCAAAGCCCGTATCTCCAGATACAATCATTCTGAGGTATGAGAGCTGATGAATTGTTTTGGGGCTCACAATTCATAACAACACCTCCAATTTGTTGGGAAGACAGTTCCAATGGTATCCACTGTAGGAGCGTCCCTAGCCTGGTGCCAGGAACACGGTCACCTCTTCTTAAATGTCGGTCCTCTCTCTCTCTCCTCTCTGCAAACCACTGTGCTCCTCCCCTGTGCCCTCAGGGGATTCATCCCCCTCCAGGTGCCTGGAGCTGTGGAACAAGTCCTGAGCAGACTTGGGGTTCTGGAGTTTGGGGATCTGGTCGGGGCTGTGCCTTCCAAGAGGGTAAGAGATGTCAGTGTTTGAGGGGTCAGTCTTCTCCTCTATAGGATGGGATGAAGGACCAAAGCACAGTGGACACAGTGATCTGTGATCCCAAGCCTCACACGGGTTAAGGGCAGGGTGCCAGCGTGTGGAGTAAGTAATGGGCTTTGGCCTGAGCGATGGGGAAGATTTTTGTGCGTGTTTGGAACGGAGTATTTCCCATCATTTTGGTTTGGGCAGGAGCCAGGCGTCATCCATGATCGACCAGCTCATTTTGGTCAAAAGCAACTCATTTCTTTTTTTTTTTTTTTCTGGGAAAAAAAGTATTCTGCCCTTCCACACCACAGCCACACCTGCTTCGGGGGACGGCTCCCCCTCGGTGGTTTCCTGCCTCCCCCAGCCACAGTCTCTGCCGGGGGCTCCTTGCTCAGCTCCGGTCACTGCCAAGTACAGAGAGAAGCCAGAGAAAGGATCTTCCAGGACGCTGGCGACAGGCAAAGGAGTCGGAGAAGTCGGACAGAAGCACTCGGAGAAGGGCAGCCCCCCACCCCGGCCCCAGCTGTTTCTCTGGGGGCTCCTCCCAGGACACTGGCGGGGCTGATGGCCGGGCCTTTCCTTCCCACTCAGAACCTCCTGTTGGGGGGTGAGGGGCTCAACGGCTCACGCTCTGTCCCCTCTGCTGGGATCTTAACCCAACTGAGGGGTAGAAACAGGAAGGAGGCTGGGACGCAGTGACTGTTTCCTAGTGCAAGCCCCAGAATCGCACAGCTGTGGGCAGGGCGGGTGAGGACAAAGGCAGTGCTGTGGCCCTGACCCTGATGGGGCTGAACCCCAAAGACGAGTGTGGGATGGGGAGCTGAGCTACGCTGGCTCAGGCGCTCATCCCAGCAAGTGAATCTGGGGTGGCTGCTGTGTTCTGGAAGTTTGTCCCCCAAGGGTTCCCGGGGTGGAGCCGCGATGTCGCTGGAACTTCTACAAGGTGGGGCCCAGCAGGAGGTGAGTAGGTCGGGGGTCATTGTCCTGGGAGTGGATTGAGCCCAGGGAGCAAGTGTCTATGAGAATGGGTTGTACCACAAACAGTGATCCCTGCTACCCCCTGCCTTCCTGTCTCACCATGGGACCTCCTACACACGCACACATACATGCGTGCACACACATGAACACACACAAACACACACGCACACACATGACAGCACTGGGATGCCATCCGCCATGTGATTCTCACCAGAGGGAAGCAGAAGCTGGCACCATGCGCTTGGACCTCTGGAGTGGTAAAGAAATTAAACCTTTCTTTTTCACTTTAATTTGAAAGGCAGAGAGAGAGAGAGAGAGAGCAAGAGCGAGAGAGAGCGAGATTGATCTTCATTGGTTCACTTCCAAAGCCAGGAGTCTGGAACTCCATCCTGGTCTCTCCCAGGTGTGTGGGGGCCCAAGCTCTTGAGCCACGGACCACTGCTTTCCAAACTGAATCAGAGGCTGGAGCAACCGGGACTCGAACCGGCGCTGTGACGCGGGACGCTGGCACGGCAGGCAGAGGCTTAGCTCACCGCGCCAAGACACGGACACCCAAACCTCTGTTCTTTACAAATTGCACAGGGGCGGGAATGTTGTGTGAACACTGGGACGCAGACTGATGCAGGGGCAGAGAGCGGCCCGGGGGTTGGGCTAGTGGAGGAAGGGTGAGGTACGGGGAAGCGACGCTGCAGAGTCGCCCGCTGGGGGCGCTCCGGTGCGAGGAGCCCACGGCAGCTCTGGGACGACAGAGCAGGTGTTCCCCGCGCGGGCACCAGAGCCTCACGCCGCACCCGTCCTCGCCTTCGGAGGGCTGTCGGCTTGCGAGTCACCAGGAATTCTTCCCTGCGTTCTTCCCTGGCCGCAGCTCCCCTTCTGCGCCCAGAGCCTCCCTCCTTGACTGCGCTTCCCCCCATATATTCCTCTTCGATGCAGAGACAGGAGGTGAGCCCTTCACGCCACCCGCGGGGCGCCCAGGAGACGTTAAAGGCCCCTCTTCCCACGGGAGGACCCAGCTGCTGTGGCTTTCCGAAGAGCCAGCAGAGACGGCTTCTGTCCTCTGTCCCCTGCCTGTGTAGACCAAAGGCACCAACACAGACTCTCGGCCTCCCACTGTCATGAATGAGGCCACCTCCCATCAGTAGGTGGGGTGACCACAGTCGGAGTGCAGGCTCAGTGGCTTCCTGTTTTATTAATAGTAGGACCCTACCATGACGTAGTAAGGGGTCACCTAAGCATTTGATAGGGTCGTGAAATTAAAGGTGTCAGTCCATGATCAGCTGATCAACTAAGTTTATTCTGGGGGCCGGCGCTGTGGTGTAGCAGGTAAAGCCGCCACCTGCAGTGCCAGCATCCCATATGGATGCTGGTTCGAGATCCAGTTGCTCCACTTCTGATCCAGCTCTGTGCTATGGCCTGGGAAAGCAGTGGAGGATGGCCCAAGTGCTTGAGTCCCTGTACCTGCATGGGAGACCCAGAAGAAGCTCCTGGCTCCTGGCTTTGGATTGGCCCAACTCCGGCCACTGCAGCCATATGGGGAGTGAACCAGCGGATGGAAGAACTGTCTCTCTGTCTCTACCTCTCTGTAACTCTGCCTTTCTAATAATAATAATAATAATAATAATAATACCGCCCTTACCATCATGATACTGTGCACTTCTCTCTGCCCGAGATTCGCTCCTGTTCTTTTGCTGCGGCTCTCCTCCTCGTCCCTGTTCCTTCCTCTGCCACTGTGGTTTTCCTACTGCAGCATATTACGTGATGGGAGCCACGCAGCCCGAGGCGGTTCACGCCCGCCTTCTCTCCCCTCAGCACAATGTTCTGTGGTTATGTGTTCTCGCGCGAGCAGCCGGTCAGTTCCTTTTCATCGCTCAGGGTGACCTGCGTGTGAGCAAGCTGCAGTTCAGCCGCTCACCGCGTGGTGGACCTGGGGCGCTTCCGGTGAAATTTGCATACACACGTTTGAGTGGACAGAGGCGTCGGCTTCTCCTTAAATCCCTGAGAGCAGGATTGCTGGGCCATGGGAGAAGTTTCCGTTTAACTTAGGAGACTTTTCTAGGGGAGTCTTATCAACCACTTGTTATCGTTAAGGCTTTAAATGTGCGTACACAGTGGCATCTCATAGTCATTTTATTTTATTTTTGTTTGTTTTATATTTTATTTATTTATTTAACTCATTTGAAGGTAAAGAGACAGAGACAAAGACAGACAGACAAAGATCCTCCATCTGCTGGTTCACTTCCCAAATGCGCACGACAGCCGTGACAGGGCCAGGCTGAGGCTGGGGGGTAGGAACTCAGTCCTGGTCTCCCGTGTGGGTGGCGAGGACTCAACTCCTTGAGCCGGCCTCTGCGGCTTTCCCAGGTGCATTAGTGAGGAGCTGGATGAGAAGCAGAGCGGCTGGGACCGAAACCGGCGCTTAAGCCACTGCACCACGGCGCTGGCCCTCCTCCTCTGCTTCCGTCTGAAAAGTTGAAAGTTTTATGTTTCCCATTTCAGTTGGTGATCTGTTCTGAATGGTTTCGGGTACAAAGGCAGGTTGAGGCTGGTTTGCTTTATTTTTGCCTACAGGTGTCGATTGTGCGAAGCCCCCCTTCCTGCTCTGCATTGCTTGCGTGCCTTGGTTAAAGTCAGTTGCTTGTGTTTCTGTGGGTCAGTTTCTGGCTCCTCGTCTTTGTTCCGCCATTATACCCTGATCTGCGGAGACAGGAAAACAAGCAAATGGTCCACTCCTTCGTTGGGACTCAGCTCCCTCCTTCCCTGCAAGCCGTGTTTTCAAACACTCCCGGGTTGATGGGTCCTCCTCGGTTGGGTCTTTGCTGTCCTTGTCCCTCCAGCATGGCCTACAGCGCTGTGACTCTCTGGAGGGCGGGGCTGATGACTTCCCTCCCCGTAAGCCCAGCATGGGCCCCAGTTCCTTCTCTGATGTCTCTCCCATCTCTGCCCCAGACGTCCGGTTTGGTAGACAGGTGACGAGCCTGGAGAAGCAGGCTCTAAGTCTTTGGAAATTCTCAAGACTCGGTGAGGGGTGACCCAGGGACAGATTCTGAGAACTGCATCAGTAGGTGGATGTCATGGAATGTTCTCATGTAGACTCAAGACAGCTGCCCCGCCACCAGGCGGTGTGATCTTACCCAGCCCCTGTCACATAACTATCTGGGGTGGAGCGAGGCTGCCTGTGACCGTGCCCGGGACACAGCCCAGCGTCCTGGCTCACCGTCCTCCCTCGCTGTCACCGTGAGTGCTGGCCTCTCACCTCCAGGATTGCTAACGACTTGCTTCTTCAAATCCAGCACGTCTCAGACACTGGAGTGTTTGCTTTGAACTTGAAGTTCTACTTTCATAGTAACCACCCGGAATGATTTACTTGAAATCAATTATGTTTCGTTTTCAGAGCAACGGAATTAGGTTGGAAAGTTAGGAGTAGGTGAGTGCCATTTAGAAGTGGACTTTGAGAACATAATAACATAAAATCACCATAGCCTCTCTAAAAAGCCAAATATGACCTTAACATTGATTGGTTGACTGATTTAAATATTTATTTATTTATTTGACAATCAGAGAGAGGGACACACACACACACACACACACACACAGAGAGACAGACAGAGAGAGAGAGACAGAGATATCTTCCATCCACTGGCTCACTTCCCAAATGGCTGCAAAAGCCAGAACTGGGACAATTGGAGGCCAGGAGCCAGGAACTTCTTCAAGGCCTCCTTTGTGGGTGCAGGGGCCCAAGCACTTGGCCATCTTCTGCTGCTTTCCCAGGCCATTAGCAGGGAGCTGAATCGGAAGTGGAGCAGCTGGGGCTCAACCTGATGTCCCTATGGGATGCCGGTACCACAAGTGGTAGCTTTACAGCGCTGGCCCCAAACTGGGCAACTCTGAACAATGAGCGTTTATGTCTCACAGTGCTGGAGCCCGAAGTCTGAGCCCCAGAGCCCGGCAGACTTGCTGTCTGGCCTCCTCTCCCCTCACGGGGCTGCCTCCGTGCTGTGTGGGAGAGACCAGCTCTGGCCTCTTTAGCTCCTTATAAGGGCACTCATCCCATTCCCAAGGGCCCCATCCTTGCCACCCCATCACCTGCCGAAGGCTCCGCTTCCCACACCCCCGCATTGGTGGGGGATCTCAACACCCGGATCTGGGGGCTCACAAGCAGGCCCTAATTGGTCAGTCGGGTGATCCATCAGCCTCGGCTCTGCTGGTCCCCAGGACACCCTCGCATGATGGCCCTGGTGTCCCTGCGTGTCCCCCCAGCACGTGGGCCTATCGCTCCAGCATGATCCCCAAGGACCACCGTACACCTGCAGCCTGAGAGATACCGGACGCCTGTCGCCTCAGTTACCACCTTCCCTCCCACGGTACCAAGACGAAACAGAAGTCTGGGGCCCAGGTCACGTGACTGGGAATAACCCGTCAATCAAAATGCCCTGAGTGTTTCTTTGAAGCCACAAAAAGATTTGCTTCTTAGGAAAATGCTCTCGGCATGTACTTTTTTTTTTAAAGATTGATTTTATTTATTGAAAGACAGAGTTACAGAGAGAGGTAGAGCCAGAGAAAGAGAGAGGTCTTCCATCTGATGGTTCTCTCCCCAGATGACTGCAACGGTCAGAGCTGAGCAAATCCGAAGCCGGGAGCCAGGAGCTTCTTCCGGGTCTCCCACGCAGGTGCAGGGGCCCAAGGACTTGGGCCATCCTCCACTGCTTTCCCAGGCCATAGCAGAGAGCTGGATGGGAAAGGGAGCAGCTGGGTCTTGAACTCGCGCCCATATAGGATGCTGGTGCTGCAGGCTGGGGCGTTAACCTGCTGCGCCACAGCACCCCCCCACATGTACTTACCATGCCGACCCTGTAGCATGTGGCTCCCACAGCGGCCTCGCGCCGGTCTGAGCTTGCTTAGTTCAAGCAGCACCAGCAAACCCCAGACCTAAGGGTGGAACTCGAGCTGAGCTCTTCTCCCACTCTCCGCCCTCTCTGTGGCCGGAGCAGCCTCAGGGCCTCGCGGGGCGCCTGGCCGCTCAAGAATCTCATTTCTCTTCCGAGGCAGCCCCGCCAGCCCCGGCCGGGGAACCTCTGCTGGGTTAGAGTCTTGCAAACGACAGAGGGGGGCACGCGGAAGCCTTCGGGCATGGCGGTTCTTCCCCCGCTTCGCCTTTTACTCTCGGCATTTCTGGGTGAGGATGATTGGGATCCATTTTCTGTCAAACCTCGTCGGTCTCAGCGAGGCACCGAAGAACTTTCGGGCAAATTGGAAGATGATTTCTGGGAATCGAAAATTACATAAATGGTTTCAGCTTCAAGTTCAAGTGAAAGAGCCTCCTGGTTGGCTCCTTCCCCAACAGAAATCCAATCCTAACAACAACAACAACAACAATAATAGTAATCATAATGATAATAACAGTAATACTTGACATGTTGAGGAGGGATACGTTAGGTCAAAAGAGCTTGACTTTTTTTTTTTTTAAGATTTATTTATTCATTTGAAAGGTAGAGTTACAGAGAGGGTGGGAGACACACACACACACACACACACACAGCTCTTCCATCTGCTGATTCACTCCCCAAATGGTGCAAGTCAGTGCTAGGCCAGGCCAAAACCAGGAGCCAAGAGTTTCATCCAGGACCCCCATGCGGGTGCAGGAGCCCAAGCACGTGGGCCACCCTGCACTGCCTTCCCAGGCCACAGCAGAGAGCTGGATCGGAAGTGGAGCAGCTGGGTCTCGAACCAGCGCCCATACGGGATGCTGGCACTGCAGGTGGCGGCTTTACCAGCTGCACCACAGCACTGGCCCTGGTAGGTCCTCTTTTATCCACAGTTCCCCATCTCTTCCCTCCTCCTTGCTGACAACAGAGCAGCAATGCTGTTAACTGGACGGAGGTGCCCGGGCGATGCTGTCTCCAGTACCTGAGGGAGGGCGTGGTTTGTCCCTGCCTGATTTCCAGCTCCCCTGCGGCACGCTGGGGTCATGGAACAGGCTGTGATGGGAGAGGGTGGGAGGACACAAAACAGGGCTGGCGTGAGAGCTGCCTCAGGCCTGCAGCAAGGGCTGGGGGGGAGGGGCACAAGTGTGCAGCCTGGATCCTAAGAAGCCGCGTGGACCCCCAGTGTGGAGTGTGAAACACACGTGAGTGGTATGAGGCCCCTGGGACTTGTGGGAATTCGTCACAGCAAGGTAACCTGGCCTAGCCTGACGAATTTAGCCATGGGGATTACCCAATGGGGGCGGGAAGTGCCAGCGTTTTACTTGCTTTGCCTCGCTTGTGGCTAGGCATGGGCAAGGTGCCCATGTGATAAAGGTAGAGATATACTATGGGGCTGTGGAGAATGCCTTTCCTGCCTCGAGAAAAGGGATAAGTAAGGAGACACTGCCTTGTTCCTCTGTTCCTGTATTATGCTGTCATATTATGTGGATGTGGTACTTGGGTGCTCTGGCAGCCTCTTTGTAACCATGAGGAAATTATCACAGAGAGTATAAGGACTGCAGAGCAGATAGATGGCAGGCAGCTGGATTCTTAATGATACCACAGGTTCACTGAACCACACTCTAGAGTGCCTGGCCGCCATACTTCTGAGTCAGTTAAGAACATCAGTGTCAGCTTAGCTGCTTTTGGTTGGCTCCTGTCTTACTCAGAGCTGTCTGGCTAATGGGGAAAAGCATATTAACAATAAAATCATTAAATTATTCTTTTTCTGAATTATCAGGAATATAGTTTTACAATTCTGTTATTTGTGAAAATTTGAACCTAGAACACATACTAAGGTGCAAGAATCTTCCCCAAAGATCTCTGTTTTATGAAAGGACTCCGTTAGAGTTGTTTCACATGGTAGCAACCTGTGGGTGTTTCAATGATTGATTAGGAAGTGAAGTGACATGTCTGTGCATTGATTACCAACAGCAAGTGAAGTGTACATGACTCACACACGATGCTGATAACGTCATTACAGCTCAGCTCCTTGAAAGCATTCGGTGAGAGGCAGCCATGGGTACTACTACACTTGTGGTGATGGCTGCAGCGTCTCTGAAGACCTACGCGCAGGAGGGCCTGGTACTGCATCTGTCAGGGCCACACCTCAGCAGCACAACAGCCACCTGGCTACCTCCATGGTTTGCAGCCACATCCAGGTAATGTGTATTAGGAACAAACTATGCATTAGCCTCAAATTTATTCATTTATTATTTGAAGGAAAGAGAGAGAGAGAGAGGAAAGAGAGACAGAGAGAGAGAGAGAGACAGAGACCTTCCACTTGCTGGTTCACTCCCCAAATTGCTGCAATGGCTGAGGGCGGGCCAGGCCAGAGCCAGGAGCCCAGAATTCCATCCAGATCTCCCGCGTGAGTGGCAGGGTCCCAAGTGCCTGGGCCATCTTCTGCTGCTTCCCAAGAACATTAGCAGGAAGCTGGATTGGAAGCAGAGCAGCTGGGACTTGATTTGGTTCTCTGATGTGAAATGCTGGTGTTGCAGGCTTAGCTCACTGTGCCACATGCTGGCCTCAATTCAAATGTTTTTTTGCACCCTAAATGGAGGCAGACATGATGGTGAAGCACATTTGTGCTGGTGTAATTTCTCCCATTTGTTAGCATTCTATCCAGTACAAATGTTTGCTAGTTTTATACCCAGCAGTGGTGTCCAACAGGCTTCACCTCACGAGTCGGCTCTCGTAGAGTGGTAGTGGCTGACGGGCCATGGTGTTCAGAAGGGTTCTGCAGTGCGTGTCATGGGTAGGGGTCCCTAAAGCAGCATTTGAGTTGGGGACTTCGATGTGTTGGGTTTATCAAAGGAGGAGCCTTTGGAGGAAGCGGAGTGAGGGAAACCAGAGCGGGCAGGGAAGGAGCTCCGTGAAGAGGTGCTCCCAGCTACAGTCTAGCTCCAACATTATCCCACGGGGAGCTTGGGATTTGAATCACACCTCAGACCTGGTCCTGCCTCGAGGCCAGAGGGCTGCGCTTTTGTAAGGGTTTGTTCATCAGTTGTTGATTGGAGCCTGCCTTAGGTGAGGGCAGCTCTCTGGAGATGAGGGTGACTGCAGTCCCTAGCAGTCAGCATTCGTGGCAGCTGGAGACAGGCGCACCTGCTGATCAAGGGATCCTGCTGAGAGGCCAACAGCGTCTCCTCCTGTGCATTGCCCCTCAGGGGACGATTATTGTGACCCTTTGGCCATGTCTGCCATGGGCGTGGGGGACTATTTCTGTAGATGCTCACGCTGGGAGAAGAGCCAAGGCTGGAACCGGTGCTGCTCCATGGCCACAGCTCCAGGAAAGTGCCTGCTCAGGACGAGTCTAAGGCAGCTGATTTGACTTCCGCTAGGAGCCCAACGCTGCCTTGGGGGTCAAGAACTGGTGTGACTTCTTTCCTAAGGCCTGGGCAGTGGAACTCGGTGATAAGACCCCTGGGTTGCAAGCGACAGAAGTTATTCCTGGGTAACGTGAGCACATCATTGATTCTGCAGATGTAATCAAAGAAAGGACCTGGGGACCGCGGCAAGAATCCCAGCAGCAGATGCAGGTGCACTGCTCCCTGGGCTGGGCCATGGCCCACAGATGCAGGTGCACTGCTCCCTGGGCTGGGCCATGGCCCACAGATGCAGGTGCACTGCTCCCTGGGCTGGGCCATGGCCCGCAGATGCAGGTGCACTGCTCCCTGGGCTGGGCCATGGCCCACAGATGCAGGTGCACTGCTCCCTGGCTGGGCCATAACCCACAGATGCAGGTGCACTGCTCCCTGGCTGGGCCATAACCCACAGATGCAGGTGCACTGCTCCCTGGGCTGGGCCATGGCCCACAGTGCCAGCCACCTTCAGTCTCCGTGTTTTGGTTTCTCTCTCTTTTTAACCAGCTTTTCACTGTAGAATAGTCTCAGATTTACTGGAAAGATGACAAGATTATTAGAGAGAGGCCCTGTTATCCACTTCCCCCCCGATTAACACCACTATGGTGCATTTGTCACAACTAATGAACTGAGGTTGCTATATAATTATGAATTAAACTGCATGGTTCCTTCAGATTTCCTTAACTTTTACTTTTTGTATTTTTTTAAAGATTTATTTATTTGAAAGTCAGAGTTACACAGAGAGAGAAGAAGAGGCAGAGAGAGGAAGAGAGAGAGAGGTCTTCCATTTGCTGATTCATTCCCCAATTGGCTGCAATAGCCGGAGTTGGGCCTGTCTGAAGCCAGGAGCCTGGAATTTCTTCCAGGTCTCCCACATGGGTGCAGGGGCCCAAGTGCTTGGGCCATCTTCCACTGCTTTCCCAGGCCACTAGCAGGGAGCTGGATCGGAAGTGGAGCAGCCAGGTCTCGAACCAGCACCCATATGGGATGCTGGCACTGCAGCCAGTGGCTTAACCCACTATGCCACAGCGCCAGCCCCAGGTTTTACCTTTAAAAAAAGAATAATTTGTTTATTTGAAAGGCAGGAGAGAGAGAGAGAGAGAGAGAGAGAGAGAGAGAGAGAGAGATATCTTTCATCCACTGGTTCACTTCCCAGATGGCTACAATGGTCAATTCTTAGCTTGGAATTAACTCTGGGTCTCTCATGTGGGTGGCAGGGGCCCAAGCACTTGGGCCATCTTCTGCTGCTTTCCCAGGTGCATTTGTAAGGAGCTGGATTGGAAGTGGAGCAGCCAGGGCTCCAGCTAGCACTCTGACACGGGATGCCTGTGTCACATGGTAGCAGGACCTGGTGTGCCACGATGCTGCTTCCTGGTTTTCACTGAATGTCCCTTTTCTGTCCAAGAAGCCCATCCAGGCCACCGAATTACACTTGACGGCCCCTCTCCTCGGGCTTCTCTCCGGTGAGTTTCCCTGGCTTGCCTTGTGTTTTGATGACCTCGGCAAGTTCGAGGCGTGCGTACTGCTGGGGAGTTCTGTAGCAAGTTCTCCACTCTGTGCTGCCCTTGAACTGGGGCCCACACTGAGTCTGGCATTTTCCTCCTTGGATCCATAGGCCACGGTCAGGGGTAGGGCGGGGGCAGAACGAAGTCACCGGGGGCCACCATGACCTCCAGCCGCCTCATTTGGTGCCTACAACCCTGGTCTCCCTCCTGGAAAAATTGGGTGACCAGAGTCACAGTTCCCGGGAGGTTATTAGCTGTGCTCCAGATGGTAAAGGCAGCAGTGCAGGATAGAAGGCCAAGATCAAGCAGCTAGAGAGAAGACACTCAGATGAGTCTGGTCAGAATCAAAGCTGTGGCTGTGCAGACTTTCATCTCAGTCCCTAAGCCTAAAACAAGCCAGGGGGCTGGAAATTCCTGCCCCGTTGCTAATCATTTTGATTACAGTATCACTGCACAAAGCGATTTTTTTCCATCAACAAAATGATAAACCCTCAAACGATAGATTCCTACTGATTACAGGGTACCATTAATCCATTGTTTCTTTTGTTTCTCTCCCCACCCCCACCCTGAAGATGACAGAATAATAGCCGTGCAAAATCCTTGGTTAAAAAGCAACTGCCGGGGAAAATCCCGAAGTGCAGTGCGTTTCTCAGCTGCTGATTTACACGGCAAAGAGCGGTGAGGCTCACCGGACCGAGCTGAACTCATTGAGCTCGTGGACTCCTGCCCTCGCGCAGGAAACCAAGAACTGGCCCAGGACGGCGGTGGGGCGCTAGCCTGCTCACGGAAGCCTGCGGCTCTCGTTTGTGTGGGCTAGGAAGCTTCCGGGAACTTAGACTACTGTTTCTTTGTGACTACATCTCGTTTGCAAATAGAAGCGACTCCGTGGCACACAGACAGCAAAACTGGACCACGGACACGATCATTTCAGATTCTCAATTCTGTCCTCCTCTGATGTAATACTTGGTAGAGAAGAAAGTGAAAGGCAATAAGGGATTTTTTAAATTTTCATTTTCATTAGTTTTTAACGATTCAGTGTGCTTTGTAGATACGATTCTAAGAATATAATGATATTCCCTTCCTCCCTCTCTCCCTCCCTCCCATTCTCTCCCTCCTACCCTCCTCTCTTCTCCCTGTCTTTTTTAGTTTCTGAGGTAATAATCTAAATTTATATTACAGCAGAAAGCGTAATACTTCACTGAAAAGAAGTTTAACAAGTAAAAAGCAAAAGACCCTAGTTTAGTGGGATAGAGACAATGGCTACAAACAACAAACACCCATACACAGTGTTAGGAAAATGGCGCAGTCTGATCTGTGGCGAGATCTACACCCTGCCACCATCCTAGGCTCTGGCCCCGCCGCCATTGCTGGAAGCCAGGTGGCCACAAGGCCCAGCCACTGGTGTCAGCTCCACCCCCATCCTAATGGGATTCGCTGCTCCTACTTCCCTGCCTGCCCCTACCCCCCGTGAAGTTTTTATTTATTTATTTTTAAAATATTTTTTGATAGAGTGGACAGTGAGAGAGAGAGAAAGGTCTTCCTTTGCCGTTGGTTCACCCTCTAATGGTCGCCGGTGCACCGCACTGATCCGAAGGCAGGAGCCGGGTGATTCTCTTGGTCTCCCATGGGGTGCAGGGCCCAAGCACTTGGGCCATCCTCCACTGCACTCCCTGGCCACAGCAGAGAGCTGGCCTGGAAGAGGGGCAACCGGGACAGAATCCGGCGCCCCGACCGGGACTAGAACCCGGTGTGCCGGCGCCGCAGGCAGAGGATTAGCCTAGTGAGTCCCCCGTGAATTTTTAAGAGGCCCTGTTCCTGAATACATGGCTCTCTCAGTCGTTCTCCTCTCTCTCTTCTCTTCTCTCTCGCTCGCTCTTCCTCTCTCTCCTCTCTTCTTCTCTCTCTCTTACTCTCTCTTTTTCCTTCTTCGCCCTTTCCTTCTGGTCTGCTGGGTTTTCCCCCAGTAAACTCTTTCCCTTACTCTGGTGTTTGGTGTGTTTTGTGGCGGCCTTACACACAGTATATTTTAAAGTAATCTCTGATCATTGGAACTATAGTATTATAACATTTTTAACCATTAGTTTCACAAAGGCATAAAACAAAGTTTTACAAAACTATGTTTGTAGCAATACTGATACACGACATTTCTCTTTCTCTCTCTCTTTCTTTCTCTTCTCCTCCTCCTCCTCCTTCTTTTTATTTCAAAGTCAGAGTTACACTAGAGAGGAGAGGCAGAGAGAGAGCGAGAGCGAGAGTGAGAGTGAGAGAGAGAGAGAGAGATCTTCCATTTGCTGGTTCACTCCCCAAAAGGCTGCAACAGCCAGAGCTGTGCCGATCCGAAGCCAGGAGCCAGGAGCTTCTTCCGGGTCTCCCACGCGGGTGCAGGGTCCCAAGGACTTGGGCCATCTTCCACTGCTTTCCCAGGCCATAGCAGAGAGCTGGATCAGAAGTGGAGCAGCTGGGTCTTGAACTGGCGCCCATATGGGAGGCTGGCACTGCAGGCCAGAGCATTAACCCGCTGCGCCACAGCATTGGCCCTTCTTCTTCTTCTTCTTTTTTTTTTTGCTTGTTTTTTAAATTTAGCTCCCACATATAAGGGAGAACATGTGCTGGTGGTCTTTCTGCGTCTGGCTTATTTCACTCAATATGATGTCCTTCAGGTATGTCCATTTTGCTGCAAATGGTAGAATTTCATTCTTTTTATAGCTGAATAATATTCCATTGTGTATATGTATTTGCTTTATCCATCCATCTGGTGACGGACTCCTTGATTGATCCCAAATTCGGGCTATTGTGACAGTGCCGCTGTGAACACGGTGGTGCAGGTGTCTCTTGGATTCATTGTGTTCAAGTCTGTTGGGTGCACCCCTCGCAGTAGGATTGCTGGATCACATGGCAAGTCTATTTCTGGCTTTTAAAGAAATCCCCACACTGTTTTCCTCAGTGGCTGTGCTAATTCACGTTTCCACCAACAGCGGGTGAGTTCCCCTTTGTCCACATTTAGCTGTTCTGACAGGGGTGAGGTGCTGTCTCACTGTGGTTTTGATTTGCATTTCCCTGATGGCTGGTGATCCTGAGCATTTTTTCATATCTTTGTTGGTCATTTGTATTTCTTTTGGGAACTGTCTGTTGAGGCGCTTTGCCCATTTCTCAACTGGATTGGTTTTGTTGTTGTTGAATATTTTAAGTTGCTGATATATTTGGGATATCAGTCTTTTGTCAGGTGGTGTGCAAACATTTTTTCCCATTCTGTTGGATGTATCTTTACTCTGTTGAGTTCTTTGCTGTAAAATTCTTCTGAGTTTGATATAGTCGCATTTTTTTTTTTTTAGTTTTGCTTTTGTTGCCTGTACTTTGGGGGTCTTGTTCAAGAAGTTGTCCCCTATACCAATGTCTTGGAGTGTTTCCCCTATGTTTCCTTCCAGAGACTTCATAGTCTCAGTCTTGAATTGAGGTCTTTGAGTCATCTCGAGTTGGTTTTTGTATATGGTGAGGGGTATGGATCTAATTTCATTCTTCTACATATATAAATCTAGTTTTGCCAGCACCATTTGTTGAAGAGATTATCCTTACTCCCACTGTATGCTGTAAGCACTTTTGTCAAAAATCAGTTGGCTGCATGCATGTGGATTAATTTCTGGCTCTCTAGTCTGTTCCATTGATCTGTGTATCAGTTTTTATGCCAGTACCATGCTGTTTTATTTACTATAGCTCTATAGTATGCTTTGAAGTCAGGTATTGTGGTGCCTCCAGCTTGATTTTTCTTGTTCAGGATCACTTTGGCTATTCTGGGTCTTTTGTGATTCCGTAAGAATTGTAGGATTGCTTTTTCTAGTTCTGTAAAGAATGTCATTGGTATTTCGATAGGGAATGCACTGAATCTGTGGATTGGTTTGGGTAGCATAGACACTGTGTTGATTCTTCTGATCCATGAGCAAGGACTATCTTTCCATTTTTTGTGTCTTTGATGATTTCTTTCATCAATGTTTGGTAATTTTGATTGTAGAAATCTTTCACTTCTTTGGTTAAATTTATTCCTAAATATTTGAGATTTTGTGACTATTTTGAATGGGATTTTCTTTCTTGATTTCTCTTTCTGTGAGTTCATCATTAACATACAAAACAACTTTCTTGTTTATTTCGTAACCTGCAACTTTACTGAATTGGCTTATCAATTCTAACAGCTTTTTTTTTTTTAAAAAGATTTATTTATTTATTTACTTGAAAGAGTTACACACACATACAGAGAGAGAGAGAGAGAGAGAGAGAGAGAGGGAGAGGTCTTCCATCTGCTGGTTCACTCCCCGGTTGACCCCAACAGCCGAAGCTGTGCCGATCCAAAGCCAGGAGCCAGGAGCCAGGAGCCAGGAGCCAGGAGCCAGGAGCTTCTTCTGGGTCTCCCACGTGAGTGCAGGGGCCCAAGGACTTGGGCCATCTTCTACTGCTTTCCCAGGCCATAGCAGAGAGCTGGATCGGAAGTGGAACAACCGGGACATGAACCGGTGCCCATATGGGATGCCAGCACTGCAGGCGACAGCTTTACCGGCTACACCACAGTGCCAGCCCCTGGTCAATGGTTTTTTACTTCATCTGTGAAAGTTGTGAAGCTATCACCACAATTGGCTTTCTTGTCACTTGTTCAAAAAAAAAAAATCCCACATCTTTCAGCAGTTACTTCTGATTTCCCCCCTTCCCCAGTCTTAGGCAATCACGAATCTACTTCCTGTCTCTGTGCATTTATGTGGTCTTTTATGACAGGTTTCTTCTACTAACATAATGCTTTCAAGATTCCTCCCTGTTGTCACAGGTTTCAGCACTTCATTGCTTTTTCAATGCTGAATACTATTCCACTTGTGGGCAAATTGCATTGTATTTGTGCACACAGCAGGGGCTGGGTGTTGGGGCGTCTTCACTTGTTAGTACTATGAACAATGCTGCTAGGAACCTTTGTGTGCAGCCACGCATGGCTTGCTGATGGGGACCCTGTCCGAGAAATGTGGGCTAGGGGATTTTGTCCTTGTGCCACTGTCACGGCATGTGCTCGGGCACACCTCGATGGTGCAGGGGAGTCACTCCAGGGGCCTCTTGATGCAAGCGAGAGATGGGGTAGGTGTGAGATGTGTGCATCTGCGGCCGCTGTAATGTGCATACTGTTTTATAGGGAAGTTTTTTTTTTTTTTTTTTTTTTTTTAATAAATAGAAGAACACT
Organism: Oryctolagus cuniculus; assembly: GCF_964237555.1. NCBI lineage: Eukaryota > Metazoa > Chordata > Mammalia > Lagomorpha > Leporidae > Oryctolagus > Oryctolagus cuniculus. The sequence goes on from NC_091435.1 coordinate 12,645,681, forward strand.
CATTAAAGTAATGAAAAAGTCGCTGCGGAGGCCGGCGCCGCGGCTCACTAGGCTAATCCTCCGCCTTGCGGCGCCGGCACACCAGGTTCTAGTCCCGGTCAGGGCGCCGGATTCTGTCCCGGTTGCCCCTCTTCCAGGCCAGCTCTCTGCTGTGGCCAGGGAGTGCAGTGGAGGATGGCCCAAGTGCTTGGGCCCTGCACCCCATGGGAGACCAGGAGAAGTACCTGGCTCCTGCCTTCAGATCAGCGCGGTGCGCCGGCTGCAGCGCGCCGGCTGCGGCGGCCATTGGAGAGTGAACCAACGGCAAAGGAAGACCTTTCTCTCTGTCTCTCTCTCTCTCTCACTGTCCACTCTGCCTGTCAAAAAACAAAACAAAACAAAACAAAACAAGTCGCTGCGGCAGTCAATACATAAACCAGCCAGAGCCGTTCACTAACATTGCCCAATGTTAGGCGCTGTACAAAACAGGACCTGCTGTACTTCACTTGGACTGAAGGCTCAGGAGGTTTGCTCCGTGAAAGGCGTTAATACCAAGATGACGTCACCCTTGTCATCCCCAAAGTGAGAGCCCAGAAGCTGTGAAGAGAAAGAACTCAAGCCTGCCTGTCTGAGATCAGTGCTTTCGCAAGGATTTTCTGAAAGCCCCACAAGAAATGCCTTCGTATTCTGCACATACCCCATGCCCTGCAGGCCTCACCCTGCTTGCATCTGGCTTATTTCACTCAGTAAGGTCCTCCAGGCTCATTGACATTGTTGCATGTGGCAGGATCATTTTCCTTTTTAAGGAAGATTAATGTTTATCTATCTATCTGTCTGTCTATCTATCTATCTATCTATCTATCTCTACATCAATTGTCTATCCATCTCTATCATCCATTTATCTATAATATCTATCTATCTATCTATCTATCATCTATCTAAACAATGTCATTACCCATTCATCTGTTTATAGACACCAGTTTGTTTCCGTATTTTGGCTCTAGTGAATAACGGATGCAGCAAACATGGGAGAGCACACATCTCTACTAGGTGCTGATTTCATTTCCTTTGGGTACAGGCTCAGCAGAGAGATTGTTGAGTCACATGGTAACTCTTATTTTAAGGAACTTCCAGACTGTTTTGCAAAGTGGCAACACCAGTTTACATTGGCACCAATATGGATATGCAGGTTCCAGTTTCTCCACATTCTTGCCAACACTTGTTATCTTTTTGTTTCTAGCCACCTTAGTGGGTATAAAGTTTTATCTCATTGTAGTTTTTGTTTTTTTTTTTTACATTTATTTCATTTATTTGGAAGGCAGAGTTTCCAGAGAGAGGGAGACAGAGATCTTTCATCTGCTGGTTCATTCCCCAAATGGCACAATGGTTGGCGCTGGGCCAAGCTGAAGCCAGGAACCAGGAGCCCCATCTGAGTCGCCTATGTGGGTAGCAGGGGCCTAACTACTGGGGCAATCTTCTACTGTTTTCCCAGGAAAATTAGCAAGGAAATGGATTGGAAGTAGAGCAGCTGGGACTGGAATTGGTGCCCATATGGGATGCTTGCACCACAATACTGGCTCCTCATTGTGGTTTTGATTTGCATTCCCCTAATAACTAGTGGAGTATCTTTTCATGTGTTTATTGGACATTTGTATATCTTGGTATTCTGATATTTTTATCTTTTTATTATTGAGTTGTAAGAATTTTTTATGTTGTAGTATAAGTACCTTATCAGATATGTGGTTTGCAAATATCCTTCCTCTATTTTGTTGTTTTTCTTCTCACTAGTTTTGTGATGCCCTTTGAACAACAACAAAATATTTTAATCAATGCAGTCATGTTTATATATTTTTTACTTTTGTTACTTGTGTTTTTGATGTCATATCTTAGAAGTCAGTGCTATTTAAAGGCACAAAGACTTACCCACATGTTTTCTTGTAAGAATTAGTTTTAATTCTTGCAGTTAGGTCTTTGATTCATTTTCAGTTCATTTTCATAGATGGAATGAGGTAGGGGTCCAATTTCATTCATTTACATTGGTTCAGCACAACTTAGTGAAAGGATTGTTCTCTCTGTTGAGTTGTTTTGGCACTCTAGTTAAAAACCAATTGAGAATGAGTGTGAGGGATTCTCAGTTCTGTTCCACTGATTCATCTGTCTATCCTCACGCCAGTTCCACACTGTTTTGTTTTCTGTTGCTTGTAGCAGGTTTTAAAACCAAAAGGGAGAACAGTCCAACTCCGGTCTTCATTTCCATACGCATTTTCACATCAGCTTACCAGTATCTGCAACAAAAGAAGCTGGAATTTTAATAGGAATTGAATTGAGTCTATAGGTCTGTAGGTCAGTCTGACAAGTGTTGCCATCTCAACAATGTTGTCTTTCAATCCACAAGGACGTGATATCTCTCCATCTATTTAGACCTTTAATTCCTTTCTATAATTTTTGTAATTTTCACTGTACAAATCTTGCACTTCTTTTGTTAAATTTACTCCATTTTGGCCTCCTCTGTGGGTGGCAGGGGCCCAAGAGCATCATCACTGTCTTCCCAGCACATTAGCAGGGAGCTGGATGGGAAGCTGAGCAGCAGGAACTTGAACCATTGCTCAACTATGGGACACCAGCTTTGCAAGCGGTGGCTTAACATAATGCCCCAGCTCTGTCTGTCTTCTTTTTTAATATAGGCAGTTACAACTATAAATTTCCCAAAGTCATTGCTTATTTGTGTCCTGAAGGTATGTTATGACTTTGTGGAGTTTTTTTTTGTTTGTTTGATTTTTATTTCATAATCATAGCTTTCACTCTACAACCCTAGACTTGGAAGGGAGTAAACAGAACAAACCAAGGAACTACAAGGAGAGTCCGATTATAGCACACCGTATGCAGATGGGATGGAGGGGTGCTCTCCTGAGCCACAGAAGGAGTCGTCTGGAGGTTGAGATAAAGCAGAAGTCAGGTGCGTGTTAGAGTCCTCCACAGTCGGCAGTGGTCCTCTCCTCGCTGGTCTTGCCATTCTCAATCCAAAGTGCTCCATGGCTTCTACAATACTCATGCCCTCTTTTACTCTGCTGAAGGTCACCACATGTTTGCTGTCCAATCATTCGGTCTTGGCAGTGCCAATGAAAAACTGGAAACCATTTGTGTTGGGTACAGCAATTGCCATGGGTGAGATGTGAGGACCTATATGCTTCAAGACGAAGTTCTCATCATCAAATGTCTCTTCATAGATGGACTTGTCTCCAGTGTCACTATGGTGTGCAAAGTCACCACCCTGGCACACAATCCCTGGAATACCCCTGTGGAAGCAGGGACCATTATAACCAAATCCTTCCTCTCCAGTGCTCAGAGCACAGAAGTTTTCTGCTGTCTTTGGAATTTTGTCTGAGACTCGCTTCAAGGAGCTATGACCCAAGGGCTTGTTGCCAATGCTGATGTCAAAGAGGACGGTGGGGTGGAGCGTGGCTGACGGCAGGCAGCTCAGGGTGACAACAAAGCTTATGATTTTGTTTTCATTCATCTCAGAATAGTTTTCAGGTTCTCTTGGTCTTTCTTTTTTGACCTATTGATTTTCTAGAAATGTGCTGTTTAAATCCTCCGTATTTTTGGATTTTCTAAAGTTATTCCTGTTACTTTTTTTTTTTTTTTTTTGACAGGCAGAGTGGACAGTGAGGGAGAGACAGAGAGAAAGGTCTTCCTTTGCCGTTGGTTCACCCTCCAATGGCCGCCGCGGCCAGCGCACCGCGCTGATCCGATGGCAGGAGCCAGGTACTTCTCCTGTTCTCCCATGGGGTGCAGGGCCCAAGCACTTGGGCCATCCTCCACTGCACTCCCTGGCCACAGCAGAGAGCTGGCCTGGAAGAGGGGCAACCGGGACAGAATCCAGCGCCCCGACTGGGACTAGAACCCGGTGTGCTAGCGCCGCAAGGTGGAGGATTAGCCTAGTGAGCCGCGGCGCCGGCCCCTGTTACTTATTTTTCATTTCATTTTATTGTGGTTGGAGAATGTACTTTATATGGCTTCAATCAATTTAAGTGTATCAAGTCTTATGGCCTGCAACAATCTGTCTTCGAGATTGTTCCATGTGCAGCTGAGAGAAATGTGTGTTCTGGAATATTCTACAAATATCTGTTAGGTTTGGTCAGTTTGTGGTGCTGTTCAAGTCCTCTGTCTCCATGCTTGTCTTCCATCTAGTTGTTCTGTACATTTTTGAAAGTGGAGTTTGAAGTCACAACTGTAATTACCGACTTGGCTGTTTCTTCTTTCTTATCTATTCTTTTCGGCAGTTTTTGCTTTATGTGTTTTAGGGACCTGTTTTTACGTGTACCTATGTTTATAGGTATTGCACGTCCTTTTCAAAAATATTTTATTTATTTATTTGAGAGGTACAGTTACAAAGAGAGGGAGAGACAAATGGCTGCAATGGCTGGAGCTGAGCTGATCTGAAGCCAGGAGCCAGGAGCTTCTTCCAGGTCTCCCACATGAGTGCAAGGACCCAAGCACTTGGGCCATCTTCTACTGCTTTCCCAGGCCACAGCAGAGAGCTGGATTGGAAGTGGAGCAGCCGGGACAAGAACCAGCGCCCATATGGGATGGTGGTGCTGCAGGTGGAGGCTTAGCTCACGATGCCATAGCACAGGCTCTGTATTGTGTCTTCTTAGTGGAGTGACATTTTCTCAGTATAAAGTGATCTTTAACTAGCAATCATTTTTCTCAGCACTCCTCTTTTAAAGAATGTATTTTATGTCTATTATACCACATTGCAGGTTTTAAACACTGACATATGCCTTCTTAATAAGATAAAGACAAAAAAGTTTTTTAGAGTGAGATGTACCATCATTTAGTCTTCAAACATTATTGCACTTTCAACATTTATGATGTGAAAAAGCATTCATGAAATGACACCTTTAAGCAGAAACGACTTCCTAAATTGTTTATTAGGTGTGAATTTTGCAAACAGTGCTTGCATGAGTGTTAACCATGATGCTGGAGAGTTTTGTGCCTTCTCCAGGCTGTATAACGAGAGCCATCGCTGGTGTGGTAGACCTCGGCCCCTTTCCAAGGCATGAAGTCCTGCATATGTCAGCCCACTCATCTCCTTGTGCTCATGAACTGGTTTGGTGACCCACTGGGTGCCAGAGTTTCTTCTGAACACTTTACGGATTGGATCAATGAGGATAACCTCAAAGAATTTGCACGTGGACACCTTGACCAACCCGGTGAGGATTCAGGACTCTCAGAGCCCCCACAGTGGCATCCAGCTCATTCCTCGGCAACCAGCTGAAGACGTTTTGCACACTGCAGCTGCTCAGCGCCGTGACGTGTACCCTGGGGTGCGCTTGGCCATAGCGCGTGCGCCCTGAGGAACTGGGTGCACACGCTCATCCTGTCTTTCGTATTTATCTGCATAGTAACCTTTGCTGCTGCTTTTTATGTCCTCACGTGGATGCGAGCTACTCCTTGGTGTCCTTTTGTTGCAACTGGAGAACTCTTGTTAGCATATATTTCTGTACAAGACTGCGAATGACAAATTCTTATCTTGATGTCTTAATTTCTCCTTCATTTGAAGGCCTGTTTTGCTGAACGTAGGATTTTTGGTTGACAAGCTTATGTTATTCTTGCTGAAGACTCTGATTATGTTATCATCCTATTTCCTCTTGGAAGCTATGGTTTCTGGTGAAGTTAACCTTGAACATAAGTCACTTCCATCAATGCGTTCAATGTTCTCTGTCTTTTGATGGTTTGATTATGATGATCTATGTGAGAATTCCTTCAAGTTTATTCTGCTTGAAGGTTCTTGGATGTGAGGATTGATGGAGGTCTTTTAGCAACGTTGGGAAGGTTTCAGCCATTATTTCTTCAACCATTCTTGCTGACCCTTTCTTGTTGTTCTCTGCGTTAGGAATCCCCATTATGTGTGTGTTGGTTCTGTATGCTCTGTTCATTATTTTTTCATTTATTTTTCTGTGAGTCAGACTGAATAGCTGGCCCATTTTCAAGTATGTTCTTTCTTTCTTCCACCACTTCAAATCTGCTCTTGAGTAAATTTTTTAAAAGATTTATTTGAAAGGCAGAGAGGCAGAGAGAGAAAGAGCGAGAAGGACACACACACACACACACACACACAGATTGTTCACTCCCTAATGGCTACAACAGCCAGGGCTGGGCAAGGCCGAAGCCAGGAGCCAGGGACTCCATCCTGGTCTCCCCGGTGGGTGGCAGTGGCCCAAGTGGGCAATCGTGTGCTACTTTCTCAGGCTCATTTGGAGGGAGCTGGATCAGGAGAGGAGCAGCAGGGACTCGAACTGAGTGCTGACATTGCGAACAGTAGCTTAACCCGCCGTACCACAACACTGGGATTGTGTCCATTGGTATTTTCTACATGGTGAAGTGTCATTTGGGTACTTCCCTTGAGTTCTTTAGACTGTCTTCAGTTTTTAAAACATTTAAAGTCCTCATTTTGTGTTTCTGAGAGACAGCTTTGTTGATTGCTTCTCATCCTGTGTTACTCATATATTTTCTTGTTCCTCGTATGGCTCATTATTCTCCGTTGGTGGCAGCGGTATGGAAAACTAAGCCCTTAAATAACATGCCAATTCTGGAAATCAGACTTTGAGCCCTCTCCACAGTTTGTTTTTCTTGCTATTGGTTGTCTGTGTTGTTGGTTGTGGAGTGACTTTGTGAAATCTGTTTTGTGTTTTTCCGGTCACGTGTGGCCGCTGAACTCTCTCCTCGTTTGTCTCAGTGGCATGCTGATGAGCACACAGGTGTGTATTTCTTAAGTACCTGGAGCTGGTGAGTCTCCCATCTTCGCATGTGTGTGTGTGTGGAGTGTGCACACCTTCCACTGTAAGCCAAGCAGCGGACAACTCTGCCCTGGTCTCTACTTCTTGCTTCCAGAGCTCCTGCCCAGGGTCCTGTGAATGTGTGTGACTTTTTTTTTTGATTCCCAGGAATATGGCAGAGTTTCCTAAAGTTTCCTGGGAACAAATTTCCCAGTTTTCCCTTTTGCATTTTTTGGAAGGCTTATTGTAAGCCCTAACTGTTATCCATCGCCTTGGACAGCAGGATGAGAAACAATAGTCCCTAACTGTTTGTGACAAATGTCCCCGGAAGATAAGTTTGTTGGGAACGGCGCTGTGCATAGTAGGTTAAACCTCCACCTGCAGCGTCGGCATCCCATACAGGCGCCAGTTCAGGTCCCGGCTGCTCCACTTACAATCTAGCTCCCTGCTAATGAGCCTGGGAAGGCAGCAGAGGATGGCACAAGTGCTTGGACCCCTGCACCCACACGGGAGACCCAGATGAAGCTCCTGGTTCCTGGCTTCAGCCTGGCCCAGCCCCGGTCATTGCGACCATCTGGAGAATGAATCAGTGGATGGAAGACCTCTCTATCTCTGTATCTCTCCTTCTCTCTCTGTAACTCTGCCTTTCAAATAAATAAAATAAATCTTTTTTTTTTTAAATTTATTTGACAGAGTTAGACAGTGAGAGAGAGAGGCAGACAGAAAGGTCTTCCTTCTGTTGGTTCACCCCCAAGTGGCCACTACGGCCGGAGCTATGCCAATCCGAAGCCAGGAGCCAGGTGCCTTTCCTGGTCTCCCATGCAGGTGCAGGGGCCCAAGTACCTGGGCCATCCTCCACTGCCTTCCCAGGCCACAGCAGAGAGCTGGACTGGAAGAGGAGCAACCAGGACTAGAACCGGGCGCCCATATGGGATGTCGGTGCTGCAGGTGGAGGATTAACGTAGTGTGCCAAGGCGCCGGCCCCAATAAAATAAATCTTTAAAACAATAAAATTTAATTTTAAAAAAGAGAAGGTTGTTTGCACTGGGAGCGCTCTGAGCCACATCCAATACAGACAGCTGTGATAACGGGGCCTCCCCAGAACTGACGGGCCAAATAAGGCCGTTCTGTGGGAATGGGGCTCTAAAGGGGGCTCCAATCCTGTTCTCCCACCCCCCAGTGGCTCTCACACTGCGGGCTGTCCCTGTGGTTGGTTGGCTGTTGGTTTTTAAGGGTACTGCAATTGTGGGAGTGGGCAGATGGGAACGCGACAAGTTAAAATGCCACAGAGCTCTCTGTTCTTACAAGAGTCGGCACTTCTTCTTGAATAAGTGTGCCCCAGATTGCTGCAAGCATTTGGTAAATTTCAGCGTTTCTGGAGGATTTGATTCTATGTTCTTTTATTCTGTTTCTGCTGATCTCTGTGGGAGACAGGATCTCCGAAGTCCTTAGCCCACCATTTTGCTGCCTGGTCTCTTCCCTGATGCCCTTTCGTGATGATGGTGCCAGGAAGTTTTGGAAGGTCATCGTAACATCTTGGACCTTTCTTGTCATGGTCTAAAATGTTATATTCTGGGGCCGGCGCTTTGGTGTAGTAGGTTAAGTCTTCACTTGCGGTACCAGCATCCCATATGGGCGCCAGTTCAAGTCCCGGCTGCTCCTCTTCCCATCCAGCTCCCTGCTAATGGCCCGAGAAAGCAGTAGAAGATGGCCCAAGTGCATGGGCCTCTGTACCTGAGTGGGAATCCCAGAAGAAGCTCCTGGCTCCTGACTTCAGATCAGCCCAGCTCCAGCCGTTGCAAACAATTTGGAGATGAAACAGCAGATGGAAGACCTTTCTCTCTGTCTCCCCCTCTCTCTATCTGTAACTCTGCCTCTCAAATAAATAAATAAATCTTTTTTGAAAGTGTCGTGTTCTATCCTGAAAAGTTTTGGTTTGCATGGAGTTACAAACAATGGGGACTGCCCCCACCTCCGCCAATCCACTCACGTACCAAACCCTGTCTCTCGGTGTTTGCCTCCAATCTTCGGATCAGTCTGTGTTCCTGGAACCAAATCATGCCAGGCCAGAGAAGCGAGTGAGTAAGGGCTGTTCGGAGGGAGCCAGGGGCTTCTTCCCGACGCTCTTCAGGACAACACATGCGCAAGAAAGGCACAAGAGTGCCAAATGTCCCCACAAAACAAGATGCCTCGACACAGCCTGCCTCTAATTACCTTTTTTTTTTTTTTTTTTTTTTTTTTGACAGGCAGAGTGGACAGTGAGAGAGAGAGACAGAGATAAAGGTTTTCCTTTACCATTGGTTCACCCCCAAATGGCACTGCGCTGATCCAAAGCCAGGAGCCAGGTGCTTCTCTTGGTCTCCCACGGGGTGCAGGGCCCAAGTGCTTGGGCCATCCTCCACTGCACTCCCGGGCCACAGCAGAGAGCTGGCCTGGAAGAGGAGCGACCGGGACAGAATCTGGCACCCCGACCGGGACTAGAACCCGGTGTGCTGGTGCTGCAGGGGGAGGATTAGCCTAGTGAGCCACGGCACCAGCCCTCTAGTTGCCTTTTACCGCTGCCTTGATCCCGGCTAAGGTGACAGTCCCTGCCTGGCCCTGGCTTCCCTCCCACCCTGGACTCCATATTCCTGGTGACATCAGCACACTAAGTCAACTCCCTACCTCACTCCCCGATGCTTCACCTCTCGGCTTGCCAGGAAGTGAGCTTTGCTGGGTAGCGGCCATCTCTCCCTTTTAGGAACAGTCTGCGGAGACACTTTGACCTACCATACCTGCTGGATGCTGCCCCACAGTGCTGCCCTCCGGTAAGCTTTGGTGGGGAAATGACTGGGCGTGGGCAAGGTGAGTGCAGGAGGCAGCATGTGCTGCGGGCCACTGACCGGCCTTGCTGTGACCCTGATTTGCAATGTGCCCATGGCGGGTTTTCAGCTCGCATTAGGCTCTGGCTGTCAGCAGGCTGGATGAGCAACGGCACAACTGTCAAGAGCTCTTCTGCCTGGCAGCCCCAGGGGGCCTGAGCCGCGGGAGTCCGTGTTTGCACCTGAAGCCCTGCTTGGTTCATTCCCTGTTGCTGCCCCTTTCCACCTGCCACCCCCAGCTGCTCCCAGGTGTGCCTCCGCGGCTTCCCGAACCCAGCGAGCCAGCATAGCTTGGCATGCAGCCCCAGGCCTGACCTCACGTTAGAATCACCTGGGGAAATTTTTACCTACCAAGGCCTGGCTCCAGCTGCAGGCCAATTCAGTGAGAGGCTCCTGCTGAGGGGAAGACCAAGGCTCTGAGCAGGTGAATGGAGTCCTCGCGTGCTACAGCTGGTGAATGGAGGGGCAGGGCCTAGCCCCGGGCACCCTGGCTCAGCCCAGCACTCCTTGCTTTATTGCGAACACACTCTTCCCTTGATATCTGCGATGGGTTGGTTCCAGCACTCCTGCAGATACCCAAATCCACAGATCCTCAGGTCCTTTATAGAAAATGGTGCAGATGGGGTAGGTGTTGTGGTTCAGTGGCTCAAGCTGCTGCTTAGATATCCAAGTCCCGGGTTCAAGTCCCAACTACTCTGTGCTGCTACTCCAGCTCCCTGCTAACGCACCTGGGAGGGAGCAGATGACATCTCAATTACTTGGGTCACTACCACCCACATGGGAGACCTGGATAGAGTCTGGGATCCTGGCTTCAGCCTGGCCCAGCCCTGGCTGTTGCAGGCATCTAGGGAGGGAATCGGTAGATGTAATACCCTTTTCTTTCTCTCTGCCTCTCCCCATCTCTCTGCCACTTTCAAATAAATCTTAAAAAATAAAAGATGCAGTATTTGCATATAACCTATACACATCCTCCCTTATACTTTCCTTATTTTACAATTCGTTTTCTTTTTGTTTGTAAGACAGTGAGATCTCCCATCTACTGGTACATTCCCCAAATGTCCACAATAGCCATTGGTCCCTGGATAACAGGGACCTAGTGCTTGGATCATCACCTGTTACCTCCCAGGCTGTGTGTTACCAGGAAGCTGGATCTGGAAGTGGAGTGACGACTTGAAGCAGATGCTTCCGTAGGAAACACAGGCATCCCACACGGCGACGTAACAGGGGTCCAGACGCCTGCCCCTCCTCACACTCCGAATCACTACCTACATTTCTTCCAGATGACTGTGCACAAGTTACCAATTAGATCACTTATAATATTTCACACAGTGTAAATGCTTTATAAATCATTGCTCCGCTGTATTGTTCAGGGAATAATAAGTCTGCGCATGTTCAGTACAGATGCAATTTTTAAAAAATAAATACCATTTAGTCCATGGTCAGTGGTATCTGAGGACGTAGAACTTGGGGACTCCAAGGGCCGACTGCATCACTGTTGTCACTGACGTTATTTCTGTATCCAAATTTACCTCCCCGCCTCCCCAGCCTGTCAAGGGTTTATTCTTAAATATGATAATGGGGATTTCTTTAATTCAGCATTTTAAAAAGCTTAATGGAAATTTTGCCTTCATCTGTCATTTGAACATATTGGTTGTTACTGATGTGGCTGTGCTACTTGGAGAAGAGAGGTGGCGTGTGTGTCACCCAGGGGAGCGAGTGAGCGAAGCTGCCAGCTATGGCTGGTGAGTGGCAGGCTCACCGGAGGGCTCCCTGCTCTTTCCCAGGGGCCCAGAAAAAGGAATGGGGATTGAACAGAAGGGTTCCTTCCATGCGCCCTGGGGAAGGCCCAAAGATGTCTACACCCTCATCCCTCAAAACCGTTAACTACCCTGGGTATTCTGGTGGGCCCAGTGGGATCCCAAGGGTCCTTGTTAGGAGAGAAACACTCATGACCATGGTAGAAGATTGGGGTGAGCCGGCCATGAACCAAGGAATACAGGTGGCCTCTTGAAGCCAAAAAATGTGGGGCAGTGGAGTCTCCTCTGAAATCCAGAAAGAACCCAGCCGTTCAGAAAGAACTTGGCACCAGCCCAGCATGGTTCTGGACCCCTGACCTTGAGAGCCTTAGCATGACCCCTGGTTACAGTCTTCACAATGCTGCGGAGAGCTGTTTTCTTAGTGAACAAAAACTAATACTTGAATATGGTGCACACTTTGAAGGGGAGAAAAGGGAGCACAGTGCACCTCTCCCGTCTCCAGCCCCAGCCACTGACCCTCTCCCTGGCTAGCAGGAACGGCAGTAGCCGGCGCTGGGGTATTTCCAGGGATTGTGCGCACACAGCGTGTACGCACACAACAGCACACTTCGTGAAGACACAACATGGCACACTTTCCCTTATCTTAGACTTCTTATTTATTTATTTATTTATTTGACAGACAGAGTAGACAGTGAGAGAGAGAGACAGAGAGAAAGGTCTTCCTTTGCCATTGGTTCACCCTCCAATGGCCGCCGCGGCCGGCGCACCGCGCTGATCTGATGGCAGGAGCCAGGAGCCAGGTGCTTTTCCTGGTCTCCCATGGGGTGCAGGGCCCAAGCACTCGGGCCATCCTCCACTGCACTCCCTGGCCACAGCAGAGAGCTGGCCTGGAAGAGGGGCAACCGAGACAGATTCCGGCGCCCTGACCGGGACTAGAACCTGGTGTGCTGGCGCCGCAAGGCGGAGGATTAGCCTAGTGAGCCGTGGCGCCAGCCAAGACTTCTTATTATGATGGAGCCGATTCTAGACCAGAATGCACAGTGCTGAGTCTTCCTTTTTTTATTTTTTAATTTATTAGAGAGAGAGAGAGCGAGCGAGCGAGGGAGCTCTCTTCCACGGGTTCACTTCTCACGGCCCCTCTCCGAGGCTGGGCCTGAGACGGGGATCCAGGATCTCTCCTGTGGGTAGCTAGACTCCAGTCACTGAGCCATCACAGCTGCCTCCCGGAATCTACACTAGCAGGAAGCTGGGGACAGGAGCCGCTGCTGGGACTCGAACCCAGACACTCTGATGTGCGACTGTCGTGTCTTAGTCATTAAGTGCCACCTGATTTGTCTTTTTTTTTTTTTTTTTTTTTTGACAGGCAGAGTGGACAGTGAGAGAGGGAGACAGAGAGAAAGGTCTTCCTTTGCCGTTGGTTCACCCTCCAATGGCCGCCGCGGCCGGCACGCTGCGGCCGGCGCACCGCGCTGATCCGATGGCAGGAGCCAGGAGCCAGGTGCTTTTCCTGGTCTCCCATGGGGTGCAGGGCCCAAGCACCTGGGCCATCCTCCACTGCACTCCCTGGCCACAGCAGAGGGCTGGCCTGGAAGAGGGGCAACCGGGACAGAATCCGGTGCCCCGACCGGGACTAGAACCCGGTGTGCCGGCGCCGCTAGGCGGAGGATTAGCCTAGTGAGCCGCGGCGCCGGCCACTGATTTGTCATTTTTTAAAAAAGATTTTATTTATTTATTTGAGAGATAGAATTACAGAGAGAGCGAGGGAGAGACAGAGAGAGAGAGGTCTTCCATCCACTGGTTCCCTCCCCAAAAGGCCACAATGGCTAGGCTGGAGCTGGGCCAATCTGAAGCCAGGAGCTAGGAGCCAGGAGCTTTTTCCAGGTCTCCTACATGGGTTCAGGGGCCCAAGCGCTTGGGCCGTCTTCTGCTGCTTTCTCAGGCCATGCGCAGAGAGCTGGGTCGGAAGAGGAGCAGCTGGGACTAGAACCAGCGCTCGTATGAATCGTAGCTCACTATGCCACAGTGCCAGCCCCTGATTCATCTGTTTAATGGCAGCATTGGTCCCTCTGCACCTGTCTGTCCCATTTATATAACGATTCACTTCGTGTGGACATTTCACTTTTCTCTAGCCTCTTTTTAGTTCAAATAATCCTGCAATTATCCTACTAACACTACATTACGTGTGTGGACGAGGGTACTTCAAAAATGTATGGAAGAATGGAATGAAAAGATAGGTTGATTTTGGTGCAAAAAATTGTGAAAGCCATGCATAATTTTTCATAGCATGCATTTCCATGACCCTTTTGAAGACCCCTTATATGCAAAGATTTCAAATTTTGTTTACACCGAAATGAACTTATTTTCAAATTCCATTTTGCACAAGCTTTTTTTTGATGTACCCTCCTAAAAGTCCACCCCCCAGATAAACCCCTACAGAAAGGATGGCTCGGCCAGAGGGGGTGTGTGCTTTCTTATTTGAACAGCAAACAGCTGAGCTGCTGCTAAAACCTTAAAGGGTGGAACAGTTCCCCTTCCAGCAGCAGCCTTTGAAAGCGTCTCTTCCCCAGCCCCTGCCCCAGCCCTTGTGTTCTCTGCCTTGCTCTTCCCCATTCTCCCGGAGACCTTGGCCAACTCTGACCATGGAGACTGGAGAAGTCACCAGTGCGCCTGCCCGGAAGGCCTCCTGTGTCCTTGGCCACTGAACACCTGAGACCAGCCCGCACCTGCCCTGGGTCCTCCTGGGGGTGCAGGTGCAAGCTGACGTTCCCAGTGGCCTGCTTCTTGGCTGGACGACGCGCGGGGCCGAGTGCGGGGCGTCTGAGGACAGGACGGCAAGCGCAGGCTGCCGCGGGTTCCCGGGGAGGAGAGGATGCAGGCATGACTGCATTTTCAGGACACATCACAGTCACGCCTCCCGACTGCTCCGCGGCTGACACGCATCAAACCTCTCCTGGTAATCTGAATAACAACTTTACGTAAGGGCAAGTCATCCAGTTATCACACACACACACACACACACACACACAATGTGCCAGCGTGCTCTGGTGTTAGCGCTTCCTCTCTGACTTGGTTCGCTGCTGTCTTGTCTCTTGCTGGCTGGTTTATTTCACAAGTAGCGTAACCAGCTCATACAAAGTCTCTGCTTTATTCAACAATATATTTTTTAAAGATTTATTTATTTATTTGAAAGGCAGAGAGAGTGGAAGGGGGAGACAGAGGGAGAGGGAGAGGGAGAGAGAGACAGAAAACCCACTGGTTTATTCCCCAAATGTCCTCATTGGGCTGGACTGGGCCAGGCCAAAGCCAGGAGCCTGGAACTGCATCTGGGTCTCCCACATGTGTGGCAGTGCCCAAGCACCTGCGCCATTTTCCACTGTTTTCCCAGGCACGTTAGCAGGGAGCTGAATTGGAAGTGGAACAGGTGGGACTCGAACCGGTGCCGTATGAGATGTCGGCATCGCAGGTGGTGGTTTAGCCCACTGTGCCACCAGAGCCCCAGGGCTCTGGGTGATGATGGTTTGACTTACAACGGTGCAGCAACCAGAGCAGGCGCTGCAGCCGCGGTCAGCTCTGAGGTTATGGGAGGCCCAGGGGACTCTACAGCGTGCTCATTGCTAAGCCGGGAATGGCTGGTGTGTTTCACCTCTGATGGGTTTACGGGGACGTAGCCCCATCACAAGCGAGGAGCATGCCTCCGGTCTGCTGCAATCAGAATGCATTGGGAGAGGTGGAGTGTGGGCTTAGCGCGTCCCTCGCTGGAGACTGAGATGGAGAAGTCTCGAGAGGCGAGACTGGAGTCTTGGGTCTTATCTACTCTCCAGGAAGCTGAAAGGGATTCTTTCAATGCAGATGAGGAGGGAATAACCCAGATTGGACTACGCTCTCCGTATGCATTTTTTTTTTCTTTTTGCAGTGGCTTTCTCTATTATGGTGACATCCTGGGAAAGTCTGGCCTCCTGGTCAGCCAGAGGAACTGGCACCCAGCAAGGAGAAGTTTCTAGTCTCCTTCCCCTGAGACTCTCCCCCCATTTACGACTCAGAGCAGGTAGGGAGGGCTCTGAGCTTGGCCGTCCCCTGGGCAGCTTGCACACAGGGCCGTCGGGAGCGGCAGCCACCTCCAGAGACAGAGCTTGTCACGGGGGCGGGCGCCCCAGATGTCAGGAGAGGACACAGCGGGAGAGAGTGTGGCGATTTCCCAACTGAGACGGAGGGCAAGAAGAGAGATGGACGTGAAGGAAGTAGCGGTCCCCTCGGGCCCTCTTCCCCCATGCAGGCTCCTGCCCATGGGCCGGCTGGCGTGGGCCGCTGACGGCTGGACAAAGAAGTACCAAGAGGGCTTGAGGAAGACTCAGGAAAGCCCCCTCTCCCACGCTCACTCCCCAGTTGTTGGATTTAGCGGAAGGGAAGAAAGCTGGGGTAGGAGGTGAGGATCAACCCTGCACTGATGGGAGGCAGGACTGGCGGTGCGAGGACGCGGCAGCCACAGGCCTGCGCATGAGGGGCCAGGAGCCAGCTCTCGGGAGCAGCAGCTGATCGCCTGCCAATGCTTCTGTGGGCGTGGTGGGCGGCCCGTATCAGCGCTCGTTCCAGGCCTGGCTGCTCCACTTCTGAATCAGCTTCCTGCTAGTGCGCCTGGGAAGGCAGCCGATGATGGCCCAAGTGCTTGGGACCCTGCCACTCATGTGCAAAACCTGGATGGAGCTCTTGGCTCCTGGCCCAACCTGGCGGTTGCAGGCTTTTGGGGAGTGAACCAGAGGATGGAAGATCTCTCTCTGTCTCTCTCTCTCCCTCTCTCTGCCACGCTGCCTTCCAAAGAAATAAATGCATCTTTTACAAAAGCAAGTGGGCCAGATTGTTCACCCAAGGACAATGCCAATGACAATGAAGCCTTCCTTAGCCCCGCATCAAAGATGGGCAAGGACACGCTGAGGCCACTCACAAAATAAATGCAAATGGCTGACAAGGGTGAGGAGCTCCTCCCCGTCTGGGTACCCAAGCCTGCAAACCAAGATGCTTCTGTTGTCTCCCAAATTGTGCAAGCTAAATAATTTCCAATACCGATGAGGTACAAGAATAATAATAATAGTGGTATTATTAATAATAACAGAAAACATTATGGGGCTTACTATGAGCTAAGATTTTTTTTTCAAAAGGGTATCATTTTTTATTTTAAAAAAGATTTATTTATTTATTTGAAAGTCAGAGTTACACAGAGAGGAGAAGCAGAGAGAGACCGAGATCTTCCATTTGCTGGTTCACTCCCCAGATGGCTGCAATGGCCGGAGCTGCGCTGATCTGAAGCCAGGAGCCAGGAGCTTCTTCCAGGTCTCCCACATGGGTACAGGGGCTCAAGGACTTGGGCCATCTTCCACAGCTTTCTCAGCCCATAGCAGGGAGCTGGATCGGAAGTGGAGCAGCCAGGACTCGAACTGGCGCCTATATGGGATGCTAGTACTACAGGCAGCGGCTTTACCTGCTATGCCACAGTGCCAGCCCTGCTAAGACTTTTTTTTTTTTTTTGACAGGCAGAGTGGACAGTGAGAGAGAGAGACAGAGAGAAAGGTCTTCCTTTACCATTGGTTCACCCTCCAATGGCCGCCATGGCTGGCGTGCTGCAGCCGGCGCACAGCGCTGATCCGAAGCCGGGAGCCAGGTGCTTCTCCTGGTCTCCCATGGGGTGCAGGGCCCAAGCACTTGGGCCATCCTCCACTGCACTCCTGGGCCACAGCAGAGAGCTGGCCTGGAAGAGGGGCAACCGGGACAGAATCCAGCGCCTGACCGGGACTAGAACCCGGTGTGCCGGCGCCGCAAGGCGGAGGATTAGCCTATTGAGCCGCAGCGCCGGCCACTAAGACTTTTTAAAAACCATTTTTACAAGGAGCAGCTCATTTATTTCTCCTGATAATCCTATGAGGTGGAGATTACTATTATTCCCATGGCAAGGGAGTACCACACAGCAAGGCCCAGGGACCGCTTGAGGTCACGCTGATCAGAAGGGAGTGCTGTGCCGCCCCGTGGAGCCCTTGGCTTCCAGGGCTTCTTGCAGATGAAGCCTTCCAGGGGCTGCACTGGGGCCAACGTCGCTGCCCCTGCTCGTGAGAGGAGCACTTGCCTTGGAGTCCAATGCCTCAGCACCCCCACCCCCCATTCCGTGGCCTTGGACGTGTTGGGCAACTTCTCTGACTCTGGGGTTTTGCACTTGAACAAGAGAGATGATGCCGCCTATCTCACAGAGGATTGAACAGGTCGAGTACAACGATCTAGAGTCGTAGGCAGGGGCTAAGACTCCCTCCCCTGCTTTGTGGATCTCTGTTCATTAAGCAGGTGGGCTTGTGTGTCCAAGAAGGACCTCAGAGGGTCCATTTAACTTGTGAGAAACACAAGACTAAATACACTGTGGCAAATTGTCCCCAACATGCGCTAAGCTTCCTGCAGAGAACTTCCTATCATTTCCAGGAATGCTTCCAGTTTTAACATCCTAGGATTCTTCTTTTTTTCAGAATTTATTCACATCTAGAGAATTCCATTAAAAATAAGTAACACTTAAAGCCACCCTATATTAAATGAAGTTCCTTTTATGTGAGCTGCTCTGTATAGATAAAACACCTCCCTCTAGGAAGAGGGTTACTGCAAGGACTTGGTTGTCAGCGGTTTTGGTCTAAGAAGAGAATCTGACCAGCAGCTGTGCCTTTTCTGACTATTTTTAGACAAAGGAAGTTTGTCCGGTGCGTGGTACAGTTTCCTGTGTTGCAGGGGATACTTGGTGATGAGACCTGCACGCCCGTGGCTCAGCCTACAGGACCAACTCTTGATGTTGTCACAAACTCTGTGCCACTGACAACCAACAAGATTTGGGGTGGCAGAGAATGAAGCACTTTGAAATTATTTATCTGAAAGGCAGAGCGAGGGGGGTGGGTAGAGAGAGATATATTCATCTGCTGGTTCACTCCCCAAATGCCTGCAACAGCCAGCCAGGGTTGGGTCAGGCTGAAGCCAGCAGCCGGGAACTCAGTCTAGGTCTTCCCCACGGGCGGCAGGAGCTCATGCACTTGGGCCGTCACCTGCTGCCTCCCAGGTTGCACGTTAGCAAGGAGCTGATTGGAGGAGGAGCTGGGACTTGATCCCAGACACTCTGATGTGGGATGGGGGCACACCAAGGAGCCGCTAACCCTGCTGTGCCCTGACGCCCACCCTCTCGCAAGCTGAGTTAGGCCTAGAAGGTAAATTAATGGCTCTCAAATTTTTAGGGCAGGAGTGGGGAAACTTTTTTCTGCAAGGGCCTTGTGGCCATCCATCTCATCATCCACGGGCCATACAAAGATAATCAACTCAAAAATTAGCCTGCTATGGGGTTATTGAATTTCAAGACCCGCCTGTGGTTGCCTTGGCTGGGTCAGACAAAATGATTTCGGGGACCTTAGATGGTCTATGGGCCGGATGTTCCCCCACTCCTGTGGGGGTCACAGAATTTTTGAGAACTCGATAAAGGTTGGGGAGAGTCTGTTCAGAAAAATGCATGTATGCATGTGAACCTTCTCTAGATTGAGAATCGAGAGATGGGGAGAGAAGGGGAGAGAGAGAGAGAGAGAGAGAGAGAGAGAGAGGAGAGATAAGAAATACACTAGGAAGGGGGCTTTTAGCCTAGGGGCTAGGATACCCACAGCCCACCTTGGAGCACCTGGATTTAATAGCTCCTAACTTGCAGCTTCCCACCAATGCAGACCCAGTGGAGCAGCAGTGATGTTTCATGTAAATGGGTTCCTGCCACCCATGTGGGAGACCTGGGTCCGGTCCTAGATGTTGTGAGCATTTGGGAAGTGAACCACGATGAGAGCTCTTTGTCTCTCCATGTGTGTCTCTCTCTGCCCCTCAAATAACAAAAAATACACTACAATTTTGGCTAGTGTGACTTCTGTGTTTAAGTCTTAAACCTGAACTTACGAGCTCATGTAGGACTGGATATAATTTGCAGAATCCAGTGCCAAATGACAATGTGAGTCCCGTTGTTCAAAAATGAAGAGGCACGGGGCCGGGGTTTTGGTGCAGCAGGTTAAGCTGCTGCCTGCGATGCTGGCATCCCACGTGGGAGTGCTGGGGTCTGAGTCCTGGCTGCTCTGCCTCTGCTCCAGCTCCCTGCTGATGTGCCTGGGAAAGCAGTGGGAGACGGCCCACATTCTCGGGCCTCTGCCACCCACATGGGAGACACAGATGGAGGTCCAGGCTCCTGGCTTTGGCCTGTGGCTGTTGCAGCCATTTGAGAAGTGAACCAGCAGATGGAAGATTGTCTCTTTGTCTCTGTCTCTCCCTCTTTTTCCGTCTCTTTGCCTTTCAAATAAGTCTTTAAAAGCAAAATGCCAAAAAATAAGAAACTGGAGACAGTTATAACAGCACTAAAGCAAGTCTGGGCCGTTCTGAGTGTGGGGTCAGAGTGAAAGCAGGGACTGCAGGCTCACAGCCATCCTGGGCGCCTGAAGCCCAGGGCTGCGGTGGGCACTGACCGTCTGTTTTTGGAACAGATGGGATACCCTGCACTGATAGACATTTGGTGAACCTGGTATAACTTTCACTTAAATTTCAATGTGATCTTCATATTTAGGGTAGATAAGCATACACACACACACATACACACACACGAAACAACGTAAATGTCAAAAAAGCCCACAAAATCCAGCCTGTCTCCTAGCTTCTGCCAGCACTGAGGTGTCAGTGGGAGGTGCAGTGGCCCCCTCTGCGGTGGACAGCTGTGGGCAGATTGGCAGCACTTCGGAAGGCCACGCCTCCGGGCAGGCGGCTCCACCAGGTCAGCTGTGCTGGGATGTCTGAAGTGTGACCCCTTTAACACTTTCCTATGTGTCAGGCTCTCACGGGCATATGGCATTTAATAAATGAACATTCCCCCCCCTGAACCTACCACCCTCCACCCTCACGCTTCTCTCCGGGGCTTTCCACCTTCGCTGCTCTGCAATTTTTGGATTTATCTGTTTTTATCACTGTCTGTTGACTTCCTGAAGTAGGCCTCTGTTGGGTGTAGAAGCTCAGTCTTTATGGAAAATGCCCCGTATTTGGCTCATATCCTGTCTTCCCAAGACAGAAGTCATAAAAAATGGCGTTCTCCATCTCCCTTAAAGCTGAGGTGCAGGAATCTAACTTAGATGCACCTGCTCGAGATTTTGATGCCTAAGTGAGCACGTGGGGAAGGGCCCTGCTGGGGAAGGAGTCTTCTAGCCACTGTGCCGGCGGAAGGCTTGGCTTCTGCAGAGCTGTGAGGGCAGAGTCTCCGATGCATGGTCCAGGTGTAAGTGGTATGATGTGTCGGCTGCCATTGCTAGCGCCAGGCACAGTGGGGCGGTCACCCATGCCGTCCTGTAGTGTGGCTAGGGACTGTTCTCACAAGTTCTGGAGAGATACCCTTTCCCAAGCTTGTTTCCTGCTTTAAGAAGCCAGGGTAGGGGTCAGCGTTGTGGCACACCAGGGTAAGCTGCCCCTAGTAACACTGGTATCCTGAGTCAGAGTGTCCTTGGGGTCCTGACTGCTCCACTTCCTATCCAGCTCCCTGTTAATGTGCCTGGGAAAGCAGTGGAGGATGGCCCAAGTCCTTGGGCTTCTGCTACCCAAATGGGAGACCTGGATGGAGCTCCCGGCTCCTGGCTTCAGCCTGGCCCAACTCTGCCTCTTGCAGCCATTCGGGGAGTATACCAGCAAATGGAAGATTCTCTCTATCTCCCTCTCTCTCTCTCCTTCTCTCTCTGTCACTCTGCCTTTCAAAATAAACCTTAAAAACAAAAAGAAAGGAAAAGAAGCCAGGGTGGAGTTGTGTGCCACCTAGAGCCTTGACTTTGACACTCACAGAGGAAGCTGTGGCTCTCACCCTTCTCTCTGTCTCTGGTTTTTTTTTTTTTTTTTTTTTTTTTTTTTTGACAGGCAGAGTGGACAGTGAGAGAGAGAGAGACAGAGAGAAAGGTCTTCCTTTGCCGTTGGTTCACCCTCCAATGGCCGCCGCGGCCAGCGCGATGCGGCCGGCGCACCGCGCTGATCCGATGGCAGGAGCCAGGAGCCAGGTGCTTTTCCTGGTCTCCCATGGGGTGCAGGGCCCAAGCACCTGGGCCATCCTCCACTGCACTCCCTGTCTCTGGTTTTGATGCTTCTTCATTGTTGACTACTTCAGTCTTTGGTGTTTACATTATTGTGACCATGTAAGTGTTCACTGCTGAGCAACCTTATATATTGTGTATAGAAGCCGTTAAAATAGGAGTTCTTGTTTTCTTTCTCAATTTAGGCTGTACCAGGCTTGATGCTAATGATTTCCGTAGTCCAAAGTGAGCTGCAAGGCCATGGAGCAGGATTTGCAAAGGAGAATCCAATAACTGGATCTGCCCTTAGCTTACCTCCTAGCCCAGCCTATGATGAGAGGCTGTGGAAGCCTGAGAACTGGACAGCAGATGCGGGGGTTTGGAGAGAGCCGTCAGGGTGCTGAGGACCCTAACACCAGCATCTCACCCCCAGTGCACACTGGGAAGGGATGGAGAGCCTTTTCTTTCGCCTCTTGTCTAGGGAAAGTGGTCTCAGTGTGTCCTCTCGGAGCCTGACCCAAGTTTCCAGGAATTCGAGGGGACCTGCAGGGGGTGTCTCTAAGCATTCTTTGACAAATCTAGTGGTGTGACCCTGGGTTAGAGGGGGACCCCTTGAGAAAGGTCATCTCCGATCTGGAGGAATGGCATGGAGGAGCAAGGAGGGTCGATCACTGAACCCCCAAGAGCTGGAGGGGAGAAGACTGGTGGCCACGTGGGAAAAGGCATTTGCCTGTGTTGAGAGAATCGCAGGTGGCAAAGACACCAGAATGGCTGGGGTGTGCTGCCTGCCAGCTGCGCCTTCTGGGCCCAGCCTGGAGCGGCTCTGTCGGCTCACGGCAGCACTCAGCAGATGGGACATTGCTTGCTCGCATCCTCCAGGGACCAGAGGCCTTGCAGCAGCTGAGAGCTGACCCAACCCTGCAGGCCGCTGATCCGGACAATCAGAGGTGGGTAACCTTACATTTCAGTCAAATCCATCTCATTACACAGATCTGGAGATTTTACTTACTGAAGTGAGCCTTTTTTTTTTCCTTTCTGATTTTACATGACCATAGCCTTTTAAAAGTTTTAAATAAAGATTAAAGATCCCCTCCTCCCACACGCATGCAAATCAGACTTACCTGAGATTTCATTCCAAGGGTGGGGCTTTTCTGAGTGGGTTTAAGTGGGGGTGGGGGGTGCACTCTGTGACCCCAGAAAGCAGGAGCCGTGGAGCAGGGAGCCTGCGACAGAGAACGGCGAACTCTTGTAAGGCTGTGTTAGCCACGTCACCGAGGGAGGCAGGAGGCTCGGTTCTGCCAAGACTTCGGAGGCGGACGCGGGACACCTGCCAGGGCTGGCCATCCAGCGAGTGGGAGGCTGTGTCACGTGTCCATCAAATCCACTTCTCTGTCGCTGAGACTCCTACTGTAGAACTGCTGTTTTATAATATTTCTTTTTTTAAAAAATATTTATTTATTTGAAAGGCAGAGTTACACAGAGAGAGAAGGAGAGGCAGAGAGAGAAAGAGAGAGAGGTTTTCCATCCGCTGGTTCACTCCCCAGTTGGCTGCAACCACCAGAGCCAGGAGCTTCTTCTGAGTCTCCCACATGGGTGCAGGGGCCCAAGGACTTGGGCCATTTTCTACTGCTTTCCCAGGCCACAGCAGAGAGCTGGATTGGAAGTGGAGCAGCCGGGACTAGAACTGGCGCCTATATGGGATGCTGGCACTGCAGGCGGCGGCTTTATCCCCTACCCCACAGTGCCGGCCCCTTATAATACTTCTAAGCTCTTGAAATCGGACATGACCCCCTACTGCCTGCCTACTTCACTAGTAACACCACCAAAGTCCTTAAAGCCAGAAACCGTGAAAAACAAACAAACAAACAAAAAAACCATGCCTTCCTTTTTGAAAGCTACCAGCGAAAGAAAAGAGAAAGAAGGAAAAAAATCTCACTTGTCTTTTGCTTGAGCTAGCTCCTCCTCTCCTCCAGGGCACGGTGGCTCTGGCCACGTGGTCAACTACCACACTAGGCTCCTCTCCCTGCACCCATCTCAGCTTGCTTTGAGCCTGTTTTGGCTGCCGACTTTACACTCCAGTGGGGGAGGGGGCTAGCTCAAGAAGCAGGTGGAAGTGTAGCTCCCTGTGGGTTGCCCTCCGGCAGACCCAAAACTGGGAGGCCAGATCCAGGAAGCCCGCAGCACCCAGATCTGGGGCCACTTCATACCGCCAGTCTGGCCATCCTATCCTGCCATGCAGGCGGCACCAGGGCTGAAGAAAAAGACGCACCCTTCCCCAGCGAAGTTCGTGAGAGCAACCCACCAGGGCGGGTGCTTTGGAGCCCTGCGCTCCCAGGGCTGGGTGCGCAGGGAAAGCACCAACCCAGATGGAAGAGAAGGTGCAGGCAGAGAGCTGGGGTCAGAAGCCATAGGAAGTCCGCTCTCACCATGCTGCCTAGTTTGAAAATTTCTTAACAGTCAGTCCCTTCTTAAAAATTTTAAATCCCGGCCAGCGCCGCGGCTCGCTAGGCTAATCCTCTGCCTTGCGGCACCGGCACACCGGGTTCTAGTCCTGGTCGGGGCGCTGGATTCTGTCCCGGTTGCCCCTCTTCCAGGCCAGCTCTCTGCTGTGGCCAGGGAGTGCAGTGGAGGATGGTCCAAGTGCTTGGGCCCTGCACCCCATGGGAGACCAGGAGAAGCACCTGGCTCCTGCCATTGGATCAATGTGGTGTGCCGGCTGCAGCGTGCCAGCCGCGGCGGCCATTGGAGGGTGAACCAACGGCAAAGGAAGACCTTTCTCTCTGTCTCTCTCTCTCACTGTCCACTCTGCCTGTCAAAAAAAAATTTTTTTTTAATCCCTTCATAAAAATTTCATGTTTTATGTCCCTTCGTGGTCACTGTATGAAATTGGACGTGACCCCCTAAAATCTACACTGACATGTGGCCCTTTAGAGTTCCCCAGAAGTGCCATCTGGGGTGCCACATGTGCTACCGGAACTTGGGGTGCCACACGATTTCACCACGCACTTATTACTAAATCCCCGATATTAATAAGCCCGAGAGGGTTCTTGCCTAATATTTAGAGAAGAATTCTGAATATCGGCACAGATCAACGAGGCAGCAGGGTACGTTTTAAGTTTTATTTAGTGAGAAAGTTGCCTAGGAGAGTGAGAGCTTTATCTGAGAGAGAGGTAAATCTGGGTTCATACCCAGCACCAGGAACCAGCCACATGGATGAGCATCTAGGCCAGGAAGCCTAGAGCACATGGCCCGAAGGCCATGCGCCCTGGAGGCACAGGGCTACAGCAAGCCCCCTCCTGGCAAAAGCCCAGGGAAAACAGCAGGCCAGGCCACACCGTGTCCCGGCTTTTAACCCACTTCTAAGGAGGAGTGGTTAATTAACCTGATTGGCTGGTGGGCACCCAGGTGTGGCCAGGTAGGGGGATGAGGCCACACAGGGGCATGGCGAAGGTATCAGGTAGGGGCATGAGGTCATACAGGGGCATGGCAAAGGCGTGGTCTCCCAGCTCACAAATCTAATCAATTTAACTTGTATCCTGCCTACTTCACTCTGACTTTCAGTGTAGCCATCACCTACATTTGTATTTCCTTTCTTGTACAGCTTTTGTTACCTTCTTCAGCGTTAAGGCTTGCTTCAGGTTCCATGAGCCCTCTGATTACCCCGGTAGTGGTTTGTTACATCATCAGTGTGCAAATCTGCCTATAACCCATCAGATTCCTATCCTCTTCCTGATGACCCTCTCCCGAGGGTCTCTCCACAGCATCAGCAAAATGGACTTTTTTTTTTTTTTTTTGACAGGCAGAGTGGACAGTCAAAGAGAGAGAGAGAGAAAGGTCTTCCTTTGCCGTTGGTTCACCCTACAATGGCTGCTGCGGCTGGCGCACTGCGCTGGTCTGAAACCAGGAGCCAAGTGCTTCTCCTGGGCTCCCATGTGGGTGCAGGGCCCAAGGACCTGGGCCATCCTTCACTGCACTCCCAGGCCACAGCAGAGAGCTGGACTGGAAGAGGAGCAACCAGGACAGAATCTCGCGCCCCGACCGGGACTAGAACCTGGGGTGCCGGCGCCACAGGTGGAGGATTAGCCTATTGAGCCACGGCACCGGCCCTTTTTTATTTTTTATTTTTTAACATATTGGAGCCAGTGCTTTGGCATAGCGGGTAAAGCTGCCACCTGCAAAGCTGGCATCCCATATGGGCATCGGTTGGTGTCCTGGCTGCTCCACTTCCTATCCAGCTCTCTGCTATGGCTTGGGAAAGCAGTAGAAAATGGCCCAAATCCTTGGGACCCTGCACCCATGTGGGAGACCCAGAAGAAGCCCCTGTCTCCTGGCTTTTTTTTTTTTTTTTTGACAGGCAGAGTGGACAGTGAGAGAGAGAGAGAGAAAGGTCTTCCTTTGCCATTGGTTCACCCTCCAATGGCCGCCGCGGCTGGCGCGCTGCGGCCGGCACACCACACTGATCCGATGGCAGGAGCCAGGTGCTTCTCCTGGTCTCCCATGGGGTGCAGAGCCCAAGTACTTGGGCCATCCTTCACTGTACTCCCTGGCCACAGCAGAGAGCTGGCCTGGAAGAGGGGCAACCAGGACAGAATCCGGTGCCCCGACCAGGACTAGAACCCGGTGTGCCGGCACCTCAAGGCAGAGGATTAGCCTAGTTAGCCGCAGCACCGGCCCTCCTGGCTTCTGATTGGCACAACTCCAGCTGTAGTGGCTGTCTGGAGAGTGAGCCAGCATATGGAAGACCTCTCTCTCTCTGCTTCTCTTCTCTCTGTGTAACTCTAACTTTCAAGTAAATGGATAAATCTTTTTAAAAAGCCACACATTTATTTATTTTAAAGCAGAGTTACTGAGAGAGAGAAGGAGAGACAGAGAGATTTTCCATCTGCTGGTCACTGCCCAAATGGCTATATCTGCTGGGACTGGGCCAGGCTGATGCCAGGAGCCAGGAGCTTCATCCAGGTCTCCCATGGGGATGCAGGGGCCAAGCACTTGGGCCATCTTTTACTGCTTTCCCAGACATGTTAGCAGGGAGCTGGATCAGAAGTGGAGCACTCAGGACTCAAACTGGTACTCATATAGAGTGATGGCACCCCAGGCAACAGCTTAACTTGCAATGCCACAGTGCCGGTACCAAACCAGCTGTTCTTGTTCTGCCCTTTAGTCATACCCTGAGTCCTCTGGATTATGTGGACTGGGTCCATGCCTTCCTGTGTTCAGTTCACCCATTCTTCAAAACCTGTGCTGCTGCTACCTACATTTTCCAGTCCTGGCACTTTAAAAAAAAAAGTATTTATTTTGTCTTCATACTTGACTAATAGTTGGGCTGGGTATAAATTTCTAGATTATAGTGCATTGTATACAGATTTTTTTTTTTTTTTTGGGTCAGGCAGAGTTAGACAGTGAGAGAGAGAGAGAGAGAGAGAGAGAAAGGTCTTCCTTTTTCCATTGGTTCACCCCCCAAGTGGCTGCTATGGCCGGCGCATTGCGGCAGGTGCTGCGCCGATCCGAAGCCAGGAGCCAGGTGCTTCCTCCTGGTCTCCCATGCGGGTGCAGGGCCCAAGTACTTGGGCCATCCTCCACTGCACTCCTGGGCCACAGCACAGAGCTGGACTGGAAGAGGAGCAACTGGGACAGAATCCGGCGCCCAGACCGGAACTAGAATCCGGTGTGCCGGCGCTGCAGGCGGAGGATTAGCCTAGTGAGCTGCGGCACTGGCCTAGAATTTTAAAATATCACTATCTAGTATTTTAGCTTTTAGGGATGGGATTGAGAAGCATTTGTCCAAAGCTCACTTCTTAATACGTAAGCTGATTGCTGTTCACTCTCCAGTTGTTAAGATCTTTTCTTTATTTCTAAGGTTTTAAAATTTCATGATGATGTGTACTAAACTCCCAATAATGCTTGTCTGTTTGGAGACTAATTTTCTTGAATTTTGAAGACAACATCTCCAATTATATTTTTAATATTTTTTTCTTTTTTTCTCCATTCCTTCTTTTTGGAACTTTTAAGAATTTTGGTCTCATGGAGTGATCCTCACTTTATTTCCCTTTTTTTCTCCTTTATATTCCCATCACTTTGTTCTTTCTGGTAGAATTTCCTTTTTGTTTTAATGTTGACATCCACCTTTAATTTGAGGGTACTTGAAAATTTTTCTGTTATATAGAAACAGCTTCAAGAAAACAGTATCCTGGCTTCTCAAGAAATTCAAGAGAGGTATGCAGTAGGGCTGGCTCCATGGTGTAGTAGGTTAATCCTCCACCTGCAGCACCAGCATCCCATATGGGAGCCAGTTCTAGTCCCGGCTGCTCCACTTCTGATCCAGCTCTCTGCTGTGGCCTGGAAAAGCAGTAGAAGATGGCCCAAGTCCTTGGGCCCCTGCCCCGACGTGGGAGACCCAGAAGAAGCTCCTGGCTCCTTGCTTCGGATTGGCACAGCTCCAGCCATTTTGGCCATTTGTGGAGTGAACCAGTGGATGGAAGACCCCTCTCTCTGTCTCTTCCTCTCACTGTCTATAACTCTACCTCTCAAATAAATAAATAAAATCTTAAAAAAAAGAGAGAGAGAAAGAGAGAGGTGGTCATTTGGCATAGCAGTTAAGATGCCTGCATCTCAAATCAGAGTGTGTGAGTTCAAGTCTGCCTCCAATTCCAGCTTCTTGCTAACGCATGCTCTGCAAGGCAGCAGGTGATGGCTCAAGTCGCTGGATCTCTGCCGCTCATGTAGGAGCTTGAACTGAGTATTTATTTATTTGAGATATAGAGTAACAGACAGAAGAGAGAGAGAGACAGACAGAGAGAAACATCTTCCATCCTCTGGTTCACTCCCCAAATGGCTGCAACAGCCAGAGCTGAGCCGATCTGAAGCCAGGAGCCAGGAGCTTTTTCCAGGTCCCCCACATGGGTGCAGGGGCCCAAGAACTTGGACCATCTTCCACTGCTTTCCCAGGCCATAACAGAGAGCTGAATGGGATAAAGAGCAGCTGGGACTGGAACTGGCATCCATATGGGAGACCAGTACCGCAAGCAGACGCTTAGCCTGCTATGCCTCAGCACTAGCCCTAATAAATGCATCTTTAAAAATTTAAATTAAAAATAGATTATCATATTATCCAGAAATTCCACTTCTGGTTATCCAAAAGAATTGGAAGCAAGGTCTCAAATATTTGTACGTCCATGTCCATAAAAGCACAGTTGAGTGGGCAAATAAAGTGTGGTGGGCATGCACACAGGAATATTATACTGCCTTACAAAGGAAAGGAATTCTGCCCATGCCACAGCACCCATGACCCTGAGGACATTGCGCTAAGTGAAATAAGCCAGTCACGAACAAATGCCGTCTGATTCCACTTACCTGAGGTATCCAGAGAGTGACAGGGCGGGAAGTTGGATGGGGTGTCAGGGGGCGGATGAAATGGGGGCGTTGTTATTAGGAGGGTATGGAGTCGCAGCTTTGCAAGACGGAAAGAGTTCTGGAGAAGGAGGTGGTGATGGTCCTAGAACAGTGGGAATGTGTTGCATGCCGCCCAAGCGTCCGCTTTGAAACGGGTAAAATTTTTAACCTGTAATTTACCACAATTTAAAATTTCCCCGAGCAGTCTTTCCTAGTCTGATCTTTTTCATAGTATCTCATGCCTGTTTCGTGGGTTTAACATCTTATCTTTCTGAGGAATGATTGTGTTTCTTCAAGTTTATTATTATTATTTTTTTAAATAGAATTTTCTGTTTTCAACAGTGTCTCAAGCATCCAGGGTCCCTTTCTGCCTGGCTTGTTTGTTTTGGTGTTTCTCTTTCATGGTAAGGATCAGGTAATGCTTAGCTTTTGGTTCTTACTTGAGTAAGGTAATGTGAACTTGAACGGAAAACCTGTGTTGGGAGGGAGTTCTTTAATGGGTAGAGGCGATTGACAGCGACACTAGGGTGGGGGTGGGGGTCTAAAAGACCTCTCCCGAGGTCTTCATTCTGGGGCTCTTCCAACTCTGCAGGGAAACTCTGCAAATTGCCCTCCCTGGTTCTGAGAGGTGAGTCCGGGAGGGACCCAGGGACAGCCTGGGTTTGTAAGTGGACTTGCACACTGGCCCCCGCCTTTCAGCCCAGTTCCCCATCACTGTCCCACTCACTCAGTCACTGGCAACCACAGCCTCTTTAGCTCAACTTCTCTGGAGAATGGATTTCCTGTCTCAGCTCTGGGGGACAGGAGTCGTATAACAGAGCTGTGACTGCCCTGTGTTCACTATTTCTTCTCTCTCTCTCTCTCTCTCTTAGATTTGTTTATTTTATTCTTTGAAAAGCAGAATTAGAGAGAGAGAGCGCGCGCTTCCCTCTGCTGGTTCACTCCCCAAATGGCCACAACAGCCTAGGCTGGGAGAGGCTGAAGCCAGGAGCCAGGAGCTTCTTCCTGGTCTCCCACATGGGTGCAGGGGCCCAAGCACTTTCCCAGGCGCATTAGCAGGGAGTTGGATCAGAAGTGGAGCAGCCGGAACTCTAAAGACAGCCCTCAAATGGGACGCCAGCATGGAAGGCGGTGGCTTAACCTGCTACACCACAATGGCGGCTGTGCTGGTCTTTTGGCCCTCAGACTTCCTCCACTTTCCGTGGACCTGGTGGTTCACTCGCTCGACTCTCTCAAGGCCCCACAGGCTGGGGTGTGCTCTGCAGCGTCTAGGGTTGTACTAGCCTCTTAGCACCTCTCCATCCGCTGGCTCCTCCCCCACTCACTTCATCCTTGTGGATTTCCGACTTAAAACCCTCCTTTGTCATTGTGAAAGAGTTTTGGAAGGAACAGGGGGAAAATATGCAAAATTAATCTGTTTAATTAAGACCCAAGACTGTTAAAAACTCATCCACATTATTAGAAAAATTCTTGTTTTGGGTTTATCACACTGCTTTTCACAGAAACTGACCACTTAAATTCAAAAGCTGGCCCGACCTCCACACTTGCAAAAATGGCTGTTTCACTGATCAGCGAATGACACAGGCGCTGGCAATGCCGGAGCCTGCCCTCGTTAGCATCAGCCCAAGAGAAGCTTGTCTGGCTAAATTAAGGTATCTTTCTTCCTCTCTTGAGTCCAAAAGTTCTACAGTTTTCAAGGACGTAGTAGGCTATACCTTTTTTTTTTTTTGGCTCAAGTTAGTAGAATGTCAACGTCATAGTGCATGTGTGTATGTGAAATTTTGCTGTAGAATCTGCTAATTTCCTGTCTATTATGTGTCCTCAATTTTTTCTTTATCAGCAAAATGTACCCAGATTTAAAATCCAATCTCCATTCCCCCGTCTCCCTTACAGATCTGCCTGTGGAGAGGTCTGACCATCGTGGCATAAGCTGAAGCATTAGGGGCAGGACTTCTTGGGAAGCTGGCATGCGTCAGCTGACCTTTGTGCCAGGATGCTGGGGCTGAGACCAGCACGAGGATCAGATAGCAGGGCAGAGGAAGGCCGCCTCTCTCGCAGTCTCGCAGGACTGCATGGCAGACCCGGGCGGCTTATCTCTGGATTTCTTGTTCCGTGAGAAAACAAAACCTCTCCTATATTTAAAGCTCTGTTTAGTCACATTTTCAGTTACTTGTGACTGAACACAACCCACGCTGGCACAGATTTGCTCTGCGCCTGTTCTGTGTGTGTCTTGCTCAGTTATGGCTCAGAGACTTCTATCCGTGATGGCGTGGCGCAAACACCCCCCTTCATGCTTGCCATTTTTTCTCTAATGCCAACCCTATTTGCACCTGCCAACACCGGTGACCCTTCACCAAAGGGCATTCTCCAGCCACTGGGGCCTCATCTGTTTCATACATGGGACAGCTTAGAAGAACATTCCAGAGAGTTAGTGACCCTACCTCCCACCAGCTGAGTAAACCATTCAGATGGAGATGGTGTATAAGTACCCCGGCTCCCTTGTCCCCCAGGTGAGATCATTCTTACGCAGTTTCTACACTGGCTCCTGGGCTTCCCCAGCAGGATGGAGTCCACAGTCTTAACTGGCTTTAGAGCCCATAGGTTATTGGCTTCCTTCCTCTCTCTGTCTCACATCCTCACTGCCCTCCCAAGGTCCAGGGGCCACCTTCCAAATAAATTATCTGCACTAGAATTTCAGCCTCAGTGCCGGCTTCTGGGGAATTTTGCCAAGCATTGCTTTGAGATCCTGAAAGTAAATGGAGCCCAGATGTATCCCCCAGCCTACACTGAACTGGGCTTGGCAGGGCGGTCTCAGACCACGGTTCCTACGAAGCCGGCTTTGTAGACTGCTGTCGGTCAACGCTTTTTGCACAACTTTCTGGGACCCAGATTTCCTGTGCATCAGACTGAGAAAAACTTGCTGGGCCAGGTGCAGGCTGGCAAACACAATGGTGGAGGTTGTTGGGGCAACTCAAAGAGCGGGACCTACAAGAGAAGCCGATGGGAAGGGATTTCCATCTTCAAGCTGTCGTTCACAGCTAAAGGAAAACATTCACGGGATGAGGGTCTTATCACAGGGAGCGTTACTTCCTCATCTCCGGTTCTCCTGCTTGCTGAAGGTTATCAGAAGATAGCTAAGAGTGTTCCAATTAGTGGATAATCAGGAATTCTCTATGTTGGCCACAGCCCAAGTTTGTCAGAATGAGTGTATTTAAGGAATGGAGCCCAATCAACTGTCCCTAATGTTCAAAGTGAGACTTCACTTTGATCATTGACTTTGATCATTTGACTTCACTTGGGATCAGGTGGAATCAACCCCACAAGTATTCTAGCACATTCCATGGTCTTTTGAAGATGCACTTGTTCTCTTAGACCAGGGGTCAGCAAACTACGGCTCCTGAGCCTATTTGGAGCCAGGACCCGCTGTTGTGCACAAGGTTTTACCGGAACACAGTCATGCCCATTTGTTTCTGTAATGTTCATGACTGCGTCTGTGTTGTGGTGATGAAGTTGACCACTGGTGAATCTGTGTGGCCTGCCAAGTTGACCTATTTTTGTCCAGATCTCTACAGGAAAATTTTTGCTGAACCCTGCTTTAGGCAACTGTCAAATATACCACCCAAATCTGTCTTTTCCGGAAATGTCTTTTTTTTTTTTTTCCACTCCAACCTTGCAGGAAGTTCCAAGGCATTGCACTCCGACTCTTGGAGCACACATCTGAAATCTTCATGTGTGTAGGAATCAGCTGGCAATCGACTGCTAGAAATATAGGTTCTGATTTAGTACTTCTGGGAGGGGGCCCAAGTCTGTCTGGCTAACAAGCTACAAGGGTATTCTGAGGCCACAGGTCTGAGGACTACACTTAGAGGAAGAAGGTTCTAGAAGATTGGATTTTTCCCACCAGGCTGGGCAACTTCTTGTCAGTGTTTTTCATTGTTTGGAACTGGCAGGCAAAACTGCCTCTAGTCTCAGACCCTTTCCCCCAACCCCTGTCCCGATACACAGAAAGCTAAAATCACAGCCTCTCCTTCTCCACGAGCTGTGGCCTCCACTCTGAGCCGTAACTCAAGAGTTAAAGCGCTGTGAAGCCAGCAGCAGGAGCGAAGCCAGGGCTCTAATTAGTCTCCCTTTTTATATTTAGTTTGCTATTAGATAATGCGCGACACCTGTTCACCAGACAGATCTGTTTTTAATCTCTTCTATTTCACTTTCTTGGATGCACAGCCGTACAGACATGTTGCGCCGCATGAGTAATAGAGTGAAAGCCAAATAAAATAGCTGTGTCTTGGAACTAGAAGCACAACAAGGGACTAAAAACAACCGAAGCCTGGTTTGGGCCAAGCGTGAGGTGTGGGTGAGGGAAACAGCTCCGTCTCTGGATTTAACCCTCCTAGAATTCAGCCATGGCCTGGTTTTAGGTTTTTTTTTTTTACTTCCCTGGCTTAAAGCTCCAGCGAGTTTTCGAAATGTGTTTCCCACCCTCAGGGTGAAAAGGAGAAGTTTTACATAGAAACTGCTTCTAGGCTTGCTTTAATCAGCGAGCCAGCAGACAACCTCTGTGGCAATGATCTAAATATTGCTAATTTTGATTTGATTATTTCATTAGAGGGAAGTTGCTCAGAATATTTGGTTTCAGCCTTAGGGGTCCTGAGACTTTTTTTTTTTTTTTTTTTTTTTTTTTTTGAGATGCTGCAAGTGAACCAGAAATATTGAATCCGTTTTCGGTCCTTGGGCTGATTATCTGTTTGACAGTGGTTGGACCTGAAGGGCAGATATGAGATTCAAATTCACATATCATACAGAGACGGACAGTGAATGTCTGAATGTCAACCGCGCACGGCTCGGTAGGAAATGGGTAGCAAAACCTCAGAGAATTAGGGCTTCGGGGGCAAATGTGATAACGTGACACAGGAGCGACCATAGGCTGATGTCGTTTTGTGCTAATAAGGACAGACCTTGTGACAAGAGTACTTCAAAATCTTCTTCTTCCCATAAGCTAGAATGAGGAATTGAACTTGACCCCAGAACTAGAGGCCATTGTCACGTGTAGGACTATGTGTTTGCCAAAGGGTAAACCCGAATCAGCTCACCCCATAGGGTGGGTGGGGTTGGTTATTCTCAATTAGCCTCTTGCTTTTTTTTTTATAAACGCTAGGTCTCTACGTTGGAAACTCCGGACTGGCTTTGTCTGTGTGCACCACACCTTACATGAGCACCTGTGCACCGCGGAGTTTAGGCTTTTTTGGTATTCCTCGGGGTTTTCCAGAGACACAGAATCGCGAGGCTCGTTATCGGTCTAGGCATTTATTATAAGGCATTGGTTCACAGAATCACAAAGACTGAGACACTCTAAGATCTGCCCACGGCAAACTGGAGCCCCTGGAGAGTTGAGAGCCAGTCAGAGTCCGAAGGTCTGAGAACGTGGAAAGCTGATGGGGCCTGTTCCAGACTGAGTCCAAGTTCAAAGACAGGGGAAGGGCAGCCTCCAGCTGGAAGACAGGCAGAGAGTGACGGCTCCCTTAGCCTCTTTCCCATGCATTCCTTCCGCAGGCTCCACACTGCGGGAAGCCAACTTTTCTCAGCCCATCAATTCAAATGTTAATCTCAGCCCTACACGGGCTCAGAGATGCCCAGAATCCTTAATGGGTAACCCAACATGGGGGGCAGCCCCTTGGCCTGGTCCAGCTGGCCACGAAATCAGCACAACACAGAGGGACAGGAATTTCAAAGTCCCCTCTTCCAGCCTTCTCTGGAACTCAGAATTCATGATCAAAAAACACCCTCCCCCCATACCCCTGCATGAAGATAGAATCTGTCCTGAGAATGTTGTCAGAAGGTTCCAGGAAGGACCTGGTCAGCTTTGGGTCAAGTGTCCACCTCTGAAAAAACTCACTAGGTATTCAGAAAGGTGACTGCCAAACAACCAGCTCAGGGCACCCACCAGACCCCACGGGGAGAGAGGGAGAATTCCTACACTGGGACAAGGAACCATGGGTCCCCGAATTCAGGAGGTCGGTGAACTTGGTCTGAGAACCTGCACTTTTATTTCACCATCCTCCAACTGAACTTGAGCATTTTCTTTAAAGATATACATTGAACATAAACTTCAGTAGAATTAATAGCACCTGTGGCTTTGAAACTCATAGAAATAAAAAATATATTTTGCATTAGATTACAGTTAATGCAGACACCTCAAAATATCACCTTCAGAACTGCAGTAATTAGGGCCAAAATTGCAGCATACTGGCGTTCCGTAAGGGCCCGGGTTGAGTCCCAGCTGCTCTGCGTCTGATCCAGCACTTGCTAATGGCCTGGGAAAGCAGCAGAAAGATGGCCAAGTGCTTGGGCCCCTGCACCCATGTGGGAGACCCGGGTGAAGTTCCTGACTCCTGGCTTCAGCCTGGCCCAGTCCCATCTGATGCGGCCATTTTGGGGAATGAGCCGGCAAATGGATGATCTCTCTGTCTCTCCCTCTCTCTCTCTCTCTCTGTAATGCTGACTTTCAAGTGAATAAATAAATCTTTTTTAAAAAGTGCAGTCACTGGAGACCTTGTTACTTGATGCATTAATATTGAAACAAAGAATTATATCATAGACTAAAACCTTTCTGATTATTATCTTTCAATAAAACTGTTTAATGAGGTATACTTAGGTGTTTTATGACTTTTAAAGCATTAAAATTTTATTTAAAAGGCAGACAGACAGACAGACAGACACACACACACCCAATCAGCTGTTCCGCTCCCCAAATGCCTGTAACAGCCGGTGCTGGGTCAGACCAAACCCGGAAGCCAGAACTCCATCCGAATTTCCCATGTGGGTGGCAGGGACCCATGCACTTGAGCCATCACTTGCAGCCACCCAGAGTGTGCGTTAACAGGAAGCTGGAATAGGCAGTGACTTGAACCCAGGCACTCTGATATGGGATGTAGGTGTCCCAAGGTGTCTAAACCATTGTGGGAAACACCTGTCCTGCAATTTGTGTGTGTGTGTGTGTGTGTGCATGGGTCCCTACCTTTGCCTGACTGCCAAAATCTCCCTCTAGAGACTGCCCGAGCTGTGTGGTAGGGAGGTTATGGGAGCTCCTGCGAGAAGATGGCATTGCTTCTGCACCTGACTGGGAGGCGGGCGTTTCTGCACTGATTGGCACCCAGCTGTCCTGATGGGGAACCCACCTCGGTCACCTTGGCCTCTAGGGTCTCAGCGGCTGTTGACTGCATGTGTCCAGCTTTCCTTTGACCCTGGGTGGCGCCTGAATCCAGGACTTCCAATGGAGGATTTATCCTTAGGCCATCTGTGCCCCCCTAAAGCATTGTTGTTACTTTGGGAAGGGGGAGCAGCTCAGGCATGGGGTGATAGCTCCCCCTCGCCCTCAAGGTAGAAGACAGAACCTGCAGGTTCTACGTGACTCCAGAAGGCAGCAGGGTCTTCCCTGACCAGGTTGGGCCTGCAAGGGCGTACATTTCTGATCCTTAGTTTGTCTAAAGTTTTCCCCTTCTTGATTCTTTTATTCTGACCCAACAGAAGGACTTTTGAGGACAATGGTTTCTTTCCCATTTTCTTTTCTTTTTTTAAAGATTTATTTATTTATTTGAAAGTCAGAGTTACACAAGAGAGAAGGAGAGGCAGAGAGAGAGAGAGAGAGAGAGAGAGAGAGAGAGGTATTCCATCCACTGGTTCACTCTCCAATTGGCCACCATGGCCAGAGCTGCGCCGATCCGAAGCCAGGATCCAGGAGCTTCTTCTGGGTCTCCCACACAGGTGCAGGGGCCCAAGGACTTGGGCCATCTTTTACTGCTTTCCCAGGCCATAGCACAGAGCTGGATCGGAAGTAGAGCAATCAGGACTTGAACCAGCACCCATGTGGGAATGCAGCCACTGCAGGTGGCGGCTTTACCCACTAAGCCACAGCGCCGTCCTCTTTCCCATTTTCTACAAAGGTATAAGGACTTGCAGGCAAAGCACAAGTGTGGCTTCTCCAGTTTATGGGGCATTTACAAATACTATGTCCAACCTTCAGTATGGTGACCAAGAGTCCCCTGTCACCATAACCTGTATCATTTCAGGATAGTACTCCTCAACTGGGGGTGACTTTGCCTCCCAGGTACCAGATGACACCATTTGGAGACGTTTTTATCATCACAACAGGGAAGGGGTTGGTGCCTGCGTTGAGTGGATAGAAATGAGGAGTGTTGCTAAATTGCCCCCAGAAGTCCCCACTCCCAGCAATGGATTCTCAGATCTTGACTATCTACATAGCCAACGTTGACAAGTTGTTTCAATGTTTTATGTCAAAGTTGTCACCGAGTTTTTCTTGGTTTGTTTCTTGGCCATTTATAGACACACATGCGAAAAATGAAATAAAACTGAAGCAGGGGTAAATTTTCTAGCTCAAAAAGAAAAAAAAAAGGACTAGTTTAGCAGGTTACAGTTGAAAGTAGTGACTTTCTTTTCTTTTTTTTAATTAATTTATTTTTGACAGGCAGAGTGGACAGTGAGAGAGAGACAGAGAGAAAGGTCTTCCTTTGCCGTTGGTTCACCCTCCAATGGCCGCCGCGGCCGGCGCCCTGCGGCCGGTGCACCGCGCTGATCCGAAGCCAGGAGCCAGGTTCTTCTCCTGGTCTCCCATGGGGTGCAGGGCCCAAGTACTTGGGCCATCCTCCACTGCACTCCCTGGCCACAGCAGAGAGCTGGCCTGGAAGAGGGGCAACCGGGACAGAATCCGGCGCTCCGACCGGGACTAGAACCCCGTGTGCCGGCGCCGTAAGGGGGAGGATTAGCCTAGTGAGCCGCGGCGCCGGCCAGTAGTGACTTTCTTAAATAAAATACAGTTCTCAGAGAAAGATACCAGCTATTGACCTAGGGCAACGATACACTGGAGACCACTTCTGCTACAGCCTTCTATTCTGGGAGGCATGGCTGTCATTCCAGAGCTTGTGAAAGCTGTCAGAATCAAGATGGAGTCACTTGTGTCAATGCCCAACATTGGAGCTAGTGGCGGTTGGGGAGGCCTTGAAGGGTGGGCTGGCCCGTGTGACTTGCCTGATAACAGGAATTATCTTAAGAAGTCTTCCCAAGCATAGCTTGCTGAACAAAGACAGCTAACCTCTCGCACAAGGGCACTTGCCTTCTACCCTGTCTGCACTAATGAACTGGTGTCAACTCTGGTGATACGCTCCAGTAACCAACGCTATCTTTGTTCCAAAGCAGTGTATGTGCACTCCTATTTTTCACCTTTAAAAGCTTCTCCTTACCTCAACCCGTCAGAGCCTGTGCATCCGACCTCCCAATTCCCTGTCACTCATTCCTGAATGGACTTGGTTTTTCTGACAGCCGTCCTCTTTGTTGCTACTTAGGTGGACTCTATCTGTCTGTCTAGCTGTTGTGGCTCCAATAGGATTTGTCTCCCCAAAACTCATGTAGGTGTCTAAACTCTGATGCCTTAATGTTAACGGTTGGTGGATTAAGGTGAAGAATTGATCTGTGTATGGCGTCTGAGAGGTGGACCTGGTGGGAGGCCTTCAGGTCATTGCGATTCTTAAACCAAGGTTGACTATTAGAGTTCAAGTTCAGCCTAGCTGTTCTCTGTCTCACCATGTGGTCATTCCTCCACATCCACCATGACCAACCTCCATCAGACATGGGACCACAGGGCCGCCCAATCCTGAACTGTAACCTCCAATCTGCAACCTGAAATAAGCCTCTACTTCCCAAGAAGCTCCTCTAGGATCTTCCCATTAAAGTAATGACAGCAGACTAATACAGGATCTATCATCGTCTACCAGTCATCCAGCTTGCTTTGCTTTGCTTGCTTGCTTTCTTTCTTTCTTTCTTTCTCTCTCTCTTTCTTTCTTTCTTTCCTTTTTCTTTCTTTCTCTCATTTCTTTCTCTCTTCCTCTCTCCTTCCTTCCTTTCTGTTTCTTCTTTCCTTCTTTGCTTCCTTCCTTTATCTCTCTATCTCTATCTACCTACCTATCTACCTACCTATCTACCTACCTATCTACCTATCTATCTATCTATCTATCATTTGCCATTTGCATATCATCCATCATCACTCCATGGGAAAAAAATTGCTTCAACTTTGGTAGAATGGAATGAGTCGAGTTCTCTCTGTGTCAGAACACATGAGTTCCCATCCGCATTGCCAGTGCAGCATTGCACTGTGCAGTTCTAGCTCCAGTTCTGCGTGGCTGGAAGAACCCATGAACACAGACCCCTTGCCCACCGACTCTTCGGGATTCGCCACACCTTTTCTCCTTACTGTTAAGGATAGCACTGCCCCTGGGGAACAGCACAGGGAGCCCCAGGCCTGGCCCTGTCCCCTCACTGAGCTGGTGGTCCCTACCTCAGGCAGCAGAGGTGGTGAGGTGACTGCTTCAGTTCATGTCCGAATAAAACAAAACAAAATAAAAATCTGAGGCTGACCCTGGGCATGGAAGCTTTTCTGTCTCTTCTCATCTTTCACTGTCACGAAAGCCAAGTGTTGCCTTCTCGTCTCCAGAGCCCACAGGCATCTTCCGTGTTGATTCTAATCTGACTTAATCAGCCAGGACACAGTTATCTGCCCTGTGGCTCCTCCTGGCTTCTAGAAGCAACAACCTTTGAAAAGACCCCCAGGGCATCTTGGGTGGGCTGAAAGGGTGACTGCTCCTGCTTCAAGGGGCTGCGCTTGTGTGTGTGTGTGTGTGTGTGTGTCTGTGGTTCAGCAGAATTTGAAGGTTTGGACTGAAAAAGGGCAGGAGCAGTGTGGAGGCAGCTGGGGTGGGAGGGAGGGAAGACAGGAAGGCTCTGGAAGCAAGGCATTGATATTCCCACCATGCACCCCACTGCTCCCTACTGGACCGTGTGAACACCCCTAGGGCCGGGGAAAGAGGAGGGAGGCAAATCCAGGAAAGGCCACATGAGATGGTAGCACAACCAGGGGACAGAGCTGGGGAGGGAACTCACATCTGTCCTACTCCCAGTGTGGCTTTGGTGGCCAGGGGTCCAGAGCTAGCTGCCCCCCAACCCCAGCAGAATTGGTCCAGCTCCTGGGTTGTGCAGAGACAGATATGAAAGAGACCCAATATGGACAGCAGAGGGGAGACCTGGGTGAAATGGGTCCTGAGCAGAGGGGAGACACAGCCACCCCGGGAGGTCCCAGGCTGGGATGGGTGGGGACGCTCTCCCTGAGGGTTCCTATGACTGCGTTTGCACAAGGCACCTGTGGGGTAGGTGCAAGACTGCTCATCCTGTCCTGGCATTGCCCACAGGAACAAAGGGGACATTACAGGGGGCAGAGAGTGGAGTGGGTGTGGGTGCAGGGTCCACCAAGCCCAGATGGAAGAGCACAGACCAGATCCAGTTAACACCATGACCAAGTGCAGAGACGTCTTCTGATGAGTTTTATTCTGCTCTGGCTCCCAAACATGCGTGTCATCTTAAATCCAGAGAGAAAAGGAGGGAGGAGCATGAATTTCATGCTGAAAATTTGGGCTGTGGGATCCAGTCCACTCTTTGTAGAGAAAACATCTTGTGTGGGCACAGGACTGCACGATGAAATGTGAGTTATAAATGTCCATGTATAGGCCGGCGCCGTGGCTCAATAGGCTAATCCTCCACCTTGCGGCGCCGGCACACCGGGTTCTAGTCCCGGTCGGGGCACCGGATTCTGTCCCGGTTGCCCCTCTTCCAGGCCAGCTCTCTGCTATGGCCAGGTAGTGCAGTGGAGGATGGCCCAGGTGCTTGGGCCCTGCACCCCATGGGAGACCAGGAAAAGCACCTGGCTCCTGGCTCCTGCCATCGGATCAGCGCGGTGCGCCGGCTGCAGCGGCGGCCATTGGAGGGTGAACCAGCGGCAAGGGAAGACCTTTCTCTCTCTGTCTCTCTCTCACTGTCCACTCTGCCTGTCAAAAAAAAAAAAAAAAAATGTCCATGTATAATCCATCAGATTCCAGTCCCTAAGCATGACCTGCCAGGCTCCTTCTCTCGATGCACCGTTCGTTTTATTTTCAGGGCAACCTATGCACCTCTGAGGACGAGAGCACACGCAGGGAACGTGTTTGTAGCGCAATGACTCAGGTTTGCAGAGTCTGTGAGATCGGCAGCAGCTGACGGACACGGGTACGTCCTGGTGCCAAAGGAGGCCCGAGCTGAACTTTCGTAGGTTTAAAGATGATTGAAAGCAATTGCGTTGTGGCTTCTCTGCCCACTTACTACCTACCTGCAGCGAGGGCCAGCTCATCAGTCAGTCACACACCATCTGCTCCTCTGTCCCCTTTGTATATCCCGAGTTGGCTCACTTGCCAAAGAGCTGCAGGATATGAACCCTCTTCAGAGACAGCAACTCCCATCCTTTACAGAAGCCCAAGACCCAGGAAAAGGAAGGCAGCGAAGGGCCACTGTGTGGGCGCCTTGTTCAGTGGTTTTCAGAAGTTTTTATTCTGGCAGAGGGAGCACAAGACATTGGCCCAGGTCTTTCAGAAACAGGTGAGGAGAAAAATACACACAGAAGACCAGGAATAACGTGGAAGGGCAGTGACAGAAGGCACAGAGGAAGAGGCATGAAGACAGATCCCTCCTCCAGCCTGGGAAGATCTGGGAGGACTGCCTAGAGGTAACAATATTTGAGCCAGGGCTTAACAGATGAGGCTGTCAGGTGAACTGAGATTCTGGGGTGGGAGGGACCGAGAAGACCGCACGATAGAAGGTGAAGAAGTGGGGGCCGCTCTGGCGTGGTAGGTAAGCCTCCGCCTGAGGCACTGGTTCATGCCCTGGCTGCTCCTTTTCCTATCCAGTCCTCTGCTGATGGCCTGGGAAAGCAGTGGAAGATGACCCAGGTGCCTGGGCCCCTGTACCCACATGGGAGACCTGGAAGAAGCTCTTGGCTCCTGGCTTCTGATCAGCCCAGCTGCGGCTGTTGTGGCCATTTTGGGGAGTGAACCAGCAGATGGATTCCCTCTCTCTCTCTGTAATTCTGCCTCTTAAATAAATAAACAAATCTTAAAAAAAAAAAAAAAACCAAGGCAAAGA
The DNA here is from genome assembly GCF_964237555.1 of Oryctolagus cuniculus. Taxonomy (NCBI): domain Eukaryota; kingdom Metazoa; phylum Chordata; class Mammalia; order Lagomorpha; family Leporidae; genus Oryctolagus; species Oryctolagus cuniculus. The sequence continues at coordinate 12,687,530 of NC_091435.1, forward strand.
AGTGAGAGAAACAGCAAGGCATGGAACCAAGGCCATAGCACAGTCCGAGGCCAGGAGTGACCAGACAGAGGCTGGGGAGAGGATCAAGGGCCAGATTACGAAAAGCTTTGAATACAACTTCCTGCCTCACTTCCCATGCATCTGCGCCCAGAACCACAGTGGTCTTCTGCACAGAGACTGCTTTTTCATGGTGTCTTCGACTCTTCCATGAGGGTACAGCCAAGGGAATTCGTCCAGAAAGTGCCATCGTGGATTGCCTTTGGAAAAGATCCTACACATAGTATAGTCAGGGAGAAGGCTACTGTGGTAAATTTATGTTTATGATAAATTTCTGCTTTCCTTTGATGAGGCTCTGACCTCTATTGATTCGGTGGCCTCTGTTGGGAGAGGTGGCCTCTTGTTGTGAGTAATGAAGTCATTTGTCTTTGAACCAAGCCTCTTGCATCTCTGCCAGTATCCCTGAAACAAAATAGCATAGAGCAAGTGGCTTGTCTAATTGGTATTTCTTGTCACAGTTCTGGAGGTTCAAGTTCAAGGTCAGAGCGTCAGCATGGTTGGATTCTGAGGGCTGTCTTCCTGGCTTCCAGCTGACTTCTTGCTGTGTTCTCACATGGTGAAGAGAGAGAGGAAGGTAGGTGGGGAGCGAGAAGGGGGGGGGCACTCTGGTCTCTTCTAAGGACGCTACTCCTGTCCTGGGGCGCCCATACCCATGGCCTCATCCTAACCTAATTACCCCCCAAAGGCCTCACATCAATGTGCCATCACATTGGGGTATAAGACTTCAACATACAGACTTTGGGGACCCACTCAGCCCACATCGCCGGTTCATCTGTTGGCTTGCAAATGCAGTGAAACCTCAGACCCTTTGCAGTCTGGACAACTTCTTCCTCAAAGACTCTGGGGAGGAGGAATCCCCTCGCGCTGATCCGGCAGCATTTTATGCTTATGCCGACTATAGCTCAGATTCCATTCGTGACACATATTATGTGACAGTCCTGTCTTGTGGCCTGTCAGCCTTGGCCTTAAGAGGAAAGGCCACATCTTAAACAGTCTTACTTTTATGTTCCCAGAACGTATTCTATCATGGGACACTGAGTAGATGCGCAGTAACTGTGTGTTGGATCCAATGGAGGCAGGAACTGTGCACACTGGTTCTCAGAGGAGTTGATAATCAAGAGGCAACTAACCAGCTTCATGCAGGTGAACCCTAACCCCAAGGCCACCTGCTGAAATCTGTCCACTGTGGTTTTCTGCAGACCACAGCATGGAGTCACCTACAACTGGTCTGCTGTTGTCTCGGCCCTTGAATCAACTTTGAAATACGACACTGGCAGGAGGCAAACGCTCCAAGTTCAAGCCCCTGGAAAATAAAAATAAGTAAATAAGAATTCAACAGCAGATGGCCTGAAAGGACAGCGCCGGAGTGGAGGATTAACTGGCTGGTATTAAAGCTGTCATTACGGAGTGTCATCGTTGGCGGCTGATTTATTAGCTCTTCCCTTCAGATACCAAATGTCAAGTGTGTTAATGTGCAGAAGCCCAGCCTGCCCCTCCCAGCTGCTCCGGTGTCGGGCTGCCAGCCTCATTGTCTCCTCGGCAGGACCTGCCAGGAGTCTAGCCTTCGCATGTCATGTTCTGCCTACCGTATTGCACCTCAAAAAGGCCAGACGAGGCCAAGGCAGACTAATAATCAGCATGTCAATCATTCTGCTGCATTGTGCGCAAAACAGTTTCCTCCCAAACCTTTGTATGCACTTAGCGGGAGCGCTGTCTGAGTCCCCTACAACAGATGGAACGAATGGTGTATTTCATCAACCGTTGCCTTAAATCAAGAGGCATTTCTATCCATTTAGCACTTAGGGAACTGCAAAACGACTGTAATGAGAACCCCTTTGCTCCTGGGAATGGGACTTCATTTAAAGATTGGACTTGTTGACCTTAGCTCTGCCTCCCTCCTACCCTCTCTCTCTTCCCTTTACACACACACACACACACACACACACACACACTAAGTTACTTTTATATACATCATTCTCTTCTTTGATTTCTGGGCAACTAAAGGCAGAAAGTCTAACCTCAAATGGTGAAATGTTATACACATGCTCCCTCACTTAGGATGGTTCAACTTCAGATTTTTTTGACTTGACTGTGGTGCACACATTGGGCACAAATCATACCCCAAATTTTGAATTGGGCTCTTTCCGTGGGCTATTGCTGTTTGTCCGGGACCTCCCTGTGACACTGCGAAGTGGCAGCAGCCTCAGCTTCCAGTCGGCCCCGCGGCCACCAGGGGACCCAACTAACACTCTGCCGTGTGCCGTGCTGCTCAGCTGTGCTGGCCCATAGCTTAGGGGGCTCCTACCCACAGTGCTGCACCTTTCCCTGGCTTATCTGGACATCATCCCCTCATAACTCCAGCAACATCTCTATCACATAATCGAAGGACAAAGGCAACACTAAAGTCAGACTTTGGAGACTGTCTCCACTGTTAAAACATAAGTAAATCTGGGTGGGTGTCTGGCGCAGCAGTGAAGAGGCTGCCTGGGACGTCCACGCGCTGTATCAGCTCTGATTTCTCCCTTTCCGGTCCAGCACCTTGCTAAGGCACGCACTGGGAGGCAGCAGATAATGGCTCAAGTAGTTGAGCCCCTGCCAACCACATGGGAGACTCGAATTGAGTTCCAAGCTCCTGGTTTCAGCCTGGCCCAGCCTTGGCTGTCATAGACATTTGGAAGTGAACCAGTAGATGGAAGATCTCTCTCTTGTTCACTGCTTCTGCCTTTCAAATTAAATAAATAAGTAAAAATAGTAATAATAAATGCATTCAGCTAACAAGTGTTTCCTGAGCACCTACATTTTGTTCAATACCAGCACTGCTGAAAAGACCAAAAGAACAACAGGGCTGTCCTTAGGGGGCCCACAGGCTCATGGGAGACGTGGCACAACTATGTCTGTGTGAGGCACTTGCTGTCTGGTGTTTTTCTTATTGTTCAAGATTAAGTTGTTGGGGCTGGTGCTATGGGCTGTGGTATAGTGGATAAAGCCACTGCCTGCAGTGCCAATATCCCATGTGGCTGCTGGTTTGAGTCCCGGCTGCTCCACTTCCAATTCAGCTCTCAGCTCGCTCTCTCTCTCTCTCTCTCTCTCTCTCTCTTTCTGTCTCTCTGCTATGGCCTGGGAAAGCAGTAGAAGACGGCCCTAGTCCTTAGGCCCCTGTACCTATGTGGGAGACCCAGAGGAAGCTCCTGGCTCCTGGCTTCCATCAGCACAGCTCAATGTGGCCACCTGGGAGTGAACCAGCAGGTGGAAGACTCTCTCTCTCTCCCCCAACCCCCACCCCCCCTGCCTTTCTGTAGCTCTTTCAAATAAATAAATCTCTAAAACTTTTTTTTTCTAAAAAAAATCAAGTTGTTAGGCTCAGGGTAGACACATTGTCAGGAAAACGGGCCTCTGAAGTGCCCTCAGTCATTATGACAACTGTTTTCATTTTCCAGGTGGAGTCAGTACCCAGGGCCACCATGAGCATCAAAAGTCGAAAGGACGGCACCAGGGTTGCCACCACTCAGATGACCACAGCATCAGGGGCTGACAGGCAGGCTGGAAGGCCCTTGTGCACTGTCTGTGCCCAAATCAAACAGCCCCATTGCTAGGTGCACAAGGACTGAGCGTGGCAGGGAGGCTGAAGGGCCGGTGCCTGCCCTCAGCTACAATTTACCAAGATACAAACAGGCAAGAATTTCCACCGGAAGGCAAGGCGAGGTTCTCAGGACCACAATGCACCAGTGCATGATTGCTAAGCCATGGCTCCAGGCGGGATGGGGGGAGGTGAGAGGAAGCAGAGGGTGCAGAGACCTGGGGACGGTTTCACGGTGATGGTGACCTTGACGAAGTCTTGAATGCAGGTGAGGGTGAGGACTGCACAGACAGAGGGGCTGGTGCTCCGAGGAGAAGGACCAAAGTCCAGAGCAGCACAGCTCAGCTTTGTCAGGGCTAAAGGGACCCAGCCAAGAGCTCCCGTCTTCCCTGGAGTTCTGCATTCATTGAGAAGAAACAAAAAGGAATGAGACAGGTGGGAGGCCCAAAACTGGTTGCCTTCACTACTGAGAAAGCTGCTAGTGGGGGATGCAGGCCAGGTGAGGCTCTGCCAATTGAAGGACCGTCTCATCCCAGTGCAGTCCCATGGTGGGCGTGGCCGCCTCTGACAGCGTGGCCTGGCAGGAGTCCAGGGGCAGCTTGGCTCCCATCATGCACAGGGAAGAGAAGCACTGAGCAATGAGAGTTTAGTCCTTGTCCCAAACTAACCAATCAGATGCGTCCCCTTTCCCGGGAAGATGGAGGGCGGGGCCAAAGGGTAGGATGTGCAGATGGAAACCCTTGTAGGGGAGACAGGATGTCCGGTGCCCGCTGATGTCTAGGGAACAGCGGAGAGAGCTGTCTGAACCCGCGAGGCTCAGCGGGGACTGAACAAAGAATCCCTTGACCGACAGAGAAGGATGGTGGTGTCTGCACTGTAGGCAGTGGGAGCCATGGGAGGTTTTAGCAAATGACATACACAGCCTTTGGGAGAGATGGATCTAGGACTGACATATGGGATGAATTTTCCAGAAGGAACTGTAGGAGAAAGGCCAATGGGGGCTGGACCAAGCTAAGACAGGGGTGCCCTGACTCGAGTGTCAGTGGGGGTGGGAGAGCAGGGCGAGGCCATGGGGAGACGCAGACTCATGGGGACTTGGGGCTGCTGGTGAGGACCTAAGGAAGGAGGACGGAGAGAAGAGCCTCAGGGGAATGGCAAAGAAGGTGTTGGCAGAGGAAATCCTGCCTGCTAGAGGGCGGGGATGAGGTGGCGTTTGATATGACAGTGGGAATGCCATGTCGTAAGGACTAGGACACAGGAGAGAGAGGCTTGCCGAAGTCAGAGGGGGTGTCACAGGCCATGGGCGACGCTTCGGGTGGGGGCAAATTGGTGGTCCCTGGGGCTTCTCAGTGGAAGAAGAGAGATGGAGAGAGGGCTCCAGGTGTCCCACTTCCAGGGAAGAGCCCGTGTAACCCACGGTCGCCATTTCCTACTCAGCCTGGAGGCGGCACTCTGAGTAAGAGGGTGGCATTTGGGCATTTTATTTGTCATTTCCTTTTTTCCCCTCCTCTCAGTATGGAAATGAAATCCCGGTGTGTTAGCATCTGCTGACAATGTCTGGAGAATGTCCTGTCTCTCTGTCTCATCCAGTGAGGAGCAGGAATGAGCAAGCCTTGTTTTAGGGGGTGGGGGTAGGGATGGGGGTTATCAGAATGGACGGTGTTTCTCCTTGTAAAAATTATTTCTATTTATTTGCAAGGATGAGAGACAGAGACACAGACATGGAGAGATCGTTCATCTGCTGGTTGACCCCCCCTAAAACCACAACACTCAGGGTTGGGCCAGGCCAAAGCTGGGAGTTTGGAACTCAATCCACGTTTTCCATGTGAGTGGCAGGGACCCACGACTTGAGCCGTTGCCTGCTGCCTCCTAAGGTGCACACTGGCAGGAAGCTGGTGTCAGAAGTGTTGCTGGGGTTGAATCCACGCACTCCACCAGGGCGTGGGTGAGACTTAGGTAAGATTTATTTATTTGAAAGGTAGAGCTACAGACATAGAGAGGGCAAGATAGAGAAAAAGGTGTTCCATCTGCTGGTTCACTGCCCCAGATGGTCGCAATGGCCGGAGCTGGGCTGATCCGAAGCCAGGAGCCAGGAGCCGGGAGCCAGGAGCTTCCTCTGGGCCTCCCACATGGGTTCAGGGTTCCAAGCACTTGGACCATCTTCCACTGCTTCCCCAGGCCACAGCAGAGAGCTGGATGGGAAGAGGAGTAGATGGGACTTGAACCAGCACCCATATGGGATGCCGGCACCGCAGGCAGAGGCTTAGGCCACTACACCACAGCGCTGGCCCCCCAAGCAGCTCCTTAACCACAGCGTTTTCTGCACCAGGACGACGAGCTGGTGGTGTCTGACAATCTTACGCGGCAGCCATGATGCCACAAGCTTTTCGAAGTAGCTGTTTTCCCACAGCCATTTTGGTGGCAGCAAGGAAGAGAGTGAAGCCACGTGGGTGTGGACAGAAGCAGGAGTAGACTGTAGCTTGGCAATTAAAAAAAAAAAACAAACAGACGCCGTTCCCTTAAACACATCCTCTTAGAACGTCACACACATATTCCGTGTGTGTTTCCCAAGTCTAAAGCGTCCTGGGTGTTGTTCCTGGGGTCCCTCCCGGGGCCTTCTTGGTGGTCACTTCTCCATGGAAGGCAGAGAGCCACTGGCAGGCAAGGCTCCAAGAGGCCTTTGAAGCCTGTGGTGAACTTTCTGTGCTGCACCTGGAAATACTGTGTTGGCTCTAAAGCCACGTGTGCCTGTGTTGAGGCCAACTTCCCTCTGAGATTCCTGAACTGGAGGGCTGCGAGGGCCGGTCCCACCACAGGAGGGACGCCACGCCCACTCTGGCAAGGGACGGGTCTCACTTGGATTGGAGAACCAGCGTGCTTATTACAAGTCACTCTCACGACGCTACGCTAACGCACGATTACGTATCATCGCTGTCGTACACGAGAAAAGACAGATGCAAGATTCATCCCAGTTCTGGGACGTTATCACGACATTCTCTGCTTACAGCTGTTGATAAGAGAAATTGCACATCTTACAGGGTCCGCATTGAGGTGCAGTGGCTTCAGCCACTGTCTGTGATGCCAGCGTCCCATGTCAGAGTGCTGATTCGAGTCCTGGCCTCTCCAGTTCTGATCTTGCTCCCTGCCCATGTGCCTGAAAAAGCAACAAATGGGGGTCCAAGTACTTGGGGTGTCTGCCGCTCACATGTGACACCTGATGGAGTTCCTAGCTCCTGGCTCCTGGCTTCAGTTCGGCCCAGACCTAGCCGTTGCAGCCATGGTGGGGGTGAACCAGCAGACGGAAGACCCCTCCCTCCCTTCTCTTCCTGTCAGTCTGCCTTTCAGATACACTAAACCTTTAAAAAAATTGCATGCTTTGTTACTTATTTTTCTTGGTGCCTTATTACTAGAATAGACTGCACAGCTCTGGTTGTCCGGGCACTTTGTGTACGTGTGCTCAACGAACCCTTCCTGATGATGAACCTGGCAGTTGCAGGTTCAATGTCAGAGGTCCATGGCCTGCGTTAATATGTAATTGTGCTGATGTATGACTGTGGTTCAATGAACTAAGAACTTGGTGTGCGTGAGCAGTTGAGTGCAGCCGGGTGGGGGAAGTTTGGAAATGGAGCAAACTCCCCCCACCCCTCCACCTCCTGGCTCCATTTCTCCAGGTAGCTTGCTCTCTAACCCCTGAATTCACCCAGTACCATCATTTGTAACATAAACTCTGTGCTTTCGTTGTGAAAGATATCCCCAATATTCAATCTGAGAGGCGGCGCTGGGACACCCTTGAGAACCTAGGAAAATTTTGCAACAACTCCTCCAAGCAAGCTCAAGGGTCTTTGTGCTCTCCGCCCTCTTTCAAAAATGCAGTACATGTCAGACATGCCTCCCACTGCCCAGGACAGAAAAACACACATGGGTCTTGGGGATTCTTTACTTTTGTTCAGAGACAGGACACGGGGTCTTGGGGAAGTCACCTGCCGCCCGCAGCCTCCCACTGTGGGTTTCTGCTGCAGCCACATCGGTCCTGTGGATGCCTGGGCTTCTCCGCTGCACTGCGTCCCCGTGTGACTCTCTCTGCATCATGGGCTCTCTGCTTTGCTAGCAGCACCTGTGGAAAGCTAAGTGCCAGCTCTGTTTACGACGAGGCTGTTGCAGGTGGTGGTGCCACAGAGCAACCTGGAGTGAGAAACCGGAATTGTGGCCTTCAAGAAGAGGAGATAGCGCCTGTCTGCAATGCATTGTGTAAAAGAGCTGTGTGCAGGTGGCTTCATTCAAAAGGAACTCTTCGCGGGTGGGTTATTTACAGGGGCCTCTCAGAGGCTTGAAGTGGGAAGACGTCTGATTCAATGTTTCCTCCCTGTCGGACTGTAGAGTGCAGAGCTTAGGGAGGCAAGTTCATGGCCTATCTGCCATGGCTTCCCATTCGGAGCCCTGGCAGACATGGCTAATCCATCACAGCCCGCTGTTCTTTCCAATGAGCCCAGGAGTCCCCAGCAGGCAGCCCTGAGCGATCAGTCACCCAGAGCTGATGCCCAAGATGCCAGTCCTGGTGTTGCAGAATGCTCCAGCAGGGCTGGCCACAGGAGAAGACGCGAAATGATGGTCGTGATGGTCATCAGAGTAGAAACTGACAGCTACTGAGTTGTCACAAGGGAGCAGCCCCTGCTGGGCGTTTTATATCATTTTCACGACCCTTTTCTAAATACAGACGGATATTCTTGTGTTACACACGAGGAACCCGAGGCACAGAGAGATCATGTCGTCTGCTTTGGCCTGGGGGCTTGCAGGAGGAGCACTTGGTCTTATCCACCTTCCGAGATCATGATTAAGCACTCTGCTGCCCTCGCTGCCTCCACACGTCGACGAGCAGAATGATGGACGAGCGTGTGGCTCCAATCCAGGTGTGCACGGAGATCCCCACCACCACCACCATCCAGGGTGGTCACTGACATCATCCTGGTCCACGCCCCCTCTTGCCTGGCCTCCTCTTGATCTGTCATCAGGGGCCAGTTGCCTCCTCACCCTTTGGCCCCAGGACCTGGGATTCCCATCTTCTGGGCATCCTTTCATTAGAACACAGGTTAATGGCAGCGGGAGGTCTGGGTTCATTGGCCTAAGGCTCAGAGTTGCTGCTGATCTCACCTCCAAGTTATGTGCTGGTGGGCGGTGTGGGTGGCTGGCGTGGACCCCCTGACTCCCAGAGCCTCAGCCCCACTTCTCATTCTCACAGGTGTACGGCACTAAAAAGGAAAATATGGTTAGGCCACTGCCTTGGGAGTTCTCCAGAGACATAGCACCAACAGGGTGTGAATGTGGAGACACGGGAATCTACACATGCATAGACGCAAAGGGAGTCGATGTGGGTGTTGGCTGATGGGACTAAGGCGTAGTCTCCCAACTCTGTCATCAGCACGCAGGAACTCAGGAAAGCCGATGGCATAATTCAAAGTCTGAGAGCTAGCTGGAGAGCCAGTGCTGTTGATTCCAGCCTGAGTGTGCAGGCCTGAGAGCCAGGCGCTCCAAGGGCAGGAGAACCAACAACGTTCCAGTTCCTGCGGTCAGGCAGGGTTAATTCAACAGGCCTCAACAGATCAAATGGTATGCACCCACACCAGGAGGGCTGATTGCTTTACTCAGCCCACCAAATTAACTTCTGAGACCTTCTGCAAACATCTTCACAAGCACACCCAGGAGTAATGTTTAATCAGCTAGCTGGGTATCCCGTGGCCTGGGCCAAGTTGGCACGTAAAAGTAAACCTCACATTCCCTTCTTCCAAATCAGTTTCTGGGAATTTCGATGGATTTTAGTTCACTGTTCAGGAAAGGTTGTAGACTTCTGTTCTTTTTTTTTTTTTTTTTAAAGATTTATTTATTTTACTTGAAAGTCAGAGCTACACAGAGAGAGGAGAGGCAGAGAGAGAGAGAGAGAGAGAGAGAGGTCTTCCATCCCATGGTTCACTCCCCCAACTGGCCGCAATGGCCGGAGCTGTGCTGATCCGAAGCCAGGAGCCAGGAGCTTCTTCCAGGTCTTCCATGTGGGTGTAGGGACCCAAGGACTCGGGCCATCTTCTACTGCTTTCCCAGGTCACAGCAGAAAGATGGATTGGAAGTGGAGCAGCCGGGTCTTGAACCGGCATCCATAAGGGATGCCGGCGCTTCAGGCCAGGGCATTATCCCGCTGTGGCACAGCGTCGGCCCTAGACTCCTGTTCTAAGATGCAATGTTGGGGCCGGCACTGTGGCGAAGCGGGTGAAGCCGCCACCTGCAGTGCCGGCATCCCATGTGGGCGTCGGTTCGAGTCCTGGCTGTTCCACTTCCCATCCAGCTCTCTGCCGTGGCCTGGGAAAGCAGTGGAGGATGACTCAAGTGCTTGGGCCCCTGCACCTGCATGGAAGACCTGAGAGAAGCTCTTGGCTCCTGGCTTTGGATCGGTGCAGCTCCAGCTGTTGTGGCCATTTGGAGAGTGAACCAGCAGATGGAAGACCTCTCTCTCTCTGACTCTGCCTCTCTGTAACTCTACTTTTCAAATAAGTAAATAAATCTTAAAAAAAAATGCCATGTCTGGAAGAGCCCAGAACAGGTCAAATGTGTTACTTGTCACCCATCAGCAGATCAAAAGAGAGAAATTCACTGGGCAGCCTTAAGAATTAAAATCTGACTCCACTTCCTGATGGCTGGGATGTGGGACACCGGGCGTCCTCCAGTCCATGCAGTAGGTGGTACAACTGGGACACTGCATTGGAGAACCCTGTGGCAATTTCTAGGAAAGCAGCCAATGTGTACACTCCATGATCTGCCAATTCCACTCTGGATTTTTCTTGGAGAAACATGCACACGCGCAGAGGGACATGTATCATAGCATTTTGTGATGGTGAACAATTAGAGACAGCAAGGTCGAGAGAAGGGGGTGGGGTGGGAGAACTCTGGGGAGATTTGATGAGGGAAAGGGAAAGAGAGGTGAGCTGCGGGTGGAGAGCAGACGTGGGGCAGTGGATCTCTGGAGATGACCTCAGTAGAAGCAGAGCTCCACCTTAGCCACACTAGAAACTGACCCTGAGACAACTATGCTGTATTTGCACTGTAGATTCTCCTGTCTAGAAGCGAAGAACTGGCCGAGGTGAGTCTGGTACATGAAGTTTCTTGAGGAGGGGGATGTGTCTGGTTTATTTCCCAAACATATTTTTGCTTGCTTTGCTGAATGTGGAGACTTCTTGGCATTGATAAACCAGTTCTGGATTTCTCTGAAGCACATCCCCATTCAATAGCCTATTGGTTGTGTGGGCTTTGTGGCTGATTCTCTCCTGTGCAGTATGCAACTTCTGTTTTCTAAAGAAAGAGCTGTCCGAAAACCTAGGCTAAGAACAAACTTTGTTGGGGCCGGCACTGTGGTGTAGTGGGTGAAACTGCATCCCAAATGGGCACCGGTTTGAGTCCCAGCTGCTCCACTTCTGATCCAGCTGCCTGCTAATGCACCTGAGGAAGCAGTGGAGGATAGCTCACATCCTTGGGCCCCTGCACCCATGAAGAGGACCCAGAAGAAGCTCCAGGCTCCTGGCTTCAGACTGGAGCTGGACATTGTGGGTATTTGGGGAGTGAACCAGAGGTTGGAAGATCTTTTTCTCTGTTTCTCCCTCTCTCTGTGTGACTCTGCCTTTCAAATAAATAAGTGAATCTTTTAAAAATTTAAAAAAGAATAAAGCTTGTAAATAAGGAGGTGTAGACTGTATCCTGAACTCCATCGCTAAGATTCTTTATACACAGTGTCAGAGGAACACCCCTTCTTACACCCTACTAGTGTGCCATCTCGCATTTATGTATTACTTCTTGGTAAGACACATTGTCTGAACTTGAGATAGTCATTCAACTCAACAGTACTTGATTCTTCATTTATTAGCCAGAAAGTCTTCAGCCTACACTTCCTTTTCCAGAAAATTGGTGCTCATCATGTCTGGAGAGACTTTCTCAGGGCAGGGCACCTGGAACACTAATAGAGTAGAGAAAAATGAGTGCATGGGTGACCAGGTGGTGAAGGGAGGGACCTCTGCTAAGTTCAGGTTTGAATCTAGGAGGGAGAACATTGCTGCACCCTGAGATGGTCTGCAGGCTCCTGGATGACTGCAGTGTAGTCTGTGGGTGTATGTGTGTGTGCATATGTACAAGCACGTGTGTGTGTGTGTGCATGAAGGAGGCTGTAGGAAATGACCTGGGGCCCACACAAGGCATGAGCATTGAATCAGAGGCTACCCATCCTCCTACCCTCCACTCTGCAAAGCCTGGAACCTTCTCCAAAGAAAGCCAAGACACCCAGAAGCAGGTGGCCTACAAGAAAGCCCAACTGACAAAGGTGAAAGGTGGAGATTCTTGGCTGTCTTGGCCTTGACTCTGAGTTCGGGGGGGGGGGGGAAGGAAACATCTTAACTCTTAATCTGAAGCTTGCTGTTGTGTGAGCCTAGAACCAGAATCCAGGGGGACCACAATGGGATCCATACTCCAGATATCGGAATCGGCAAGGAGAAATACAGAAACCTTATGTTACATGTTTACAGAAATCAAAGAGAATATTGAAAGTCAAGCTATGGAATAAGACACTGTCATCAAGGACCAAGAAGGTTAATGAAATTGTGGATATAAAAAATCTAATAATTGGGATTGGGCGCTCAAATGGTTGTGTAAAAAGGGAGATTAGACAGTGAAGATAGATGGTGAGAAATTACTGAGAGTGGGTCAGAGAGACAGGAACAATGGGGAAAAAGGATAAATGAAGAGCTACAGAGGGCAGAGTCAAAGATCTTGTATGGGTTTAACCAAAAGAAGAGAACCAGAGGGGATGATGGGCAATATCTGAAGAGACAGTGGCTTAGAATTTTCCCCAAACCATGAAAGATGAGAAAGAGAAGTGCCTTGGACTTGGCTGAACACTAAGACAGAGAGAAGATTCCAAAAGAGAAAAGATAGATTATCTATAAGGAAACGACAGATTGGGAGCTGACTTCTTAAAATCAGCCATAGAAGCAAGACAACATCAAGGTATTTTTAGAGTGGTGAAAGAAATGATTGTCCACCTAGAATTAAAGAGCTAGCTTGAGATAGTCTATTAGGTAAACATTTTAAAGAATATAATTCAGGAAGAAAAGAAGTGAATCAAAGTAAGAAGAAACGGAGATAAACAGGTAAACGCGAGTAAACCTAAGAACGACTATATGAAAGCAACAGCGATAATTTCTGATTTCTTCTACAAAAATGTCTTGGCGTTTCATTGTATTTCCATTTCCATGCGCCTTTTAGCATAACCTTTTAATTTCCAGGAATGTAAAAATTACCAAGATTTTTATTGGGCTTACATTGAATCCATAGATCCATTTAGAGATAAATTGCATCGGCCAGCGCTGTGGCTCAACAGGCTAATCCTCCGCCTGTGGCGCCGGCACACCGGGTTCTAGTCCCGGTCGGAGCACCGGATTCTGTCCCGGTTGCCCCTCTTCCAGGCCAGCTCTCTGCTGTGGCCCGGGAGTGCAGTGGAGGATGGCCCAAGTGCTTGGGCCCTGCACCCCATGGGAGACCAGGAGAAGCACCTGGTTCCTGCCTTCGGATCAGCGCAGTGCGCCTGCCGCAGCGGCCACTGGGGGGTGAACCAACAAAAAAAAGAAGACCTTTCTCTCTCTCACTGTCCACTCTGCCTGTCAAAAAAAAAAAAAAAAAAAAGAAAAGATAAATTGCATCTTTGTAATCTTAGGTCTTCCCATCTGTTAAATAATCTCTTTCTTTACTTATTAATAGTTGTTAATTAGTGATGATATTAATAATGATGCTTCCTGCAGAAACTTTTTCTGTGGCTTTAATTCCACAATTTTGATTTTTGATACTGTTGTAAATGCTATTTAAACATTTTCATTTTCAAATTGTTCACTCCTTGTTAATAGAAACATGCTGATTTTTCTAGACTGACTCACAACCAACAACCTCACTGAAACTGCTTCACAGTCTGCACGACTGGAGTTTTCTACACACACAGCCATGTTGTGATCGCCTCATGTGAGAATCGTGGCACTTTCATTTCCTCCTCTTCAATTCTTCACATGTTTTTCTTGCTATTTTGCAGTGGTGAGGACTTCGGTACAATTCAATGGCTGTAGTGAAACCAGGAACTCTTGACCTCAGGTGGACAGCTTTCAATAATTCACCAGCAGGGGGCACTGTGGAGCAGTTGGGTTAGCGGCTGCTTGGGCCCCACATCCCACGTCGAAGTCTCAGTTCCTCTACTTCCAATTCTGCTTCCTGCCAATGCCCCTGGGATGTCTCCAATAAGGGTCCATGGACGTGAGTTTCTGCCACACATGTTGGAGACTGATGGAGTTTCAGGCTCCTGGCTTCAGTCTAGGCTGTTGTGGACATTTGGACAGTGAATCAACAGAAGGAAGATTCATTCTCTCTCTCTCTCTCTCTCTCTCTCTCTCTCTCTCCCCCCTCCATTTCAAATAAATTAATTTTTTCCAACAGCAATTCACCAAAGGGTCCAGAATTGTGATGCAGTGGGTTAAGCTGCTGCCTGAGACACTGACATCCCATAAGGGCAACAGATCAAGTCCTGGCTGCTCTGCTTCCAATTCAACTTCCTGCTAATGCACCTGGGATGCAGATGGTCCTAGTGCTTGGACCCCAGACTCACATGGGATGAAGTTCCTGGATCTTGGCTTCAGCCTCACCCAGTCTTGGCCATTTTAGCCATGTGGGATGTAGACCAGTGGATGGAAGATCTCTTTCTCTCTCTGTCTCTCCCTCTCTCTCTGTAACTCTGCCTTTGAAATAAATAACTGAATAAATAAATCAATCAATCTTTAAAATGTAGTTCACTACCAGCATCATATTTGATGTAGATTTCTTAAAATAGACTTTTATTAGATTAAGTTCTTTTCTATTCCTTGTTGCCAAAGTGTTTTTTTAAATCATGTGTGGATATGAGATTTTATTAGTTGCTTTTCTGTGCCTCCCAAGTTGGTCACAGAATTTACCTTAAATATTTTGTTAATACAGTGAACTCATTAATTGGTGTTCAAATTGTGCAGCCTCTCTGGAGTAAACTCACCTGATCATGAAAGATTATCTGTCCTGTTCATCTTTTTTTTTTTTAATCTTTTATTTAATGAATATAAATTTCCAAAGTACGACTCATGGGTTACAATGGCTTCCCCCCCCATACCGTCCCTCCCACCCACAACCCTCCCATTTCCCACTCCCTCTCCCCTTCCATTCACATCAAGATTCATTTTCGATTATCTTAATATACAGAAGATCAGCTTAGTATACCTTAAGTAAGGATTTCAACAGTTTGCTCCCACACAGAAACATAAAGTGAAAAATAATAGATGATTTTTTTTAAATGATGATGAAATCATATCAGACCTATTGTCATGTTTAATCCCAGTGAGAGTCAAGTTGGGAATTGATAATTTCTTTTTTCTTTTTTTTTTTTTTTTTACAGAAGATCAGTTTAGTGTACATTAAGTAAAGATTTCAATCGTTTGCACCCCCATAGAAACACAAAGTGAAATATATTGTTTGAGTACTCGTTATAGCATTAAGCCTCAGTGTACAGCACATTAAGGACAGAGATCCTACATGAGGAGTAAGTGCACAGTGACTCCTGTTGTTGACTTTACAAATTGACACTCCTGTTTATGGCATCAGTAATCTCCCTATGCACCAGTCATGAGTTTCCAAGGCTATGGAAGCCCCTTGAGTTCTCCGACTCTTATCTTGTTTAGACACGGTCATAGTCAAAGTGGAGGTTCTCTCCTCCCTTCAGAGAAAGGCACCTCCATCTTTGAAGACCTGTTCTTTCCACTGGGATCTCACTCACAGAGATCTTTTTGCCAGAGTGTCTTGGCTTTCCATGCCTGAAATACTCTCATGGGCTTTTCAGCCAGATCCGAGTGCCTTTAGGGCTGATTCTGAGGCCAGAGTGCTATTTATGTCCTGTTCATCTTTAGAGTTGACCCTGTTCATCTTTGGTCTGACCCTGTAAGCTTTGTTTCGGGTTTTTGCACCTGCTTTCATGAGAGAGATTTGTCTGTAATTCTCTCTTCTTGAAGTGTCCTCATCAGGTTTTGGTGCCCCCATAAGTTCATCCTCACGAAGTGGTTTTGTGTGGCTACCCCCTTTCTAGTCTCTGGAAGAGTTCTGTGTAAGATCTGTGTGATTTCTTCTTTCAATTTTATTTATCCTTTGGAAAAATCAAGAGTTGTCTTGGATATGCAGTTGATATACATTTGTCTTCCAAGTTCATTTTTCATCTCTACTATTTCCTTCCTTCCATTTTCTTTCTTTTTGTTTTCTTGTCATTTCTGACCTTTTTTTATAAGAAAAAATTATCATGTAATACTTGTACACTTTTATGGTGCACAGTGCACTATTTCAACACATGTCTACAACATAAATGGATCAAATCATGCAATTAGTGTTTCCACTTTCTTATCTTTCCTTGATATTTAGGCAATTGATTGTTCAGCCTTTCTGATTTTCTAATATATGCATTTTATGTCTATAAAGTTCCCTCTGAGTACAACCCTAGCTACAGCTCACAAGTTTTGATATGTGTTGTTTACATTATCATTCATTTCAAAATGAAATCTTCAGAAATAAACTACATTGTTACAAACATTTGAAGTTTCTTAGTTATCTTTTTTATCACAGTTCCACTGTATTTAGAGAATTTATTCTGACCGATTTCAGTCCTTTTGCTTTTGTTGAGACTTGTGTTGTGCCTAGGATATGGTCTATTTTAATAAATGTCTTAGGCAGCATACATGTTTTTCAGTCAGGCAGTCTTTGCTATTTTTAACTAATATTTTATTGGGATATAATTCACATACCATAAAAGTCACCACTGTAAA
Organism: Oryctolagus cuniculus; assembly: GCF_964237555.1. Classification (NCBI taxonomy): domain Eukaryota; kingdom Metazoa; phylum Chordata; class Mammalia; order Lagomorpha; family Leporidae; genus Oryctolagus; species Oryctolagus cuniculus. Next base: position 12,704,060 of record NC_091435.1, read on the forward strand.
TTGTAAAATGCCGTAGTTTTGGTATATGCACAGAGTTGGACAACCATCATAACTAATTTCATATCATTTTTATTACTCCCCAAAGAATCTCTGTACCCATTAGCAGCCACTCTTCACTCCCCCAACACCCCACCCTCAGGCTCCTGGCAAGCACTGACTTTTCTGTTTCCTTGGATTTTTCTATTCTGATTACTTCATATAAATGGAATCATACAATACATCACCTTGTGTGGCTTCTTGCACTTCCTGTTTTCAAGGCTCATCACCAGTACCTCATTCCTCTTTTTGCCAAATCCTACTCCAGAGTACCAGTAGACCACCTTTGGTTTACTTAGTCATCCACTGATGGACATGTAGGTTTTCTCCCCCTTTTTGGCCACCATGAGAAATGCTGCCGGGAACATTCAAATACAAGTCTGTGTGTGAACATATGTTTTCACTTCTCTTGGGTATACATGTGGGAGGGACACTGCTGGGTCATATGGTAAATCTATGCTTCTCATTTGGAGGAACTGCCAAACTGTTTGCCAAAGTCACTGTACTGTTTTACAGTCCCACCAGCGATGCAGGAGGGTGCCAAGCTCCCCACAGCCTCCCCCACACTTGGTGTGGTCTATCTGGATTCCAGCTATCTCGGGGGTGGATGGTGGGTGCTTGTGGCTTTGAGTTGCAGCCCCTAATGACTAATGATACAGAGCTTTCTCTCGTGTGCTGGTTGCTCCCATTGTGTGTGTTTTTTTCCCTTAATTGTTTTCTTTGAAGCAACAAAGTCGTTAATTTTGATAAAGTCCAACTTATCCCCTTTTTTCCTTTGCTATGGTTTTGGTGTCATAGCTAAGAAATCACTATCTAACTCCTGGTCATTGAAGATTGACCCTCGTTTCCTCCTAGGACTTTTTTTTATTTCTTTTTTAAACTTTTATTTAGCAAATATAAATTTCCAAAGTACAGCTTATGGATTACAATGGCTTTTCCCCCCCATAACTTCCCTCCCGCCCGCAACCCTCCCAACTCCCGCTCTCTCTCCCATTCCATTCACATCAAGATTCATTTCCAATTATCTTTATATACAGAAGATCAATTTAGTATATATTAAGTAAAGACTTCAGCAGTTGTACCCACACAGGAACACAAAGTGTAAAATACTGCTCCCACTTTTAGGTTGATGATCTAGATTGTGAAAGCTCTCTCATGAAAGCAGGTGCAAAAATCCTAAACAAAACCTTACGGAGTCAGACACAGTGATGAGCAGGATTGCTAGGTTGGTGATTTTTAGTTAATTTTGGCTCTAAGATGAAGTTGAAATCTCACTTCACTCTTCCTGTGGGTATCTAGTGCTAACACCATTTGTAGGAAGTACAGTTCCTCCACTGAATCGTCTGGGGCTCCTGGGCAAAATAAATTGACCATAAACGTGAAGGTTTGTTTTTGGACTCTCAACCCTATTTATTGACAAATTTGTCTATCCAATAGCACATTATTTTGTATATAATTTGAATGTTTACTTATTTTCATTTACTTGAAAGGCAGAGAGTCAGAGAGAAAGAGAGAGAGAGGGAGAGAGAGACAAAGACACACACACACACACACACACACACACAGAAAAGTCTTCCATCTGCTGTTTCACTCCCCTAATGCCTGGCATAGCCAGGGCTGGGCCAGCCTGAAGTCAGGAGCCCAGAACTCAACAAGAGTCTCCCATGTGGGTGGCCAAAATACTTGAGTCATCACGTGCTGCCTCCCCAAATGCATGTACATTAGCATGAAGCTGGAGTCGAAAGTGAAGCTGCCGGTGGTAAAAATGCCATCTTAACTGTTAAAGTGATCATATTAAGTGTTAAAGTGAACATATAGATAGGATTAAGTGTTAAAGTGATTGTATAAATAGGATCAATTGTCTGGTAATAATAATAGATAGAATTAAAAAGGAGAGATTTTTCAACATGGGAAGCAGTCCACATAGCAGACTCATAGAACGACAATTGCTCTAAGTAACACTTTGACCTCAGAATCAGCCCTTAAGGCATCCTGGTCTGGCTGAAAAGCCCATGAGAGCATTTCAGGCATGGAAAGACAAGACACTGTGGCAAAAATGATCTACATGAAGGACCTCTGTGAGTGAGACTTCAGCGGAAAGAAGGGGCCATCAAGAAGGCTGTACTTTTCTCCACAGGGAGGAGAGAATTTCCACTTTGCTTATGGCCTTGTCCAAATACTGATGGAGTTTTGTGGACTCAAAAGGCTTCCACAGCCTAGGCAGCTCATGTCAAGAGCCTTGAGTGGTCACTGACGTCATATATAAGAGTGTTAATTGTTAAACTAACAACAGGAGTCACTGTGCACTAACTCCCTTTGCAGGACTTCTGTCCTCCAAGAGTTGTATTATGAGAGTTAACTGTAAAACTAGTTCTCAAGCAGTTGTGTGTGTGTGTGTGTGTGTGTGTGTACATCCAAATTGTTGAAATCTTTACTTAGTATAGAGTTGATCTTCTGTGTACAAAGTTAATTGAAAATGAATCTTAATGGAGAATGGGACTGGCAAGGGGAGAGGGAGGAGGAGGAGAAGTGGTGGGAGTGTGGGTGGGAGGGCGGGTATGGTGGGAAGAATCACTATTCCTAAAGTTGTACTTATGAAATTTGTATTCCTTAAAAATAAATTAAAAATAAACCCGCATGGGAGACCAGGAGGAAGCACCTGGCTCCTGGCTTTGGATCAGCGCAGTGCGTCAGCCGTAGCAGCCATTTGAGGGGTGAACCAACAGAAGGAAGACCTTTCTCTCTCTCTCTCTCTCTCTCTCTCTCTGTCTGTCTAACTCTGCCTGTCATGGATGGGGAAAAGCCACTGTAATCCAAAAGCTTTACTTTGGAAATTTATATTTATTAAATAAAAGTTAAAAAAAACAAATATTACATAAAAAAAAAAAGAAAGTGAAGCTGGGACTTGAACCCACGCACTCTAATAGAAGACGTGGGTGTCCCTAGTGACATCTTAGTCACTACCTCAGATGTCCACCCCCATGTTGTAAATTTTGGGGCTGGGAAGTGTGAATCCTCTCACTATTCTTTTTCAAAATGGCTTTACTATACTGGCTCCTTTTTACCTCCACATAAATGTTAAGGTCAACTGGATCTGTGCATCAATTTCATTTAAAATCATTGCATATCTTGAGAGGTACAGCCCAATGCTTTTTTATATTTATACACAGCAAAACAGTAACTGTAGGCAAACAAAGTAACTTATCTATCATCTTGCAACGTTACCATCTGTGTGTGGATGTGAGTTTTAAGAGCACCTGAAATCTACTCTCTTAGCAAATTTCCAGTACATAGTATAATATTATCATTACAGTCCTGACATTGCCTCTTGGATCTCTAGACTGGTTCACCCTACATATCTGCTGCTTTGTACCCTTTGACCTACCTGTCTTTATTTCTACCTCCCTCCTCTACCTCTGAAAACTATTGCTTTAGTCCATTTCTGTTATGTTTTCTTCCTCTTCCTCTTCCTCTCCTTCTCCTTCTCCTTCTCCTTCTCCTTCTCCTTCTCCTTCTCCTTCTCCTTCTCCTTCTCCTTCTCCTTCTCCTTCTCCTTCTCCTTCTCCTTCTCCTTCTCCTTCTCCTTCTCCTTCTCCTTCTCCTTCTCCTTCTCCTTCTCCTTCTCCTTCTCCTCCTCCTCCTCCTCCTCCTCCTCCTCCTCCTCCTCCTCCTCCTTCTTCTTCTTCTTCTTTTTTAAATAAGAGTCCCTGTATTTTTCCTTCTGTGCCTGACTTATTTCACTGGCTTGATATCCTCCAGGCTTGTCATGTTGTCACACGTGACATGATCTTCTCTTTAAAAGCAAAATAATATTGTGTTTTCTATTTATATATATGACATCCTTGACTTGTTCATTATATATACTTGTCATACAAATGTGTATATATATGTGTGTGCATCACAATTTATTTTGTCTTCAATTTAATATTTTATGTGTTATTTTTTGAGATAACAATTTTAATTTACTTTATAGTCAAAGGTTTAATGGCTCCGCTAAATAAAGAGTTCAACAAATAAAAAGTGGGAAGACCATAGTCCAACAGGAAAATAGGCAAGGGCTGTAAACAATAATCCAATGAAAAGATGTTTGACTAATGTAAAGTAAATTTCACAATAGTCACAAAATCATTAAAACTATAGTAATGTGTGATTCTTATCAATTTGATGAAGATTTAAAACCAAGGTTGATAAAAATGCTGTTTTTGCAACAAAACTGATTCACACAGGCATGTCTTTCCCCTTTTGTCATTCTTAGTTTAATTTGGTTCCCATTTATAAGGGAGAAGATGCAGTATTTGTCTTTCCGCATCTTGATTTCTTTATCAGTTCATCCATCAGCAGACCCCCCGGGTTGTTTCCCTAGCTTGGTTGTTATGAATAACGTCACAGTGAACTGAAGATGCAGAGACCTCTGCAAGATGCTGATTTGATTTCATTCGGGTATACACCCAGCGGAGGGATTGTGAGTCACGTGGAAGTTCTGTTTTACAAGGATCTCCTTGCTCTTTTCCCTAACAGCTGCCCCAGTCACATTCCCACCAACAGTGCACAAGTTCCGCTTCCTCTACTCCCTACCCAACACGTGTGATCCCTTGTAATTTGATAACAGGCATTCTTACAGGTGTCGGGTGATGTCTTGTTGTGGTCTTATTTTGCCTTTACCTGATGATTAGTGATGTTGAGCGCCTGTTGGCCACATGTAAGTCTTAATTGAGTAAATGATCAGGTCCTTTGCCCATTTTTAAATCAGGTTCTTTGTGGTTTTTCTTTTTGGGTGGGGGGTACTGCTTTCTATAGAGCAGTTTGGGAGAGTATTGTTCTAACAATGTGAAGTCTTTTGATCCATGAACATGGGATGTCTTTGTACATTTTGGGGCCTTTTCCTGTGTTCCCACAATGTTTTGTAGTTCTCAGTGTACACATCTTGTACCTATTTAGTTAAATAAGCACATGATAATGAGTATATAGGTATATATACCCTACCACTTTGTTGAATTCATCTAATAATTTTTTGTGGTGGAATCTCTAGAAATTTTTTTTTTTTTGCCAGGCAGAGTGGACAGTGAGAGAGAGAGACAGAGAGAAAGGTCTTCCTTTGCCATTGGTTCACCCTCCAATGGCTGCCGCGGCCAGCGCACTGCGGCCGGCGCACCGCGCTGATCTGAAGGCAGGAGCCAGGTGCTTCTCCTGGTCTCCCATGGGGTGCAGGGCCCAAGCACTTGGGCCATCCTCCACTGCACTCCCGGGCCACAGCAGAGAGCTGGCCTGGAAGAGGGGCAACCGGGACAGAATCTGGTGCCCTGACCGGGACTAGAACCCGGTGTGCTGGCGCCGCTAGGTGGAGGATTAGCCTGTTGAGCCGCGGTGCCGGCCTGAATTTTTTAAAAACAAATGTAAAATTATGTCATTTGTTAATAGAGATACTTACTTCTTTTCAATACACATTTTCTTACTGAAAGGTCTACCAGAACCTTCCAGTTCAATGTTAAATACAAGTGACAATAATGAACATTGTCTTATTTGGTATTTCACCATTAAGTATAATGTTTCTGTAGATATTTCCTAGATGTGCTTTGTCAGGTTCCTTCCAAACAGTTCTTTTCTAGTCATAGTTTTGTTGGATCTTGTTGGATCATGTTGGATCTTGTCAAATGCTTTTTCTGCATTTTTTGAGGTTGTCGTGTGTCTTTCCCTTTTTTGCTATGACTGTTGTGTATAACATTGATTTTTGGATGTTAAACCAACCATGAGTTCTTGGGATACATTCCCTTTAATCATGGTGTATAATCCTTTAATATGCTGCTGGATTTGGCTTGGCTGTTGAGGATGTTTGCCTCTGTGTTCCTTTTGGCACTCACATGTATGTTGCTCCACAAGTGTATGAAGTTCTATTATTTTCTTCATTCTTTTCTTTTTGTTATGCTCTTTCAATGGCACTATCTTCAAGCTTTTAAATCTTTCTTCTACTAGCTCAAATATTCTATTGATCCTCTCTGCTAAAATTTTCATTTCGATTATTAGACTTTTCCACTCCAGAATTTCTATTTATTTATATCTTATTCTCTGATGAGGTATTGTTCTCATGCATTTCTTTAGACATAGTTTCTTTTAGATCTTTGGGCTTATTGGTAGCTGGTTTAAAGTCTTTGTCTAGTAAGTTCAACATCTGGACTCACTCAGGGGTAGTCTCTATCGACTGCTGCTTTTCCTGTGCATAGACCACACTTTCTTTGTCTCATATTTTTTCACGGAATGATGAGCATTTAAAATGACATAAAGTGGAAGCTAGAAAATCATATTCTTCCCTGCAATGCAAGTTTTGTTGTTGTTATTCTGTCTGTTTAAAGACTCTCCTGGACTTCTTCCATAATCTTTATTCTTTGTTGTATGTAGCCACTGATGCCCCTGCGGGGTTAGCCTAACATTCTTCTAATTATTAGAGATTTCTTCTGATGCCTTGAGCCAGTTGTCTCGCACCCTTTGCTGAGCTCTGTGTATGTGCTGGGTACAACATCAATGCTTCAGTGGTTTGCAAGTCTGCCTTTGCCTTCATCTACTGCTTGCAAAGAGACTCAAGATCAGCCAGAGGTAAGACTGGAGCTTTCTCAGATATTTCCTGAGCATTCCTGCAGCCCCAGCCATGAGCATGGCCATCTGGATTCAGAAACACATTGGAGTTTTTCATAGCCTTCTGTGGACATCTCATTCCCTGTTTGCCTTTTGAGTTTGTTTGTTTGTTTGTTTTCCCAACCTCTTGTCTGGTCCATCTAGCCTTGCCACCTGAGGCAAATGTGACATTAATTGATTAACTGGCAATGATAGTATTTGGCAAACACCCACTGAGCGGACTCTGAGTCAGGTCACAGACAGAGGCGCCTTATCAATGGGGTATTTCCAAGGAGCTACCAGCGAAGCCCGATGGGGATGCTCCTCTGGCCCTGGGTTTTGGAGGGGCTTCAGCTCTGTTCTGCACTCTCCAGTAGCTGCCAGGCTGCTGTCTTTCCCAGATGCTGTGTGTGGGAGGCTGCTGGCTTGTAAGTCTACCCCAGAGCTTGGAAGAAGGCTGGGTGACACTAGAGCAAACCAAACACCACAAGATCCTCACCAAGATGCAGCTGTTTGTCTTGCATAAATACTCTTCATATTGGTGGAAGCCTTTGGTTGATTTCTTGAGTGCTAAAAATGTTGATTTTGACAAATTTTGCTTCTGTTGCTCTTTGAGCTCTGTTTCTGCTATTCTCTCTGGGTTTTTTGCAGGAGTGGAATTTTGGGAGACTTTGCTGCGCCAACCCAGAAGTCCCTGACTAGTCTTTGATTTCTAATTGGAGGCTTTTAAATTGTTTGTATTCAGTAAATTACTGATGTAATTGGATATATACCCACCACCCTGCTATTTATATTCTATTAGTCACATGTATAGTATCTTATTTTCCCTTTTCCCCTCACTTAATGCTTTTTTTAAAAAAAGATTGTGTATTTTATTTTTCCTCTGCTAGCTTGCTAGTTACATATAGAATTTTGACTACTCTTATAATTATCACCTTAAATTCTACAACTGTCACTTATTTTTTAAAGATTTATTTATATACCTGAAAGATGAAATGACAGAGAGAGGGAGGGAGAGAGAGAGAGAGAGAGAGAGAGAGATTTTCTATTCACTGGTTCATTCCCCAAATGCCCCCTTCAGCCAAGGCTGGGTTAGGCCAAATCTGGGAGCCTGGAACTCCACTGAGCTCTGCCACGTGGGTGGTAGGAACTCAGGTACTTGGGCCATCACCCACTGCCTCCAGAGGTGGAGGAACTGGGACTCGAATGGCACTCCAATAAGGAAGATGGGGGTCTGAAGGGGCAGCTAACCAATGGCACCACCACTCCCACTCCCTACAACTGTCATTTAGAATCTATAATTAATTAGTGTTTTTGCTGTTTCCCAGGTAATGCTCGGGAATCAAACAAATGGACTCAATTTCTCTCCCTCCCACTCTTGTAAGCAATTTTCTTTTAATATATAGAAAAATCAGGCAACACATGATTATTTTATTCAGTATCAATATACATTTAGTTTGTACCAACCTATTTATCCTCCCTGTGACCCTTAATTCCTATATATATTTCTTTTTTAAAAAAAGATTTATTTTCTTATTTGAGAGGCAGCGTTACAGAGAGAGGAAGAGACAGAGAGAGAGGTCTTCCATCCACTGGTTCACTCCCCAAATGGCCACAGTGGCCAGAGCTGAGCCAATCTGAAGCCAGGAGCCAGGAGTGTCTTCTGGGTCTCCCACGTGGGTGCAGGGGCTCAAGGACTTGGACCATCTTCTACTGCTTTCCCAGGCCATAGCAGAGAGCTGGATTGGAAGCGGAACAGCTGGGACTCGAACTGGCACCCATATGGGATGCCAGCACTGCAGGCAGGAGCTTAGCCCACTACGCCACAGCGCCAGCGCCCTTCATATATTTCTGTCTGAAAAGCTCACTGCAGAATTTCCTTCATGTGGAGTGCTGACACACACCTGCACAATTCTCCTGTTTCCTCCTCACTTTTATGGGATCTTTTCTCCAGGCATCAGTTCTCGTTGACAGTTATTTTCATTTAGCACTTTAAAGATGCCGCACGTCCCAGTCTACTTGGGCTGCTGTAACGGAATATCACAAGCCGGGTGCCTAAAACGACACATATTTCATTCTCACGGCTCTGAAGGCTGGCAAGTGCCAGGCCAAGGTGCTAGCTCTCTTCCTGGCTTGCAGATGGCTGCGTTCTTGTGCTTCGCTCCCATGGTAGAGAGAGATGGTCTCCCTCATGTCTCTCCAGCTAAGGCCACTGACCCCACTCATGAGGCTCCACTCTTAAGATCCAGTTGCCTCCTAAAACCCCACTTCCAAATACCATTGCCTTGGGGATTAGGGCTTCAGCCTATGGATTTGCGAGGGAGGGGACACGGTCCATCTTGTCTTCTCTGTCGTTCTTGTTGCAATGTCAGTCTTACATTTATCATCAGGCAGCTTAAAACACTTTTCTCCTAGTCTTTGGCTTTCGGCAGTGCAATACTATGACAAGGTGTGATTTTTCTTTTTTATGTCACCCTGCCTAGCATTTGCAGTACTTCTTGACTCTATGGCTTAATGTCTTTAATTCATTTGGAAAAATGCTTGACAATCATCTCTTCATATACTGTTCAAATTACAGGTTGTCAGCTTTGTACCGTGTGCATTTATGCTGGTTGTTTTTTTCTTTTTTGGGTTTTCCCTCCTTTTTCTCTCCATGCCGCCCTCAGGGTATTCTCTGCTGCCCTACCTTTTAGCTCACTAATCCTCATTTCAGCTGTGTTTGATCTAGTATTAAGCTCATAGTACATTTTTAATTTCAGTTATTATCATTTTTAGTTTTTTAATTTCTGTTCTGTGTTTAATGAATAAATTCCAGTTCTCTGGCAAAAATCCCTATCTTATAGTTTTAAAATATATTATCACAGTTATTTTAAAATCCATGTCTGGTAATTTCCTTTTTTTAAAAAATACAATTCTATTTATTTATTTGAAAAGCAGAGTGGCAGAGAGAAAGAGAGACACACACACACAGAGAGAGAGAGAGCTTTCATTTGCTGGTTTTTTAAAAATATATATTTATTTTATTTGAAAGGTAGAGTTACAGAGAGACAGAGGCAGAGAAAGAGAGAGGTCTTCTATCTGCTGGTTCACTCTCCAGATGGCCGCAACAGCCAGAGCTGTGCTGATCTGAAGCCAGGAGGCAGGAGCTTCTTCTAGGTCTCCCACATGGGTGCAGGGGCTCAAGGACTTGGGCCATCTTCTACTGCTTTCCCAGACCATCACAGTGAGCTGGATCAGAAGTGGAACAGCCGGGACTCGAACCAGTGCCCAAATGGGATGCTGGCACTGGATAAGGCAGCTTTACCCACTATGCCACAGCGTGGGCCCACAACGTCTTAAGTTGGGCTGAGCCCAGAGCCAGGAGACCAAAACTCCATCTGGGCCTCCCATGTGGGTGGCAGGGGCCCAAGCACTTGGGACATTTTCTGCTTTCCCAGGCACATTAGTGGGGAACTGCTTCAGAAATGGAGCAGCTGGGCCTCAACCTGGTGCTCACCTGGGATGCTGGCGTCACAAGTGGTAACTTAACCCTCTGTACCACAACGCTGGCTCCATGGTAATCTCAATGTGTTGCAGCTGTTGGTCTTCTTTTGCATTGTTCCTTTGGTGGTGTTTTGGCAAGCCTGAGTGCCGGACAGTGTGTGTGGCACCCACACACTCCGACTTTGGTCCCACTTAGTCGGTGCACTAAGAGCTGCTGATTTTGCTGCTCCACACAGATCGGCAGATTCCCCAGGTGGTACCCGCGTTTTGTAAACAGCTGCCCCTCTTCAGTGCGCTTTCCTCCTCTCTGGGGTCTGCACATCCTGACGACGGCCGTGAAAGCTCAGAGAGTGACTTCAAACATCTGCATTAATGTATTTCTTTGCAATCCAGCTCTTCTCATTGTCCTAGTACGGGAGAATTGACTTTCTCAGAAGTTACTCTATCCTTGCTGGATGCAACAGACTTTATACGTTTTACAGAATTTCAGGTTCAGGGCAAGATTCCAGAGAGTTCCTTGAAAGCCCCTCCCCCAAACCATAGCTGACCTCCCTCACTGTCGACTTCCTCTCCCCCAGCAGTGCAGTTACTGGAATGGATGAACCCTCATTAAACCCTCATCATCACCCCAAACCCACAGTTGGCATTAGGGTTCACTGTTGTTGCTACGCATCATGTGGGTTTGACAACTTGTGTTTACTTTTAAATAAAATTTATTTGGAAAGAAAAATCTGGATTGACATAACATTAACAAAGATGGCAGAGACCGATTGCCTATCTGCTCTTCACCCAGCCTCCCCTCATGTTAACATCTTGTATTACCATAAGACATTTGCAAAATCTAGAAGAGATCAGATTTTATGCTGTTATTAAGTAACCTCCTGCCTTTATTTGGACTTCATTGATGTTTTTCATTAGCGTCTTTTATCTTTTTCAGGATTGGGCCCCAGGATCCAAAATTGCATTGAGTTGTCCTGTGTCCCTTGGCTCTCCTCCTCTGGGACAGTTTTTCCTTTATTCAGTGATGTTGAGTTTTGAGGATTATTGATTAGGCATTTTGAGGAATGTCCCTCAATTTGGGTATATCTGATATTTTTCTTATGTCCATACTGGGTTACAGTTTGTTGTTGTTGTTGTTTTTTGGTTTGTTTCTTTTATCTGGTTTTTGGAAAAAACACCACAAGGGTGAAATGTCTTTTAATGACACCATATTGAGAGCATATGCTATGCACAAATCTTTTTTTTTTTTTTTTTTTTTTTTTAAGGCAGAGTGACAGAGAGAGACGGGGAAACAGATGGAGAGAGATCTTCCATCTGCTGATTCACTCCCAAATGACCTCAATAGCAAGATCTGGAACAGCCTGAAGCCAGGAGCCTAGAATTCCTTCCAGGTCTCCCACGTGAGTGACAGAGGCCCAGCTGTCACAGGGCCATCTTCCACTGCTTTCCTAGGCGCTTAGCGGGGAGTTGGATCAGAAGTGCAGCAACTCGGACTTGAATTGGCACTCTGATAGGGGATGCTCGTGTTGCAAACAGTGGCTTAACCCTCTGTGCCACATGCCTGCCTCCGTCACTAATCTTACACCTGATGCCGGTAACCTCGATCACTCAGCCAACGGAGTGTTTGAAAGGTTTCTTTCTCCTCTAAAAAAGTTTCTCACTCTCCTCTTCCCCATCATCTTCTTTGGACACGAGTCCTGCAGTGTAACCTACACTGAAGCCAAGGGCGGTGGAGCCAATCCCGCCTCTTGGAGGTTGAATTGACACCATTATTAGCAGTTCCCTTTAAAGGAAGCTTTGCCTCTTCTCCCCACCCCTCCTTTTTTTTTTTTTTTTTTTTGATGGACAGAGTGGACAGTGAGAGAGAGAGACAGAGAGAAAGGTCTTCCTTTACTGTTGGTTCACCCTCCAATGGCTGCCACAGCTGGCGCGATGCGGCCGGCGCACCGCGCTGATCCGAAGCCAGGAGCCAGGTGCTTCTCCTGGTCTCCCGTGGGGTGCAGGGCCCAAGCACTTGGGCATCCTCCACTGCACTCCCGGGCCACAGCAGAGAGCTGGCCTGGAAGAGGGGCAACCGGGAAAGATTCCGGCGCCCCGTCTGGGACTAGAACCCAGTGTGCTGGAGCCGCTAGGCAGAGGATTAGCCTGTTGAGCCACGGCGCTGGCCCTTCTTCTCCCTTATTTACTTATTTTTTCCACCTGGTGTTTGTACCAGTCAAGACTCATGCTGAATCCTTGATGCTCTGGGTACAGAACAGTGTTGTCATGGCTTTATTTACTGTTCCCATTCTTTCAGCTTTGGACACAAACCTTTAAGTCCGGCCCTGGTGTCCCTTGGACAAAGCCCTGTCCTTTGGTTTTGTGAGCACCTCCTGCCTTTCCTAATGCTCCAGACCCATCTTACATTTTCCGTCTCCCGGCTCTGGCACCAGCCATTTCTCCAAAGCTTTGTTCCCTTGTGTCAGAGGATCATATTTAGAAACCAGTATCCGAGTCTTGCTATGCTCTCTCTGCTACTGAGGTTGTGTCACACTTTCGTGCTACAGTCCGAGTCTTCCGTCACAGTCTACATCCCAACTTGGCATTCCCTGGCCGAAAATTTGCACACATTAACGCTCACTGTTTGTGAGATACGGTTCTATGGGGTTTCACAAATGCACGGAGTCATGTACCTACCACCACAGCGCCACACAGAATACAGAACTCACCGAAGAGTCCTCTGTGCGTCTCTTTGGTAGTTGTCCACCCTGCACCCCAGCATAGGGCAACTACTCATCATTTTCTGCATTTAGTCCCAACCCTAGCATTTGCCACTGGTTTGTAGGCCTTGGGAGGGTTGGGAGAAAGGAGAGGACAGAGATGGGGCTTTCATGTCAGCTTCACATGCGTGAGCAGGCAACAGTGCCTAGGAATGTTTAAATTGTGAGTTATGGGGGCCGGTGCCATGGCTCACTTAGTTAATCCTCAGCCTGTGGCACCGGCATCCCATATGGATGCCAGTTCTAGTCCTGGTTGCTCTTCTTCTAGTCCAGCTCTCTGCTGTGGCCCAGGAGTACAGTGGAGGATGGCTCAGGTGCTTGGGCCACTGCACCTGCACAGGAGACCAGGAGAAAGCACCTGGCTCCTGGCTTCAGATCAGCACAGCGCCGGCCGTAGCGGCCATCTGGGGAGTGAACCAATGGAAAAATCTTTCTCTCTGTCTATCTCTCTCACTGTCTATAACTCTTCCTGTCAAATAAAAAAAAAATTGTGAGTTATGGGCCTTGTTCATTGTTGTCTTTGTAGGGCAGCACTTAGCATGAAATAGGTGCTGAGTGAACAGCGACTTTTTCTAGCGGGTGAAGTCCCAGCAAGGGCCCAGAGCTGTGTGTGATCAGCACGAGTCTTCAAAACGTGGTTCTTGAAATGTCTGGGAATTCCTGACTATTCCAACACCAGTCGCTGGGTGTTAGCGGAAGCACGGACTGACGACGCCAGCACCAGCTCTGCCATTCTCTGTCCACTTCCCCGGCCTCCCAGCACTTGGTTGACATCTGTGCCAGTCCCTTTATCCTCTTTTATTTTGTTGACCACAAGCTCCTTCCAATATAAAATACTGCCACCTTCGGACTTCCAGATTTTAAATCTAGGCATGCTTTGCCATTGAACTTCCCATACACCCAGTGGCGGCCAAAGAGAACTTTAGGCTGAGCTTCTCCCAGTTGTGCAAATTGGCAGGAGGGAGCAATCCAGATGGGAAGGACATCGATGCCCTGAGGTCACTTCCAGCGTATGGCCCACAGGAGGGGACCTCCTGTTCTCTTGAGTTCTGTGACAAAGGATGGATAAAGCTGTCGCATTTTTGGAGGTAGATAAAGAAGACATGAAGGTCATAACTTTGGCCTGGGTTAACCTGCCCAGGACGAGGTCATTGGATTCCTTTACGAAGAAGGTGTGAGGGACCGTGTGGTGTAGCAGGTAAAGCCACCGCCTGCCATGCCAACATCCAATATGGGCGCCAGTTCGAGTCTCGGCTGCTCCGCTTCCCACCCAGCTCTCTGCTGTGGCCTGGGAAAGTAGTGGAGGATGGCCCAAGTCCTTGGGCCTCTGCACCCGCATGGGAGACACAGAAGAAGCTCCTGGCTCCTGGCTTCAGATTGGCGCAGCTCTGGCCATTGCGGCCATCTGGGGAGTGAACCAGCTGATGGATGACCTCTCTCTCTGTCTCTGCCTCTCTATGTAACTCTGTCCTTCAAATAAGAAAATATAGAAGGAGAAGAAATGAGAAAAAGAAGAAGGAGGAGGAGGAGAAGAAGGTGTGTTAGTCTCCTAGTACTGCGAGCAGTCCTCTCTCTCTGGTCGCTCTCTAAACCCATGGAAAAGAACCCGAGGGACAGGGGAAGGCACAGGTGGAGTCACCAGGAGAACTGGGCAATCTGCTTGCAAATGTGTACTGTTGCCTCAGGGCTGTGTCTACCCAGCCAAAAAAGTGAAGTGTGAATTTGGCAAACATGATCATTAATTATTTAATTTGGCTGTTTATTCCAATCAAGTTAATTGGTCGACTGCCAGATTTCCATTCCACTTTGAATTGCTTGGGGACAGGAAAAGGGAAGGGGGTTAAACCATGCATCTGATTCTTTTACACAGAGCTGATGAAATGTCTTTGTGCGATAGATTTGGCTGTTAAAGTAGTTTATGATGAGGCTTTTCCTACATTTTCCTTACAAAATTACAGGAGAGGCTTGGCTAGATTTCGGGCCCATTAGCTCACTTAGATACTGAGATTAAGACCATTCTTCACTCCCAGGTCCCTGACGTTACTTGTCTGTCCATCCAACAAGATGCATCTAAAAGCATGATGAAAAACTGCTGGAGAGATTGGCCATGTGCCTCTGGCTTTGGAGAAGGGAGTGCGGAGGCCACATTCAGTTCATTTTCAGGAGTCCCTGTATGCAATATTATTTTATATTTTCACATATTCAGTATTTTGCAAAAAAAAAACCCACAACTTTTATTTATGAGAAAGAGAGAAAAAAATGGATATGAATAAATAAAACAACCGTGCCTAAGCACATCATAGCTAAATATTGGGGAGAAGGGTTTTTTTTTCTTTTTTTCTTTCTTTTTGACAGGCAGAGTGGACAGTGAGAGAGAGAGAGAGAGACAGAGAGAAAGGTCTTCCTTTGCCGTTGGTTCACCCTCCAATGGCCGCCGCAGCCGGCACACTGCGCCCATCCGAAGGCAGGAGCCAGGTGCTTCTCCTGGTCTCCCAAGGGGTGCAGGGCCCAAGGACTTGGGCCATCCTCCACTGCCTTCCCGGGCCACAGCAGAGAGCTGGCCTGGAAGAGGGGCAACCGGGACAGAATCCAGTGCCCTGACCGGGACTAGAACGCCGGTGTGCCGGTAGAGGATTAGCCTATCGAGCCATGGTGCCGGCCTGGAAGGGGGGTTTTTTAAAAGTAGCCAGGATAGTATGATGCATGACCTCTGGTGTTCCAACATGTTATGCAGAGCCATCTGTAAACAAAACCTGGGACTGTGCTCCTTCAGTCATCACATAAAACTGGAAAAAGACCTTCAGATACTGATGGTCACTGCTTCCTTTCTGTGTAAGAAGCACCATGGAATTTGGGGTGCACTGTGATGCACTGCGCTAAGTCACCTGTTGAGACTTCAGCATCCCATACCAGAGCGCAGGTTCAAGTCCAGGCTGCTCTGCTTCCAATCTGGCTCTGATGCTCAAGTTTCTGGGAGGGCAGTGGATGATGGCCTAAGTGCTTGGAACCCTGCCACCCAAATGGAGTCCCTGCTCCTGGCTTTGACCTGGCCCAGCCCTCAATGTTGCAGTCATTTGGGAAGTGAACCAGTGAATGGAAGTTCTCTCTCTCTCTCTCTCTCTAGCATTTCTGGTATTACTGTTTTGCTGGCAATATGTCCTCTGTTTTCTTTTGTCTGAATATATCTTTACTTCATCATTGTTTTAACTGAAATGGAAAGGTCGGAATTTATTTTTTCCGAATATAAGCAGGAAGAATAGCAATTTTTGGTATCTTGGGTATTTTTTTAATATTTTCACTGGTTAGAACTATATAGAGAATTCTGGGGTTGGCAGGGCTTTTTCTATTTCCCCCTCAGCATTTTAAAGAAGTTCCACTGTCTTCCGGCCTTCAGAGTTTTTGATGTAATGTCAGATGTCATTCAAATCTTTGTTCTCTGTATGCAATGCTTCATTCTATTCTGGCTGCTTTTAAAATGTTCCCCCTTCCCCCAATATTTAGCTATGATGTGCTTAGGCATGGTTGTCTTATTTATTCATATTCATTTTGCTTGATATTTGCCAAGTTTCTCCACTCTATAAATTTACATCTTTTACAAAAGTTGAAAAAGTTCCATCCATATTTATCAACTTTTTCTCTCTTAATCTCTCTCTTATCTCTGAGACTCCAGCTGTATGTATGTTAAGATTTTTTTTAAATTGATCTTGAGACTCAAAAATTTTCTCTCCTTATTTATATTGAATCATTTCTATCATGTTTATTGATTGTTTCATTTTCCTTTTATTCTTAAACCCATCTAGTGAATTTTTAATTTCAGATACTAGGTGTTGCAATTCTAGACTCTGTGTTGCTTTTAATAGTTTTTGTTCCTCTGATGGTATTTCCTATTTTAAAAATTCATTGAAAACATATTTTCCTTTCCATCAATTAATTGTAAGTCTGCTAATTTCACCTTCTGGGCTTGTTCTGCATAAATTGCCTTCTCTGGAGAATGGATGCCATTTCCTTGGCTCTTCGTACATGAGTAGTGTTTTTTTTTTTTTCTGTTATTAGTGTGCCCTGGGTATTATAAGATTTATGTTGTGGAATTCTTGATTCCACAGAGAGTTTGTTTATTTTTGCTTTTCTTTTTTTTTAACTATCTAATTAACTTGACTGAGCTCAAACTCCACACTCAGCTTGACTGTCACCAAGTCTGATTGTTGTTGCAGGCACAGTGTTCCTCCCCTACTGAACTGTAAGCTCTCATCTTTGTATCTTTCACACAGAACTCGGCGTGGATCCACGACAACGCTGAGTGCATGAATGAACCAATGAGCCATGTAATCAAGGAAACTTGCCTCCAACCAGAACACAACTACTAAGGAAATCCAGGAACCAGGAGCGGAAAGATGGGGTCTTGTGTGACCGTGAGCCTCCACTTTCCTATGCTCCAGTGTGAGTTTCACTGGTTAATCCACTACCAGGAAACTGGACCCCAGCCATGTTTGTGCCCTCATATATTATTTCACACAGAGTACACATTACAACAAAATCCCATTATGATAAAATGACTGTCATAGCAGATAGTGCTTGTTCAACTCCTACTTTAGCTGTGTTTCCATAAGGCAGAATTAATTCAAAAGACATAAATTTGAATCACAACTCAAGCCCCCACACAAGCTTACTTTATTCATTCATTTAATAAACATCAGAGCACTCAGGGCTGCCAGAAAGATAGAGATCGACGCACACAATTCCTTCCTTTCAGAAGTGAGGGGAGCAGAGAGGATAGTCATGTAAGCACTAATTTGTAGCTTCATCAAGTGTTTATTGAGTGCTGGTTGTATGCTGCGAGCTTTCCTGGGACTCAGGGCTGAGATAATGAGAAGGTGGATAAATCTGTGCCCCCAGAGCTCAGAGCTGCTCCGACAGAACATGAGCCCTAGGGAAGCCTTCCTAAATCACAGCCACTCAAGCACTGCCCTTGCATTGTTGTTGTTCAGTATTCATAGATAATTCATATTTTGCTCAAGTCTCAACACTGAAACTTCTAAATCAATGTAATTTAAAAGGAAAGGCTCTGTCACAGATTGGACATGCTACTTAGGCTTTCCAAATTGACATGAAGATAATGCATAATTATTAAAACCCCAAACGACTGAATATCACATACCAAATAGCACAGATCCCCACACTCTGACAAACACCACTCCCTGCATATTAAAATGCTGTAGAAGAAGCATTTGTAAAGTGTCATGGGATATAAAGGGAGTTGTTAACCCTGCCTGTGTTCATAAGGAAGGTTTTGCAGAGCTGTTTCCTTGAGGGGAGTGACAGGCCCCCCTTTATCATTATGTCCCCCTTCGTACCACATCCCCCCTCCCTCGGGGACAGCCATGTCCTCATCCCTAGAAACTGTGAACGTGTTGCTTCCCACGGCAGAGCAATGAAGATCACAAACGGAGTGAAAGTCGCCAGCACTGGCCTTCAGCTACAGCTATGCGGCTGCAGTGGGCAGGTGGTCCCAGTGTGAGCGCAGGTGTCCTTAGAGTGGCTGGGGCGGGGGGGTGCAGAGTGACGCAGTGGGAGAAGGACTCAGCCTCCATCACTGGCTCTGAAGAGGGAGAGCGGGACCACAACCATGGAAAGCGGGTGGCTTTAGAACCTGGAAGAGACAGGGAGCCCACGTCTTCCCTGGAGCCTCAGGGAAGCCATGCAGTCCCGCTGACGCCTTGACTTCAGCTCAGGTGCACCCGCGTGGGACCGCAGGATGGTAAGATGATGCATTTGCAGGATTCAAGCCGCTCTGTGTGCACAGCTTGTCACGGCAGCCACAGGAAGCTGGCGCGTCCCTGCAGCGCCAGTCACAGCACGGGCACTGGCTAAAAGGAAAACCAAGCTGCATGAGGGCTGCCCTCTGAGTTCCTTGAGAGCCAGGAGTGCCTCGCTTCCTCTGCTGTGGGCCCAGTGTCTCCTGCAGGGGAAACGGATGACACCTGTCCTTCACCCCCTGCAAGGTCCATGGTGGACATCCCTGTGACAGACAAGCAAGAGAAAGCAAAACAAACTTATTTCATCAAAGTTCTGCATGACACAGGAGCCTTCAGAAATGAAGACCCAGAGGCCCGGGGAAAACTGTGCTTTGGGGACTCAGTTTTGAAGAAGAATGAGCAGCCACAGAGAAGGGAGACTGGACCAGGACGGCGAAGACCTCATGGGTCTAAACTACATCTTCAAGGTAAGTGGGCTAGAGAATTTCCTCACGGCTGACTCTCCCATCACAAGGCCAGAGAAGGATCTTCCCGTTCCTGCTATTTTCTCAACGTCCAAGGTGCCACCTCTAGGGATCGCACAGCCTGAGCCCCAGTGTGGATGCTGGGTTTAGCATGGAGATAGAGCTCATGAACTATGGTGGGTGCATTTGGCACCAGGACACCACGATTGGCACTGCATTGCCAAGCATGGGTAGAGGCGTGGGAATGAATCTCCAGGAAGGGCTGGACCTGCCTATGGGAAGAGACGCACGTTCGCAGTAGGGTTAGGGAAATCATCATCTAAAGCAGCCAGTGTGCTTGGGAGAATGACAACAGCAAGTTCAAGGCCGTGACAGACAGCAGACCGGGAATGGCCTTGTGTGACCTACTAAGGAGTTGACGCTGGGGCCCTGAGGCCCCAGGGAGGTGTGTGCCAACCTCCTCCTGGGTGGTGTGAACAGCAAAGCCACTTGGCCTTGTTTCAAGTCAGTTTCTTCCTCCCATGCCTTAGAATCCAGGGCTTCTGGACCAGGATCCTTGACCTTGTGGCCTTGGGTTCTTTGGCTGAGGTCAAGTGTGGCACATGAGGAACGGCCAGACAGAGGGAGCCAGTGGCCTGAGCAGCTGGGGTGGGGGCTGGGGGGGGGACTCGCAGACCCCCTGGAACTTTCTCCCTGCAGGAGCTGACAAGTTGTCAAGGCTTCCGTCATCAACCCCACGCTCCATGTGTTTGCAATATGGCCACAGAGCCGCCCTGGGGAGCGGGGTCCGGGTGTGAGGGCTTACCTCCGGAGACACTGCTTCCTCTTTTCCCTGCGCACGTTACAGAGAGCTTATTTTGCTTTCTTAAACTTATGGCAGGGAATAAAGGGACAGTAATGAATTCCAGATGCTTTTCTTTTTCTCCTTCTATAATTGGAAACAAAAATATCGCATGGCGTTTCAATTGAAAGTGCCAGAGAGGGGCGATGCTTTTAGTGGTGGGGTTCAAGGCGTGATTTAGAGCGGAGCGTGGGGCTGTGGCTGTCATCAGCATGGCCGGCCGGCCGGCTGGCGAACGCACACTGCTCCCTGCAGACCCAGCCCCAGGTTTTATCTCGGAGCCTGAATGAGCTGCGGCGGGAGTCCTATTTTAAGAAACCCTAATGCGCCAAAGCCAAATGCACAAGGCAGACAGATGTGGGCGGGGTGAGCAGCCACATATTCAAGGGACGATTGTTTGGTAGAAGGTCTGGGACCAGGCGTCTTGAACTTGGAGATCCCCTGGTGCAGGTAAAAGTTTCCCCCACACGTCATTAATTTCTGAGGACGGGGACAAGGAACCTTCCAGCTGAAGTGTTCGGCGCATGCAGTGCCAAGCGGAGATCAATTAGAAATTCAGGGGACCCGAATCCTGAGGTCTGAATGTCTTAGGACAAGAATGCTGTGTGACACACGGACCCACGGGTGCACACTCAACTTTTCAGGGGACCTTACACGCCATGATGGGAAAACCTGACTTAGGGCCAGGCTTGGCGTTGGACCAGCCTCCGTGTAAGCCAGACAAGGGGAGCCTGCCGGACCTGCAGGAGGAAACACCTATTCAATTTGGACCGAAAGCTTCGCGCCTCTCTTGGAATTCTCATCCTTGCCCTCGGCCGATCGCTGTGACAGAACGGAACAGCGGGGAAAGCAGGGTTCAGATTCAGACCGTGGGAAAGCACTTGGCCTCCACCTCCAAGCACGGTAATAGCAGATTGCGTTCCTGGCAGGGGGATAATCTCTTAACACAAAGCAGATCCTGGCTCGCTGATTGAGCAGCAGGCCAGGAGGGGGAAGATGACGCTAAATGGCCACTCAGTCTTTAACGAATGTGCACAGCTTACTGATGCCACAGGGATCCTGCAGCCCAGAGCCAAAATCGAAGCAGTATGCAGGTCTTCGGATTCATCGGTGGTTTCCAAGCCCAAGTCGTCCTTTACATCGTGTGCTGGCCTCTCTAGTGAGATAACTCAGTGGTCTTCGACCCTATGAAAATCATACCAACCCTGGGCCCGCTGGGTCAGAACCTCTGGAGTTGAAGTCTGAGGACAGTGACCCAGACGCACAGTGGGACTCGGGGCCAAGGCTGGAGCATCTCAGCTGGTGCAGGCTCTTGGCGCCGTGGTGGAAAGCTGACTCCTCTCAGGGAGCCCTCTGCTCTGCCCCAGGGCCTGCAGCCCACCTGCTCCTCCCCTGGGGGCCGAAAGATGAACAAGGAAGCTTGCAGCAAAGGACTGGCTCCTCGTTCCTCGCAGGGCTTGTGCTCTGGGCCTCTCTTGATGAGGTGACTTGGGCCAGGTGGTCTGGAGAATCTTGGGGGGCTCCTCTCCTCTTACCTGAGCCAGATTTCCACCTTCGCCCTGTGGCCTCTGCTTCCACAGGTTTGCGTAGCTGACGGGGCTTCCTAAGAAGTCATGCCCAGCCCTGGCGGGACCCTCACCGAGCCTCAGACAGTTTAAAATGTGGAGGAAAGGGGGGAGGGGGAAGGAGAAGTTCCCCACTTCTCACAATGCAGGGAGGCCTATGTTGGGAGGGTTCTCTGCTCATCTTCTTCCGAATGCCTGTGACTCATCCCGTCTCCCCCGCTTCCTCTTTGGGTGTCTCCACCGGGTCTAGAGCGGTCTTCCTCCTGGGAGGATGGGAGATGTGAGTGGGGCAGAGGAGACACTCTGTGCTGTAGGGATCTCCTAGGGATGGGGCAGTCTTCAGGCTCAACTCCCAGCCTGCTGCAGGTCTGAGGGATTGCTGGAAAGAACCATAAATGCATAGATCTGACTCCATTCTTCCCACGTGGGTAAACTTACTTCAAGTCCAAGTTTCTTTTGAAGGATGTGGAATGTGATTTTCTGAAAGAAATCTTCTACAGTCATGCTTTTCTTCTTGGAATTTAGCTTAAGAAAATCATTAAGGATATGCTGCCACAATGGGCTAACAGATTGCTCTCTGTAGTGTTATTTTTACAGAGGAAACTTAGAAACACACTAAATGGCCAGAGGACTGGGTAAATGAGTCGTGTCCCCAGCAAAATCATGGTGTATGATCTGGTCTGGAACATGCGAGGATATTTATTATATTTTAAATGCCAAAAGTAGGTTGCAAAACAGCATGGATGTTATGATCTCATTTGTGCATCTGGAAAAATACATGTCAAACTGTTAACAAAAATGTCTGGGAGGGGATTAAAGGTGGTTCTCATTTCCTCTTTCTTTGCTTGTCTGTGTTTTCTGATAGTAATAAGAAGGGCAAGACAGAGACCTGAGGCTGGTGTTTGAGTGCGGAGGGGCACCTGAAAGTGAGAGAGAAGTGAGAGTGCACTGAACGCTCCCCCAACCCATAGCATCTCCATAGCTTCTCTTACGGTTGTGTCTCCATTTGCATCTCAGCTGCAGTCCACTCCCCATCCACTGTCTACACCCACATGCATTACTTACCTACAAGGCCATCATGTACGTTCATTAACCAAAAGACAGGGTAAATGCTACCAACAGCTACAACTGCCCTATTTCCAAGGATACCTGAAACAGCTGTAAACCATCAACATGAGCAGAGCTAACCCCAAAGACAGCTGAACTGAGAAACAGGCTTCCCTTACTGTCCAGGATGGCCTGGGAGGCGCATAACAGATTCCGTCTTCCCTCTCCAGGTTTGGAGCAATTGGGATGAGGCACATGTGCCAATCAGATGGCATCACAATACCACTTTTGTTTCCAATTAAACTGGATTTTCTTTTTTTTTAAGATATATTTATTTAGTTTGAAAGACAGAGATAAAGAGAGAGAAGATAGAGTTCTTCCACTTACTAGTTCACTTCCCAAATGGCTACAATGGACTGGGGTTGCACCAGACCAAAGCCAGGAGACTGGAGCTCCACCTGGTTCTCCAACATGAGAGAACCCAAGCACTTGCGCCACCTTCTGCTACCTTCTCAGGTGCATTAGCAGGAGGCTGGATCAGAAGCTGAGCAGCTGGGACTCAAATCTGTGTACTTACACGGGATGCTGGTGCAGCAGGTGGAGGCTTAACCTGCTGTGCCACAATGCCAGCCACACAAGGTTTTCAGGCAATGGTTTGTTTTTTTAGCCAAGTGGGATTTCTAATACCTTGACCCAGAATTAGGCTATATCATGGATCCGTCACTGACAGCACTAAACACCTTTAGCTTCGCTGGAAGTCCTGTGCCCTGTGATTTCCAGCGTGGTGAAGCTCCCAATAAGCCAAGGGTGTGGGGGCAGGGTGTGGCCTGAGTTCTCCAGTGGATCCAACTGTCCCAAGGCCTACTCCAGGGAGGAATACGGAAGGGACAGGCCAGAAGCATGATTCTAAAGTAAAGGTGGGCGATCTATCCCTGCAGGCAAAATCTAGCTCGGTGCCTGTTTCTGCAACTGGAGTTTATCGGAACACAGCCACTTGCATTCGTTCATGAGTGTCTAAGACTGCATTTCTGCTTCCATGGCACAGCTGGGTGGTAGCCACAGAGAACATTTGGCCTCAAAAGCCAAAAATATGTATCTGACCCTTTATAAAAAGAGCTCGCTGGGGCCAGCGCTGTGCTGTAGTGGGTAAGGCCGTTGCCTTGCAGTGCTGGCATCTCATATGGGCACCAGCTCAAGTCCCAGCTGCTCACTACTTCTGATCCAGCTCTCTGCTGTGGCCTGGGAAAGTAGTAGAAGATGACCCAAGTCCTTGGGCCCCTGCACACATGTGGGAGGACCTGAAGGAAGCTCCTGGCTCCTGTCTTCAGGTCGGCTCAGCTCCAGCTGTTGCGGTCAACTGGGGATTCCAATCAGCAGATGGAAGGCCTCTCTCTCTCTCTCTGCTTCTCCTTCTCTCTCTAACTCTGACTTTCAAATAAATAAATAAATTTTAACAAAAAAAGAGTTTACTGACCTCAGCTCTAAAGGATGCCCTTGCGGAAAAGTGGAGGTGAAGAGTACGTGGACCCCAGAACATTTCTGGGTATTCTGGGTTCACTCCTTGGCTGCCCTCCCTCTCCGGCCAGTCCTGCTTGGTTTTTGTTAGTCCTCCGATGTTCATCAGCTCCAGTCCCAGCCCCTCCTCTTCACATCCCACATTCTCAACATCTTCTCTCAGATGTGTCAAAGGCATTCTGAATGATCCAAGTCTTTGCCTAGAGGGCCCATTGAAATTATTGATCCAAACCAGGACACTTTAGAGAACAGCAAAGTCTAAACCAGACAAGACTTTGGACAACAAGCATAGTAACTACCATTGTCCCGGGCAACTGTGGCTTTCAGTCATTCCAGAGGTGGATGTGAATTCTCCTCCTCCCCTCAACCTGGATCCTCCCCCAGGCTCCTTTCACAGGCTTCCAAATGGCTCTGCCAGCACCTCCCAGGGAACCAATGAGGAACCCAAGTCCTATCCTTTGCGTCACCCACTTTCCATCCATCACCAACTCGTTCTTCCTCAATCTGTTTGGCATCCACCCACTTGTCCCCATCCCAGCTGCTGCCATCCAGTCTAAGCCACCCCCATCTCTTGTCTGGGCTTCTCAAGAGCCTCCTAGCCCTCTCTCCACTGTTCTCCATGCAACAGCCAGACAGATCCTTAAAACTTCAATCTGATTGGGCCACCCTACTGCTTCTTCTTGGCTTTAGAACAGAGAGACTAAGGTCCTTAAACCTGGACTCCAAAGCTCTTTTACTTTTATTAAAAGGCAGAGTTACAAGGAGGGAAGGAGGAGGAGAGAGTGAGAGACAGGGACAGAGAGAGGTCTTCCATCTGTTGGTTCATTCCCTAGATGGCCACAACAGCCAAGGCTGGGCCAGGCCAAAGCCAGAGCCAAGAGCTTCATCCAGGTCTCCCACATGGGTGGCAGGGGCTCAAGCACCTGGGCTATCTTCTGCCTCCCCAGGTACATTAGCAGGGAACTGAATTGGAAGTGGAGCAGCCAGGATATGAACCGGCAGCCATATGGGGTGTTGGCATTGCAGTCAGCAGCTTAACCCGCTGTGCCACAATGCTGACCCCACTTAAGCAATCTTTGAGAAGCTTCCAGCTCCTGCTGCTCCTGGTTCTCCCCCCAGACCCTCCCTGTAACTGGAAAGTTCCTCCCCCATTGGCCCTCAGGCCTCTGTGTCAACCTCACTTCCTCCCTCTCCACTCCGGTCTATGCCCCACCCATCATCACCAGTCATGGCACCCTGTGTGCAGCCTTCTCAGCACAAGTCACGCATTGTGATAATCTGAGAGTGGTTATTTGTGTACACTCTTCCCCCCAGAAGCTGCAGGAGGTCAGGGTTGGTATCTCTTTGCCCATCACCAGCTTGGAGTTCATTGTCATTAGCATAGGGTAGACACTCAACAAATGTCTGTCAAAAGAATGATGAAATGGGACAGCATGCGTTCATTGTATCAGATTTGGGGGTGAGTGGTGGCAATTTAGCCCTCTGGCAAATTTCACAGAATTCTAAATTCTTAACTTCCTGTGGCTGAAAACAGGGTGGCTTATGCCACAGAAATCCATGCTTCCAGGGCCAGAGTCTTGGTGCTGGGGGTTAAGCTGCCACCTGTAATACCATCACCCCATATGCCCAGCTGCTCCACTCCTGATCCAGCTCCCTGCTAATGTAGCTGGGAAAGCAGTGGAAAACAGGCCCCTCCCATCCACACGGGAGACCCGGATGGAGTTTGCTGCTCTTGACTTCGGCCTGGCACAGCGCTAGCTGTTGCAGCCATTTGGGTGGAGTGAACCAGAAGATGGAATCTCTCTCTTTCTCTCTCTTATTCTCTCAGTCTTTCTCTATCTGTAATTCTGCCTTTTGAATACACATGTAACTCTTTTTTAAAAAAGGAAGAAATGTATGCGTTCATGGATCTGGAGGTCAGAAGCCTAAGAGGAGGGTGGTGACAGAGCCACATCCCGTGGGGCTGCAGGGAAGCATCAGGTCCCTGTCTCTCCAGCTTCTGACAACTGTGGCTTTCCTTGGCTTGTGGCCATGTCACTCACCTTCACATCACCTCCACATCACCTCCACATCACCTCCTCCTCTCCTTTTGGGTCAAATCTGCCCATATAAGTGTCTAACAAGGTCACATATGACAGCATTTAAGGCCCAGAATCCAGAAGACTCTCCTCATCTCAAAATCCCTAACTTAATTACATCCTCAAAGATCTTTCCCCAAAAGGACACATTCACAGTTCAAGGATTTAGGCTGTGGCCACATCTCGGGGCAGCAGGGGGTGGGAGGGTGTCATTTGAACCCACCGTGGGGACACAGACTTGACTCGACCCCACAGCTGAGAAAGGTCTGTTGTGGGAAACTAAGAATAAAAACATGTTCACCGCAGGAGACAGAACAGACTCCAGTCGGGTGGAGAGTGACCAGGGCGGGGGGTGGCGGCCCCATCTCTGGGATGCTGCCCACCAGGGTCCAAGCAGACACCACCGCTGCCTTCTGCCCACCCTCACCTTGTCTGCCCACAGAGGTCATGCAGGTGGGGAGCACTTCTCCCCACCTGTTGCGATTCGTGCTGGAAAGTCAGGGGAAAGAGGCCAGAAGCAAGGACTCACATTTGGACTCAGGGCTGGGTGTTTGGCCTCGTATGTAAGATCTCACTCTGGACGCCCGCATCCCACCTGGAGGTGCCTGGATCCACTCTGGGCGTCAGCTTCCTGCTAACGCGCACCGTGGGAAGCAGCAGACAGTGGCTCAAGTCCTCGAATCCCTGCCGCCCACATGCAACACCCAGACTGAGTTACCAGTTTCTGGTTTGATCCTGGCCCAGCCCCAGCTGTAGAAGGCATTTGGGGAGCAAACTGAGGGAAGGGAGATGTATCTCTCTCTCCTCCACCACTTTCAAATAAACTAAGTAAGTACAAAAAGTTTAAAACTTTCATCTTAGTGAGCCCCCATTTGTCTGATATAAATCCAGAGAAGGAAATTAGGCAGCGTGGGTGCCTTCCCCAGGGAGCGACTGGAATGTTCTTGCGGGTTTTCCGTATGTCTTGGGACCAATGACATCGCTGCTAAGCGCCCCTACATTTACCAAGAAAGCTCACTGCCAGGACAGAGTCTTACTCTCAAGGCTGCTTCTTATGACTGTGAACTCTCCAGCCGCCTTTCCAAATAACAACACAAATCCACCCCCAGGCCCCTCAGTGCCCACGCACCTGTGTCTCCAGCAGTGTGCTGCAGTGACACCAAGAAATCGCTCAACGATGCTTTCTAAAAAAAAAAAAAAAAAAAAAAAGGCTCCAAACACGGAGGCCAGGCCAGAAATAGATGCCACTGTATTCTCAGAAGCTGGGTTCTTTTATTCCTAGGTAATGAGTCTAATTCAGTTTCTGTAAACCCCGGTCACCCTTCTGTGATCTAACTTGTATGGAGCATCTGTGTTTGCAAGCAGATTTGGAAATGGCGAGTCTTGCTGCCTGTGCCGTTTGGGAGGGAGAATCCGTGGGAGCTGCCCTGCGGGGCACGGAGTAAAAATAAGGAACTTGGGGCCAGCTCTGTGGCGCAGCAGGTTAATGCCCTGGCTTGAAGCACCGGCATCCCATATGGGCGCCGGTTCGAGTCCTGGCTGCTCCTCTTCCGATCCAGCTCTCTGCTGTGGCCTGGGAAAGCAGTAGAAGATGGCCCAAGTCCTTGGGCCCCTGCACCTGCGTGAGAGACTCGGAAGAAGCTCCTGGCTCCTGGCTTCAGATCAGAGCAGCTCTGGCCATTGCGACCATCTGGGGATGGAAGACCTCTCTCTGTCTCTACCTCTCTCTGTAGCTTGGTCTTTCAGATAAATAAAATAAATCTTTAAAAAAAACTTAAGGAACTTTCTTCTGAGTGGGTCCCTCTCCGAATCCAGCGTGGCCCACATGCACGGCACGTGTCAGTCTTGTCCGGGATGGAGGATGTGGCTCACTCTTGCCCGGGTGGGGAGGGTGAGACTGTGCTGCCCCTCTGCTGTTTGATTTTTCTGGGAGGGAGGTGACAGGTGTCTATCTCAGTAAAACGTGGACAGAGAACAGAGTCGCTGCCCACTGTGAAGAGTCCGGGAAGACAGATGCAAGGATGACCATCGGAGGCCTTTCCCTGCGCGGGCGGGAGAACCCTCTCCGCAGGCTGCAGGGTGGTGGACGTCTCCCGGCAAGATGAGGTCGTCCCTTCAGTCAACAGATGGGTTAGGGATCCCCCGATGCGCCAGGGTCTCGGCAGGCACTGGGGTTGTGCAGGACCCAGAACACGCTGGGTGCACACAGTGGGTAAGGGCTTCTAAGTGGGTCCCTCAGAACTCCTCAAAAGACCATCCCAGCTGCAGCAAACTGCTTTACAGCGACTGAAGCCAAGTACGGTTCCTGCAGCTCGGCCATTCTATGCACCAGGTCCCCCAGCCCCACTGCCGCGGACTCACCCCCTCTGGGTTACTCTTGGGAACCCCAAGACTATTCTGGGGGAACCTCCAAACTTGAGCCACAAGCCAGTGGTCCCCAATGGACCCCTGAGGTGCCCGATTCCAAGGTGCTCTAGCCGTCTAAGGATGCTTTTGAAGGAAGGGACTCCTATGCTCTGGGAAAAGAACAGAATGATTTGATCTGAACGCAGCCCGGAAACCAAAGGCAAGGGGAATTCTCCCCACGTGCGTCGCGGTCTGTCCCCACCCCCGCAGGACCGACCTGAATGAGCCCTGTGGGGTTGTGCAGGGCCGGCGCTGCACACTGCTGGTCAGGGATCGGAGGAGGGGCGCTACGGGAAACAAAGCCCTGAAAACGTCAGCTGCCACCCTGGAGGGACCTTCGCACGCCCAGATGCGTTTTTACACCACAGCCTTCGCCTTGTCCCCACCGCCACCCCACCCCCACCCTCACCCCACTCCACAGCCCACCCCCCACTGCCGTCTGCACCACCAGCCAGGCTCACCACGAAGTCAGAAATTAAAGAAGTTATCTGCAGAAACTTTCTGTCTTTAGAATCTCTTGGGGGGAGCCCAAGACCCGTGCCCAGAGCCCCTCATCTCTGAGTTACTGTGTGCTTATCACAAAGCACACAGAGCCTGTCTCTCGGGCTCCTGTGGAGTTTTCTAGAACATGGCAGGCAGCCAGAGCCTGAGCTGCTTCTCTGGGGACAGAGTAGGAGGCTCCTGTGCTGTTTTCTCTTACTCCCCGGGCAGCTGGTCGGGCTGACTGGGGGTTGAGCTGTGTTCCCTGCACCCCTTCCTGGTTTCCTGCAACCAGGTGTTCTCCCTCCTTCTCTCTCTGGAAGCTACGGAAGCTGCCTCCAGGAGGCGTGGGTTTGGGGGAAGTCGCCTCAGTGCGTGCAGGTAGAGGCCACCTCAAGCCAAGTTTCCGGACAAGGCTTTATCTCCCTTCTGGGTCATCCGGGACTTGGGTGATATTTTGGGCCACACTGCCCGCTGGGACTTTGGGGGTGACAGGAGAATCCGTCAGCCAAGCAGCTCCAAGAGAAACCCTACCTGTGTCACACACAGCTGCAGGTGCAGACCGGAAGTAACTAGGTGCAGACCGGAAGTAGCTAGGTGCAGACCGGAAGTAGCTTATTCTCTGCATAGGAGACGTGCAGAGAGAAAAAAGAACAAACATCAGTACTGGCACAGACCAGCCTTTTCCACCTCACTTACAGGGCCAGGGCACGGCCCGTGCAGCCTGGGCTTAGCCGCTTTTAAACAAACATTCACTGTTCCTTTCCTGTTCATTTTGCTCCACTGAGAAGGCAGGACTCTTCTGTGGTAGTCTGTCTCCTTTTTCTGGAAGAGTCTGGAAAAGTTTTTCTCTTGACATAAATCTTTTTCATGGCAGCAATGCAGTATCAAGAAAGAGTCCAGTTTGGAGAGCCACACAGATTTAGACCTGGATCTTAATTCAATCCTGCATCCTTTGACAAATTATTTAGTCTCTCTGAGCCTCAGTTGTCTCATCTGTAAAAGGGTTGAACTCTCCTGTCTTTCTCTTAGAACCAACCCGTGCTATGATTTTGATGCAGCCCCTAAACCGTGAATGTCTTGGTTACCTCAATGCCTACCTTAGGTTTCAGGAGTCTCTTAGCTTTTCCTCTCCCAGAGACCTGTCCTGCTCTCCAGCACAAGCAACCATGACCCCAAGTTAGGGGACGTAGGTGCGGTTAAGTTAAATACAGCTACAAGTTCTTTGTGCCCTAAGAAGCGGCATCCGGGGCAGCAGTTAAGACACTGCTTGGGGTGCCCACACCCCATATCAGAGTGCCTGGACTCAAGTTCTCGCTCTGCGTCTTAACCCAGCCTTCTGCTGATGTGCACCTTGGAAGGCAGCAGATGATGGCTCAAGTTCTTGGGTCCCTGGCACTCTTGTGAGAGACCTGGATTGAATTCCTGGCTCCTGGTTTTGGCCTGGCCTAGTCCTGGCTATTGTGGGCATTTGGAGGCTGAACCAGCAAATGAAGAGCTCTCTCTGCCTCTTTCTTTCAAAGAAAAGGAAAAGAAATTGTAAAAAAGCATTTACAAAGAAATATGCTTCCTTATCCATTTAAGAAATGGATTTGTTTTATTTATTTGGAAGGTACAGTGAGAGAGAGAGAGAGAAAGAAAGAGAGAGAGAGAGAGAGAGAGAGAGAGAGAAATATGTCCAACCTGTTAGTTCACTCCCCAGATGGCTGCAGAGGCCAGAACTGACCAGGCTGGAGGCAGGAGCCTGGAATTCTCTTTGGGTCTCCCACATGGGTGGCAGGGTTCCACCAGAACTTGGACCAGTGCTCCATTGTGGGATGTGGTGTCGCAGGTGGCAGCTTAACCCGCTGTGCCACAAGACCTGTCCCTCAGTCCCTTGACACTGGGCTGGCCTTGCAACTTTCTCTAAGTGGATAGATTTAGGGTGACACTGTCAGGCCTCCCAAATGCAGCATTGCCTTGGTGATGCCATGTAAGAAAGCCGGCCTAACCTCTTGGGAGACATGGCGCCACATAGGGCAGACCGAGGTGCCACAGGGGAAGCTGAGAACCAACTGTGGCTTTGCAATGAAGGCTCCATGAACGTCCCCCCCACTCACAATGCTCGGTGCCCCCAGTCAGACCTACTAGCTCCAAACAGGAGTGTGCTTAAGAGTTGTTATCAGAGGGGCTTACTTTGGAAAAGTTTTTTTCTTCTTATAGTTTCAAGATTTATTTTATTTATTTGAAAGGTGGAGTGAGATACACACACACACATACAAACACACACACACATACCCCTACAGATTTTTCATCCACTGGTTCACTTCCCAAATGGCCACGATGGTCAGGGTTCAGCCAGGCCATAGCCAGGAGTCATCTGGATCTCTCATGTGGGTGGCAGAGACCCAAGTACTTGAGACATCTGCTGCTGCTTTCCCAGGTGCATTAGCAGGGAGCTGGATTAGAAGTGGAGAAACCGGGACTAGAACCGGCGCCCATATGGCATGCTGGTGCTGCAGGCAGAGGATTAACCTACTGCACCACATCTGCTTTCTTTTTAATAAATCATTTATGGACGGTGCCGTGGCTCACTAGGCTAATCCTCCGCCTGCGGCACTGGCACTCTCAGTTCTAGTCCCAGTTGCTCCTCTTCCAGTCCAGCTCTCTGCTGTGGCCCGGGAAGCAGTGGAGGATGGCCCAAGTGCTTGGGCCCTGCACCCGCATGGGAGACCAGGAGAAGCACCTGGCTCCTGGCTTCAGATTGGCACAGCGTGCCAGCCATAGCGGCCATTTGGGGAGTGAACCAACGGAAGGAAGGAAGACTTTCTCTCTGTCTCTCTCTCTCATTGTCTAACTCAGCATGTCAAAAAATAAAATAAAAATAAAATAAAGAAATCATTTAGTCAGTTGGTTTTATTTGGAAGGCAGAGAGATAGAGACAGAGGCAGAGACTCCCCATGGTTCACTCCCCAAATGTCCGCACAAACTAGGGCTGGGCCAGGCTGAAGCTGGGAGACGCCATCTGGGTCTCTCCCAGGAGTGACAGGAACCTACGCGCTGTGAGCCTTCATCTGCTGCCCTTCCAGGTGCGCATCAGCAATAAACCGGAATCAGAAGCGGAGCCAGGGTTTGCATTCCCAGTTGACATGGGCGTCCTGAGCAATGTCTTAACCACTTCACCAAGTGCCTGCAACTCGACACAAATACCCCTAGGTTGTCTCGAGGGGGTCCTGGGGAACCAGAACTTAGGACAAGATACAGGTCTTGATATTGGGGTAGTTAATAAAGGTGTCTTAGTCCATTTCCTGCTGATGTAACAGAATATTTGAGACTTGATCATTGAATTCATAAGGAAAAGAAATTTACTTCCTAGAGTTCTGAAGGTTGGGAAACTCAAGGTTGAGGGGCTCCTCTCTGCCCACAGCCTTCTTGCTGTTTCCCATAGCAGAAGGCAGAAAGGTGAGAGAGCTCAGGCGTGAGAGATAGGCAGCAAGAGAGGGCCAAATTCACTTTTTAAAAAATTATTTATTTATTTATTTGAGAGGAAGCTACAGAAAGAGAGTGGGAGAGACAGAGAGAGAGGTCTTCCATCCACTGGTTCATCCCCAAATAGCTGCAATGGCTGGAGCTGCGCCAATCTGAAGCCAGGAGCCAGGAGTTTCCTCCAGTTCTCCCACGCAGGTGCAGGGGCCCAAGGGTTTAGACCATCTTCCGCTGCCCTCCCAAATCAAAGTAGAGAGCTGGATTGGAAGAGGAGTAGCCGGCACTGGAAATCATATGGGATTAACCTACTGCACCACAGCAAAGGCCCCCAAATTCATTTTGATAACAAGTTCACTTCCAGAATCACAACCTTAATCCATTCATTAGGGCCTTAAGAGGACTGCCTGGAATGATGGACTTCTTTCTCTGAGTGTTCTTTTCCCCACCTGGCCTCGCATGTGAGAACTATGTGAAGATGAGTGTTTTTCGCAATGTCGAGGGAGGGACAGTGCACAAGCATTTATTGAGCCTTTGCTTCCACCACATTTGCTTATGTCCCATTGGTCAAAGCGAGTCACACGGCCAAGACCAGAGTTAATATGGTGGTGTTGGGAAGTGGGGGCATGGATTATAGAAGGGTGTGGATTCTGGGAGGTGGAATTCATTGGGGCACAATAACATAACAGTCTACTACACTGGTGACCCCAGGCCAAGCTCTTAATGCCTTGGTTTTCAGATCTGTAAAATGAGAACTATCTTGAATGCATTACTTGGGAATAGACTGGATTTACATAAGAAAACATAAATATGTCAATAAAATAAATATAGTGTGAATGACTTAGGGGTTTATTTTCTTCCATTCATGCAACATGGCATCTGGGGTAAGTATTTGATGGTCTTCGTTAGGAGGCTGAACAGTGTCAGTTGCTATTTTTCTTGTATATTTGATAACCTCTACTAACTAGAAGGCCCATCTATTGCCCTACCATGCCTCTTCCCCAAGAGCAGGGAGGGAGCTCCGAGTCAGCCCACAGCTTGTCTTACTGGCTCTCCCACGTGGATCCTGTATCGTTAGTCACAGCCACATAACAAAGCATCTGGAAACTCAGAGAGACAGACTCACAGCATTGCTGCTGCTCACAAGTCTACAGACAAGCCTGGACAGTTCCTTCTTTTTTTTCTTTTTTTTATATTTATATTTTATTTTATTTTATGAACATAAATTTCCAAAGTACAGCTTATGGATTATAATAGCTTCCCCCCCATAACTTCCCTCCCACCCACAACACTCCCCTCTCCCACTCCCTCTCCTCTTCCATTCACATCAAGATTCATTTTCAAATATCTTTATATACAGAAGATCAATTTAGCATATAGTAAGTAAAGATTTCAACAGTTTGCACCCACACAGAAACACAAAGCGTAAAATACTATTTGAGTACTAGTTATAGCATTAATTAAACACCTAAGAGTAATTGTGTATTAATTACAGAGTTCAACCAATAGTTTTAAGTAGAACATAAAAAATACTAAAAGGGTAAAATATTAAGTTCTTTTTTTTCTTTTTCTTTTTTTGTTTGTTATATAGTTTTTTTTTAATTTAATAAATGTGAATTTACCAAGTGCAACTTTTGCATTGTTGTGGCCCCCCCCAACCTCCCTCCCTCCGTGGCCCTCCCCTCTCCCACTCCCTCTCCCATCCCGCCCTTCATCGAGTTTCATTTTCAATTACCTTCATATACTGAAGATCAACTTAGTATTTACTAAGCAAGGATTTCAACAGGCTGCACTCACACAACTGCACAAGGTATAGGGTATTGTTCTACTAGTAGTGTTGTTTTTTAAGTTTCATAGTAGAATGCATTAAGGACAGAGATCCTACGTGGGGGGCATGTACCCAGTGACTCCCGTTGTTGATTTAACAATTGTTACTCTTATTTATGATGTCAGCAATCACCCGAGACTCTTGCTATGAGCTGTCTAGGCTATGGAAGCCCCTTGAGTTCACCGACTCTGAACTTGTTTAGTCAAGGCCGTATCACAGTAGAAGTTCCTTCCTCCCTTCAGAGAAAGGCGCCTCTCTCCTTGATGGCCTGTTCCTTCTGCTGGGGTGTTGTCCATGAGGCATTTTCTTCAGGGGCCTTCCATCCTTGTGGCCAGAGATGTGACGTGTTCGTGAGCACAAGCTCTGGAGCCAGGTGGCCTGGGCCCTGGATGTGGCCCCTCTATCGCTTGCTGACTGTGTGATTTGGGGCCAGTTACTTACTTCTGTATGGAATGGGAATGGCATCAGTGCATCGGGGGGTTATTATGAAAACCAGTTGAGCTCATACACAAGGCACTCCCAGAACAGTGCCTGGCACACAGCAAACACTGGGAGTGAGAGTGAGTCGGTCCTTGTTAACACAGGTCTGAGCTGCTGCCTCTGTCAATGGCACGATCCTTCCTCTTCCTCTTCCTCTTCCTCTTCCTTGTCTCGTCTTCGTCTTTGTCTTCTTTTGGGCCACTTCATTCTAAGCTTTCAGTATGTGTCCATTATCCTGGTTACTGCATGAATTACTTCTTTCACATCCATGCAACCCCTCCTCATTTCTCTACTTATTCCAAACATTTCCTTTCTGCCTTCCATAAGCTACGGCCTTTATCTTCTTGAAGACAGAGCTTTAAGCAAACACTTTAAAAATTCCAACAAGAAAAATACGATAAAGTATGATAAACTGCCTTTTAGTGAGGGTTATAGGATGCTATAGGAGCCTGGAGCGGAAGCAGCTACCATAAATTTTTTAGTGTTCGAAGATGCTGTTGCAACAAATTATGCTGGGGTAAGCAGGCCATTACCTGGGGCTTACAAATATTTTTGTTCCGCATCACTTGGATTTTGACCGTAACTGGATTTGATTTGTAGTTAGTGGCTTCATTTCCTCCGGGTTGAAAAAGAGGTCACATCTTTCAGGAATGGGACTTAACAGCGAGTGGCATTTCTTCTCTGTGAGCAGCTGAGAGAGAGAGAGAGAGAGAGAGGGAGAGGGAGAGGGAGAGGGAGAAGGAGAGGGAGAGAGATCGTCATATGCCACTGAGTATAACTTGGTTTGATACAGCTTGGGTGGTGGGCCAAGTTGTTACAATGACGGAGTTTTAAAAAAATGCAATCTATATTTCTATTAAAGAAATGCATAGGCCTGGTTTAAAAAGCCAAAGACAATTAAGAGGCTTCTGTCAAAATAGCAGTCCCCTGCTGGCCCAGTGCTTCCCCTATCTAATTCCTCCTCCTCGAAGGTAAACACTTCTGCTAGGGTTTTAAAGTCCCCTCGAAAACCTGTGTTGAAATCCCATAGCCATCGTGACAGTGTGGGGAGGCGGGGCCTGTAAGAGGGGATAGGTCACGAGGATTAGGGCGGTTCCTGCAGGAGTGGGGTTGCTCCTGAGGAAGTGGGTGTTGGGACAGCAAACTCCACTCCCTTGGTTTTCTCTTACCCCATTTTTTAAAAAAAGATTTATTTTATTTATTTGAAAGACAGAGAGAGAGAGGTAGAGACAGAGAGAGAGGTCTTCCATCCTCTGGTTCACTCTACAGATGGCCGCAATGGCTGGAGCTGCGCCAATCCGAAGCCAGGAGCCAGGTCTCCCACGTGGGTGCAGGGGCCCAAGGACTTGGGCCATCCTCTACTGCTTTCTCAGGCCACAGTAGAGAGCTGGATTGGAAGAGGAGCAGCCGGGACTCGAACTGGTGCTCATATGGGATGCTGATGCTTCAGGCTAGGGCTTTAACCCACTGCTCCACAGCGCCGGCCCCATCTTCCTCTTACTCCTACCCTCTTGCCGTGTGCTATCTTCCACCATGCTAGGATGCAGCAAGGAGGCCTCCACCACAGGCCTGCACTCATATTGAACTTCTCGGTCTGTGAAACTATGAGAAATAGGTTTCTTTTCTGTATAGATTACCCAGTCTGGTGTTCAGCTTCAAGTCTTTCTCCACGTGTCTCAGGAAACCTACCTCCGTATTCCTAAATAACATGTTACTAGAGCCTTGTCTCGATGTCTCACCTTTGAATGTTTTGATCTCACTCCATCTGCCTTCCCACACACTCACATGTCCTTTGCTTTCCTAGCCTCCCCCCCCCCCAGTATAGTTTTATAGCAGTGTTTGGTCAAATCAGTATTCAAGGGTTGTATTTTTTTTACTACATAAATATCAATTATGTTTGAATCATATAGCTGACCATGATGGCTTTTTCCTTCTTCTACATTTTTTGTTTTCCTAGAATTAATATTTGCCCAATTTTTTTGCTGGCTTAATTTTCTATGTACTTACCATTAATCCACTGCCTCTATTAGGGCTTGAAGTTCTTTTGAACACCTGCACATCAAGTTCCATTTTCATCTTAGGTACATCTCTTCTGGACTGTTTCTGGACTCGACTCTAGAAAGAATCCAGATTGAACTTTTGTCACTTCCTTTTTCTCATCTCAGGACTCCCCTTCATCACTCAGAATGCTAGGCATTCCCTTCAGCTCTTCCTCACACGGGGTTCTTATCTCCTTGACTTCATATCATCTTCTTAAAGAATTTACTTCCTTGTTTTAGTGTAGTGTATTAGTAAATGAAATTCATAACTGAAAATAACTCTATTTTACCTCCACACATAATGGCTAGATTAACTGGGTATAAAATTTTACTTTGCAACTGGTTTTTATTCAATGTTTCAAAAGCATTGTTGTTTTCCAGATTCCAATATCACTATTGAGAAGTTTGATGTCATTCTGGTTCCAGATCCTTTATATATGGCCTATTTTTTTTTCCTCTCTAGAAATTTTAGGACCCCTTTCTTGGGCCAGTTCTGCTAAAACCTTTTAACAGTGTGAGTTTCTTTTTCATCTTTTGTCCAGGAAAGGCAGTGGCTTTCTGCTTTGAATGTGGCTTTCTGCCTTCAAGGGTTCATGCATTGGGAGCTTGGTCCTCTGTGTGGCAGTGCTGGGGGGTGCAATCTCTAAGAGGTGGATTCTACTGGTCCTTAGGCTCTTAGTGGCCTACACGTCCTTAGGTCCTTGGAGAGATCAAGGTGTTTCTTCTGGAATCCTGATTAGATCTCATGAGAGCATTGTTACAAAAGCCTGAGCTGACTTTTCCCCAATACCCAAATCCCTCAAATCTCTCTGGCTTCTTCTTCTGAGATGTGATCACCTGCCCCAACCTGTGCTGCTGCCATGATGTGAGACACCTAGAAAGCACTCACCGGACCTGAGCTAGTGTCAATTCCATGTCTTTAAGCATCCTGCTGCAGGTATTCTGTTGGAGTGATGAAAAGTGGACTAACACACTGAGGTAGCCCTTTCCACTTGGAGATCAATACCTTCAGTTTCAGATGTGTTTCTTTTATCTGTTCTTCAATAACATCTGTCCCTATATGTTCTAACTCGTTTTGTTTTTTTTTTCACTCTTTTGTTTACATTTTTGTTGATTTTCATTTCATCTGAGAATGAGGAGAGAGAGAGAGAGAAAGGAGAGACATCGATCTTCCATCCATTGGTTCACTTTCCAAATGCCACCATAGTCAGGGCTGAGCCAGGTTAAACCAGGAACCTGGAACACCATCTGGGTCTCCCGCATAAATAGTAGGGACTCAAATACTTGAGCTATTATTTCTTGCTGTCCAGGGAGTACATTAGCAACAAGCTGGATCAGAAGTAGATCTGGGACTCAAACCCAGTCATTCTATTATGGTTTTTGGGCATCTTAATTGTCGCACCAAATGCCCAGTTTTGATTCAGAAATTCTAATGGTCTTATTTTCTCTTTCCCGTTTCATATTCTTTGCCCTCTAAGTGATCCCTTCAATTTCTAATTCAACTATTTTTCCCATTTCTATGAAACTGCAATATCATCTGAGGAGTACTTTCGGCAGTTTTGTTTTTTAAGTGTTCCTTCTACTCTTGTCACTCTCTTGTCTTCTGTGGAGTCTTCTCATCTGTTGTCATTCTCTGTCATTCATGCCAGCAGCTTTCCCTCTGATGTCCAGAGGCCCTGGTTGTCCATTCTTCATCAGAGTTTAGCACAGGGGTTTCCTTGCAGGGCAATGAAGTTTTTTGGAACCAAAGTGAGGTGGTGATTTTCCAACATGGTTGTGCCACATGCTATTGAATTATTTACTTAAAATGGTTACTTTCATGTTATTTGATTGTCACCTCAATAACAAAATTTTAAATAAAGCACAAAACTGCACTGAGATTAGAATCTGTGTGTGCCCATAGAGTGGTAGACCTGAGCCCAGGGGAATGGCAGGAGTCTTGTCATCTCTAAGGAATATCTGAGTGGCTGTATCTCTAGAGTTTTCCCAAAAGGAGGTCTAGTGGCCCAGTGAGGGGTGTTCCAATCTCCCACATTTGGATCTGTGTTTGGGAGCTCAGGAAAGAGCACAGAGCAGGCTGATTCCCATTCAATCTCCTGGTCCTTGCTGTGACTCTAGGGTACCCCAATATCCCTGAGATCAAAGGTTCTTGGAGTCAATGTCTCCAGGGAGGAGTCTGCTGCAGCTCTCCTCCAGGTTTGGAGGAATTGTAGTCTCTTTGCTGCACAGATCCAGGAGGTCCGGGTTAGAAGGGGTACACTCTCCTGGCTGCTTGCATCTGGGAAGATCCAGCTCCTCTGTGCTGATCCAGTTTTTGGTCCTGCCCACATTCCTGCTTTCCTGGGTCTTGGACCTCCAAGTCTTAAGACTTCCTAAAATTCTGTCCCCTTCTTGAGACTGAGTACCCCTATTCCTACCCCCTTGGTCACTCTGGTACCTCCACTCTGCTGACCAGATTGAGTACTATTTTTCTCAAACACCAAAATGTTGTCTTTTTAGCTTAAGATGTTTCTCTTGGAAGTTGCTACTGAAGCCTTGTCCCCTGACAGAGAGCAGAGCAGTGAGAGTCATAAACCCAGGACTTAGGGCTGAAGTGAGGAAGGCTCAGCTCCCAGCCTTCACCTGGGCACTCACTGCTGCACAATTTCTCTGTGCTCTTGCTTGGTAAGTGTTCCTGATCCACACGATGGTGGGTTCAGGGCAGATGCTGCTGCTATCCTCAGATCCAAGGCTTGGGCAGAAGCCTTTCAGAGACCGGGGTGTCTGCCCCTTTGGGAGTGGAGAATTACTTTGAACCCCTTTGTTTTTTTCTTTTTTGAAGGTTTTTATTTAATGAATACAATTTACATAAGAACAGCTTTTAGGAATATAGTGTTTCTTCCTCTCATTCCTACTCCCACCCCCACTCCCATTCCACCTCCTACTCCCTCTCCTATTCCATTTTTCATTAAGATTCATTTTTAATTGACTTTATATACAGAAGAACAACTCTATACTAAGTAGAGATTTCAACTATTGCACCTACACAGACACACAAAGTATAAAGTACAGTTTGAAAACAAGTTTTACTGTTAATTCTCATAGTACAACACATTAAGGACAGGTCCAACATGGGGAATAAGAGCACAGTGACTCCTGTTGCTGATTTAATAATTAACACTCATTATTTTTTACATCAATGACCACCTGAGGCTCTTGACATGAGCTGCCAAGGCTATGGAAGCCTTTTGAGTCCACAAACTCCAACATTATTTAGACAAGGCCACATGCAAAGTGGAAGTTCTCTCCTCCCTTCAGAGAAAAGTACATCCTTCTTTGATGGCTCCTTCTTTCCACTGGGGTCTCACTCACAGAGATCTCTCATGAAGAACAGTTTTTGACACTATGTCTTGGCTTTCCATGCCTGAAATGCTCTTGTGGGATTTTCAGCCAGATCCGAATGCCTTAGGGGCTGATTCTGAGGTCAGAGTGCTGTTCAGGCTGTTTGGCATTCTATGAGTCTGCTGTGTGGACTGCTTCCCAGGTTGGAACTTTGTCTTTGTAGGTCTCTCTATTGCTATTACCAGACACTTGGTCTTATTTATGTGATCCCTTTGAATTTTGGTCCTCATTATGTGATCAATTCCACACTTACTATGATCACTTTATCACATAAGATGGGATTAGTGCCACCCAGCTTAATGGGATTTGGAGTCCCATGGCAAGTTTTTAGCTTCACTCTTAGGGGTAAGTCTGTGAGAATGTGTGCTGATCTGTACAGCTCCTCCCTCTCTCATTCCCACTCTTATTTTTAACTGGGATCTATTTTCAATTGACTTAATACATCTATGATTGATTCTATGTTAAGTAAAGAGTTCAACCAATGGTATTAAGTGGGAAAAATAATAAAAAATGAAATAATAAACTGTTGAACCCCTTTAAAAAACCCCATGTGGTCATTGAATTCTTTCCATACCTTTAGACTTAGGGCAACATTTTCATCCCAAAGTAAAAAGCGTATTAAGGGCTGGTGCTGTGGCATAGTGGGTAAAGCCAGCACCTGCAGTGCTGGCATCCCACATGGCTGTCTGTTCCAGTCCTGGCTTTTCCACTTCTGATCCAGCTCTCTGCTATGGCCTCGGAAATCAATAGAAGATGGTCCAAGTCCTTGAGCCCCTGCACCCATGTGGGAGACCCAGGAGAGGATCCTGGCTCCTGGCTTCAGATCAGTGCAGCTCCGGCCATTGCGGCCATCTGGGGAGTAATAGAAGCCAATAGAAGACCTCTTTCTCTGTCTCTCTCTCTACCACTGCCTCTCTGTAACTCTGCCTTTTAAATAAATAAATAGATAAATAAATAAATCTGGTTTTTAAAAAAGCATATTAAATGTAAGTGAATACTTGAAATGCAAGCTAATCCCTGGAGGATAAAGCTGTAGCGTAGAGCAGGTGACTGCTGGCTGCAGTGGATGCACTTAGACTTTTCAGGCACAAAGATGGCTGACACTTCGCCCCGTGCTCCTCTCCCCAATGACCCTCCTCCTGGAGATCAGCTTCCGGCTCTCGCTGCCTTCACACTCACGTTCCAGATCAGAGCAGTAACTCCAGCATCAGCATCACTCACGCAACCTTAGAAAACCCGCAACAAACCAATGAAGCAAACCAAATACTAACATCCTAAAAAGATACAAAAGGCAGCCCCACTTACGTAGAGAAACAACGAGAAAGGGGCGAAAGGGCTGGGGGCTTCCAGGGTGAGGAGGGGGAGCGGCAATTATGCAGGTTCCCCTTCAGATGTGAAACGTGCAGTTCCCTTGGAAGCTGCCCGCAGCATCTGAGATACTTCTCCACCTCCGCTGTGAACCTTAGAGACTAAGAACGGAAGGCCATGTGTGGTCTTGGCTGCATAGTCCCCCCCAAAAATCTTCTCTTTCCCTCATGGCTTCTTCCTCCCCCCTCCTCTGTTCTCTTGCTATCCCTGTCTTTCTCATCTCTCCCCCACTCTCCTCCCTCTCGCCATGCAGCCTCCCTCTAGTCTGTCTGTCTGCCTGTCTGTCTCCCTTTCCCCAATACTGTAGAAGCTCTCCTGTGGCCTGGTGGGGGATGGGAATGGGCCTCCTCCATCTGACTATCCTTCCCCTCTAGTTCAAGGCCTCCCTTGCCTCCGATTAACCTCTTAGCGAACACAGGGTCTCTGAATCAATTCCTCTGGGTCCCTGGTTGTCTAAGTTCATTTTCTGTGGCCA
Source organism: Oryctolagus cuniculus (assembly GCF_964237555.1). Lineage (NCBI taxonomy): Eukaryota > Metazoa > Chordata > Mammalia > Lagomorpha > Leporidae > Oryctolagus > Oryctolagus cuniculus. The sequence goes on from NC_091435.1 coordinate 12,746,126, forward strand.
TAACTAAATACTACAGACTGAGCAATTTATGAAGAACAGAACTTTGTTCAGCTCACAGTTCCAGAGGCCAGGAAGGCCAGGAGTCTGGTGCAGGCATCTGGTGAGAGCCTTCTTGTTGCCTCGTCACACAGCAGAGGGCATCAGGTGCAGAGACAGAGCAGGTGCGCTAGCCTCCAGCCCTCTCCTTGTATAGCCGCTAATGCTGTCACGGGAGCCCACAATCGGCCTCCCATAGACCCCACCTCTGAACACCACCAGAGATAGACACCGGGAGGCTACCCCTGCAAACCAGAGCCCAAGTGTTCCCCTCCCAGCTTGAAAGGGTTAATGGAAGCCCAGAGGGAAGCTGTGGAGGCCACCCAGAGGCCACTTGGGGTAGGGGCTGCAGGTGATGACTTCCTGCTGTATCTGCAAGACGCTATCTGTGTCCACTGTGGGGCCAGGGACTTGGGGGTTGACGCCTACAAGCAAGCCATGAGCTGGGTCTCTAGTCTGCTCACTTCTCTGCAAATCTACTTTCCCTTCAGCCAATTTTTGCTGACTTCCTGTTTTTTTTTTCTCTGCGGGACAATGTCTTAAATCATGTGTGTCTGTTCTGACTGAGCAGGGCTTAGGGAGCACAGGTGGGGAGGAAGAATTTTGCAAGGTGAGATTGCACGGTTCCACGGCACCCTCGCAAAGCCATGCTCGTTTGTGGCTGATGTCTTTTCGGTGGCCCGAAAGGCGAAAGAGGAAGCTCTATTTCCTTTGACAGGTTAGGGGGAGCTGGTCCGTGATAAACGATTGCATTCACGAGCTTGCTTTTGAAACACACCTGCTCTCACAAGGACCCTGGAGGGCCTGGCAGAAGTGATAACAAGACCCTCACAGGAGAGGAAATGAGAATCCAGCTGGAGTCTCCAGGGAGAGAGCACGTGGCATCCCAAGGCTCTGGAGTTCAGTTAAGGAGCACCTGGGAGGCAGGTGGATCAACACGCTTGCTAGCTAATTCGTTGTGCCATTTTGAGCCATCAGTTGCTGCTCTGCTGTTTCCTTGCGTGCAGAATCTGAAAGCGGAAAATAAACCCTGAAGTGAATTCTTCTGGTATCTGAGGTCTTTGGAAAACACACTGAGACTAGGCTTGTTCCTAAAAGGGTTGGTGCCTCAGTTTCTCCATTCACTCCATTCACTTTGCCCTTCAACCTTTCTGAATGACCTCGCCAGAAGACATTTATTATCTGTATTTTCTATTTAAATGATCCCTTTGCCACTTGTGATATCAGCTTGTGACATAGCTAGTATTATTACTACTGCTGGTTTTTTCCCAGATAAACTAAAACTCAACGAGGTAGATGACTCATCCGACTTCATATGGTTGGAAACTGGCAAAGTGTCCCCGCCATCCAAGTCTTCTGGCTCTCAGACTCAGAAATGAGGCATAGTTCTCATCTTAGGAATTTTGGGGGCAGACAGTGTGGCATAGTGGGTTAAGCTACCGCGTGCAATGCTGGCATCCCATGAATACCAGTTCCAGACTTGGCTGCTCCATTTCTGATCCAGTTCCTTGCTAATGTGCCTGGAAAGCAGCAGAAGATGGTCCAAGTCCTTGGGTCCCTGTCACCCACATGGGAGAACCAGATGGAGTTCCAGATTCCTGCCTTTGATCTGACTCAGCCCCAGCTGTTGCAGCCATTTGGGGAGTGAACCAGCAGATGGAAGATCTCTCTCTTTCTCTCCCTCCCTCCCTCCCTCCCTCCCTCTCTCTCTCTGTAACTCTGCCTTTCAAATAAATCAAAGTAAATCTTAAAATTTAAATAGAAAATAATTTTTAAGATTTTATTTATTTATTTGAGAAATAGAGTTACAGACAGTGAGAGGGAAAGACAGAGAGAGGATCTTCCATCCTTTGGTTCACTCCCCAGATGGCTGCAATGGCTGGAGCAAGGCTGATCCTAAGCCAGGAGCCAGGAGCTTCTTTCAGGTCTCCCACACGAGTCAGGGGCCCAAGTGTCTAGGCCATCTTCTCCTGCTTTCTCAAGCCATAGCAGAAAGCTGGATTGGAAGAGGAGCAGCCAGGATTAGAACTGGCTCCCATATGGGATGCCGGCACTGTAGGCAGAGGCTTAACCCACTAAGCCACAGCGCTGGCCCCACTAGAAAAATATTTTTAAAGAGAGTCTCTTCTTGCTGGGGTTGAATAGGGTGCTGATGGTGAATTCTTACTCCCTACCCCTGGTCTACAGAGGCAGTTGCACCTGCTAAGGCAGGAAGGCGCCAATCCCGGTTATGTAACGGCCACTGCATGTCCCAAGAAGGCCACTCTCCTCGCAGCGTCTCAGCTTTGAAAAGTGCACGGGGAATGGTCTGTTGGATATTTTGGTCTGGATCTACACCGAGGGAAATAACCCGAGTGATCTGAAGGAGCTTTTGAGCCCACCAAGCCCTGTGATGTGATTGTGCGTCACCGGTGACGTCACTCGCTCCAGGGGCTCTCCCGGGCAGATCTCAGACTCATCAGCCACTGGGCTAAACTGGGAGCTGAAGGACCCTCTGGGTGTGGGTGGAGAGAATTTCAAAGGAGCTGAGAGCTTCTGCCATTAACACAGCAGGCTGAAAGGTAATAGCAGAGAATTTGTGCCGTTCAGTGACGCTCTGCCTGGGGTTGCCGGGAAGGTGTCCTGGCAAATACATGGCAGCGGGCTTGAGACCACTGCAGATCTTTAAGAAATGATCCAATGAGGTGCTAGAGAGGGGGAAGGCAGGAGTCGTAGATCCAGAGTTCTCGCTCCTGATCAGTTATAAACTACATGTGTGGACTTGGAGAAGTCACCTCTCCTGTATCGACCTCAGATTCCCTATTCGTGCAAAGAGGTGGTTGGGCAAGGTGCTTGCATTCGGTGAGCAGCCTGTAACCAGCTGGGGTGTTTACTCCTGTTGCTAATGGGCAGGTAGCACCTGCTGGCTCCGTGTGCCCAACCACACTAAGAAGGCAGTAGTTTCACTACACACAAAATTCCCATCCGAGTGGGGATTACGGTTTAGTTTTCTTCACACATCATACTGTATACTGAATGGTTATGGTAGGTGCCCCCTTCCCGAATCCATATGCTGAAATCCCAACACCCACAGTGACGGTGTCAGGAAGTGGGGCTTTAAAGAGGCTGCAGGAGGCTGCCTGGGCCCTTCCTCCCACCGTGGGAGAACCCAGAGGAAAGAGCTGTCAAAACCGGCGAGCAGGCACTCACCAGGCGTCAGATCTGTTGGTACCTTAATCCTGCACTTTCCAGAACTGTGAGAAATTGATTTCTGCTGTTTAGAAAGCACTGGGACTACGGGGTTCGGTTAAGCAGCCCAGATGGAGACGATGCCTTGTCTTAATTTATTAAGACAAGCAGGCCTGTTTGCCACCGGGAGGCCTGATGCTCATGCGCATATATGGGAAGATTGCAATCCTTGACCAACTGGAAGAAGCAAGGTGAGCACCCAGGAGGCAACTACACTCAGGAGGGGTCTAGCTGCTTCCCACAGGCATGGATGTCCCTCCCTCCCTCCCTCCCCACCCCTCCCTCCCTCCATCCCTCCCCTGTTTTATTCATCCATATACCCACACACCCATCCGCCCACTCACCCTTACACCCATCCATCCATTCCCCCACCCATCCCCACCCACACGTCCATCCATTTTCCAAGTTGAGCACACACTTGGTCTGTAGGGTGGTGGCAGGAGGGAGGTGCTGAGGATGGTCTCTTGTTCTGGAGGAGTCCGTGTCTGAGCTGGGAAGACACTCACGAAGCAAAAATGACACAACTAGAGTCCCTCACTGTCCCCTTCGTCCTCTGGGAGACTGTGTAGCAGGCCCTTTCCTGTCTAACCTCTTTCTGAACTGAGAGGTATGTGTGGCCACACTTACACTGCTGGGGAGAGGACACGACCCGGCCGTATCCCAGAGGCCTCTGGACTGAGTGGCGTTGTTCTTCGCCGCTGGGCCCTCCTACTGTCCCACAAGAGTGTCCTGGTGGGAAATGGGCCCTTCCTCATTCTTCCCAGAGCACACTGCTACTAACATGGCTAAAATGGGAGGCCGGGCCTCAGCTGCAGATCCTTATAGCAGAGAAGGTCTCCCACACATCTCCCATGCAAAATGGGAGAGGGTTTGTCACAGGTTAACTCAGAAGGTCAAAAATCGGGTTGAGTTCTAAGGCAGATTTTAGTTCAACACAGGAGACTACTTTCTGAAACAATCAAAACATCCTTGAAGTAACAGATGGATAAGCAAAATGTCACGTATCTGTACAATGGGATAGTATTCAGCAGTCAAGAGAAATAAAGTGCTGGCACCTGCTGCAACACGGATGCACCCATGGATGAGTGAAGGAAGTCAGTCACGAAAGGCCATGTGTGGGATGGTCCTGTTTACAGGAAACCTCCAGAATGGGAGACTCCATAGAGATGGAAAACAGATTAGTGACCGGCGCCGAGGCTCACTAGGCTAATCCTCCACCTGCGGCACCGGCACCCCAGGTTCTAGTCCCGGTTGGGGCGTCAGATTCTGTCCCGGTTGCCCCTCTTCCAGTCCAGCTCTCTGCTGTGGCCAGGGAATGCAGTGGAGGATGGCCCAGGTCCCTGGGCCCTGCACCCGCATGGGAGAGCAGGAGAAGCACCTGGCTCCTGGCTTTGGATTGGCATGGTGCACCAGCCACAGCGCTCCTGCCGCAGCGGCCATTGGGGGGGTGGGGGTGTGAACCAACAGAAAAGGAAGACCTTTCTCTCTGTCCCTCTCTCTCTCACTGTCTGCCTGTCAAAAAAAAAAAAATAATAAATAAAAACAGATTAGTGACTGCGTGGAGTTAGAGATGTGGAAGAAACGGGGAGTGATTTTTTTTTTTTAGATTTATTTTGAAAGTCAGAGTTACAGAAAGAGGGGGAGATATCTGGCTATCTAATCTCTATATAGATATTTATATATAGGTATATATAGATCTATCTATCCATATACCTACATATATAGGTGTATAGGTATCTCCCCCTCTCTCTGTAACTCTGACTCTCTCTGTATATCTATCCATCCATCTATCTATCTATCTATCTATCCATCTATCCATCTATCTATCTATAGAGAGTTATTCCATCCACTGGTTCACTCCCCAGATGGCTACAATGGCCAGTGCTGGGTCAGACCAAAGCCAGGAGCCAGGAGTGTCTTCCACATGAGTGGCAGGGGCCCAAACACTGGGCCTTCTTCTTCTGCTTTTCCCAGGCCATCAGGAGGGAGCTGGATGGGAACTGGTGCGTATATGGGATGCTAGTATTGCTGGTGGCGGCTTAACCTGTTGTGCCACAATGCTGGCCTCTGAAGAGTGACTCTTAATGCATACAGGGTTTCAAGATGATTTTCCTTTTTTTAAATTTTTAAAATAAAAGAAACTACTTTTTAGCAGCCAGAGTGAGAGGATACACCGCTAGCACAGTGCTCAATTCACGGACGACCCTGAAGAGCCACTGGCTCCCTATTCCTGGACTTCTGCCTTGTCCAGCAATAGAGAGACTTAGAAAAAAAGAGTTCCTGAGATCCCTTGGAATTCCAGAAAGCACGGAGTGACCATCTGGAGGAGGACCGTAGATCGTTCCTGCAGGGATGGGCATGATAGTCTTGGTTAGGCAATTCTCGAAAGCAGGGCTGGGACACAGTCATGGACTAGGTCATTGGTTTAGGAGACAATCCCAGGAACCAGCAGGGAGGGAGCAAATTCCACGAGCAGGGTGGTCGACTCACCAGGTCCTTCGAGAACAGCGAAGAATGCTTCCTCAGACAGCTAGAGATTTTTTTTTTTAAGATTTATTTATTTAAAGGCAGAGAGACAGAAAATGAAAGAGAGAGAGAGAGAGAGAGAAACATACACAGAGAGATCTTCCATCTGCCAGTTCCTTTAGTTCCTCTCCAAATGGCCACAACAGCTGGGTCTGAGACAGGAACTCCATCCTGGTCTCCCATGTGGTTAGTAAGATCCAGGTGCTTGGGCCATCTCCTGCAGCCTTCCCAGGCATACTTGCAGGAAGCTGGATGGGAAGCAGAGCAGCCAGGACTTGAACCAGCACTCCACTATAGGATACCAGTGCTGGAAGTGGCAGCTTAATCTGCTGCGGTACTACAGTTCCGGCCCCTCTGCTATAGCTTAGATGTGGTTCATTCCTGTCAACGCACGTGTTGAAGCTTGGTCCCCAGTGGAATGGTATCAAAGGGTGGTGGGACATTTACGGGGCTGGGCCCAGTGGAAGGTAACTGTGAAGGGCTTGAGGCTGGTCTTGAGGAGAGAGTTAGATCTTGCAGGAGTAGATGAATTTCCACAAGAGCAAGCTGTTGTGAAAGAGTGAACCTGGTGCCTTTCTCCTGTCTTGCTTCCTCTCTATGTGATCTCTCCCCCATCCACTTCTCTCTCTTGCATGTGCTCTTACCATGTGATGGCACCATACTGTTGGTCCTCCAAAACTGTGAGCCAAATAAACCTCTTTTCCTGATAAAGACCCCAGCTCCAGGTATTCACGATAGCAGCACAAAATGGACTAGGACAGCCACGTGTCCGCCAACTGCTCTCCCCATGGGAGAGCTGCTCTCTCCTACTTGCAGCTTACAGGTGAGTGGGAGCCAAGATACACTGACATGGTTAAATTCCTTAGGACCCTCAGTTCCCAGATCCCAAGGCTTGAAGCAGAAAGCTATGCTCAGGGTGCTAGAGATGGGCTGATAAGACGTGAGTAGAGTACATCTGGACTCACATGGAGTATTCTACCACGGCTGTTTGATGGAAAGCAGAGGTGGTTCAAGGAGATGTGTTAGAGGCAGTAGAGGGTTATGCCATAACCAAGTCATTTAATGACTATGGCTAACATTTTAAAAATGAAGTTAAATAGAATAAAACAGAAGTTATCTAATATACACTGGAAAATCATTGTTTCAGGAAACTTTATCATGTTCCATGCTAAATATGTCTGTGCGAACATATATATATTGGGGTGCTAAGATGTGTTCATTCCTGCAGGTCATAGCAAAAACTCCTGCTTAGCTGGAAAATTGTCTAAATTCTTTCAGAAAGTGAATTTCAGTTTAAGATAAGCTTTTAGGTTGTAGTAAAGTAATTGAAGAGCTGTGTGTTCTGGTGGAAAGACCATGGAACGAAATAAGTCAAAAGACCTTTAAATTCTGGTCCTGTCTGTCTGTTAGGATTAATATAATCTAGGACGATTTACAATTTACCTTGAAGAGTCCTAATGTCATACTTAAAATTCTCCAGAGAAGCAGAACCAGTAGGATGGATGGATAGATGAGTAGATAGGTAGATGGATAGATGGGTGGGTGGGTGGGTGGATGACAGACTGATGGACAAATATTTGTACACTCAGCTCTCCATATCCATGGGTTCTTCATCCATGCATTCAACCAACTGTGGATTGAAAATATTTGAAAAAATAATGTGTCTACTGAATATGGATATATTTTTTCTTGTCATTATTCCATAAACAATATTGTACATAAACTGTTTTCACAACATTTACATTGTATTATGCATTGTAAACTATCCAGAGCTTATTTACAGTCTTGAATATCCATGAGTTTTAGGATCTGCAGGGTTGCTAGAACCAATGTTTCATGGATACCAAAAAAGTTTTATGAAAAACGCATATTATGAAAAACTCTATGCATGGATTCCAGAGGTTTTCTGCACAAAACAAATTCATACTAATTTGTCATCACATGTCTTAATAGGGTCTAGTTTGGGGCAGCAAGAAGGATAAGACATCAGCTTGCAAAGAGCCCCTGTCAGAGCAAGATGAACTCTGCTAAAATTGAAACACGAACAGGCAGGCGCTGCGGCTCAGTAGGCTAATCCTCCGCCTTGCGACGCCAGCACACTGGATTCTGTCCCGGTTGCCCCTCTTCCAGGCCAGCTCTCTGCTGTGGCCAGGGAGTGCAGTGGAGGATGGCCCAAGTGCTTGGGCCCTGCACCCCATGGGAGACCAGGAGAAGTACCTGGCTCCTGCCATCGGATCAGCGTGGTGCGCCGGCTGCAGTGCGCCGCGCCGGCTGCAGCGCGCTGGCCGCGGCGGCCATTGGAGGGTGAACCAACGGCAAAGGAAGACCTTTCTCTCTGTCTCTCTCCCTCACTGTCCACTCTGCCTGTCAAAAAAAAAAAAAAAAAAAAAAAAGGAAAAGAAACAGGAACAAACTCAAGTTTCTGGTGAAACCTGGGTAGAAGAAAGGTGAGATTTATTGATGCTTTATGAAAAGCTTATGGGGACAATGTCCCCAAAACACCAGCAATTTACAAATAATAACTTGTTTAAGAAGGAATGAGATGATGTTGGCGATAAAGCTCACAGTGGTAGTACCAACCACACCAACTTGCAAGGAAAAAAAATTCAGCTTGTTCTTGCCCTGATTGAAGAGGACCAATGGTTAACAGAGAAACAGTAGCCAACACCGAGACATTTCAACCTGCTGGGTTTATGCAGTTCTGACGGACATATTGGAGTGGAGCAAACGTTTTGTTTGCTGCCGATGGAAATGTTAATTAAGTGAGATCAAGATCCTAAAGCATTTCTCCCGAGAATTGTAACAAGAGATGAAGGCGTCTTTACCTGTATGACCCTGAAGACAAAACACAATCAAAGCAATGGCTACCAAGAGGTGGAAGTGGTCCAGTCAAAGCAAAAGCAGACCATCCAAGAGCAAAAGTCAGGGCGACAAAGCATTTTGATTGTTGCTTTCTGGAGGGCCAGATAGCGATCACCTCTGCTTTTTAGGAGAGTTATTACGAGGAAATTAAGTGACACTCTAGCAGAAAAAAATGCCTGGGAAAGCCTATGTAGAGGGTCTCTCTCTTTCTCTCTACCGTGACGATGATCTTGCTCACATCTCTCACCAAACAGGGCAGCTGGGCAAGAGCTCCAGCGGGGGATCATTAGGCATCCACTTTACAGTCCTGATCCGGCTGCTTCTGACTCATCTTCAAAGGGAACCCCTTTTTCTTCACTTCACATTAAAAAGACTGCACTGACACGGCTGAATTCCTTACGACCCTCCGCTCTTTAGGGGGTGGACGAAAGGGCTGGTATCATCACTGACAAAAGGGTCTTGAAATTGTTGGAGCTCATGTTGAGAAAAAAAAAGTGCATTTTTGGAAGTCCCCTCATATATACAGTGTGTACACACACACGTGCTTATACATGCATGCACATGTGAACACACACATGCACACACACACGCACACAGTGAGATTTATTTTAAGGCATTCGCTTGCTCAATTGTGGGAGTTGGGAAGTGCAAAATCCGTAGGGCACGCCAACAAGCTGGAAACAAGCTCAGGATTTTTATGTTACGGCCTTGAGGCAGAATTTCTTCTCTGGGAAATCTCAGTTTTTGCTCTGAGGGCTTCAATAGATCACACGAGGCCCATCAGACTTATCGAAGGTAATTTCCTTTACTCAAGGTCAGATGGCTGTAGATGGTAACCACATGTACAAAATACCTTCCTGGCAACCCCCGCGTGAGTGCTCGACAGAATCACGGATGCTACGGGCCAGCCAAGTTGACATATGAGCCTAGGCAGTGCACCTGCACAAGCAGGGGCTCTCGGTGCTCTAGTTCCTTGAATGCGAGCATCTCAGATTGGCTCTATGGGGAACAAGACACACAGCCTGGACATCGCATTGTTACTGAATATCTAAGCCTACACTTGGTTTTACAGGTGTGAGGGCTCAGGCATAGGAGAGGGTTAACTGCTCCACAGGGGGCCTCCCCAGAGCTGGCAACCCTCCCTCCCTCAGAGTGAGACATCTTGTCTTTCTTAGAGAGCTCAACAGGTTCCAACAGGAGTGCTCGCTCGCTGCAGCCAAGGCGGGAAGGAAGTACTTTGTCTTAACAGAGCCGAGGCGGTGAGCGGTTGGTTCTCATTCCCCTGTCCCCCTACCCCCCAGACCCATACACGGGGTAATCATGTTTTCATTTGGCGGGCAAACATTCTTGAGAGCCACTTCCCTTCCCCGCAGGAGGTGGAGGACAAACTTCTCAGAGGACAGGAGGGCGCCAGCTGTTCGGGGAAACTCAGCGCGCTCTGGCTTCAGTGCGTTTTCAGTCATCAGACTCCATGTGAAATGGGCTCCCCGACCCCCGACCCCCGAGCCCCGCGCCGACCCGAGACCTGAGCCTAGGGCCACCTTGGAGGCGCTTGCACGCGCTGGGTGCCTGGGTTCCTCCCCTGTAGGGTGAGGAGGGGCTCACCAAGCACGCGCCTCTCCCCACCCTCCTTCCTCCTCGCTTGGCGCCAGGCTCAACTCAGCCGCCTTCGTGTGTTTGCCTTCTGTTCTAGCAGAGTTCAAGCCAAGGTGGACTGGGTCGAGGCCCCAGGGCCTCCTCTATGGCTTGTGAAGAGCTGACTTCAAGCTCCCCTTCTCTCTGTTTTATATATGGGGGATCTGTGTCACGTTTCACTGGAGGAAAACAAATTCCTTGCTGGAAAAAAAAAATCTGCAGATGCACGCTGAGGTAATGGGAAACTATTTAAGGTTATAGTGTTAGATGTGCTAGAGAGGAATCGAATATTAAAACACGGGGTGGGGGGGCACCGAATCCCATATGTCAACCGTTAAATAACAAACGAGAGAGACACTCTGAAGAATAATGTTATTTATTTAGGAGGAAGCTGGGAGTCTGGCAACACGGGATGGCTGTGTCGTGGAAGCAATGCGTGCATTCAGGGGACCAGGGGAGTGGGACACTTTCAAAGGCAAACCGAGGAGGATCACGTAAGTTATTCTGAAACGATAACCATCGATCACAAGACGAATGGCAAGGGAGAGATCAAGGACCGATCCCAAGGGCGATGCCGGTCCAAAGTTGGCTGCACAAGCACTGGGCAGGCATCCTTGCAGAGGCGCGGCTGCTGATGCGAGGTTGTAGTGCGAGGCTGTGGCTCCGGTTCTGGTTATCCGGCATTGGAGCGTAAGACCCCGCCCTCGCAAACCCTCCGCCTGATTTTATTTTTTGTTAGGGGTTGACACATTTTGTTCTGGCAATCTTCACACACACACACACACACACACACTTCTCCAAAATACTTTTATCCAACACCCTTATTTATAGCCTCCTGTGTCACGATCCAAGCCAAGTGTTCCTGGATATAAGCAGACGTTATTGATGAGCGGAAAAGTGCGTATGACACAAAGCAAACCACGTCTTACTTGGAAGCAGCTGGAATGGGCCCCAGGAGTCCAGTCTAATAGACATGCATCAGAAGAGAGACTGAGTCGGAACATATGGTGGTTTTTAGCCCCAGACCAGCAGGAGCAGGTCAGCTGCAAGACATCCCCGCCTCCCAGACTGTGAGCAGTGAGACTGCTCATGCCAGTGGACCGAACACATACTTCCAAAGCTTGGGGGTCTGACGTTTCATCAAATGGACAATAATTTCCTGCAGGTCTTGTTGCATATTCAGGGAGCACACGCATCAAGCCAGGAATGCAATCGACATTTTAGATGAGAGAAAGTCTGTTTCTCAACTTACCTCTAGTGTCTTATTTTTTCCAGGTGTACATAATTAAACAAAATCAAAAGACACTACTTAGCCTCAGGGGGGTGGGGAAGGGTATAAACACCTTGTGAGATTAAAAAGGGCTGGTGTGATGTGGAGTTTCAGTTGCATTTTTGCTCACGGGAGATAGTTGTATCAGGGCCAAATTTATTCAGAGAAATCATTTTGGTGTTTCTCTCCTACAAGAGGGGCAGTGACCACCAAACAGTGGCCGTGTCATTGGTGTTGCTCATGCTGAGAGAATGGCAAGAAATCCCTGTGCTCAGGGGTTTACAGCTAAGACCAGAATGAGGATCCAGTGAGCGAGAGGGCCAGCGAGGGTCCCCATCAGAGCTGGTGACTGCACACCTGGCTACGGGGTTTTACTGTCCTCTGGGGTCGCTTTGAGCAGCAGCATCCAGGTGGGGCCAAGCCCAGCATTTCACGGAACCCTACGAGTGGACTTGTGGAGCCGCTGTCTCCTGCATTCTCTCTCTAGACACAGACCTCCTTCCAGTCACGTCCATTTCAGATCCCGAGCTGGGAGAATGTTCTAGACCTTGCCTTGTTCTAGATCTTCTCTCACAGGCTTTTGACTTCTGTTGGGACCTGGAGCATCACTCTGACCAGGTCCCTGGCTCAGGTTTCCTGTCTCCCAACCCTTCTCGCATGAGAAATGCAGACACAGCCACTGAGGATCTCTGGAGCCAGGGATTCGCATTGGCTCTCTCTTCTGTCTCTGACTACTCTCTCCCTCTTTGGTGTCTGGCTCTCAGCTCCTTCAGGAAGTTGGCAGTGTGCTCTGCCTGTTGCTTGCACTAAACCTGCAGAGATAGGCCCCAGTGATGAAAGAGAGGGAGAGAGAGCGAGAGAGAGAGAGCGAGCAAGCTTGGGAGAAGATGTGGTTGTCAATGACAGAGCCAGCTCAGGCCTCCCTACTACTTCCCTCTCTTGCCTGAAGTCAACTGAAGAAGAATCGGTCTTGGATCTCCAGCAGTTCTGAGCACGTAGGACAGTTCCCCTCTCGTGAGCTGGGGCTTATTTTTAGCTCAGATTCCTCTCTGGTTGTAGGAGTGATTACCTGCAGCCGTCCTATCACTGCTACTCTAGCTTTCACATCCTGGGCACTGACTGTCTGCCGGGGACCTCGCGTACCTCATCACAGATCTCAGCCCTGCCTGCAAGGTCTGAGCATGGGCCCCACTTGCAGTAGAGGAGACGGGAACTCAGAGACTGGTCGATCCGTCTCACTGTGCGTAGCTGCTCGGTGGACGAGGCAGGACCAAGGAAGTCTGTGTTGTTTCCTGGAGACTTTATAGGGTTGGATTTTACATTTGGGTCTGGGGCCCAGTTGAGTTAATTTTGTGAAAGCTATAAGACGCATGTCTAGATCCTATCTTTGCACTTGGATGTCCAGTTGTTCTTGCACCATCTGTTGAAAGGAAAACTCGCTCCGTTATATTTCCTCTGCTTCATCATCAAAGCTCAGTTGAAGATATCCCCTTGGATCTGTTCCTGGGTTCTCTGTTATGCCCCATTGATCTGTTGTCTATTCTTTCATGTATACCACACCATCCTGATTGCTGTGAATTTATAGTAAGTCTTGTAGTTGGGTACTATCGATCCTCCAACTCTTCTTTTGTCCTCCAATATTGAGTCTTTTGCCTCTTCATGTAAACTTAAGAATCAGTTTGTCGATACCTACAAAATAACTTGCTGGGATGGCAAATTGATTTTTCAACAAAGATGCACAGGTGACTCGACGGCAAAGAGAACAAATGGTCTTGTAATAATGGGACGGCCATCAGCAAACAAATGAAAGAGAACCTTGACCTAAGCATCACATCTTACAAAAAAAAAAAAAAAAAAACTCAAAATGGATCATAGATCTAAGTGTACAATGTAAAGTTGTTAAAAACTTTTAGAAGAAAATACAGGACAAAATCTTTGTGACTTGGAGTTAGGCAGAGTACTTGGACATAATATCACAGTCATGAGCCATAAAATAAAATATTCATGGATGGAAATCCATCAAAATTAACATATAAAGTGATACACTCACTGGGCATACATGTAGTGGTTTTTTTTTTTTTTTTTTTTTTTTTACAAACTTACATTATGACCTGGAATTTATAATCTTGCACACTTCTCCCGAAGAAGTGGAAATGTTTGACCACACAAAACCTATACACAATTGTTCATAGCTGTTTTATTTGGAGGCGAAACCAAGATTGGAAGCAGCACAAATGCCTTTCGGTAGGTGAATGGTGAATCTCGCCGTGGTTCCCACCTCACAGAGCAGCAGAGCTAAGTGCAGCAGGAGTAAGCCTCCAGTGCTCCATGCTAAGAGAAAGAAGAGATTCCTGAGGGGCTACTTCTATCCGATTCCTTTTATAGAACATCCAGAAAGGCAGACAGAGAAGGCCTGTGGTTCCCCAGGCCTCAGACTCGAGGAGGGGTTCAGGACAAGGGGGGACAGGGCAACTCTGGCATGCTGGAATATTCTCTGTGTTCATTACAGGATGGTGGCACAGTGGCGTGCACTGGTCAGATTCAGAGTGGACACCTGAACAGAATGAACTTGACCATGTGTAAATTACGCCTCAGTAGTAAAGAGGACTTCAACAAAGAACCAAAGTAAGGAGCCAGTGACCACCAGGGCTCCATTTTCAATGAGGTGGTCAAGGGAAGGTCTGTCTAAAATGTTGGAATTTGGGGCCGGCGCCGTGGCGGAGGGGATAAAGCTGCCACCTGTGGTGCAGGCTTCAAATATGGGTGCAGGTTCCAGGGCCAGCTACTCCTCTTCCAATCCAGCTCTCTGCTGTGGCCTGGGAAAGCAGTAGAAGATGGCTCAAGTGCTTGGGCCCCTGCACCCACGTGGGAGACCCGGAAGAATCTCCTGGCTCCTGGCTTTGGGTCAGCCCAGCTCCAGGTGTTGCAGTCATTTAAGGAGTGAATCAGTGGATGGAAGATCTCTCTCTCTCTCTCTCTCTGTCTGACTCTCCTTCTCTGTAACTCTGACTTTCAAATAAATTAAAAAATCTTATAAAACAAAATGTTGGAATTTGCAGAGACTGATTTGAAGTGAAGGAGTGAGCTGCCTGGTAACAGTGAGTGCAAGGTGCCTGGGCCGTGGAGTGGATTTGGAGACTTGGGGAAGCTTCAGCAGGCACTGTCCACAGGGAAGTGGGGGAGGACGGGTGGGAAGTGAGAGGACAGGGACTGGAGAGCCAACAAAGGCACCGTGCCTGTGGTGAGAATTTTTGTGTTTTCTCACAAGCAGTGGGGAAAGCACTGGAACATGGTAGGCCAAGGAGGAACAACATTATTTTAGATAATTTCTGTGTTTTTTTTAAGATTTATTTATTTATTTAGTTGAAAGGCAGAGTTACAGAGAGGCAGAGGCAGAGAGAGAGAGAGAGAGAAATCTTCCATCCACTGGTCACTCCCGAGATGGCCACAATGGCCGGAGCTGTGCAGGAGCTTCTTCCAAGTCTCCCACATGAGTGCAAGGTTCCAAGGACTCGGGGCATCTTCCACTGCTTTCCCAGGCCATAGCAGAGAGCTGGATCAGAAGAGGAGCATCCGGGACTTGAACCGGCGGCCATATGGGATGCTGGCACTGCAGGCTGCGGCTTTACCCGCTACACCACAGTGCCAGCCCCGATTTCTGGTTTTAAAGATTCTGATTTTTATGTGGAAAAGCTCCTGGAGAGAACCAGAATGGGAACTGAGGCACCACTTGGGAGGCCGTGGCAAGAATTAAAGCAAGAAGGATGGGGATACGGAAGGTGAGAAGGTGAGGATGGAGGGAAGAGACACAACTTGGCTGTAGCATCCTGTAGTCTAAACCTCTTAGTGCTCCACCTGGCTGTTAGGGGTTAACTCTTACTCAGAACCCACTGTCCAGGATTTCCTTAGAGCTCAGGGAGAGTGACCTGTGCTGACTGCACAGGGCAGAGTGAAGAGAAGGTGTGTCCCAAACAACACCCATTTCTCCTTGGCTCCCTTTATGTTAGTGGCCACCGCTCACCCCACGTTATTGCAAGAGGGAAGGGGAAGGATTCAGCCTCCACGAATGCAGGGGAGACTAAAAAGCACAGCACAGCTCCAGCCTGGAACTGGACCGAGCTGGGGGCCTGGATGACGAAGGACCTGACCGCACCTGACTCAGCACAGAGTTCCGGAAAGGTGCGCACCTGCTCACCTGGTCCCGAAATGGAAGGCATGCTACGGCTGGGTGCTCATGTGAGGAATATTTCCACGGCAGAAACTGACCTTCCAACTGCTGACACGTAGGAAGAGAATGATGTTGACAGAAAGATGTGTTGTGTGTGTTTGTTTGTTTGTTTTTTGACAATGGATGTAAAAATGTTGCAATAGGAGACACAGCCCTGAGGATAAAACTTTAGTTGGTTTCTGCATCAAGGAGAAAGTCACAAACAGTAGTAGCTGTCATGGAATAACTCTCAATGTTGCTCATTAAGCCTAAAAATAGTATTTAAGTGACACAATGCACAAAGTCCTTGAGTAACCTTTAGGAGGCATTCAGGTTCAACAGTGATGTAGACCATCACAGGGTATGCCTCAGTATGCCTCACACATCTAGGGGTTTGGAGGCTGGGATATGCAGAGTAGATGAATTCAGCAGCTTCCTGACATCGGGACCCTATGCTGCTCCCTGAGAGTCTCTGGGATTTTGCCTCATGGTTACAAGGTGGCTGCCAGCACTCCACACACTGTGTCTTCCACAGTGTCCAAACGCAGAAAGCAGGTATCTCTTTGCAAGTCTATTTTTATTAGGTTTTCTTCCCCAGAAAACTGCGTCAGACCTTCCCCTTCCATCTCATTGGCCCAAACCAGGTCCTGCACCCACCTCTAAACAATTCTTTACAAATCATGACTCACTCCGATGAGTCTGGGTACCCCTGCCCTGAACATACCGCTGCTCAGTACCTGAACAACGTCCAAAGCTGGGCTTTAAAGACAGAGAGCAGAATCCTGCAGCTGGCGTCTGTGGAGTAAATGGACCACAGCTCCGCGCTTCGTCGGATCATCTCATCTCCACAGAGTCTGTGAGCTGAAGTCTCAGATCTGCAGACGAGGAACTCCGGGCCCCGAAATGCAGAGCAATTTGTCCACCGTTTAATAGGAATGAGCCGAGGGAGATCGAACTGCTGGTCCAGCTGACTCTATCGCTTTATCTAGTAATAGTGTCCTGTGGCAGAGTGTGTGTGTGTGTGTGTGAGAGAGAGAGAGAGAGAGAGAGAGAGAGTGTGTGTGTGAGAGAGAGAGAGAGACAGTGTGAGAGAGAGAGAGGAGACTGGGGGGCTCACCAGGAGCCCATTCTTAGGGGAGGTTGGGTATCTCCAGGGAGAGAACTCACTCCGAGCGCAGACAGGCAGGCATGCCCGGAGCGAGCTGGTTAGAAGCCGGAAGAGACAGGCAGTCTGGGAATAGAGCATGGCTTCCCTTGGTCCCGTCCCTCTTGTCTGAAGCATTGTCAGACACCATGGCTCCTTGGATACCTGTCAGCTGATTTCAAGTGGCGCCGCGTGTCTGCTCTCTGAGGCTGTCTTGACAAATCCCCATGCGCTTGGTGGCTTCAAACAGTAGAGGTTTTATTCCTCCCAGTTCTGGAGCCCCAACGTCCAGGCCGTGGGCAGAGCTGTACTGCCCTGGGAGTCAGGGGGGGTCTGGTCTTTGCCGCTCTTAGTTTCTGATGGCTGCATCCGTCTAATCGCTGCCTCCACCTTCGTACGGTTACATCTTGTAGGGATACTTGCCGGTAGACTCACAGCCAGCCTAGGTGATCAGGATGGTATCTCAAGACCCTTGGCTCAGCAAATGACTTCTTTTTTCCAAATAAGAGCACATACAGAGATTCTGAGAATTGGCACGTGGTCCTAGGTCTCAATCCTCTGCAAGCAATACAGAACCCTTCAGGAGTTACATTACAGACCCCCTACCCAAATCAAAGTAAGTCAAACAGAAGTTTGTGGGCTCATGAAAGTACGGGGTCTTTCAAGTTTCAAATGGATCTGATGGTAACAGGGCTTTCTTCTATCTTGTTCTGTTTCTCAGCTCTACTTGTCTCAAATTTTTTTTTAAGATTTATTTATTTAGGGGCCAGCGCTGTGGAGCAGTGTGTTGACGCCCTGGCCTGAAGCACCAGCATCCCATATGGGCGCTGGTTCTAGTCTCTAGTCCCGGCTGCTCCTCTTCCAATCCAGCACTCTGCTGTTGCCTGGGAAAGCAGTAGAAGATGGCCCAAGTCCTTGGGCCCCTGTACCCAGGAGGAGACTCCTGGCTCCTGGCTTTGGATAAGCACAGCTACAGCTGTTGTGGCCATCTGGGGAGTGAACCATCGGACAGAGGACCTCTCTTTCTCTGCCTCTCCGCTCTCTGTGTAACTCTGACTTTCAAATAAATAAATTAATTAAAAGATTTATTTATTAAAACATTTATTAAAAGATTTATTTATTAAAATTTATTTATTTATTTGAAAGTCAGAGTTACACAGAGAGCAGAGAGGCAGAGAGAGAGAGAGTCTTCCATCTGATGATTCACTCCCCAATTGGCCACAGCAGGGGAGCTGCACCTATCTGAAGCCAGGAGCTTCCTCTGGGTCTCCCACGCGGATGCAGGGGCCCAGGGATTTGGGCCATCTTCTACTGCTTTCCCAGGCCATAGCGGAGAGCTGGATCAGAAGTGGAGCAGCTGGGTCTCGAACTGGCATCCATATGGGATGCCAACACTTCAGGCCAGGGTGTCAACCCGCTGCGCCACAGCGCCGGCCCCTCTACATGTCTCAATTTGACTTTGTTTTCTCTGCAAATTTTTATGATGGAACTGTGAGATTGTCTCTAGAAACCCAGCACACCAACCTAGTCATTGAAAAAGACAGACTTCTTAGATCACACTATTGAAAACTTCCTAAAGAAGATTCTGGATGGTCACCCTAGGCACACACACAAATCCATTTCTAAGGAGGGAAGTGTGTGTGGGAGGGAGGGACCTTTGCATTGATTGACAACCCTATTAGGACTATCTGGAAGGGCGGAAACATGGCTCCTGCAAGGACAGGATGCTGAATAGACAGACTAAATACATCTGTTATGGAACATCCTCCCACTTTCCACGATTAAACAAGACCCAGCCTTACATCTGTAGAGCCCTGGAGCCCCTGCTTCCACAGGAAATGGATCAGACAGCAATGACCCTGAGAATTCGCAGCAGGTGAAGAGGAAGAGCTTACCCATGAGCACATGGAAGAAGACGCCTCTGTGGAGTCCCCGGAATACTTGAGGAAGACTTTATAGAACATGAGATGCCATGCATACACCTTACAGACTGGTGAGGCTGGAAATAGTAACCAAAAGATATCTGTAAAATCTCCCAGTGCTCGAAAAGTAAGCAACACATTTCTAAATAATCTGAGTCCAACAGAAACATCACAGTGGGTATTAGAAGATATTTTGAACTGAAGACTAAAGTTGTAACCTATTGAATTTTGTGGGGATGCAGCTAAAGCCATGTTCTGAGGGACATTTATAGCTTTAATGCATATATTGGGGAGGGAGAAGTGAAAAAAAATCGTGTAGACATAAATTTCAAAAAGTTGGGTGTTTAGGGGGAAAGGAAGAAATTAGTGATTCCTGTAACTAAAAAGAAAACCAAATGAGGTTCAATTTTCAGGGACATAGAGGTTGGGGTGTCAAAGCAGGTCATGAGGACTTTGTAGCCACCATCTTGTCCCTCTACTGGCTTTTCTCCTGACTTCATTCTCAGTCAGGGTCTTTTCATATGATGGCTCTTGACACCCCAGACTCTACTGCAAACTTAGCAGTTGCAGTAGAAAGAGGACTTTTCTAAACAGAGTTCCAACACAGGTTTCTGGATTGGCCCCGAATTTTGTGGCTGTGTCATATGGCATCCACTGAGTCAACCAACAAATCCAGGGGCTAAGATACTCTTATTGGACTTGGACGGGAAACTGTTGCTGTTGTTTTTTAAGGGTATTAGCTTTGAAAACCAGGAGACCGAGCCTTGACACGATTTGATTTCCACAAAGCATACCCTGTGCGTGTATAAGTGACTGCATTAACCAGGTGATTGATGGACAAGGAACTTGTCATCCTTTTTCTAATTAATTTTCAGGCCATCTGCTTAGACTTGCATTGCATAACACCTCTTCAACTGAAGTTCTTCTGAAGAATTCCCCTGAGCCTGCGTCGCGGCTCAATAGGCTAATCCTCCGCCTTGCGGCACCGGCACACTGGGTTCTAGTCCCTGTCAGGGCGCTGGATTCTGTCCTGGTTGCTCCTCTTCCAGGCCAGTTCTCTGCTGTGGCCCGGGAGTGCAGTGGAGGATGGCCCAAGTACTTGGGCCCTGCACCCCATGGGAGAGCAGGAGAAGCACCTGGCTCCTGGCTTTGGATCAGCGCAATGCACTGGTGGCAATGCGCCGGCTGCGGTGGCCATTGGAGGGTGAACCAACGGCAAAGGAAGACCTTTCTCTCTGTCTCTCTCTCTCTCACTGTCCACTCTGCCTGTCAAAGATTAAAAAAAAAAAAAAAAAAAAAAATTCCCCTGAATGAGAAACCTAACTCTTTTCTGCCTTCTTTTTCAGCATTTTTTGTGGACAAATGTGCAAGGGGAATTGTATTTTCAGATTTGATGACAACATGAAATGGAAACTATAATATAATACCATTGAAAAGGGTATATGTTGAATTTGACTAGAATTTTCTCTTGCAGGGCTTAAGATGAGTTTAGCTAGTAACCAATATAAAAGTCTGCACTTAGGTTTTTAAAAAAAATCTCTCTTTCAAGTTGGGCGTGTAGGGGAAACATAACCGGCAGCAGATCACATGAGAAAAGATCAAAGCGAGCCAACAGGTTGACCCAGCTCCTACGGGGAGCTCCCCAGTGCAGCCCACCAGAGCTTAGTCGGGGATGGCTCATCCTCCATGGCTACTTCCTCTCCACCAGTAGACTCAGTTCCTGGGCCCTCATTTTAAAAGGAGCATCGACAATTTCAAAAGTCCTCCAATCCAAGTATGCTTAACGGTGAGGAATTGTGAACCACCCTGTAGGAAGAAATGGACAAAAGAACTGGCTATATTTAGCTCAGGGAACTGGAGACTAAAGAGAGAGCCGCTGCCTTTAAATATTAAAGGGCTGTCACATCGAGAGGGAGGCAGCCTTGATCTTGTAACTCCGGAAGATGTACGAGGCGAATGGGAGGAAATTTTAAGAGCGTAGGTTTGATTCCAGATGGGAGTGCATTTCCTCAGAAGTCAGGTTGTTAAGAACAAATGTGGTGGCCTGCACCCCTCTTTACTGGCATGATCTTGCAGATGCTAGAGGGAACTCCTCTAGGCAGAGATGGTGCTTTTAGGAGACCCCAGACATCTGTGTAGGTTGCACGAATGGAACCAGCGGACCTAGGGTCCTTTCCCAAGGTGCAGACCCTGGATGGTATGAGTTTGGGTGCAGGAGCAGGGCCATTGGCTGGCTGTGGAAGTAGCAGCTGTGGCCTGGCCGTTGCCTGGCTGGGAACTAGAGAGGGAGAGGAAATCAGGTGGGAAGGAAGTGAGTGGTCTCTCACAACAGTTTTCATGTTGTTTTGCCACAGGATCCGCCGAGTGCATCTACTGAAACCCAGACCCACGGAAGTTGGATTCTACCGTGCTGGGCAGGGCAGGTCCTCTTTCAACACCTGGTCTGATGTCATGGGTTTTGTTCTGCAGGCTGCCCAGTGATGTCCTAGGGATTGCTGTGGTATGAACATGCCCCTCAAAAGTTCATGCATTGGCAACCTAATCTCCAAAGTCATTTGTTCATGGTGTTTGGAGGTAGCGCCAGTAGAAGGTGATTAGGATTAGATGGACTCATGAGGGTGGGGCCCCCAGCACAGCATTCATGGCTTGCTAAGAAGAGGAAGAGAGATGGCCAGCACCCTGGGTTCTAGTCCCGGTCGGGGCGCCAGATTCTGTCCCAGTTGCTCCTCTTCCTGTCCAGCTCTCTGCTGTGGCCCGGGAGTGCAGTGGAGGATGGCCCAAGTACTTGGGCCCTGCACCCGCGTGGGAGACCAGGAGGAAGCATCTGGCTCCTGGCTTAGGATTGGCGCAGCGCCGGCCATAGCCGCCATTTGGAGAGTGAACCAATGGAAGAAAGACCTTTCTGTCTCTCTCACTGTCTAATTCTGCCTGTTTAAAAAAAAAAAAAAAAAAAGAGGCTTGAACTCACACACTCATTTTCCCTGTTGTGATGTAGCAAGAAGGCTGTTAGGGGTTGAGCAGGATTGGTTTTTCCAGAACTCATGCGACTATTTAAACTCTGATGTCTTAACATGGAGCGTTGTTTGGGAAGGGTGGAGACTTGATCTAGTGCTGGCCTCTGAGAGGTGGGGCCAGTGGGAGGTCTTCGGATCACTGAGGGGCGTGCCCTTGGAAGGCGGTTCTTGTGAGAGGTTTGAGCATTTTGAGCTTAAGTTAAGTCTCGGTTCTCCCTGGCCCTGCGTGTGGCCTGTGCGTCCGCGCCAGCAGTGACCAGCCTCCATCAGAAGCGTGTATGGGGGCTGGCGCCGTGGCTCAATAGGCTAATCCTCCGCCTAGCGGCGCCGGCACACAGGGTTCTAGTCCCGGTCTGGGCGCCGGATTCTGTCCCGGTTGCCCCTCTTCCAGGCCAGCCCTCTGCTGTGGCCAGGGAGTGCAGTGGAGGATGGCCCAGGTGCTTGGGCCCTGCACCCCATGGGAGACCAGGAAAAAGCACCTGGCTCCTGGCTCCTGCCATCGGATCAGCGCGGTGCGCCGGCCGCAGCGCGCCGGCCGCGGCGGCCATTGGAGGGTGAACCAACGGCAAAGGAAGACCTTTCTCTCTGTCTCTCTCTCTCTCACTGTCCACTCTGCCTGTCAAAAAAAAAAAAAATAAAATAAAAAAATAAAAAAAAATAAAAAATAAAAAAATAAAAAAAAAAAGAAGCGTGTATGGGGCCGCTCTGTCTTGTAGCTTCCACAATGCTCCTCTTGGGGACATGAGTTAAAGTTGTGAAAAGCCATCAAAGGCTGCTGAACACAGACTGGCACCTTGCTCTTGGGCTCCCCAGCTTCCAGAACCACCAGCCAAATAAACGCCCATTCTTCAGGAATTGTCCTGTCTCAGGTATTTTGTTCTAGCAACAGAAGGTAGACTGATCACGAGTCCTAGAAGGTTCCATTGGCCTCTTATGGTGGGCTGGGCATGGGAGCAGGTCAAAGGGTGCCGTCTCTGGGTCCGTAGTTGGTATTATCTCTTGTCACTCGTAGCCTAACCAACACCCGCCTGCTCTGACTCCAGCCATTGGCTACATTAACTCACTGGCTTCCGGGGAGGAAGCAGAGATGGAATGAACCCAGAGCACTGGCTCCCCCGTGAGAAGCTGTGAATCTTTGTGAGACACTAGGCTCAGGCTGCTGAGGAGGGAGTGCTGGAGGCGAACGGACAACTGCAAGCTCCATACGCCCACTCTGAGCCGCTGAACAGGGAGAGAGAGGAGAGAGAGAGAGAGAGAGAGAGAGAGAGAGAGAGAGAGAGAGAGAACAAAGCTCAGTGTCCCTAGTACATGGGAATCACTAGCGGTGGGGGAAGCGAGGATGCTGGAGCCCAGGGGGCGGGACGGGATAGGACAAAGGGAAGCCCTGTCCATCCGCGAGGTGGTGCAGAGTAAGGGGTCGGGGCCAATGAGCGAGCGCATCCGGTGAAGATTTTAAGTCATGGGAAGAATGACAGTGATAACCACCGAGCGCACGTCAGGCACCAGCTTCCCGCTTAGCCTCATTCTATGCAGACACCTCAGGTTTTCAGGAAGAAACGCATAAAGGATGCGAGGTTTTCACTCGGCAGAGGTCAGTTCCAGTCCAACTTCCAGGGCTTTCCAGAGATCGATAATAACAGCCCCGGTAGACCGGAAGTGTGGCTTTCCTCAACTCACAGAAGGCAAAAGTCAGGCACAGAATTCGGGCTGCCCGAGGTCGCACAGGAAGTGGTGGAGCTGAGATCTAGGCGTGCTTGGCTCCAGGGCTCGCCACGCCGTGCGGAACTGCCGCAGACGTGAACGGGCAGTTGGCACTGAGGATGCACAGCAACCTTCTCTCTCTGTTCCCCGTGAAGTCTTCGGTAAAACCAACCTGCTCTCCGGGTCTTTCAGTGTTATAGGCTCAATTCCGGGGCCCGAGAAGGAGGCGGCATCCTCCCTTCAAGGCGGACCAGGCATGAGCTCCAGAAAGCAGACAACATCAAGGTCACCCCAAGGCCAGGGGTCAGAGGAGGGGACGGAGGAGTTCTCTCGAAGACCTAAAACAGCAGTGAACTAAGCAAACAGACCATCTTCTCAGGATGCAGCGGTCTCTGCATGGCCCTCCCAAGCCCAGCCGATCACAGCTTCTCAGGAGGCAGGGGCTCACTCACCTGTCCTCTGAGACGGTCAGGACCGGCCAGGTTAGGCCACAGTGACAATACGCAGCCCACGGTGACTTCCAGCCACAGTGATCCATTTCTTGCTCAAGCTGCCTATCTGCTGTGGGTCCGATCTGCTGCCTCCTGTCACCCTCCTTGGGATCCAAGCTAGCAAAGCAGCCCCTTTCTGCATCACTGGCCCTCTGTGCAAGGGAAAAGATGCATGGCAAACCCTACACTGGCCCTTAAGGCTTTTCCCTAGAAGTGACACAAGTCACATTCCAAATTTGATGTCAGCAGAGGGATGGGGAGCACCGCTTCCTCCAGGAAGGGGTAGCAATCAGTTTTGGATAAAAACACTGTCTAGTCTCAAATCCTCAAGCCCTTGAGGGCAAACGAATAAACAAAAACGCCTATCTCCTTGACCCCATAAAATGTCCTTGTCCTTGAACACAATGTGTCCTAGTGGAAGGAGGGGGGAGGAGCAGGCAGAAAAGAGGCCCCCAGGAGGCCAAGGACACAAATGAGTGATGAACAGGAGAGGGGGCAGCACGGCTTCAGCTGGTCAAGTGACAAGGGCAGGTGTCCTCAGCCTGGAGGAAGACGGGGCAGAGATCTGTCCCCTACCACCAGGGGGCCTCGCTCTGCTGCCGGGGGCTCCAGCAGAGGGCCAGAGAGGAAGAGAACCTTGACCCTGCCTGAAGCTACTGTCCGCTTAGAAAATGGAGCAGTCATGTCCCCTTGTCCCACTTTTCACACTGCAAATTCTTAAGGAAGCCTTGGGAACCAAACTTTTAATCTCTAAAGGAGCTTAATTTCTCCAAAAATAATAATAATGAAAAAACGCTCCTCCACAGATGAGTGCAGTTCAGTTCAAGTCTTAGAATAGAAACAGCCAGGCAGCGCGTGGTGGAGGGAGGGAGGGCTCGGAGGGAGTGGGCCTCTGTCCTCTGGGTTTAGACCTACCCAGGCTGGCGGTCAGACAACCGGGAGGGCCACATGACGTCAGCGGTGGCAGTCAGCTGCACAGCCCCGAGGGACTGGGACCACAGCTCTCAGCAAAAATCCGCAGCACACGCACTTCCAAATACATTTATGGCAAGTGGGCCACAGGATCCTAATACTGAATTAGAACTGCCCTGAAAATCTAAAAGACAAGGTCGGAGCCCAGAGGACTTCTTATGGCACCCAAAACCGAGGTTCTGTCTGAGGGCCCTCTCTGGAGGGGACGCGTCCCGAGCTGACCTTTCTGTTAGTTGTTTGGGGACCCGAGCATTATTTAAAGGGCTCTGGTCCAACTCCCTGGATATAGCAATCCTTTTGGGGAAAGTGGTGGCTGGTGTCCAGTAACAGGAAAAAAAAACAGGTACCGCGTGGACAGACCCTCAACAAGCAAGAGTGGGTTCAAGTTTAACTCTCCTGTGCTTTGGAGACCAAGACGCGTGCGTGATGAGAAGCTACGTCGAGGTGCAGTTGGCAAGACAATGCACTTAACTGTTAACTGGTGTCTGTGCTCCTGCCTCCGCCCATCCCCTCCCTGCCAGGCTGGGAAGTTCTTCCCCACAGAGAAGCCAGCTGGGGCCGGCAGAGGGGCAGTGAGCACCGCCCCCAGGCCATGGCCAAATCCTAACACAGAAGGTGGTCGCTCCCAGCCTCACATCTCACTCAGGGCCTGTCCCGTGGCGGATCAGCATCCCTGTCAGCGTTTCCACAGGCTCTCAAGTTTCCACGGAAACCGCAGCGCTGTCCTCAGCTGTCCAGGCAGACGCCTCCCAATGACAGAAAAGGAGGGCGGCCAGTGCCCAGTGACCGTGGGGAGGGAGCACGGGGCCCCATCTGCAGGTCTGCATGACAGCGTGAGGGCCAGGGCAGTGGCCCCGCAAGCTAAGCGGCTGCTAAAAACAGCAGCGGAGACAGGGCTGGCAGAGCAGAAGGGCATTCAGACGGAGGAGGCTGGCGCCTGCCCCCTGCCCAGGGGCTTGTTGGCAGCCCCCCTGCCGGTGCCATCCTGGGCCGCCTGACAGTCCTCATCTGCGCACAGCACAGGGCTCTCCTAAGCCGGCAGGCAGGGGACAGATGGAGGAGCGGACGGCGTGGGGTGAGGGTAATGGGAAGAAGGAAGATGGAGATAGGAGGGGAGGCATGGGGCAGGAGGCGGGGGGAGGAGAAAGAAGGGAAGGAAATCGCCCTGTTAGCTCACTGTAGGCAGCTCAGGCATCTCCAGAGGGAAGACTCCCTCACCCCAAGTGGCCTGGGTTAAAAAGGTGGGCTGAAGCCCTGCCCCCCAGGCCCCCATGGTGTGACCCCAGGCCAACACAAATGTAATTACAATGAGATCCTACTGCTGTAGGGTGGGTCCTCACCCATAGGACTGGGTTTCTTTTAAAAAGACACAGAGACCCAAGCAGAAGGTCACATACGGATGGAGACAGATTGGAGCTGTGCCGGCCAGAAGCTGGGAGAAGCAAGGCAGGGGCCTCCTCTGCAGGTAGCAGAGGGCCCACCCCCGAGCCGACACACTGACCTTGGACTTCTGGCCTCAGAGTTGTGAGGCAATGGATTTGTGTTGCCCTAAGCCACCCATGGCAGCCCTCGGAGACTAAGACAGCAGATGTCCTTGGATCTTTCTGTCTCCCCGAGCAGGCAGCCCTTGGGGAAGCTAACTCTGCATTGCAGCTGGTTGGACATTGGCCCTACTGGAGGGTTTGTGTGGCCAGGGTGAGTGTCCTTGGTAAGGAGGGTGGCCGAAAAGCCGTGGGCCGAGGGCTAGGTCACAGGCAGGTGATGGGACATTCGCATCTCCTGATGTCAGGGCTGTGAGTTGGCCATGACCCTTGCTGCAAGGTGGCTCGTGGACTCCAGGACAGTGCACTTGTAGTTTCGTCGGGGCCACGTGTTCAGACTCCCCACAACTCCCTTCCTTCCTGCCTCTCCCACAGCTCCCTAAGGTCCCCTTTGCACTTCTGCACAAATCTTCCACTCACACCTCCTCCCCGACAGTTGTCTTTGAGGCCAGATCTGCAAAGTTTTTGCTTGCTTAGTAAAGCAGAGAGTAAGTCGAAGGCCACAGGATCTTAGGGGTCCCCATTCCGACAGCCTTCCTAGGAGGGCTGAAGGAGCTCCTCCTGCTCTTTGCAAGAAGTGGGATGCATGTATTTCAGACTAGGGAAGATTTTTCCTCCTCCATCAACAGCCAAGTGACACTGTCAGAAAGGAAGATCCTTCGGGAAACAAGGGAGAGGAGGGAGGCAGGCGGCCTCTTCCTGGTCAGGAAAATGATCCCAGGATGGAAATTCTTGAAAGTTCTTCTGGATGGAACTGGCTATTCGGCATCCTTCACATCGTTAAGCCTCTGCTTCTCAAGGAGCTTGGAAATCTCTCAGTGCCAGTGAAGTGGGGCAAGGTGGGGTACATTAGTAGTGTTAGGGACAACCAGGGGCTCTGAGCTTCCCGAATGCCAGCGCAGAGCAAGGCATTGCATCCCCTTTGCACCAAGAATGTTGTTGGAGCCCTAACTACTGCAAAAAGAATCAGCCAGCAACAGGTCCGTGTACTCTATCTAGAAGATTCACCAGGAAAACGGACTTGAGTCTTTTTCTCAAAACCTCAGTTCCTGGGTCAAGTGAATCCGAAATCCTTGGACAATGGGGCTCAGGGGTCTGAGTTTTCTTGCCTACAAGTGGCTTTAATCTGCTATGAATGCAGTTGAAGGTCTGTAGGCAGAAAGTGAGAGAGGACTAACTCTATTACGCTACAAGATGATATTTCTAGAAGAGGGATACAGACCAGACGCCTCCCATAAGGAGAAGGCATCCATCCATTGGCTTCCAGTAGCATCTATTTCATTTGCCTTTCCCTTCCTTGTGTCTTGTGGGTCAAGAAGTTCTCCCTGATTAGAAAGATTCAGGATGGGTAAGGTTGGTCCGTTGGCTCGAAGCACAGCACTGTCTGACTGTGGAGGTGCCATGGAGCTGTGATGTCTTCACACACACAGTAAGTTTGACTTGTTGAGCAGCTAAAGCTCATTCTTCATTTTGGGAACTGAGGTTATCCTATAAACCCAGCACCAAACCAGAGCTGTTCATCTTGCAGAAGCCTTGAGTGTTCAGCTGCCCATGCATGCACTTGACCTTGGCTAAGAGCACTATCGTGTTAGCAACAGGATTGTGATGCAGGCATGGGACTTAGGCTCTTTTGTACAGACCCTCCTGTGTTACAGGGATGGCAGGAAGAGGAAGTGAAATCACAGAAAAATCCTAAGAGTAATTATGACACAGTTTGTAAAAAATCAGTGCATCCACAGACTCCAGTTTGCTGGGTACCTCTCCTTTCATTCTTCACCTACAGTTATTCATAATGGCAATGGCTACCATCACACACACCACGTGCCAGGTACTGAACACAGACTTTGACAAATACCACCTTGACTTGGCGGTCACACCACCATTCCCCCATCCTACAGATGGAAACAAAGGACGAGCAATGACAGTAAAGCGACAAGTCCAGAGTGGGTAAACAACATGCTCACGGCCAATGGCGTGCTTCTATCTAACCCCCGATATTGCTAACTCCAAGAGTAACGTTCTTGTCGTAAATCTTCATGACTGCATTTTTGCATTTAAGCAGTTATCAAGATTAGAGTCTGCATGAGAAAATCCAACTCCTTGGCTCCTCTGGACTATTTCATTGTTACCCACTGACCTCTTGTGACAAGATCCCCCAAAACACAATAACTTCAATGAGATGAACATTTCTTTCTAGCTCATGAAACAGAGCGTGCAGGCAACCCACAGTCATGGCTCGACTATGTGTGGATGCACGCTCTATCATCCCACTGTTTTCTATCCTAGAGTCTTTCCTTAATCCAGCCCAAGAGAAGGGGAAAAAGCAGAAGGAAGCAGCCCAGAAGCTGCATGGGTGGTTTATGTTCATATCCTGTTGGTGAACTTGGCCATCCACAGGGTCATACTGAGCTGGAAATGAGGCTGAACAACATTATCTTTTGCTGGATTGACCAAGCTGATATTTCTATGGCTATGGAAGGAAAAGAAGGCTATGGTGGGAGACAAAATAAACAGAGAAGACTTTGTTCATCAGAGCACATGCAGAAAAGATGGAAGATTGTCTGGGAAGTGGGACTAACCAGGATGAGGACTCTGATCTATCTTCTGCTTATGCGCATGGTCCCCATAGTGAACGCCCAAGCTACTGGACTAATTCACTTACTGCAAAATTGGTCTCCTTTGCTCCTGCCTTATTGGTCTCCTTACTCCCATGCTATTTTTTGCAGCAACAACAGCATTCTAAATTGCATTCTATAATGAAAATATAAAGACGTCAGTGCCCTGCTTCACTCCTCAATGACTCTTCACTGCCTATAGGACCAAGTCCTGTCTGTCGAGTAAAGTGTCAGAATCTTGGCCAACTTTTAAATCCCTTCCACTGCCCCTGTATCATTAACTAAAGCTCTAGGCAGACTGAGACATCAGCAAGTCCTCTATGCTCCAATCTCACACTTCCCTGCCTTAAAATGTGATGTTTCTTCTGTGTCAAAGGCCCTGCTTTGTCCTTCTGGTGAGTTGATTCAGCTCAGTCTTCAAGAGCTAAGGCTCAGGGGCTGGCATTGTAGAGTCGTGGGTAAAGCCACCACTTAGGATACCAGCACCCCATATGGGTGCTGGCTTGTGCGCCCACTGCTCCACTTCCCAACCAGCTCCCTGCTAATGACCTGGGAAAAGCAACAGAAGAAGGCCCAAGTGTTTGGGCCCCTGCCACCCACACTGGGGACCTGGAAGAAGCTCCTGGCTCCTGGCTTCATCCTGGCACAGCCCCAGCTGTTGCAGCCTTCTGGAGAGTGAACCAGCAGATGGAAGATCTCCCTCTCTCCCTTTCTCTCTGTAACTCTGCCTTTCAAACAAACAAATAAATATTCGTAAAAAGAGCTGAGGCTCTAGGTGTAGCTCAGATGTCCTTTCTCTGTTCAGCTGCGCTCCTTTGAACCTCCCAGATCGGATCAGTCACGGAGAGCAGTGGAGTTGCCAGGCCCCGCGATCAGACAGGCCTGGATGCAGACCCGCTGTGTCTAGCTGGGCAAATCTGGACAATTTCTTAAACCTCAGTTCCCTCTTCTATAGTACAGAGCTAATCATACCTGCATCATCACATTATGGTGAAAATTAAATGAGATATGCCATATACTTCCTCACAGCTGGAGATATTTTGAAAATTATTACTCCATGCCTAAGTTGGGGTAAAATTAAGTTGCTATAACAGAAATGCCCTAATAGAACTTTTGAATAGATGGAATGGTCTTTATACTGATAGGGGTGTGAGTTATATGGCTATGGTATTTGTCAAAACTCAAAAACATACTTAAGATTTGCATATTTCCTTACATGTAAATTTTTCAAAAAAAACAACTATTGATGCATAATTAATAATATGCATGTCAGATGTTTGTAATATACTTTGAATTGTGTCCAGAAAGCAAGAACCAATGATCAATGGGGCCCTGAGTTTTGCCACAGCAGGTTAAACACTGCCTGTGATGCCAGCATCCCGGATGAATGCTGGTTCAAGTCCTGCCGCCCCCCTTCTAATCCAGATCCCTGCTAAATCTTCCTGGATAAGCCTCTGAAGATGGCCCAAGTGTTTGGGCCTCTGCTACCCACATGGGTGATCCAGAGAGAGTTCCAAGCACCTGACTTCGGCCTGGCCCAGCCCTGACCATTGTGGCCATTTGGGGAGTGCACCAGCAGATAGAAGATTTCTGTCCATCTGTTTCTCTGTTAGTCTGCTTTTCAAGTAAAGTAAAATGGATCTTTTTAATTTATTTTTTAAAGAAGGAATGATTCGTGGGTAGATAGGTAGAAAATACAGTAAAATGTATGCTTCTTTTAGTTTTGCCAGATGTTTGACAATTTTCATCAGAAAAGACTCCCAGGGGCTGGTGCTGTGGTGTAGCAGGTAAAGCTGCTGCCTGCAGTGCCAGCATCCCATATGGACACTGGTTCGAGTCCAGGCTGCTCCACTTCCGATCCAGCTCTCTGCTATGGCCTGGGAAAGCAGTAGAAGACGGCTCAAGTCCTTAGGCCCCTGCACTCTCATGGGAAGACCTGGAAGAAGCTCCTAGCTCCTGGCTTCAGATGGGCACATCTCTGGCCATTGCAGCAAAATAGGGAGTGAACCAGCAGGCAGAAGATCTCTTTCTCTCTCTGCCTCTCCTTCTCTCTGTGTAACCCAGACTTTCAGATAAAATAAATAAATCTTAAAAAAAAAAAAAAAGACTCCCATTGTAGAGTGGTTTTAAAATTATACTTGTCCCCTTTCTCCCCATCCATTAAGCAGCAGTTCAAAGTGAGTAGGGCGTTCTCTTCCAGCTGTTCACTCACGGGTGCCAGGTCTGTGGGCAGGGACTCCAGCTCTTCCAGGCCCTCAAGCCTTCAATCCATCATTGTCTAGGTCCAAAGGCATTGTCCTCGTCTATGGCCAAAGTTGGACCACTCTGTCCCAGTTCCATGGGTGAGAAAGAGGCAGGAGACCTGCGCATGTGCCAAGGCCCAGCCCCGCAGTGGTAGACACGATTCTGTCCATATTCCTTCAGAGAGCTGAGTCATGTGGCCATGTGTGCCTGCAGAGGAGGCTGGGAAATATCCCGCTCTACACTCAGGAAGGAGAGTGTCCCCTGCCCCCTGCTCTCTGAGAACACTCCAAGCCCTTTGTCATACCCAACTGTGGTCATTTGAAACTGCTCGCCACCCCACTAAGGACTGCAGACTCCTTGAGCACATGGCTTGGGATCACCAAACCCGAGGGTGGTGGCTCTGAAAATTCTACAAGTCTTACGGAAATATTTACTGAATGGGCGAATGCATGAATGAATAAGTAAATGAAGTAAAAACTGAAGCCATCTCTTGATGTTGCAGATCTGTAATAAGCCAACACATTTAATTAATTGATTCCTTATTAAATATAGCCTCCCTCCCATCCCTCTCCTTCATCAAATTCTGTCCTTATGAAGGGTGAGAATTATTATTTTACAAAGCTTACCAAACAGTACTCTTATATGCCTTGCAAGGTTAAAAATAGGAGCTATTTTCCTCATTATTAGAGTACTTGAGCAGTACCAATTTGCACTAAAATAAAGTGAAATGACACAAGAAAATTGTCCACTTATTACAATCGACCCATAAGATTTTACTTTGACTATTTTTTTAAAAACCTATATACGTGTTTAGAAGTGAAATAATTGTGCTTCTTCCAACCACAGTCTGCAATTCTAATTTTCATTAACTTATATTGAACTTTTCACCAATTGATCCAAATTACTGTGTTTTTACTGCACTTTCCCAACATTCAATCTGGGATTTAAAGGAACATAATACTGTTGTAGATGGTATTTAGCTCAAGTATTAATTGGATCACCATTGAAAAATTAGAACAGGAAATCTAATGTTCTCTCTTGTATTTGATGGATTTGGCTTACAAAAGCTGCAGAATTGTCCTCATTACTTCTCATGTTAGTTATTTCTGTGCAATCCAGGGGCTTCTTGCTTTTCTGTGTTTATATCAAGATCTTCTCTTCTAGTTCTTTGGTAGATATTGAACTTCCTGGATTCTTTAGCTGGACTGCCTTGTCTATACATTTGATATCTCCCATGAGTTGGAGGCATAGGGCAGACCTCTCTTCTGGGGAGGCTAATCCTTTCCTGCACAAGATCCCCTCCCGATCAGGGGGATCCAGGTCCAGGAGGGATCAGGGGATTAAATCTGTGGCAGAGGATGGTACAGAAAGGAAGTGGTCCTTGAATCCAAGAGACAAACTCAGGACCATAGATAAAGTCCAAAATATGAACAGGGAGGATGGGCAGGGTTGAGATAACAGGACCTTGTTTCTATAGGGTACTTATTCTATGATGTTTAGGTAGGTCTTTCCAGTTAAAAAGTACAGGATTGGAGTGGTATAACTGAAAATGATTTTAAAAAAAAGTCCAGCCAAGTAGGTATCTGAGTCACATTGGTTGTAATGACAAACATGGGCACCTGACGTTTCCAGGCTATGTATAGCTTGATCTGGTTGTGGAACAGATAATTATATCTTGACAAGGCCATGAACAGTAGGGGCTGACCCCATGTCTGCCTTGACAGGAGAAGAATTCAACCAGAACCAACCCTTCAGCCATCCCTCATGCTTGGTCAGTGTTTTAGTCAACTTTCATTACTGTAATGAAATACCTGAGGCAGGCTACTTTCTAAAGAAAAGAGCTTTATTTTGGCACACAGTTCTGGAGGTTCACAGTCCAAGATTAGGTGGCCCTCTTTAATTCACCCTCTGGTGAGGTGCTCTTGCTGTCAGAATCCCAAGGCAGCACAAGGCATCACATGGAAAGAAACAGGGAGCTCATGAATCTAGCTAATTGGGCTTTCTCTCTCCTTATAAAGCTACCATGACTCAATCATGGAGTCTCCATGCCATTGACCTAGTCCAATATAATCAGTTCCCAAAGGCCCCACCTTCAGACATCATCACTGGATTAGGTTTCTACCCTTCAAGTACCATTAACATAAGACTTTGGGATCTAAACTGCATGAGTTTCAGGGGACAAATATTCATTTAATCAACATAAATTTAGTATTCATTGAACACCTTCTACATACCCGGCTATGAATGAAGCTCCAGGGTTACTTCCACAAAGCTTATTCCTAGGGAATTCTAAGTAAAGCATATTCACTGTCCATTTGGGCTGCTCCAACATAAATGCTATAAATTGGGTGGCTTATGAAAAACAGAACTTTATTTCTCACATTTATGGAGGCAGACAGATCTCCCATTTACTGTTCACTCTCCCAATGCCCCCAATGACCTAGGGTCTGCATTAGCAGAAAACTGGAGGCAGGGGCTGGAAATGAAGAATGAACCCAGATATGTTGACATGGACAGGAGTGTCCTAACCAGCATCTTATCCACTGGGCCAAGGACTTACCCAAAAGGTCTGCTTCTTAATGTCAACACCTTGAAGGTCATATGAATTTTGAGGGAACAGGAACATTCAGACTGTAGCATCTACTGAACGCCAGCCAAGCACAGGTCTTGTCTATCCAGGATCCACATAGATTGTGTTCTGGTAGCATCTTGTCTGCCATGAAAAATGCCAGTGAGGATCCAGTTGTCCCTCCATATCCTCTTCTTGGACCCCATGGGTGCAGAGCTGTGGAGAAGCTCTAGAAGCCCCGTTGAGCAAGAGAAGGTGACCAGGGACAGGGCTGACGAAATCAACAGCACACCTGGTACTAGTGTAAGAACTGGAGACCATCTGATTGAGAGGGTCCACTCTGCACTCATTGTCAGATATATTGAATAACAACCCTAGGAGGGTCCTCTCTTTGTCTTCCGCTAAGGGCTTTCTCTTCTCAAAGAGAAGACCTTGATCATCTTGACAGACAAGTCTTGTTCCAGAGTGCACACCCCTGGCATCTTCCACCTGTCTGTTTGGATGACAATTTTTTTCTTCCCAGAATTTTGATTCGACTTGGATCATGAGCAAGTCTTCAGAACTATTTCCCTGGCTTCATTCTGATCTCAGGGCCCAGTGTAGGGCTCCTTTGTGTGGGAGAAATTGTGCTGGAGTCTCCCACCAAGAAACTTAGTCATATTAGGTTGCATTGTATGGGAAATCCACATAGTTCCTCCTCTCACTCACGAGGGTAATCTATGTGCTATTGTGAAAATGAGTCTTTTGGGGGGATGCCAAGACAGGCAAAGAAAGGAGGAAAGCAAATTGGCCTGATGGATTTGGCGGCATTAAATTACTCAGATTTAAAAACGATGCACTTTGGAGTGTTGCAATTTTAATCCTTGCTGAAAAACATTGATACAGAGGTTACCTAGATCTGTGACATTCAGTAGCATGATCATATCATCCTTAAAATGTTTTATTTTTCATTACCTGATACATGCACATGGCTTACAACCCAAACTAATAGGAAAATGTTTGCATTAAGAAGTCTCTTCCTGTTACCAGTTCCCATAGGTAAGCACTTTCATGAGTTCCTTTTGCATTGTTTCATGTTTTTTATACAAATACCAACAAGGAACCTTCTTCTCTGGCTTGAGGGATGCCAGACTAGAAGGCAGAACTTGTCCCTACCCTGTAAGCTCAAATTAACGGGTACATTCCAGCCTTCCTTGCTGCAGGGCAAATGCATAAGATGTAGGCCAAAACTTGGGCCTACTAGCACTTGGGCCATCTTCCACTGCTTCCCCAGGCCATAGCAGAGAGCTGGATAGGAGCGGAGCAGCCGGGACTTGAACCGGTGCCCATGTGGGATGCTGGCACTGTGAGCAGCATCTTAACCTGCTACGCCACAGCGCCAGTCGCTATCTTTAAATTCTATTTTCCATGAACTACATAATGATAATTTTTCTTTTGATTCATTTCTGGTGACAAATGTAAAAATAGGAGAAACCAAGACAGGAGTGTAGATGAGTTCTTTATTATCTTCTCAACTCTTCTGTAAATAGAGAACTATCCTATATTTAAAATGTTATTTTAAAAACACATTTGGTGACTGTGCCCCCCCACATACATACACAATTCGTGTGTTGTAACTTCAGCTCCCAGTGAGCTTGGATCTGAAAGTTGACATCAGGGAGGGAGGTAATCTGGTTTGTACGAGGGCATGACACTGGGTCCCTGTGATGGGATTAGTCCTTGGAAGAGGAAGTGATCAGAGCTCGCTCGCTCTCTCTCCCATTATATCAACACACAGTGAGAAGGCAGCCAGCTGCAGGCCAGGAACAGAGCCCTCACCGAGGTCTAACCCTGCCCACACCCGGACTTCCACTTCCAGCCTCCAGAACTCTGAGAAATCCACGCCTGCTGTGGAAGTCCCCGAGTCTCTGGTATTTTGTTCTAGAAACCAAAGCTCGCTAAGTTAGAGCCAAAATTGAAATGAGAAAACAACTTGTACATTGTAGAAGTACATCAGGTAAATAATTAAAATATAATGTAATATTTATAATTCTAAAAAAATTGTACTTATCTAAGAGGGAGACAGAAAGAAAAGCTCATCTCTGGTTCACTCTGCAGATGCTTACAATGGCTGGGGGTGGGGCTGGGCCTGGGCCAGACCAACACCAGGAGCCAGAAAGTCAATCCAGGTCTCCCATGTGGTTGGCAGGGACCCAAGACAGGACCTGCATTGGCAGGAAGCTGGAGTTGGGAATCAGGGCCTGGAACTGTGACTTGGGACAGACTTCTTAACTACTAGGCTAAATGCCCACTCCTTAAGTTTTTTCTTACATGTGTATCATTGGTTACTTGGCAAAATACCTAAATTTGGGGGATGTTTCCCTCATTCTAAATATTCTCTTTTGTGCCTCATTTCCTGTGATTTTTTTTTTCTTTAGAATAACTTCCTAAAACCCAGACCAGCCCCAGAGTGTAGGTGCCTACAGGTGGGCTGTCATGTCATCTCAGGGCCAGTTTGTGATACAATGTGGGACATCGGTACTGGTGTGTGGACTCCAAGTCCGGTTCTTGGAGCTTCCCAAAGGCCCAGTACCCTAAACACATTCCTTGTCTTCTCCGATTCCCCAGAGCTTGTCTCTGTTCATCAACAGGGATGTGCTGCATCTGGTGGGTGTCGTCTAAAGCAATGGTTCTTGGCCCTGACTGTACATTAGACAGCTTCCGGGGAAGAGACAGGAAATAAGGAGTTAAATACCCTGACAGCCAATCCCAGACAGATTGAACCAGCATCCCAGCATCAAGCATGTTTACAGCCTGACATTCAGCCAGGGTGGAGACTTCTGGAAGAATCCGTGTCCAGGAGTTCTAATCAGGTCTTTACTGGAGCCCTAATTGCGTGCTCACTTTGTGCTAGGCAGGAGCGAGAAGCAGATCATCAGAATTTTCAGTCTGATTAGAGCCCAGGTGTGTCTGGGTTTTAAAGAGAAAAGTGGGCACCAGGGAACCAGAAGAGGAAGCTGAGACTAGCACCTGGAGGGGTGTGGAGCCATCCCGAGGGACTGCTCTCCACATCCCCAGGCGTTTCCACCAGACCCGAGTCTACAAAGAGCCTTCTGCTGGGACCATCCTGGATGGCCCACAGGGCAAGAGCCCAGCGCTTATGGAAGAACACAAACATAGCAACAGCACGTGTGTGGTTGTGCAGAGAGATCAAAGAAAAGGGACCCGGCTCACAGAGCAAGAAACTCACAGATACCGAGGGAAAGAGGGAAATCCACAAACCTTGTTGAGCAGCAGTTTTTAAAAATGTGCTGCTTAAAACAGAAAGGTGGCATTGGGGAAGCTTGGTGTTGCCCATCCCGTGTTAACTATATGCATTCATTAAGATTCCACTCGCTGGAGCACGGCGGGGAAAGCTGCCACCTGTGACGCTGGCATCCCATACGGGGGCCAGTTTGTGTCCCACGTGATCCGCTTCGCATCCAGCTCCCTGCTAATGTGCCTGGGAAAGCAGTGGAAGGTGATCCAAGTGCCCTGCCCCCTGTGTGGGAGACGCAGGTGAAACTCTTGGCTTCATCCTGACGCGGCCCTGGTCATTGTGGCCATCTTGGGGAGTGAACAAGCGGATGGAAGAGATCTCTTTGTCTCTCTCCCCTTCCCTGTAGCTCTGACTTTCAAATAAATAAATAAATCTTTAAAAAAAATTCATGGGGCCGGTGCTCTGGTGTAGTGGGTAAAGCCGCTGCCTGGGGTGCCGGCATCCCATATGGGCGCCAGTTCAAGACCTGGCTACTCCACTTCTGATCCAGCTCTCTGCTATGGCTTGGGAAAGCAGTAAAGGATGGGCCAAGTCCTTAGGCCCCTGCACCCACATGGGAGACCCAGAAGAAGCTCCTGGCTCCTGGCTTCAGATCAGCACAGCTCCAGCCATTGCAGCCATCTGGGGAGTGAACCAGTGGATGAAAGACCTCTCTCTGTCTCTCTCTCTGTCTCTCTCTGTCTCTCTCTCTCTCGGCGGGCATCGCAGCTCACTAGGCTAATCCTCCACCTGTGGCACCGGCAACCCGGGTTCTAGTCCCAGTCGGGGCACCGGATTCTATCCCGCTTGCTCCTCTTCCAGGCCAGCTCTCTGCTGTGGCCTAGGAAGGCAGTGGAAGATGGCCCAAGTGCTTGGGCCCTGCACCCGCATGGGAGACCAGGAGGAAGCACCTGGCTCCTGGCTTCAGATCGGCGCGACACGCCAGCTGTAGTGGCCATTTTGGGGGGTGAACCAACAGAAGGAAGACCTTTCTCTCTGTCTCTCTCTCTCTCTCACTGTCTAACTCTGCCTGTCAAAAAATTAAAAAAAAAAAAAAAGACCTCTCTCTCTTTCTCTCTCTGCCTCTCCTCTCTCTGCAACTATGACTTTCAAGTAAAGTAAAGAAATCTTTAAAAAATTAATTTACTAACCCAATGAAATTATTTTGTGGGGGGGCGAACTTGATGATGATTTTAAAGTTGATTCAGTCAAAAGTGTGAAACTGGCTACTTTCTAAAAAAATTATTTATTGAAATCCATTTTATTTTAAAGGCAGACAGACACACACACACATACCACATACAGGAGAGAGAGTGAAAGAGTGATAGAGAGAGAGAGAGAGAGAGAGAGAGAGAGAGTCTTCCACTCACTGTTTCAATTCCCAAATGCCTGCAGCAGCCATAGCTGGGTCAAACCAAAGGCAGGAGGCCAAACCCCCATCTGGGTCTCCCACATGGGTGGCAGGAACCCAGGTACTTGGGCCGTCACTTGCCGCCTCCCCTGTGCACCACAGCAGGAAGCCGGAACCGAAGCAGAGGAGCTAGGGCCGGAGCCAGGCCCCTGCTGTAAGGGACATGGGCATCTTAAGTGCCGGCTCAGCTGGTGCAGCAAACGCCCAGCCCGTGGTCAGTTCTATTTAAAAAGAAAAGGGATTGTGGTTTGTTTTACCAGGTATTAAGCCATACTGTTAAAAGGACAAAACTGTGAACAGAAGGATACTGACTCGGGGCAAACAATGAGTGAACAGAATGCAGTGTAGAGATGGCCTTCGTGGTGCCTGTATGATCCGAACATGCCAACGCCAGTGCTCCTGTTAACTGGAGAACAGGGAACTACCCAGTAACATGGTGTTGGAGGAAGTAGCTAACCATTGGGGAAAAATAAAGCTCCAATCCTTCCTCATAACATCCATTGTACTAACTCGCATCTGTTTTATATAATTTTTAAAAAACATGAAAGTACCGGAGAGGTAGAATTTTTATGTAAGCCTGTAGTCGGAAAAACTTGCTAAACATAACCTCAAAGGAAAAATCAATAAAGTAACATATCGGGAGCTAGGGTCATTAAAAAATATTTTACTCTTAAATTGGAAAAAGATGTATAAAAATATGAAAGATAAATTACATCTGAGGAGAAGAAAGCCATGAGCTATATTACAAACCCAGGGTGTGAGATCCACAAGGTACAAGCAAATCTGATCAACAAGAAAAAGATAAATAGCCCAGTGTAAAACAAAGGGGATGGAATGCTCGTAAGAACCAAGTATTTTTACAGTAAGTACGAATAGTCGGCTAAAGTGTGGGAAAAGCGATCAGTGTTGTGAGTCACCGGGACGCAGGTGAATGCAGAGGCCACTCCCAGCCTGAAGCATAGAAGAGGAGAAGGCAGAAATGAGTTTGCCTCCAAGAAATGGAAACCGGGACTCTGCTCTACTGGAAGGCACTTGGACGATGGGTCTTCCAAATCTTGTAGAGATGAGCGCCTCTTGCCCCAGTGGGAGCCACTCTGAGCCATCACGGCCAAAAAGCACGGAGGGGAGGGGAGATGGAGCCCGTGGTTAGGCAACAGCAGAGCCGTTCGCAGCTGTCATACGACACTAAATTCATCTGGAGTCAAGATGTGCATTTCTGATGTTTCAAAAAAGGACCACAGTCCTCGTGGTGGATGAACTAGAACTTTGTGGAATTTTCTTTTATAGTTTCCTAGTATTTTAATTTTTTTCATTTAAATGAGACCAAGGAATGGGGTGACTCTTTTAAGTTTTCTTCAGATCTCAATCTATACTCTGTAGAAGGATGTTCAGTCTGCTTTTAATGCTTACGGGAGAGAAAAATTAGGAAAGAACCAATATACGAAACAATGAAAGATTCATTTAGAATGCATGGGACAGTCTTGGAAAGTTAAGAGTATAGTTACAAATTTATATGTGTATGTATTGATACTGTGAAATATTCAAAATGCGTTAGGTAATGAATGAAGTAGTAAATATTTAAGCATATATGGAGGCTCAGAACAGAAGACCAGAGAAAGAAACACCAGAGTGAATACAGCGTTCAGCTTTGCAGAGGGGTGGTGCAGGTGAAAGATGGGCTATCTTCTTTAGAAAGCTGTCTTTATTTCTAAGTTTTCTACAATGAAAATGAATTATGTTGGTAATAAAAGATGCTAATGGCCGTTTTTAGCCGCCTAGCTTTAATACTTCCTAGAACGTAGCAGAATATAAATTATTTAATGAAAGAAGACTAGAGCAGTCCGCTCCACACCCCTAGGTCTGGCCCCTAATCAGTAGGCACTCCTGACATCGCCTTGCTTCGTGGGAACGTCGCAGAAGCTAGGGCTCCTCTAGTCTGAAGGCGGCTGTCTAGTTGGCTTTCTCAGCTCCCCTGGAGGTGCCTGGGGGGTGCCCATCCTCATGAGAGATGAGAGACCCCGTGACCCGTCCAGCACCACAAGGAATGCCAGTGTTCACACAGGGGCTAGGACCTGGGCCTCGCGGGCTGCACACCATGTGAACTGTGGCTGACAGGCAGGAGTCATTTTGCCGCCCTGTGCTCAGTTTGTGGCCCAGGTACCTCCTTTTGCAGGTGCTTCCTGGGCCTTCCCTTTCTTGCTCATTGCTTTACCACAGTTTCCCATTATCCACAGTTTTGTTTTCAGAGATTTAATTTACCTGTGGTCAATCACGGTCTGAAAATACTATATGGAAAATTCCAGAAAGAAATAATTCGTAAATTTTAAGTAACTTTTAGGATAGGACACCATTATGGCTGTTCTATTGTTGTTGTTGTTGTTGTTAATCTGTTACTGTGCCAAGTTTAAGTTTTATCAAGAGTGTCTATATACATGTATATGTGACTGTATGTAAATATGAAATATATACACATATACACAGATATATGAAAACATAGGCTATATAGGGTAGGTCTGCTCTGTAGCTTCAGGAGTCTTGGAACAAATCCCCACAGACAAGGGGCACTGCTGTGTTGCAGTATTGGGGATGGAGGTAGGTGCCCCTATTCTGCTCAGTCTTGGTGGAGCGCGGCTCGGGCCTTGGTTGGGTGGAGAGCAGGCTCCTGCCCTCGGGAGCTCACAGTTGGATGCAGGGAGAAAAGCAACAAATCGTGATGCCGTCCCTGAAGGAGATCCTGAAGACAGCCTTGGGAGCTGCAGGGTGATGGAGGAAGAAGGACACACAGGTGAGAGGCAAACCCCAGAGACTCAGCGGGACCCATGAGGATCCATGCTTTCTAGGGCCTGGTGGCCTCATAGAGAGGTCCCACCAGCGCTGTCCCCAGGCCTCCTGCCATAGGCTAATACTCCCAGAACGGGCAATCAGGGCACCCCCCAGGAGCCAACCTCAGCCCGCAAGCCTGGGCTTTCTTGCCTCCATCTCAGGATCCTGCCATGAGCTCCCACGCCCACCCACGGGCTGTGGTTTCCAAATGTGAGGGCAGGCTGAGCCCAAGTGGAGGCTGGGCCCACAGCACAGAGCCCCGGGTGTTGGGACAGGAGCCCCCGGGGCTCTGGCTGGGATGCGCACACTGCTGCCTCCTCAGCGCACAGCCAGGGGTGGCTGGCAGCACCCGAGCTGTTCTCTGTCTCAGCTTCCACCTGCTGACAGTGGGGACTCCGCTGCCTGCGTGCAGAGCTGTGAAAGTAGATGAGCTGACTCGTGCCAAAGACCAGCAAACACCCATTACCACTTGGCCCACAGCAAAAAGCTGAGGTGGTCGCAAGCCAAGGTGGTCCTGGCCGGTGTGGCCATCGCAGCCCTTGCCTCAGAGAGCAGCATGCCTCTTCACATGGTCAGCAAGTTTCCCAAAGTGATCTTTTTCAAATCCATTAGCAACATGCTACAAGTAGATGGTTATATTTTTTTTCCTAGAGAAAACAGTGCTGTTAAGCATTGCATTCTGTCACTTTGTATTGTTCTCTTTTATCCTTGCTTAAAAAAAAGCAACCTTTCAAACTTGGCCTTCCATGGGAGAAGAAGTTCAATGCCATTGTTGGTGGGACCTCATAAACCACTTTGTGTCTTTGCAAAATAAATTTAGTGCCGTGCAGAGCAAATACTGCTCCTCCCACTGCCATTGTTTGTCAGTTTCCTTATGGGAGGGGGGGGGGTTTGGAGCAGCCTGTGGGAGGGAGTGGTTTATTTCGAGGGTCTCTGAGCTCCGAGCAGGTGGAGATGGAGAAGCATGGCGGACTGCGGTGGCCAGGACGCCGGCCTCATATCGCACTCAGAGACCTGGGGTGGGCGGAGATCAGGGCCAACCACCTTCATTCTTTGCCTTTCCCTGCCCATTCCCATTCCGCAGAGTTCCCGACGGTGAGGGAGCCCACCCGGGAAGTACGCAGAGCACTTTGACCCAATGCCAGTGGGGTGGAATGAAGCCATAAGGCATTGAATAGCATTCTCTAGCTTTCCTGTCAATCACACGTTGGAGCCGCCTCTTGTCAACTCTGATGGGAGGAGGAGAAGACAGGCACCAAAGGAGGCGGGGACTTGCCCGAGTGGCAGCATGGCCAGCGCTGGAGTGGGTGCACGCATGGGACTGACTCTGGCTGTACAACTCCTCTGAATCTCATCAGCCACCTCGCTGTGTGTGCGCTGCATGGTGCTGGGTCCCCAAGAGCCCCTGGGGACATGGGAGCCCAGCACAGGTGACTCATCTGCTTATGTCACACAGCTAGCTGGTCAACCTCCCCTGCCCAGTTTGGCCATGCTCACCTTCTATTCTGAGAGTCCACTGCCTGCCCCCGCCCCCACCACGCACCTTACTTGACGCACTGCTCAGACAGCCCATTCTGCCACAACCAGCTGACTAGTCCAAGGTCATCTGTCAAGTTGCTGGAAGGGATCAGAGACCAGCTCCCACCCAGAGGCTCTGACATCAGCCCAGCGCCCCTGTCACCCACTAGCTTGGTAGGTGCACTCCAGCCCTGCGTGTGTGTAGTGAGCACTGTAGCTCTGGGCACGCTCCCTCCCACGCACACTCCAGATCTCTACACGGCTCAGGCTGAGGAATCCCCCAGAGGTCCCAGAAGCAACTCAGCCTGAAATCAGCCCCTGCAGGGTACAGGGCCGAAAGGGCCAGGAAACGGGAGCCGGCTTCTCCGCAGCTGCCGGCCCGCCCTGCGGGTTCTCCAGCACTTCTCTGTGAGACGTTTGGGAGGCATCGGATCCCTTCAAGAGAGGAGGGACAGCGGTCAGCAGGTGTGCTCTTGGAAGGGACATCTGGACACACCCAGCTGCAAGGCGTGGGCAGGGAGTCTGGGCACCTGTGGCTAGGTGACAGAGGGTCTTGGGTGCAGGCTGCTGTGTGTCTCTCAGGAACAGGCAGAAGGAGCCCCTAGAAGTGGGGCCAGGGTCTCCCAGGGCCACAGCCACTGCCCCGGGGGGCAGCCCTGCCTTCCTTAATTCCCTTCCCGAATGACCCAAGCCCCTTTCCAAGCCCTCATCGCTTCTTCTCTGGTGGACCAAGGCTGGGCATACATCCAGGACTGACAGGTGGCCAGGGAGTTGCGTGTATGTGTGTATGATGTGTATGTGTAGGCGCATGTGCATGTGTGCATGCATATTCATATATGTGCATGCATGTATAGTGTATGTATGTGCATGTCCACGTGCATGCATGTATGCATGTGTGTGCATGTGTATGTGTGTATGTGTATTGTGTGCATGCATATGCATGCATGTATATGTGTGTATGCACATGTATATGTGCATGTGAGTGTGTAGGCACATATGCATGTGTGTACATGTACGTATGTGTGTGCATGTGTATGTCTGTAGGCATGCGTATGCATGTATACATATGTATGTGTGTATGCATGTTTGTGCGTGTGCACATGTATGCATGTGCATGTGTGTATGCTTGTGTGCATGTGTATATACAGCAGAACAACAGCATCCCCGTGGGAGGTTGGAACAGTGCCCAGCACACATACAGGAAGTTGTCAGTTTGGCCGTTTCCAAAGGTGCTCAACTGACTCTTTGTGACTCCAGGGAGAGAACCAGGGCAAACTGCACGGAGGGACTGGGAAACCTGCAGCAACACGAAAGAGCAGCCCCAGGGGGGAGTTTTCTCTTGCTGGAGGCATTAAAATGCAGGAAGGAGACTCACCAGCGTGGGTACTGCAGACGCAGCTGATCCAGAGACCACCCAGGCACCCAAGTTCCTGTCTAC
Organism: Oryctolagus cuniculus; assembly: GCF_964237555.1. NCBI lineage: Eukaryota > Metazoa > Chordata > Mammalia > Lagomorpha > Leporidae > Oryctolagus > Oryctolagus cuniculus. The sequence continues at coordinate 12,790,570 of NC_091435.1, forward strand.
CCAGAGGCCAAGGAAACACCTGCTGTGGTGGTCTCCCATGACTTTGAGACACAGTAAGCAGCGATGGGCTCAGTATTGCCCCTGTCTTATGAAAAACCCTGCTGTTGTGGCTGAATGGTGCCCTCCCTTCTCCACCCCTCAAATCACGTATTGATATCCTGACCCCTCAGAACGCAGCCGTGACCTTACATGGAGTCAGGGTCATTGCAGGTGTAAGTGAAGGTGAGTGCCTGGTGGAGCAGGGTGGACCTTTAATCCAATGTGAGTGGTGTCGCTCCGAAAGGAGGAACTTGATATAGAAACCCCCATGGGGAGCCGCCATGTGAGATGGGGGAGATGCAGCCACAGGTCAAGGAACATCAAAGATGGCAACAGCCTCCCGAAGCTCAGTGCGGGGAGGCCTGGGATAGAGTCCCCCTCCCAGCTACACCAGGCACACCTCGACTTCAGACTTCCACCCTGCGGGCCTGAGACAGCACGTCCTGCCCGGTGTGTGGCGCTTAGCTGCGGCATCCCTGGTGTGCTGGAATGCCAGCCCCCAGTCGATTTTCTCACCCGCAGTGGGGCAGCCGTACTTCCTTCCTCCGCAGGTGGACGACCCCACCTTGCTTGTTGCTGGAATGCATACCGTCATCCAGCAAAGGTTGCCTGTTGGAGACTCAGCCATCTTCAAATCGTTCCGATGTGGAGCAGCCTCCTACTCCGAGCCCTTGCTTGCCAAAGCCCGCCATCCTGGGCCAGGAAGTTCCACTTCTGGTGCGCTTTTAAATCAGTGCCACGCGTGAGGAGTGTGGCCACTTCCCAATCCGTGGTCAGAGCTTCTCTGCTCAGATGAAACCATCCACGGGGCCACAAGGACAAAGAGAAGAAAGGAAGGAAGAGGACGTGAGACAGGCCAGGAAGCAGGAAAAGCCCTTTCTCCACTCCCTTCTAGGGACTGCTCGCAGAACACCCCCACCCTCCTTGGTCCAGACAATGGTTTACTCCGAGCCCCTAGAGCGCCCTGTCCCAGCCCAGCCACAACCAAGGGCCAGGGGGCAGAATGTGCCTTTGAAAACCAGAACCCGTGGGTCTCAGTTGTCCTGGTGTTGGGGCAGCTCTCAGGGCAAACTGGAAGATGAGAGGCCAGGAGCTGCGACCCCCACCCTTGAGGTCTCTCAGAAACTCCACCATCTTTCCAGCCCTTACTCAGCATTAAGCACCAGGGTCAGGGCCGGTGTTGCCGTGCAGCAGGTTAGACCACAGCCTGTGATATCGGCATCCCGCATGGGCACCAGTTCAAGTCCTGGCTGCTCCACTTCTGATCCAGCTCCCTGCTAACACTCCTGGGAAGGTAGCGGAAGATGGCCCAGATACTTGGGACCCTGTCACTTAAGAGGGAGACCCGGATGGAGTTCTGAGCTCCTAGTTTGGGCCTGGCTCAGCCCAACCATTGCTGCCATTTGGGGAGTGAATTAGCAATGCAAGATTCTCTCTCTCTCTCTCTAACTCAGCCTTTCAAATAAATAAATCTTTTTTTAATCTTTTTTATTTTAAAAAAAGCACAAGGGTTGGCAATTTGTGGGCATTAATGACCCCGGCAGGTGGATCGCTGTTGTCCCATCTTACACGTGAGGAAAATACAGCACAGGCAGCTTAGGGAACTTGCCCAAGGTCAAGAGCTAGCAGCTGCTGGGGCCAATGCTGGCTGGCAACCAGCACTCTGAGCAGCTCCCTTCTGGGCTGTGTCCTCTCTGGGCTGAGGCCCAGGGCAGACAGTGAGACCGAGCAGGAGGCCTGGAGGAGCGGGGTCTCTGAAGTTATGAGGGGCAGAGGCGAGGGCCAGGTGCCTACTGACCCTGGGGCACATGAAATTAGACCTTGTAGAACTGAACAGGGCCCTGAAATCCACTAGGACCCCATTCTTCCAACAAAGAGGCTGAGGTCTACTGAGGTGAGGTGGCCGGCCCCAAATCCCAGGGCAAATTAGCAGCAGAACCAGGCCAAGAGCAAATGTCCCAGTTTCCAATCCAGCGATCTTTGTTAAATTCCGTGTTCCACCTTAGCAAGAGAAAGAAGTTTCTTCCAGAGCTTGAGAGGTGCAGAAAGGAGGCGAGAAGCCCTTTCTGATCACAAGGGCTCTGGTGGGCACGGCTGGGTTTGTCACTGGCAGTTCCGCTGAACTGTCAGGAAATTGGGACAGATGTCATGACCGCCAACTGGGACAGGCATCTAATCTACTCTTGGCAGCCTCCCCAGAGGAAGACCAAATGCCGGCCAAAATTTCCCAAGCCCATATTTTAGGTATGGAGTTAGTGAACTGACCTTTTGCTGAAAGTCCATCAGTCCTCCTCTGCTTGTACCTATGGCTGATAAATGTCAGCTGAAGACAAAGAAATCATTTCAGCACAGTGTTTAGAGACACAGAGTGAATATCAACTGTTGATGGGTCTTAAGATGTGTCTAGGGGCCGGCGCTGTGGCGTAGCAGGTAAAGCTACCACCTGCGGTGCCAGCATCCCATATGGGTGCCAGTTCTAGTCCCAGCTGCTCCACTTCCGATCCAGCTCTCTGCTGTGGCCTGGGAAAGCAGTAGACGATGGTCCAAGTCCTTGGGCCCCTGCACCCATATGGGAGACACAGAAGATGCTCCTGGCTCTTGGCTTCAGATCGATGCAGCTCCAGTCATTGTAGCCATTTGGGGAGTGAACCATCAGATGGAAGATCTCTCTTTCTCTCTCTCTCTCGCTTTCGCTCTCCCTCTCCCTCTCTCTCTCACTCTCGCTCTCCCTCTCTGTAACTCTGTCTTTCAAGTAAATAAATAAATCTTTTAAAAAAAGATGTGTTTAGAAAGTTGTCCCCTCCATTCAGCCTCTTATCCATCCACCCACTCTCCCATCCACCCACTCATCCATCCATCCATCTCTCCACCCATCCATCCATCCCTCCACCCATCCATCCCTCCACCCATCCACCCATCCACCCATCCACCCACCCACCCACCTGTTCATTTATTAACTGAGCCTTCACTCTGCACCGAGTATTCTGCTAAATACTAGGGTTTACACATGAACATGATGCAGCGCCTGCGCTTGGAAGAGCGTGGGTTCAGTTGGTGGAGTCAGGATGCAAACCATAACTCCACTCCATGCATTCAGTGCAGGAGATAACCACAGGACCGGGGAGGCGGGAGAGGGCTGCCAGGAAGAAGTGGCATTCCACTGGGTATTGAGAAGGAATTTTGTCAGCAGAAGATGGGGGGTCAGAGGAGGCTATTTCAGGGATAGAGGCAAAGAAGACCAAAGCATGGCGTGGGTTAGGCAGGCAATCGAGATGGCTCTTGCATTCCGGTGGAGTTTCAGTCCCGTTTGCAAGGCATGTCCACAACCCTTGGCGTGAACACTACCCAAGGTGTGTTCACAACGTTGTAACTAATTCTCTGACAACTCTGGCAGCAATGGAGGGCCACAGCGGGAAAGGGATGGAGGACTCTCATCTGTTCAGAGTCACGGGACAAAATCCAGCAGCTAACAGCTTTGGGGGCCCCACTGTGTGCCCGGCCCTCACAGACACTCCCCGAGGGATTACTCTTACTGTCCACAGGAGAAGACTGAGACTTCTAGAGAGGTGAGGAAATTCTCCCACGGTCACCTGGGCTGGTAGAAACCGGAAGCAGGCAGGGGAAACCTGGTCTACAGTAGATCCAGCTAGCTTCTCTTGGGTTCGTGGGACAGGATGAGCCAAGACGCTGAAATTGGTAGCAATTCCAATGCTACAGTGCCCGTTGGAGTTTGAACTTCCTCTTCAGCTCCACATTTCTCATGCATTGCTCTCAAGTAAGCCAACAGGCCGACCCAAGGGGCTGCAGTGAGCCACAGGCTCAGCAAAGCCACGCCCTGGGCCCAGAAAAGAGGTCTCGGCGGCCAGCATCAGACCCCCTCTTGCAGCAGCCTGGCTGCCTATTCCCCTGCACCGTGGGTCTCCCCTCGCTCCAGATGGGTTTCATAAACAAGATAAAATCAGACGTGAGATGAAGCAGACTCTGCAAAGCCTCCTTCCCCGGGCCAGAGCGGAGACCGGCACTGTTTCTCCAGATGTTTTCCAGGTCCGCGTCTAGGAGAGGCCAGAGGTAAGAAACAGGGACAAGCAAGCATCATGATAAGGAGCTCTCGGTCCTGGAATGCGGTGGGGGTGGGACGCGGGGGTCTCTGCCAAGTGAACACACACACGCAGCCAGACGCCCGGGGTTCCTGAGCCTGATGCATTAAGACCACTCCACCCCCACTCTCCTCCTTCCTCTCTCCCCGGTGACCCGCCTTGAACCCTGAGTGTTTTCTTTCCGGCAACGATTTTAATGCGGCTCCAATCAAATGTCGGGTCAGATCCATTCGTGCGGCTCGAACGCCCACATACAATGTCTACATCATCAAAAGCTGGGCAGGGGTGGGCCAGTTCCCTCTGCTCTAAGAGGCACAAAGCCCCTCTGTGCACACCCAGGAAGGCCCCAAAGCCAGCGATTGTTGTGGGGCTGGTGCCTGGGTGGATCTGGGGTTTCTTCCTCTCCTACTCACCCAGCAAGGGTTGGGCACGGAAGGAGGCCTAGTTGTGTGCCTTTTCTGACTTTAGGCTTCTGGATTTGAAAAGGGACAGCCAGGGAGGGCGCTCACCTTGTCAAGAGATCAGAGAGTGAACACTGAACTCCCTGCTCCCAGCTTCAGAACTCGAGGGTCACGGCAGGAAAGCCCTCCAGGGGACGATGGACTTGGGCCTGCTCTGGGACCCTGGAGGCCTGGCTGTCAGGTGTATGTCGGCAGCAGAATCACGCGGGGCACGATTAAGACACAGACTCCCAGGCTCGGACTCAGATGCAGAGTTTTGGCATGTGGGACTCTGACGGTCTGCATTTTTAAACAAACTGCCCCTACTCTCCACCTCCCCCGCCCCTCCGTGCACATACACACATGTGTGCACACACATATACACACATCACGCACACACACAGTGATGCTGATGTGGAGGAAGGCTGAGAAGCACCAAGGTGACAGCCTGTCTCCAGCTCGCCCCTCTGAGCACTTGGCTCTCTTCCCAGGGGCCAGGAGCGCTCAGCGTGGGGCGTGGGTCAGCAGCACTATGCATGGAGTTCAATTCTTTCCCACCAAAATAAGCGTCTCTTCTAATTCCACTTCTCTGCAAACTTTTCAGTCTCCCTGCAGATACAGATGTAACTTACTATCATCTATCGAAAGAGATGCATCTTAAGGACTAGACTTATACAATGACGGGGGCTGCCAAGCCCTACATCGGGAGATGAGACCCACGAGCTAGAAGCTCAGGCCAGAGTTGAAAGCTACAGTCCTGGGCAGAGTTTCTCCTTCTGCCGGAATCCTCAGGCTTTGCTCTGAGGCCTTCTAAGGGCTGGACCAGGACCAGGCTCACTACTGAGGATGATCTTCACTTCAAGTCTGCCGACTGTGGATGCTAATCACCGCACAAAACACCGTGCACATCGGATTAAGCACCTGGGTGCTACAGCCTGGCCAAGCCCACTCGACACTAACAATCACGGGATGTTTCTTAACGAAAACTTTTTTTTTAACCCAAGATAGAATGGTAGGGAATGAACATTGGTTTGAAAAACATACAGTAATGTAATTCTTTTTTTCCCCTCCTTTAGTTTTTTTTAAAAAATGCTTTATTCATTATTTTTTGAGATAACATTTTTTTCATTTACATTATAGTCAAAAGCGTATTGGTTCCACTAAATAGAGTTCAACAAGGAAAATATAAAAAGACCATACTCCAGGAGGCTTTTATACAATAACCAAAGGAAAAGTTGTTCAACTTCACGCATGTAAAGTGAATTTTCAAATAGTCACAGAATCATTCAACCCATGGTAGTATATAATTCTTATCAATTTGTTTGACAAGTATTTAAAACAAAGTTTGACAAAACACTGCATATGCAGCAAAATTGATATGCCCACGCAGTAATATAATTCTGTCATTTATGGAAAAAGCTGATTTCCAAGACAGAACAAAAAATTAAAAACCCACATCCCGTGCCCGATAGAGAGCTCCTTTCTCCAGCTGCCCAGGGCCCAGGGCCACTCAGGAAATGAGAATTCTGGGTTCACTGAGCAACGGGCTTGAATCCCCAGAAGTTTTCTGTTTTATCCGGCTTCCTGGCAGCCCCAGCTCTGGTCTCACAATGAGCACCGCAGTTAAAAGCGGTGTTTAGGGGCCGGCATTGTGGCACTGCCTGCAACGCCGGCATCCAATATGGGCTCAGGTTCAAGTCCCAGCCGCTCCACCTCTGATCCAGCTCCCAGCTAATGCGTCCGGAAAAGCAGCAGAAGGTGACCTAAATGCTTGGGTCCCTGCTATCCGTGTGGGAGACCTGGATGGAGTTCCAGGCTCTTGGCGCCAGCCCGGCCATTATGGCCATTTGGGGGAGTGAAGCAGTGGATGAAAGACCTCTGTCTCTCTGCCTCTCTTCTCTGTCACTCTGACTTAAAACAAACAAACAAAAAGTCACCAGGGGAAAGTTGTGCCTTCTTCTTTAACTCCAACCCAACTGTTTTCCTAGGTCCGCTTGGAAAATTCTGGAGAAATGGGGTGGCCAAACCTTGCTGTACTGCACTCCTGCAGGTTGGGGTTCTCCACAGGGCACCCGCAGTTCCCCCAGCTGTCCCTGGTGCCACACAGAAATCGCATGCAGGATTATGTGGACAGAATCCACATTTCCATCAGATTTCCCAAGGAGTCACTGACTTCCCGTGAGGTTATAAACGCCCTCGCAGCGCCTGGGAAGGTGGCACCACATCACTGAGTGTCCTGCAGGGTGGCTATGCACCCCAGAAACCACGTCGTGTGAGCTGCATTGGTGCACAGCACGTTCCTTCCCCCCCCCCCCACTCCCCTCCCCACCTCTGGCCTCTGACTTGTAGTGGAGCCCTCGTTAGCCCAGGGAGCTAAACTACTGTCCTGGGAGTGGACCAGCGTCTCTGTCCAAGGCAGATGACTCACATACTGACCCCACACAGAGCTTTGCAGCTGCCCAGCCTGGCTTCAGATCCCAGCTCTGCCACCTAGGAGCTGTGCAGCCAGCTGTGGAGTTCCCCACCCTCTCTGTGCCAGTTTCCTCTTCTGTGACATGGGAGCAATGCCTCACAGGGCTGCCAGGCCTAAGGGAGTGAGTATGAGCAAGTTTAGTGCCTACAGCGGTACTCTGCACACAGCGTGATATTTTGCCAGGTTTGGTGGGGGGCAGGTAGGGTAGGCCCAGGAATCTGCATTTTAACAAGCTGCCCTGGAGGTGGTATTTAACCATGCTGTGTCAACACCCCACGAAGCTCATCTTGCCTATCCACAGGGCAGGGCCCTGTTTTTGTAAATCACCATTATAATGCACAGAAATACTGGTGCACACTGACAGCTTAATGTGGGTGTGACAGGCACAGCCAATTGGAGCTGGAGAGAGCTGGGCCGGAGCCCAGGGCGGCTTCCAGGGAGGGAGCCATTCAAATGTCCCCCTGGCAACTGGTAGGACTCGCGATGCTGGGATGCTGGGCAGAACGTCTCGGCAAGGACTGAGAGCTCCCCAGGCCCTGCCCCTGCCCTCTGCTGCTGGAGCCACCTGTCCGAGTGCCTCCCACCTGCCCAGGTGCCTCTCCCTCCCCTGCTCCCCAGCACCTCTCTTCCGCCCTAGTTTCTCTGCCTGTGGCGTCTTCTCGAAGTTCTCCCCTCTCAGCTGAAGTTAGAGGCCCCGCTGGGCATTTCTATTATAGATGGTTCCAGAAGGCTGATGGTCTCTCCACTGTGGGTCATGGAGGCCTGAAGGCAGCGGATGCTTCTGTTTACTGTGGATAGCTGCTCTGGGATTCTTGTCTTTGCACAAGAAAGAACTGCAGATGTGAGATAGAAAGCAGTGGAGAGACCAAGGTAGTGAGTTTTGCAAGAACACACCTGGTAGACCAGGTAGAGAGTTTTGAGAGAACACACCTGGTAGACCAGATGGGTGTCTCGGGAAAGCACCAAGTACCCAATCCGCTTTGGATTGAAGTTTGTCTGGATAGGAGTGTGCCCCTTCCCCTTTTCTTTCCCCCTCCCTCTTTTTGCAATATGGATGGGTAGAGGGCTTTCTGAAATTCCTGAAATTCCTCCCAGACTGTTGCCAGCACAGTGCTATTGGACCCAATAGCCCTCTAGGTGTGGGGCAGGGAGACCCACCTAATACAATCATAAACAAGGAGGAGACTTGATGTGCAAATGCTGGCCTGCTTCCAAGTCTTGCTTCTATATGTCTCACTCAACCCCACAAACGTTCCCATCTTCAAAGCGGTCCTATGCTCTTTGGCTCCTCTTACACACACAGGCTGGTGTCTGCCTTGCTACTTAACACTTCCAGACACCACACGTTGGCCAGAGCTGGGCCCCGCCGGTGCACGGTAGAGCCACAGCAGACAGCTAAGTCCACAGGGAGCGGCAGCTTATCCGTGAGCTGGCAAGTGTGGCCCCGGGGCCGTGAAAGGTGGTGGGTAGAGCAGCATGGCCAAGGCAGACCCCCGTAGAGTGACAGGGGCTCCAGAGGGAGGGAGGAGAATAGATAGGGGCCCTGACAGAGTGGATGAAGTCAAAGAAACACCTGCCATGGCTTCATGGTCCACTGCCCTCGGCCCAACATGGCTGGTGCACAGAGTTACCCGGCCAGCGGACATCAAGTGCCTGCAGCTTCCAGGACATGCCACAGAGGAGCCAGGGCCCCATTAAAACACAGCCTGGGGGGCCGGCGCCGCGGCTCACTAGGCTAATCCTCCGCCTAGCGGCGCCGGCACACCAGGTTCTAGTCCCGGTCGGGGCGCCGGATTCTGTCCCGGTTGCCCCTCTTCCAGGCCAGCTCTCTGCTGTGGCCCGGGAGTGCAGTGGAGGATGGCCCAGGTGCTTGGGCCCTGCACCCCATGGGAGACCAGGAAAAGCACCTGGCTCCTGGCTCCTGCCATCGGATCAGCGCGGTGCGCCGGTCGCATCGCGCTGGCCGCGGCGGCCATTGGAGGGTGAACCAACGGCAAAGGAAGATCTTTCTCTCTGTCTCTCTCTCTCTCACTGTCCACTCTGCCTGTCAAAAAAAAAAAAAAAAAAAAAAAAAAAAAAAAAAAAACACAGCCTGGGGACAGCTGGGATCACTTCACAAATCCCACAGTGACAACTTCCAGTATTAGTTAGGGGACATACAGGAGCCAGGCCTGTAGACGCTCTACGGAAACTCATCAGCCAGCCTCATGTCAGGGCAATTGAGAGCCAGAAAATCCCAGTTCAAAGCCCAGGGTTTCCACTTCCTGGCGAGATGCCCTGGGCTGACCTTCTTAATTTCTCTGATCCTTGGATGCCCATCTGGATAAATGGGTGCAGACAAAGGAGATTACATCAGCATCGGCTGTTTGGAAGGTGTTTGGCCCCCTGGAGACAGAGCAGGTGCTACTGTCACACGAGTTCTTGGTGCCATTCTGTGGTCCCTTAGGGCTGAGTTCCCGGGCCCTGACAGGTGAACAGGAGCAGAGACAGGCAGAATGAGAGTTCTTGGACCAACGAGAAGATGCTCATAAAGACGGCCTAAGCCTGCACCTGCAGCAGAGACAGAGCAGCCTGCAAACCACCTTGTCCGTGTCCTGGAAAACACAAACGCGCCTCCAGGCAGCAGAAACACCACAATCGTGCCCTGAATGTTCTCGAAGGAAGACTGCCTGCAGAACCCAAGGTATACCAAAACCTCCTGCACTCAGAATGTCAAAAATAATTATACTGAGTGCATGGGGCGGCCGGTGTGAAAGTCCCTCCAGGCTGATTGCAATTCTGATGTGCAAATCCTCCCAATGTGACCCCTCTGCAATGTCCTGTATCGACACCACCAGAGGCTTAAGGTTAAGTGACTACGGCATCCAGTTGTGTACGTGGCGTGGTTGCACCTTGCTGGGCTGAGAGCCAAGAGCACTGAATACCAATGTCACCATTTGGCCATTGTAGATGGAGAATGAGCAGGCTCTAACCAGGGACAGGCAGAAGTAAGCAAATCCTGAGAGGATCAGAAGGAAAGAGAAGCAACCAGAATGGGGCCTGCTATGGGTGTGTTTGCCACCTGCAAATCTCATGCTGAGATTTCATTGCACGCAATCTTTTTTTAAAAAGATGTTTAAAAGTTATTTGAGAGGTAGAGTTACAGACAGAGAGATGGAGAGACAGAGAGAGAGAGAGAGAGAGAGAGAGAGAGGTCTTCCATTCTCTGATTCACTCCCCAAATGGCCACAATGGCCGGAGCTGAGCCAATCCAAAGCCAGGAGCCAGGAGGTTCTTCCAGGTCTCTCACATGGGTGCAGGAGCCCAAGCACTTGGGCCATCTTCTACTGTTTTCCCAGGCCATTAGCTGGGAGCTGGACAGGAAAAGGAGCAGCCGGAATATGAACCAGTGCCCTTATGGGATGCCAGCGCCACAAGTGGAGGCTTAGCCTATTGTGCTACCGCGCCGGCCCTCATTGCATTCAATCTTAAAAGGTGATGTGGCCACACGACAGCCCCATCCCCACAGAAGGATTGAGGCTGTTGGCTCCGGAATGGGTTAGACAGGGAGGGCACGGGCCCCTGAGAAAAGGAGGAACTGGGCCTGGTTCTCTGGGTCGCATGTGTGTACTTGCTCACCTCTGCCAGGTCTTGACGCAGCAAGAAGGCCCTCAGCAGGTGCGGCACCCCCATGTTGGACTTTGCAGCCCCCAGGACAGTGAGAAATCAACTCCTCTTCTTCGTACATGACCCCGTCTGTTACAGAAAATGGGCTTAGGCAGGGCTTTTAGGGTTAGGATAGGAAAAGCCATGTCCAAGGGGCATGATGCATGGGGGTGGATACATTGGAGGATGACAGGCTGTGGCGCACGGACCCAGCGTGCTAAGGACCATGAGCCTGGGAGGGGAAACTGAGGCAGGGTGGGGGGACAGGGAGAGCAGGCTGTCTTGGGGTTGACTGCCAGGGCTGCCATTCCCTGAAGGTGACCTTGAGCAGGTGCCTGCTTCACCCGACTACGCAATTAGAAATATGACCAGGAAAGCCATCGTTAACTATTCTACAACACAGAAACAAGTACAGTAGAGCTGTGTTTATAACTTCATACATTTAGAAAGTGTCCGCACGGCTTTCCTCTCGATGCCTCACGCCCAGGTACGTCGTGGGCCCTTGGAAAACACAGTCCCAGCAGGTGGGTTCAGGGTCACAGTCTCAAGCAGCGCCCCCTGCTGGCCCTGCTCTGCCGCAGGGAAGTAGTAAAGCATTTGTTGGCCACCTGCCAGATTGAAGAGTGCCTTGCGGAGGGCAGCAGGGCTGTGCATGTCCTGTTTGGGATCCCACATGGTCTTCCCAGGAAATACCTGAGTATTACTGTGGCAGAGTGGAAACTGACAAGGAGGGCTCACGGGCAGCCAACGCGGTGGCCAAGGGGCTGGTCTGCAGGAGACAGAGAAGGCACCCATCTTTGAGGATGTCCTGGGTTTGGGTGTCAGTCTACACACGTAGCAGAGGAGCTGGCAGGGTCTCCCAGTACGGTTGTGCAGTCAGCACACTGGGACCCGCGAGCGAGTGCCAGAAGCACGAAGATGCCCGCCTTGTTCCCAACTGACCATTCAGCTCAAGCCTGAGTTGAACCTGAAGCCTCAGAGTCGCAGCCAGCAATGACCTTGGCCATTGTTCAGTGATCGGGAGAGGATCACCATTCAGGGTGGGGTGGGGGAGGAGGGCAGTGTGCGCCAGGACTTCCAGCACCACGGCAGATCCCGAGTGGGGACGGCCTCAGTGAGGACGGAAGTCTCCCCCGCCACACAGCTCTGGACTGACGCAAGGATTCCCCCCCCACTCCCCATTCCCACGCCACGGAGTTTGGAGAGGCTTAGTCCACAGAGCCAGATCAGATGGGTGGCTTTGGGGGAGCGGGGCGGGGATAGAGTTAGATCCTGCTCCGCAGCCTAGACCGAAATTCATTCCAGATGGCTTAAGGAATTAAATATCAAACATGAAACCATCAGAAAGGAAACTTCAAAGGTGCTGCGGGTTAGGGGATGATCCCACGGATGAACTTCCCAAACATGAAAGCGAGGGAAGGAGCGGCCCAGGAAGAGCTTGCTGGAAGTGAATGCAGAAAGATACGGAACTCCCCGTGCTGCAAAGACAAGCCTAAGGGAGACAAAAAGGCAACTCACAGACGCTTGAGCGTAGATGAGTGCATTAGGTGCATAGATGGTTGGCCTAATACATTTTATATTAAAAGCATTCTCGTAAAATAGTAAGCAAGTAGGAAATATTAGCAAAATGGGCAAGGGATAAGAATATAAATATATACATATTTATATATATATTTCCAAGAGAAATATAAATGGATAATACACATATGGAAATAGTAAAAACAGAAATTATATTACTTAAGTGAACATAAAATGCCATTTCACCTAAAAAATTAGTAAATACTTTGAAAATTACGATATCCTAAGACTGCGATTGTGATCATGCTAGGACACTGCCACATATTAGCGCAAGCTCTCTGGAAAAGCAAGAAAGGAAATATGTATAAAGGGTATATGTGGGGCCGGCGCTGTGGCATACAGGGTAAAGCCACCGCCTGCAGTGCCGGCATCCCATATGGATGCCGGTTCGAGTCCCGGCTGTTCCGCTTCCAATCCAGCTCTCTGCTATGGCCTGGGAAAGCAGTAGAGGATGGCCCAAGTCCTTGGGCCCCTGCACCCACATGGGAGACCCAGAAGAAGCTCCTGACTCCTGGCTTCAGATCGGCACAGCTCCAGCTGTTGCAGCCATCTGGGGAGTGAACCAGCGGATGGAAGACTTCTCTGTTTCTCTCTCTCTCTCTCTCTGCCTCTGCCTCTCTGTAACTCTGCCTTTCAAGTAAATGAATAAATCTTAAGAGGAAAGAAGGGAGGGAGGGAGGGTGGGAGGGCAGGAATAAGTACTCCCACTCTGAATAGCGCCCCCTACTGTTGGGATCTATTCAGAGGAAATAATAAAAGGTTTGGAAAGACACGGGAGGATATTCACCGTAGCGTGATTTATGGCATTGAGCAATTCAGGAGGACTGAACTGTGCCCTCGGCTGGTAACTTACCTGGAAAAGGGCACATCCTTGTGAGAATATCTTAACTAGCCAACGACACTCAACTAGTGATGAGTGGATAACACCAGGCTGCACTGAGGACAAATCCCATCCCTGTATTGGAGTCCATCTGTCTCTCTCCTCCCCCTCCCCTCCCCTGCTCTTCCCTTCTCTCTTGTTCTCTCTCGCTCTGTCTCCTTCTCTCTCTCTCTCTCTCTCTCTCTCTCTCTCTCTCTCTCGCTTTCTCTGTGTGTGCATGTGTGTTTCTCTTTCTCTTACATAAATGTGATTGTGAGGGGCCGGTGCTGTGGTGCAATGGGTTGAGGCCCTAGCCTGCAGTGCCAGCATGCCATATAGGAGCTGGTTCGAGCCCCAGCTGCTCCACTTCCAATCCAGCTCTCTGCTTATGCACCTGGGAAAGCAACGGAGGATGGCCAAGTCCCCGGGTCCCTGAACCCGCGTGGGAGACCCAGAAGAAGCTCCTGGCTCCTGGCTCCAAGCTTCAGATCAGCTCAGCTCTGACCATTGTGGCCATCTGGGGAGTGAACCAGTAGATGGAAGATCTCTCTCTCTCTCTCTCTCTCTACCTCTCTACCTCTCTCTCTCTCTACCTCTCTCTGTAACTTTTTCAAATAAATAAAATAATTTTTTTAAAAAAATAAACGTGACTGTGAGGAAATTAACAAAAATATTAATAGAAGTTATCTTTGGCCGGTGCCACGGCTCACTTGGCTAATCCTCCGCCTGCGGCTCTGACACCCCAGGTCTAGTCCCCGTTGGGGTGCTGGATTGTGTCCTGGTTGTTCTTCTTCCAGTCCAGCTCTCTGCTGTGGCCCGGGAGGGCAGTGGAGGGTGACTCAAGTTGTTGGGCCCTGCACCTGCATGGGAGACCAGAAGGAAGCACCTGGCTCCTGGCTTCAGATTGGCACAGCGCACCAGCTGTAGCAGCCATTTGGGGGGTGAACCAATGGAAAAAGAAGACCTTTCTCTCTGTTTCTCTCTCTCACTGTCTAACTCTGCTTGTCCAAAAAAAAAAAAAAAAAGTTATCTTTGCAGGGTGGGCAATTAATATCTTTTACAAGTATGTAATATTTCTTTTTTTAGATTTTTATTTATTTATCTGAGAGGTAGAGTTACAGAGAGGGAGAATACAGAGAGGTCTTCTGTCTGCTGGCTGCAACGGCTGGAGCTGAGCTGATTCGAAGCCAGGAGCCAGGAGCTTCCTCTGGGTCTCCCACGTGGGCACAGGGGCCCAAGCACTTCTAGTGGGCCATCTCCCACTGCTTTCTCAGGCTGTAAGCAGAGAGCTGGATGGAAGAGGAGCAGCCAGGACATGAACTGGCACAGATGCCAGTGTCACAGGTCACAGGCAGAGGCTTTGCCTACTACGCCACAGCCCTGGCCCTTGTATTACCTCTCTAATAAGAAAACACAAGCTTTCCTGTTGTGGACTATGTGGTGAGCACGAGCCCCAGCCCACGGTGAGCTGAAAATCCCAGACTCCCTGCAGGCAGCGAGCATACAGTTCCATGACCTCTCCACAGAGCTGACCCATCCCCAAGCCCTGGCCCGGCATTTGTAACCGGTCCCACAAAATGCAGGTGCCCCAAGACCCTAGCAGATCCTTCCATGAGGGGCTTCTGCCACCCTGGCTTCTGAAAAACTTACCTGATGAAGTGTCTCGGGCTGGGGGAGCCCCCAGCTTAGAGCCGAAGTCAACAGACTCGGGCCTGGGGAGCAAAGCACCTGCTCCCCCTTTCTGAGTAGCTACGAGCTGAGAACGGTGTCTACATTTTTGCCTGGTTGTGTAAGCACCCACCTAATAGTCTCAGTTTTGCCTCTCGGACCACAGAGCCTGAATTGTTTGCTATCTGGCCCTCCCCCATCCAACCTGGTGTCTAGTTGTTTGGTGTTGGAATAGACTTGTGTCATAGTCAACACTCTACACACTTTTCAAAACACAATGCCTTCTTTGAAAACCAAAAACAGTGACATAGTCTTGCCCCCTTATCTGAGGTATTGATTGCCAAGGCTTCAGTTACTTGCAGTCAACCAGGGTCCTAAAATACTAAGTGGAAAATTCCAGAAATAAACTACTCAGAAGTTCAAAATGAATGCTGTTGCAGTGTGCTGTTATAATTGCCCTTTTGTGTTGCTGGTTGTTAGTTAGCTCTTACCAGGCTTAACTTACAACCGAATCTGGTCTGCATAGGGTTCAGTACTAGCCATGGTTTCAGGCTTCTACTGGGGGTATTGGAATTCATCTCCTGTGGATGGTGGGGATCACTGTATTGCCTGCAACTAGGTAACACCTGGAAGCAGGAAAAATTTATTCTCTTATACTATGGGGGATCATAATCACTTTTTTTGTTCAGATTTATTTCATTTATTAAAAGGAAGAGTTACAGAGGGAGAGACGGGGAAAGAGAAAGAAGCAGAGAGAGATCTTCCATCTGTTGGTTCGCTCCTCAAATGGCTACAGTGGTTGGGACTGGGCCAATCCAAAGCCAGGAGCCAGGAGCTTCATGTGTGTCTCTCATGTAGATACAGGGGCCCAAGCACATGGGCCATCTTCTGCTGCTTTCCCAGGCACATTAGCAGGGAGCTGGATCGGAAGGGGAGCAGCAGGGACTTGAACCAGTGCACGTATGGGATGGGATGCCAGTGTCACAGGCAGCGGCTTAACACTGTACCACAACACCAGCCTCAGACGGCCGCTTCTAATCCCCTTCTGGAGAGCAATTTGAAATTTCGTAAGGAACAGCCTTCACCATATGCAAACTCTTTGCTATGCACTTCCACTTCTCACAATTTATTCTAAGGAACTAATGAAATACGTGCATGACAATTGAGCTGCAAAGATGTTCACTGAAGCATTTGCCGTGGAACTGAAAAATTGAAACTAGCCTCCACGTCTAGCAATAAGGAATTTGTTGAACAAATTATGGAACAGACATTTGATGTACTAGTGTATAACCATAATACATACATTATTGATAGGCATGAAAACACATTCAGGATTTAGTGTCAAGAAAAACAAAATGGGTCACAATAGCTATATAATATGAGCCCATTTGTTACGACGATTAGCATGCATTGAGAACCCCCAGAGGAATATAAACAAAAAATGCCAACAGTGGTTATCTCTCTGTGATTGTTTTATTATTATCTCTCTGTGGTTGTTTTATTTTCTCTTCTTTAACTTATCTGGATTTCAATGCGTTTAGGCAATGAACTTGTAATATTTATGCACCTCTGTTTTGACTTCCATACACCAACAAAACAGCACAGAAGGCGACAAAAACCGTCTTTCTGAAACCTCTCACAGCGTCTTGGGGATGTGTTATAAAGATATTAATTGGAATTATTTTCATGGAGGTTGAAATGAAGGATCTAACTTTACCCACCCCACCTAGGGCTAACCACTGATTCAGTGTTATTGATGCATCTTTTCCAAACATTTAATGCAGATGACTTTCTCCCACTGTGCATATTTCAAATATACCAGAAAGTTTCATGTTTCTGTTAGCAGTTGCTGCAAAACAATATACCCAAAATTTAGTGGCTTAAAGCAGCCATGATTTTATTATTTGCTCAAAGTATTGCAATTTGGGTAGAGTTCAGTGGGGGAGAACTTGGCTCTGCTCCACATGATGTCCACTTGAGTAGCCTGAACAGCAGGGGCTGGCTGGAGTGGCTCAAGCTGGATCATGCATCTCGGCCTTGACCCTCACTGGGGTAGGGTGCAATTCCTTGATGCTCTGTGGTAGTCAACTTTTTGTTGCTATAATGAAATACGTGAAGCACCTAGCTTAAAAGAGAAAAGGCTATTATTTAGCTCAATTTTGGAGGCCCAAGTCCAAGGTGGCAGGCAGTGATGGTAGAGCAGGCACAGAGGAAAGATCACATGGCAAGTCAAGAAGCCGAGAGGGTGGCTGGGATCAACTCAGGTTTTTATACCCTCCTGAGAGAACCACCCTCTGCAGGCACACAGCTTAGACCTAAGAACCTCCCTCCAGAACCACTCCCTAATCTCCATAACTGAATTGCTTCTACCCTTTTAGAACTACTAACTTAGGACTTTGAGGCTTCGACATCTGTGTGAACTCAGGAGCCGAATCATATACAAACCATAACATCCTGCTTGCAGCCTGTCCACGTGGTTTGCTTGGGCTTCCTCCTCGCCTCATTCTCAGGGTAGCCGCTGGCTTCCCCCAGAGCACAAAAGCAGAGGCTGTTGGGCCTTTTAAAAACATACTTCTAGAACTGACATGGTGTTGCTTCTGCCACACTCCATTCATCAGCAGGTTCCAGGGAAGCCCAGGTTCAAAGGGAGTGAAGGGATGGTAGCTTATTGGGGCCCAAGAAAGAGCATTCTTCCACACTCAGCCTTAACAGGAATATTTTAACAAATTCTCTGGACATGTAGATTGATAGACTCCTAACACAAGGGTACTTTAAAAAGTTCATGGAATAATGAATTAAAAGATATTTATTTTGGTGAAAAATTATTTAAAGATTATTTATTTTGAAGGTCAGAGTTATAGAGAGAGAGGGAGAGACAGAGCAAGTGAGAGAGACCCTTCATCTACTAATTCACTCCCCAGATGGCCATGATGGCCAGCACTGGGCCAGGCCAAAGCCAGGAGCCGGGAGCCAGGAGTTTTCCCAGGTCTCCCATGTGGGTAGCAGGGACCCAAACACTTGGGCCATCTTCTGCTGCTTTTTCCAGGGCTTCAGCAGGGTACCGGATAGGAAATGGAACAGCTGGGACACAAACTGGCTCCCATACGGGATGCCAGCATTGCAGGTGGCGGCTTCACCTGCTACAGCACAACACCTGCTCTGGTGCAGATTTTTTTTCTAAATCTTCACTGATGCCTGGATCTTAAAATATCAATATTCTATATCAACCACATAAACTTAAGTTTGGCAACAGCTGCAACAGAAGGATGGCTCATCATCTGCACGTCTCATTTGACACAGTGTGGGATTGATCTGTTCAGACGTTTCAAAACGACTGCTTTGACACCCGCCACTCAGTGAGATGGCTGTCGTGAAAATATTGACGTCTACTTGTTGTTCGCTTAAAAGGAGACCTTTTAGGCTCCAGGCTTCTTTGGTGAGATTCAAGTTAGGCTAAGTAGTTTGGATCCAAGTCCGAAAAAACGTTTCCATTCAGATCAATATCCATCAGAGTGACCGGAAGGACTGGCTAAAGAAGCCCACAGACGTTCGGCTGATGTCCCTGAGGCTGCGGTGGGCAGGTGGGGTGTTACCTGGGGGATGGCCAGAGCTTGGCAGGGGAGCAGGCAGCCGCAAAATCTCGACTTTCTCCCCCTTCTTACTCCCCAGCTCCCCTGCACCACGTCTCGAAGGACCAGAACCCTGTGCCCCAGTTTCCTCTGCTGTTTCTCTGTGTTTTCGACCTCCCCCTGTCTGGTGGTAGTGGCCAAAACACTAGAAAAACTCAAGTCTGTCTGGGGTTACAATAGCAGCAACATGCACCAATTAGACAGCTCCATGTACGCCTCCCACGACTACTGCTACAGCATCTCTCTCTCCTTACACCCACCCCCCTGGAAGAGGGACCACACCCACCCACACTCCAGTCCTCACTCCATCTCCATCTCCGCCTTGCCCAGGCACCTCCACCATCAAATCTCAGCCGACAATCTTCTCCCCTTGTGTAGCCCAAACATGGCTGACCCTTCCACGGGTTCTTCATGGCCCTCTCCTCCCTGCTTCCTTCTCTGGCTCTCCGTCTCTCCCAGCCTCTCATCTGGGAGCAGGCTCTCCTCTTTGCTCTGCTCACACTTTGAACGTTGGGCTACCCCAACAACGTATGCTTGGCCTTCTTCTTGCTCCCCCATTTATTCCAGGCTGGAGTTCCTTAGTCTTGAGTCTAGGACTTCATGATGCCTGTGATTTGCAACCTGAAATCGCACGGAGAGTTCTGAGTGTGTTGTGTTTCTGAGGAAAAGCCCCACGCTTTCAACAGAACCCATCCCCTCAAGAGTGCTGTCACGCATGCGAGGTTGAAACCCACCCGTGGTCCTCAGCGTTTTGCCGGCTGCACTGTTGTCATGTGTCCTCCACAGGCTGAAGACCTGTGAATCCGCACTTGCAGCCCATCCACCCTTCTTAGGTCCCAGTCCTGTATATACAACCTGGGCGTCTCACAACTGCTCCAAACACAGAATAGCCCGAACCGAACTCACTTCATCCTCCAAACCTGGCTCCCTTTTTCCCTTTCCAAAGCTCCCCAGCTGGAAAATGATCTCCTTCCCTCACCTATGCCAAATCAGTAGCCGGCTAATTCATCAGTAGAATCAATAACTTCCACTCCTTTTGCCTGCTTCCCAAGCCTGTGTCCTCCTGCCTTCTCCGCCTCTCTTCCTTGGTCTAAGTCAAGGGATGACAAAGCTTTTCTGCACGGGGCTGAATGATAAATATTTAATCTTTGCATCCCTATGCTCTCTGCTGCAACTACTCACCTCTATCCCTGCAGCTCAGCGCAGGGATATGCAGTCCTAGAGGATGCATAAATAACTGAGTGTTCCAAAGCTATGCACAGACATGGATATGTGAGTTGTGCATAATGTTTGCATGTCATAACACCATGTGAGTTGTGCATGACGTTTGCATGTCATAACATGTTACTCTTGGTGGAAGGTGGCCCTGGGGCATTCGGTGGAGTCCCTTAAGACAAAGCAGGGATATCATCTGTTCCCCCCAGAGATGCAAATCACCTACTGTGGATAACCTTGTGGACCGTAGAAAACTCATCCTAACAGAAAACGCTGCAGTTCCAAGCATGCTTCTTGGATTGCAGTCCATGTTGTAGTGGACTGCCTCTGGTGTTCCATCTGCTGCTCCCTCACAGGCACATGGCAACAGTCACCCTAAGCGAAATAGCCCTGCCGCGCCAGGTACCCCCCTCAGGTGCCCACCTGTGTTGGAGCAGTTCCTACCTGATCTGCCTACCTGCTGGTCCCTCGCAGTGCGCTTCACGCTCATTCTCTGCTGAATTCTCACCACCTGTGATGCGGGTCGCAACCGGTCACTTCCATGATCCTCTCCTTTCGATTTCTTTTAACTCTTAAAAATGTAGAATACATCCCTCGCTTGCAGGTGACACTAAGATGCAGCTGCCAAGGGAGGGCAGCTCCTCACCAAGGTCCTCCCTCGATCCTAGCAGGTGCTCCTCTGTTGCATAAGCCCCCCGACAGTCCCTCACCTTGAGAACAAACCTCTCTGTCTCAGCACTCTTGATGTTTGGGGCCGGGTAAGTCTGTGCATGCAGAATGTGTAGCTGCACCCCTGGCCGCCACCCAGGCTCTCCCTGCCCTGCCTCTCCCAAGCACCCCCTGCGCCTGCTGTGCCCCTGGCAACCAGCTCTCCACATCTGTGTTTCCCCCCCGATGCTTCCTCCGGGGGTGGCTTTTCTCTCTTTCCCTGGGTAAATGTCCCTGTGCCTTGTAGCTCCCAGCACATCCTGCTTTGGGTTTCTCTCCCCAGAGCAGGGGGCAGTGAGTTTGTCCTCCAACGTGCCTCATGTCACCCTGTAAACTCTCACAGAAGCATCTAAAACCCTCGCGAGCCCTTGTTTGCACTCCTGGCTCTCCTCGTAGACTACAAGCTCCTTGAGGGCTCAGACTGGGCCCAATTCCTCCCTGTGGTCCCTGTTTGAAGAAATAAAAAAGATAAACTGGGGCTCAGAGAGTCTGTCTGTGTTAAAACCTGAGATCAAGAACCCACAAGGTAGAGCCAGAGCCCGCAGGCGAGACATCTGTCCCCAGACTCCATCCTCACTCCGCCACGCATTGCTCCAAACCTTGGCTGTGGCTTCAGGGTCTGAAAATGTGGCTCCTATCAAGAAAAAGGAACCACCTCCAGGAGAGGAGGACAGGCTGGGAAAGACCCATGGACTCGTGGACGTCCCATGCTATTCATTCCCCACTAAAGCACCACAGTTTGGGACCAATGTTGTGGCACAGTGGGTTAAGCCGCTGCTTTCGAAGGCCACCTCCCATATCGGAGCACCTGCTGCTCTGTTTCCTATCCAGCTCCCTGCTGGTGCACCTGGGAAAGCAGTGAATGAGGTGCAAGTGCTTGGGCCCCTGCCATCTACATGGGAAACCCGGATGAAGTTCCAGGCTCCTGGCTTCTGCCTGGCCCAGCCCTGGCTGTTGTAGCCGTTTGGGGAATAACCCAGCAGATGGAAGCTTTCTCTCTCTCTCCTCTTGTCTATCCCTTTCTATTGCTCTGCCTTTTCAAAAATAAATGAATAATTTTTTTTTGACAGGCAGAGTGGACAGTGAGAGAGAAAGAGACAGAGAAAAAGGTCTTCCTTTTGCCGTTGGTTCACCCTCCAATGGCCACCGCAGCCGGCGCACAGCGCCCATCCGAAGGCAGGAGCCAGGTGCTTCTCCTGGTCTCCCATGCAGGTGCAGGGCCCAAGCACTTGGGCCATCCTCCACTGCACTCCCTGGCCACAGCAGAGAGCTGGCCTGGAAGAGGAGCAACCGGGACAGAATCCTGCGCCCTGCCCGGGACTAGAACCCCAGTTGCCAGCGCCGCTAGGTGGAGGATTAGCCTATTGAGCTGCGGTGCCGGCCAATGAATAAATTAAAAAAAAAAATGTGCTGTGATTTGCCAGTCATGCCAGTGGGGGAGGGTGGACTGGGCTGGGGTGATGACAGATCCTGGCCCAAGCCCAGCCCAAGGCAGCTGTAGGAATGAGGACAGCAGCCTTGCACTGGAGGCAGCTACACCCAGGCCAGTGGGAAGGCAAACACTGTGAGAGGCACCCAAATCCAGCAAGCGGATCCTCACCTGCCACAGGGGATTTCCCAGCTACCTCGAGTGGAGAGTGGAGGGAGATTACCGTAATTAACCTAGCTAGAGAGCAATTTTATGACACCTGAGTTTCGTAGCACAGCTTCGAGCTCCCTGCAGAGGCTGGCAGCTGTGCACCGCCGCTCCAGAAACCGTAATAAGCCCCGGAGGTGGCCGAGGGTGTTATAAAACCAAGGCAAGGTGCTGGGAAGCAAACCAGACCTTCCCAAGGCTGGGCTGGCCGGCTTTGCCTCTGAGCGGGCAACACCGCAGGCAAGGGGCCACCGTCAAATTCACTCCTCCAACACCCACACCCCAGGGTCCTTTGCCGGGCTACAGTGCGTGCGCATCCAGCATCTGGACCTGATTCTGGAAGCTTCTTCTGCCTTCTCAGGCTTTCATGAAATGAATCTGGATCCTGGGCCCCTTTCCAAACATGCAAACTTCCGTAGATCTGTGCCCCGGGCAGGGAGGGAGTCGGGAAGGTCAGCCCCGGCCTTTCCTCCTGGCCTCACACAGAGCAGACAGAAGAAAGAAATACGGAGTAGTAGACCCAGACCCCCAGCAGCTGCAATCATTTCCCCAGTGGCCCATTTCACAGAGCCGCAGCCTGAGGCCAGGCACCGGGACAGCCTGCCCTGGGAGACTCGCTGGCCAGAAGATGACGGAAGAGTTGCCAAGGTGCTGCTCTCTCTGCAACACCCAGGAACAGAAAAGCAGTGTACACGGTGGTATTTCTCCCACAGCACAGTATTCTGCAGCCTTTGGGAGAAGGCTGGGACCCTTGAAGGGCTGGGACAGAGCCATCTGGATGGTGCATGGCCAGGTGAACATAGGCAGGTGCAGGCAGTGACCATGGGGGTAAAGAATGGGATAAAGGCGTGTATGTGCTTGGATGCTGTGCTGGGCTGAATTGCATCTCCCCAAGAGGTATGTCCGAGCCCTAACACCCAGGACCCGGGAGCGTCACTTTCTTTGCAAATAGGGTCTTTGCTGATGTAAGCCAGTTGAGGGTGTTGACATGAGATCATCCTGGATTTAGGGTGGGCCCTGAATCCCATCAGGAGTGTCCTTGTCGGACAAAGGAAAGTGCGTTGGTTTGAATGTCCCTTCCACAGCTCCTGTGGAGTTGTGCTTGGCAGTGTGATGACATCGGGAGATGGAGCTTTGAAGACGTCTCAGTGCCCCGTTCCCAGCTTCGCATTCAGATCGGCCAGCGCCGGAGTGGGCCGCTGGTGGAAAGACGTGCTTGGTCCGACTCTCCGTCTTGCACATGCCCTGCTCGCCATGGGGTGCCCTCTGCCATGCTGTGATGCAGCCGAAGACCTCAGCTACGCCAGGGCCCCGCTCTTGGGCTTCCCAGCCTCCGGGGCCGTGAGAAGTCTCTGCTCTTTATGGATACTCTGTTATAGCAGCAGGAAATGCAGCCAGACAGAGAGTGAGAGACACAAAGCAGAGACGGGGGTTGGAGTGACGCTGCCACAAGCCAACGAATGCCTGGGCCAGCAGGAGCTGGAGGGGCCAGGAAGGCGCCCCCTGGAGGCTGCAAGGGGGCACAACCCTGCCAACACCTTGCCTTTGGGCTTCAGCCCCCAGAACTATGAGAGGATAAATTTGCGTTTTAAGCCAGCAAGTGGTAATTTATTGCAGCAGCCCTCAGAAACTAATACCCATGGTATCTTTGGAAGTTGATGTAGATTTTATCAATTATAAAATCAATATTTAAAAATCAATAATCAATAGTATTTGAATAGCAGTAATACATACTTAGAAAATTAAAATGATAAACTGTACCCATTATAATAGGATCAACTATGCTGTTAAATACTCAGGAACAAGTCTAACAAGAGCTATGCAAGACTTCTACACAGACAAGTAGAAGATATTAGGGGAAAATGGAGGCAGCCTCTCCCGGGTACCGGTGGGACTTGCATCTCCGAAACTCAGGCGAATGACTAAATGTTGATGCCTTATTGGTTGATGGATTAAGGGTGGAGCTTTGAATTAATTGTGGCCGGTGAGAGATCTTTAGGTGACTGGGGGTGTGACCTGGTGATTCGAGGTCGGAGTTTGGCCCAGGTGTTCTTTCTCCGCTTCCCGGATCACCCGGAGACTGGTCCTCGGCAGCCTGCACAGACCCAGGCCGGGGACCTCGTGATCCTGAATAGTCACCTCTACACGGTAGGCTGGAATAGATCTTTCCTTTCCCACGAAGCTCCTTTAGAGTAATTTATTTAAAGCAATGCAAAGCAGACTAACGCATGGCCTAACCAAGTGAAGGTGTCTGTTATGCTGAGTGTTTGTGGGTTGTAAGCTTCCACAGGGCAAATACACCCAGGCTCCCCAATTCGAAACTTTTGGAAAACACTGAAGAAGCTCAGATACTCAAAACAAACAAGAAAGAACAAAAACTGAAAGTGAGGGGGAAAAAAGAAAAAAAGGGGGAAAATAGACTCTCAAAGACCAGCAAATATTATTGAATTTCTGGAGAGTTAGAAATTAAGGGGTTGTGTGATTTTTTTTAAGAAGAAATCTATGTGTCGGTGTTATGACACATTGGGTTAAGCAGCCGCTTGGAATGCCGGTATCCCAAGTCAGAGTGCTGGTTTGAGTCCCGCTGCTCCACTTCTGACCCAGCTCCCTGCTAATGCACCTGGGAAAGCAGCTTTGGAGGCTGGCCCAAGTGCTTGGGTCCCTGTTACTCACGTGGGAGGCTCAGATGTGGTTCCTGGCTCCTGGCTTCCACCTGGTACAGACTTGGTTCTTGTAGCCATCCACGGATGGAAGACCGCTCTCTCTTTCTCACCTTTGTTAAAAAAAGAACTTTACAAAAAGTAAGCTTGTATTCTGGCTGCATTTCTTCTTTTCCTCCTTGTTGCACATGTTAGGTGACAGAAACCCCTTCCATAGGGAGAGAGGGTTCGAACTCACAACCTTGGCACCACCCACACACACACTGCCTTATACGTACTGCATGCTACCGATTGCGCCACTGGAGCGCCCAGTGAGCAGAGGGCTGGAGGGGGAGTGGGAAAAGACGGGGAGAGAATGGGCGACAGCCGCTGTGTCAGCGATAACACCACCGCGGCCGCCCCACACTGCCCTGGCCTTGGCTAACAGGCAGCAGGTGAGGCCACGTCCATCGGTGCAGCCTCATCCATGCCCAGCGGTGATGAACTCAGGAGCCGGGCCACTGGAGAGGAAGGAAGAGAGGAAAGCGCTCTTTCTAAATAGACCCAGTAGGGAAAAAGATGGGTAAGACATCAGGGGCCTTCGGTCAGCCGAACGGCAGCACGGACGTCTCCGGAACATGGGGACAAGGTAAAGGGGGTCCCCAGGTCAGCCAGCTCCCTAGGACTGCAAGTGTCTGTCCAAACCATGGTGTTGGTCCTGCTCCTCCTGGCCCCGGCTGCAGTGGGGGTCAGGGAGTGGGCTTGTTCACAGTCCCCCTGGGGCTGGTGATACCTGCCCTGACGCCCACCCAGCTCAGCCTCAAGGAAGGAACCATTTCACCTGCAGGCTCAGCCTGGCCCCACCTTGAGCACCCGAGAGAGGGAGGGCTCTCCAAGGGCAGGCGCCACCCTCCAGGGAGTCACGAGCCTGAGCTCGCCGAGTGCCTGTCACCACCCCCCGCACCACCTGCACCGCCTGCCTCCCGTCTATGGGGCTGGATCCCCAGCCACCTGACTCATTTGCCTAGAGCTCCATTTGGTCAAGAGGAAAACTGCTGCTGACAAACCTGGACCCAGGCACTGGCACAAGAGCTTGGCCCGTGTAAGCCCATGACTCTCCAGCAAACATGTTCAATAGGTACCGTTTTAAGCATGCTTATTTTGCAATGAGAAACCAAGGCATAGAGAGGTTAAGAAAGTTTCCAAGGGCACACAGCTGGTGTGGATGGAGTAGCAGTCCCCCTCATCCAGGAGAGAATATGTTTCAAGACCCCAGTGGAGGCCTGGAACCTCTGAGATGGTAACGAATTCTCTGTAGACTATGACTTTACCCATGCCACCACATTTAGGATACATTTTAATTTACAAAGGAAGCACAGTAAGAGACTAACAATAGCAAAGAACAAAAACAATTGTAAAGTGCCATAATAAAAGTTTCTGTTTCTGGGTTATTATTAACTAAAATAAGGACTATTTGAACACACACACACTGTGAGACCACAAGAGTCAATATGAATACCCAGTGTCTAATGTGCAGGCAGTGTAGACAGTGTGGAAACGCAGCATAAAGGGATGATTCGTGTCCCTGGGGGTGAGACGTCTTCATGCTACTCAGTTAGGTGCACAATTTAAAACGAATGAATTGCTGGGGTGGCCACTGGCTGTAGTGGTGAAGACGCCTCTTGGGACAGCTGCACCGTGTCTCAGAGAGCCTGGGTCGAAGTCCCAGCTCCACTCCTGATCCAGCTTCCTGCCGATGCACGCCCTGGGAGCCAGCAATGATGGCGCAGGTGCTTGGGTCCCTGCCACACTCATGAAAGACCAGAGGTGAATTCTCAGCTCCTGGCTTCAGCCTGTCCAACTCTGGCTGCTATAGGCACTGGGGAAGTGAATCAACGGATGGGAGATTCTCTGATTCTCTCTCTCTCTCTCTATCCCCTCAACCCTTCTTGCTTCTCTATCTCTCTGCTTTTTAAATAAATATTATTTTTTTAAATAGGGGCTGGTGCTGTGGCCTAGAAGGTTAAGCCTCCTGCAGTACCAGCATCCCCTAGGGGTGCCAGTTCGAGTCCCCGCTGCTCCACTTCTGATCCAGCTCCCTGCTAATGTTCCTGGGAAAACAGCAGCAGATGGCTCTACACCCATGTGGGAGACCCAGAAGAAGCTCCTGGCTCCTGGTTTTAACCTGGCCCAGCCTCAGCCATTGCAGCCATTTGGGGAGTGAACCAGTGGATGGATTCTCTCTCTCTCTCTCTTTCTCTGTATCCTTGCTTCCACATAAATAAATCTTTTAACAAGTTTTTTTCAAATAACCAGGCATGAATTTTTTGTTTCTGGAATTTTCCATTTACTTTCTTGTGCTTGACTTCAGGTAAATGAAATGACATTGGGAAGCCATGAGGGACTGTGCCGAGCTCCACGCTCCTGGGCTCTGAGGAGCCCACAACAGAACACCTCCAGAGCGAGGAGTGCACACCTGCAGCGAGCAAGCAAGAGACTGTCACAGGTGAGGCTGCCGCTCTGCTTCCCCCGTGGCCACCCCGCTGGCCTCCCAGCACTGGCGGGAGCAGAAGTTTCTGCTAGACAAAGAAGCCTCAGAGTCGGAGCCGACCAGCCGCCTGGTGGGCTTTGAAGCTGTCTCCATGGCCAGATCTATTGTGGTCAGGCCCCTGCTGGGGGCACAGCAAGCCAGCCCCTGCCATTCAGAGGCAGCCGGCTGCGCTGTGATCCTCTGCCTCTCCCTCCCTGCCCGCCATCACCACCAGCGGCTTCACTTTACTGTCTGCTCTCATTGGCTTTTTGTTTTTGTTTTTGTTTTTTTTTTTTTCTTTGCTGCAACCCGAGGACCTAGAACAGTGCTGAAGACATCAGAGGAGCTCAATCTGCATTTATTAAATAACTGCAGGGGTGAGGGATGCAAACATTTGGTGCAGTGGTTAAGATGCTGCTTGTGGGGAGGGGGCTGGCGCTGTGGCGTAGTGGGCTAAGACTTCACCTGCAGTGCCGACATCCCAAATAAGCGCCAGTTCGAGTCCCAGCTGCTCCTCTTCCAGTCCAGCTCTCTGCTATGGCCTGGAAAGCAGTAGAAGATGGCCCAAGTCCTGGGACCCCTGCACCCGCGTGGGAGACCTGGAAGAAGCTCCTGGCTGCTGGCTTCGGATCGGCACAGCTCCAGCCATTGCAGCCATCTGGGGAGTGAACCAGCAGATGGAAGACCTTTCTCTCTGTCTCTCCCTCTCTCTTTGTAACTCTACCTCTCAAATAAATAAATAAAATCTTGAAAAAAAAAATAAAAAGAAAGATGCTGCTTGGGGGTCCTGCGTCCCATACCTGAGTGCCTGCCTCAAGTCCAGGCTCCTCCGCTCCCAATCCGGCTTCCCACTAGTGCTCACTCTGGGAGGCAGCAGATGATGGCTCAAGTCCTTGGGTCCCTGCTGCCCTTGTGAGAGAGCTGGATTGAGGTACAGGCTCCTGCCTTTGGCCTGGCCCAACCCTGGATGTTGTAGATATTTGGAGAGTGAACCAGTTGATGGAAGATCTTTCTCTGTCGGCCTCTCTCGGGTGTGTACTCCCTCTCACTCATGTAAAATGAAAATAAGTCTTACAAAATTGCAATGAATGTGAATGAATGCAATTAGAAGTCCATGCATGTATACTAGCAGTGGAATCGCTCCAAGTGGCGTGCAACGTCTCCAGTTCCTTCTGCACTCCTCTCCGGCCTGCTGTGGTTGGTGTGGCTCTGGCTTCTGGCCGTGACTAGCTGTGGGCCAGCAGTAAATGACAGGATAGCAGAGGAGAGAGTGCTGACGGGCTCCCTGCTCCCTTGATAGCTCCTCACTGGGCTCAGATGACACGCTTCCTCCCTCCGCCCCGGGGACCCTGAGTGGCACCGTTGTCTGTCCATTGTCAGCGTCTGGATGCTCTGTTTCTTATCCCTTCCCTATTCATCTGCGACATTTAGGCAAAAAGTGCTGAGTCAGGAAATTCTTTTGCGTGTACGTAATTTAGGTATCTACTGATGTACACAAATTGTGTGTGCCTGATTTTTTCTTCCTTCATTTATTTATTGTATTTTTTAAAAGATTTATTTTGGCAGGTGCCGCGGCTCACTAGGCTAATATTCCGCCTGTGGCGCCGGTACCCTGGGTTCTAGTCCCTGTTGGGGCACCGGATTCTGTCCTGGTTGCTCCTCTTCCAGTCCAGCTCTCTGCTGTGGCCTATGAAAGCAGTGGAGGATGGCCCAAGTGCTTGGGCCCTGCACCCACATGGGAGACCAGGAGAAGCACCTGGCTCCTGGCTTCGGATTGGCATAGCTCTGACCCTTGTGGCCATTTGGGGAGTGAACCAATGGGAGGAAGACCTTTCTCTCTGTCTTTCTCTCTCACTGTCTAACTCTGCCTGTCCAAAAAAAAAAAAAAAGATTTATTTATTTTTATTTATTTGAAAGGCAGAATTACAGAGAGAAAAAGCAAGAGAAAGAGAAATTCCATCCACTGGTTCACTCCCCAAATGGCCTCAATGACCAGGGTACCAGGAACTCCATCCAGGTCTCCCACGTGAGAGGCTGGGGCCCAAGCACTTGAGGCCATCCTCCACTGCTTTCCCAGGAGCCTTCGCGGGAAGCTGGATCCAAAGCAGAGCAGCCATGACTCCCAGCAGCGCTGCGACATGGGATGCCAGCACCGCAAGCAGCAGCGCAGTGTGGTGTGCCACAACGCTGCCCCTTCTTTTTCTATTTTTAAAACTGCAGTTCTCGGGGCTGGTGCTGTGGGGCAGTGGGTTAACGCCCTGGCCTGAAGCGCTGGCATCCCATATGGGTGCCAGTTGGAGACCCGGCTGCTTCACTTCCAATCCGGCTCTCTGTTATGGCCCCGGAAAGCAGTAGAAGATGGCCCAAGTCCTTGAGCCCCTGCACCCGCGTGGGGGACCCAGAAGAAGCTCCTGGCTCGTGGCTTCAGATCAGCACAGCTCCGGCCGTTGTGGCCAATTGAGGAGTGAACCAGCGGATGGAAGACCTCTCTCTCTCTCTCTCTCTGCCTCTCCTCTCTCTCTCTGTGTGTGTTACTCTGACTTTCAAATAAATAAACGAATATTTTAAAAAAACACAGTTCTCTTTATTTTCACATTTTCTTCCATGACCGGCATAACAAATAAAAGTGCCTTGTTTGTGTGTGTGTTTGTATTGTGTTTGTAATGTTTCGTGTTGCTTGTGCTGGTGTGTGCTTTCCATCAAGACAAACTTTATCTTGACTGGATAAAATTTAGAAGGGTTTAAACAACATCTTAAACAAAACAGCCAAAGTTGAAAAAATTACAAAATCATTTTTAAAATTGTAGCATAATTTCAAGTCCCCTAAATGAATCTGTGAACTTAGGGCTAGTCTATTAAAGGCATTATGAAATTGGAAGGGGCTGTTGTTTAGGTTTTGCTTTTTCCAATTACTTTTTTTTGAGATTTTATTTATTTTATTTGAGAGGGAGAATTACAGACAGTGAGAGAGAGAAACAAAGAGAAAGGTCTTCCTTCTGTTGGTTCACTCTCCAAATGGCCACAATGGCCAGAACTGTGCCAATCCGAAGCCAGGAGCCAGGTGCTTCTTTCTGGTCTCCCACCTGGGTGCAGAGGCCCAAGCATTTGGGCTATCCTCTATTGCCTTCCCAGGCCATAGCAGAGAGCTGGACTGGAAGTGGAGCAACCGGGACTAGAACTGGTGCCCATATGGGATGCTGGCACCGCAGGTGGAGGATTGACCTACGGCGCCATGGCACCAGCCCCCCAGTTACTTTTATAAGCCATCAAAGCTGTCTCACATAAATCCTCACTGACTGGTACAGAATTCTAAAAACAGCTTCCAGCATAGAGAAAAAGTGTTTCTTGTTTTAAACATCTTTACCCAACTTTAACAGTTAAAGTAATAGTGGAGTTTTTTTTTTTTTTTTAATCAATGCGATACTTACTTGCCTAATTCTAGCAGGTCTAATGACATGGAAATAATGTATTCAAAAGAATTATGATGAATCTTTATTGGAAAAGCACAACCTTAGGAATGCCAATGCTCTATCTACTTGAACGAGAACAATCCCTAAAGTAACAGTAGCTAAACTAAAAGGAGTTCCCTTGAAACCACTTTAGAGACAGCCTGGGCCGGTGTCCAGCTGTGGCCCTGGGTGTCTGAGCCCTCGAAGCACCACCCTCCTCCTCCCTGGGGACTCTGATGACGCAGGGCACCCCTGGTCCTCCCAGGCCTTGGTGGGCTGTCCACAGAATAGCGTGAGCCAAGGGGCCACTCAGGAAAGACTGGAACTTGAACTCCACGTCGGCCAAGGGTTGCCCATGGCCATCATGTCCTTAGGTGGACGAAGCGGCTGCCTGGCCGTCCTGTGCTCTTTTCTGAAAGGAGAGAATCACGTTGGGGTGGACAGGAGTGTTTTCTCCCGTTTTTTGCCCGCACCTGGGGCCATCGTCTTGGGAAGTTGAGCCTCTGCTGTGTGGGGCTCACATGGCTGACCCACGCCTCTCCTCCCCAGTATGCCTTCTCTGCGCTGCCTGCCCAGTTTCTCGTGTGCTCCAGGCGGGATTGGAAGCCGCAGCTGAGGATTTTGCATCACAGTCGGGCAGGTGCATACTGGAAAGAAGCCCGCTCGGTTTGGAGACTTTTGACTTGTCCTGTAAGCTCCCGGATCAATCGAAGCTCTCTACACAGTCCTGCAAGCGTCTTACTTTCCCTCCAGCCTTTCAAAGGCCACGTTCAGGTTAACATCATTTACACGTCGTGTGGACTCAGAAGGGGGCTGCGGAGACCTGAGTCGCCAGGACGCCCTGCGGCTGGTTCCCAGGTAACAGAGCTTCTCAACTAGCTTCAGCTGTCACCAAGGAAACCTCAGCCACGTGTGGGCAAGGAGGCGCCTACGGTACTTGGGAAGGAGTGCGCATTATGTCTTAGGGCCATTGCAGGAAGGGCGATCCCAGACCACAGTGTCGCCTCTCCCTGCATAACAACCACGCCCCGGTGCGGTCAGTGTGGGACGGAAACATTCCTCCTTCGTCAATAATAATCAAAACTGTTGCTATCACCAGGTGTTCCTGGATTTTCCAGGTGATTGACAACCACACCCAAATCAGCAGTGTTTTTTTTGTTTTGTTTTGGGTTTTTTTTTGTTTGTTTTTGTTTTTTTTCTCAACCCGAGTTTGGCCACAACACCTGTAGCCAAACTCGGGCTCCAGGGACAGCCGGCTCAGGCACCTGACCTGGTGCTTCCAGGTTTAACTCCTCAGTGTGGCTCCCTAACTCAACCTCCACCTTGGTTTCTCAGCCAGTTAACAGCCACTTCCGGTTAGCCTGTAACTGGCAGGCTGAGTGATGCCACTTCCTGCCTCTCACTTTTTCTCCACATCCAAGTTTCCCGTCCATCTGTGTGATCTCCGCAGTGGCCAGGCAAACGGCAGGTCTTCAGCATGGCCTTGGCCAGGGACGGTAGGTAATGGGCCAACCGTATCACTGCCGGCCTCTTTCACTCAGGCGTCCAAGGCGCCAGCATTTCTGTTTGTTCCTTCTTGTCTCGAATTCTTTGCTTCCGTGCCTTAGCTCCTTGCTTGAGCTGCTTTGGATATTATTGATGAGTGTTTTCATTCAAACCATCCTGGTTTGCTCCAAAGCCATTCTCCTCTCCACGTGGGTCATTTTCTTTTGAGAAATTCTTTTAACAATTCCTTTTTTTATAGATTTATTTTTTTATTTATTCAGACAGTAGAGTGACAGAGAGAGGGAGAGACAGAGAAGGAGATCTTCCATCCACTTGTACACTTCCCCAGATGGCTGCAACAGTCAGGGCTGGGCCAGGCCAAAGCTAGGAGCCTGCAACTCCATTCAGGTCCCCCACATGGGTGCACAGGTCCAAGCACTTGAGCCATCTTCCACTGCCTTCCCGAGCACATAGCAGGAACCTGGATTGGAAGTGGAGCAGGTGGGACTTGAACCAGTGCTCCTGGATTCCAGCACCACAAACAGCAGCTTAACCTGCTGCACTATAACACTGAACCCTTTTAGAAATTTTTTTTTGAAAGATTTATTTATTGTATCTGAAAGGCAGAGTTATAGAGAAAGAAAGAGACAGATAGAAAGGTCTTCCATTGGCTGGTTCACTCTCCAAATGGCCACAACAGCTGGAGCTGCACTAATCCAAAGTCAGGAGCCAAGAGCTTTTTCTGGGTCCCCTATGCAGGTACAGGAACCCAAGGACTTGGGCCATCTTCCACTGCTTTCCCAAGCCATAGCAGAGAGCTGGATCAGAAGTGGAGCAGCTGGGTCTCGAACTGGCACCCATATAGGATGCCGGCACTGCAGGTAGTGGCTTTACCCATTACACCGCAGTGCCAGCCCCTCTCCATCACTTTGAAAGGATAGCTCCTCTGGGTGAATTGGAGCTTGGTGAGCTTCACATGAAACCCAGGCGTTTCACTCCCCTCTTGTGGCTTCCGCGGTGTCTTGGTGTGTTTTCTGCTGCTGCAACTGAGTGCCACAGGCTGGGTGACTTATGGAAAGTAGAAGCTCATTCGGCTCATGGTTCTGGAGGCTGGGAGTCCAAGAGCGCGGTGCCTGTGGCAGGTGAGGGTTTTCCTCCTGCGCCGTGGCAGCGGGCGTCGCATGGGGAGACAGAGTGAGTGCACCAGACTGGGCTTGCGGTCGTGATGGAGCCACGCCCTCAAGAATCCATTCACCCACAAGTGGGTTCGTCCATCGTGGTGACCCAACCACCTCCCCAAGGCTCACTTCCAGATACCATTAACACACGCATCTGGGTGTTAAGATTCCAACACATGCAACTCGGGGGACACAGTCACCCCCACAGCACATTGGCTCTGAAGTCACTTTTAAAAGATGTATTTATTATTTATTTGAAAGCCAGAGTTACAGAGAAAGAGACAGAGACAGAGAGAGATCCTCCATCTGCTGGTTCACTCCCTAGATGGCTGCAACGGCCAGGACTGAGCCAGGCCAAAGCCAGAGCCAGGAGCTTCATCTGGATCTCCCACATGGCTGGCAGGGGCCCAAGCACTTGGGTGATATATCTTTGGCTGCTTTCCCAGGTGCTTAGCAGGGAGCTGGGTCAGAAGCAGAGCAGCAGGGACTCGAACCAGGGTCCATTGTGGGATGTCAGCATTGCAGGCTGCAGCTTAACCCACTGCAGCCCAACACCAGCCCCTCTGAGCTCATTCTTGTCCTTGCTCCTTGCTGGGTAAGGTACCCTCCTGCTCTGGCTTCCTACTGGGTTTTCTCTGTGACTTTGTTGTCTGCACATTAAATGGGATGTTCCGCGGGGAATAGAGTTCCTATGGTGGGTGCCATCATTAAGGTTGCTGTGTTCCCACGGCATTGAAGTGGGCACTTCCCCTTGCACATGCATGTGCACACACACACACACACACCAAACCATGTCAGGAAATTCCAGACCAGAAAAATAAAACAAATAAAAGGCTCCCTTGGCATCTATAAATCTTCCCCTTCCTGTGAACAAGTTCCCAGATGTTTTCTTTAATGGGATCCTGGAAAAACAAGTCCAGACTCCCCTGCAGGCTGCAAATAGATGCCTTGAATGATGTCATGGTTGGGGCTCCACAGGCTTCACACAGGTGCCCAGGCATGTCTCAAGGGTGCATCCGGAAGAGGGAGCGGTGAGCATGTGGAGAAAGGTGGGACTGTGGCACCTGCGTGCTGGGCCACGCCGGAGCACTGCTGTGAGTCTCTGGTTCTGCAACAAGCTCACGTCTCACACAGCATCAGGGGAGGGGGCGGAGGTGCAGCCCGAGTGTCTGAAGCCCAGGGGTGGGGAGGAAGCGGCCGCCCTGGTGGAGAGCCGTGTTCTGACTGACCCAGCATATGGGGTTCCAAGTTGTCTCAGCCTTAGAGGCGGCTCCTGTCCTCCATCACTGACATCCTCCCAGGGTGCATCTGTCACTGCTGTATCCCTCGCTCACACCCGCAGCCTCTGCCACGGGCACCGGAAGCCTTCAGCTGTCTGTGCACACCAGGGCTCCTGAGAGGGGCTCCACACAACCCTGGCTGGAGGGGATTTATTTCAAGGCCCAGAATCAAAAGTCTGTGTGTGGCAGCAGGTGTCCGTTCAGGGTGAGCGGTCCCTCCACCCTCGGGAAGAACATGATCCCTGGCAAGTGAGTCCGAGGGACGGTGGTGGCCTGGCAGGTGCACACTGGCCTGTGTGCCTTATGCAGGTGAGGACCTGAGCACCTGGATTCTGCCCTTCATTTTATCCAGGCACAGAGCTCCTCTTGGGCTGGGCTTGGATTGCTTTCTCCATTTCAGTTCCCAACCTTGCCCTCTGTCACCTGCCTTTCCCAACTCTCTCTCTCTCGCTCTCTCGCTCTCCCCCCCCCCCCCTTCTTGCTGCTCTAATCACACAAGAGCAAACACTTTTGCTAACCCAGCAGGATGCCTCTCCCACACCCCTGCATCCATCCCCCGTGAGCTGGATTCCTAGGAGGGCTGGCCGCGTCGTGTTGCTCTTGCCCAGTGTCAAGTCCAGAATTGCCATGCAGGAGCGTCTCGGAGCAACCTCCTGTCGGACCCAGGCTTTGAAGCCTTTGGTTCACTTTGCTGGAGAAAATGCAGACTGTACGGAAGCCAGGTGCGGAGAGAGTGGGAGACCAGTGAGGACAGCCGGGGCCCCCGCCTGCCCCAACCGGATTAGTGTGTGCGCATCACCACCCACTTACACTAGCCGGTGCACAACCTAGGACTGCAATGGAATCCCTTTGGAAACTCCAGCCCCAAGCTCAGTCCAGGCTCTTGGAAAGCAGAGGAATGAAAAGAAGGCTCAGAAGAGATGGGAGCTGTCCCAGTGCTCAGACACCGCCTGGTGCCTTCCTCACTGCTGTCCATCCCGAGCTCTGGTTTGCTGCACCCTGGAAGCCAGTGCTGGCCCCTGGGGACCACTGGTTCTCCCCGTGCTCTCAGACAACCTGTCATGTGGCCATCAACCTCTCGAATGCCCAAAGCATACTGGTCATCTCTATTCCAACAAGCCAAGAATTGTTCTCAAACGGCCGCCATCTCCTGCCACAAGGACTGTTCCCAAAGCTTTCCTCCTTGTAAGATTGAAGCTTCTTGGCCGGCGCCGCGGCTCACTAGGCTAATCCTCCGCCTTGCGGCGCCGGCACACCAGGTTCTAGTCCCGGTCGGGGCGCCGGATTCTGTCCCGGTTGCCCCTCTTCCAGGCCAGCTCTCTGCTGTGGCCAGGGAGTGCAGTGGAGGATGGCCCAAGTGCTTGGGCCCTGCACCCCATGGGAGACCAGGAGAAGTACCTGGCTCCTGGCTTTGGATCAGCACAATGCGCCGGCCGCAGCACGCTGGGACGGCCATTGGAGGGTGAACCAACGGCAAAAGGAAGACCTCTCTGTCTCTCTCTCACTGTCCATTCTGCCTTTCAAAAAAAAAAAAAAAAGACTGAAGCTTCCTTGTGCCTCTGTGGCAGGGAGGTCTAGGAGGAGGGTGACAGATGCACAACACGTAGTGCAGTGTAGCTGCTCTGCTAGGTGAGCCGTTGTTCCACTGTGTTGTTGGGGCAGGGCCACTTGGATATCCATGACAGCGTGAGGACACACAACACGATCCACTTCAAAATCAGCCTGATGTATGGAATGTGTATGTTCCACTGTGGTGGGCTTGGCAGGGCCAGACCAAGTGATGGACCACGTGGGTGGGGCGTTCCCCATCCCTGCAAGGAGGTTCTGAGTGTTTTCTGTCCCCAGCTGCAGGACGGTGGCCATGGACACGGAGCACTCACGCAGCGGGGCTGTCTCTGCCAGCTGCGCCTGTTTAGTCCTCACCCTCGGTTTCTGGGGCACTTCGACCAGCAAAGGTGCTACCCCGAGGTGGCTGCTTTCCTAGTGAGCCCTGGGAAGCCCCTGGGCGGAGGTGGAGGTTGGAGGGAGGCCAAGTGGGTGTTCATGTTCTCTGAGCAGAGCCGGAAAGCAGGACCCATGTAGGAGACACGCATTCCCGCTAGAGAGAAGGCTGCAGCACTCCGGGGATCCTAGGCGAGTCCACGTTTCCACTTAGGACTTTGGGACAGCAGCTGGGGTTGGGCCAAGTCCAGAGCAGAGGAGGAGCTGCGGGAACAGCCTTTACCTCTCCCAGGGCTGGGTGCGGGGTGTTTGCGTGCCAGCACTGGCCCCCTGACCAAGACACGGGACCAAATACACGCATTCAAACTGCAGCTGATGTCACGCGCCCTTCTCAGGGGCTCGGAGGCAGCCGGGGGACCTGCTGTCCAAGTGGAGGTGTGTCTGTCTGTCTGTCTGTCCTCAACTTCTTCAAGGAGGGCAATGCATGAAGGAGGAACCTTCTCTTCCTGTGGTCCAGCGGCCACCAGCAGTCATAGCAGACGC
Source organism: Oryctolagus cuniculus (assembly GCF_964237555.1). NCBI lineage: Eukaryota > Metazoa > Chordata > Mammalia > Lagomorpha > Leporidae > Oryctolagus > Oryctolagus cuniculus. Next base: position 12,827,602 of record NC_091435.1, read on the forward strand.
CTGGGGCTCTCAGCCAGGGACTGCGCACCAAGGACACCCATGCACATGCACGCACCCCCCATGAGGGGCCAGAACCAGAGGCCACACCCTGGAGCAGGAGGAAAAGTTGCCTGCAGGAATGATTAAGAAGAACCTCACGCAACTCACCAGACTTCTCTCCCAGGGACGACTCCGGCTCTGTCACGCTTGGGACGGATGGGTCTGGCTCTCTGTAGCCACTGCAGCTGATCTGTGTGGGAGGCAGTGGGGGGCCGGGGTGCATGTGAAGGCCGGGGGCGTGGTCCTGGGAGGAGGCCTTGAGAAATGGACTAGCCGGATGCCTCCTGCCTGCCCTCTGCCCTCCTCCCCTCACGCGCTGTCCCTGCAGGGCCGGCTATGTGGATTGCATCATTGGCTTCCCTCCCTGCTGGCCCTAGTGGGAGGCACCAACACAACGGGAGGCTCCAGATGTTTTCCCTGCTCCCTGTCTGCTCCGGATTGGCTGTGTCCATCCAGCAAATGTCACTGTTCCATCACATGGTCCTCACCAGCCACTCCCCTCCAGGCCAGGATGGCGACAGCACCCAGCTCCTGTTTGCCCTGCTCCTTGCTCTGTGTCTCTAAATCAGCCCTGGCCTTGTCCCCCAGGGGCCCTGTGTGCCAGTCCTGCTTCCTACCAGACCCTGGGCAACCTCGGGCTTCCGGCTGATCTGTGGACCCATCACCTTGAGGAGGGGACAGGTGAGTTCCTCACTGTGGGCCCCAGTCCACCCTCCACCTGACTCAGAACTGGCCAGCAGGGCCTCCCCTTGTCATCTGCAGAAACTGACAAGCCAGAGTCCAGAAACGGTCCCAGGGCAGGGGGAGAACTGCAGCTTCTGAAACATCTGAAAGTTGCAGGGGATGGGGAAGGAATTTTAAAGAGAGAGTTAAATGCAAAAGTGAGGCTGGGGTTCTGCTGTGGTAGGTAAAGCTGCTGCCTGCAACACTGGCATCCCATACGGGCCCCAGTTCATGTCCCAGCTGCTCCACTTCCAATCCAGCTCCCTGCTAATGGCCTGGGAAAAGCAGCAGAAGGTGTTTGGGCCCCTGCACCCACATGGGAGACTTGGAAGGAACTCCTGGCTCCTGGCTTTGGCCTGGCCCAACCCTGACCATTGCAGCCATCTGGGGAGTGAACCAGCAGATGAAAAATCTCTCTCTGTGTCCCTTCCTCTCTCTCTCTGTAACACTGACTTTCAAATGAACAAATCTTTAAAAAATAAATCAGTGAAAAAGCACAAGAAGACATTCCATCTCACTCATACTCTAGGATCGTCCTGTTTTAAAAAAGATGTATTTGTTTATTTGAAAGGCAGAGTTGAGAGAGAAAGATAGAGCTCTTCCATCTACTGGGTCAATCCTCAGATGGCTGCAATGGCTGGGCCTGGGCCACGCCAAAGCTGGGAGCCAGAAGCTTCGGCAAGGACTCCCCTGTGGGCAACAGGGGCCCAGGCACGTGCACCATCTTCCACTGACTTCCCAGGCACATTAGTAGGGAGCTGGATTGGAAGTGGAGCTGTCGGGACTTGAACCAACACCCATATGGATGCCAGCATCGGGTGGTGGTTTAACCCACTGCACCACAATGCTGGCCCGCAGCAGAGATTTCTGAACAGGTTGTTCACTTATGTATCTCAAGTGCTTATAACAGCACCCAGCACACAGCAAATGTGGAAGGGAGTGGAGTGGGCTGGGGAGAAAGAGACAGGTGGGGGGAGGAGGGGGTGGAGGGATGGATAGATGGGTGGAGGAGTAAATGGGTGGGTAGATGGGTGGGTGGATGGGCAGATGGATGGATGATGTAGTAACCCCAACCTTATCTGTAATTTCACTTTCTGCAGTTTCAGTTTTCCACGGTCAACCACAGTCTGAAAACAATACTAGGGGCCGGCGTTGTGGCGTAGTAGGTTGAGCCTCTGCCTTCGACGCCGGTATTTGCGCCGGTTTGTGTCCCGGCTGTGCCTCTTCCAATCAAGGTCTCTGCTTATGGCCTGGGAAAGCAGTGGAAGACGGCCCAAGTGTTTGGGCCCCTGCACCCACATTGGGGACCTAGAGGGAGCTCCTGGCTCCTGGCTTTGCCAAGCTCAGCTCTGGCCATTGCAGCCATTTGGGGAGTGAACCAGCAGATGGAAGACCATTCTCTCTGTCTTTCCCTCTCTCTGTCTGTAACTCTGCCTCTCAAATAAATAAAAATCTTTTTTAAAAATCAATATTTGTCTTGACTTTCAAGAGAGGGAGACCACATGCACACAGCTTTTATAGTGGAATATTGTTCCAGCTGCTCTGTTTTAGCATTGCTGTTGTACATCTCTCGCTGTGCCTAATCTATGTGGTTTATCACTGTGGGGAGCAACCCGGACTAGACTAAGTTACTGGAATTAAGACTTATTCTATGCATCTGCTCTCCCACAATATAGCGCTGAGAAGGGAGAAACAGCTTCTACACAGCTGCCTCCAGTTCAACCGATAAACTGTAGGACCTACTCCTGATTGGAGGAGAGCAGCGTACTCGGCGTGTGGGTAGCAGAGTTGGGATTGGCGGAGGAGGACTATAAAGGAGGAGAGAGACAACATGCACCAGGAACATCTAAGAGGAACACCTGTGCAGCCCCCTAGAGAGCCGGCCAGCGGAGTGCCGCTCCCCCGCGGAAGTGGGGAAAGTGGCTAGGGGGAACCGCCCTTCCACGGAGGTGGAAGGGACGGTAGCCAACCCGGGAAGAACCAGCAGCAAACCTGGGGAGGGCCGAGCAGACCAAAGAACAACGCAGGGTCCTGTGTCGTTCCTCCGCGAAGAGGGGGAGCGACATAATGGTGCCGTGACTTGGATATGAAGCCTAGGCAGGGTTTAGTGTCGTTCCCCCACGAAGAGGGGGAGCGACAATCACAGTATGTGTGTCCAGAGAAACATGGTCTATCTCGGGCACACTCTTGGCACCTTGCCTTACACTGGCTGGGGAAGGAAGGGGTCTTGTTTAAAATGTTGACTCCTGGGTCTGCTTGCGAAGAATCTGACACGTGGATGAACCTCCCCACGTGGTTCACAGGCAGGTAGTCCCCCAGGTCTTGTCTCGAGAAACACGGCCTTGGAGGACAGAGAAGGCTGCTTCCAGACGGTGCAAACAGGAAATGTGTCATCTTGCAGGTAGTCGCAAGGGCCAAGAGGGGCCACCCGGCGAGGCCACCTGCGCAAACAACGCAGCCCAGAAGTCGCCTGGATGAAGCCCAGGCCACCTTTCTCCCTACTCATCTGTGCTCAGTGGGTGAGGGCCAGCGCAGGTGTGCAGAGCCCTGGGCGAGAGAACAGGAAGCAGAGATGCTGGGAGTTACGGCAGCGGGCTCCCCAGTGTCCTGGGGTCAAAGCAGTGTCAAACTCTCACGGGAGCCCCCAGGGTACACCTGCCACGTGACCCCCACCCTCGGAGAGGGGCGACTGATGATTTACTAGGAACCAGGCCTTTTCATTTGTTTCAGAAATCCCAGCCTGACCGCCAGGCGAGATCTCTCAGGGAGTTTTTAAAAATCTTGTAGTTCAGGTTGCAGCCCTGGAGATTCATTTATAATTGGCCTGTGGTGTGCCCTGGGCCTTGTTTCTGTTTTGTTTTGCATTTGAAAATCCCCATCGCATCTCACGTGCTGTCAAACCGAGAGCCACTGCTTGAGCGCTTAGGGAGCTCCTATGTGTCAAGTGGGACGGCTGACATTGGCCTACAAAAGTGGCAGTTTCACGTGGCTGACCTTGGAACTTGTCTTGGAGGGTTGGCTTTGCTTCTCTAACCCACGTCTGTGTTGCAGGAAGAACACCTGAACCCCAGCGAAGCCCAGGTGTCCTGAGTGGATGTCTCACCTGGATGAGATGAACCTAAAGGCAAGGGGTCAGGGGTTCCCACCCACTGGCCTCGTGGAGGATTTAAGACACTAGCTGGGAGCCGGCACCTTGGAGCAGTAGGTCAATCCTCCACCTGCGGCGCCAGCATCCCACATGAGCACGGGTTCTAGTCCCGGCTGCTCCTCTTCCAATCCAGCTCTCTGCTGATGGCCTAGGAAAGCAGTAGAAGATGGCCCAAGCACTTGGGCCCCTGCACCTGCATGGGAGCACTTGTGTGGGAGACCTGGAAGAAGCTCCTGGCTCCTGGCTCCTGGCTTCAGATCAGCTCAGCTCTGGCCATTGCAGCCATTTAGGGAGTGAACCAGTGGTTGAAAGACCTTTCTCTCTGTCTCTCCCTCTCACTGTCTGTAAATTTACCCCTCAAATAAATAAAGACAATTTTTTTTTTGACAGGCAGAGTGGACAGTGAGAGAGACAGAGACAGAGAGAAAAGTCTTCCTTTTTTTTGGGGGGGAGTAAATTTTTTTTTAACTTTTATTTAATGAATATAAATTTCCAAAGTACGACTTATGGATTACAATGGCTTCCCCCCCATACCGTCCCTCCCACCCGCAACCCTCCCCTTTCCCACTTCCTCTCCCCTGAGAAAAGTCTTCCTTTGCACGCTGTGGCTGACGCACAGCACTGATCCGAAGGCAGGAGCCAGGTGCTTCTCTTGGTCTCCCATGGGGTGCAGGGCCCAAGCACTTGGGCCATCCTCCACTGCACTCCCTGGCCACAGCAGAGAGCTGGCCTGGAAGAGGGGCAACCAGGACAGAATCCGGCGCCCCGACTGGGACTAGAACCCGGTGTGCCGGCGCCGGAAGGTGGAGGATTAGCAATAAAGGCAATCTTAAAAAGACAAAAAAAGACACTAGCTCTCCACTTTGGGCCAAACTACAAACCTATCCTGTGCCTGAGAGCAAACGAAGAGCGTCAGCACGAAGCTGCTTTCCTAACCCTCCTCCTCACGTGGGGCGGCTTCATGGGGTTCCCATGTAAAAGTCTCTGAAATCCGGGGCAGCCACTGTGGTGCAGGTGGTGTGGTGGGTTAAGCCACTGCCTGCAATGCCAACATCCCATATGAGCCAATCCAGCTCCCTGCTAATGCTCCAGGGAAGGCAGTGGAAGGTGGCCCATGTGCTTGGGCCCCTGCACCCATGTGGGAGACCCAGATGGAGTTTCAGGATCCTGGCTTTGGCCTGGCCCAGCCCCAGCCATTGTGGCCAGCTGGGGGAGTGAACCAGCAGATAGAAGATCTCTCCATCTGCTGTTCCTTCTCTCACTGCCATTCTGTCTTTCAAATAAACAAATCTTTTTTAAAAAATTGTTCTGAAATCCAGGAGCCAGGTGCTTCCTCCTGGTCTCCCATGCGGGTGCAGGGCCCCCAAGCACTTGGGCCATCCTCCACTGCACTCCCAGGCGACAGCAGAGAGCTGGACTGGAAGAGGAGCGATCGGGACAGAATCCGGCACCCCAACCAGGACTAGAACCCAGGGTGCTGGCACCGCAGGCGGAGGATTAGCCTAGTGAGCCGCGGCACCGGCCAAAACTTACAAATTATTACAAAGCAAAACTTGACATTGGGCTCAGGGGTGGAGCCAGCTATCATGAGTGACATCTGACCTTGAAGGAAGGTGTGGGTAAAGCTCGCTCAGGCTCTCGTGGCCTCTTCTGTTCCCTCGACAACATGGATGACCTTGAATATTTATGCAAATGTTGAGCCAGAGAAGACCTCTGATCTTAGCGATTCCTGTGGGAAGGACACATTAGAACGCCAGTGTTGGGGTGTATCTTCTGCTTCCCATCCAACTGTAGCCCTACACTAGTGTCTGATTTTTTCCAATGAGATGTTGCCACCGTAACCATCTCCCTGGTGCAGGACCAGGACTAACATTCCTCTTCCTCTCCGTGAAATGACTGAATGAGAAGAGCCTTGGGCAAACCAACTATTCTAGGAGGAGCAGGATCTAACCAAAGAGCCTTGCCATGGACTTTAGGACAAACGGGTGTGGGGAGCAGGGAGAGGCAGGAGATGGTGGCAGTGGGAGGGCTTGGGAGCCGTCCTAACCCTCTCTTCTCTCTCCTCTTCCCCCCTGCATCCTCTGCCACACTCTGCTCCTTGTCCCCTTAATAATTCCTCGTAATTCTAAAATGATTCCGGGAGAGAGTTAAGGAAATAGATATGGCCTGCAGGCTCAGGGAGAATTGCAAATAACTGATGAATATAAGATGCTCCACCTCACCAGTAACACAGGAAGGAACAGCAATACCACTCCTTGGCGAGGGAGGGGGGTCTTAAGCAACCCAGGGCTGTGGTCCCATCTTGTACCAAAACAAGGGTACGCTTGCTTACAACTCATTAGTATGCCTCAAGACGTAGATGATTCTAGTTGCAGGGACTTTTATATAACAGTCAAACAGTACCATAATCCCAGCACGACTTGCAAGTATTTAGGAACAGAATAGAAGCACAGTAGCTGGGATTTATTGAAGTCGTAACTCAAGCGGTCACAGAGCTGACAGTCCTTTCCCACTGGTCATTTGGGGAGTTCATCTGGAGAAATCTGACCTGACAGCCAGCACTGAGCCCTGCGAGAGGAAGCAACACAGTCCTTGTTTGCCCAAACTTTCCTCTCCCCCTGCCTCAGACGCTCTGCCACCCCTGCCCGCCCAGCCCTGCCCGTTAGCAGGCCCACCGTGGTCTGGGCGGCTGAACTCAGAAGCTGCTGTATCGCAGGTGCCTTCCTTGTCAGTCGCTCTGCCTCCCTCCTGGCCCGAGATCACTGGGGTTTGGAGGCGCAGCGAAGAGGCTGGGGTCCCTCTGCAATGAGGCCAAAACTGCTTTGCATGGCTTAAGGACATCTCTACAACAATGCACCGCTTGCTCACAAGTCCCCTCCAGCCCTCGCTTGCGAAAGACTTTATTTCACATGCTGGAGGGGACTTCCTGCTCCTTCCCTTTCTCGGGCCCCTATTCCACTGGCAAAGAGGGGTCTGTTAAGAAATGAACTTGAGGGGCCGGCGCTGTGGCGTAGAGGGTAAAGCCACCACCTGCAGTGCCTGCATCCCATATGGGCGCCGGTTTGTGTCCCAGCTGCTCCACTTCCAATCCAGCTCCCTGCTAATGGCCTGGGAAGACAGTGGAGAATGGCCCAAGTCCTTGGGCCACTGCACCTGCATGGGAGGCCCAGAAGAAGCTCCTGGCTTTGGATCGGCGCAGCTCTGACAGTTGTAGCTATTTAGGGAATGAACCAGTGGATGGAAGACTTTCTTTCTCTCTCTCTCTCTTTCTCTCTCTTTCTGCCTCTCTGTAGCTCTGCCTTTCAAGTAAATAAATAAATCTTTTAAAAAAAGAAAGAAAGAAATGAACTTGAAGCTTCCACATTGCAGAAACTCCATAAGGCATTTCTTGTACGCTTTGGTCTGTCCACACCCCACCTCCCAGAGCGGCTACAAAAGCTCTACAGAATGTGGGCAACAGAGGTCAAGCGAGGGCCGCTCCAGCCGGGGGAGTCCTGCACACCCTGTAGGGAGTTTCGCTGTAGCTGCAAAGAGTGAAGAGGGGGAAATTCTTGCGTCATGATGGATGGAGATTCTCCGATTGCTTTTCTGAGCAGAGTGAGCGGAGGACGGTTCAGTCGGCTCTTGCTGGCTGCTAGCATTGTGACCACCAGGGAAGCTCACCAAAACATTTCAACCAGAGAGCAAGACCATGCGCAGCGGCAACACTGGCAAAACCTCTTCTCTCGGGCTTCTTTTATAAACTGCTCCAACGTGCTCCGGTGGGACATTTCGCTCCGTCTTTGAAGCTAACCAAGCAGGGTTTACGGCCGGCAGGGAGGCCCACAAATGCAGGCCTTGCCTTGCAGTTCCCAGCAGCGCCCGCCCAGGAGCTGTTTGGCACCCTGCGGGTGGGGACAGGCTGGGCGCCAGAGCGGCGTGCCGGTTCCCGGCCGCACATGACGCTGCCTGGGCAGCTGCTTCTCATTCACAGCCTCCCGGAGCTTTGCCAATGTGAACTCCTCTGGGGAGAGCCCCACCCGACACTGAAAACGGGGCAATACCCGGGCCGTCCCCGCTGCTCGCAGTCCTGGCTGCCGTGGGCGGCTGCAGGGGAGGGGGCAGGCTGGTGGGAAGCCTGGGGTGGGGTGGGGGGCTGGAGACCCCCAGCTCCTGCACTGCGTGGCAGGGCTCATCAGCAGCACAGCTGGGGCGAGTGTCCCAGGTTACCCACGTGAGCACAGCCTGGTGCCAGAAGCAGGATTGATTATCAGCCAAAAGGGCTGCCTTCTAGGGTTTGAGTCTTGCCAGTGTGGACTTAGCGTGCACACCCTGGGGAGAACCCGGGCCAAGAAGGATGAGGTCACCACCCTACTCAGAGGTCCCCACACCCTTCATTACCCTTTGTTATAAATCCCCAGGTGTAAATACCGTAAGCCGCTAGGCCTGGGGAAGGCCGTGGTGCGCCTCATCCCCAAGCAGCACCCCTAACCTGTGGACTGCTGCCTTTGCGGGCGAAACAGGTCCAGAGCCGGCTCCTGGAGCAGGTGCGAGCAGAGAGAGTGAAAGCACCCAGAATGGTTCAAAGGGCCCACTGGAGGACCGGACAGAGCATCGGGAGGGTCCCCGTGTGCTGCTACCACCCCATTTTACAGATGAACAAATGAGGCGATCGCCCAAGGTGAACGAGCCTTGGGCACCTTGGTCTCAGACTCCTGGCTTCCAGAACAGTGAGAGAAGGAATGAGTGCTGCCCCAGCCCCCGGGGCCGCAGGGCTTTGTTACAGCAGCCACAAGGAAGCTGGGACAGAGGGAAGCCACGATGAGGAGCTTGGGGACCGGGTTGTGACAGCGCTGGGCAGCCGATGATTGTATCAGCCTCAGGACAGGTTGTCCTGTCATCCACATGTCAAGGTCGAGTGCACTCACTCCTGGAGCAACTCTGCAATCCGCCACGGTCAGCTTGAGCCTCGTACCCTGAAGATTTTCCCCTCTGAGCCGCAAGAACACATGGTGGAATTCAGAGCTCCGTAGCAGCCCACAACAGTGGTGCTTCCAGGTCTGGTGGCCATCTTGACTTAGTTTGTTTTGTGTTGCTATAACAACATACCATGGACTGAGGACTTTATCATGAGCAGAAATTTATTGGATCAAGTTTTGGGAGCTAGGAAGTCGGAGATTGAGGGTCTATTTTATTTTATTTTATTATTTTTTTATTTTTTGACAGGCAGAGTGGACAGTGAGAGAGAGAGACAGAGAGAAAGGTCTTCCTTTGCCGTTGGTTCACCCTCCAATGGCCGGCGCACCGCGCTGATCCGAAGCCAGGAGCCAGGTGCTTCTCCTGGTCTCCCATGGAGTGCAGGGCCCAAGTACTTGGGCCATCCTCCACTGCACTCCCGGGCCACAGCACAGCTGGCCTGGAAGAGGAGCAACTGGGACAGAATCCAGCGCCCCGACCGGCACTAGAACCCGGTGTGCCGGCGCTGCAAGACGGAGGATTAGCCTAGTGAGCCGCGGCGCCGGCCAAGATTGAGGATCTAGCATCTGGAGCATCCCACGACAGAATGGAGGATGGGGTGGGGGCGGGGCAGTCGAACAGATCCTTTGATAAGGACCCCAGTTCCTGATAACAACATTCATCCACTCACGAGGGGGTGTGACCATGACTCAAACCTCCCAAACCACCATGCTCTGGATCAAGTTTCCAATACATGAACTTTGGGGGACACATTCAGCCATGGTGACGCCCAAGAGAAATGAAAGCCAGGACTGACACAGGTGCCTGTGCACCAACATTCATGACCACAGACTTTGTGAATGGTGAGGGTAATCCAAGTGGCCATCCGGGGATGAACACACACACAAAATGTGGCCCAGGCATGCAGTGGACTATCACTCGCTATGAAAAGGGACGGCATTTTGACCTGGCCTACAACATGCATGAACCTGGAAAACTATGCTAATTGTAATAAGCCAATCACAAAACAGCAAACGCATATGAGGTCCCTAGAGCAGTCAGATCCACACAGACAGAAAGGAGGCCATTCTGGGGCTGGGGAGGAGAAATGAAGGTCTTTTCATGGATACAAAGTTTCAACTTTGCAAGATGAAAAAGAACAGTCAGCATTGTGGCACATGGGATTAAGACACCTCCTGCAATACCGGCATCCCATATCAGATCGCTGGTTCGAGTCCCAGCTGCTCCATTTCTGATCCAGCTCCTTGCTAATGCTCTAGGGAAGGCAGCAGGAGGTGGCCCAAGAACTGGGTCCCTGCCACCCACGTGGGAGACCTGCATAGAATTCTTGACACCTGGCCTGGTCCAGCCCTGATGGTTGTGGCCATTTGGGGAGTGAACCAGAGGTTGATAGATCTCTCTCGATGTCTCTCCCTCTCTCTGTAACTCTGCCTTTCAAATAAATAAATCTTTTCTTTAAAAAAAGATGAAAAAAATTTTAAGATGGACCGTCGTGATTGTTGTACTCAATACCACTTTACTGTTCACTTAAAAATGGTCGATTTTTTAAATATTTATTGGTTTATTTATTGGAAAAGCAGAGCAAGAGAGAGCAAGAGAGAGCAAGAGTGAGCGAGTGAGAGATAGATCTTATGTCTACCGGTTCCTCTTCAAATTCCTCCCACAGCCAGGTCTGGATCAGGCCGAAGCCAGGAACAGCAAGTAAAAATGTTCAGTTTGATGTTATCCACATTGAATCACAATTTAAAATATTTAAAAACAAATAAAAATGTTAAAAAAAAAAAAGGATCTTATTGCTAGGGAAACTAAGAGAGGGTACCTGGGAATTTCTCCTGTACTCATTTTGCAACGTATATGTAAGTCCAAAACTATTTCACGATAAAATCTCATAAATAATCATAAATGAAGAAACCAAGGCAAAGGTGTAACACACACATTTGTAACGCACAGGGAAGCACTGTAAGAGTTTATGCCACATACTTGAGGTCATGGGATTCGAGGGGAACCTTTTTTTGTTTATTTCCCCCCTGCCCTTTGGAGCTTGCAAAATGCAGCTGTTTTTATCACAACTGGGTAGAAAACTCCCTGTTAAAGAGTCTCTTGCTTTTTTTCCTACTAACCTACAGAAACATGATGCTCTTTCTGACATTCAAAGAAGAAAATCCAGTCTTTTATTTGAAAGCTCTATTTTACCTATTTGAAAGAGTTACAGAGAGAGATAGAGCCAGAGAGAGAGGTCTTCCATCCACTGGTTCTCTCCCCAGATGGCCACAATGGCCGGAGCTGCGCCGATCCGAAGCCAGGAGCCAGGAGCTTCCTCCGGGTCTCCCATGTGGGTGCAGAGGCCCAAGGACTTGGACCATCTGCTACTGCTTTCCCAGGCCAGAGCAGAGAGCTGGATTGGAAGAGGAGCAGCAGGGACTTGAACCAGTGCCCATATGGGATGGCAGCGCTGTAGGCCAGGGCTTTAACCCACTGAACCACAGCACCATCCAAAAATTGAGTCTTAAGCTCCCCATCAACCTGCCCCATGCAGGTGGATGCCCCATGGTGGATTACAGATAAGAAGAAAGGTTTGTCTCTCTCATTGGCAATGTGATGAACCCCAGGCAGGCCAGTGGCCACTGATGGCACTACGAGGCCAGGGTCACAGCTGGTACCAGATTCTGCACAGAGAATGGAGTCACGGACAGCCTAGCAGCCTTGTCACGGGGGAGCAGGGGGTTTTCCTATCGAGTTCAACCACCACATCGGAGCTATGGTATCTCCCACCAGCTTTCCCCATCCCTGTCCCCACTCTCTCCTAACCCAGCCCACCCCCACAAACTGCACAGAAAGGTTTTGGAGAAAATTTGAACAAAACCCCTGGTTCCCTAGCCTTGGGTGAGATTGTGTCCCCTGCAAAAGATATTGGAGGCCGGTGCCGCGGCTCACTAGGCTAATCCTCCACCTTGCGGCGCCAGCACACCGGGTTCTAGTCCCGGTCGGGGCGCCGGATTCTGTCCCGGTTGCCCCTCTTCCAGGCCAGCTCTCTGCTGTGGCCTGGGAGTGCAGTGGAGGATGGCCCAAGTCCTTGGGCCCTGCACCCCATGGGAGACGAGGAGAAGCACCTGGCTCCTGCCTTCGGATCAGCGAAGTGCGCCGGCCATAGTGCGCTGGCTGCGGCAGCCATTAGAGTGTGAACCAATGGCAAAGGAAGACCTTTCTCTCTGTCTCTCTCTCTCACTGTCCACTCTGCCTGTCAAAAAAAAAAAAAAAAAAAAAAAAAGATATTGGAGACCTGATCGCTGGTGGCTCAGGATGAGACCATCTGTAACTGACTGAATGTTTAGGTCCCTGCCTCCTCTCCCTTGCCCCCCAAGGTGACAGTACCAGGAGGCGGGGCCTATGGGACACTGAGGTCAGATGCCTTAGTGTCCTTCTAAGAAGAGCAAGAGGTCATAGCTTCCCATCACTCCTCCAGGTGAGGAAGCAAGCCCAGAGGAGGGTCCTCACAGGAACCAAGCAGGCCGACACTGTGATCTTGAACTTCCCGGTCTCTAGAACCGCGGGAAGCAGGCATCTGGTGCTTGGACCTCCCAGCCTGCGGTATTCTATCAGGCAAGGTTTTGTGACATATGTAATGAAGATAGGTCATTAGGGACCCTCATCTGGTAGGACTGATGTCCTTGGGAAAGGGGGATGGGGACCCAGAGACAGCCACGTGCAGGGAGAAGGTGCCATGAAGATGAGGGGAGACGTCACCTGCGAAGCGGGGCTCCACGAAGCTAAGAGAAGGGCCTGGGATGGTGCCTCCCGCACAGCCCTCAGAGGGAGCCAGCCCTGCGACACCTGATCTCAAGCTTCCAGCCTCCAGAGCTGCTGGTCATGCCCCAGGGGGTGGTCCTGCCTGGGAGGGGCAGGAGCTCTGCCTCTTATTTGAAAGGCAGAGTTACAGAAAGAGAGAGAGAGAGAGAGAGAGAGAGAGAGGTCTTCCATTTGCTGGTTCACTCCCCAAATGGCTGCAATGACCAGGGCTGAGCCAGGCCAAACAAGGAGCCAGGAGCTTCCCCTGGGTCTCCCACGTGGGTGCAGGGACCCAAGCACTTCAGCCATCTTCCACTGCTTTCCCTGACACATGAGCAGGGAGCTGGATCAGAAGTGGAACAGCCAGGACTCGAACCAGCACCCACATGGGATGCCAGTGCTGCAGGCTGGGCTTTAACCCACTGAGCCACAGTGCCAGCCCCAGCCCTGTTAGTTTAACATCTCCTTGCCAAACCCAAATCTGAGATGGCCATTTTTTCATGTGTGCCTTGAAGTCAAAAACTTGCCCTCTGTTCTCCTCCAGCCCTTGGGCTATAAGACGTCCCAGGCTGCTGGGTTGCTTATCAAAACGAATTGGCCCCTAACCTTAACACCTGCCCAGAAGCCCCTTCCCCTGGTGCTCTCTCCCAGCAGCCTGAAGCAGGAACACAGGATGACCTTAAGAACCCAGAGTAACAGCTGGGGCTGGTCCAGGCCGGGGCCAGGAGCCCCAAACTCCATCCCGGTCTTCCAGGTGGGTGTCAGGCACCCAAATCCTTGAGCCATGAGCTGTTCCCTCCCAGGATGCACATTAGCAAGAAGCCGGATCAGAACAGAATAGCTGGGACTCACACTGGGCGCTCCGCTATGGGATATGAACTTCCCAAGCAGTGTCTTAACTGCTGCACCATGCCGGCTCCTCTGTGGGGAGGCTACTTACACAGCCCCACAAACCCCAGATTAGTATGCTATGTCCCCACCCTGGAAAGCACAGCGCTGACCCCAAACCCACAGCTTATGGCTTGGCTGGGAACCAAGGACATCCACAGCACACAGGCCACACGGAGGGAGGAGGTTGGTGGGCCCACATGGGCTCACTCCAACTCCGTGTGGCTCAGCAACGTGGGAAATTTGCAGTGCCGACATCTTCAACAGTGCGAGCCTGGGGAGGTAGGCCCCCCCAGCCTTCCCCTGCCTGGGCGCACCTGCAGCGTCTGTGGTCTCCCTGGGAGGGAGAGGGAGAGAGAGGGGGAGGGGAGAGGGAGGGGAGGGGGAAGGGAGGAGAGGGGGAGGGGAGAGGGAGGGAGGAGGGGGGAGGGGAGGGGGAAGGCATGAGGGGAGAACAAACTGTGTGGCTTCCAGTGAGGTGAGGCAGACACACAATTCAGTCCATAACAGAGTCCGGGGAAATCAGTGAGAACGCCCACCACCTTTGGCAACAGGAGTCGCTGACAAACAAATCCAGGGGAGCAGTAGGAGAAGAATCCAGAAGGCAGCGATGCAGGATGAACTGAATGGCGGTAAGAAATGCAGGCAGAAATTTCATTTTCAGTGAGTTTCCATTTTGACGTTTTCCAGCGAAGTCTGGCTGAGCTGGGATGAGAAGGGGCAGAGAGAGGAAAGCTTCCAGCTGGAAGTGCGTCGGGTCTGGCAGGGGTAGGCTTGCTCTCGTTTGTGGAGCTGAAGGGAACAAGGCTCCCGGGGGAGTGGCCTCTTGGCTGAATGACGGGTCCTTCTGAGAACAGAACGAACCGCTCTAATTCTTTGCACGCTGAGTGCTTGTCCATCTACAGAAGAGGATTTGTGTGAGCTCCAACTGGTGTGCCGTGAGGCTGCTCTTAGCAGGGACCTGCAGCCTCTTTGTGCCTGGGGGTGGCGGGGTTCAGCGCACCCCGAGTGGGCATGCTTGTGCCAAGGGGTGAAGGAAGTTCACGGCATATTGTGATGCCCAGGAAAACTGATCACGATTTTCAGAGCAAAGAGTCTGAAAATCTGTATAAACAATGGGTAAGCCAGACATTGGGAAAAGAAAAAAAAAAAAAAAAGCCAAGGACCAATGGCAAAGATGAATCATTGACTGTCACGGGAGGTTTAAGAAAGCAAGGTGAACATACCGGCTGGTGGGCTGCAATCAGATGGACATGGACTGGAATACCAGGGAAATGTCTAGGAAAACTTGCCAGGGATTTCGAGTGATGAACTCACACCAAAAAGTCTTGGTCTTTGCTCTGAGTTTTGCAAGAGATGTTTGGAAGATAATGCAAAGCACGCATGTTTGCGGGAAAGAATAATCACCGATCGCAGAACTTGGCGCTCCTACTGTGGATCAGAGGCAAAGCGTCAACACTGACACGGAAAACTCCGACGTCCCAGAGACTTAAGAAAAACATCCGCGTGGAAACAAGAAGGGAGGAGAGTGCTAAGGTGTTTCTTAAACAACAGTGACATTGTTTGTGCTCAATTCAGCCCACAGAAGCACAGAGCTGATGGGATTATTTCATGCAGAAATACTAAAGTGATCAGGACACGTCAATCCTTTTCAAAAAGAACTCTGGTTAGGATTTGCTTCTGAGCCACGCTCATGGCTTACTTTCTATTTCAGGGACTAGCAGGCACCGCTGCTGCGTGTGCCGCCGGCATCGCACATGGGTCCCGGTCCTTTTCCCGGCCTCTCCACTTGCAATCCAGTTTCCTGCTAATGGCCTGGAAATACCAGTGGAAGGTGGCCCAAACGCTCGGGCCCCTGCCACCCATGTAGGAGACTCATATGAAGACCCTGCCTCCTGGCTTCAGCCTAGCCAGTGAGCCAGTAGATGGAAGATTCTCTCTCTCTCTCTCTCTCTCTCTCTCTCTCTCTGTCTCTCTCTCTCTCTCCACCCCCATAACTCTGACTTGCAGAATAACTAAATAAATCTTTTTTAAAAAAGATGTAATTCAATGCACTTGATTGCCTGTCTATTTCTCTAGACATGACTGCAGATGACTTCTGGTTGTGAATATAGCTTTGAAATCCACCCACAAGGGAATCAGATTTGCCACTCATGGGAAGTTTAAGAAGCCGATGAATCAGGGCTCTTTCAAGAGGGAGCTCTTTTTGGGCAGAGGCAAGGAAAATACAAATGAGCCCAGAGCAGCTGCCAGTGCCAGGAGGCAAGGATGTGCTCAAAACACAAGAAAAAATTAAAATTTTAAAAATTAAAAAAAAAGACACAAAGGGAAGGGGGCACATCCCAAAGACCCTGGAAAGAGAGTTCCTGATGACCAAAGCCAGAAGAATTTGAGCAACAAAACAAATAATGCAGCACTGGATGATACCCAACATATAAAATAAATATTATGAGGTTTTTGTTTTTGTTTTTGTTTTTGTTTTTTTTGACAGGCAGAGTGGACAGAGAGAGAGAGAGAGAAAGGTCTTCCTTTGCCGTTGGTTCACCCTCCAATGGCCGCCACCTCTGGTGCGCTGAGGCCAGCGCACCGCGCTGATCCGATGGCAGGAGCCAGATACTTATCCTGGTCTCCCATGGGGTGCAGGGCCCAAGCACTTGGGCCATCCTCCACTGCACTCCCTGGCCACAGCAGAGAGCTGGCCTGGAAGAGGGGCAACCGGGACAAAATCCGGCGCCCCGACCGGGACTAGAACCCGGTGTGCCGGCGCCGCTAGGTGGAGGATTAGCCTAGTGAGCCGTGGCACCGGCCCACTATGAGTTTTTAATAATAAAAACAAGTGAGTAAATAAAACAATGCGGGGAGGCACATCTTTCTTAAAGAAGAATTTCGGCCAGCTCCGCGGCTTAATAGGCTAATCCTCTGCCTGCAGCGCCGGCACACCGGGTTCTAGTCCTGGTCAGGGCGCCAGACTCTGTCCCGGTTGCCCCTCTTCCAGGCCAGCTCTCTGCTGTGGCCCAGAAGTGCAGTGGAGGATGGCCCAAGTGCTTGGGCCCTGCATCCGCATGGGAGACCAGGAGAAGTGCCTGGCTCCTGGCTTCGGATTGGCGTGATGCACCAGCAGCAGCGCGCCAGCCTCGGCGGCCATTGGAGGGTGAACCAATGGCAAAGGAAGACCTTTCTCTCTGTCTCTCTCTCTCTGTCCACTCTGCCTCTGTCCACTCTGCCTATCAAAAAAATAAAAAAAGAAGAATTTCAAATAATGTGTGTAAATATTCTCTCCTCTAGGAGAGAATCCCCACTATGCACAAACCTTAAGGCTGGGTTTAGTGATTGACTTCCAAAGACTAGAGACAAAAAAGGGAAAAGTGACAGCACCACAGTGGAGAAGCTGACAAATCCTACCCTGCAGAAGTGGTGCGGTTCCATGGCGAATGGTGTCACATGAGATTATCCTCCCTGACAATGTGAAGAGCTCATTCTAAGGTCCCAGCCTAATCCCGATTAAAATGACAAACAGGGGGACATTCAACAGGATCCCAGGCCAGTCCTTGTCAAGTCCCCCAAGAGGATGAGAGGCAATGCAAGACTGGCCACCTAGCTTAGGGGAGACAAGACCAGCCAGACGTGAGGCTAAATGCAACAGGGTACCCTGGGCTGGGTCCTGGGGTGGAGGGAGGACGTGAAGGGGAAGTAGGTGGCATCTGGATCACTTAGACCAAATACCTGAGGCAGCAAACTTGATCAAGAGAAAAGTTATTTAGCTCAAAATGTTGGAAACTCAAAGTCCAAGATTGGGTAGCACCATCAGTTTGACCCCTGGAGAAGGCAGATGGCCATGGCGGGAGCAGACTAGAGCCCTGGCCACATATCAGGCTGGAGAAGAGACAGAGGCTGGACTCAAGGTCAGGCCTTTATAACAACTGCCTTGTGAGAAGGATCTTCTGAGGGAGGTACCCCCCAGTGACCCAAGAACCTTCCACTGAGCCCACCTCCTAAAGGTTCCATCACCTCACCAGGCAGCCCCCTGGGGAGCAAGGTTTTAGCAGGATTCTGTAGGACATCCAACCTCCAAACTAACATCCAGACCATAGCAACATCCCGATGAGGCTGGGCATCTAGTTCAGAGGAATCCCCCAATGACAGTCTCTTGGTTCTGACCAATGTTCGATGGTTATGATAAGATGTTAACAATGGAAGAAATGGGGTGATAGGTATTCCAGAACTCTCTATACTTTTTTTAGCAACTTTTCTAAATAAAAATTTTCAAAATAAAAGTGTGTGTGTGTGTTTTGAAGAGCATGAGGAATTGCAGGTACAAAACAGGATTCTATAAAAGTGTTTTGAAAAATAGTAGTGACATTAGAATGCAGGTTTAGTCTCCCAAGTCTCAGTGTTTCATGTTTCTTTTTATCTCAGTGAGGAGTCCCACTAGAGAGAGAAGCAATCTGCCCATAGCTTTCTAAAGCAGATCAAGGCAGAAACCTCAGGCTCTTTTACTCTATATAACAGCACAACACCACAGCCAGCACACACTGGCTAATCCTGTGGCAGTCACTTTGCAACTGACTGGTCTAAGTACCTTACATTGATTATCTAATCATCATTTTTACTCTCTAGCCCCAAGTCCCTATTTTTTTAAGCATTTGTTTGTTATTTGAAAGGCAGAGTTACAGAGAGAGAGAGAGAGAGAGGTCTTTCATCCAGTGGTTCACTCCCCAAGTGGCCACAAAGGCCAGATCCAAAGCCAGGATCCAGGAGCTTCTTCCAGGTCTCCCACATGGGTACAGGGACCCAAGCACTTGGGCCATCCTCTGTTGCTTTCCCAGGCCATTAGCAGGGAGCTGAATCAGAAGAGGAGCAGCTGGGACTCTAACTGCTGTCCATATGAGATGCTGGAGCCGCGGGTAGAGGCTTAGCCTACTACACCACAGCACCAGCCCCTCCAAGTCCCTATTTTGATGGCTCCTGTTTTGATGTATCTTTCACTATACTGCCTAAGTGGCAAGGGTGGAAAGAAAGTGGTCATTGTGGCTCCAATCTGGAGTTTGCACGGATGGCCCTTGCTGGTCAGTCATCTCTGGGCCACTTGACTTAGTAAGAAGCAAATAGGAGGTGGCACTGAGGGGAATTGTGAATGGGCTGTATTGGAGGCTGGGGTTGGACCAGGTAGAGTCTGGGTTGCTTTGCACTACAAGGGGGAGCATGGGAGGAGCAGGTCTGGGGAGATGTGAACATTGGCTCTAGACGGACCATATTGAATGTGGACCCTCTCTGGAGTTTGAGCAGCACGTCTGCTACGCCAGAGAATCTTGTTTCTGGAAATAGAGAAATAGCGTCTTGGGGTCTACAATATGTCGATGATCAAACAATGTGAAATCCACGCATAGCTTTTCATTATATACATTTTAAGGAACTTTTTAAAGACCCTCACAGACAAGAATTTCAAAATATTTTGCACCAAAATAAACCTATCTTTTAATTCCATTTCCACGACCTTTTTGAAGTACCCTCATACACACTTGGGGAGAACCACAGGTCACAGCAAGATGTCCCGCCCACAATTAAGCGCTCCCACTCCCAACCCCTGGCGCCCCACTGTCTCTCTGGTTCCTCTGTGAAAGCTCACGTCACGAGATCACCAACCCACCTGGCCCCAGGGTCTGCCTTCGGTGGAGTGTGCCCGCCGGGCACTCCGCATGGTCGGATAAGGATCCTTCTCCCCGTTTCTAAGCAGCCCAGCGCTTCCACGCAGGTCACGTCCTAACGTCCCATATCTGGATACCTCGAGGCTTCACAGAGCTCAGTGCCCTCACAGTGCCCGAAGCCCCACGTCAGGTCCAGCCCTGCCAGGCTTCCAGCCTCAGTGACAATGGAGGAGGACTCTTCTCCTGTGGACTGGGCTAGATGGTGTCCCCCAAATCCACGTCCACCAGGGCCCCCAGAAATGACCTTATCTAGAGAACCAGTCTTCACTGATGTGGTCTGTCCAGATGACGCCACAGTGCATGGGGCTGCGGGGGGCACTGTGAGGACTGAGTTTCTGTTTCAAGCCGTCCCATGCGTGGTGATTTGTTATAGCAGCCCTAGGAAACACGCGGCCAGACAGCTGGGCGAGAAGACGGCCTACTGCCCTGCGAGACACAAGCTGACAACGGCCGGCTCCTGGTTCACGGTGGACCTCTGGCCCTTGGCTCCTGCAGGAACCTTGGCAGCCATTAATCAGGACCATCAAGACTCGGTTGGAGACAACCAGCTCCCCTGCTTCCAACTCAGAAACAACCAGAAAACAAGTCAAATATGCTCCCCAAAGCAACCACCTGGGCTGTCCTTCTGCGTGGGCCACCTCCCAGTCCCCCAGGCCAATCCTCCAGTGGGGGCACCCACAGCCTCCCCTTTTCCACTTGAAAGCTGTCACACTCCTCTGCCTGCCTTTGCATCCTGGCCAAATGCACGTGCGGATGGCTGACCCCTTGCCATGGTCAGCCTTGAGTAAATGACCGATCTGTGCTGCCGGTGTGGGCTGCATGGTTCCCATTCCTGGGGCTGTGGGTGCTGGTTTGCTCAGGCTCAGTGGCCACAGTGACCTCATGGCATCATCTTCCCTGAGCTACAAGCCTGGAAGTCCAAGATCAAGGTGTTGGCAGGTTCGGTTTCTTCTTCTGAGGCCTCTCTCCCTGGATAGCAGTCACTTCTCACTGTTTTTTTTTTTTTCTGTGTGCTTGGATCCCTGATACATCCCACCGAGTGTCCCATTCCCTCTTTCTATGAAGGCACTGGTCAGACCAGGTTAGGGCCCACCCTAATGGCCTCATGTTAACATAATCACCTCTCTCTCTCTCTCTTTTTTAAAAGATTTAGTTATTTATTTGAAATTCAGAGTTACACAGAAAGAGAGAGAGAGAGAGAGAGAGAGAGGTCTTCCATCTGCTGGTTCACTCCTCAGTTGGTTGCAATGGCCAGAGTTGTGCTGATCCAAAGCCAGGACCCAGGAGCTTCTTCCAGGTCTCCCACATGGGTTCAGAGGCCCAAGAACTTGAGCCATCTTCTACTGCTTTCCCAGGCCATAGCAGAGAGCTGGATCGGAAGTAGAGCAGCCAGGACTCGAACCAGCACCCATATGGGATGCCGGCATTGCAGGCAGCGGCTTTACCCACTATGCCACAGCACCAGCCCCAACATAATCACCTCTTTAAAGGCCCTATCTGCAGCCCAGTCTCATTCTGATCCTGGGGGTTAGGGCCTCAGCAGGAATTTGAGGAAGGACACAGTACAGCCTGTAACGTGGAAAGTGTCCAGATCAGGTGGAATGAGATGGAGCTGCATGAATGCCACCTGGATCAGTTACATGTCCCCTAGTGAAAATGCATCATGTAACTGATGGCGGCTTTTAGATAAATGTGTCCCCTCCTGTCCCTCCCCCCCACACACACACAGCTGCAGGCTTGGGCGGACATAGCAGGAGAGAGAGGTTAACACAGATTTCAGGGTCAGTGTTCACTCCCGCTTTACAGAAGAGTCTGGGGCTAAGTCTACTGGCCTAATAAACCGTTGTGGGTGGACGGAGTGGAAAATAACAGTCCCGGCTTATCTGACCCAAGTCCTGTAAGGTCACTAGAAGACAGCAGTCAGTGGACTTCCATGGATTTGATAACGGGGGACAGTGGCTTTGACACACAACGGAGTTCCATAATTCTCATTTCCAGGGTGATGGATGGACCTGTGGTGGGACGGACAGTGCTGTCCTCCATGAAGGATACCGACACCCCAAGTCAGAGGTCCCTTAATTCCCCAAGCTGCCCATTATTTTTGTTTATCTTGCATGGGAGAACTTACACCCTAGACTAGGGGAGTATCTTTTCCTTTAAGCACCCTCCAGAAACCCACTAATCTAAGTCACCTAACTCCTGTTAATGTTTGGTCTCAACTCTAGGTTGTTGCAGGTCCATTGGTCCATCTGTCCATCTTTTCTTCCTTCCATCTACTCACTCATGCATGCACCCATCCATGCACTCATCTACCTCTATCTATGCATGCAGCCATCCATCAACCACCATCCATCCATCCCTCAGTTACTTATCCATCCACCATCCAACCACCCACCCATCCATGTGCTTGGATCCCTAGGTATAGACACAAAGATGAGTAAGACAAAATCCCAGCGTCCTGGCAGGCACAGCAAGGCAAGTGAAAAGACAGCACTGCACTCAGGACTACAGCACACATACACACCTAGGAGCATACAGCAGAAGGCAAAACAACGCATGCTCAGGACAGAGAGCGAGCGCTCGCATACACACTCTCCCCTCAACACTTCCTCACACATCGGTTTCCTTCTTTCTGCTGTGGTCATCCCCTCGCTCACTGCTTCTCTGCCTCACAATTTTGCAAAGGGGAGTGAGAGGACTCCAAACTTCATGATACCCCCCCAAACCATCCCCCTGAATTCTGGGCTCTCCATCCAGTTTAGTGGGAGGAGAACTGAGTTTGGAGACAGAAGTTACCCACAGCACGTCAGGAATTCTTTACTGTGTCTTTCTCCATTCTGGCCCAAAACGCAGCCATCTGTAAGAGAAAGAAGCCGAACCTGACTTCTGCTTCTTAAAATGACCCCTTCCACTGTCCCAAAGCAGAGAGAACAATGAGGGCTGTGCTCACAAAATTCACACCGACTTTGCATTCAGATACGCAACACATGTTAGTTTTAAGTACAAATATTTGGGTTTTGAGTTGCCAGTGAGTTATAAAAACTGCTCTGTGAAGCTGTACTGTGTTTATCCTGAAAAGCTGGGTTTCATGGTGACTGCTTCAAACTCCTGGGGACCCAAGCCCAGACCTGGGAATCTTCCAAGGTCCTGTGAGTCTCTGACTTGGGTCTGAATGCTCTGAGAGTGAGGATGGCTTATGTAACAGAACGGACTGTGGGTGGGAACTGAAGTGGTTGAATGGGCTCTTTGGAGCTCTCTGACTCAGATGATACAATTCACCTTTCAGTGCCCAGGACGCCTGTCCAACCCGTGGTCCCACGTCATCCAGCTGTGAGTAATGGTCACGACTTGTCTACAAGCATCATTCAGCTCCATGCTGCGCTCGATTCAGACTCGTTCCCCAAGACCCTGAGTAAGCGCTGTCTTTTTACCAACAAGCAGGAGACTATTTGTGACAGGCCATTCACAAGGCTTGAATGGAAAACAACTTGAGGGCCAGGGCTGGCTCCATCCTTTCCAGCTGGGACAGGGATGAATCTCAGGGCGGGGACTCCATGGCGACGGCAGCCTAGTGACCAGTGTGGCTCTCCTGAAGCATAATTGTGCCTGGGGATGACAGCCAACCCCAGAAACCCATAGAGAGAAGCTGGGTCTCTCCCCACCTCCACATTCCCTTGGGTTCAATCACTTTCTAGACTTCTCAAAAAAGATTTTTTTTTAAAAAATTTTACTTGAAAAGTAAAGCGACAGAGAAAGGGAGAGAGAAATCTTCCATCCACTGGTTCAGTTCCCTAATGGCCACAATGACCAAGACGGGGCAAGGCTGCAGCCAGGAGCCTGTAACTCCTTCTGGGTCTCCGATATATATAGCAAGGACCAAACTACCTGGGCCATCCCCCACTGCTTTTCCAGATGCATTAACAGGGAATTAGATCCAAAGCAGAGCAGCTGGAACTCCAACCGGCACACGAATTTGCAATGTCTGATTGCAGGCTGTGGCTGAACCCGCTGTGTACCTCCCAGATCCTTAACCAGCTTATGACCATGATCAACAAACTCAAGGAGCTCTCCGATAGTGAATTCCCGATACAAGCTTATGTGAGACATGACTGCAGAAGCCCTGGTTGTTGAACGGGGTGAGCTGCCTACCCCGACCTGTAAAACCGAGCAAATGTGACGCTTCATAGAGTTCTTGTGTGGCTTAAATCAAGGGCCAAATCCTGATGCAGATCCTTACTGTAGGTCCACGAGATAAGAATGGTTTTCACATTTTTAAAAGTTACAAAACCCCAAACATGAAAAAGACAGGAAACAAAGAACAGGGAACAGGCTGCATGGTAGGTAATCCACCAAGCCTGCAGTATTTACTACCTGGGCGTGTACTGAATCCAGTGGCAGCCCTCTGCAGTACAGAAAGGACCACTTGGTATACTGGAAAATCAGTGCACACTGAGCCTACCTCTCAGGTGATCGTTAGAAAGGTGGATCTCACACCAACAAAAAGAACTTCCTGGGCAAGGGTGAATGGAATTCAGCACATGGGACTAAACTTGAAGATTTGTAGCACATACAAATCTTGCCATTGGCTTTGTCCCCGTGTTCCCACGTCCCCAGACCACAGACTAGTGGCCTAAACAACAGAAGTGTATTTCCTCAAGGTTCTAGGCGCTGGAGTTCAAGATCAAGGTGTTGGCAGGTGTGGTTCCTGGGCAGGCTTCTCCCCTTGGCTACATTCTCACTGCCTCTTCTGTCTTTCCTGTCTGGGTTCTTTCTTGTGCCCGAATTTCATCTCACAAAGATACCGAATCACCAATAGCCTCATTCCAATTCACCTCTGTCCCAAATAGAGTCACATTCCAAGGCACTGGGAGTTAGGGCTTCAACTTGTAAATTTGGGAAGGCCACCACTCAGCCCCAAATGCTCCCCTTCAATGAAATGAGATACTAATATTTGCCAACACCAATCCCTTCCTTTAGAATAAGTGACCCTTACAGTGCTATAACTGTGTGACCGTGGGGAAAGGCCAGGCCGATTTTAGGAGACCTTCCAATGCTAGGCATCTATCTCCCCTATGGAGATAAACAGTAGCTGAACCCCAAAGAGTCACATACTCCCCCACGTTTCTCAGCTGTCGTTCATTGGCAAGGCTAAAGGACTAGTTCCAGCCAGTGGGCTGCCAGGGGCGGTGACGAGCCGCCCACCCCCACAAGGCCCTTGAGGGTCTCGGGGAACCCCCTGGTCTCATCCTTCCTCTGCTGCAGCTGTCAGATAAGATTGATTTTCAGTGGGTGGAGCCCCCAGTCACCATGTGGAAGATAGCTGCCTGAGTCAGCCAAGACGCCCACAAATTTGTGTTGGAAATGAACCTTCAGTAGGCAAGACACAGAGAGCTGGGTGTAATTTGTTAGCACAGCAAAGCCTAACATCTCTCACACACGGGTTGCCAGAGGAGTGATGAACCCTGGTGAAGGGGTCAGGGCAGGTGTTCCTGTCTGTCCTGCCATGAACACACTGCCCAACCTCTTCCCATACAGGTTTGCAACTGGCCCTTTGCCAGCTGACTATGGTAATGGGACTTAGAGAGAACACCCGTGTGTTACAATACAGGGCTTAAACACAAGCTACAACTTTTGCTTTCGAAATAGCTCACAGGCCATCTTCTGAGTTGGGAATCCAAGTAGCTCAGGGTCATAGGTCAGATCCATCTTTTCATCACCTGTAGTGGCAAGTTTCCTAGTATTATCTTCTGCAATGTGCCATCTTTAAGGTTTTTTTTTTTAATATTTATTTATTTGAAAGTCAGTTACACAGAGAGGATGAGAGAGAGAATATCTTCCATCCACTGGCTTGTTTCCTAGATGGCTATGATGGCCAGGGCTGGGCCAGGCTGAATTCAGGAGCCAGGAGCTTCATCCGGGTCTTCCACATGGGTAGCAGGGCCCAAGTACTTAGGCCATCTTCTGTTGCTTTTCTCAGGCCATTCACAGGCAGCTGGATGGGAAGTGGAGCAGCCAAGACTCGAACCGGTGCCTATAGGGGATGCTGGCATTGCAGGTGGAAGCTTTACCTGCTACGCCACAGTGCTGGCCCCGTACCATCTTTAAATTTTAAACCACACAACTCTGATCTTTCAGTTGCATTTGCTCCCCCTCAAGCTAGTCTTTTCCCCCAGATGTAGCTCCCCAAAATGCCTCCTGCCTTGAACCCCACTCAGACCAGGAGACCCATGGATGCAGACCACAAAACCTGAAAGGCCTCCCTACTTCTTTTCCAAATCCCGCCTCTCCCTGGTGCCAGACATCAGGCCTCAGAGCTAAACGTGTGTCACGAGAACACGTGCACAGAAAAGCAGCACAAATATATATACTCCATTTGTCTTTGCAACCAGATGTCTGAAAAGCTCCCTTGACAAAAAAAAAAAAAAAAAAAAAAAAATCTGCCACAAATAATACACCCATTTACTACTCAGGAAATACGTTCCTTTCATTGAAAAGTGATGACATTAAATTGAACCAGCTCCCAGCACTGTTCTGCATTATCCTCACCGTGCCTTTAGCACACTGAGCATCCCAGAGATTTCCAGCCCCGCCTAAAAATGTATCCGTTTTGCATTCTGTTTGGTCTCACTTTATGCTAGGGAGCTTTAAAAAAAAAGTTTTATTGACTTAAGCTACTAAAATCCAATCCCCTTTTAATAACTAACATAGAGAGCAAGGTCATGGCGGGATTGCTGCCTACGGCGGAGATGTGTTGAAGAAGACAGGGTCCCCAAGGCGAGCTGTCTCTCTCCAGCTTTTGGAAGACGACAGTGGCTGGCAGGAAGGGTATGAAGTATAGAATGTCTGGGCGCTGCAAGGCCTGGCCCTTGCGAGGACCTCAAAAGTCCTTGTTGCAATGGTGCCTGGATCTGCCGACTGTCCCCCAACCATGGCGGTTTTCTTCGGGGGAGCAGCCCTGGCGTTGGCTCACTTGGGAACTCCAAGGCATCTTTAAAAATTACATGGGACGCCAGATTTCTCTTTTTCCAAAAGGCTGGGGTGGACAACGAGGTAGCACCTCGCCCCCATCAGAATGGCTCTTCTCCAACAGACAGACAGTAGCAAATGCCAGCGAAGATGTGGAGAAAGGGGAACTCTTACACAGTCTTGGTGGGAATGTGAATTAGCACAGCCACTGTGGAAAACAGTACGGAGACTTCTTAAAAAACTAGAAGTAGGGGGCCGGCACCATGGCTCACAAGGCTAATCCTGCAGCGCCTGCATCCCATGTAGGCGCCGGTTCTAGTCCCAGTTGCTCCTCTTCCAGTCCAGCTCTCTGCTGTGGCCCAGGAAGGCAGTGGAGGATGGCCCAGGTGCTTGGGCCCCTGTACCCGCATGGGAGGAAGCATCTGGCTCCTGGCTTCGGATCAGTGTAGCTTTGGCCATAGCGGCCATCTGGGGGAGTGAACCAGCAGAGGGAAGACCTTTCTCTCTCTCACACTGTCTGTAACTCTACCTGTCAAATAAATAAATAAAAATCTTTTAAAAAAAAACTAGAAGTAGATTTACCATACAATCCAAAAATCCCATTTCTGAGGATACACCCAAAAGGCTTGAACATACTGTATCAAAGAAATACGTGTACCACATGTTTAAAGCAGCACTGTTCTCAATAGCCAAAATTTGGAACCATCCACTTAGCAGAGGAGTAGATAGAGAAAATGTGAGATTACACACACACACACTGGAATATTCTTCAGCTATAAAAAGAATGAAACTCTATTA
Organism: Oryctolagus cuniculus; assembly: GCF_964237555.1. Taxonomy (NCBI): domain Eukaryota; kingdom Metazoa; phylum Chordata; class Mammalia; order Lagomorpha; family Leporidae; genus Oryctolagus; species Oryctolagus cuniculus. The sequence continues at coordinate 12,854,611 of NC_091435.1, forward strand.
TCTGCAGCAAAATGGATACAACTGGATCATGTTGAGTGAATTAAGCCAGACACAGAGACAAATACTGCATGTTCTCCTTTCCATGTGGAAGCTGACATTAAAAAAAAATCAAGAACAAAGAAACGCCTGCATCAGTTTTTGCAAATATAGTGTTTTTCTCAACCTTTGCTTTAAATCTTTGTTGAACAAATCGTTGAGGATAATATACTGCTGGGGCTGGTGTAGATCCATAGTGGGTAAAGCCGCTGCCTGTGATGCTGGCATCCCATAGGAGAGGCAATTTGTGTTCCAGCTGTTCTGCTTCCCATCCAGCCCCCTGCTAATGGCCTGGGAAGGCAGCAGAAGATGGCCCAAGTGCTTGGGCCCCTCTCACCCTTGTGGGAGACCTGGAAGAAGCTCCTGACTCCTGGCTTTGGCCTGGCCCAGCCCCAGCTGTTGCAGCCATTTGGGGAATGAACCAGTGGATGGAAGATCTCTCTCTCTCTCTCTCTCTCTCTCTCTCCCTCCCTCCCTCTCTTTGTAACTCTACCTTTCAAATAAATACAAATAAAATCTTTAAAAAATTATATGCTACTATAGTTTTAAAAAAACCAAAAGGCAGTTACGGTATTGAATCAGAGCATCTCCTAAAATGTTGTAAAATGTTGTGGTTCCTACAAGGAAAAATCATCAGCACTAGCACCTGTTCTTTTCTCCTAATCCAGATTCACAGAGAGTGCCGTGTCGGGGAGACAGCGAGGACCCCTCTGGCCTTGCCAACCTCCGACCCTTTGCTCCGTTGCTATACAGAAGGGGAACAGGGGGTGGAGGGTGGCAGATGGGAAATGCAGGTGTGAACGGTTACAAAGCGACAGACAACTGGACAGTCCCAGTACCTAATCTGAACCTCCCACACCCACCCCCACCCCTGCCATCCCGCTTCCCCTGTCCCTGACCAGGGCCTTTGTAAACGAGGACAATATCCAGAAGACACGTTCAGAGGCATCACTTTCCCTGCACCTGGGGCCCTTGACCTTGGGAATGCTGGTTGACCTTGCACTGCCATTGGCAGTCAGGCAGGTGGCCTGTGAGGTGTGATGATGCAGGTGGCGTGGAACCGGCTGCTGGACCAAGACCTTCGGGTAAAAGATGGCTCTCATCTGAAATGCACTCAACATTCCAAGCTTGATCAACCAATAAAGAAGCAGTCATCGTGAGGGAAAAATGTATTTCACAGTCGTTACAAAAGTACATATATCTCGTAATGGTGACATAAGTACAGTCCTTATTTGCGACCGAATCGTACAATTCAAATGGACTTTTCCTTCCAGGTTTCTCATGACAGCTCAGTCATTTCCATCAGCAGCTGCCGGAGCTCACAGGCTGACGGGAGACACGCGTGGGTCAGACGGACAACATGCCTGGCGCTTACCCAGGGGACACACAAAGTCTCCCATATAAATATAATAAAATAATAAAGAATTTATCACTTCTTCCTGGACTTGGTCTCACAGACTTGTCAGGTGCTCACACACACTCACACAATGCTCGCAGTTTTCTCCCCTTTCTCACTCCCCCACAGCGATCACTGGGTCTGGAATTAACCTGAGTTCAAAGGTCAAGGTACCAATGGCGACAGTGGTGCCAGCGAGAGCCAGGGCACCGCAGCTGCCCCTGAGGCACGCAAGGACAGGAATCATGGACACGTTCAGGTTCCTGGAGGAAAGTAAAATACAAGGAAAAAAAAACGGGCAGCAGGGGCGCCAGAAAGTCCACAACACACAGGCACACACCCCACGCCTTGCAGAACGCAACAGCTGCGGCTGGAAACCATCCCCCACGAAAGAGGTCTCCCCACCAGCCCACAATCAAAGCATCCCATGAGCCCCGGACAGGGGGTCGCACAGAGGATTCCTGTCTTCTCTCTGCTGAAAAAGCTCTTTTCCACGTGAGATGCTGCACCCTGCTCCATACAAAAGAGTAACACCGGCACTCAGGAGTCTTGCCCTGGAGTTGGAGCAACCTCTGCCCATCCCTGGCGAGGACTCCAGCCACAGTCAGCCGGAAACACGGTCACACGGTCACAGTCGGAGAGCTGTGTTGTCTGCTGGCTTAGCTGGGGCTGTGCTGGGCCAACGGGATGTCACAGACCAATGAGAAAGTGAAGATTCACTTGCACACACTCTGGCCTGCAGGAAGCGATGGCTGGCTTGGCAGTCGGCAAGGGCAGGGACGGAGAAGCCGCCCTGGGGTGGCCACAGTCTGGGCCACCTGTTACCCATCTCCTGCACTAACCCTATGCACCTGTGGCCATCCTTCTCCTTGCAGTTCTGCTCCCCGCCCCAGGTACCACATGGACGCAGCCCCCGCCGGGCTCCAGCTGGACAGTCAGACAACACCGGGGTCCACACAACGCACACTCAGGGACGGCACAGACACAACACCAGAGACACATCTTTGGTTCGATCCTTGGCAAAGGTGTGAAGACGCCAGTGTGGACGGAGACCCTGCTGGAGGAACGCTGCTTTCCCTGTGGAAGAAGCCGTCCGGCACACGAACACGCTCTCTACTAGGCAGCTCCCGGAAGCCGAGCTGAGCCCCTCACTGCACCTTCCTTCGGGCCGCTGGAGGATGGAACAGCACAGAACGCTGCCACGGCCATCCTCGTCTCTCTTCCTAAAGAACCAATCGGAACCAGAGCCTGTGCGGACACAGAGGGATGAACGTGGGGTCCTGGGTCCCTCCAGGGCCACCGTCCTGCCGCCACCACACCCTCACCCCAGCCTCTGCCCAATGAGCTGGATCCCGCTACGAAACAAGCACTTGGCGGAATGGCTTTCCTCACTCCAGCCTGGTTTTCTGAAAATGACGCCATTTCCACTTAACGACATCACACAGAGGAAAATCCCTTCGGGGGCAGATCATTCGACCGTTAGCAAGATTCAGCCAAACTGCAGAAATGCACCTGCCAAAACCTGGCTTGGGCAATGAGAGCTTCAGTTTTTTTTTCTTTCGTTGGAGTTCATAATGGTTCCATCTTTGACCAAGGCTTCTCCCCATGTCTTCCTCTGGGTCCGAGGCCCATGGGGGCTTTCGTGGCTACAGAAGGACCATCTGCTCACCCCCCATAGCGGGGCTGTGGTCTGGAGAAATTGTGACACTGTTGGTCCCCGTGTGAGTGAGGCACACAGACAGGAGGCTGGGGTAACAGGCTGTCCTCGCAGGGGAGGTGGGCGGGCGCTTGGTGAGGGGCCCAGGAAGAGGATGGGATAATTGAACCTGGCTGTTCTTGTGGCCAGCCTTCTTAGCCATGTCCAGCGTCTCCAGGGATCCCCAAGCGAGGCTGGGTGCTGCAGGCTGGGGGGCTGTGCCTTTGGGATGTCTCCAGGCTGGTGTGGACAAAGGATGTACCTGTGAGGTCCCTGCCTGTTCATGCCCCTGCACCCACAGCTCTCCCTGGGGAGCCCCAGACCTTGCAGGCCTGAGCTAACACTGGCCCTTGATGCCATCGGCCAGGTCAAAGGGCAGGCTCCCGGGGGCTGGGGGCTGCAGCGGGGGCAGGCTGGCCTCCAGGGCCCTCTCGGCTGAGGGCTGCAGGCTCTGGTGGCGCTTCCGCAGCATCTGCCCGATGCCCATCATGGGGAACCTGCCCCGGCTCTTGACACAGTTGGGGCTCCCCAGTGGCTGCGGGGGGCCGCCACTGGGACCAGGAGGCGGGGCACACATGCCCTCCTCCTTGGGGGGGCTGCTCTTATCTTCGTGGGCAAAGGAGACCAGTGTGGGATGCAAAGAGGTGTGCAGGGGTGAGGCGCTGCCGGGAGGCGGCCCCGGGGACAGCGTCCGCTCGCTGGAATTCCTGCGGCCCAGGCTCACGGGTGAGTGCAGGACCCTGTGGTGATGGGCCGGGGACAGCAGTTCCGCGGGGTCGTCGCGGTCCACGGACTCGAAGGAGCGCACCATGTCCAGCACCAGGGGGTCCTCCTTAGGGGGAACGCTGGCACTGCCGGACCCCTGCTGCTGCGGCTCCAGTTTCTTTACGATCCTGGGGGTCCTGGGAGGTGGCACCGGGATGAACTCCATGGAAGAAGAAGTCACACAGTTGGAATCGGACGTCTTGCGGAAGATGTTGCGGCAGCCAAAGGAATCTGCACACCAAGAAAACAAAGTCAGGAGGGCAACCACGGAAACCACGCCCAGTCATGAAGCCACGCCCAACCACAGAAAACCACGCCACGCCCAGTCACAGAAACCACACCCAGCCAGCCTCAGAAGCCACGCCCAACCACACACAGAAAACCACGCCTAGTCACAGAAAACTACACAGCCTGCCATGGAAACTCTACCCAGCCACGGAAGCCACGCCCACCCAGCCATAGAAACCGCACCCTTGCCTTTCTCCTGCCTATGCTGGTGGCCAGCTGGACAGCACAGGGACCGCATGGAGGGCAGCAGAAACCAAGAATTTCACGGCTGTGGCTGCTTAAGACAGGAGGGAGCAGCAGCACCCTGCAACACTCCCCGGCCACAGGCCTCCCGCCAGCTTTTCTAGGGCGTAGTAGACAGACGGCTCCTGGTCCCGGCTTAACACCTGCTCCCCTTCTGGCTGCCTAAAGTTCTGGGCCCTGCCAAAGGGCCTCAGAAGAGAGAAGTGCACACACGTGCCAGGTCTCCACAAGCTCCTGGAAGCGCCGAGCCCCTGTCCTGAGCCCCCTGCAGGCCTGGTCATCAGGTGGCCACACGGGAAGGCCCACTTCCCTGCTGACCCGCTGCCTCACCTGTCCCTTGAGAGAAAAAGCATGCAACAGGAAATGCAGTCCTGAGTACCTCCCAGTGCACAGCTCGGCAGCGTTAAGTGAACCCAGCGCCAGGTCTCTCTGCATCTTAAAATCTAATGCTCTGTACCCCTCAACACTGGCTCCCCAGTCCCACCCCCATCACCCCTGGTAGCCACCATTCTGGGAACCCAAACACTCCAGGAGTCCCACACAATGGACTCCAATGGCGTCTGTCCCCATGTGCCCGGCTGATTGCACTCTAGGCTCGTCCCTGCGTGTGTGGGTCAGAGCTCCCTGCCCTTGGAAGGATCCTCACGGCTTTTGGTCTCCCCAGAGCCTCCTCCAGCTCCGACCCGGGGCCCAGTTCCCTTCCCCATGCGGTGAGTGAAGGCGGCCGGCCAGTCCCCAGGGTTTCCACCCCAGCTGGCACAGACCAGGCTTGCAAACTGTGCCAGAAAAGGAAGGGAAAACCCCCTCCAGACTCGGAGCTGCGGGGACCCAGGCCAAGTTCATGCAGAACGAGCTTCTTTTTCCTTCGTAACATTTTATAGGTCCCTTCATGGCCCAGCTGCAGGAGCAAATTGCCGCTTGGTGAGAGCCACGCTGGGAGCAGCCGGGGACACTGTGCAGCCACCGCCCCCCTTTTGTACATAAACACACAAACACCCACATCAGTTTCCCGTGCTGGTACAGAGGCCCAAGATCCACCCCGCGGGCAGGGGACAATGTCGCCAGCAGCGAAGGCCTCCAATGTCCCCATCGGCTGGGAGCCCCCAGGAGCTGCTGTGTGCTCAGCACCAAGGTGGGCAGCTGCTTTGGGCAACATGGGGACAGCGGCCACCGTCCGGGAGCAGCTTTGCCCCACGATCTCTCCCCTCTATTCCCGCAGTGACAGGTGCCTCTGCCCTCCAGCCCCGGGACACCCCTGGCACAGTGGTTTCAGTCTGGTTTGTCCCCTCCAGGTCCCTGGCTGGAGGCTGGGTCCTGGGCAGGGTTGGTGAGGTCGGGAGGCAGAGGCATGGTCTTAGTGGGAGGTCCTGGGGTCAACAGGGGCTGCCCTCAGCAGGGACGAAGGTGACTCTCCTGGGAGAGGGTGAGCGGTCCTACACTGGGGTTGGCCCTGCCCAGTCTGCTCACCAATTCCACTCTCTCCCACCACCCAGGATGCTTTGGACTCAGCCTGCGCCAGGACTGGACTTCCAGCCTCCAGAATGTGAGCTCAAGAAACCTCTTTTTCGGGCCGGCGCCGCGGCTCACTAGGCTAATCCTCCACCTTGCGGCACCGGCACACTGGGTTCTAGTCCCGGTCGGGGCACCGGATTCTGTCCCGGTTGCCCCTCTTCCAGGCTAGATCTCTGCTGTGGCCAGGGAGTGCAGTGGAGGATGGCCCAAGTGCTTGGGCCCTGCACCCCATGGGAGACCAGGAGAAGCACCTGGCTCCTGCCTTCGGATCAGCGCGGTGCACCAGCCGCGGCAGCCATTGGAGGGTGAACCAACGGCAAAGGAAGAACTTTCTCTCTGTCTCTCTCTCTCTCACTGTCCACTCTGCCTGTCAAAAAAAAAAAAAAAACAAAAAAAAAAAACTCTTTTTCTTCACTCCCAAGCCTGCTTCAGGCATTTCATTATAGTGACAGAAAGCAGACCCACGTCCCCTCTCTCAACCTCCCTGCAGTGCGGTACCCTCGTGCTGGGGAGTCCTCCTTCCTTCCTCCCTCCATGCTCAGCCCAGAGCAGGGCGACTCATAGTCATCAGTTATCTGTGATGTGCGGACAAGCCCACATGCAGGCAGCCTACATGGAGGTTTCATTTCACCCACCCGAGGGCTCCAACAGGCAGGAACTGTTACAAGTAGAGGAACCAATGAAGACCATCAGAGGGTAAGGAATGTGGGCCTAGAGCCAGCAGCAGAGCTGGGACTTAAACCTAGACTGCAGCACCCTACCCGCACCCCAGAGTCCAGACCCAATCATACTTCAGTGCCTCCGAGGGTCCACTCTTCTGGGGAAGCCCCCCATGACACCACAGCCCTGCTCGCTCTCTCTCACACCCCAAATCTAACAATACCACACCCTCATCCCTGGTTCCACAATGCTGTGCACCCCAATCTCGGCTCTGATGTTACCATGCACCCCAGACTCTGCTCCTGTACCCCTCTCTAGCCCTGTACCCCTCTCTAGCCCTGTACCCCCAGCTCTGCTCCCTCAATGGCACACCCCAACCCCTGCTCCTGCAGCACTGCGTACCCCAATCTGTTTTCATAATACCACACAGCCACTTCTGTGTGCTCAAGCCATCCCTGCACAGCCAGGTGGCTAAGGCTACCAGCTCTGGCAGCGGTGTGTTCTCAGGTCCCCTCAGGCGAGCGTCCCCAGGAACCAGCCATGTCCCGGGGACAACACATCCATCTGGGATACGGGCAGAGCAGACACAGCTCCACATGAGTGGCCTCGGGGGGAGGCCCCAGAGCCTACGCACCTTTGTCGGGGAAGCCAGACCTGGAGGCCTTCCGGTCCCTGGGCAGCCCCTTGCTGCCATGCACCTGCGCCATGAGTGAGGCTGGCGGTGGCTTGTGTGCTGGCAGGTTCTTGTCCAACTTCTTGGAAAACGGCCGGTGAAGAAAGTCCCCTCGTTTTTCTTGTTCTTTGGGCTTTTTATCCTTTGAATCAGAAGCGGACACACATATTCAGAGGCACGGGAGAATACACAATGGAATCCCTCTTTAGTCGTCCAAGCAGACTACAGAGATCCAGCTTTCGAATGAGAAACGAACCAAGCCCTGGCAAGTCTCCCTCTGCGGGGACAGCAGGTGGGCTGGGATTGCCTTGAGCCCCTTGCACTGTTTCCAGGTGTTCCTGCAAGGGCAAGGCCAGTCCCCCACGGCCAGTTATTCTGCAGGAGGCAGAGGAAGCAAATCAGGACTTCTGGAGCCCTGCTGTGTGCAGAAAGGTTCACGCCCTAAGATCCCGTGCACCGTGCAACCTGAACCGACACTGCTTCCACCTTCACGTCACATTCTGTGGGCTCAGTCAAGCCACGGAGGTGACCAACACAACACGGAACAACAGACCCACGGAGCCCTGAGCAGTCCTGGCTGGATTTCTGGTCCTTTCTACCCGAGAGTCATGGAGGCGATTATTGGCGGACTTAAAACCAGCACACAAACACAGCCATTTTTGCTGTTAAGTCTTGCTTTATTCAACGACATCATAATCCTTCTGGTGAGAGTGCATTTGACTATTTTCTGTATATTCAACCTCACAGCCTTTGGCGGACAGCCAGGCACTTCAAGAAAGCATAATAAATAGTTATTGAAATGTATAAAAGAAAAAAAAATGAGATTGAGCCGAATTGCGTGCAAGCTTCTGGGGAGGGTGGAGCCATGAGGAATGGCTCCTTCCCCAGCCCGGCTCACTGAGCTTGGTGTTGACCGCTAGACAGAGGCCACTGCAGCCCTGACCTCATCCTGGGTGAGGGGAAAAAAAAAAAAAAGGACCAATTTTTATGTTTTTGCCTTCAACGTCAGAACATTTGCAGTTCAACAGAGCTCATCTATTTTTCATTGATGTTGTTGCAAAGCCTCTCAAAGAAACATCTCTTTGCACTTTTTACAGCCCTTTCTAACAAGGATGTTCAAAGCCGCCCAAGCTGGGGTTAATTATGTCCAGTGTCTGAGTGGGAACGAGACGGGGAAGTGCGGGGGCTGAGCCGAGCCCTGAGCACCACATCAAGGGCCGGGGGCTCCCTGGGGGCCTAACTCTTTGTTGAAGTGGCAGAGGGGAGCTGGGAAGAGAAGACAGAACTGCAAACTCCTGCCCCAGCACCCCAATGCCACCAGTCTACACGGAGAGTGCACAAGGCGTCAGATGTTCCAGTCGGCAAGAAACAAACTGCTGTTATCCCTTTGCAAATAAGGAAACCGCCTGCAGCCGTGGAATAAGTCACCCAAGAGCAGAGCTCAGACTGAGATTCACAGCCTTGAACTTGGCGTCGTGAACCCTTGACAGGTCCTGGGAGGTGAGACTCGTGGTGGTGGGGGCGAGGACAGACACCGCGGGAGTGTCAGGGAGCACACCACAGTCCAACACACGGCATGATGTCATCTGGATGCTACAGAGACCCTGTGCCCAGGCTGTCATCATGGGATGGCTCGAACGTCCCCTCCAAAACTCAGCTGACAAAGCAACTGTCGTGGTGACGATATTGAGGGGTGCCCATCAGGTGATAGGCGCTCTACTCTCCTGCCTGGATGAAGGAGCTGGGTCAGACATGGCAGGGGTGGGCTCCTGGCACAGGAGAGGAGTCTGGCCCGCTATTCCTCTCTCTCTCTCTGCACACTCCCTCACTCTGGGACGCCCTCTGCTATGTTGTCATGCAGCCAGAGGGTCCTGGGCCAGGTACCAGAGCCATGCTCGTGGACGTCCAAGCCTCCTGAACTGCGAGGAATAAATCCCTGCTCTTTGTAAATGACCAGGTCAGGTGTACAGCAGCCGCAAATGGATAAAGACCTGCAGGAGCCTAAGAAGGGGGCCCCATGGGTTCCAGGAGCCCACGGTCGAGCCCAGCAGAGGATGATCCTACTGCTTCTTCCCATGAAACAACAGCCCGTCTTCTCTAATGCAGAGAATGAGCCTTCACACACACACACACACACACACACACACAGCCTCAACAGGGCCAGGACTGGCCTGACGTCTCACAAAATCTCCTTCCGCTCAGTGCACCGACTCCACCTGTTAACACCTTACACAGCACAAAAACCAAACGTACTTTGGAGAACCATTCTTAAACACGATTTCAAGAAAAGACACCACTGCCATTCACCCCCTTTAGAACTGTTTCTGAATGATCGGCAAACCCTCCCGCGGGCTTCGCTGGAAGCCCCGTGCTTACAGAGCTGCCAGAAACTTCAGGGGTTCGTTTCACAACCCGCCTTTGGTTCTCAAAAGCTGAAGGATCAAGATGCGGAATTTGGGGGGTAGAGGGCCAGGATCACCACCCAGATAAGAGTTCATCCGCGCCCAGAGGGCTACGAGGCACGGAAGGAGACCAAGGCCGGTCTTAGGCTGACCTTCTCCTGCACCCGACAGAGGGCTCTTTGGCAACGAGCAGAAGGGGAAAATGATGCATAACTCCGCCAACCATCTCCGAACATCCTGCAAAAGCCACCCTCGTGGGAATCAGTCCCAGCATCCCGCACACTGGCATCGCCTCCCTGAAAACAAAACAGAACAAGCCGAGAATACCCTACACCAGCCTGGAGGAGCCGAGCGCCTTCCTAGTAACCGGTTTCTAGGGAGCCGCCAAGAATTCGCGTGCGATTGCTCCGTGCAGAGGGGTCCCCAGCCCGGAGGACACGTGCGTGTCTGCAGCCGGCCAACCTCACGGCCTCTGAGCACGTGCTGCCAAGTGCAACCTGCGACCCCGTCGGAGCTCCCCACGTGCACGACCAGGGAGCACCATGCTCAACTGCCTTATGCAACAGAAAAAGATCTTCCGAGGGACTAATTACATCCCCCTTCCAAGGGCACACACACCCCACCCAGCCACGCTGCTTCCTGCTGACACCTGGCCTCCCCTGATTCTCCAGGCCAGGCCTCCCCAGCATGGCTCATGTGGGTCTGTGTGTGTGTGTGTGTGTGTGTTGGGGCCAAGGGCTGATGGGATTCAAGCTGTCTGTCCCCTCTGCACCCTCACAGTGCTGCAGCCCGAGAGGGGACCAGATGAGGGCCCGGATGCAAACCACACAGCCAGCAGCTTCCAACCCTGTAACCATCAGCCGCAGGCATGCAGGGACATTTATGAAGCCATTCACCTTGCAGACCTGGCCCCTCCAAGCTTATCTGCCCAAAAGGCTTTCAACGTTGAATGGCGCTGCTGGAGGACGGGAGAGGCCGGGAGTGATAATCCACTGGGCTTCCAGACGGAGCCCTGTGCAGACACCTGTGCCTCCCGGGTCTGAGCTCCCGGGGCTGGTCCCCAAAGCTCTCTTCCCTGACAGCTGTGCCAAGGGGATACCCTGACTCCCCTAAGAGGGGCTCTAAGTTCCCAAAGTCCCCAGGACCCCAGCCACGGGAGCAGCCGTGGAAGTGTGGGATCATTCCTGGCTCTGTTTGAAATTGCTGGGTGAGCTTGGGTGAGTCACTTGAGAAGGGGGGTGTTCCCCCAGCAGCAACCCAAACCGTGGGAGCCTGACCCCACCTGGCCCCGGCTCCATTGTCTGAACCACAAAGGCGTCAGGTTAACAGGATGCAGGCTGCCTGCCAGCCAGGCTCTGAGCAGGCCTGCTGCCTGGGAGATGAGCCTTTTCCCTCGCACTCAGAGGCATGGATTCAGGGTTGCCTCCGGCAGCAAAGGAGCCCTGGGCTGAGCGGGCAGCTGCTGTCCCGCTGAGGACCTCCAAGAAGTCCAGCTCCTCGTGGACCTATCTGGGGCTTGATGTGCCCTGATGACTGGTAAGCTTCACCCAGCTGTTTGGAGTGGCAGAACCAGGTGCCAACTTGCTACCACCTGGGCTGGCCCAGGGGCCAGGTGTTGTTGGTAGGTCGGTCTTGGTTCCTGGCTGGGAATCAAATTCACATAAGGGAGTTTCTTTGATGTTTGTCTCAGGAGAAAAAAAATGAGTTGATAAAAAAAAAAAAAGGAAAGAAAGAGAGAGAGAGAAAGAGAGAGAGAGAGAGAGAGAGAGAGAAAGAAAGAAAGAGAAAGAAAGAAAGAAAGAAAGAAAGAAAGAAAGAAAGAAAGAAAGAAAGAAAGAAAGAAAGAAAGAGAAAGAAAGAAAGAGCGAGCTAGGCCACTAAGCCAGGAAGCTCTAGACTGTTCTAACACCATTTTGCATACTGGTAGAAACGGAAATGCATGGCCCGGCGTGTGGTTACAGCAAGACCATAAACACGAGTCAACGCAACACAGAAAGCACCGATCTGACCTCAGGAGATTCTGCCAAGCCCACCCACACCAGGACTCTGTAGATTTTCATTCAGAGTAAGGACACAGCTGTGCAGAACCTGGTGGCCCTGGGCAGAGACTGACCAACCCCTAGGATCAGATGAGATGGTTCATTTCATGTGCCAACTCAGGGGCCAGGGTGCCCGGCTGTGTGGTCACACGCCAGTCTGGATGCTGCTGTCAAAGTGTTTTTATTAACGTGATGAGTATTGAAATCCGGAGACTTGAAGTAGGCGATCCTTGAAACAGTCAGAGGCCTTAAGGAACAAAAAGCAAGGAGGACTTTTGGAAAAAGAAACTCGGTCTCAGAGCCCGCAGTGTGGCCTAGCGGGTAAGGCTGCCGCCTGCGACACCAGCATCCTTTAGAGACTGATTCGAGGCCTGGTTGCTCCACTTTGGATTCAGCTCCCTGCTAATGAGCCTGGGAAAGCAGTGGAAGATGGGCCAAGTGCTTGGGCCCCTGCACCCATGTGGGAGACCTGGAAGACACTCCTGGTTCCTAACTTTGGCCTGGCCCAGCCTTGGCCATTGTGGCTATTTGGGGAGTGAACCAGTGGATGGAAGATCTCTCTCTCTCATCCTCATCTCTCTCTCTCTCTCTCTCTATCTCTCCCTGCCTTTCAAATGAATAAAAATACTTAGGGCCTCTGAACTTGCCGGTGCCACATCAGCTCTTCTCGTCTGCAGCCTACAGGTCTGTCCCACAGATTCCAGACTTGCAGGCCCCAGGTAGCACGAGCCAATTGCTTTAAATAAATCTGTGTCCCCCTCTCTGTCCATCTCTGCGTGTGGGGGTGAGTGTACTCTCTCTCTCTCTCTCTCCTCCTCTCTGTCCACAAGTGCCAAGTGGGCTGAGTGCATTCTATCTCATACTCTCTTGCTCTCTCGCACGCGTGCACTCTTTCTGTCCCTTTGTGCGAGTGAGGGTGAGCGTATGCATGTGCATACGTGTGTCTGCCTCCCCGGCGATCCCGGTGCTCACCTCACAGCCCCCGTGCTCTTACCTGCACAGTGTGGAACTCAAGGTCTCTTGTCCAGGTGTCCAGGGAGGCCTGTGAAAAGCAGCACTGTTCAGTAATTTGAGAGGCTGCACCTGTTACTTAATTCCCTAGACTCTACCCCCTGCTGTTTCCCTAGCGGCTCTGGTTGAGAATTATTTATTTCAATGTTTACAGACAAAAAAAAAAAAAAAAAGACAAACCACAGACTCCTAAACTGTAAACTGTAGTAGAAGTTGTAGTAGGTGTCTGTCCTACCTCGCATGCTGAATAGATTTTAAAATCTAAGACACAGAACAGAGGTCTGCTCTAAATATACGTGAGCAGCCCCCATCCCCCCCATACACTTCCGCCAACAGAAAACAGCTCCCAGAGCAAGAGACGGGCCCCAGCTGGCACCTGGAAGGTCCCGCCCCCACACCAAGGGCCTCTCCCAGCCACTGTGGGAACATATGTAGCTGCCATTCTGATTTCCAACAGTGTCGTCTGACCTGCTCCTGAACTTTGTCTGTAAAAGCTGTATAGATTCCCACTTGCAGATGTGCACAAAAATAAGTTTACCTCTATAATGTGCAAAAAAAAAAAAAAAAAAAAAAAAAAGCTGTACAGACTCCTAAGTAAAGAACCAAACACCGGTGTATTTACCCTGGCACTGCTGTGGATGGAGTTGTCTTCTCCCAAAACCCATAGTCCTAACCTCTGGGACCTCGGAAGTGGCCCTGCTGTGGAGAGAGTCTTTACAGGGCTACTCAGGTTCAAATGAGGGCCCTTCTGCAATCGCCGTTGTCTTTACAAGAAGGGGAAATGGGGTGTAGGCTTGCACTCGGGAGAACCTCCTAAAGGCAGACATGGGGTGATGTGTCAGCGAGCCAAGGAACAGCAGGGGTCACCCGCAACCTCCAGACACGGGAGCCCCAGGGACAGACCCTCACTCGCGGACCCGAGAGGCACTGGGGACTGAGCGCCTTGGCTGCCAGCACTTTTCTATCAGGTGGAGCTGGGTCTGGGTCTGGTAGCAGACGGAGTCCTGGACTGAGATTTCTCCCAGATACTCCCGGTCTGCTACATCCGGGTCGTGACAGCAGCTGCAGCTCTAGAAGACGAACGCAGCCCCCGCAGACGAACGCAGCCCCCGGCTACGCGTGCTCTGTGCCACGTTCCATCCCAAACACCACGGCTACTCTGCCAGTGCAAAGATGACTCCCTGCTTCTAGGGCGCCTTTTTCTACAAATGAATGCATACGTGCCAGTTTACAAGTGGTGACAGCCCCGCCCAGACCCCCGCCACCCACAGCCCCCACGGAGTCGTTCTTAGGAAGGGTCCCTTGGGTGCAGGGAGAGGTGCTCTCGGATGGGATTCACGCCCCACTTTGACAGACACATTCTCTGCCTTTGACAGGAAGATGGGACAAAGGAAACGGTGAAGTCACAAACTCCCCACACCGCAATCCGCAGAGGGGCATTTTCCGCAACTTAATTCAGCTCCTTTGTCCCCCAGGATAAAGAGAACTGCGTGGGCAGGAACAAAGAGGCCATTGCTTGTACTCGGTGCCTGGGACACAGCTTGACAGCCCCAGGGAGGACTCAGACCCTGAGCTACACCCCCGTGAGCCTGCACACGCCAGAAACTCCTGCCCGCCCTCCTTCTGCCCCTCTGCCCGCACTTGGACGCACGGGTGCCTCCCGGGCCGGGCCAGGGGCTCTGAGCAGCCCCCACTGTGAATCGGGACCCCTCAGACTGCCTGACTGCGGCTTCTAACGAGCCCTGCTCCACTTTCTAGGTTTCAACAGAGACAAATTGGCTAATCTGGTAATAGCTGTAATTTAATTAGCAGAAGCATCACTGCAGTTTGGAGAAAACAAATGGATCCTAGAAACCGAAGCACCGTTTGGCCATTAGCGTTCCTATTTAAATCCTAACTGTTCCATAGCTCAACAAATGCTTCACGCACACACCAGGGGTTTTCAGGCCAAGCGAAGCCATCCTCTGGGAAGTGTCTGGATGAAGAGGGGGCTCCTCTCCCACCAGACACCACGGCTCTGAGGCTCGGTGTGAGGGCTGCACGCTCACAGGCACAAGCAAGGGGACTGACAGGCCACTTACGGCACAGAGAGAGGGCACTCAGTGGCTACGTCTGTGCTATTATTTGAGACCCTAAAGGGTCAAACACAAACCAGGAGGCAAAGGAGACAAACAGCGGGTTCTGGACTCCAGGCCGGGTGGCTACCCTTAGTGCGCATGCCCAGAGGGGACCTGCCTGCTTCAAGGTGCAGCCACGGGGGGCGGGGGGATGACCGTGCCACCTGTGCACAGTGCTGCAGGTGGCCCCCTTGTTTAATCAAGCCAGGGGTCCCAGCTGGACTGTTCCACCTTCTCCAGTTGCTTGTCCTGGTTCTACGTATTCTCTGAGACACAGGGCAAAGTACACCAGATTCTTCCATTTGCTTTGTTAGCAAATATTTATTGATCACCTGGTGCCCACCAGGCATCGAGAGCCCCTAGGGGTGCCGGGAGAGGCCCGAGGAACACAGTCCCAGTGAGAGAGACGGTGGTCAAGTAATGTCCAAAGAAATGAAAACCATGAATGGGACAAGCTCCAGAATGCAAAATGAAGTGTGACACGGGGACAGGAGCCCCGGGTAGAGGCCAGGAGACAGCGGGGACCCTGATGGGCTGACCGCATCTCGAGATTCAAAAGGGACACAGTTACTGATTCAGGAGGGAGGCGTGGGGGGAACATTCCAGAAGAGGAAACAGCATGTGCAGGTGCCACAGCAAGGTGGCAGGGTTGAGTGTGCCGTGGGCGTGGGGCCGGGACACAGGCAGGAGAAGGAGCCGAGTGGACCGCCCAGAGCAGCCTCACCCTGGAGACACCACTGGCTCCAGCTGCCGTGTGGAGCAGATGGCTCGGAGCGGCCACAGGGAGGAGGGGGACCAACGAGGTGGCCCCAGCAGGGGTCCAAGCGAAGGGGCAGGGTGGCTCGGGATGTGGATGGAGGCGCAGTGGGTGCCGAGGGGCTTAGGGGCCAAATCAGCAGATCTCAGTGAGGGGCTGTCCCTGGGGATGTCCCCACCCCGCCCCCTGCAGCAGGTCTCACAGCAGGGAGGCGTCTGGCCTGAGGTCAAGGTCAGGACCTTGGCATTCGCCATCCCATTCCCCACCTTGACTTTCTCCACCCCAGCGCATCCTTCTCTGCACTCTGGGCTCTCCTTTGATGGCCAGAGTCACTGACAGGGGACAGCATTCCCTCTCCTGGCGTCCCCTATGCCTGGGACCCTCCAATCCATGCCCCCTCTCTCCGGCCCTTTCTACTACTACAAAGCTCTTCTCCCTCACAGCTTCCAGCCAGCCACTGCTCAGCCCACTCTGCTGATAGTTTCAGTTCCCATGCCCCCCCCACCCCACCCCCATCCTCTCCCTGGCCACCCCTCGCTGCCTTTTGAGCTGCTGCCTCCATCTGCCCCTGGACCTGCCCCTCTCCCGTGCTCCTATCACACTGATGCGTGGCACCTGCCAGCCTGGTACTGATGGAGCCCAGGACAGTGCCAGGTACCACATACACTGCATGGCAGGCAGGCATGGACCCCACAGAAGAACCTCCTGCAGTGGTGGGCGTGGCAAGGGAGTCAGGGTGGGAACAGTGCTGGCAGGGAGGGGGGTCCCTTTGCAGTCTCGTCAAACGAAGACATTCCTGGCTGTCCTGGGAAATACTACTGTGGCAGGAGGACCCAGGGCACACGAGCAGGCCTCCTGGGGACAAAGAGCTCACCTGGGTCAAGGTGATAGAAGAGCCCAGGACCCCCAGCCCCCCAGCCCTCCATCTGGAATCCACAGACACCATCTCCTTACGACCAGGTATTGGGGCTCCAAAGCTGTGACAATTTGCCATGGGACACGCGTCATTACTAAATGTTCCCTGAGCAGTGCCCTGGCTAAGAGCCCGGGAGCACCCACTAGCAAGGCTCGCTTTCACTAGAACCTGGCCCGTTCCTCACCTGCCTCTCCTTCCCATGCCCACCCAACAGCACTTCCAAGCGGCCAGGTCTACCCTTTGTTTCTCCTCCTTGGACCCATCCCGAGAACTTTAACAAAGTCTGACACCCAAGGGCCGCCTCCTGAGAGTGGATGCAATTGCTCTGAGCTGTGGCCTCGGCTTCCAGGGGTCGAAACACTCCTGGCGACCCGCATGTGGCCACAGGGGGAGCTATGGATTGCAGACAGCAATGGCGGCTCGGCTGCACACCAGCTCTCTCGCCGCTTCCACGCCCCTCAGTAGCCGGGTTTCCTTTCCACCATGGCCCTGACACAGATCCACTCCCAGGGACCCTAGGCTCTGCTTCAGGGTCACTCACCTCATAGGGCTCCTTGGTGGCCCCGCACTTCTCTATCTGGTAGAGCTGGGTCTTGTAGCACACGCTGTCCTGGATGTCGGATTTCTGCCAGAGAAGGGAGGAAAAGGCATGGCTTAACTCTCAGGAAGTAGAGCCGTCCATTAAGTAGTCATTAATTTTTAAACCTGAGCCTGGCTGACAAAGTGCGGCAAAAAGTTGGCAAGCCAGTGAATCGCCGGGCAGGCTCATCCCGGCGTGGCCTGCAGCGTGGGGCGAGCCCTCCTGGTACAGGCTCTGTCAGCAAAGGGCCTGCTGACCACGGGCGGGTCACTGCTCCCTGCCGGGCCTCAGTTCTCTCATCCATGCAATGAATTTTGTGAAAGCAGGGGTCGGCGTTGTGGCATAGCAGATGAAGTTACCGCGCCAGCATCCCATATGGGTGCCAGTGTGTATCCCGGTTGCTCCACTTCCGATCCAGCTCCCTGCTCATGTGCCTGGGAGAGGCAGCAGAAGATGGTCCAAGTGCTTGGGCCCCTGCACCCATGGGGGAGATCCAGAAGAACTTGGCTTCAGCCTGGCCCAGCCCTGACGGTTGCAGCCATTTGGGGAGTGCACTAGTGGATGAAAGACCTCTCTTTATGTCTGTCCTCTCCCACCTCTCCCTGCTCCCCAGTAACTCTACCTTTCAAATAAATAAAATTAAAAAAAAAAAAGTGTGAAAGAAGAAACCAAATGGAAGAGCAGGGAAGGACTTACATTATTGAGCCACTAGATAGGATACAGATTTACTTGTTTGCTTAATTTAAAATAGCAAGTGTGCATGTGTGTGCACACACACAACACACTCACCACCCAGATGAAATGAAATGACTGATTCATTTCTCAACAGCCAATAGTTAAGGGATGCCCGTACAGGCTCTCAAATTTAAAGTATTTGCATCTATTTCCCAGTTTTTAAAAAGAGGGAACCAAGGGAGAAGGGGAGAAATGACAAGGAACAAATGCATCATCACTCATGCTCTGGTTCATTAGGTTGGAGTTCAACATTACCCACGGGTTGTTAGTAATTGCTTGGGAAGATTCATAACTGGGACAGCACATACAGGGCGACTAAATTAACCGGTGTGCGAACCACTGAGCAGACCAGCTGTGGCTGCCTGCAGAGATACACGCTCTGCGGTTGAAAACAGTCATCAGCTGGGGTACGGTCTCAGACCAGGTCCGCCCCGCGACTGAAGAGCTGAACGCAAGACACACACAGCCCCGTAAAAACCGTCTCCAGTTAGCGCTGCGTCCCTGAGTGTCCAGCAAACGTTCTCAACAAAGCCGTGTGCAGCTTCGCCACCCTTGAAACCCGGCGTTAGGCAAAGCGGAGGAGCAGAAATAGAGCAGATGGCAAGACACCCAGACAAGCCATGACACAGCCGGGGGCTTCAGACAGAAGGTCTCTCTGGCTGGAGAGGAGCTGCGCCATCGCGTAAAAACATCCTGAACGAGCAGAATGTGTACCTGTAAACATGGAAGCAGCCGTGGGAAACTGCTTTAAAAACTAGGATCCCTCCAGCTTCCTTGGTCAGCACCCAAAGCACTGGTTTGCCAGGAGACGAATGTCTGATTTCTAACTTAGGAGAGTAGCAATGTCTCTCATTAAATGCATGACATCATGAACCTGATGCTTCACCAAAACACATTTCATTTGAAACAGGAATTCGAGGTGTTAATCCTCTTGTCTTTCTCTTGCTTGAGAACAATGTAAACGCTCATTAACTTTCTAGCAGCACTGTCTCCAAATGGCCTGGCCTTGAGCCCCTGTAAAGTTGTGAGCAGGCACCTAAATAGTACGTGTGTTTATGTACAAATTTAAAAGGGTGAGAAACAAACTCAGGATCTATGATCATCTTATAAAGGAGGAATGAGAGGGGCTGGCGCTGTGGCGTAGTGGTTAAAGCCACCACCTGCAGTGCCGGCATCCCATATGGGCACTGGTTCGAGTCCCAGCTGCTCCACTTCCAATCCGGCTCCCCACTCATGCGCTTAGGAAAGCAACAGAAGATGGCCCAACTCCTTGGGCCCATTGAGACACGGAAGAAGCTCTTGGCTTCGGATCAGCCCTGCTCCAGCCATTGCTGCCATTTGGGGAGTGAACCAGCAGATGAAAGACCTCTCTCTGTCTCTCTGCCTCTCTGTAACTCTACCTTTCAAATAAATAAATAAATCTTTAAAAAAATAAAAAGGAGAGAGAAACGAGAAACAGCTTTAAGTCCAACATATTGTCTTTTAAGCTGCTCATGGTTAGCAAAGAGAATTTTGCTGAGTGGTGGAAGACTTTCCCACCCTCTCCTTGGCACCTAATAAAACAACACAAATCATGACGCCGGGGTCTGGATGTGGCTGGAGTGCTTCTCCAAAGGGTCTGGTGCTGGAAGTTGGGTTCCCCACGTGGAATCTCTAAAGGAGGGCTCTAAGAGAAGGCAATTAGGCCACAAGGCTCCAGCCTCATGATGGGATGAACGCTGGTCGCCAGGAGCGAGTCAGTTCTCACGAGAGTGAGCTGTGCGGCCACCCCACACGTGAGCCCTTCTGCACACGCCCAGTTTCCCTTCGGCTTCTCTGCACGTGGTAATGCAGCCATCGGGGCTCCATCCTGAGGTCCAAGAGACGGGGCCACCCAGTGTTGGACTTCCTGTCTCCACGACTGAGCTAACCAAACCTCTCTTCCTGATGCAGTGACCCACACTCAGTGCTTTGTCATAGCAACAGAAAACAGACCAACGCATACACGTACCCCCAGTGCGGCCTTCCTGGGTTTGACAGCAGCTTTCCAAAGAGTGACACGGTGACAGGGACAGCACCTCTGAAACCCAGCCTCCCAGCTACATGTCTGCCCCATCACAGCTTACATAAAGCACATTTTCCCAGGACACCGTTCTTATTTTCAAAATCTTTTCCGGCTGAGAACATTTCTCACGTGCAGCTTTCCTTTGGTGGCTCACCAAGAAAAACAGAATTCTGGGGATAATTTCTTGCTGAAGCAAAATCGAGCACACAGCCAACGCTGAGTCAGCTTGGAAACATCTGTACTTCCGCCCGACAGTTTAACAAACCTCCTATCAAGCTTTTTCAAATACTCATCAATGTTTTCTATACATCTCCCAAACCTATTTGCTAACAGGAGACACACCCTGACCATCTCGTCTTCTGGGTGTTATTTTGGGCATTTCTGCCATGGAAGGGAGAACATCATTACCCCACCTGCAGGTGGATTTTCACCTCTTACCCTAATGTGGAAATCTCAGAAGAGTCCCCCGCCTCCAAAGAAATTTGTTTATTTATTAGAAAGAATTAAAGAGGAAGAGGGGCAGAAAATAGAGATTGTCTGCTTGTTCATTCTCTAAATGGCTGCAATGGCAGGGGGTGGGCCAGGCTGAGGTCAGGAGCCAGGAGCGTCTTCTGGGTCTCCCACTTGGGTGCAGGGGCCCAAGGACTTGGGCCATCCTCCACTGCTTTCCCAGGCACATTAGCAGGGAGATGGATCAGAAGTGGAGCAGCCGGGACATGAACTGGTACCCATAGGGGATGCCAGCGTCTCAGGTGGTGGCTTAACCCAGTATGCCACAATGCCATGCTCCAGAAAAGGTTTCTAAAGCTGTTATTTGGTGAAATTTCGTGACACATTGTGTTGTCACGTGACTTTGAATAGCCCTGAAAAAATTCCAGACGTCTGTCCTCAAGTTGCAGATTCTAAATGTCTTCCTAGCAGCGACAATTACACACGATCAATCTCAAGGTGCCTCAAGGTCATGGCCAAGGTCACGTAAGTGGATACATAATCGGGTTTCAGATGGGCTTCCTGCCAATTCTGTATTTCGCTGGCTGACTTCCTGTTCTATCTGATCAGCACCCCCATTCAGAGCGGAAGCAGGAGTAGCTGCATGTAGAATAACGCACGGCTCTATACGCAGTTGCTATGGTTTGCAAGCACCCCCAAAAGGCCTTGTGTTGGAAACTTCATTCTTAATTTGCCAGTGCCTAGTGGCAAAGTCTAACGAGAGGTCATTAGGTCATGAGGACTCCACCCTCAATGAACAGATTAGCATCATTCCAGAAGGAGTTAGTTCTCGTGGGAGTGGAAGTTCACAAGGCAGGCATATGGCCTGGCAGTTAAGGTGCCACTCGGGAGGGCTACATCCCTTACCAGAGTGCCTGGGTCTGAGTCTCTGCTCTACTCCCATTTCCAGCTTCCTGCTAATGTCCATTCTGGGAGGCAGCAGGTGACGCCTCACATGCTTGGGTCCGTGCCACCCGCACTGGAGACCCGGACTGAGCTCCAGGCTCCTGGCTTCAGCATGATCCAGTCCTAGCTACTGCAGGCACCTGAGGAATGAGATCCCTGTCTGTGTCTCTGTCTCACTGTGCTTCAAATAAATAAAAATTTTTAAAAAAAATTTTCTTAAATGATCCATTTGGCTTCCTGAGCTCTCTCCTGCCTTCTGTCGTGTTCCGACGCAGCCAGGAGGCCCTCACCAGAAGCTGAACAGGTGCCAGCACCAAGCTCCTGAACTTCCAGAACTGTGAGTCAAACAAACCCCTTTTCTATATAGAGTATCCCTTCTGTGCGATTTGGTTACAGCAACAGAAAAGAGATACCAGGTTTCTTTGCAGAATTTATTTTAAGCCGTTGTCCATTTGGAGAGAGATGATTAAGTCAAAACTAGATATGGAAGCGTGCTGATCCCCTTACCCAGGTCCACAGGGATGAGGATGAGGACGGGGTTATCAGGGTTTCACTATCCACCCCATGCGGTGGGGCTCTCCCCTGTGTCTCACACAGGACACGGGACATGAACTTCCCCACGCAGTCGGAGGGAAGATGCCATGATCCAGCTAGTGAGGGGTAACCTGTTGTTATAATCTGGGGGCGTAAATTCAAGCAGTGGCTTTTCTCATGCACCATATGCTTTTTGTTTCACTTTTTAATTTATTAAAAGGCAAAGAGAGGGGCCGGCGCTGTGGCATAATGGGTAAAGCCGCCACCTGCAGTGCCAGCATCCCATATGGGCTCTAGTTTGAGTCCTGGCTGCTCCACTTCCGATCGAGTTCTCTGCTACGGCCTGGGAAAGCAGTAGAAGATGGCCCAGGTCCTTGGGCCCCTGCAGTCATGTGGGAGACCTGGAAGAAGCTCCTGACTCCTGGCTTCAGATCTGCACAGCTCCGCCCACTGCAGCAATGTGGGGAATGAGCCAGAGGATGGAAGATCAATCTCTCTCTCTCTCTGTCTCTGCCTCTCTGTAACTCTGCCTTCAAATAAATAAATAAATCTTTAAAAAAAAAAAAAAAGGCAGAGAGACAGAGTTTCTATCCATTGGTTCACTCCCCAAATACCTACAACATTTGGGGTTGGGCCAGGGCAGATCCAGGAGCCTAGAATTCATACAGGTCCCCCACACGAACAGCAGGTTCCCAAGCGGTACCCAAGAGAAAAAAATCTCTTGCTGCCTCCCAGGATGCACATCTGCTAGAAGCTGGAATCAGGAGTAGAAGTAGGAGTCAAACCGTGGCAACCTGACAAGGGCCGTGTCTTAGCCACTGTGCCGAACACCCGCCTCGTGTGCCATCCTGTAGAGATGAATATGAAATCCCCAATGCCCCACAGAGCTAAGAGGTGGCAGCACACTGAAAAGACAATGGGGTCACGGTGTAGTAGGTTAGGCCTCTGCCTGCAGTGCCAGCATCCCACATGGGCACCGGTTCAAGTCCTGGCTGCTCCACTTCCAGTCCAGCTCTCTGCTCATGCCCTGGGAAAGCAGTGGAGGATGGCCCAAGTGCTAGGGCCCCTGCACCCGCATGGGAGACCTGGAAGAAGCTCCTGGCTCCGGCCAGGCCCAGCACCAATGATTGTGGCCACCTGGGGAATGAACCAGTGATAAGAAAGACCTCTCTGTCCCTTCTTTGTCTAACTCTTTCAAATAAATAAAGAAATCTTAAAAATAAATAAATAAAAATACAACAGAGAAGCGGAAGGAAAAAGAGGCTTGAAGCCCCGCCCTCCCTCCCCCCCAATCCTCCCACGCTAGCCGGGGCTTCGCTCGTGGGAGAATATTTCAAAAAAAACCGCAGACAAAAGGCGCCACCCGAGCAGCGGGTTCGGCTGCTACTCTATCCGCATTCTGGAAACTCAGGCTCCCGTTAGGAAAGCAGCAGCTGGGCTCAAGTGTCGCCCAGCGGCGGTCTGAGGGCGGAGGCTCCCTCCAGGGGCCGGCTTACCCCCGACAGGTAGCGCTCCAGCTTCTTGTTGAGGAGGAAGTAGACGGCGAGGATGTGGCAGGCGCGGTTGGAGAGCACCGTGTTGACCACGTCGCTGTTCTTGTAGCCCAGCTTCTCCGTCATGTGCAGCACCACGCTGGGGCTCAGGTCTTCCAGAGAAATCCTGCCAGGTGGGGAGACACCGCGTCACCTCTCCAGCTTCAGAGAGGCTCGGAGGCACGGTGGCAGAGACCCCGCCGGCACGGCCCGCTCCCCGCCCCCTGCACGATTACAGAGGCGTGGTGGGAACTGTGTGACTGGCCTTCACCTGTCCCTGCTGTACCGATGAACTCCCTAGTATCCCCTAGCGCTCAGATCATACTCCAGCTCCCCAAGGTCCCCTGATTTCTTTACAATTAGACATTATTTCCTTAAAACGTGTGCATTGCCGTGGGCGGAGCCCACACTTAACCTGCCCTCTTGGATGGGAAAGGAAGCTTCTTGGGACAAAACATCAGAGAAATACCATTCAGGAGCCAGCGCTGTGGCGTGGTGGGCTAAACCACTGCCTGCAGTGCCGGCATCCCATATGGGCAGCGGTTCGAGTCCCAGCTGCTCCTTCTGCAATCCAGCTCTCTGCTATGGCTTGGGACAGCAGTGGAAGATGGCCCACGTCCTTGGGCCCCTACACCTGCATGGGGGATCCCAAACAAGTTCTTGGCTCCTGGCTTCAAATCGGCCCAGATCCAGCCATTGCAGCCATTTGGGGAATAAACCAGCGGATGGAAGGACTTTTTCTCTTTCTCTCTCTCTGTCTGTAACTCTGACCCTTAAATAAAATCTTTAAAAAGTGGCAGTCCCAGAGTTAAAGCCTGGGCAGCCTGGCGCTGGGTCTGGGTGCACACCTCCCCTCTCACCGCCTCTTAGAGCCACGCCGAGCGGTGACAGGGAACTGGCCGTCAGCCGAGGTTGCTGAGGGAGAGAGCACAGTGGCCTTGGGGGGCGGTGTCATTAGAACCCTCCAAGTGCCTCAGGAGAGACCCCGAGGGGGCCCTTTGCAGAGAGGCTGAGGACCACAACACCCAGAGAAGCCCTGGCTGTGACGCCATCGCTACAAAGACGAGGAGACGCACTTGCCCCGTCACAGGGCCAGTGGCTAGGGGTGCCAGGAACAAAGCTAACCACCAACCACTGTCCGCCATCCGTGGGCGTTGGCTCTCCCTCCCATAGACTGGACTACGTGCTGTCCAAAAACATAAACAACAGACCCAGCCAGCAAACAATGAAACCAGCCTTCCTCTCTCTCGTTTGCTACCAAATTACAAACTCTAGATAATGAGTGGGAAGGGGATTGGAACGAGTGTAAACAATGTTAATAGCATGTTTATTTAAAAAAGAGAAATGGGGGCCGGCGCTGCGGTGTAGCGGGTAAAAGCCATTGCCTGTAGCCCCGGCATCCCATGTCTGGGTCGGTTTGAGCCCCGGCTGCTTCACTTCCGATTCAGCCCCCTGCCCATTTGCCTGGGAAAGCAGAAGGCGGCCCAAGTGCTTGGGCCCCTGCGTCCACTTGCAGACTCGGATGAAGCTCCTGGCTCCTGCCTTTGGCCTGGCCCCGCCCTGACCACTGTGCCCATCTGGGGAGTGAACCAGTGGATGGAAGGTCTTTTTCTCTCTAACTCTGCCTCTCAAAAAAAAATTTTTTTTTCGAGAAAACACTTAACACAGAAGGTGCAGGCTGTTGGAAAATACCTAGTAATTCTGGTGTGGGTACGGCCCTGCCCCTGGTCCAATCAGACCACACCCATGATCTAACCCCTGGCCAATCAGGTCACGCCTATAACCCAGCCCTTGACCACTCAGGTCACACCCATGATCCAACCCCAGAGCAGCCTACAGTGATACACAATGGCCACACCCTCTGCCAAGAGCAGGTGCCCCAGAGGTGTGAGTCGCTGGGCAGGGCTAGGGCTGGGAGGTGAGCAACAGAAACACCACTTCTGCCTGATGTTATCTGATACAGGGGCGCCCTCCCAAAGCACAGGTGGTCAGCTGACTCCTGACCGACAGTTATGTGTGTCTGAAACACTTCCCTGCAACGCTGGCCATACTTGGTGCTTTGCACCATCATTGTGAATCTGTGTCATCTCTGCGTGTCTGCAATAACACAGAGGATGGTAAAATGTTCCAGGACACTGCATATAATGGGAACTAAGTAAAATCACATTAAATCCATTTTCAACCCCTCTGGTCTAATTCTGTCCTGTGTTACCCGTGTACCTGTGCTGATTGGAGAGGTGGGAGCTGCCCGGGGCCCTTGTGGGGAGACAGGAAGAGGCACTGGAGTCAGGAGTTGGGCTCTGCAGAGACATCCGCACCTAGACTGGGGTGCAGAGCCAGGCACCCAGCGAACCCCTGCCGACTGACCAGCACGGGCATTTACTGCAAAACATGGGCCTCGAAAGCTATTTGCCACTCAGCCTGTTGGGGATCGACTCAGAGGCCCAGCTGATGCCCCAGGAGGGTAGTGTAAAGCCATGGCTTTTACTTCTACTTTTTCTTTTCCCAAAAGGAAAACATCAGCGACACCCAAAAGCACTTAAATCTGGTACTCGCTTTGTTGCGAAACTCTAAGACGAAAAGAAAAGATTCCCTTCTCTGGTTGCACATTCTTTTTCATTTTATCAAAACAGGAAAATGGTCAAAAATCTATTTCTCGCCATAAAAATAAGTATTTTCTCAAAATAAGGATTGTGACCCACATGGGCCTCCCACAGCAGTTTAGAAATCTGGCTTCATGATCTACAACTGACCACGGATTTGCCTCTCGTGCAATGGGAATGCACTGGGTCTTCCACAGAGAGAAGACCCAGAACTGATGCTTCCTTTAAGATAGAAGAGCGTCACCATTTTCACAGCCCCCGCAGCTGCGTAAGCAGCCCACACCCTTCTGACCAAATCCAAATGCAGAAATGGCCAATCCGGCAAAACCAGCACAGGAATCTGAATTTAGGTTTTAATCTCCAAAGCGTGGCTACAACGGTGTGTGGATGCTACAGAACGAGCTGTTACGTCACGACTGTCTGTGGGTGAAGACACAGCCGGTGAGCTGGAGACATCCCCCCGGGGCCTCTTCCTTTAGCAGAGCACCTGTGTGCTGTGTTCCTGGGCAGGTGCCCTGGGCAGGAGGCACGGCCCCCAGCTCTGCTTTCTGTCTCAGCCGGTGTGTGTTTCCGAAAACTGAGTTGCTGGTGGAAAAGCTCTTCTATTTCCAGGTTCCTTGGGTAACCTAAGTCCCCCCAGGTTTGCTCCCATTACCCCCATGAGCCAGAAGCTAGAATTCTAGAAGGCAACGGAGAGAAGCCAACACCTCCAGGGCCATGGGTGTGGATGCAGAGCCCGCAGCCCCTTGGGTTCTGCGAGAACCCCTACCTTGGACGGCTCTCACTGCTCCCCCTAGAACTCAGCCCTGTGGGTAAGCCTCGGGGAATGTTTCTGCATCTTCTCAGGCATCCTGAAAATACAGCCCCAGAGGACACCTCCTCCCCCACCCTCTCTCGTCTGTGAGTCCCTTGATCGGGGCTTTTCTCATCCCCACTCTGGGCCTGGTCGGTTGTGCAGGGCCCCCTCAGTCTGAAGGAAGAGGAAAAGGGGTTCCAAGCCCAGAGGTTCTGCAGCCAGGTGTTCGCCATACGAGTTCTAGAGGCCCCACGGTTGGGCAGCACAGAAGGCCGCGCACCAGGTGAGGACCACAGAGGGACAGGGCGTGCTTTCCGTAGGCCCACTGCCACGGGGAGAAACTGGGCCACAGCGCCCCTGGCCCGGGGGTCCTGTCTGGAAGAGACGTCCTTATGGAAGCCGGCAGAGACCCTCACGGCGCGGCCCAGGGAGGTGCAGCCTGAAGCCCACAGCACCCGTCTCCCTTCCCTGGGCCCCAACACGTCAAGGCAGGGGACCCAGAGCAGCAGAAGGAGTGGTCTGGCAGCGTCACGGGACTCTGTATGACGTCATCGGCAGCTGAGATCATGGTTGTACCACACACACAGCACACACACATACACACACACACGCGTAAATACAGCCACACATTTATAGATACACGCATATTCGTAAACATACCTATGTAAACACAGGCAGACTAGACACACGTACTCACGTGTACACACACACTTATACATACACTAAATGCAGGCACACCCAGACACACATACTCACACACACACAATGTACTCATATGTAAATGTAGTCACAACCAGATATACTCACACACACTCACATACGCTTCATAGAAAAACATACACTTATGCACATATACTCATAAACTCATAAACACACAATTACATACAGATATACTCATCAACACAAACACATAATACTTATATATATACAGACACATGTACATGTATGTAAACACAGGCAGATCCACACACAGAGACATACATAGGCACATACACACTGACAGACATCCCACACACACCTGTGTAAATGGTCCCTTTCCCATGAACTAAACAGAGGTGCCCCTCTGAGCAAGGCTTGGTCAGGGGTGTGTGGCCTGGACTTTGGCCTCCACTCCTCTCTGCCAGGTGTCCCCCACACGGCCACACGGGATGGCCCCACCCATCCTTGCCCTCCTGCGCCGTGATGGGCCTGTGGGATGTGATGGGCCCACGTGTGGACGTTGGGGTGCAGCGTGGGGGAAGGGCAGCCGGGAGATGGTGCGGCTTGTCCTGGAGTGGTGCCCAGCTTCCTGTCTGGAACCACGCATGCTCACAGGGTGCGTGCCACCTGGCCCGAGAGGGCGTCCCACTCACCTGTTGGGGTAGGTGACATTGCAGGGCACTTTGCCTGTGTAATTCTCATTGAGCCAGCGATTCGCCAGTGCTTGCTGGATATTGGGCCTCTTCACAGGGTCTGGTTCCAGGAGAGAGCGCAGGAAGTTGATGGCTCCTGGAAGACAGGGAGCCAAGAACACATCCAGTGAGCGGGCCGCACGCGGAGGCGCCCCTTCTGATCTGCTCTATGCCGATGGAGCCCGGGGTGAGCTCCACCTGCCTTTAAAATCCCATTACCCTCTGGTCACCACAGAGGGGATTCCAGTCTAAGCAATGCAACTGCCAAGGTGATAAAGCAAGACCTAGTTCAGGCTGGCCCAAGCCCTGCAGTTCCCCATACAACCCGCAGGGTTTTCCTCACTGCTCGCGGGTGAGCCACAGAGATGCTCTGGTCATGGGCTTGGAGGGACGACAGAAAGGCAGCATCGGATGCTTGTTCGCTACGAAGGCTGCTGGGCCCACAGGGAAGCTCAGAGGGGGACAGGCGACTAAAGCGCACCCTCTGACCAGCTCTCATCGTGGGACCCTCATAGCCTCAGGGGGCCAGGGGCGTCCTGCTTTCAGGTCCTACTTCTCCAGTCACTCTCCACAGCCACCCACTTCCTCCCCACGCCCTGGCAACTGAAGGTGCACCCAGGTGCCCACCTGGTCAAGCCCAGCGGGCCCATGCGACCCCTGTGAGTGACATGCCCTTGCTGGGGTTAAACAAACTCTGATGGTGACTCGCATTTTACAATCCTAGATTGTGCACAAGGCGCTGCTTGGGCAGAGTGTGTGTGCGCCAAGAACGTCTGTCTTTATTTTGCAGTTTGCTGCGGTCACATCAGGCTGGAGTTGGTGCGTAAGGAAAGGATACGAGGCACTGTTGGCAAAACCATCACATCCTTGCGACCTCTTTCCTTCTATTTTGGACACAAGCCGTTTTTGAAAATGCCTTGGGTCTCCTTTCATGGAGCAAGCTTTTACAGTGCACCTGCTGTCAGCTCAAGCCACCAGAGACAGAAGACAGTTCATCTCCAAGCAGGGCATTGGCATCCTTTCTGATTGCAACAATAGAGACAACTGCACGTCGCGTTCAAATATGTTTACAATGTGCAGGAAGGTCACAGGCTGCCAGGCTGCTCAGGCTGAGCCCACGGAGCACGCCCTCACGCACACACAGACGCCAGGGAGTCCTTCGAAATGAAGAGATCCTGTCTGCTTGGGGCCTGGCACCGTGTGCTTTCTTATTCTATGATTTCTTATTTTATGGCATTTTTTTTTTTTTTGACAGGCAGAGAAGACAGTGAGAGAGGGAGACAGAGAGAAAGGTCTTCCTTCCGTTGGTTCACCCCACAATGGCCGCTGCGGCTGGCGCACCGCGTTGATCCAATGGAAGAAGCCAGGTGCTTCTCCTGGTCTCCCATGCGGGTGCAGGGCCCAAGCACTTGGGCCATCCTCCACTGCACTCCCGGGCCACAGCAGAGAGCTGGACTGGAAGAAGAGCAAGCGGGACAGAATCTGGTGCCCCGACCGGGACTAGAACCTGGTGTGCCGGCGCCTCAGACGGAGGATTAGCCTAGTGAGCCGCAGTGCCGGCATTTTATGGCATATTAATGGAACGTATCTTCCATATAAAAAATCTTATGTAGCTTTGTGCATGACATCCACTTTACAACATACTAAGTAATACAGCTGGCGTCGTGGCTCAATAGGCTAATCCTCCGCCTTGTGGCGCCGGCACACCGGGTTCTAGTACCAGTCGGGGCGCCGGATTCTGTCCCAGTTGCCCCTCTTCCAGGCCAGCTCTCTGCTGTGGCCCGGGAGTGCAGTGGAGGATGGCCCAAGTGCTTGGGCCCTGCACCCCATGGGAGACCAGGAGAAGCACCTGGCTCCTGCCTTTGGAACAACGCGGTGCACCGGCCGCAGCACGCCAGCCACGGCGGCCATTGGAGGGTGAACCAACGGCAAAGGAAGACCTTTCTCTCTGTCTCTCTCTTACTGTCCACTCTGCCTGTCAAAAAAAAAAGACATACTAAGTAATACATCCTGAAAAGAGCATCTTATTTTGCATGGTCCCCAAATGTTTCTATCCCTCGATTTTCTAAGATAATCTGGCAGCGCGAGCAAACACATAAAAAGTCTCACTTTCTTGTAGGCTTCAAGGTGTCATTGTGATCCTGTTCTTTAAAGACTGATGGGCCTTATGTCAGCCCATTCTCTGCAGGGTAGAAGCAAGGCCATCAAAAAAGAGGCCAGTTTTGTGACCAGAATCAACTCAAGAGAAACTATCTTTGCTAGGTGTTGCCACCAGGGAACTCACCCAGGGTGGGTTTCATGCAGCTCATGAGGCCAACAGCAGGTCACTTCCCATTAAGGATATAGAGGACATGGGCAGGTGCTTGGTGCAGCAGATAAGACTTGGGGCACTAACATCCCAAATCTGAGTATCTGGGTTCAAGTCCTAGGTTCGCTCTCAATTCCAGCTTCCTGCTAATGCACACCCTGGGAGGCAGCAGGTGAGCTCAAGCACTTGGGTCTCTGCCACCCACGTGGGGTCCTGGATTGAGTTCTGAGCCCCCAGCTGTGACCTGGCCCAGCCCTGGCCATCTGAGGAATAAACCAGCAGGTGTAAGATCTCTGCCCTATCTCTCTCCCTCTGCCTTTCAAACAAAGATAAAAATCGTTTTAACAATTTAAAAAAGACAAAGAATGGAGTGGATAAAAATACATGTGTAGATGGCGTCACAGTCATGAGGTTCACCGAGTACTGTAAGTTCTAAAGCTGGGTCTCCAAATAAAACTTTCCTAAAATGCTCTCCAACGCTCTCAACACCCAGCAGCTCTCCAGAAAAAGAGGCTCCTCTTGCTGGAATCTGTCTTCCTTCCCTCAACACCTGTGCTTTGCAAGAGTCCTCGGATCTTAACTGGGGGCATTTATCGGCCAAAGGGGAAAAACCAGGAGCACTTAAGGAACCAAACCAGGACGGCCGCTGGGTTAACAGTGCTTCCCGAGACACCTCCGTCACCCACCCGCAGAGCACCTGCACGGCCCCCCAGGGGACACCCGGGCCTAACACAGGGCGATTAACCAGAGGAGCCAGAGACAACCAAATGCACACTCACAGCTGCTCTGTTTTCATAACCAGGCGCTCTGTATCCTCACAAACTGCTGACGCACAAGCCATTTTAGCTCATCTCTCTCCTGGAGAACCGCTCGTCGTCGGACGTCACAAACATGCATCACTAGAGCCAAAGGGACTTTAAGGACATCCTCAAGAGCTCTGAGAAGTGTGTGGAAGGCTCCAGAACACCCCTAATCCCTGAGGCCAAAAGGGGAGGCCCGTTGGGTGTGAACCCAGGGCGCCCTGCCCGTGGGACTCGGGCCTGCAGTGCAAAGCCCTGTCCATCTCAACCTCTGGACTGCGTGGCTGGGTCCCGAGGCACCGGGCCATTGCACTTCTAATCATCTTTCCTCACCGGAAGCTGCTTCCCGGGCTAGAGGCTGATGGGGGAGCTTTCCCGGAAATCCGCACCAGCGCTGGCTCAGCCCTCACGAGGCCCTCACTTCTCCTTCTGCATCACCAGCGGGGGAATTCAGGGCGCCCGGCCCTACTCATCTGAATGCAGTGGCTGCTGTCTGCCTAGCACCAGCCACGCCGCCGCCCGGGTGCAGGAGGGGTCGCTGTCTGCGGCATTCCACGGCCACCAAGGCATGCTCCCCTCTGTGATATGCGAGGGGAAGCTGTCTAGAAGAAAGACTGGAAGCCCCCGGCCCCCAAGCCCACACTGTCGAGGGACATCAGAGCAAAGTGGGCTGATTCTTTGGAAGTCTGCTCCGTAGACTCACCAGGGTAATAAAGCCACATTTTTTTAAAACTCAAATCTAGTTAAAAACAAGTTCTTTAGACTTCATCGAAAAAGAATATTAAGACAGAACAGATGTGATTATTACAAACAGGAGTGACAGGATCATGTGAATAAAGACGTGTGTTAATGAAACACATTAAAACTGGTCTATTTTCAGTTATACTGACGTCACTCAGAACTCAAAGGCGTACATACAACTGATAATAGCCTCCAGTCTTTGAAGGGGAGGTCACCTTTTACGCTCAATAAAGCAAGCAGAGGATCAGGAGTGCCGGGGACGTGGGTGAATCAGGGTTGCAGCCAGGCCAGCTCCGAGACACGGGTTCCTCCCGGGGGAGGTTGGTAAGGAGTGGCCACCTTGCAGGCTGTGTGACATGGCCATCTAACGACAGCGACTCCTGTTTCTGGAGCACTAGCATTTCTAGATGTACATGGATGGTGTGATGGGGGACTGTAACAGGAGCCAGGTGGGGTTGGACAAGGGTGGAGGTACGGGGTGCAGAGGGTTTGAAAACCAAGGCATTGTCAGAGGGGCAGCAGCTGAGGCCCAAAGCGGAAGTCACTCAGTCTGTAAACAAACAAACAAACAGAACAGATGCCCTAGGCCACCTTGGCAGCTGGTGCACAGAGCTGGCCTCCCTCGCTGGGTCAGTTCCCAGCCCTGAGCTTTATCACCCAGGTCGGCAGCCCAGACCCATCCACCCCCCATCCCCAGAGACCCTCCCCTGTGCCAGTATCACCCGTGAGGCCTGGCACAAAGGGTTAAAGCTGTGGTTGAGGAGAGAGATTTATATCGCTCCTTCCTGATGAAAAAGGTGAAGCGGGAACTAGATTCCTTGCCTGGGAAATCAGGTCTCGAAATGCAATTCACGCTTGGCAAGTCCCAACGGCACCTGTGTTGCAGGAATGCAAATATCCACCCTGACAAGTACGTGCAGAGCCAAAGGCCGAAGGAGCAGGCGTCTGCTCGGAGCCACTGGCCCCGGGGACGCCGGCACCACCTCGAGCACGTCTAGTATTTCTCCCTTGGCGTTGCCTTTGGAATCTTTCTAGCATCTTTAAGGGTGCAATTTTACTTCTTTAAGGGTAAATTTAATTTCACGATCAAAAATCACTGAGTACAGCCTGCAAAGGACGGGTTATAGGGGGTACTTCAAAGAGTTCAGAGTAGTGGGTGCAGTGAGTTAAGCCCCCGCTTGGGATACCCACATTCCATATCTGAGCGCCTGACTCGAGTCCCGGCTTCTCCACAGCTCCAATCCGGCTCCCTGCTAATGCACCTGGATGATGGTCCAAATATTTGGGTTCCTGCCACCTACATGGGAGACCCAGATGGGGTTCCTGGCTCCTGACTTCCTGCCACCTACATGGGAGACCCAGATGGGGTTCATGGCTCCTGACTTCAGCCCTAGCTGTTGTAGACATTTGGGGAGTGAACTAACAGATGGATAATTCTCTCTCTTTCATTCACTCTGCCTCTCAAGTAAATAAATATTTTTTTGTTAAGTTCATAGAAAATGGAATAAGCGACAAGTTTATATTTGGTAGCAAAAAAATTGAAGCACATGCATAGTCTTTTCATAATATGCATTTCCCATGACCTCTGCGAAGACTCCTCACGGGCGTGGATTTGCACACACCAAAGCCAGCTTGTCTTCTAATCCATTTTCTATGAACTTTTTGAAGTGCCGCCACAGCATTCTTGAAATGCCACAATTACAGAGTTGTGGAACACAGGAGCTGCTGGCAGGGGTGAGGGTGGGAGGGAGGTAGGCAGCTGTGGCTCCAGGGCCAGGCCAGCACCAGGGAAGCTCGTGATGGAGCTGGACCCCAGCTTGACCGTGGGGACATCACAGAGATCTAAGTGGAATCAAAGTGCACAGAACTAAATCAACACCAACACACATGGGCACACATAAGCCTTGCAACATCTGAATAAGGCCAACAGACCTCATCCATGTTGATCTTCTAATGGTGATATTTCACTAGCTAAACACGAAACAACTGTTGTGGAGGAACTGGGTGGAGTTCTCTGTATTACTTTTTTTTTTTTTTTTAAAGATTTATTTATTTGCTTGAGAGGCAGAGTTGCAAAGAGAGAGAGGCAGAGACAGGGGTCTTCCATCCACTGGTTCACTTCCTAAATGGCTGCAACGGCCAGAGCTAGGAGCTTCTTCCAGGTCTCCCACGCAAAAGCAGGGCCCAAGCACTTGGGCCATTTTCTGCTGCTTTCCCAGGCCACAGCAGGGAGCTGGTGGAAGTGGAGCAGCTGGGACTTGAACCAGCGACCCTATGGGATGCCGGCGCTACAGGCAGAAGCTTAACCTACTATGCCACAGCGCCAGCCCCATCTGGATTACTTATTACAACTGTGTATGAATCTACAATTATGACACAATAAAAACATTTTTTTAATCTTGTTTAGAAAGACTTTATCTCTTTATCCTGATTTATTTTCTCTAGAGCACTCACACCACTGAACATCAAGACACTCATTTATCTGCTCATTGCTTGCCCATTGATAGATAAACTTGACAAGGATCAAGACAATCTGGTGTGTGCTTTGTCTTCCGGACACCCAGAACATCCTCACACATTACGGGTGCATGACACGCAGTCGTAGAGAAAGTGAATGCAAATAAGGCGCGCAGGGAGCGAACGGACGTATGCGCAGGTCTCCCGGCGCTGTGCAACCCTAGGACCGCGACGAAAGCTCCATGGCCCCAGCCTAGCAATCCATTGAGCACTTCCTAGCTGCGCGAGCTACGGCCCTCGGAGCAGAAATCCTACGCCTGTCTGCCCGAGGACAGACGGCACGCTCTGCCTGACAGAGGCGCGAGGGTGCGCTGAATCCAGCGTTTCCAACACAAGCGTGCATTTCTGGGATCTCACTTGGCAAACGCAACAATCCCGGATCTGTGCACGGATGCCTCAGAAACTGGAGAGTAAAGTGTGTGGCAGTCGTAAAAGAAAACGTTCTATTCCAGGCCAGTATCGGAAACTGAAGTTCAGGAATTTTTTCCCCCACAAGCTTTATCTTGGTGAGGCGGAGTTTATTCTAAAGAGCCAATTGAACGACCGGCTAAGCCAAGCTGAGGCCAGGAGCCTGAAGTGGGTTGCAAACCAAACCAAAGATCAAATTGTACTAATTGACTGGCTGTAAAACCAAACCTGCGTTCAAACTGGGAAGTGCCAGAGGACTTCTCCAAACACAGCTGACGCTTCAGTCTAAGGAAGCCGCGGAACCGCTGGCCTATTTAGAACCTTTTGAACTGCTCAAAAACTCAAGCGACAAAACCAATCTCAGGCCTGACTTGAAAGCAACTCGCATTTCTTTCCAGCGAGGGGACTCCAGAAGGCACAGCCCCTTTCCGAGTCAACGCTACAGTAGGGCGAGTCTCCAAACAGCCATGCCTACCACGATCTTTCAGGTGGAGAACAGGAGGAGGCTGGGGTTCGAGATGACAATGCAACAGGGATGGATACAGGGTGGAGTGGGGGCAGGGGGAGGGATGAAGGCAGCGGCTGCTGTGAGAGGCGGGACCCAACCACCTCTTGAGACCTGGTTTCAAAGCCAGAAAGACACTTGAAGTCCTGGGAGAGGCAGGACTCCATGGCCACACAGCCAGCGCAGTAGCTACTACCCCCATCCACAGCAGCGGTCAGCCAGAGTCCAAAGACGTTAAATAGAGAATTCCAGAAATAAGTAATTCATAGGTGTAAGTAACTCTTACCAGGTACACTGTTCTGCTTCATTAGGTTGTTGCTACGGATCTCTCCTTATTTATGCTTTATCAGAGTAATGTATGTTTAGGAGAACACAGAACAGGTGTGTACAGGGCCCCTCACGCTGTGGGGTTGCAGGCATCAGTGGACGACCTTGGGCTGTGTGTCCTACCGTGCATGCGAGGGGACTGCTGTACCCCTGCACCAGGCAGGACAGACGCCCTGAGACCCCGGGTGCAGAGAGAGCAGCAGGTGCGTTACCTGTGGAGAGCTGGGTGGGGAGGGGGTTCATCTCTTTGTCCACCATCTTCTGGTACAAAGCTCTCAGGCTGAAAGGCTCCACGGTGAAGGGCAGGGTCCCAGTCAACATGGCGTACATGTTCACACCTCTGAAAGGAGAGACCAACGCGTGAGACCAGGGCTCCATGGTGGGGAGGACGGGCGAGGAGCACGGGGACTGAGCAGCATGGCTGCACTGTCACCTTCATGCTGACCTCAGCAGGCCCTCACCCTCTTCCCAGAACCCTCAGCGGGGGTAAGAACATCAACTGTGGAGACCCAGACAATGAACTATGGGGAAAGGAGAGACCGAGGAGCGCCCTGAGCGACCGCCTGGTAAACCGGGGCCCCCCCTTCGCGCTCAATGCTACACAAGCTGAGCACCCCCAATCTGCAGACCACAGATCTAGAACTTTTGGAGCACCAGTCTGACATTATCAGTGCAAAATTCCACCCCAGCCCATAAGACGGGCTTTAATCAAAACACAGGCACACTAAGAATATTGAAGAAATTCAGACCAAAGGACAGGAAGAAGGGCAGGGCGACGTGAGTAACGGGAGTCTCGCCATCATGGGGTTTTCCACGCCCAGTACACGAGCTGGGTTCTGGGAGAGGCCAGGCCGACAGACACAGGGCCTGCCCTACAAGGGGCACCAGTCCCAGCCTGGCGAGGTGCCTGCTGACCCCTCAGCCCCGTGAAGCGACGCTCTCTGGCGCTTTGCCCATAACCAGAGAGATTGCTTGCGGTGGTCTCTTAGCCTCAGTTTTCATGTTATTGTTGACTGTGCGACTCTGCCGCGGGCCCTGGCCCCACCTCTCCGCTGGTGGGCTTCACCGCTGCTGCCCAGAGCCAACGTAGAGAACAGCAGCATCTTCCTGCAGGGCTTTGACTTTGCTGATGTGCAAACTGAACACCATTTTGAAGAGAGTTCCCGATCGGGAAGCAACGCCCACCTACCCAGAGGTTGCAAATGTTGAAAAGCACTGGGGGTTTGTGTTTTAAACACAGGCAGCAGGATTCCCAGTCAAAACAAATCCAATGAGAAGCAACTCAGACCCCGAGGCCTGATCCCACGAATGTCAGCGTTCCAGACCCCGACAGGTGCCGGAGCTCATTCTCACATTTCAGGCCCATGCTGAGACCTGGTCCTGGCTCAGAGCCTACAGAGGACGGAGGCAGGGAGACGGACACGTAGACGTCTATTCCACAAACAGTCGCTGGATGCTGCTCTGCCTCGGGCAAGGCTACAGACGCTGGTGATGGGGGAACCAGCGGCGGCTGCCATTTTGGATTCAGTATAGGGAGAAACAGGCACACCTAAAATAAACACAATCCCTACCAGTGGGGAGGAGGGGGCAGAGGTGGGGCTGGGCTGCTTTTGATCACAGGAGAGGTTTAATTAAGAGACAAGGAACCTGCAATGGAGACCAGTGTGTGTGTGTGTGTGTGTGTGTGTGTGAACTGCTCTACCTTCGGCTGGCTGTATGTAGGGATGGAGGGAGAAAATGCATAAACCAAGAAATGAAGACAGGAATGAACAAGGCAAATACAGAGCCGTTTAGAGCACTTGCAGAACACAGTCCTCAGGGAACAGATGCACGGGAGGTGACTGACAGTCTGACGGCCAGACTCGGGGAGTGGGCATCTCACATAAGTCAATGAGAGGGGCCCAGAAGCAGGAGCGGGAGACGGTGACAGTAAAGCCAGCACACCTGCTACGAAAGGTCAGGAAGGAAGCCATGGCCAGCAATGGAAGAAGAGCAAGCAGGCATTTAGACATCTATTTGGAGGGGACATGCCAAGTGGCAGATCTGGAGAGCTGGACCAGTGGCAGGCAGAGTAACGGGATTGAGGGAGCTGGGCGAGACTGCGGGGGGTGGGAGGGAGGAAAAATGGGGGTGGTGATGCCTCTGAGAACCTACTGTGCTGGGATGCACTTCAGATGGGTTTCAGCTCCAATTCAACATCCTTGCTTTGGGTGACTGTTGGAGACTGGTAAGAGGGGAAGCTCAGAACCCCCCAGCCCCCTACATCGTAGACGTTCTGCACACAAATAGGCCCTGGACACATGGCTTTAATGGCTGGAAGCCCCTGTCATGAAGACACTGGAGACCACTGGATGGCCCCCAACCTTCCAAAGCTGCCCGTTCCACCCTGGGCAACTAGGAAGGGCTTCCCAACACCAGGCCAATGCCCACATCTTACGCCCACTGGCTGCAGAACGAGGCCAGGTGCTCTCCGGGAGCCAGCATTTTACCTATGTGAAAACCGGAACTGGAACCGGAACCTCCCCACCCCAGGACCTCTGTACATCATCGTGACATGGTCTAGAGTCCCCGCTGGGTCTCTGCCCCAAACACACACCAACTGGTACATGTAATCAATGAGACTTAAAGTGTTCATGCTGTATAACAAAGACCCAATATCTCAACAGAATTGGAGGGATTTGAGCTAAAAGGGAAAATAAAACACGATACAGGATTTGATTCCAGCTCCCTCTGTGTGCCTTTGTCATGCTGACAGACAAAGAGCTCGGTCCTTTTTACCGTTATTTTTTTCCTGCACATCATTGCCGAGTGATGCTCAACCCACGCTGTGTTTCTCAGGCGGTGGTACATGGACACCTGCCCGGGAAGTCAGTTCTGACTTTCTTCTTCGTAACACACAAAGCCGTGGACAGACAGTAACCGGGGCGCACACTCAACTTCAGTGCCTGCTTTTGCATTTGAGTTGATCAACACATACCTTGTAGCAAAAGTCATCGCTTTTATTGTCACAGAATGACGAGAAAGGACCAGAGGCAGACTCAACCTGCTAATGATGCTTCTGTGCTTACAAAGCTCTTCAGAAAGTTTGTGGGAAACTGGAATCAAAAGATAAGTTATTCTCACGCAAAAGCCAATCAAAATCCATGCAGAGCTTTTTCCTCAGACTCATTTTCTATTAATTTTTAAGAACTCTCATATATATGGATTTTAGCTTTCTTCTTCTTCTTTTTTTTTTTTTTTTTTGCATTTTCCATTAACTTTTTGAAGTTTCCTTGTGAATGTGTAGAGAACAAAGTTTCCTGATGGAGGCTGGCATCCCATATAGGTGTTGGCTGCTCCACTTCCAATCCATCTCCCTGCTGGTACGCCTGGGACAACAGCAGAGGGATGGCCCGAGTAGTTGGGCCCCTGTGCCCATGTAGGAGCCCTGGAAGAAGCTTCTGGCTCCTGGCTTCAGAGAGGTACAGCTCCGGCCTTTGCAGCCATTTGAGTGAACCAGCAGATGGGAGACCTCTCTCTGACTCTCCTTCTCTCTCTCTCTAGAACTCTGCCTTTCAAATCAATGAGTCAATCTTAAAAAAAAAAATTTCCTGATGACTGGAATGTGGCAGTGGTTTCCAAAATGCTGTCCTTGGTTTACGAGCGTTAACACTGGGTAGTTGTCAGAAATGCACATTCCCAGGCCCCCCTCCAGACTGAATCAGAAACAAAGCCTGCCAGAGCGCTGGGTCATCACAACACAGACCTTGGCTGCCCCAAGATCCTGTGCCCAGCAGAGAGAATGATACTCATCCGGGTACAGCGATTCTGTTCCCCAGCACATGAGCCATTGCCATCTGACGAACGTCGCTGACTTGAACATTTTCGGGTGCTTTTAGGCCTCAGTCATATTTACCTTGTAAATCGGTTCTGGCTTTTTCAGTGATACGAGGCTGAACATAAAAGGTTAATCCTGGGTTTGTGCACATGACAGTCACATTTCAATAAAAATAAGACGTTCACATGTGGGGTGACCAAGAATACTCTTCCCTTTACAGGGGTGGGGTGGGGAACGTATGCAAAATCATTTGGCCTGGTCCTGCCAAGGCCACCACAGGTGGGACTCGAAATTCAAAAAACCCACAGCAGGCTGAGTTTTGAGTTGGTCATCTTGTATGGCCCACGAATGATGTCATGTAAATGCACAAATGGCCTTGCGGAAAATCCGTTCCCCGCCCCATGCTTTAAAAGCCTGGTATACAACACTCACGTTTGAAGACTTCTGCTCTGTGACCTTTATATTTCTTTTTACCTCTAGCGGACATGTGGGTTTCCTATCACAGGTGGGGTACGTCAACCAGTGCAGAATGCGGAGGAGGGGCACGTGAAGGCGCCGGCAGGGAAACCCAGTTGAAGAAGTCTGGTGAATGCATGGGGTAAGGGGCCCAACTCTAATCCTTGCTGAAGGTTTCCTTCTTCTTGGAGACACAGACACTCAACTGCCTGCCTCCCCATCACCCACTGGCTTCAAAAGACATCAAAACTCTCCCCACACCACTGCATATTACGTTAGTCATTGCGTCCCTTTGGTATGTGGGTAGCACCGCAGGTTAGGGAACAGGTGCCTGTCTTAAAGATGGCACCAGGGAGCTCTGTGGTCCAGCTGGGATCCAGCCAGTGGCTTCTGCAGACATTCTGACGACCCAGCTGAGTCCAGAATTCCACTGTTCTAGAGGAAGTTTATCATCAACAAAAGACAGTCACAGCTGCTTAAAGAGGACCTCACTCTGTCTCATCCCAGGGTCCCTCCCCTGTAACACTGTGGACAATTAAGAGTTCCCGCATCTCAGGTTGCAAGAGGCACAAGAGAACTGAGCCATAGAAAGAGCTCAAAGGTGCACCTGGCATAAATTAAGTGTTGGACAACTGTGATCTCGTGTTGCACCAAGAAAGTTTTTTAAAAAAAGAACAACAGGAAAAAAAGCTACAATTACATTTGCTCCTTGGTGTCAAATAATAACGGAAACCTCCGTGAATAGTCATACGTCCTAGGAGATCGTAAAAGGGAAACCGGATGCAGCTTCTTAAACCCCGTCGCCTAGAGATTTCATGCATGTTTAATGTCTGGATAAAGAGGAATCTACTCCCTCTGACACTTCAGAAGTATGCGACCATGCCACGGGGAAGACGTGGAATGCAGTCTAAAACCCCGGTAATCCCATAGAATCACGGGGCGTTTGCAAACACGCTCAGAATGTCCTGGTGGACGTTTCGAAATACAGCCCCAGGCTCTCGGCTCTCTGTGGCCGACCCCCAGGAGTCAAACACAGATGTAAAGGGAGAGGAGGAGAGAGTGACAGGGGACTGGGAAGGGGCAGAGGACAACAAGCCAACACGGCTAGAATGTTTCGGAGCAGAGAGGAGTAAGTGGGATCTCTGCTGAGTGGAGGAGCGTGCGGAGGAGGCGGGGTGGAACGGAAGAATCTGATGTCACAATGTAAACAGCGGCACGGAAGGGCAGCTGGAAGCAGAGCAAGAGGCCCTGAGAAGCAGAGATGTGGCATCTTTGGAATTGAGTCTGCGGCCAAGGGGTGGTCCCGACACCTAATCTGATTCACTGGAGGGAATGCCGGGGTGCTGCCCGCCATAGCGGAGGGGGAAGACAGCGTCATGGCTCCCTGCGAAATCGCTGGTGACTTCAGCAACACGCAGGGGCCACACGGTGCTTCTGGATGATTCTTCTAGAGAGGACTTGCCTTGGGGACCTTCACAGTAACTCTCCACCTGACAGTGGTCCCAAGACATCCGTCAGCATCAGCTCTCTGCAGTGCAAGGTCCCACGTGAGGGCCTGAAAGAGCAGGCACAGATCCGCACATCTGGGGAGCTCTGGACTTCGACGCTGCTCCGCTCGACGGTCCATGTCACCAAGAAGTTGTTCCTTGTGCGTGGCAAGACTTTGCTTCCTTTTCCTTTCTCCTTATCGTTGTCTACTCTCACTGGACATGCTAGCTACAGAGAAACAAGCCTTGGATTTTATCAACGAGAAAACTCAGAAGCTAAAGGAAGCTTCTTTCTTAGAAGTGAAACCCCCGGGGCCGGTGCTATGGCACAGCAGGCTAAGCCTCGGCCTGCGGCGCTGGCATCTCATCACGTCCCAGCTGCTCCACTTCCAGTCCATCTCTCTGCTGTGTCCTGGGAAAGCAGAGGCAGACGGCCCAAGTGCTTGGGCCCCTGCACCCACGTGGGAGACCCAGAAGAAGCTCCCGGCTCCTGATTGGCTCAGCTCTGGTCTTTGCAGCCATTTGAGGAGTGAACCAGCGGATGGAAGACTTCTCTCTCTCCCTCTCTGTCCGTAGCTCTGCCTCTCAAATAAATTAATAAAATAAAATTGAAAAAATAACTGAAACCCCCTCAATTCCTCAAAAGGAGCATGAGTTTCCTGTCCCCACCTCCCTCTCCTGCCACCCCTCGTTTGGAGGATATGTGGGATGCAGAGAAAACACCCTCCTGGTTCACTTGCTCCTTGTGGGAAGCTGCTGAGATCTGGGGGTACTGACAACGCATTGTCTCACTCCGTGGAGACGGCAGGGCTGACTGTGCCTCTCAGCCAGCTCACCGACCCAAAGGGCACCGGGGATGCAAAGTCCATGCCCAGCCCCAAGTGAACACGGATTCCTTGAGCGGGGAAGGTGGCCTGGGTGTGTGGTGTGTGACTCTCCACAAGGCACCAGGTCCTCACACGAGGGCCTCGCCCACCCCAGGGGCCCCACGAGAACACCGAAAACAGTGCCGGAATCTCCATCTTTTGGAGCCAGCTATCTCCATTTCTGCTTTCGGGAACTCACAGAAGTTCTCGGGTGAGCATCTGATGACGCTGCAAGTAAAGTTCATTTTTCTTCTTTTCGACTTCAGTAGTAATTTCCAGGACAGTGTCGCTAACGAGCATACCTGTCACCCAGAGGAGAAGTTAACGGGCAGCAACAAAGACCTGACACAGCAGGATGGACTCTTTGGGTTTTGTGTCTGAAATCGCAAAACTCACGGGCAAATACCTCGCTCTCAGCTGTCTGGAGTAAAAGGAAGGAGTGAATCACTTTAAGGCTGTTTTTGCAGTCCCGCAGAAAATGACCATTAAAAATAATGGGAAACTCTCCCAGAAAGAGGGTATCTTTCTTTTTTTTTTTTTTTTTTTTTTTTTTCTTGACAGGTAGAGTTATAGACAGTGAGAGAGAGAGACAGAGAGAAAGGTCTTCCTTCCGTTGGTTCACTCCCTAAATGGCCGCTATGGCCGGTGCTGTGCCGATCCGAAGCCAGGAGACAGGTACTTCTCCTGGTCTCCCATGCGGGTGCAGGGCCCAAGTGCTTGGGCCATCCTCCACTGAAGAGGGCACCTTTCTCACTCATGTTGCCCGTTCCTGCTTTCCTGGGGGAGAGCTTGGAGGCTCAGTTTGTAGGGGAAGGGCTTTCTTTCCCAGGGTCTCCTGGAATGACCAGTGGGTTTTCTTCCTAAGTCAGCCTCAGACCTCTTGGAGAAAAAAAAGTCCCTGCCCCACCCACCCAGGGCCTGGGAGTTGGCTTTTGTAAACTCTTCATTCTGTTGTTTCATAGTAACAGAAAGGAGAGTTTGTAATACCAGGATCTACCCCAGTGAGAGAACCGGCTCCGTTTGCACTCTATGCAGGCTTGTTAAAGGAAATTCTCTTTGGGTTTTTCCATTTCTAATTCTGGCAACAGAATCCTGGGCACCAAACAGAAACCCGACCTCTATCACACACACACTATCCCAAAGCAGTGGGAAATTAATATCCCCTACGCAAGGCTGTGAAGTGTTATGTTTTCTCCAAAACGAACAGCCAGCAGGACCCGGGCCTTTGAGTGTGCTCTTCCCCGAGTCCCGCGCTGGCCCGCCCCAGGCAGCAGGTCCAGCTCCCCCGACGCCTTCCTGGTTT
Source organism: Oryctolagus cuniculus (assembly GCF_964237555.1). Taxonomy (NCBI): domain Eukaryota; kingdom Metazoa; phylum Chordata; class Mammalia; order Lagomorpha; family Leporidae; genus Oryctolagus; species Oryctolagus cuniculus. Next base: position 12,898,267 of record NC_091435.1, read on the forward strand.
GCTCCTCGGCTTCACCTGCCACTCTATTTGTTTGCAGGTGAGACCCGGAGGCATAGAGGTGTATCGGTCTGTTCAGGCTGCCATAACCAGATACCACAGACTGGGCTCAAACCACAGACATTTATGCCCTTGTAGCTCTGGATGACAGCCCAAGTTCAGGGTCATAGCTGGGTTCTGCTGAGAACTCTCCTCCTGGCTTACAGACGGCTACACCTTCTTGCTGTGCCCTCACATGGCACAGAGAAGACACACACACACACACACACACACACAAGCTCTGTGACATCCCTACGGACATTTAATTCTCATCAGGCCCACCCTCAGAGTCTCACCTGGAAACCACAGATTAGCCACTCAATTTAAGTGGCTGTGACTTCCTATTTTCAACTTTATGATGGCTTGGGAGCAATCCATAAGCTAATATGCTATAAGCTCCTCCCACGAGGCTGGGCAGTGGTGGCGGCCATGCCCCATGTCAGCCCCACAATGGGGAGGGCACAGAACCAACACCCTGCCGTGCGCGGTGCTGCGGAGCTGTGACGCTCAGTGGGACAGGAGTATCAAATGCATTCTCAACTTGCAATGCTTTCAACCCCACTGGAAACCAAGCAGCAGCTATAATTCCCTCCCAAGGGCCCCATCTCCAAGTATCACTGGGGCTAGGGTTTTGATATATTCAAGGGGCGTGGGAGACACATTTCGCTCCCTAACAGTAGACAAGTGCATTGGATTATTTAAAAACACAAGGACACAAATTCCTAGTCACTCACCCCATCAAGAGATGAGGTCTCTCTCTCTCTCTCTCTCTCTGCCCTCTGCACTCAGAGTGTGGCCACACAACTGGCTCGGCCCACTGAGCCCTCATCAAACATGACTCCCGGGAACCTAGAACAGCCGGGTACACTAAGGCTTGCCCTCTCTCCCACCACCACGGGAATGAATATTTTGTGTTTTTCCTTCGTTCCTCCTTCCCAGTAGCACCAGAGCTGGGCTGTAGGGAAGAGAAAGACCGAGGTCTTCCATGGAGGTGACTTTAATTCACCAGGACTAAGAGTGGGGCCCCATTAGCGCTCTTCAGAGTGCCTTCAGCCATACACAACCTTCTTGGGGAAAAATTCAACCAAGTGGAGGTTAGCAGAGAAAGGCCCAGCTGCCCCTGGAGCCAGGGGCATCCTGGCCTGGGGCCACCTCCATCCCTCCATGTCCCTTCCAATGCCACCTGTCACCACCATTAGGGTGGAGTCACTGGTTCTGGTTAATGGGTAGGGACACAGTAGGGGACAACAGGCCAAGGGGGTTAGGGAGACCCTTCTGTGGGGAGCAGGCCCCTCTGTTTGAATCCTGGGGCCCAGAACTGAGCAAGGGAGCCTTGGTGCTCACTAACTTTTAGTGAATTCTTTTCCCGAGTCAAGAGACCTGGCAGAAGGGGCAAGAACAAAGGCCCAGGCTGCAAAATGACGGCTCTGCAGACGGCTCCCCCCCCACGTCCCCCCACGTCTCTCCAGACAGGAGAGGTGATCCGCTCCCCTGGTGCAGCCAGCCAGCCAGAGAGGCCTCAGCACCGTGCTGATGACAAGGAATGGGGTCACACTCGTCCCGGGCCTCCACCTGGGCGCCCTCTACAGCTCTGACGACTCACGTGTCACTCTGGACTTTGAGGTCTGGAAAGGGCCCCCCTCCCCAGGCTGAGCTACGACAACTGGGGACAACCCAGTACTATCTAGTCCCCTCAAGAGCAGGACTCGGGGATGGACGGCCGCTGCTCTCCAACCTACTGACAGCACTTCCCCCGGGGGGCTGTGTCACCTGTCTCCCGTGCCACCACGGTCACAGGACACCCTGGCAGGATCTCCCGGGTGCTCAGCCTCCCATGCCTCCTTTCTTCGTCCCCTGCACAAATTCTCCCTTTCACAGCGTTCTGTATAGCATACACGAGCTCCCTAGCTGTTCCAGAAGTGTCCTTCCCCACTGAGGGAACAGACAAGGAGTCCATTTACAAACAGGGGAATGACAGGCGGTGGCAGGTGCCAAAGGGGAAGTTAAAGGGGTGAGGAGGGCAGGGGACGTAGAGGGGGTCTCTGCAGTGGCTCCCTGGATGAAAATAGGAATGTGGGCGAGGGCAGCATTTGCAGAGCTGGGAACCAGCATTCCAGGCCAGGGGAGCAGCCAGCGCCATGCACAGAGGTGGGAAAGACGGAGGAAGGGAGGCCAGTGTGGGTGAGGACTCACGGGCCAGAGGCAGGCAGAAGGCAGAAGGCAGGGCATGGGCAGAAGGCAGTGGGTGGGTGGCAGGGCCGTGTGCAGAAGCCAAGGCCGTGTGCAGAAGGCAGAAGACCAGGAGAACCAAGTCCCACAAGCAGCACGGCTAAGCCCCCAGAAGCAGTTTTATGGGGCTGGTGGCTGGCGAGAGAAAGGTCCTCAAGACTGGGGCGGGCACAGGGGGCACCCAAGAGCCCAGAATGGGAGCTCTAGGAGGACAGACCATTGCCTTCTTGCTCCCACACCTCAGTGCATTTGGGTGAGGGCCCACCAGTCTGGGCAGGACAGTGAGGGGCGGCCAGCTCCTGGGAAGCCCTGCGCCCGCCCTCTCACACATCTCAGCAAACACTGGCAGGCTCTTTGGGAGGGAGGCGCAGCGGGCAGGGCAGGAGGCCACGCTCCCGTCTGTGGGCCCAGTAACTCACATGGACCAGACGTCGATTTTGGGGCCGTACTTCTTCCTGGCGAGGAGCTCGGGCGCGGCGTAGGCGGGGCTGCCACACTGCGTGCTGAACGGGTCGGAGTAACCCAGGATCCCCGCACAGTTGCTCAAACCAAAGTCTGCGAAGAGGGGAAAACAAAGGCGGCCCGGAATTAGCAATCTGTACAATGATGAGGAAGGAGAGAAACCAAAACCAAGAAACAAAAACACAAAGAGGCAGCAAGGAGAGAAAGCATTTTCTGAGGCTAACCCATAGCTGCAAACCGTGACCCCTGGCCGTGACCCCTGGCTGTGACCCCTGGCTGTGAGGCTCAAGGCTCCAGGGTGTCAGGTGGGTGGGGGCTGCAGCATTGCATAGCTGGGGTGGGGGTGGGGACCAGCTAGAGCGCATAGCAATGCATCCCCATCAAATCAATGCCATCCCAGAAAAAGGACAGACACAGGGAAAAGAGAACAACAAGAGGGCCTGGGGGTGCAGGGTGCTGGCCTCCAAGTGGGGAAAAGCTGGAGGAGACTGGTTTTCTCCGGATTGTCATGTGCCCCCGCCATTTGCAGGGGGAATGTGTTCACTCCATGGAAGTCTTCAAAAAGTTCCTCCAGGGCCCTCCAGGGCATTGCTTTGTTCCTGGGGAGAGGAGAGCAAGCCCAGGGCCTTTTGTGCCTGTTTACTTTTGATCCTAAAGATACTGTAGCTGACAGGTAATTAGAGAGAGCGGCTGGTGCTGTGCCCCCATCTGATGTCTGTCTTCCATCAGAGCTGATCTCATCACAACCGAGCTCTCCTTTGAACCGGGGTGTAAACACCCAGCTCCCCCCTCCCCCCTTCCTCCACCCCTCCACACACCCCCCCTACCAGGACAGAACACAAGGCTCGGGAGAGACCGGCTCCAGGTCCTGAGCCAGCCCTCGCCCTTGCTCCCGCAGCAGGATGACGTACAGTTTCATGACTGCGTTTTCTCCTTGGCTCTAACGTGTCTCCACCTGCACTAAGAAAGCTCGGGAGGCAGAAACCCAGGCTGGGAGTCCTCCCGGGGACTGGCAACACTATGCTTCAGGATGGCACAGCCACGGAGTTCCCTAAGCTAAGGAATGAACAGCTGTTCTAGAGAGAAGCCCATCCGAGAAGCCAAGCCTCTGAGGTTCTCGCAAATTCTCCCATGGGGAAGAATCCAAACCCACCTCATGGCCGGCCAAAGAGCCAAGCAGAATGCTGCACGCTCCCCTGGGTTTCGGTGACTTCCTTCTCTCATTTCACCCCCGTCCTGTCCCCTACATGGCTCCCCTCCTCTGCCCACCCCGTCCCCGCCCATGGCCCAGTCAACACCAGCAGACACCTCGCATCCTGCTCAAGAAAGCCCATTGGATCCCACTGATGGAGATGGAGAACCCCAGGGCCCCTGCTCAGAGCCCACCCTGAGTATCACTGAAACTGGAAGAGAGGGAAGAGATGCTGTTGGGAGAAAAATTGCATCATGGTTCACCTTGGAGGCTTGTTCCACCGCTTGTGGTTTGAAAAAACCTAAAGGAATTTTAATGAGCCAACAAATGCGTAAGTGCACCTATTTATCTAGGGAAAAATGGAAAGACAGTACCATACAATAAAGATGATTGTCTGTTGGGGGCACTATTTTAGAAACTTCACAGAGCCACCATTGTGGCATAATGGGTAAAGCCAATGCCTGCAGTGGGTTCGAGTGCCGGCTGCTCCACTTCTGATCCAGCCCCCTGCTAATGGCCTGGGAAAAGCAGCAGAAGATGGCCCATGTGCCTGGGCCCCTGCTACCCACATGGGAGACTCAGAAGAAGCTCCTGGCTCTTGGCTCATTGGTTCTTGGCTTCAGCCTGGCCCAGCCCTGGCCATGGCAGCCATTTGGGGAAGTGAACCAGCAGATGGTTCTCTCTCTCTCTCTCTCTCTCTCAAAAAAAAATAAATAAATCTTTAATAAATAAATAAATATGGAAAGCTTCATGAACAGGCATGTCGGAGACTCAATCTTGTCCCAGAAAAATGTAACTCTAAATTTCGGAGATTAAAGCAAAAGACACTATTCCTCATCTCAGCCAGGACCCCTTAACAGCACAGGGGCATCCCTTGAGCTCACTTCCTGGGTCATCCAGAGGGCTTGGCAGAGCAGAGGGCAGAGAGAGGCAGAGCGCAGACCAGACCCCCCTCCACTGTCCCAGGCGAGTTGGAGAATTTGGGTCTGGCCTTATCTTAAGCACAGTTTCAAGATGATAAATTAGCAGAAGATGTGGGGAGTGGGAGAGATAGGATCTGCATTTTAACCGACTTATGTTGATCTAGCCAAGAGGGTTTCATTTCAGATACAGAGCAGTAACCACAGCGTGCATAGTTCACATTCAAAGTTGTAATTGCTAAAAGTTTACACATATGCCTGCAATTAGGATTGTGAAACGAGAGAGAAGCCCACCTCCTGGTAATGCCACACAGCTCTGCCTCAGTTAGATCTCGTGAACGCTTCAGCCAGTTTTCTGAGAAGAGGAATCTCAAAGAATAAAAATAAAATAAAAAGTCCCAGGAAACGCGGCTTCGGAACTTGCGCAAAGCTGTTCCGGGTTGCGGGTCCTTCGCGTTAGCTTCAGGCACTCTGACCAAGCAACACACGGCCGTTTCTGAAGGGGGAGGGGGGCGCTCCTGATTGAATCAAATCTTACTCCTGGTAATTGCAGTTCATTTGAAACGTGGCTTAAGTGGACTTATTTAACCAAAAATCTTTCAAAGAAAGAGAAACTATTAAGGGGAAATGATAATAGCTATAATCACCTCTGAAAAATGACTGGGTGGCGCCTTTGAAGAAAAGGAGGTTCAAAGGGCCTTTAAGTTAGAACAGGAAGGCAGCAGAGACCTTTGATCCAAAATCGCCCAAGCCCAAGGCAAGAAAACCCACAAGGCACCGGGTGTTTCTCCCTCAAAACATGAGGATATGCAGGCTGGGCTAAACAGAACGCGATACCAGCAGCTCCTGGGCGGTACAACGTCTCGTGCAATTTCAGGTCATGAGCAAGGGCTGCTGAAAGCGCTTAACAAACACCAGTGTCTCCTTGCCAGCAATGTTTGGACTCCTGGTTTCTCTCTTGTCGTTATTTTTTCAATTTTTGTTTACGTAGAGAGTCCCCCATGCACTGGTTCACTCCCAGCAACAGCTGGAGCTGGACCATTCCAAAGCTGGGAGTCGGGAACAAAACTCAAGTCTCTCCTACGGCAGGGACACAACCACTCGAGCCATCGCTTGCTGCCTCCCAGGGTGCACAGTAGCCGGAAGCTGGCACCAGGAGCAGAGCCACGACTCTCTCCCAGGCATTCCGATATGGGATGTCAACAGCTGCGTCAGACGCCTCCCTGAAATCCTGGCTTCATCCCAGGGACCTGCAGTGCCTGCTTTAAGAGCTGAGGAACAAAATGATTGCTGACATCCGAAAAGCAGCCATCACACTCGCCGAGGGGGCACCGTGGGTGCTGAGGGAGGCGACTTCTTCAGCTTACACAGGTCTCCTCTAAGGGGCTTCCATTAACCCAGCTGTGAGCTACTTTCTATAAGTGCAGCCAGTGTTCACGAGGACTGGTTCCTCCAGAATCTTCTGAGGAAGTTTTTCCTTCATAAAAAGATTATTTGTTGGTGCACATCAGGTTAAACCACCTGCAAGGCCAGCATCCCATAGGGCCACTGGTTCAAGTCCCGGCTGTTCCACTTGCAATCCAGCTCCCTGCTAATGCATCTGGGAAAGCAGGAGAGGTTGACCCAAGTCTTTGGGCCCCTGCACCCATGTGGGAGACCTGGATGGAGTTCCAGGCTCAGGGCTTCAGCCTGACCTAGCCCCTGCCATTGCAGCCACTTAGGGAGTGAACCAGTGGAGGATGGAAGATTCTCTCTCTCTATCTTCCCCCTCCAACCCACCTCCTCTCAACATGTAACTGCCTTTCAAATAAATAAAATATAAAAGTATTTGCTTTTCGACACCCTGATTCCACGGGATAGCTTTATAAATGGTCACCTGGTGGCTTCACTTGAAGGGAAGACAGTGCAAGCACAGAGGCCAAAGAAAGTGAGGCCGGCAATGCTAAAGCAAACTTCTGGGCGATGGTCCCTGGGGATGTGCACGCTGCCTGTGCTCCATGCACCTGCCTCCTCCCTCCGCACGATGCCACATGGAAGAGAATTATTTTACTTTTTACTAGAATGTAAATCTGACCTTCAAAGGCTGTCCCCTGAGAATCTCCACCTCTGCTGCTGTAAGGACAACTCCATCACTGTCACCTCCACATTTTCCAAAGACAAATCGCAAGGAGCTGGCCCGCCCTTCCTGACCCCCAGGACACGCCTCTGTTTAAGGCCACAGTTCCCATAAGGACCTGCAGGCATTTCGACACTGCCTTGCTCTACTGCTTCTGTACTTGGCCCCCAGGACAAGTAAAAGCTAAGCATAAAATAATTTAACAGAAAGAAAGTCTGGGGACCGGTGCTGTGGTGTAGTGAGCTAAGCCTCTGCCTACAGCGCCGGCATCCTACATGGGCCCTGGTTCATGTCCTGGCTGCTCCTCTTCCAATCAAGCTCTCTGCTAATGGCCTGGGAGAGCAGCAGAAGATGGCCCAAGTCCTTGGGCCCCTGCACCTGCATGGGGGACCCGAAAGAAGCTCCTGGCTCCTGGCTTTGGATCAGCCTAGCTCCGGCCATTGAGGCCATTTGGGGAGGGAACCAGCAAATGGAAGACCTCTCTCTCCGTTTTTCCCTCTCTGTCTGTAGCTCTCCCTCTAAAAAAAAAGAAAAGTCTGAATTATCTTGGAATCTTCTAATAGATTCCTTAAAACATTTTTGGCAGGGTGAGGGGGCAGGTTGCTTTCCTCTTAACTGTTACTTTTCCAATAATGGATGATCCATCCACACCTCTCGGTGGTCCTCAATCAAGCAGCCATGAGGGCTGGAGTCCCAGCAGGCTCCTGCCTGGTACTGGGCCAGGAGGCAACTGCCACCCCAGGCTCTCCAACAAGTCACTGCGGTGACCTACTGTGGAATCTGGAGATGAATTCATGGCTTGCCAAACAAAAGTTCCTCCTTGGGCACAGAAGTTGAGTTCACGAAGGAACCTTCTCTCTTCCTCTGCTAGGAAGTTCTTTCAAGCCACAGAGGTAGACGATATTACTTGCATTTGAGGTGGGAAAAAAGAGAGGAAGAAAAGATGCTGCTAATATCTAGGGTAAACACAATGCCCCGAGCTGGTGCCAAGACCGGCCACACAGGCAAAAAGAAAAGAACTTGTTTTCAGACAGCGAGCCACAGAGAGCAGTGGCTCCTGGACCCTGAACAGTGACAGTCCCTGAACAGTTCCTTCCCCGTGGAGCAGACATCTAGCTGTTCTTCTGTGGGTTTGGATCATGGTCATAGCCGGCTCTCCTTATCCTTGGGTTGTGCATCTGTGGGTTCAACCAACCAAGGATCAAAATATCCTCTTCCCCGCCAGCACCCCCCCAAAAAAATTGCCTGCCCTGAACATACACAGAGCTTCTCTTCCCAGTCATTATCCTTTAACAACACAGCACAAAAACTATTTACCCAGCATTTACCCAGCACAAGGTGTTGGAAGCCATCGAGAGATGACTTAAAGTGCACAGGAAGATGCGCGTATGTTACCTGCATACTACCCCATTTAATCAGGGACCTGGGCATCCACTGATTTTGGTCTCCAAGGGAAATCCTGGACCCAATTCCCATCGATACTGAGGGATGACTGTATGTTTTAAAAAGAAGGTAAGCTTAATCCCCCAATTCCCCCTAATGTCCCTGTATTCAAAGAGAAGCAGACTAAGCTATGGTGAAGCTGCAGACAGCATTTCCAACCCAAACTATTTTCCACCTAGTTTTAATAAGATTTTTGCTTCTCTCTGTCTCTCTATGACTCTACCTGTCCAAAAAAATAAGTTTTTTGCTTAATCCAAATAAAGAGTTCAACTCCCTCTGAATTTACAGAGTAGCTGTGATGTAAGCAATCCAGAGAAACATGTTTATTTAGGGCTGTGAAATTCATTTCATGGTCACATTACAATATCATTATCTTCTTAATTACGTTTAATGTATTTAAATTAAATTACTACTACTAGTAAAATTAATTGTCATTTTCCAAACAATGATTCACCGTTGGAAATAAAAGCATGTGACCTGGAATTGGTATCTAGGGATTACAAACACACCACGGATAATTTTCACAGTTGAGAGTTGACAACACAAAACATTTATACTTTTGCTTTAAAAAAAAGTCATACCAATCAGCTTGATATTATTGTCTTCATCTAGTAGCAAATTTTCTATCTTCAAGTCTCTGAAAAAAACAAAATCATACAAGATTTCAGACAGGCATGTGCAACGGCGGAAAGACCTCCTGCATCTGAAAGGGCAATGAACTCTTTTAGAATCACTTTGCACGGAGACTCACTCAACACTATTTACAAGCCAGGATCCGATTCTTTGCTGTAGGCTACAGATGCTAACGACGTCAGAGAGGGCAGAGAGCACAGAGCACAGACAGGATCCTGAAAAGTTTCTAGAAGTGGGACCTAAACCGGAGCCTCCACAGGACCCAGGGTCAGCGGGGAGAGGAACAGGCCAATCAACAGAGGGGCTGCCTACACACCCAGGGAAACACCGGTGGGCCCTGGTTGGTGACACAGTGGAGAGCAGCAGCCAGAGGAAGGAATACACTTGGGGAAGCAGTTTTTAAAAAGAAGGCAACAATGGGAAGCTGACTACAAGCTGTCACAGCAAATCGGCAGGTGATAATACATTGATCTATTTAGCAAGCAGATATTATCGTGGGCCAAATAATGGACTCCAGAGGGGCCAGCATCCTAGTCCCTAGGGTGACACCTGAGAACACGAGGCCAAAGGAAATTAAGTTCCAGGGGGAATGAAGATTGACAGTCAGATAAGGAGTGAAGCCATCTGCTGCTTGAAGTGACAGGAAGCAGTGGGCGGGAGAAATGCACTCGGGGTCATGCTGGGTGTGAGGTGCCTGGGGTAGCCAAGCTGCTTAAGGGCAGAGAACAGGACTGGTTTCCCTACCCCTGCACCCCAGGACCTTTGCACACACATTCCAGGTACTCAGTAAATACCAATGAATCTATGTCACCAAAGAGATCGTTTTGGATATCAGAAGCAAAAGCATGTATTTGGGAAAAGTCTACATGAGGGGAAAAGCATCAAGTGTGGCCATGAAAGCCATGTAGGCCGATGATTCTAAGAATAAGCTCTGGCATTTTAAGTGGCAGGCTGTCAGCTCGGACACACCTTGACTATTAACTTCCAACCTGGGCTGGCGTCGTGGTGCAGTGAGGGAGGCTGCTACCTGTGACACCGGCATCCTCTATGGGTGCCAGTCCGAGTCCCGGCTGCTCCACTTCTGATCCAGCGCCATGGTAATGCATCCGGGAAAGCAGCAGAGGATGGCCCAAGTGCTTGGGACCCTCCACCCACACAGGAGACCCCAATGAAGCTCCTGGCTCCTGGCTTTGACCTGGCCCAGCCCCAGCTGTTGTAGCTATTTGGGAAGTGAACCAGTGGATGGAAGATCTCTCGCTTCCCTTCCACATACACAAAAACATGTTCTCTCCCATTGTTTGGAAACACAACATTTCTGGTCTCTTCATCTTCTTCTTCTTATTTCTATTGTAAGGAACTGAATAGTGTCATCGTGATGGAACAAAGATGGTGACAGACTCACTTCATCAATGCCCAGAAACAAAAGGGGACAGTAGCTAGCGCCCGTCTGGTGGGGAAGGCAGCAGGGAGAGCCACTCACAGTCGGTCCCAGTACTGCCAGCTCCTCCCACCTCACAAGAGCATCGGAAATCCAGCTTCGATCTCAGTCATGCTGGCCACAAACCTACATCGAAAAGTGGTAACCGCACAACAAGGGGTGCCCCTGTGGGCAAGGCATGGCCTGGGGACCACCAGGCTTCAGCCTCTGAAGTGGAAACCCTGCAAGGTCCCGAGAGTGCCTGGGGACAGGGGACAGTGTGGCAGGGAGGCGGGATGGAGGACGACAGGCTGGCGGGGACGCCGCCGGCATTCACAGCAGACTGGGAAGCAACATTCAGAGACAGCAGGGAAGGCGGCCAGGCTGCTGCGCACAAACGGCCAAGGGCAGGCGTTCAAGACAGGAAGACGAATCAAGGAGTCAGATGCGGAAAGAAAAGCCAAAGGACTCAGAAGAGGGAGGCTGGGGGCGGGGGAGGCACCCAGGGCTGGACAGGTGGAGGAGAAGGAAGAGCTGCGGCAGACTTGCAGGCTCGCCCACAGATACTCCCACAGTCCAGATACAGCCGCGACCAGGGAGGACTGCGCACTCACGGTCTCGGGGCACCGCACACCCGCATCTGCCTTTCAACGTTCAAGGAAGAGGAGAGCCAAGTGCAAGTAAATGCATTTTGCATAATGTGCATTTTCTATGAAATTTTTTAAGACTACAAGTCTTTTCTTAACATTTATTTATTTATTTGACAGAGCTAGAGAAAGAGAGAGATCTTCCATCCTCTGGTTCACTCCCCAAATACTGGCACCAGGAGCCAGGAACTCCATCATGGTCTCCCAAGTGGTTGGCAGGGGCCCATGCACTTGGGCCATCTTCCACTGCTTTCCCAGGCGCATTAACAGGAAGCTGGATGAGAAATGGAGCAACCGGGACTGGAACCAGGGCTTATACGGGATGCTGGCATCGCAGGCGATGAGGGTTTAACCACCGTGCCACAACGGCAGAACCTCTGCGAGCCATTTGAAGACCCCTCAAATGTCCAAATACAGGATGACCCCTGATATAAGGTGATCTCCCATTTTTCAACCGGGAAGACCTTGCCCCTCAGAAAACACAATGATTTACTTTTCAGGAATGCATTGCAATCATTCAGTGACACTCGGAGACTACCTGTGAAACTGCGTATTTAAGCCCCCGTGGTACTGAAGACCCCACATTAAAATGTTACCTATAACTGCAGGTACACTGTATATAATTAATTATAGGTACCTTGTTGCAACCCTCACGTTTCTCTACAGTACCAGGAGGCTGAGCCACCAGGCGACATGTGCAGTAGGCTGTGGTCTTCTCAGCTCACTGGACGCTGGAGACAAAGCACATTCTGAATCTGTGTATGACCTTCCTGGGAATCTCATGTCAAACCACAGGCACCCCCTTTAAAATCTCTACAAATTAGCCACTCAGCAAACTGTTTCCCGAAGGGTCTCTCAACTGTGACACGTGAGAGACACGCCACCAAATGTCTTTACTCCCTCCCTCCCAGACCCTGGGTGACCTGCGGGACACCAAAGACATCCATGGGTCAAGTCAAGGCTAACGTATCTTCTCCAACGAGGGCTCTCTTGTTCAAGGCTGAATAACTGAAACGGTGCCCCTATAACTGGGAGATTTCCAAGGACTCCGGAAGACATTTCCTCTCTTTCGAAAGCAGCAAATGCATCACTTACTCAAGCAAATACCGTAATTCCAAAACACAGGCGCACACAAAATAGTGAGCCAGCCACACCCCAAACCACGGTTGTGAGGAAAGTGATTAGAAAGACAGCAGCAATATTCCAATCTAAAGGAAGGCCACCATTTGTTTCAAACAAAATTAAGCCTCTTTGCAGAGGTGGGGGTGGGGACGGGGTTTGAAGACAAAAGGTGCTACAGGACAAATGCCTCTGATGAGGAGGTCAGCCTAGCAGGGCAAGGCACAGAAAGCACTGCCCAGAGTACTCCACCTAGCTGGCTATGGGGCCACAGGCGCCTTGAATGGCCATCTGGTCAACCAGAAGGACCGTTACAACAATCAGCAGAACCAGAGGAGGAGATGGCCAGACAGGAGGATTAGGCAAAATTAGAAAAAATCAGTTCAAAGTCACCAGCTTCCCACCGTGTCCCCCTAGTAGAATGAAAACGAGGGACTCATTCACCCCTTTGCTTTCCTTCCGTCCAGGTTTCTGAGAGATCTCAGGAAAACTCCTCTCACAGTGGGAGGCTCCCCGACTAACAGGGAGTTCAAGGGAAGCGGAACTGCTAGGTCCTATCCAGGACAGCCTAGGGCTCAGCCAGCCTGGGGAGGGGGACATCAGTGTCTCCCGGCTTTTCTTTACTTCCACATTCCCGCTATGTCTTTTTTAGAACAAGATTTATTCATCGGAAAGGCAGAATTACAGAGAGAGAGGCAGAGAGACAGAGAGAGATCGCTCATCTGCTGGTTCACTCCCCAGATGGCTGCAACAGCCAGGGCTGGGCAAGGCTGAAGCCAGGAGCCAGAGCTCCATCTGGGTCTCCCATCTGGGGCCCAAACACCTGGTTCACCATCTTCTGCTGCTTTTCCCAGGCCATGAGCAGGGAGTTGGATTGGAAATGGAGCAGCCAAAACTCAAACTGGCACCCACAAGGGATGCCCAAGTTGTGGGTGGAGAGCTACCCGCTAAGCCAGAGTGCCAGCCCCCTGCTGTGCCTTTTGAAATTTGAAACTGAGCCCAAAAGAAGCATGCTGGGGGAGAGGGGACACTTTCCTCTGGACTCTTGCAAGAAAAAAAGACATCAAAATCTCAGGGCTTTTTAATCAAAAGCTTTCATCATTTTCTTTCCGTTTATTTTTTTCCTTTGGACTCAAAAGGCAGAGAGACAGATGAAGAGAGATCTCTCATCTGCTGGTTCCTCCCCAAATGCCTCTAACTGCCCAGGTTGGGCTAGGCTAAAGCCAGGAGCCAGGAACTTAATCCAGGTCTTCCATCTGGGTGGCAGACACCCAACTCTTTGAGCAGCTTCCCAGGGTTTGCATGAGCAGGTGCAGACCCCGGAAAAAATGGAGACAGACTTGAATCCAGGCACCCTGATGAGTTTTGTAGGCACCCCAAGCAGTGTCTTAACTACTGCACTTAATGCTTGTCCCGAAAATCCTATTTTTAAAAACAGCTTTTACCTAGCTGTTTACCCAAATGAGCAGAACATTTATGGACACGAATGCCTTCAGCAGCTTTATTCATACTTTCCCCAAACTGGAAGCGCCCAAGATGTCTTTCAGCAGGTGCACGGATAAACAAACTGTGCACCTCCGGATCTGGAATATTCAAAGAGGAGAAATGAGCTATCGAGTGATAAAAAGACATGCAGGAACCTCAATGCAAACTTCAAACTGGAAGAAGCTAATCTGAGAAGGCTACACACTGTCTAGTTCCTACCAGAGGATGCTCAGGAAAAGGAGAGAACATGCTGACAGTAAAAAAGAGGAGTGGTTGCCAGAGGCAGGGGTGCAGGGAGGAAGGTTGAAGAGGTGCAGCAGAGAGGTTTTATAGGATGCTAAAAGTATTCTTTATGACATTGTACTGGTAGATATATGACATTCTGCATTTGTCAAAATCTATAACAAGAGTGGACCCTAACATGAACAACAAATCTTGGTGACTAATAAGACTTCTATGGGACCAGTGCTGTGGCACAGCAGGTCAGGCTGCCATCTGCAATGCTGGCATCCCACATGGGCACTGGTTTGAGTCCCAATTGCCCCACTTCTGATCCAGCTCCCTGCTAATGTGCTTGGGAAAGCAGTGGAGGATGACCCAAGTGCTTGGACCCCTGCACCCACATAGGAGACCCAGATGAGGCTCTGGCTTCTGGATTTGGCCTGGCTCAGCCCTGGCCATTGCGGCCATTTGGGGAGTGGACCAGCAGATAGAAGCTTACTCGCTCTCACTCTCACTCTCTCTCTCTTTCTCCCTTTTTTTCTGTAATTCCAACTTCGAAATGGATGAATAAGTCTTTAAAAAAAAAACAACAACAAAGAATAATAAGGCATCCATTTGGAGCTGGTGTTGTGGTGCAGTAGGTTAATATACTAACTGCAATGCCAGCATCTCTTATGAGCACCGCTTTGAGTCCTGGCTGTTCCACTTCCAATCCAGCTCCCTGCTAATGTGCCCTGGGAAAGCAGCAGAAGATGGCCCAAGTGCTTGGGTCCCTGCACAAATGTGGGAGACCCAGCTGGAATTCCAGGCTCCCGGCTTCGGCTTGGCCCAGCCCTGGCCATTGCAACCATCTGGGGAGTGAAGCAGCGGATGGAAGATCTCTCTCGCTCACTTGTTCACTCTCTAACTCTCTTTTTGCCTTTCAAGTAAACAAATAAATCTTTAAAAAATAATAATAATGAGGCATCCATATTGGTTCATCCAGGGTCACAGATGTACCACACTCATACAAGGTAGTGTTAATAGGGGTTCCAGCTGGGGAAGTGGAGGTGTCAGAAAATATTTTTGAAATAAATAAACAATGGAACAAACAGTATGTGGGGTGGCGAAGGTACGTGGGAACTGTAGTTTTTGTGCAATCTTTCTGTAAATTTGAAGCTGCTAACAAAGTGTCAATGTATCTTGTCTCGAGTATCTTGTCCCATTCCTAAGGACATCAATGCTTGCAAGGTTACGGCTACAACCAAGTGGTCCACTCTGCTCCCAGCATCCTCAGCTACCTGAAATCCAAGACCTGAGTCCACCAAGCACAGTGGACCGTCCAGACCCTCCGCCCTGCTACTCATCCATGACCAAAGAGGCCACAAAATGGAGAGGCAGCCTCTTGGATAATAAAGGAAAAGTGAGTTTATGCAGAAGGTTTCCATCTCCGTGTTCTGTCATCCAGAAAACTGGCTCCATCGAGAAAAGCTCCTGTGGTCCACGTGAAAAGTGGGTGTGGACTCCAGCTCGTCCCAAATGCGCACCTGACGATGGGGGGAGGGGCACACTACTGGCCACGCCCACAGGGCAGAGAGGAAGTAGAAGGAGCTCCCTGGTCTTGCGGTCTCTGTAGCAGGTGCACTGGACGATCCGTGCTAACTCGAGAACAAAAGGGAAGGGGAGGCAAGTGGGCCCTGGGTGGATGGGGAAAACCAGCAAGGTGACAGGTGGCCCGAGATGGGGGATTTTCGAGGAGGGGGCTGGGGAAGGGAATGGGGTGTCTGGGAGCAAAGGGAAACTCCAAGGCACCAAGGAGGGGAAGCCGCTGTTGAGGCTCCGTAGCACAGCATGCCAAGAAGAGGGGCGCACAGGCACGGAGGCCTTCCAGAGCCGGCTCTGCTAACCGGGGCTGCAGGGAGCAACGCCCACAGGGAGACGGGCCCACTCCAGGGAAGACTGCTCCCCACAGGCATCACCAGAGCACAAGCCCTTTGTTCCAGGTTCTTTCAGGAGAACAAGCGCAAACAGGCCTCTGCTGACAATAAAGCTCCCCTGGCCTTTCATCTGGGAGGCTGGGAGCCCGGCCATGGTGACGGTGATGGTGACGGTGACGGTGACATGGTGACAGTGACATCCAGGCACTGACCCTCCCCGATGGAAGGCGTGAGGGAGGAGCCTGCTGCTGTAACAGGACAACCCAGGTAGGGCTGGAGGAGCAGATGGGAGCCCAGAGCTGTGCTGGAGTGGGGATGTGTGTGTGTGTATGTGTGTGTGCACCGAGATGTGTGACTCCCGTGGGCTTGTGTGTACACACTGCACTGTGAACCCCACTCACGTGAGTGTGTGCATGTACGTAGGGGAGATCTGTGTGCACTGAGTATGTGCCCATGCACCCACCCATCTGCTGTGTGTCTGAGTGCACGCTTGAGTGAATGGGTGCATCCCCGAGAGGAAGGGGAAAACTGCAGGAAAGAGCTGGACCGGGTGAGGAATCGGGAGATAAGCAATCATCCAGGGAGAGGCGGCCCTCCAGGGCAGGAGAAGAGAGAAGGGCCCAGCGAGGGAAGGCGGAATTCAGGAACAAGCCTGGGGGAGAAAGCTTCCCTGGCAGCCACAGGCTGGGCTGTAGCAACAAGGCAAGAGTGAAGCACCCGATGCCCGTGACCGTGGGCACTCGGTGGCGAGGAGGCGTTCTCTTGGTTAGGTCTCATCATCAAAAGCACCGTGCAAGACCAAACGCTCCGCTCTTCTTTGATTTAGTTAGAGTACGGGCATGTTGGTAAGACGCAAGAAAAAAAAGTCCTTAACCACGTGTCTGAGTGCCTTATTGAAATGAGATCTTTACTGAGTTCTCATCATGTCCCAGAAACAAATTCAACTTATAAAAATGAAAGGGGTGCTCAATAAAAAGATGCCGCTTGATGCACTGTGACCTGAAAAATGAACCAACTGGCACCAAGTCCACAAAGAAGCGCCCCTGAAGTGGTCCAAGAGGAACCTTGGGACTGGCTACTAGAAAGCTTCCATCCCAGTGCAAACTCTGACATAGCTGAATTCATTCATTCAGCCAAGTCCTACCGGGCAGCCCCCTGGGCCAGGCACTGGGCTGAGCTGTGGCCTGTGCAGAATGCAAGTAAGTGATCCTGTGAGAAGGGCTCACTAGGCTAATCCTCCACCTAGCGGTGCCGGCACACCGGGTTCTAGTCCCGGTCGGGGCGCCAGATTCTGTCCCGGTTGCCCCTCTTCCAGGCCAGCCCTCTGCTGTGGCCCGGGAATACAGTGGAGGATGGCCCAAGTGCTTGGGCTCTGCACCCACATGGGAGACCAGGAGAAGCACCTGGCTCCTGCCTTCGGATCAGCGTGGTGCGCCGGCCACAGTGCGCCGGCCGTGGCGGCCATTGGAGGGTGAACCAACGGCAAAGGAAGACCTTTCTCTCTGTCTCTCTCTCTCACTGTCCACTCTGCCTGTCAAAAATTAAAAAAATAAAAACAAACAAACAAACAAACAAACAAAAAACAAAATAGAGAGTGCTCTGGGAGTCTTGGACCCCCACAAGGCCCAGCCTAGAGGGCTCCCTGGAGAAGGCAAGCTTGGAGCTAAGATCTGGAGACTAAGGATTGAGCCTGGCAAAGAGAGCAAGCACAGCACAGGAAGGGACACCTGCGTGGCCCTGAACTTCCACTTCCCCTGGATGAAATGCATGAGTGTCTACAGTGATGGCGTGTCCATTAGACACAGAAGTAAATGAACGAGCCGGACTCCAATCCTCCCACAGACTCGGTCATTACCAGGTGAACATGAACTTGATGCTTACCCAGCGTCTGGGGTCTGAGCACGTTTCATGGATTGATTTACCTAACCCTCGCAACAACCAGGGGAAGTGGGTAATCCCTGCTTCCTACGGTGTGGACATGGAAAGGCAGGAAGGAAAGCTGGAGGAATCCGCCGGCAGAGCCGGCGTGTAGCCGCAGGTGTGTGCCTTTGGGATCACCGCCGCTGACCTCCGTGCCTCCAACCCACGGAGCCACTGGGCTACATTCCCAATCACACACTTCTTTTAAAAAACCCAATTAAACACAAAGCCTACGACACAGCCAGCACCTCTTCTAGTTCTGCGCTGGCCGTCAGAGGCCATGGGACCCCAAAATAGCGCCAAGCAGTGAGCAGAAGCCATACCTCTCTCCCCTTCTGCCTCTCCAGGAAGAACTTCTGATTCCCACAGGCCCGCAGGTGGTGCCTGCTTCTTGTCAGGAGCCAGAGAACAAAGAAGGGTCCCTCCCCTCCACCGAATTCCTCCTGAGCGGGACTCCCAGGCCTCCAGGGGCAGTGGCTGCTGCTTCCTTTGATCTCATTCTCCTGTCCCAAAGCCCCCTCCCCCCCACAGGGTGGGGGGGTTTCCTAGGTGTACTCCCCCTGCTGTGTTTCATCTGCACAGTATGGTACTCTAAATGAATCTCAACCCACGGGATTCCTGTGAGCAGTCCACAGTCCCTGCACCCCAGGCAAATCGGCAGACGCCTGAAATCCTGCTGGACGAGCAGGGACGGGACCCTAACTCCTGGGATTCTAACTGTTGAATTTCTCAGGCAATCCCAAAAGGGAGCACAGAAAAAGCTGACCACGTTCTGCCCTTGCAAAGATGTACAGCCCTGGCATCAACGTTGTGGCACAGCGGGCCAAGCAGCAGCTGCCTATGATGCCTGCATCCCCTATGGGCGCTGGATGGAGTCCGGGCTGCTCCGCTTCCAATCCAGCTCCCTGCTAATGCGCCTGGGAAAGCAGTGGAGGATGGCTCAGCAAACAACAGGTCACCGGCTCAACCTCTCAGCCTCCGATGTCCATGTGTGTGCAGCAGCAGGTGCGTGCAGGTGATTTTCAGAGAGAAAAGCACAGAAATGCTCCTGAATCTATAGTTATCTGCATTTCCAATCTTCTCTATGAAGGATGCAAGCCCTCGCCACGATTGGATTATGAATCTATTTCTAAGGAAAGAGAGCAAAATGTAGAAAACTGGGGATCCAAGAGAAAAAGCATCTGTCTCTGCTATAAAAACATTATTAAATTCATTCCTTTGACATTCTGACAGTAATTGCATGGAGAGCGATTGGATTTTGTGAAGATTGCTTTAAAAGGGTTGTTGAAAATTTCCTGAGGGAGAGACCAGCATGCCACCCGCAGCTCTCCCTCGGTTTCCCTCTGTTGTCCTCGGGATGCTGAGTGGCTGACGGCACAAAGCCCTGATGCGAACACACAAGTCCCACAGAAAGCTTTGGCCCCCTACAGTTCCCCTGTTCTGGATCCCACTGGGGGAGCTGGAACTCCCAGCCAATTCACCCCTGAGGTCTCTGCCTTTGTCTTGGCTTCTTAATAAACAAAGATGGAGCCAGGCACCCCTGATAGCCGGCATCCTCTTAATACTGGCAGAGCTGTGACACCGCAGGCTACGCAAGGGTATGGCTGGGGCAGAGCCACAAACAGGGCAACTCACCTAGAATCTCTGAACGGACCCTTCCCTGTTGATCTAAACCCTTTGTACCAGCGAGGCGCTATCTCATGGCAACACGTGAAGCCGGGTCTCAGTGGAGCCCGGCTGGGGCTGGCGCCAGGGAAGCCCTGAGCCCAGATCCACCCTGTAGGACAGGCGGAGCAGTCCACGGTGCCAGCCCCATAGCGGGGAGGCATCGTTGCACCAAAGAAGGGGCTGGAGCCGCTTTCTCCACCAATCAGAATGTGAGCGGCTTTCAGTCAAAAAAAAGGCACCCCTGGGCCTCGAATCTTTGGAATCTGTTTCCCCTGCAGGTCACATGCCACTCCTGAGAGTGGAAAGTCCCCAAGAGAAGTAATACACACGTTCGCACAAAGCTCGCACATAGCAGACTTACACACGAGAGCCAAGGGATGCAATCAACCCCAAGGTCTGTCAGTGGAGATCAGCCGGGGCGGGCCGTCGGCACTGACATATGCTACAGTACGGACGAACCAGAAGAACACCGTGCTGAGGGGAAGAAGCCCACGGCCAAGGACCCGGCACTTCTGGTAGGATTCCACAAGTACACAACGTCCACAGTGAGCAAACCCACAGAGAGGGAAGACAGGAAGCAGTCACCGGAGGCAGGCGGGAGGGGGAGAGGGAGAGTGATTGCTAGTGCCGACAGGGCCTTTCTCCACTGGGCAATAAAAATTTGCCAAGTCACAGGGTGCAAATGGTTGTACAACTCTGTGAATACACAAAAGTCACCCCTGGATCGTACGCTTTTAAATGGTGACTTTCATAGTAGGTGAACTGTATCTCAGGACGTTTCAACTTTCATGTGTGTATACATACCTGTACATAGACAGCATGTACACACACCATGTGTTTCTGCCTTGGTCTTGCCTTTCTAAATGAGAACACGTGGAGCCTGCACTGTGGCGTAGCAGGTAAAGCCACCGCCTGCAGCGCCAGCACCCATTAGGGTGCCGGTTTGAGTCCCTGCTGCTCCACTTCCCATCCAGCTCCCTGGAAATGTGCCTGGGAAAGCAGAGGAAGATGGCCCAAGTGCTTGGGTCCCTGCACCCACATAGGAGACCAGGAAGAAGCTCCCGGCTCCTGGCTTTGGACTGGCCCAGCTCTGGCCATGAGGCCATTTGGGGAGGGAACCAGCAGATGGAAGATGTCTCTACCTCTCTCTCTCTTAACTCTTTCAAATAAGTAAATCAATCTTTTTTTTTAACAAGAGAACCTATTAAAAATGAATTTTAATTTTTTCAACCCAGGGTAATCACTGACTATAGTTCCATGAAGGAAAAACCATACATTCATGGCTGAAGCCCAATTTTTGTGGGAGAAAAGTTTACTTCCATACAGCGCTAAAAGTAGGAGCCTGTGACCCATGGCTACATGACTCAGAATGTTATTTCCACTCACTTTTTAAAAAAATATTTATTTACTTACTTATTTGAAAGGCAGAGTAACAGAGAGGGAGAGAGCAAGAGGGAGTACTTGCACCCACTGGTTCACTCTCCCAGTGTCTGCAAAGGCCAGGCTGGTCCAGGAACCAGGAACTCTATCCAGGTCTCCCTTGTGGGTGCAGGGGCCCGAGCACTTGGGCCACCTTCTGCTGCTTCCCCAGGCCATTAGCAGGAGGCTGGATTGGAAGTGGAGCAGCCGGGGCTTGAAACAGGGCTGTCTGTGACACTGCCCACTGCGCCACAACACCAGCCCTCCATTCGCCCTCTGAGGGAACAACAGGCTGCTATAAACAAGTTGGCTTTCATAATTATTTTCAGAGTTGCTTTGACTTCTGGGGAACACGCCTCCGCTTTGAGGGCAAGATCACAATTCCAATGGTGATTCCGTTCAACTGGAGCAAACAGCCACTGAGCTGCTACCGTATGGCAAGCAGAGAGAATGAAAGCCCCACCCCTAGCACCAGCAGAAAAACAGCCTCACGTCACCTGAACACTCAACACTTCTCTTAGGCACCCAACCAACAGGTCTCACAAAACAGCAAGAAGGAAAAATAGCACTTAATAGTTGCACGGAACTTATTACACAAACGCTGTTCCAAGCTCTTGGACTCTTAGGAACACCTGCAGAAGGGTTATTAGTCCCATTTTACAGATCAATAGACTGGGGATCACAGAAGTCACCAAGGTCACACAGCTGTTAAAGGGCACACTCAGGACTCCAGCCCAGGAACCCTGGCTTCAGGCCCTCCCCATGAACCGCCACACCGGCACTGCCCCACCACAAAACAATTCCCTGCAACAGTGTGCAAGGATTGTATCACAGGCTGCAACGACCCAGTCTTGCTGGAACCATGCACTCAGCACAGGCTCGGCCACCTGTGACCACGTGGCAGCCCCTCACCTGTGCACCACCCCAGCCCGGTGCAGGTGCTCCACGGCAGAGATGAGCTGCCGGATGTATCTGCGTGCCTCGGACTCCTCCAGCCGCTTCTTCTCGTAAATCTTGTGCATCAGGTTGCCGCCAGGACACAGCTCCATGACCAGGTAGTAGCTGTTCTCCGTCTCTAAGATATCCAGCAGCTGCGTGATGTTGGGGTGGCGGATCATCTGCTGGATCTGGCCCTCGCGCCGCAGGTTCTTGGTGACGTAGGTGTCCTTTTTGGCTCTCTTCTTGTCGATGACCTTTATGGCCACCTACGGAGAAAGCAGAGCCGTGGCCGTTATCAGCTGGTACAGGCAAAGGTTACTCCCCGAGTCCTCGCAGGGACCCTGGGAAAATTCCAAGCTGCTTCTCTGAGCCAGGAGAACAGCAAAATGGAAAACAGCATCAAGGAGAGAAAAAGGAAGGGAGGGAGGGAGGGAGGGAGGGAGAGAGGGAGGGAAGGAAGAAGGGGAGGGGAGGGAAGGAAGGAAGGGGGGAGGGAAGGAGGGAGGGGGGCGGGAAGGGGGAGGGGGAGGGAAGGAGGGAGGGAGGGGGCGGGAGGGTAGAGGAAAGGAGGGAGGGAGGGGAATGAGGGGGAGAAAGGGAGGGAAGGAAGGAAGGAGAGAGGGAGGGAGGGGGAGGGGGAGGGAAGGGGGGAGGGAGGGAGGGGGAGGGAAGGGGGAGGGAGGGAGGGAGGGAGGAAGGAAACTGGAATGCCAGGGAAAGTCAAAAGACTCAATTATTAAAGGAGAGGATGGGATGGACTTCAGCAACTCGCATTGGTGGTTAAGCCTGGGAGGCCTGGAGGGCTGAGGCCAGGCCAATCTCAACTCCTACAGGGCAGCGGGCAGGGGTGAGGTGCTGGTCTCCTCCAGCAAAGGACTCTCCCTGCTCACTCTCAGGGCCCAGCGCCAGGTCTGGACCCCTCCACTCCCCCAAACCATCCCCCACCTTCAGGTCACGGCTAGGGAGTGGGAAGGGCACTACCCAAAGACACTCCCCTAGCTTTGCCATTGCCCTTTCTCTGCCCGGCACAGGCCCTGGGGCCCGGTCTGGAGTTGACCTCCTCCTCTGGGCAACCGCTGGGCCCTGCTGCTGTCAGGACCCAGACCCTGCACTGCTGCTGGGTGGCATCTCAGCTACCCCTGAGCAGCTCCTCCTGGGTCCTCTCCCCAAAGCCAAATCGACTTGTCCTAGAAGGCGGGGAGCAGGAGGTGGGGGCAGGGCAGAGAAAGTAAGCAGGAGGGAGCAAGGGAAGGCAAGAGGGTCTCATCTACCCATATCTGCACCCCTCACCTGTAGGGGCTCTAAGACATTCCACTGGTTTCACCTGTTCTTTCTTATTGCTTCGCTCCCTCGCTAAGGTGAGCAGCCAAGACCAGCCGGTCAGCCCCTCCCCCCACATTTCCTTCCCTTGTTCCCATACAAGCATTCTGGGGCAGTCCAGCACCCAGCTCCGAGGTCTGTAAGGAGACAAGAGCATCCCAGGGACACCTTATAAACGATCAAACAAGTCACCGGTGCAGGAAAAAGACGCTTCTATGTATTTCCCTTTTTGTAATTGGGTTTTGTAACTGCTTCTCAGTGCAGTCTACATATTAGTACAGAGGCACCGACACACAGATAAATAAAATAACAATTGATATAGATAGATGCATATTTGCAAGGAGAGGCTCAACTGTTATTTTTTGGACACTGCTCACAATTCTTTAAATGTGCAGCGTAGTAACTAACGCTAACAATAACATACCGCATACTTGAAAACTGCTAGAGAGTAGATCTTAAATATTCTCACCACACACTCAAAATCACAGCTGTGTGAGGTGACAGATGTCAATCAGCTTGCTTCTGGGAACCACCCCCAACACAGATATACGTATCAAAACACCATGTAAATTTCTCTGTCAAGTAAAAATCAATAAAGCTGAAATAAGTACTCTGAAGGAAATAAAGGACAAAAAGTATAAAGCGAAGGCAAATTTTCAAAGAAGGAAAAGAGAAAGAGAGGAAGAAAGAAGGAGGAAGGGAAGGAAGAGAGGGAGGGAAAGAAAGACGGCCTGGCCACCTCCAGCCTCGGCCATCGCACCAATGCCCTCCAACTCTTCTCCCTGCGGATTCACTGCTGCCCCCAGGAGCCCTCCTGCGGCTTCTCCACCAGTGCCTCGCCCAAAACACACACCATGGTCCAGCCCAGACTCCCAGCTCCTCTCCGGGTTCTCCTGCCACCTCCCTCCCCCACCCAGGTCCCCCAGTCCTTCAGTGGCTGCACTAAGTGCCACCTCCCTTCCAGAGGTGCCTCCGCCCCTCCCCACGCACGAGCAGACGACACAGCACCTGCATTAAGACTTAAGGCACTCACTGCTTAACGTAGGGAACCCTTGCCCTGTGCCACACACAGTATTTTATAAACAGTAAGTGACCCATAGGTGACAGACAGATGGAACCATCAAAGCAAAACTAGCTGTCAACAGCTTATCTGTCATCTCTTCTCAACAGAGTCTTGTAAGAGGAAATTGCTGGCCCCCAGTCCAAAGATGCAAACACCACTCAATGGCCAAGGACAATCATTCAGGGGCTGTGTGTGCCACGCAGCTGAGATGCATCACTGGTCAGCTAGGGCCGATACCCTCAGCCACAGAACTTAAAGTCACACTCTGCCACTGCTTTGGCCCCAGTGAGCTCATCATATGCTAGACTAACAGTTTTATAAACTGCATTTGTTCTTGACAGCCCTCCAAAATCACACCACACACACACACACACACACACACACACACCCGGGTCGCCGAAGAGTTCATGGAAATGCATATTAGGATATAAAAACTAGGCATGCGATTCAAAATTTTTGCACCAAAATAAACATCTCTTCATTCAATTTTCCATGAACTTTCTGTGACGCCCCCTCTGCATATCCCTCTTCTTGAGAGTACAGGGAAACAGGGTGTTGAAAAGCACAATTAAGTGCTGTCTCTGCTTAACCCGGTGTTGCAACTCTAAAAATTACACCCTTGGGCAACCAGCTCTCAAAAGTACAATAAGTAAACAACAGTCAAAAAGCCTGGCAGTCAGGCAATCAGCTTGTTTTTTAACAGAGCACACAATCATTGCCAGGATCATGTATTTAGCTCCTTAACTGCCTCTACTGGACTGCCTGCCTAATGGTCAGCCAAAGATAGTAAACCCTTGTCCCAGGATCGTGTCGATATGATTTTATTTGGGAAAAGGCGACATAGTGGATTGCGAGATGAGATTAACCTGGACTATCTGTGCCCACCCTAAATGTGCTCCCCAATGTCCCTTACAAAATAGGAGCAGAGGGAGATTCCGCACAACACAGAAGAGAAGGCCATGGGAAGGAGGAAGCAGAGGCCCGAGTGCAGGGGCCACAAGCCAAGGGATGCCAGCAGCCAGCAAAAGCCACAGGGAAGCAAGCAAGGATGGCTGGACCCCCAGAGGGAGCTCAGCCAAATCAGAATGCTTTAAGGGCTGATTCTGAGGTCAGAGTGCTATTTAAAGCAATTGTCATTCTACGAGTCTGCTGTGGGGACTGCTTCCCATGTTGGAGCATTCACTCCTTTATAATTCTATTACTATTGCCAGACACTTAATCCTATTCATATGATCACTTTAACACTTAATCCTATTCATATGATCACTTTAACACCTAAGATGGTATTTTTATCACCCAGCTTAAGGGGATTTGGGGTCCCATGACAAGCTTTAAACTATACCCTTAGAAGTAAGTCCATAAAAATGTATGCAGAACTATACAGCTTTACAGTTATAAACTTCATACACTTCACAGCTACAACTTTAAGAACATAGTGAAATCTTCCCACCATGCCCACCCTCCCATCCATACTCGGCCCAAGTGCTTGGGCCCCTGCACCCATATGGGAGACCCAGATGGAGTCCTGAGTTCCTGTTGGCCTCACCCAGCCCTAATGAGGAGTTGCAGCCAGAGAAATGAACTCGTGGGTGGAAAATCCATCTCTCTTCTTTCCTTCTCCCTCTCTATCTCTGTCTCTTCCTCGGTCACTCTACCTTTCAAATAAATGAACAAATAAATACATCTTAAAAAGACAAAGAGTAAAAGAGAATACACCGTCAAATGGCAGTGAAATAAGCAAGCTGGGGGTGCTCCAGACAACAGAAGGGAAAGCCCAGTGGCTGCCACTGGGCCTCATTGATTCTACTGAGGCCTTCCCAGCCCACTCTGGGGTGTGTGTGTGTGTGTGTGCATGTGTGTGCATGTGCACACACAAGCATATGTGTATATTCTGGGGGTAAAAAACAAGACTCCAGCTCGTCAGCACATCCAAGCTGCAAAGACCCCCAACATTTTACAAAGGAACCCATTTCCAGAGATTTCCAACAAGACTCACAGCAAGGCCTGGCAATGTGGCAGCTGCAAGGGATTACTCAGCACTCATGAAGTAATGGCCTGTCTCACAAAATACCAACACTACTCTCGCCCCTCTTCTGTGTCCAAAACTAACAAAGCCTACCAGGGATGCATAAAATTAGCAAAGCAACTTTCTAATAAACAGCTAAGTTCATGAGAAAGAACTGCAAATCCTGCAGGTCAAAGAAGGGAGCAGATCCAAATTCACCAGGCAGCAGCAGCGGCAGGGGGTGTGGGAGCGGTGGATTAAGCTGCCGCTTAGGAAGTCTACATCCCACACCTGGAGTGCTGGCTCGAGTCTTGGCTGCTCCGCTTCCAATCCAGCTTCCTGCCCATGTGCCTGTGAGGCAGCAGAGACGGCTCAAGTGCGTGAGTACCTACCATCCACCTGAGTGGAGTTCCCAGCTCCTGGCTTTTCTGCGTAGCCCAGCCCTGGCTGTTGTGGGCATCTGGAGGGTGAGCAAGTAGACAGAAGACTGCTTCATATTCTCTCTCCTCTCTCTCTCTCTCTGCCTTTCAAATAAACGGAGTGAATATTCTTTAAAAGGAAATAAATTCACAAGGCAGCAGCTGTAGGGGTAGAGAAATAAAGGATAAAGGACAGATCACAAAACCCCAGGGACGAAAGAAAGAAGCAGAGGGCTTGCCCAGCATGGAGTGGGAACGTTCTTGCGTCCAAGGCAGACACAAGAGAGGACACAATACAGGAGACGAAAAGGATCCGTGTGGATCCCAACCCATCGGGACCAAAGCAGCTGCATAAAGAGATTCACACTGGAGTCCGTGCTGAATTTCACCCAGAATGAGGGCTGCAGGGACCCCTTGGGGCCCAGCAATGGTGCACACTTCCAGAACCCAACTGGTCCCTGAGATAATGCCAACACCAGGCGCACAGCGAGCGTTCCTTAAACTCACGCTGCTTCTAGCACACCGCTTTACGTCCAATCAGTCAGCCTGGAGAGGCTGCAATTCAGCCAAGGAAAACAGCCTGCACTGCCCTGACCTGCGGTTGCAAACTCCGCCATGGAGTTGCTTTTCAGTCCCAACGCAGTGGGTTCCTATCAGCCCACTCTCTCATCCTCTTTAAATATTGACTTAGTTGAGACTGTCTACAGAGGATCAGAGCTAACAGGATTTTCAATTCATCCCTGCATCCGAGATCGCCCACCACTGCCTTTAAAATTCATTACTCTGAAACACTTCTAGAATTGTCGATGTATCTAACCTCCGAAGCAAAAAAATCAGATGCAAAATGGATCTTCCAGACGACTGAGAGGAAGGAAAAAATGTTGATCCAAGAGATTCCTCTTTACCATGACAAAAGCATACGCATATGCGTGTTTTACACATTAGCACAAAAACACACATGCGTTTTACACACCATACAAGGCCGGCTGTATTTCAGAAAGTTCATAGCCTTCCCTCCATCAAAGCAGTTTAAAGCAGTTTTCCTCCATCATGTCTTAAAGAATCAAAACACACAGAGACAAGGAGGCCCTGATCCACTGAAGTTTCTCTTTACATGGAAATAAGCAGAAAAAAAAGAGAGAGAGAACTTCCTTCCCAGAACACTTGGGCTTCTTTCTTTCTTGCGTTCTCCTTTTTCTTTCTTTTTTCTTTCTTTTTTTTTTTTTTTTTTTTTAAGATTTATTTATTTGAGAGGCAGAGTTACAAAGAGAGACAGAGAGGTCTTCCATTTGCTGGTTCACTCCCCAAATGGCTACAACAGCTAGAGCTGAGCCAATCTGAAGCCAAGAGCCAGGGAGCTTCTTCCAGGTCTCCCAGCTGGGTGCAGAGGTTCAAGGAGCTGGGCCATCTTCTACTGCTATCCCAGGCCAGAGGAGAGCTGGGACGGAAGAGGTACAGCGGGGACACGAACTCGCACCCATATGGGATATCGGCACTGCAGGAGGTGGCTTAGCCTACTACGCCACCACATCAGCCCCAACTTGGGTTTCTTAACGAATACTCTGTGCTAAACTCACACGAACCTTTCCTCCATCAACACACAGTTATCATGCCCAGAAACACCTGTTGCTGCTCTAGGTGACAAGTGCATGCTACGGGACAGGGGAGAGCCCCAGCCCATTGGTGAGGGATAGTTCAGATTGCCAGTTGTGGTTCAAGATTCCCAGGTGTCATGAACTGAATGGCGTGCCCTCAAAATTCACATGTAGAATCCCTAACTTGCTATGTAACTGTATTTGGAGGTAGGCCTTTCAAAGAGGTTATTAAGGTTAGGTGAAGGCTGGCGCCGTGGCTCACTAGGCCAATCCTCTGCCTTGCGGCGCCAGCACCTCAGGTTCTAGTCCTGGTCGGGGCACCAGATTCTGTCCCGGTTGCTCCTCTTCCAGTCCAACTCTCTGCTGTGGCAGATGGCCCAGGCCCTTGGGCCCTGCACCCGCATGGGAGACCAGGAGGAAGCACCTGGCTCCTGGCTTCAGATAGGCGCAATGCGCCGGCCATAGTGACCACTTGGGGGGTGGGGTGTGAACCAACGGGAAAAGGAAGACCTTTCTTTCTGCCTCTCTCTCTCTCTCACTGTCTAACTCTGCCTGTCAAAAAAAAAAATGTTAGGTGAAGACTCTTGGTCTAATAGAACCAGCGCCCATGTGACACCACAGATGCACATTTTCTCCCCCATCCCTCAGAATGCCCAACAAAGGCCATGTCAGGACACAGCATGAAGGCAGCCACCTGCCTGCCAGAGAGAGGCCTCAGGAGAAACCAAGCCTGCCAACACCTTGAACTTCTAGCATCCAGAAGTCTAAAAAAAAAAAATGAATGTCTGCTGCTTAAGCCGCCTAGCCTGTGGCAATGGGTATGGCAGCTGGAACAGACCAGCAGGTATCTGAACATGCTGCCACTGTGCAGGATTCCCTGCAGAACAGTGAGAGTCTGAGCAAGAACAAGGGGGCCAGGGCCGGGAGTTTGGTGCTGTGGCTAAGACGCGGCTTAAGGCATAGGCATTCCATACCAGAGTGCCTGGGTTCGAATCCTGGCTCGGCACCTGATTCCTGCTTCCTGTTCATGTGCACCGTGGGAGGTGGCTCCCTGCCCCCTACATGGGAGACCTGGATGGAGTTCCTGGCTCCTGACTTCAGCCTGGCCCAGCCCCGGCTGTTGCCGGGCATTTGGAAAGCAAACCCGTGGATCAAAGAAGTCTCTGTCCCTTCTCTCTCTCTCCCTCTGCCTTTCAAATAAAATGAAAATAAATAAATAAATAAATCTTGAGAAAACAATGAAAGCCTTCATTCACCAAGGGCTTGGGCCAGATTCATGGTTCCTCTTCCGACCTCCGCCTGCTGCCCACACCCCTGCAGCTTGGGGCAGCCCAGCACAGCAGCTGGGCACATGGGATCTGAAGCCAGGAGCCCCGACTTCAAACCCTGCGTCCACGATGTGGTAGCTGGGGCCTCTCCATGCCTCAGTGTCCTCCCTTGTTTAAAACACAGAGCAGGGATCCCAGGGGCCACCTCGCAGGGATGCTGGAGAAAACAACTACGGGGGGGGGGGACCCCAGGATGCGCATTTAAAGGCACTGGAAACACCTCCTGGAGCCCCCAGTAAGAGGCAGGCATTAGGACCGGCATGTTTTGTACATGAACAGTGGGCAGACTCGGTAGCCAGGAAGCCCCTGACACCTGTCCCCTTAACTGCCTCTCCAGGGCCCTCCTGACGCCCAGCCCAGGAACCTACACCCCCTTCTAACTCCCACTTCTTGCCCACCCAGGTGCCCTACCTCCCGCTCTTCTCCCTGACCACCTGCCCCGGGCCTCCCTGGGCTCCCACCAGGGACGTACGTGCCACCTCCTCCCTCTCCGTGACTCCGTGGGCCATCCCTAAGCTGTGAGCGCCAGCACCCTGCTGCCCCCTCTCTCCTGATCCAGCCCTGTCCATGGCTCTCTCTACTTGGAGGCACCCTGTGCCCCTCGAACCCATCACCACCTCCCCTTGCTCCTCTCAGGGGCTCCCCAGCTCAGCCTACAGCACCTCCACCCGCAGGGGGGCCCAACTGTGTGTCCTCCTCACCTCTCTCCTCCCCCACTGCTGCAGCCGCAGGCCTGGGTCAGGCCTCCCTGCTCGTCCCCCACCCCCACCCACTCAGGCCTCGAATTCCTTCCCACACAAACTCCATACTCCCACTCCTCTCTCTGGCCTCAGATTACACTGCTCCCCCACCGGGCTGGCTCCGGTCACCCTGCACCTCCCCAGCTGTCACATCCATCACACACACACTTAGTGGTTTGCAACACTCTGCTTTACTCCCCAGAAAGGCAGGAATCTGCCTCCTAGCACCTAGCCTCCTAGCACCGAGGCTGGTGCAGGGAGAGGGAGGGAAAAAGGAAGGGGGTGGGGGGTGGGGGGTGGGGGGCGGAAGGTCCCACCAGTCCAGTACTGAGGTGGTTGTGTAAGTCCTTGGTGGTCTCTACCACTGCCTTGGTGAGGTCTAACCACTTGCGCCCTCAACTTCCTCAACTACAACAGAGCAGTAAACCAAAGCCTCTCCTCCCACCACTGAAATGATAAACGTGGTTTTGTGCATAACTGCGCTGCAGAGCCCACAGGCCCCCCATGAGAAACGTCATCTTCCCGGAAGGCTTCTCTGGGCAGCCCAACTATGCCTCCCCCCACCCCCGGCAGCACCCTGGGTCGCCTGGCCCTGCCCTGTCCTCCTGCCATGACCCACTGGGCTGCAGCACCATTCCCCTGCCTGCAAACTCTGGGGTCAGCCCAGGGAGTCCTTCTCACTCCTTCTCGAGGCTCTGTGGGGCCACCTTTCTGGAACCTTCTTTCTGACACCAAACCCCTTGGACGTGTCAAAAGGTGGCTCAACTTGCCGGTGCCATGGCTCACTAGGCTAATCCTCCGCCTTGCGGCACCGGCGCCCCGGGTTCTAGTCCCGGTCAGGGCGCCGGATTCTGTCCCGGTTGCCCCTCTTCCAGGCCAGCCCTCTGCTGTGGCCAGGGAGTACAGTGGAGGATGGCCCAGGTGCTTGGGCCCTGCACCCCATGGGAGACCAGGAGAAGCACCTGGCTCCTGGCTCCTGCCATCGGATCAGCGCGGTGCGCCGGCCGCAGCGTGCCGGCCGCGGCGGCCATTGGAGGGTGAACCAACGGCAAAGGAAGACCTTTCTCTCTGTCTCTCTCTCTCACTGTCCACTCTGCCTGTCAAAAAAAAAGAAAAAAAGAGTGTAAAAAAAAAAAAAAAGGTGGCTCAACCTCACACGCCCGGTGCCCAGTACTAACAGGGACAGAGACTGAGCTCAACAAGCACGCACGGGGCAATGCCAATGCAGGGTGAGCTGAGCCAAGGAGAAAAGGGGGCCTCCAGCCCTCCCCTGCTGCCCAGGCTCTGCCCCGGCTGACAATAGCCGTGCTGGCACCAGAGAGTGGGCAGGAGGAAGCTGAATGGCTCGGGGGGGTCAGAGCTGAGAGACACGATCAGGATCATGGCCAAGGGGGCAGCAGTGGACTGTGGTGTGGGCTGGCAGGGTCCAGCCCTCCTGCTGCAGGAAGTGCCCTGGTCTGGCTTCCTAAGAGCATGGCGAGGAGTCGGGGCGGGGGGGGTGCAGGGGTAACAGGACCAGGGAGAAACAGAGCAGGGCGGCCGGCGCCGCGGCTCACTAGGCTAATCCTCCAACTTGCAGCACCGGCATACCGGGTTCTAGTCCCGGTCAGGGCACCAGATTCTGTCCCGGTTGCCCCTCTTCCAGGCCAGCTCTCTGCTGTGGCCAGGGAAGGCAGTGGGGTGCTTGGGCCCTGTACCCCATGGGAGACCAGGAGAAGCACCTGGCTCCTGCCTTTGGATCAGCACGGTGCACCAGCCACAGCGCGCCGGCTGTGGCGGCCATTGGAGGGTGAACCAACGGCAAAGGAAGACCTTTCTCTCTATCTTTCTCTCACTGTCCTGACCGCCAACCAATCAGCAACCACACCCCCTGGGGTTGGGCCGGGCCAAAGTCAGGAGACTGGAATCCATCCTGGTCTCCCAAGTCGGTGGCAGGGGCCCAGGCACTTGGGTCATCCTCTACTGCTTTGCCAGGTGCATTAGCAGAGAGCTGGATCAGAAGTGGAGCAGCTGGGACTCGTAAGAGATGCCAGCATGGCAACGGCACAGCTTCACCCAGCACACCACGAGGCCAGCTCCTCAGTGAGTACGTCTTGAACGAATGGATGAACCACAGTGCTCTTCGAAGAAGACGACTCCATTAAGCGGCACCTGTTACAGACTGAACTGCTACGCTCGGATGCTGTGGCCCTAGTTCCCAGTGTGACCGAAGATGCAGATAAGGCTTTGAAAGAAGCACAAGATTAAGCGAAGTTATGAGGGTGGTGTGGTGGTCACACAGGTCGGTGTCTATGAGAAGAGACACCCGTCTTGCTCTCACTGGAGAGGCCACAGCACACAGACCAGCCACGTGCAAGACAAGGCCAGAGCCTCAGGAGAGAACACGCCTGCCCACAGACTGACCTTGAGCTTCTGCCATCAGAACAGGGAGGAGATAAATGTGAGAGCCACTGTGTACGGAGGCCAGGGCCGATGGAAGCTGAAGTGCAGAAAGGAACACTAGGCATCCCTCATTATCCACAGCTGGAGCTGGGGGCGGGAACGCTGGATGGGCTGAATCAAACAAGGTGGGCGCAGGAAGACAGCCCCCAGGGCTCCAGCCCGAGCCTGCGTCCTGTGCAGAAGGCCTGAAAACGTGAGGATTAGCAGGACCCAGCGGGCAGTTTTGAAAATAAATCGGTTTCACGCCTTCTTCCTGAGAAGCGACGTAGGGAAACGCAGCCAGTGGAACCGGCTTCTACGTGGATGCTACCGAGTTCACAGAAAGCAGAAAATAGCCTTTGCCGGCTGCATAATTGATTTGCGCGCCGCTCCCATTCGCAGACGGCGAGAGTGCATCACGGTCCTTTCTGGAGGCCTGTTCATTGCTGCTATTTCTGTGCAAGAGCCCAACCGGGTCTGACCCCTGGCTGCCCTCCTGCTGCTGTGAGCTAAAATACATCCTCCTGTAAATGGGGGGTGAGGGGAGGGGGTTGTGAAGTGTCCTTCTCTGGTTTTGTCAATGCCCCCCCCCCTTCCCTGGGGGAACAGCCAAACTCATTAGCACCGGTCTTGGCCACACAAACACAGGCCGGTGCAGGATAAAGGTAAAAAGCTCAATTCTGGTATAAGAAAAACAGAGGGGCCAGTGCTGTGGCGCACTAGGTTAATCCTCTGCCTGCGGTGCCCGCATCCCATATGGGTCCTGGTTCTAGTCCCGGCTGCTCCTCTTCCAATCCAGCTCTCTGCTGTGGCCTGGGAAAGCAGTAGATGGCCCAAGTTCTTGGGCCCCTGCACCCACATGGGAGACCAGGAAGAAACTCCTGGCTCCTGGCTTCAGATCGGTGTAGCTCGGCCATTGCGGCCATTTGGGGAGTGAACCAACGGAAGGAAGACCTTCCTCTCTGTTTCTCCCTCTCTCTGTCTGTAATACTACCTCTCCAATAAATAAATAAAATCTTTAAAAAAAAACACACACACACACAGAGAAACGCAGCTCCTGTGGCAAGGCTGGGGGGCCCTCCACGCCCACCTTGTGGAGTTCAATGCCACTGTCCCTAAGGGACACCCTGGCTCTGATGCAGCCAGCAAATCATCCTAGAAGCACCATCTGCTCGTGGGAACCAGACACTGGTTCCTGCAGGAGAGGAAAACACACAAACACGGGGCATTCAGGGCTAGCGAGGCGGGACGGAGCGGCTGACTGCACAAGGTCAGGGGTTGAGAACTGGCTGAACCCTTCGCGAGAGCCTGCCTGGTTAGGGAAAAGATGCACGTCTCCTGCCTCCTCCTCCACGAGGTCTGCTCATTATCCACGAGGATGAAATCACCCTGAGCAAACCCAAGTTCCCGTCCAGCCAGAGGTCGCCAAACAGGATTCTTACGGGGACGGAGGTACTCATTACAATAGGCAACGCTTACAACTCTTCTCTTCGGTTTTGGAAGCAAGCAAAAGGCCCCATTTGCAACAGACTGCGAGAATTCAGACATCACATGTAACTCATCTTGCTACCTGCCCACCTCAGAAGTCCAAGTTATAAATATACTGGTTACCAAACTGGGCACAATGGTCTCAAGTCCTCACTAACTTCACCCTACACCCCTCACACACACACGCACACACACACACAGAGCCCTCTCCTCTATCCTCTGCCAGCTTGTCCTCTGCTTAATATTACCCAGAGTGTAGAACTCGGTGACAACGGACAGGAAGCTTCAAGTCACATCATCTAAAAGCAAAAGCCAATGGGGTATACTGGGTATACTGGGTAAAGCGGCCACCTGCAACACTGGCATCCCATACGGGCACTAGTTCATGTCGTGGCTGCTCCACTTCTGATCCCACTCCCTGCTAATGGCCTAGGAAAAGCAGAGAAAGAGGGACCAAATGCTTGGGCCCCCACCACCCCCGTGGGAGACTCACAGGAAGCTCTGGGCTGCAGGCACAGCCATGGCCATTGCAGCCATCTGGGGAGTGAACCAGCACTCCTGACCCACAGGCCTTCCTAGCCCCGCCCTGCGCCCGAGTGGTTGAAGCCCCTTCTTTCCCATGCCCCAATCAGTCACCATGTCTCTTCCACTGTGGCTGAGCGGCCTCCTACACAGCTTCTGCACTCCCCAGCACCCCCTCCCCAACCTTCAGCCCTTTCTCCCACAGAGGCCCAGGGTGTCCTAAATATGTGAGGGTCATCATCTGTGCTCATCTTTAAAATAAACTAGATTGGGCAGCCCTGTGGCATAGTAGGTTGAGCCTCTGCCTGCAGTGCCGACATCTCATACGAGTGCTGGTTCAAGTCCCAGATGTTTCTCTTCTGATCCAGCTCCCAGCTAATGGCCTAGGAGAGCAGCAGAAAATGACCCAAGTCCTTGGGCCCCTGCACCCATGCAGGAGACCTGGAAGAAGCTCCTGGTTCCTGGCTTCAGACCAGCCCAGCTCTACCTGTTGCAGCCACTTGGGAAGTGAATCAGTGAAGGCCTCTCTCTCTCTCTCTCTCTCCCCCCACCTTCTTTGTCTGTAACTCTCTCTCTCTCCTTGTCTTTGTCTGTAACTCTGCTTCGCAAATAAATAATCTTTAAAAAAATAAATGGTCTAGATTCCTTGATAAGAAACTAAAAATCCTTCATGATGCACTGCCAGCAACCCTACCTCTCCCACCTCCCCCTCTTTTTTCCTCCAAACAAGTTTTATCTTGACTGGCTTCTATTCTATCAATTGCTTGTGGTCAAGTAAAGTTTCCATTCCTCTAATGCTTTTGCGTAACTGTTACAGTGAGACACATACTCCTTTTTTGTTGTTGTTCGTTCTTTTTTTGAGTTTATTTTCATTGTGGCAGAAAAACATGTAAAACTTATTATCTCCAGCATTTTTAAGTTTGTAGTGCTGTAGTGGTAGGTATACAGTCAGCCCTCTGCAGCCACCAATTCAACCAACAGGTTCAAAATGTGCTTTTAAAGAATTTTGTTGGGGCCGTGTTGTGGTGCAGCAAGTTAACAGCACTGCTGACAACACTGGCATTCGAGACTGGAGCACCCGTGTGAGTCCCAGGTACTCTGCTCCCAAGCCAGCTTCCCACTAATGCCCCTAGGAAGGCAGCGGAAGATGACCCAACTGCTCAAGTCCCTGTCACCGACATGGGAGACCCAGGTGGAGCTCTTGGCTCCCGCTTTCAGCCTGGCCCAGACCTGGCTGTTGCAGCCATCTGGGAGGGAACCTACAGATGGAAGATCTGTCTTTCTCTCTCTGTCTCTGTGACACTCTACCTTTCATGTAAATAAATGAATAAATCTTTAAGATATTTGTACTGAACATGTACAGATTCTTTTTCTTGCTATTATTCCCTAAACAATACAACAACTAGTTATTAGGTACTATCAGTAATTTAGAGATGATCTACAGTACATAGGAGGGTGTGCCTGGGTTACAGGCAAATACTATTACATAAGGGACTTGGGCATCTGTGGATCTGGGATCAGTGGGGGTCTTGGTACTAAGTCCCTGCATATACCAGGGCACTACTGTACTCACATTGTTGTGATTTCCCTCAACTGGTTTTTTAAAGGTGTGTGTATTTGAAAAGCAGAGTGACATAGAGAGAAGTGGGGGGAGTGGAGAAGGGAGAGAGATCAATCTTCCACCTGCTGGTTTACTCCCCAAATGGCTGCAACAGCCAGGGCTGGGCCAAGCCAAATTCTGGAACCCAGAACTCCATATGGGTCTCCCACATGGGTGACAGGGGGACCAAGTACCTGGGCCATCTTCTGCTGCTTTCCCAGGCATGCCAGCAGGGATCTAAATTGGAAATGGAGCAGTAGCCAGACCTCGAACCAACACTCGGATATAGGATGCTGGGATCACAAGAAGCCCTGTGGGTGTCACATGAAGAGAGGCTTAACTGGCTGCACCACAACGCCAGTCCCATAACACATTTTCTGTAAGCCAAAATCATCTTCAATCGCTCTACATTCTTACTGAGCTACGTTATATTCTCTTTCTCATCCCGCGTCTGTGAGAGCTCACGTGTACTTTCCAGTACAGCTCACCCCCTACAGAGAGGTTCTGGCTGCAGGGCTCTGGGCACCACATTTACCCAGACCGAGTGCACCGTCCGCCTGAGGCCCAGCACTCAGCCCCGCGGTCTGACGCCCTAATGAAGGAATGAAGAAGCACTCCCTCTTCTCGCCTGCAAGGTGCACCTGCCATTGGCAGTCCCACACTTTCGCAGCGCGACGTAAACCACGCCTGGCAGAAGGCATCAGGGTCAGAGGCCCAGTACTGAGCAATTCCAGTACTAACCTCAGCACACCACCGAGGGTTCCTAACGGTAGCCTAGGAAAATCATCCCGAGTGACCGACTGCAAGTGAAACCAAGCAAGCAGCAGTGACAACGCAGTGCGACTGGGATGTAACCAACAGAGGCACAAGAGGCCGATGGGAAAGGGAACACCAGCCGCCACGCTGAGGTCGTAGGAGACGCGGGAGCTCCAGGAAAGGATGGTGGGAGTCATGGCTGTGCACACTTTTGGAATCCCAACCATCACTCGCGTCTGCCGTCCCCCAGGGCCACCAGGGACCCATCCACATGACGTCTTGCACAAACATCTGCAGGTGGCCTCCCCGAGCCCAGGCAATACAAGGCTTCCTTCCTCTCCCCCTAAATCACACGCTGGACATCGGGGCGACCCCAGTGCCTGTGTTCATCAAAAAGGGACCACGGGGGCTTTTCCCCCTCAACTCACTCTGATTTATTCGCGTGCATTTACGGTGTCAGTTTGTACAAAGCAGAATTTGTGTTCTTGCAATGACTCCATAAATCCTCCCGGCCTCCCGCTGCTCCAGCTGGGAGCAAGCAAGTGTGCGCTCCACTGCCACCCTTGACAGCAGATAATGGCTCTCAGGAAAGACAAGGGATTCCCAGCGCGGGGAGCGGGCCTGGGTCTGCCCAAACGTGTGCACGGGGCTGGGGGCTGCCTATAGAAAACACCTGGCTGAGACGGGCAGGTCTCCCATTCTTTGCTTGTCCTTTTTTAATACCAGGTGTTCTCTCAGTCATTTTTCGTACATATCTCCTAGTACAGCCATCACAAAGCCCCACAGAGCGGGCAGCCTCACCAACAGAACTGGACCAGGTCTCACAGATCTGGAGACTGGAAGTCGGAGACCCGAGTGCCAGCAGGGTGGGCGCCCTCCAATGCCTCTCTCTGGCTTGTAGGTGGCCACCCTCTCCCTGTGCCCTTCTCCCTGTGCCTGTGTGTGTGTGTCTAGGTCGGTCCATACTTCTCTTTTTATAAAGATACCAAACTGGATTAGGGCTGACCCTCCTGGCCTCCTTTAAACTGAATTATCTCTTTAAAGACTCTCTCCAGACACAGTCACAACCTGCGGTCTTGGGGGTTAGAACTTGGGGCAGAGGACCCGGAGAGGGGAACCCGCAACTCAGCCAGCAGAACTCAGCACGCACATTTGCAGTAAGAAAGGGAACAGTGGATCTGAGGGAGACAGGCCGAGACACCACCACCCCAGAAGCTCAACTCTGACAGTCCCAGGATGTCTCCAAGCAGACGCGCGGAGTTTCTTTTCGCTCTGTCTCCCGTTCCAGCTTATGGATTTCAATATGCTGGCAGGAAGTCTGCCTGCCGGCGAGCCCTGGACACCTGGGAGTGCACCTGCTGCTCCTCTCGGAAAAAAAAAGGCTGCCGTCTTTTTATTTGCATTTGGGTTTTCCTCTCTTCAGTTGCTTATAGTGATGCTCAAAGCTTAGGAAACACCATATGTTCAACCACTGGACACTGAGGGAAAGGCAAACAGAGACAGAAAGGGGACAAAAGGGGACAAAAGATGTGCTGAAGGAAATCTACGCAGAGAAATCGTCCAAGATGCCGCCGTGTGAACAGAGGAAGCAGTGCTCAGTGGAGAAGAGCTGCGATGTGCCCGCTGGACGGAGGGCTGGGACTGCCTGCCTCGCTTACGGGAAAGGGGGAACTCAAACAGATTCTACGGAGCAACAGAACGGTTTGCAGGCACCGCACTCCCTCCGAGGCCCTTCAAACTCCAGCAGCAGCTGCAACCACAGGCTGAAAATTCACAGCCACCCTGAAAGAGGTTATCATCTTCTCAGTCGACTTTGTTCAGTTTCCTTAAATGGTATCATCAGGCGCCCAGCACTGCAGCATGGGTAAAGCCGCCGCCTGCAGTGCCTGCATCCCATAAGTGTGCAGGTTTGAGTCCCAGCTGCTCAACATCCAATCCAGCTTTCTGCTATGGCCTGGGAAAGCAGCAGAAGATGGCCTAAGTGTTTGGGTCCCTGCACCCACATGGGAGACCCAGGAGAAGCTCCTGGCTCCTGGTTTTAGCCTGGTCCAGCTCTGGCTGTCTCAGCCACTTGGGGAATGAACTAGTAGATGGAAGATTTCTCTCTCTCTCTCTCTCTTTCCCTCTTTCTCTCTTTCTCTCTCTCTGTAGCTCTTTTAAATAAATAATTTAAAAATGAAAAACTGTATCCCGACTTACAAATGACATCGTCCAAATCAGCTATCAAAAAAAAAAGGGGGCATTTAGTCTAGCAATTAAGACACCCACATCCAACACTGGAGTGCTTAGGTTCGAGTCCTGGTTCTGCCCCGGACTCCAGCTTCCTGCTAATGCAGGCCTTGCAAGCAGCAGTGATGGTTCAAGTGCTTGGGTTCCTGCCACCCACACGGGAGACCTGGATTGGGCTCCTGCCCCCCGACTGTGGCCACCTGCCCAGTCCTGCAGTTGCAGCTCTCTCTCTCTCTCTCACATAAAAAACAATGAAGAGGAAACCATCCATTTTTCCCCACTCTTGTTTCTCCGTTCGGCAAGAATCAGAACATGTCTTAGAAGACTGCCTTGAAACATCCCTCTTAGTTTTCTCCAAAAGCTTTTGAGGCTCATCTTCTGAATGTACAGAAGTGGCAGAGTCTCTTAGAAAACCTGACCACTTATAGCACCGGCGGGGGGGGGGGGGGGTGTTCCCGTTAATGGGGAAGGATGCATTTTATTTATTGGAAATTTTGTCTAACATCACCCAAGCACGAACAGAACCCCAAATATTCCAATTCCATCTAAGATATCAATGTTCAGAACTCTTCTAAAATACAGACTTCTAATTTGTCATCCGGTCATTTGCTTATCCAGAAGGGTAACATAAGGGCAAAACTAAGTTAACCCATGTGACCAAGAATTAAAACTATATTCAACTCAACAGTACTTTCAGTGTTTAGTAAACTTATTTAAAAACCACTCCAACGGCAGAAAAGTAACTAATGAAACAATATGAAATAGACGCACACAGAAACATGAATATTTATATAGTCAAGTCCAATAAAATAACCACTTCAAGAGAGCACATTTTCATAGACTTCAAAGGGATGTTTCCCATTTAAAAGAAGGTGATCACTAACTACGAAAATAATCTCCAGTTCTGAGCTATCTTTTTTCATGTTTGGTGGAATGAAAGCTGTGATTGGAGTTATTATTCTCAGTGATTTCCTATCCTACTGGGTCCCCTTCTGTGAATTTGGGTCAAGCACCAGTTATCCATTGCTTTCATCAAAATTAATGCAGCTTTGTTTTGTCAAAATCAGGTTGGGAAGATGCTAACAGTGGCTCTCACGGGAAGCAAGAGTGACTAGCTACAAATCCTATCCTTCCCCTTCACCAAAAATCAAAAGGAGAGAGAGAGAGACAGACACTCTGATTATTTTATTTGTAAAGCTGTGTGAACCTCACACATTTCTATCTTGACTAACCATGTGAGGGACAGTAATTCAACCACAAGCTCCGTGGGTCTCTACGGTCCGTATCAATCAATCAATCAATGTAGGCAGCTGTCTGATTAGCATACGCTTTAGAAACAGTCAGCCCTGCATCCTCAGGTCGAAACTCTTTATTAAAAACCTAGAAAGTTCCAAAAAGTAAAATTTGAACTCGGTGCAGGCACACCCTGCAGAAGTCTCTGTGCTGCCACAGCCCTCGGCCTCCTTCCCACACTTGTGCGAGCGCTGCCGGCCTCCCACCTCGCTCGGCTTCTGTAGGGCTTGTGTGCTACAGCGCCTGCACCTGTACTGAACATGACAGCCTTTCTTTCCTTGTCATCATTCCCTAGATAACACAGTATAGCAACTGTTTACACAGCATTCGCACGGTATACATGCCAGGTATACATGCATAGGTTACACGCAAACACTACACCGTTTTATAGAGGAGACTGGAGCATCCAAGGACTTTGGTATCTAAGAAGATCCTGAAACCAACCCTTCTCCATCCCCAACAGATATCCAGGGATGGCTGTATTCACTGGGAGACCACGTAGTTGTCTACACTGTCTAGCTTAGCTGTCATTGATGAGCTATAGGGACAACTGTCATTTCTTTGCCAACTACATGGTGTGAACTCAAAATGAAAAGGCCCATCTATGGATCAGAGTCAGCAAGCCACATAAATCTCACCTTGGGGTGAGTCTCATTTATTAAGCACTTGACAAGCAAGACCCATAGGATGCTTCACGGGCCTCCCATAACCTACACAACCCCATGGAGAATGCACTCTCATTCCCCCTCTTTTTTTTGGAAAAAGATTTTTATTTGAGAGGCAGAGGTACAGACAAAGAATGGGAAAGACAGAGAAAAAGGTCTTCCATCCGCTGGTTCACTCCCCAAACAGCTACAATGGCCGGAGCTGGGCTGATCCAAAGCCAGGAGCCAGGAGCTTCTTCCAGCAGGTGCAGAGGCCCAAGCACCTGGGCCATCTTCCACTACCCTCCAGGTCATAGCAGAGAGCTAGATCAGAAAAGAAGCAGCCAGGACACAAACTGGCATGCGTATGGGATGCTGGCACCAAAGGCAGAGGCCTAGCCTACCACACCACAGAGCCAGTCCCATTTCCCCCTCTTGCCAGAGGGAAACGCTGGGTTTACCCAGATGAAGAATATGCCCAACTGGGACTTGGCTGGGCCTAGGGCACCAACCCACAGCTCAGCTGCTTCTTGCCACCAAGAGGGGCCTGGTTTGGGGCCGGAGCTGGACTGCCCACTGGGCTAACCAATCACTGTGAACAGCTTGGCTGCTGATTCAATGTTGATCAAGAACAAACAAATCTTTCCACCCAAACGGGCCACTTGCAAAGCATAATCGCCCAGCGACATCCTAGCAAACTCCACTGGCCTCTTACACAGGGGAGGATGTCCCATCAGGCCCAGGAGTCAGAGCAGGGTCTGCACAGGAAGAGAGAGCACGGGTGGTGCCGGGTAAACAGCAGGGGGAACGGGAGTTGAAACATTAGCTAAG
Source organism: Oryctolagus cuniculus (assembly GCF_964237555.1). Taxonomy (NCBI): domain Eukaryota; kingdom Metazoa; phylum Chordata; class Mammalia; order Lagomorpha; family Leporidae; genus Oryctolagus; species Oryctolagus cuniculus. The sequence continues at coordinate 12,940,304 of NC_091435.1, forward strand.
CACAGCTGTGACGGAGGTCTCAGACTCTTCCTCCAGGCAGGCGGCCAAGCCACCTCCCCCGCCTTCATCCACAGCCCAAGCTGGCCACTTTGGGCCACCAACCTGAAGCCTCCACACCTACAAACCCCTGACAATGCGTCAACAGCCAAGGCAGCCAACAGGGACGGCGTGGCTGCACGTGGCCACTGCTCCTGATCCCCTCACCCCTGAGGATGCACCCTTTTGACCCAACCAAGTCACACAGCGGACACTCCCCTGGCCAAGCGGTTCAACCGTGTTTCCCTAAAAGCTCATGCGGAAGGCATAGCCTCGGTTCCTCTGCAAACCAGGCTGTGAGCTATACTTCACTCTGAAGAGGTTACTGGGGCGGAACCCAATTCCACAGACCGAGCAGTGTCCTCACAAAACGGGGAAATTTGCATGCAGGGATACTGAGAAAGTTCCAGAAGCTGGGCGCGACGCCTGCAGCAGATTCTTCCCCAGCGCCTGCAGGGTGCACGACCCTGGCAACACCTTTATCTTGCAGCTGGAGCCAAGGGAACCACACACTTTGTGGGGCTTCTGCATGGAGACCCCAGGAAGCTACACAGCATCTGAGCCATCCTGGAACCCTCCTGGGAATTCCTAACCACCAGTCCCGCGGGAAGTTCACAAACCACAACAATCCCACGGCCGACGGGATAAAGGCTCCTTCCAGACACTGATTAACTCAGGCAGAGGAAACCTTTGAACCGGGACAAAGCGCTGGAAGTACAGCCAGAGCGCCACGTGCTCACCTGCCTCCCAGTGAGCTCACCAGGGACCCGCCGTGTGAACAATCGTGAAAGGCACAGGAGAGTTCCTGTTTAAAATCGCTGAGACCTCGTTCTACCCTAAATAATTCCACCACCTGGCGGGGAAGCCCAGGAGGCCACATGGCGAACGAGGGGCGACACAGCCAGGAAGAGCACGGAGCGAGGCACCTGCTGCAGGCTGGGCAGAACACGGCGTTCAGCTGGACTGGAAGGGTGAGCCTGGCGGAGGCACCAGCAGGCCCCACAGCGCATGCTCAGGGACAGAGATCTCCCTCTGCCCGGCCGACCCCAGAGATCCTCAGGCCACTGCTCGGGCTCTCCCTCTCCCTCTCCATCTCTGTAACTTGACTTTCAAATAAACACATACATCTCAGAAAGAGAAGGTGACTGGGAATTCCTGGGCCCCAGGGTGTCCACCTGTCAGCCTTCCCTTGCACACCACACCAGCTGGGGTGTTCAGAGCTCAGGTCTGTGCCCAGAGCCTCGGGGTCTTCATGGACCACCTATGTGTGTAGGACAGGTCTCTGCTGCACGTGGTTTCCCTCCCCAAGTGACCCCCACCACTGCACCAGGAGCCCCGAGCGGCCTTAACAGGGATCGGCATCCCGGGACAGAGGGACAGACTGAGTACCTCGCTCAGAAAACTGGAAAAGGCCGCCGAGGTCTTAACTGCCAGCACCTGGGATGGGACCTTATTTGGCAACAAGGTCCTTGCAGCAGATCCGGGGACGATGAGGTCATCAGGACAGGCTCTGATCTTCTGCAACGGCCTCCTTACAGAACCAGAGCTGTGTACAGGAAACAGACATGCACGGAGCGATGCGAACGGCCTTGGGCTTCAAACACCCAGTGAACCGGGAATTCAGTGACTTCTGTCCCGACACAGCCACATGCACGGCGCTTACACAACTGGAAGTTATTGTCTCACAGCTGCGGAGGCTGGAACTGCAGGGCGCAGGGGTCAACAGGGCCGGTGTCTTCTGAGACTCTCTTCTCAGCTTGGGAGGGTTGTCTTCTCCCCATGTCCCCACTCGGACGTCCCTGGGGTGTGCACACACCTGTGCCCAATACCCTCCTCCTCTAGGGACACCAGTCATTTTGGATCAGCCACGTGACCCACCCAGGTGCCCACATGCACCTTAATTACCTCTGGAGAGGGCCCCACCTCCAAACACACAGAGGTGCTGGGGGTTACGGCTTCAACACAGGACCAGGGGGAGGGCACTACTCAGCCCAAAGCAAGCAGATTTCAGGCCCGGCTAGGTTCAGGGTGACCCCTTCACTTCCCCTGCAAGTGGATGCCAGGCACAGGGAAACTTTTCCCTGCCCAGGGCCATTTGGGCATTGATAACATTATTCACAGGCCATAGAACACGATCAAGTTCAGAATTAACCTGCTGTAGATTCACTGAATTTTGAGTCCTGCCTGCCATGGGTGAGGTAGAGCCAGACCAGATGATTCCACAGGCCTTAGATGGACCACGGGCTGGACGCTCCTCACCCCTGGTGTAGGATGCAAGCCCCCCCCCAACACACATGCACACGCACACGCACACGCACACGCACACAGACGCCACAAAACACCAAGCTCCAGCTTCCAAGCCCTGTCACAGGCAGAAGCTGTGCTGGGCAACTCTGCTTAAAAGGCCGCTTATGCCTGGGTACCAATGAGGCATGGCCCGCCCAGCTGTTGGCGATAAATCAGAAGTTACTCTCCTAATGCGGAAGTTTTCCTGTCACACGGAGATGGATGAGCCTCTGGCATCACACGCACAGAAACCCACAACCGCCACCGTCCTCTCCCAGAAAACAAGCAAAAACCAACCTGTTGAAGGCTATGGCTCTTCATCCTTCCCGTTTGCTTGTAACTGTCACAGCCCCTTATGAAATCGTCACCCTATTCACCCATGCAAGGAAGGAACCGTGCTGCGGGAGCTGATGAGCAATCAGCACTGGGCAAGTTTTCTTACTGAACTTGGGTGGACAGCCTTGGCTCTTGTCGCACAGGCAGTCTCGGGCTGGGCCCCTGCACCAGGCTGAATGACGACTCGGGAGACGGCAGGGTCAGCGGTCTGAGGGCCCCGGGCAGGGCCTCTCCCCAAGACCCCAACAGTTACCAAGGCAGGACAAGGTCTGTGTCTCCAGACAAAGGGAGCGATGCACACGCCCCGAATGCCTTTCTCGCCCAGATTCTCCATCTCGCTTCTCCGGCTCTGACAGAGCGAGCAACACGGCACTTGCCACGGAGGGCCTGTGCAGATTTCGAGCTGAGATTTCCTGAAACCCTGGACTGCTTCTTCTGTCACTCCCGTAGGAAACATGGCATGCGTTTTGTGTCTGTGGTTCACAGCTTGGCTCCACTTTCTCCTCCAAGAGCGCATCTAATTCTTGCACCTGTTCCCAGTGCATTTGGTGACAACCCCTTAGAGGAGGCCACTTCGGGCAGAAATCCCAACCCCACCTGGCGTGCCAGCCCTCTATGCCAAGGTGGACAGGGGATGGTTTTCCTCCCAAAACACACTTTTTCCAACCGCTTTTTCCAACTGCTCTGCCCAGAGGGGAGCCTTCTTTAACTGGTCCACTTGAAGAACTGACTTTTCTAATTGGTTTGCACAGAAGAGATGCCTTTTTCTAATTGGCCTGCTCAGAACGGATGTTTTTTTCTAATTGCTCTGCCCAGAGGGGCACATTTTGCTAATTGTCTATCTAGGCGTAGATGTTCTAATTTGTACAAAAACTCATACAGGTTCTGCATTTGAAAAAAAAAAGGCAATCAATAAATATTTGATTACAAAAAAAAGAAATGATCATGTCTGTAGCCCTAAAGATAATGTTTGGATTGCTTTTAAGGTTTATTTATTTCTATGAGAGATTTATTTATTTATTTATTTGGTTCACTCCCCAAATACTCCCAACAGCTGGGGTTGGGCCAGGCTCAAGCCAGGAGTCAGGCAGTCCAGCCAGGTCTCCCACATGGGTGGCAGGAACTCAAGTACTCAGCCTTCCTAGGCACATTCGCGGGCAGTTGGATGGGGAGCGCAAAGTAGCTGGGACTCAAATCTGACACTGCAAAATGGGGTATAGGCTGTCAAGTTGGCTTAACCTGCTGCACCACAACACCCTCCCCACGTTTCTTTTGTTGTTGCTGTTTTCAAAGATTTATTTATTTATTTGAAAGGCCAAGTTACAGAGAGGGAAAGACAGAGAGAGAGAGATCTTCCATCAGCTGATTCACTTCACAAATGGCAGCAACAGCCAGGGCTGGGCCAGGCTGAAGCCAGGAACCTGGAACTCTATCCATGTGTCCCACATGGGTGCCGGGGCCCAAGCACTTGGGCCACCTTCTGCTGCTTTCCAGGGAGCTGGATCAGAAGTGGAGCAGCCGGGACTCCAACCAGCGCTGAAACGGGATGCGGAGGTGTGGGCAGCAGTTTAACCCACTGTGCCACAACACCAGCCTTGCGTTTCTGGTTTTTGTTTTTTTTTTTTTTTTTTTTTTTTTAACTAGTTACGACTGGGAATTTTCCCTAGCAAATGTCCCTCACCGGACACCCAGCAAATGCCTTTAGGCTAAGAATTAAATCTAAAAATGGACTTGACAAGCATGAAGAGACACCTGCAGGGGGCTGAGGGAACACCTTGGAAGAGGGAGGAGGCGTCAGCTACTTCTCCTTCTCCTGCTCTCCTGGCCTTCCCCTAGGCCTGGGGAGCCCTGCCCGTCCACAACAAAGAGGTCTTAGACACGCCTTCTTTCAGCTTTGACATTTAATACTTCAAGTTCCAAAATTAGCTCGAATTCAAGAAGGGTTCCCACCCCACAGCTAACAGGAAACAATCAATATCCCACTCACACATCGTGGGACACCTGGCAGCCAAGCAGCTGGAGTGGGGTGGAGTGGGTCTGGGTCGGGGGTGGGACACTAGAGGTACAAGAAACACAGCAATTGCTTCCCAATCCACGCCTGGACTCTACAGAGAGCTTAGGTCCCACTGGAAACGACGGAGACTTAAGGCAAAGGGTCAGCGAACAACGCAGCCAAGCACCCCCAAACCACAAATGGAAAAGAAATCATGGGGCCGGCGTTGTGGCATAGCAGGTAACTGGCATATGGATGCCAGTTCAAGTCCCGGCGGCTCCACTTCCAATCCAGCTCCGTGTTAATGGCCTGGGAAAGCAGCAGAAGATGGCCCATGCCCTTGGGCCCCTGCACCCAGATTGGGGACCCAAAGTAGCTCCTAGCTCCTGGCTTCAGCCTGGCCCAGCTCTGGCTGTTATGGCCATTTGGGGAATGAACTGAAGATGGAAGATCGATCTCTCTCTCTCTCTCTCTCTCTCCTCTTTCAATAATCCTCTTTCAATAACTGCCTTTCAAATAAAATATCTTTAAAAAAGAAAAAGAAATCTTAACCCCATGACAGGACCATGTTTTGCGAAGTGTTGGGGAAAGACCGGCCTCCAAATCAAACACAGGGAATTAAGTTGCCTAACTTGTCCAAATGCACACTGACACGGACCAAGGAGGCAAGCACTGAGCTACATTTAGGTGAGCTGGAATTGTTGCCAGTCCTGCACTGTAACTTCAGCCCTGCAACTGTCAATCTAATATGCCCACATTCCCAAGATGCATCTGTGCCTCTTCTGGGGCCGGGAGGGAGGAGACGCCATGTTGACCACATAGAAGTTAAACTCCAGGTGGAGATCCCAGAAAGCTTTCGGCAAGCTAAGATCCCACCTGTTTGATTATTCCATGAAGGCACCACCCCCTCCCTACCTCAAAAAGAGTGAGAACAGGGGAGAGGCTCTCTTTCTTGCCCCTGACCTTGGCTGGAGGTACTACTTGGGCTCCCTCTCTCTCCTCGTGGGCAACCCTCTGGCCCACTCACAATGGGTATTTTCTCCATGTGGACTGGCCCATATTCACGTGTGAATGGATTTTCACTCTCACTTGTAAATGAATCCTGTTCTCGGAGCCAGTGCTGTGGCACAGCGGGTTGGACCACTGCCTCTGATGCCAGCATCCTGTGAGGTCACAGGCCCCATTCCCATCCAGCTCCTGGCTAATGGCCTTGGAAAGCAGCGGAAGATGGCCCAGGTGCTTGGGCCCTTGCACTCCCATGGGAGACCCAGAGGAAGCTCCTGGCTCCTGGTTTTGGTCTGTCCCAGCCCTTAGGGGATGAACCAGTAGATGGAAGATCTCTTTCCCTGTCCCCTTCTCCCTCCCTCTCTCTCTCTCTGTAACTCTGCCTTTCAAATAAATAAGATAAATCTTTTAAAAAAATAAGTTTAGGCTTTAAAAATGAATAAATCCTATTCTCATGTGTGCAGTGTCCTATGCCTCTGCTTGGAATTCTTACGTCTGTGGGAGACAAGGTCCTGGATTCAAAACTAAAGCCCCTCCTAGGTCCACGTCAATACCAACCTGGTAACTCAGAGAGTCACCTGTCAGGGTATTTGTTCTTCCGGGGGTGAACACGCCTCCCAATGGTAAGTGGCGCTCAGTGCCAACAAGGCTCCAGGGAGATGAAGGCAGCAAGGAGTGCAGCAACCCAACTGCCTTGCCCTGTGCTATTAACCACACAGCCATGAAGGACCCAGCACTACCCAGAAGAGACAGGGAGCTAGGAACCACAGAGCAGGCGCCCCCAGGAGGGAAGCAGGATCAAGCAGATCAAAGAAGGGACATCCATGCCCCCGTCCCCTGCAGTGTTCCCCCCACCCACCCTCCTCCCCTTTACCCTTAAACTCCCCTCAGCCGCGACCACCTGGGAGGGGTCTGCTCCTTGCTATCTGAAAGGGCCCAATTCGACACCAATCTAAGTTCAGGGTTCAACAGAGCCTCAAAGTCTAAGTAGAGAAAGTGACAAACCGGCATTCACTCCCTGATGTAACACAAAACGTGTCTATTTCCAGGCTAACTGTGTCACCAATAAAGAGAATATTTCAGAAAGTCCGTGGGAAATGACTTTATAGGAAAAAACTATGCAGGGATTTAAAAAATGTTTTGCCCCAAAATAAATAAATCTTTCAATTCCATTTAAGGTTAAAAGTCCCTCCCCAAGGCAAAGATTTTTTCTGCAGACAACAATGAAGCATTGGCAGGACTCGCTGATATTTTAAGATAAAACCAACAGCATGGCCTGTGCTTCACTTCTGCAGAAAAAAAAAGGGGGGGAGAAAACTAAAAAACAACACAACAAACACCTACCTGGTCTGACTAGACAAAATATCAAGATGCCCTCACTCTGCCCCACTGAAATAAAAAAAAAAAAAAAAAAAAAACATAAAAATATTTACAGCATTACAAATATTTTTCTTAAAAAATGAATTTCCTTAATATCTAAAGTTTGTACAAACCAAGAAAACAGAAGAAGAATGAGGACAAACTGTGAACAATGAAGGAAGAAACCTGCTTCTCAACCAAGGGCTACACAAATCATGATTAGCTCCCCTAATTACCAAACCTCCTCTAAAACTCACTCTCCTATGGCACAGCCCCTCTGAAGAGCCAGTCGGCAATGGGGGACACGTGTCTAAGCACCTGGCCCAGGGACTACTCGGAGAGGCACATACTCAGAAGGTAACAGCAGCTTTGCTTCCGCAGGGGAAACTTGGAAACAACTTCAGTATCCCACATCAGAATGCTACGTACTACCGAAAACAGAATTTTAAGAGGAAAATGTTCTTTCTATTTTAGGTGAAAAAAAAAAGTACAGTGACAACACAGTATGAACCCTCCATCCCAATTCTGCACCAAGTGTTTGCAGAGACAAAGAAAAAAATCAACAATGCAAGCATATGTGTCGCATGCCACCTGGCCCACCTAAATGGCCCCAGAGACTCTCACCGTGTTGTTGACTACAAATGATTTCTATTTCTTCAATTGTGTTTCTATTTCTTTGCCACAAGGAGCCACAAAGGGAAATCATGTTTAATTGACTGGAGGAAAAAAGAGTTAATTTTTTTTTAAGATATCTGAAACAGAGGGGAAATAATGAAACGTGATTAATAAACTATGCTAGCCAGTAGAGGAGCTGACAGACATGTATGTGTAAGAGTATGTGTAAGAAAACTACATGGAAATCACCAGCTATTAGCTCAGGATTTACTACGCTATATGAAAAACCTCCAATGTTGTCCAGTATATCCGTGACTGCAGTACTTAAAGAATATCATTTAAGAATATTTAGGGGCTGGCACTGTGGCATAGCAGGTAAAGCCACCGCCTGCAGTGCCAGCATCCCATATGGGAGCCGGTTCAAGTCCTGGCTGCTCACTTCCGATCCAGCTCTCTGCTATGGCCTGGGAAAGCAGTAGAGGATGGCCCAAGTGCTTGGGCCCCTGCACCTGCGTGCAAGACCCAGAGGAAGCTCCTGGCTGCTGGCTTCTGGTTTCACATTGGCGCAGCACCAGCCGTTGGCGACCAACTGGGAAGTGAACCAGCAATGGAAGACCTCTTTTTCTCTCTCTGCCTCTCTTTCTCTCTCTGTGTAATTCTAACTTTCAAATAAATAAATAAATCTTTTAAAAAATTATATTTTATCATAAAAACATCAATTTATATATGAAAGCATATATATTTTTAAGTAAATATACTGTTGAGTAACAAGCCCCTTAGAAATCTGGAAGATATTTTTCTAACTGTGATTATGGGGGGGGGGGGGGGGCGTTATTTCTACCCCTACATACTAAGGTACCTTCTTGGTTGCTTTAATGGCTCTCAATGATGGAAAAAAAAAAAAAAAAAAAAAACACTAGCTCATTCTTGATCCAGGAAAAGCATCCCAGAGTAATGAATTAGGTGGGAGTGCAATGGCCACACAGCACACTCCCTCCCGAGGGAAACTCAAGCTTTATTACATCAAATTGGCCTTGAAACTAAGACTACTGCTCACAGATGTTGGTTTTTAATAGAATAAAATGTCATCCTATGGGAATGACACTGCACAAACCTGGAGCAGTGTTTCCAAAACAAGTATTCTTTATATTATTCAATGTAAATGTTCGACCGAGAACTGACTCAGACTCGCTCTCTAATTAACATGTTAACCTGGAATACAGAAGGCGCTTAGAAAGGAGACGTCCACATCAGAGCCGCAGTAATTAGAGCTAAAATCTAGTTGACATTAGCGGTAACACTTATCACTTGGTTGGTTTCACTAAACTCCACTTGGTTTCGCTAAAGTAAGGCTCCTATGAGATGGTAAAACAGTCAGATCCCACACTGACAGCCAACTTGTCCCAGGCTTCCAAGCCAAACTTTATTTTCATTCTGGGCACTTCCTCATTCCCTTTGCCTCTCGGGTCCCTTCCCGGCCCAAAGGCTTGGGAGCCCTGGCCTGGCTCCAGGTAACGGCACAATGAATTTTTGTTTTGTTGTTAATAAGTGATCTGTGCTCATTCCTGTAGGAGGACGGTTTAACCAAGAGAGGCGAAGGAACTGTTCGCTGTGCTGGGAAGACATGCGCTGGCAGCTTCACCACTAGATTCAAAAACCTCCCTCGTCATAGGGATTTTCTCCTCATGCAAAAGGAAGGTGCTGAAGGGACACGGAGCTGCGGCTGACCAGAGGTACTGCAGGCAGCTCCCTGTCCCCCTGCTTCCTTCCAAGTCTGTGACCACAAAGTCACCTGTGCGTTTACACTTAGCGTAGTACTATGTAATTTAAATCTTTCCCATTGACACACAACCGCATATGCAATTGCGTTTATACATCTGTGCTTGAATATGCACGCACACAAGCCCTTCCTCTCATAGTGAACTCACAGAAGACAGGTGGGAAGAGGGCCCTCAGCCCCAGGAACCCTATGGGCAGGTTACTGCCCCCAGCAAGCACCCAGTTTTTACAGCCAGGGCTCTGGGCTCTGACTCATCGCCAGCTCCCTGCCCGCTCAGCCGCTCACTCACACTTCCACTTGGAAACCCTCAGTGAGGACTCCAACTACTCTGATGACACGTGGTCTTGAGTGAATCTGGTTTCACCGGGATGCGAGTGGCTTGCAGACCGTGAGACTTCCCATGTTCAGCTCCAAAAGAGTCCCGGGGCATGCAGGGCTGCCGGTCACCCTCATCTGCCACCCCGGGACCACAGCCCCTCTGACAAAGTGTGCACTGGGGAATACAATGTCAGACAGCAAAGCACCCAGGACCCCTGCCAAGCAGCTGGGGTGAGATCCCTAAATGTTAATCATCATCCAGGATCAGGGTGACCGCCTCCGGGTAGAAGCAAACAGCAGGCACTCAGTTCTTTCCCACGGGTGTCCGGTGACTCGTGCTCTGCTCCCAGTGGACACAGGAATCTCTGGGAATCTGGACTTCATCCCAGTGACAGCAGGATTCCTGCAGGGCAGCGACCACAAGTTCCCCTCCTCTGTCTCCCAGCGCCAGGCTCTGTGCTCGGTGGACCCCCTTACTGCTGCCCAGGTACAAGGTGCTGTACACACAGCCCTGGCAAGAGCAGGTGGGCACCAAGAAACATGCCTCATCAGACAAGAAAGTAAGAAGAGAGACAGAAAGATGGCCCAGCTATGTACCAAAGAGCTGTGGGGTAGGGTATAAGACAAGGACTCAAGGGGCCAGCATTGTGGCATAGGGGGTAAAGCCACCACCTGCAATACCAGCATGCCATGTAGGAACTGGTTCGTGTCCTGGCTGCTTTGCTTCTGATCTGACTCCTGCTAATTGCCTCAGAAAGCAGGGGAAGACAGCCCAAGTGTTTGGGTCCTTACCACCCACGTGGGAGACCTGGAAGAAGCTCCTGGCTCCTGGCTTTGGCCTGGCCCAGTCCTGGCCATTGTGGCTATCTGGGGTATGAACCAGCAGACAGAAAATCAATCTCTCTCTCTCTCTCTCTCTCTCTAACTCTGATTTTCAAATAAATAAATAAATACTTAGAAAAAAAAAAAAGACAAGGGCTCAAGCAGGTGGTTAAAATGGCAGAGGGAACCCAGGGAGAGAGAGCAAATAAGTCGAATAGCTCAGAAAATGGGCAAGAGAAAACAAAACAAATGAAAAAAAAAAAAAGCAGAGTAACAAAATGTGTTGGTGGGAATTTGACTTAGGAGATTAATAAACGTATAAAAAACATTACAGGCAAAGAGACAGACTCCAAACCTACATATATCTCCATGTGAAACATCCAAAAAAATATATGTTTGCAAATAGCTGCTTCTCCCATCTGCTGCAATGTCGGCACATTTTCTCCGGGGAAGAGCTGAGGTCCATTCGCAGCCTCACAGCATGGCAAAGTATTCGTGTGCGCGTGGCAGCTCACCTGTCACTCCGGCACCCAGGGGCCCGGCTTGGCAAATCCCTCCGAAGGCACGGCTGCTCCAGGGCCAGGCAGACACCTCGTTCCACTCGCCCAGCACGCAGAGAGAAACAGGGAGTGTGTGGACCCACAGCCTGCCACCTGGGACACCGCCTCCTTTCTGGACCCTGGGGACAATGCAGTGGCCCCTTCCTCCCGGGGCCGGCAGCCTGGCGGGAAAATTCTCAACAGAGACGTCAGCAGGTGAACATGCGGCACGGGGGTAGGTGGTGGGGCGAGTTCAGTTATGTCCCCAAAATTCATTTCGTGACAACCCCCCGTAACTCAGCTGGTAAGCTTATTTGGACAGGGGGCCTTTAAGGAGACGATTAAGTGAAGATGATGTTAACCTGGGAGAGCCCCAATCCGTAAGACAGCTGTCCTTACACAGCGGGGGGGAAAAGACACCCACGGAGGGAAGACGATGCGAACGGACACAGGAAGAGGACAGCGGCCAGCGATACCCCAGGGAGCCACGTTTGGGACAGACCCTACCCCATCCCCTCCAAGCCTGCGGAGGAACTAACCCCACCGACTCCCTGATCTTGGACTTCTGGCCTCCATGAGTCTCCCGGTCCCAGGCCTTTTGTGACAGTCACCTGAGCAAACAAGGGGAGTGAGGACCACTATGGGGCGGAGAATGCAAGGGGTGGGGCCATTTCAGGAATGGTCCCCAGCAAGGCCTCATGGCCACTGTCCCCAGGCAGCAGGGCCAGGCCCCGTGTCCAGCAACACTGCTCTCCAGGGCGTTTCTCAGGTAGACAGAGGTCTGGGTTCCTAGGCCTGGTCTTACACCCATGCAGACACTTGGCCACATGCATGTGACGACCAAATGACCCCGTGGCTCCGGCTCCCTATGAGGTTTCCGCTTCCCTCAACCTTCCCTTCTCTTTCTTGTCGGCCTGCGGCAACAGAACACCACCAATCAAAAGAACTTCCTTTCTCACAGTCCTGGGGGCCAGGAAGGGCAAGATCAAGGCCGCTCCATGGAAGTGGCGCCTTCTCCCCCACCCCGTGCCCTCACGTGGACGGGCCAGGCAGCTGCCTCAGACCTCGTGGATAACCGCATTAATCCTACTCGGGAGAGTCATCCCATTCAAATTCCTCCCAAATCCCATCACACACGGCTGTTGCAACCTCTGAATCTGAGAAGGACATGAGTGCTCTGACCCGAGCAACCAGCCTCCATACATTCTACACCTTTCCCACTTAGAGATGAGGGGGCATGGATTCCGCACGAGCCAGGGGTTTGCAGAGGTCTACACCTGCCACACCCTCCCCCCGCCCTGTGACCGGGACAGAGCAGAAGCAGGTGGCCCAGGGCAGGGCCATGACTGGAAGGAGCCTGTCTCACCTGAGCATGATCTGCAGCCACAGCCCGACGAGAAGGGAGACCCAGACCCTCATCTCAGCAGCACACGGACCGAACGGGCAACAAGACAGCAACTCTGAACACTGTGTAGGCCAATGCTCCACTTGGAATCCGATGAAACCCATGGATCCTCTGCCCAGAAACACGACTACAGACACGCAATTTACAGGGGTCCAGAGACCCCCAAAACTCACCTAGGGTCCCTCTCTAGTGAGCAGAACCCAAGGAAACAACCTCTGAAAACAACAACAAGAAACTAAAGCAAAGACCAACCAGGGAAGGGGGATGGATGGGAAGACAGAGGAAGCTGCACCATATAGCAAACAGAGCCGATTTCCTGCATATATAAAGCGCTCCCGTAACTCACTAAGAAAAAGACCCAGAAACCCAAGAGAAAAACGGGAATGGGCATGAACAATTCACAGCAATGAAAAATAAATGGTTGTAGAGGTACAAAACACACTCAACTCCCTTTTGAAGAAAGAACTACAAATAAAGCAAGACACTATGTTTAACCTGTCAGACTGTGAAAGATCAAAGTGGGAGAGTACTGGCAAAGACACGGCAAAACAAAGTATAACAAAGTATAACCTGGGAAAACCTCTCTGGAAAGCAATGAGGCATTCTACACCCACAGTAACAATAGACACACCTTTCAGCCTGGGACTAGGAATTCACCCCTCAGGGATACTGGAAAGACTTACAAAAGGATGAATGGGCAGGGTATTTATTGCATCGTGGTTTGGGGATAGGAAAAAAAAAAATCGTGCACCATCTAAATACCCATCAGCTAGGAATGGCTAGGTTAACCTGATAGCAACAGTATGCAGTAATTAAAAAGAACAGGGGAGGCGGGTGTTTGGCCTAGCAGTTAGGATGCCCACATCCCACATCAGAGGGCCTGGCTGCCTACCCTCCCCTGCTCCTGACCCAGGCTTCCCACTAACATAGACGCTGGGAGGCGGTGACGAGGGCTCAAGTGACCGAATTCCTGCCACCTACGTGGAAGACCTGACTCGAGCCCTGGCTCAGCCCCAGCTGTCACAGGCATGTCTCCCTTTCCCTACCCGCTCAAATAAATTAATTTCAAAAGCATTTTCATATGCACTGAAATAATTCTGTAAGTTTTTCTTTTTTAGTTTTAATTTTTATTTATTTGAAAGGCATAGCAAGAGAGAGAGAGAGAGAGAGAGAGAGATCTTCCATCTGCTAGTTCACTCCCCAAATTCTCACAAAAGCAGGAGCTTGGCCAGGTCAGAGCCAGGAGCCCAGACCTCCATCTGCAGTCTCCCAGGATGCATTGGCAAGAAGCTGACCTGGAAGCAGAGTGGCTGGGACTCAGACTGGCTCTCCAGGTCAGGACACAGGCCTCCCAAGCAGCAGCTTACCCCGCTGAGCCGCAATGCCCATCTCTCTAGAGTAGTTATGGGGAAGGAAGTTTAAGCCACATTGCTGATTGAGAAAAGCAAGATACCAAACAGCATGTACAGTGTAAAAACCCATCCGCCCATGCCTACACCTCGGCAAACATGTATGTGTGCTTGTGTGCATACATGGTTATCTGGAAGGACCCACAAGAAGCTAGAAGCAGGGGTACCCTTAGGGATGGGACGCAGGAGCTGAGGAGCACAGATGAGAGATGGACAACAAAACCTTTGAATTTCAGACCATGTGACTGGATCAGCTGTGCTACAACTTCACCAAATGCATCTTAAAATGCCCCCCCAAAAAAAGTAAGTAGGAATTTCATAGCTAGGATGGAGCCCACTCAGTGGATGTGACAAGATGTTAGGAAGATGGCTCCACCCTGAGTCGTCTTTTCACCCTTTAGAATATTCTGGAATCACTGCTCTAGTTGTCAAAAGCCCAAGTTCCCATACCTCCTGCAACAACTTGCCCCATGGCTCAGCAATGAGGAGGTGGCAGGGTGCCTTCCCAGGACAGCAGCCTGTGTCTGAATTAGGTCTGCTGCTCAACACATTAGCCAGGCTCTCTGTTGCCAAAGATTTGTCAAGAGAAACAACACAGAGGACGTGACATGAGCATGCCACCCCACAAGTACTGAGTCAAACACACAACGGAGCTCCGGGGCCTGCAGCCAGGGTGGGAGGCCAGAACACTCCCCCGCTCGCTGAAGGCCAGGGCTGCTCCCTCGCTCCTGCTCCAGCAACCACAGAGGGGTTAGCAAGGCAGGATGGGGAGGCCACCCACTTTGTTTAAGGAACCCACCTGGAGTCAGGTGAAGACCCCAGCCTGGGCCTGTCTCAATGAGCAGTGGACACTGGGATGCAGCGCACCACCTTCAGTGCTGAGAACAGACTCCCAGGGCTGCTGGCTCTCAGCTATGCGCTCACCCCAGAAACTGCCCTGAGCCACTGTTCTGTCCAAGGCCATGGTCCCTTCCCAGAGCAGCACCCATCCAGGGAGTGGTCCATGCAGAGGCCTAGTAGGCCAGTCCTCTCAGCCCGGCCTGGGTAACTCTGAAAGACCAGCTGAGCTCTGGGGCTCACCATGGCATGGGCAAGGGCTTTGCTATTGTTATTTAGTTGAAAGGCAGAGAGGCCGGCGCCGCAGCTCAATAGGCTAATCCTCCGCCTGCGGCGCCGGCACACCGGGTTCTAGTCCCCGTCGGGGCGCCGGATTCTGTCCCGGTTGCTCCTCTTCCAGGCCAGCTCTCTGCTGTGGCCTGGGAGTGCAGTGGAGGATGGCCCAAGTGCTTGGGCCCTGCACCCGCATGGGAGACCAGGAGAAGCACCTGGCTCCTGGCTTCAGATCAGTGCAGTGCGCCGGCTGCAGCGGCCATTGTGGGGTGAACCAACGGCAAAGGAAGACCTTTCTCTCTGTCTCTCTCTCTCACTGTCCACTCTGCCTGTCAAAAAAAAAAAAAAAGGCAGAGAGAGGAGAGAGAAAAAGATCTCCCATCTGTGGATTTACTTCCCAAACACCCACAATAATCAGGGCTGAACCAAGTTGAAGCCAGGAGCCAGGAACTCCTTCTGGGTCTCCCACATGGGTGCCAGGGACCCAAACACTTGAGCCATCATCTGCTGCCTCCCAGGGTGCACACTAGCAGGAAGCTGGATCAGAAGCAGAGCTGGGTCTTAAACCAGGCACCCCAATATGGGATGTGTCCCAAGCAGCACCTTAACCCCTGTACCAAACACCTAGCCCACCCCTCCTGGTACCAACAGCCTGAGAAGGCGCTGGTCATTCAACAGTGGCCCCAAAAAACATCGTCAAGTCCTAGCCCCTGGTACCTGTGACTGTGATCTTATTTGCAAACGGGGTCTTACAGATGCAGCCACGTTAAGATGCGGCAGTACTGTATTCGGATGGGCGCTAAACCCAACGCTGGATGCTCCCGTAAGGAGACCCACGAGGAGACTCCAGGACAAGGGCAAGGCTATGCACACAGAGGCAGAGACTGCGGTGCTGCGGCCACAAGCCCGAAAACAGCAAGGGTTGCTGGCAACCACCAGAGACTGGATGGGACAAGGAAGGACCATCCATCCCCCTGGAACCTGAAGAAGGAGCACAGGCCCGCTGACGCGTTGATGTTGAACTTGCAGCTTCCAAAACTGGGAGGGGATGCACCTCTGTTGTCCAAGCCACCCGGCTTGTGGCAATGTGTTCCTGAGCTGCCACAGCAAACAAACAGGGCCAGAGGGAAAATCTGCTCAGGGCTCCTTCCACATAACAGACCAAGCTGGTTCTCGCCTGCCTGGGGTTGCCACAAGCTGGGAAGACCTCAGAGAGACCTTAAGATGCAGAATCTTGGGCTGGTCTTTTTTTTTTTTTTTTTTTTAAGATTTATCTATTGATTTGAAAGGCAGAGCCACGAGAGAGGGGAGAGAGAGCGAGCAAGAGATCTTCATTTGCTGGTTCACTCCCCAAATGGCCACAATGGCCAGAACGGGGCCAGGGCCAAAGCCAGGAGCTTCCTCCGGGTCTCCCATGTGGGTAGCAGGGGCCCAAGGACATGGGCCATCTACCACTGCTTTCCCGGCAACATTAGCAGGGAACTGGATTGGAAGTAGATCAGCTGGACCCGAACCAGTGCCCATGTGGGATGCTGGTATCATAAGCAGTGGCTTAACCAAGTATGCCGCAATCGGGCCCCAGGGCTGGTCTTTTCGATAAGGGCATGGCCACGGCTCTCCCAAGTTCATAGGGGTAGCAACAACCTTCCCGGTACTGTTCAGACTCTCTGCTTCTACCTCCTCTTTCCCGGCCATCTTCTCAGCCAGGAGCATCCTGTCCCACGTAAGTTTCAGTCCAAGTCAGCACCTCCAAGTAGCTGAGTGGAGGAGAGGCTTCACCAGTTAACTAAAATAGGGCTTGGGGGTTACCCACAGGTCTCATCCAAGAGAGCAGGTCTCTTAGCGACCACGCATAATCAAAAGGAGGTGCAGAACCCAAGGCAAACGACTTGATGTCCAAGAGAGCACCCAGCTGCCCAGCTCTCTGAGTGATCGCAGCTGCCGCTCCCTTTTCCTCTTGGAAGACATCCCCTGGGGCGGCCGGTGGCCAGACTCCCAGAACAGTGGCAGAGAGACCCAACAGTCTCGGCAGAATGAGTGGGATTGGCACGGCCGCCGGGAAGCAGACCTGTCGCTGTGACAACACCTGCAGAGAAAATGAGGGGCTGTACCCCTCTTCCGTGGGCACTGCTGCGTTGACTCAGAGCGCCCTTTGAAGTCCACGAGACCTGTATCAATGAACACCAGGAGCCCAGCCCTAACGTGCCAATTTCCATCATTCCAGAGTACTTCAAAAAGATGAGGCAGGCAGGAAGTTCAAAAGAATGAGCCCGCCACTGCAGCCTGCAATCTCCGAAATTACAGGCACGGCCTTGTCACCCGGGACACGCTGAGCAGGTGCTTCTGCGAACGCCTCCTCCTTGCCACAACAAGTCCCCGCGGCGGATTAATAGGAGCTTCCAGTTCTCTAAGCATTCCTTCTGCCTCGGAGCTATTGCCCCTTAGATTTCTAGCACTTAAAAAGAAACGCAGGGTTCTGCACCTGTTTGTTCTAGAAATCCTTGCTAAAAACAGATCTGCCAAAAAAGGCCACCTCTAAAATTAGTCATATTTCCTGCCCTGTAGAACATAGTAAATTGTATTTTTAGTAACTCTTTCACTCCAGGTATCTAGCACTGTCATACTCTGGGCGTGATTACTGACAACTTACGACGCAGGCAACCCTTATTTTTTAGCCCCAAAATAGCTCCAATGAAAATGATAAACAGGCTTTTCTTTTTCCTGCTTACCCAAATGCGAGAACAAGATATTTAAATACCTTAGCCAATCATTTCATGTTCCCAAATTTGTCTCTTACTCACCGGAGGAGGCTCCTGGCTGCCAGTTTTGCCTGCCAACCAAACCAGCTCTAGACCCGAGTCACACCTATACTTTTCTCAATCAAGCTTTGCCAGCTGTCTTGTATCCATTTATTTATTTTTTTTCATGTAAAACTGACTTGCCATGCACCAGGCACGATGCATTTCCTGGCATCAGGGCAGCAAGCATAATCCCTCTGAGTCTTTCAAAGTCATCACTCGACATTTTCGCGCAACGACTGTGCGCTGTGTCAAGGCCACAGAGAAGGATACTTCTCAGAATCTGAGTTTGGGATCATTTTCCCTGCTCCAGTCATCAACGTACGTTTAGTCAAAGACACAGGGCCCGGCCTGAGAATGTGCCAATTTCGAGTTTCACATGATCGGGTGAACCACTTATTTTTAATTCCAGATTAACAAGAGACTGTAGGAGCTCAAAGCTAGAGAGAGACAAAATTAGGTCTCAGCCCAAAGTCCTCCTCTCTTTGCAAGCCCTAAAAGGGCCATCCAGATTCAATGACTTCCAAACTAACAGTTTCCCAGGAACAGCAGTCCAAACACTGCCTGCGCCTCCATGATTCAGGATCCCGTCTCAGGGCCCACGGTAATTCCCAGTAAACCATGCACCACGCACCCAGAGCTTCCTGCGAATGGGCCCCAGGTCGAAACACAACACGCACATAACCCCCCATGCTAAATACCTTCAGCCAGCCAAACTCTGGATTTTGGTCTCCAGCACCCAAAACAAAATGCACAGTTCGAGAATACAGCTCTGAAACAGGCCAAAGTGGGGGCAGCTCCTCATCACCCCTTCTTTCTGCTTCTTCAAGAATGATTCCCCAAGAGAAACAACAGGGAACCCTTGCATTCTGGTGGGCTGCTGCAGCTGATTCTCACTAAAGTGAGCATGACTTCCTTCCCCCTCCAACCCTGGACCTCATCTGAGTGCTTTAAAAAGATAGGAAATGAGAACAGTGAAATACTTTCACCCAAGATAGGAGACCGTGCAAGGGGGAGGGGCCTTCCCTGGTCTGCAGCTACCTTCCTCCAAGCTCTTTCTCACCAAGGTCTCTGTCGGTTCCGCTCACCTGAGCAAACCATTCCCCAGGCCAAAACTCTCAACAGCTCACCTTGTAAAAACAACTGAAGGTTGCTGCGAATTGCCTGGGGTTGCCGTCCCCTTTGCTTTGGCCTTAGAAGGCAACTCTGAAAAGCAAGAGTGGAGATGGGGAATCCTAACTCTCAACCCTTCCCATGCTGAGTCATGCACAAAAAAAACAGAGTGCGGGGGTAACTGTAAATAATCTGTACAATCTGCTACAACTCAAACCTATTAGTTAAGCATTGAAGCTGCTGGAGTTGGGAGATAAATGCTGTGAATGACACCACGGTTTCTCTAGAGCCAGAAACTAAGTGAACTAAAATCCAGATTTCTCCTGAGGCTTGTAGTCCCAGGAGACGGACTTGGAAAACCAAGTTTATCATCATGCACAGCCCTCCCCATTCCCTTCGCTGGTGCTGGGGCCGACGTTGTAAAGTTGCTGCCTGCGACACCAGCAACCCATACGGACACAGGTTCAAGTCCTGGCTGTTCCACTACCAATCCAGCTCCCTACTAATGGCCTGGGAAAGCAGCAGAAGAAGGCCCAAATCCTCGGGCCCCTGCCACCCACATAGGAGACCCAGAAGAAGCTCCTGGCTCCTGGCTTCAGCCTGGCCCAGCCCTGGCCAGCTCTTATGGCCATCTGGGGAGTGAACCAGCAAATGGAAAATTCTCTCTCTCTTTCTCTCTCTCTGCCTTTCAAATAAGTAAATAAATCTTTAGAGGAAAAAAAAAAAAAAAAGAACCACTGTGCTGATTAATTAGATCAAACCAGTTAATCCAGAGAAATCCAAAAATCCAATGAATGCAAATGATAAGGGTGAGGTAGACAAAGTGAGATTCAGCCCTTAAGAAACAGAAGTAGCTGGGGTGCAGCCAGACTCCTCCTCTGGACCCCATTTGGACAGCAACTGCCTGCATTCCAGCGTATGCAAGGGGCCCAGCATGGAGCTCCAGAACCCAAGTACTGGGGGCAGGGGCTGAGCTCTGGATGCGTCCCCAGACAGCTCAGTGAAGGCCAAGAGCTTTATGCTATGGAGGAAAAATGCATCAGTGAGAAGCCAGGGCCACAGTGCAGCAAGAGAGCGGGGAGGGAAGCCAGGGGAGGAGGAACGGACTTGGCGATGTCTGCCCGAGTTGTCAGCAGACTGACTCGCCTCTTTTTGCCACGTTTAGAGGGGAAATATGCACGACCAGGCAGAATCCTGTATGTTCCAAATGAAAATAAACCCCCAGCAGCCGCGCCAGGAGCAGTTTGCCCAGGGACAGAAGAGTAACTAACACAGCGTCCGCGCACCCTGGATGGAGTGGCGATGTGTGATCCGCTCGCTCCCGTCCTCGGCCCCCTCTGCACTACCAAGACGCTCTGCTATTTTTCTTCTTCCCTGATGAGTTAGTTCCTCAACCCAGAAATTCAGGCCCGACACACTTCTGCAACCATTCACCATAACCCCAAAAGAAAGGCATACCCCACCTGGAACAGCTGTAGGAGAGAGCGCCAGTTACTAGAGTGACAAAAACTTGCACTCAAATGCAAAGGGCTTGGGGACAACGTGGGGACACAGAGAATGGGAAACTAAAGTGATGATGAGTCTGGGGACACTTTGGTCTTGTCACCAGAGACCTCACAGAATAGCACGGCCAGGGACCCTTCTCCAGTGGCCAGAGGGCCCCAGGTCCCCCAGGCCAGTGGGCAGAGGGAGGAAGCCCCTGCTTCCCTCCTCTCCCCTCCCTGCAGACACCCCCTCATCAATGGGCCCCACACAGGGGCTACTGCAGCCTAGGTATGGCCTTGAGGGTGAGCGGTAGCTCGGCCAGCCACAGCCCGCAGTCCTGAGCCCCAGAGGGGAGGCAACTCTCTGTCTGGGGCAGCCACGCGGCCTGGGGTGACCCAGCCTTCGAAGAAAGTCACCATCCCTTGGGCTTCTTCTCGCAGGTCTGAGTGAGCCCTTAGGCCACCGGCGTGGGCCTCAGCACGCAAGCAGTCACGGCCACAGGCTGCATGGGGGGTCCCTCCAGGTCCTCGGGAAAGAACCCTTTGCCTTCTCCTCTTTGAGAAGAGGTAGGGGGCACATCCCAACCTCCAAAACCTGGGAGGTATTTGCCCGGTTTTGTACCTGCCAAAGCAGGGTCCTCTCCGCCCTCCCACACACAGACGGGCTGGAGGGAATGGGGGAGGGGCAAGAGTGAGAGTGGTGGGTGACAGCAGGACACAGAGTTGCCCGGGGAGGGGGCTGTGGAGAGAAAGACAAGTTGCAGGACAGGTGCTGAGAGGGGCAGGGGTGAAAACCCTTCTGAGAAATTCCCTGGCTGTCCCAGCCCACAGGTGGGGGCATGGGGGAGGGTCTGCAGGGTCTCGGCCTTTCCTCGCCTCCCCTCCCTCTAGAATTCAGATCTAAGCTCCCCTAAAGGCTGGCTGATCCGCTAATGTCCACCCCCCCCAACACCCAATCCCGATCTAAGGAGCGCGGCTTCCTCCCTCGCCGCGGATCTGCCGCCCCTACCGGCCAGGAGAGCCGAGTCCCCGGCCCCCGCGCCGCGGCCCGCCAGGCGGCGCCCTTCCCGGAGCAGAAAAAGCGAAGTGGGCCGGCTTCTAGGGCAACCCTGCCGCCCCCCACCCCCGCCCCCACCCCCACCCCCACCCGGGGAGCCCGGAGCCCAGACGGCCCCGCGGCGAGGCCCCCCGGCGCGCGGGAGGCGCGCACCCACCCCTTCCAGCCCGAGAGGAGCGCGGGCTCAGGCACAGGCACCGGCCCGGGGCTCACGCCGGGACCCCCGGGCCGCGCCCGCAGCCGGGCCGCGCAGCTGCTCACCTTCTCTCCGGTCAGCACGTGCAGCCCCTCGCGCACCTTGGCGAAGGAGCCCTCGCCCAGCTTCCTGCTGCCAATGAGGTAGTTGCCCACGCGCTTGTGGTGCTGGAAGTCGCGGAGCCGCTCGCGGGGCACACCGCTCACCCAGGCCGGCAGGAAACTTCCCTCGCAGGCCGCCGCCGGCCGGGCCGCGTCCTCCGCGCCGCCGCCGCCGCCGCCCCCGGGCGCCGCCGGCTCTCCCAGGAGCCCGTCCCCCGCCGCCGCCGGCATCGCGCGGCTCCGGCTCGCCAGCCGCGCTCGCCGCTCCTCCTTCTTCCTCCGGCTCCTCCCGCCGCCGCCGCCGCCGCCGCGGGCCCGGCCCCTCCCGGCCCCGGTCTCCGCGCCCCGCGCCCCGCGCCCCGCGCCCGGAGCCGCCGCGCTCACGCCCCCCGCGCGGCCGAGCGCGGCGCGCAGACAATAGCAGGCGCCCAGGGGGCCGGGGGCTGGGGATCCGCCCCCAAGAAGTTCTTCCTGGGAAGATCGCCCCGGGTCCGGTCCAGCGGGCTGATGACAGGGGCTGGCCCGGGAGGGGCGCGGCCGGGCGCCTGGGTCCCGGCGCCTCGGCAGCCTCCGCCCTCGCCGCCGCTGTCCGGCAGGCACGGGCTCCGCGGTCCGGCTCGCTC
This sequence comes from Oryctolagus cuniculus, assembly GCF_964237555.1. Lineage (NCBI taxonomy): Eukaryota > Metazoa > Chordata > Mammalia > Lagomorpha > Leporidae > Oryctolagus > Oryctolagus cuniculus. The sequence continues at coordinate 12,962,689 of NC_091435.1, forward strand.
GCTGCTAGCCGTGCGCCGGGCGGGCTGCAGGCGGCCTCTGGGAGGCAGCGGAAGAAAGCCCCATTCAGTTTGAATTCGCAGAAATTCAATCCGGTCGCGGACGGCGGGAACAGCCGCGAGCTCCACTCCGCAGCCTGTGCACTTTCAAATCCTCGTAGCCCCTCCTTCGCCGCGCGCAACAGCCACGCTCGACCCTCGCTCGGGAGGGGAGGGGGCAGCGAGCGAGCGGCGGCGCCACCTGAGCGCCAGACGCGGGGGACCCTGCGGGGCCGCGCACACGCGCGCTCCCGGGCCGGCTGCGCCTCTCCTCCGGATTCCGGGCTGGGGCTTTCTGGACCTTTCGGTGCTGTGATCCCCCCCACCAGCCGCACCCACTTGGGGCTGGGGGAGGTAGCGAGGCGCCTTGGAACCCTGCGCCCTGTGGGTTGGGCTGGGTGCCCAGACCAGAGCCTGGCGCGCAGTAGCGTCCCCTGGCCCGGGAATGGGTGGACTGAAGGAGGGTTGGGGAGGTGGCGGGCCGGGTGGCCGGGCTGGAGGAGCCGCTGCGAGGGACACAGCCCAAGCTGCAGCGTACGGCCCCGGGGCGTTAGCTGCGTGCGCGCCTACGCGGACACCTTTGCCTGCCACCGAGAGGTTGCCCGGGATTGCGGGATGGGCTGGACCCGCGCTCGCGGCTCCGCGTGGCTTTTGTTCTAAGAGCGCTCGCTTTTGCTAAACAATCGCGGCTGCTCGCAGGACCCCGATCCGTCTCCAGGATCCCCAGCCGAAAATGAGGCACCCCGGGCTTGGGGGGAAGCCGGAAGGCAGGTGCGGGGACGCCTTTACAGAATGCTACCTGTTGAGGTGCGCGCGCTTCGTGCCAACTCAAGCCCTGGTCACGCGCTGAAAGGGAGGATTCCGTCCCAACCAAGTTCCTTCGTTGTTTAAACCCCCGGAAAACGGTGTGGCAGCGACCACGACAACGCTTTGAGACGGCGGGTTGGGGGCTACTGGCTGCAGGGACCCAGGGTCTTGGGCGTGCGCTACCCGAGGACCAATTATTGTCTCGCTTCCAGCGTGCAGCTGAGCACGCGCGAGTGGCCAGCTGCTCGCTCTGACCGAGTTCAGCTGTGTTTCTGTGGCTCTCCGCGTGCGCATGTTGCAATCTTCAAGGTCCGCTTTCTCCTGTGTTTCTCGCTGTGCCCCAGTGTCACCGCTACTCATCCAATCGCTTTAGTGTCTCCAACTCAGGAATCAGATTTTAAGAGGACAGTCACGTGGGACGGGGGTGGTGGCCAACTCGATGCCCACAGAGTAGACGTTGGGGGAGGGAGGAGTCCTCACGGGTGAGGAATGCGCGGCTCATCGTAGGGGTCATTACCACTCCCGATCTCCTATCAGGACAGATTTGGAAGCTTCCTCCGATGTGGTATTGATCCAGCGTGACCTTTTAAAAAATATGCTAGAACTTCAGCTATTGACGAAAATTCTGAAATGTATCGATTATGGCTTCAGGCAAATTTCAGAAACCATTCATCCAAGTATCTTTATGGCTTAAAAAAAATCGCCACAAAAATAACAAGACCTTCACAATGAAATAGAGATTTTCTTTCCTTTTAACTCTCCTCTCCGGGTGGAGGTCAGGAGAGGGGTGAGGAAGAGAGAAGATCCAAGCCCATTAAATCTTTCGGGAGCCTGCCTGCTGCCTGGGTTGGATTCAAGTTCACTGTTAATTCCTTCAGTTGGGACGGATGCCAAGAGAAGCCTGATACTACCCCTTCCTGGGCTTAGTAACTGGTTTTTAAACCTCAGATCCTGTTCTCTCTATGACCTTGTTTAATAGGGAATAACACCAGAAATTCCCTTCTGGAAGAGCAACTAATGCCCAAAACGGTGCCTTGGCCCCGTGGTAGTTGTGCAAAAAAATGACCAACTGGATGGCAGTAAGTTAGCATTGATGGTCCTCTACTAATTCAAGAATTTAATTTCTTACCTTCCTGCGGGGTGCCACTGGGCACTCCAGCTGTTTTCATCCAAGCTGGGGGCTCCCTCCCTGCTTGTGCCACACCCACCTGCAGCGCTCTGACTGTCCCATCTCTGTGGGTCCACAAGCCCTCCGCTGTTCCTATGTTCATCCCACAGTCTTCTCTTGTGTCAGGATCATCAGTCCCTAAATAGTTGTCAAATCTATGAGTGACAGCAGTCATTCAGTGGCTCCCAGCTGGCAGCAAGATCCCATCCGTCCATCCTGGGGGGGGGGGGGGGCATTCCTGATGGCATTCTAAAAGCATGGTTAGTTACATCCGTGGTTACCTTTGGGGATCAATAAATGTCATGTCCAGGAAGGGCCCTTCTCTCAGTTGCATGAGTTAACCCCTTAAAGAACGTGCCCCACCATGGAAAGCTTCCTGAGTTGACTTGTACCAGCTGCTTCCTTCCTCCCGGTCTCCTCCCTCCATATGGCTGGGAGACTGTCTGTGTGCTCCCGCAGAATACCAGCTCCAAGACCCAGCTGGAAGCAGTCAAAGACAATTAGAAGTAATCGGGCTGGCACGGCCAGGAAATGCGAGTTGGCTAGAAGGGGTTTAGGCTGGCAGAAGCTGACTGGGAACTGCAGAAGGAACGGGTTGCAAAGCGAAGATAGCAGGCATGAATGAACTTTGCCTGGAAGACTTCCTGTGAACTCTGCAGATTAATTCTTCCTAGCCCAAGCATCTCATAAATAACAGAGACTGGACCTGAACCCATGTCTCCAGAGTTCATGGCCACCATTATTCTCTTTGTGACACCCAGCTGTTGAGTGTGCACAGCCCAGAGGCTGCCGGAGAAAGGATTCCTGGTCATCAAGACGGATCCCAGCTCCCCACAGTTAAGTGCTATGATGACTCCTCTCTCTGTACCTCAGTTTCTTTCAGCTGTAAAAACAGGATATTAAGGAATTATGAGGATCACGTGAAATGACGCACCTTGAGTTCAGAGTCTGACATACTGTAAACCCCGGGGTGATTTTCACTTCTACTCCTGCCATCAATGCTGCTGTCCTCACAACAGTGAGAGAGGTGGGCACTCAGGGATGCCCCAGAAAACCACAAACACAGCGGGCCCTGCTGCTGATAAAACCAGTGTGACCGCTGGGTTGATTCCTCTTGTCTGCACAAAGCCAGAGTCTTGTGGCCAATCTACTTCAGCTCCATGGTGCTGTCTGATAGTGTCTCAGACTTAACCTCAGATCACACACACACACAAACACACACACACACACACACACACCTGTCCTTTCCAAGAGCTTCACCCAAGTTCACAAAAAAAAAAAAAAAATCCATCATCTTCTCTTCCTCCCCTTCCTGACCCTCATATCCAATCCATCAGCAAACCCCTTGGGTTCTGCCTGCAAACTATACCTACCTCTGACCCATTCTCACGATTTCCACCTCTGTTATCCACTCCAAGCCGCCAGCCCCTCTCATCTCCTGGTAACTATGCCTGGCCTCTGTGCCAAATTCAAAACGGGAATCAGATCACAACACTGCTCTCTCTGTTCCCCCCTCCAAGCTGCTCAACAGAGCCCCACAGAAAAGACACCCCAATATATCCCTACTCCCCTCTGGAGCCTCATCCATGACAGCCAACCACCCGCACCCGCACCCTCACCCTACTCTCCCTGCAAGCCACCAAGCCTTTGCCCCTACTGTGTCCTCTGCCTCTCAGTCTGCTCAGGCTGCCTAAGCTGGGTGGCTTCAGCTACGCACACGTATTTGTCACAGTTCTGGAGGCCAAGGTCCGGGTGCTGCCTCATACACATGCATAGAGATTTACCATAAAGAATTAACTCAGGCAGCTATGGAGGCTGAGAAGTCCAAGATTAAGGTGCCAACGGATTCAGCTCCTGGAGGGGCTCTCTTTCTGGCTTCTAGCCCTGTCCTCATGCAACACGGAGGGAAAAAGAAGAAAGTATGTGTGCACTCTCTGCTCTCCTTTTTTAAAGATTTATTTATTTATTTGGAAAGAATGACAGAGAGAGACAGAGAGAGATCTTCCAACTGCTGGCTCACTCCCCAAATGGCCACAACAGCCAGGGCTGGGCTAGGCCCCAGCCAGGAGCATCAGATGGGTCCCCCACTTGGGTAGCAGGGACCCAAACACTTGGGCCAAATTCCACTTCTTTTCCCGAGCCACTAGCAGGGAGCTGGATCAGAAGTAGAGCAACCTGGACACGAACCGGCAACCATATGTGATGCCCCCATCACATGCAGTGGCTTAAATTACTATGCCACAATCCTGACCCCTTTCTTCATCTTCTTTAAAGGACCCCAACAACCTCCCTAATGACTTCAACCGAACCCAAGTACCTCCCACAGTGCTCACCTCCAGCAAGATTCCATCGCATTGGGAGTTGGGGCTGTAACATACGAATTGGGTGGACATAAACATTCAGAAATTCCTCACTGTACTCTGCTCTGCTTTCTTGATCAGAAGCTGGGGGACGATCCCAGGTCCCCTAATCACCACTGTCTGGCCCCGCCCCAGCCTTTCTGCACATCATGCATCATTAGCTAACAGAAGAATTCACATCAGTTTGTTTCTGTTTTCACCATCTGCAGGAATCCAGCTTCACACGGTCCTGCCATCCACAGTCATCCCCAGCCCTGTGGGATAAACAAAATCGTTAAGATAAACTGCAGCTCTTACCTGATGCCTGGAACCTTAACATTCCTTGCAGAAGTCAGCGTGCATTCCAGTTAGCCATGCACCACTTTTGCGTGCACAAACCCTTTGCCTTGCAGCTACCTAAGACTTTGCGTCTGTCTGGACACCCTCCTGAAAATTCGTCTTGTGCAGCACTGGTTTTGTCTGCCTCTCTCCTGCCTCTCATGGTGCCCCCCACCTTGGGCATAACCAGGTTTGCCTGAAACACTGTCTGTCTCTCTCCCTCTAGAATTCAAAGTTGCTGAATCCAGGGACTTTGTATCCCAACACTCGCATGTGCCTGGCACATGGAGACAAAGCAACATGGAGCTTTGTCTCCACCTGAGCTGGCCATGTAGGCAGGGAAGGAGCTTCCAGGCTGGGCAGGGTGGAGTGTGGACGGCAGTACCAAGCCCATCTCCTGTGATTGCTTCTAACAAGCACTAAGCTAATGTTCAAGGAGCAAAAGGTGCCACCTCCAAACAAGACGCTGCTGGCTGCCCCCAGGGGAGCTGCACTTTTCCCTAGCTGGACCTCCATCACTCCCCAAGAGCTGAAGGGAGGAAAATGGATAAAATGGATGCTCGGCCTGTGGCTTTAGGAGTCCACGTCTTGACGTTTGGCCTCTTTCTCCAAATCCCACATCGAGGCCATTGGGGAATGAATGAAACGCAAACTGTTCTATAGAAAGATACTGTTACATGGAGCTGGCACTGTGGCATAGTGGGTACAGCTGCCACCTGCAGCACCGGCATCCCATATAGGCGCTGGTTCAAGTCCTGGCTGCTCCACTTGCAATCCAGCTCCCTGCGAATGTACCTGGGAAAGCAGCAGAAGATGACCTAAGTGCTTGGGCCCCTGCCCCCAGGAAGGAGACCTGGAAGAAGCTCCTGGCTCCTGGCTTAGGACCAACTTAGCTCTGGCCATTGCAGCCATTTGGGGAGTGAACCAGTGGATAGAAGTTCTCTCCCCCTCCCTCCCTCTCTCCCTCTCTCTCTTTCCCGCTTCCTTTCCGTCTCCCTCTCCCTCTCTGTCTCTATAACTCCAACTTTCAAATAAATAAATAAATCTTTAAAAAACAAAAAGGTGCTGCTACACATACTCATCTGAATCACTTCCCCCTTGCAGGTATTTCTTATTTGGAAATAGCTTTGCATCGTATGTCAATGCCAAGGTCACCCCCAGGGCCCTGCACAATCCGAGTCCCACCCCCCAGGACTCGCATTCCTTCCTGCATCCCTTCAGATCTCTGAGGTCACATCCCCCATTCACTCCACCCCAGCCCCGCTGGCCTGCACTGGGGCCAGGAGGGGAGCAGCATTCCCTCAGTGGGATCGCTACATTTTCTGCACCTTACAATATCTTTCCCCCAAAACACCGGCAAAGCTGGCTCCTCACCATCTTCTGGTCTTTGCTCAAATGTCACCGTCTCTGTGTGCCTTTTCTCTGACCTTTTCTGCACAATGCTAGCTTCCCCCAGACCGCTCCCCGTGCCCTCCCTGTTCTGTTCCCTGCTTTATTCTTCTTCGCGGTGCTTATGGCCATGTGACAAATCATGTCATTTCCTTATCCATGTTGCTGGTTATCTGTCTCCCTCCTTAGAAGACACACTCTGTGAGGGCTGGGATTTGGGTTGAGGACGCTGTGTGTGGTGCCTGGCCCATGGGATGTATTCAGTGCCAATCCATGGTTGTTGGATGAAGCTGTCATTCACATTGGGGAGAGACAATCATTAATGAGAAGGCAGGAAAAAAGAAACGACACAAAACAGGGTCCTGCTGGGGAAGGCACCATCAGGGTGCACTGGGGGAAATGAGTATTCACGCCACAAAGCTCAACCGCGGACAAGCCCCACGTAGACTGTGGCAGAAGGGGCAAGGTTATTGTTCACCCTGAGTTTATTTACAGCCCCTGTCTGCGTGCTCACGTCTGTCGGTTCCCTACTGGGGACTGGGCAGCAGCCAGGAGTCTGGGGTGATCCCATCCGAGTACCGTGGGTGACTCTCTGAGGTGGTCAGTGGGTAGAGATGCAGTGGGGGTGGAGCACCCACCCATCAGTGTCGGGCCAGGGCCCTTGGGCTGAAGTTGGAAGAAGCCTGCCCCTGTCAGTCAGTGGACAGATGCAGCCGAGAGGCAGGCGCCCCCTGCTGGTGGATTTGGCTCTGCTGCCCCTGCAGAGCCCAGCAAAGAGGCCCAAGGAACTACAGGGAGAACCTGGAGCTGAAAACCAGAACCTCTCCCCGCCCCCCCCCCCCCCCAGCTGGCTCAGCGAGTGACCTGGGACAGGACGCTTTGCATCTCTGAAAGTCAGCTCTTTATCTCAAGAGGGAAGAATTCTCCCCGTCATTCCCAAGTCCCAGGGCTGTTGCCAGGATAAAATGAGGCAGACACGCTACAAAAATAGAAACTATCTGGGTTACTGTTCTTAGCACAGCAGTCTTAAAGTGGACAGTGTCGAGGGCGTAAATCAGAAGACAATAAATCTGAAATAATAGCAAGAGTGAATGGCTGAACGATGCGATAGTTCAGGGCCTCTTTCTTCCATGCTGGATGCATTAACATGGGAGGTACTTGTAAATGTCCATACCTCTCTGCCCCAGATCCCCTTATCCGCATCGTTTAGTTTTTCTCCTTCCAGACCCTTGATAACTGGCCAAGCCATTTGTTACTGTCTGTGAGTCTTTGTGTAGAAAGAAGATAGAGATAGAGAGAGAGAGAGAGATGGAGATGGAGAGGGAGAGGGAGAGGGAGAGAGGGAGAGAGGGAGAGAGGGAGAGAGGGGGAGAGGGGGAGAGAGGGAGAGAGAGGGAGAGAGAGGGAGGGAGGGAGGGAGGGAGGGAGGGAGAGAGAGGGAGGGAGGGAGGGAGGGGGAGGGAGGGAGGGAGAGGAGAGAGAGGGAGAGAGAGAGGGAGGGAGAGGGAGGGAGGGAGAGAGGGAGGGAGGGAGAGGGAGGGAGGGAGGGAGGGAGAGAGGGAGAGAGGGAGAGAGAGAGGGAGGGAGAGAGAGGGAGGGAGAGAGAGGGAGGGAGAGAGAGGGAGGGAGAGAGAGGGAGGGAGAGAGAGAGAGAAAGAGAGGGAGAGAGAGATAGGGAGGGAGAGAGAGAAAGAGAGGGAGAGAGAGATAGGGAGGGAGAGAGAGAAAGAGAGGGAGAGAGAGATAGGGAGAGGGAGGGAGAGAGGGAGAGAGAGATAGGGAGAGGGAGGGAGAGAGGGAGAGAGAGATAGGGAGAGGGAGGGAGAGAGAAAGAGAGGGAGAAAGAGATAGGGAGAGGGAGGGAGAGAGAAAGAGAGGGAGAAAGAGATAGGGAGAGGGAGGGAGAGAGAAAGAGAGGGAGAAAGAGATAGGGAGAGAGAGGGAGAGGGAGGGAGAGAGAGAGAGATAGAGATAGAGAGAGAGAGGGAGAGAGAGGGAGAGAGAGGGAGAGATAGACATAGACATAGAGACAGAGATAGAGACAGACACAGACATAGACATAGACAGATAAAGAATGACATAGACATAGGGAGACAGAGACAGAGATAAAGTGGATACATAGAAATATCAGATAGATAGACACATAGATAGATAACTGGTAGATAAATAAATTACTGATAAAGTGATAGATCATAAGCAGGCCACAGATGGTTGATAGATGATGCCTAGGTTGAGAGAAATGATAGATTAAATAGATGGATGATAATAGATAATAAATAGAAAGATAAACAGATAATAGGTAATTAAGAGATAGCTCACTAGACAGTGATAGACGACAAAAAGAAAGGAATAGGGGCCGACACTGTGGTGTAGCAGGTAAAGCCACCTGTAGCAGGTAAAAGCTATGGGTGGCCAGCTTCTGTACCAACTGCTCCACTGCTGATCCAGCTCCCTGCTAATGATGTGAGAAAAGCAGTGGGAGATGGCCCAAGTGCGTGGGCCCCTGCACCCACCTGGGAGACCTGGATGAAACTCCTGAGTCTTGACTGCAGCCTGGCCCAGTGCTGGCCATTGTGGCCACCTGGGGAGTGAATCAGCAGATGGAAGCTCGCTCTCTCTCTCTCTCTCTATCTCTATCTCTTTCTCTCTCTTCCTCTCCCTCTCTCTTTGTAACTCTGATTTTAAAAATAAGTAAATAAATATTTTTAAAAAAAGGAAAAATAGATTAATAGATAGATAAATGATAGATTAATCAGTAGATAGGTGATGGATAAGGAAAAGAAAAATGAAAAGACAAAGTGAGGAAAGACTGGAGGGAGGGAGACATTATCTACACCAGGTAAGTGACCTGGTGTACCACTTCAGCTCCACCCCTTAGAGTTCCCCTCACTTTTTTTTTTAAGATTTATTTATTTATTTGAGAGGCAGAGTTACAGACAGAAAGAGGGAGAGATGGAGAGAAAGGTCTTCCATCCACTGGTTCACTCCCCAAATGGCCACAATGGCCAGAGCCGAGCTGATCTGAAGCCAGGAGCTTCTTCCCAGTCTCCCATGAGGGTGCAGGGGCCCAAGTGTTTGGTCCATCTCCACTGCTTTCCCAGGCCATAGAAGAGAGCTGGATCAGAAATGGAGCAGCCGGGACATGAACCTGCGCCCATATGGGATGTCGTCACCACAGGCAGAGGCTTAGCTTACTACACCACAGCACCAGTCCCCTCACTAATTTTTTAATTTGTTTATTTTTACTTTATTTTAAAAGCAGAAAGATAGAAAAACAGACAGATCGAGAGAGATCTTCTACTTGCTTATTCACTCCCCAGATGCCTGAAACAGCCAAGGCTGTACCAGACCAAAGCCAAAGTCTGGAATGCATCCTACATGGCTCACCATCCCGTGTGGCAAGGACCCAACTACTTGAACCGTCACCTGCTGTCCCCCGGGATGCACATTAGCAAGAAGCTGGGTCACAAGTGGAGTACCAGGACTTGAAACAGGCACTCCAACATGGGATGGGAGTGTCCCGAGTGATGCCTTAACCACTGTGCCAGCCACCAGCCCCTCACTGCTGTCCGGAGGTCCCATCCCGAGTACAACTACAGGAAGTCATTGTCTGGTTTTGGCTTACTCCCCCCCACCACCACCACCACCACTATTCAAGAGCCAAGCTCATGCCTTTTCCACCTCCATCAATGAATCTTCAGTGGCTGCTTCCAGTGTGGTGTGGTCGGCCGTGAGCTGAGGGAGACAGCCCGGGGCAGTGCTGGAGGGGTTGTGCCTGTCGGGGTGAGCTGCTTGTTCCTCCAGCCTAGGCCCTCAGGTTCTGCTCATGTTCAATCCTGAGTGCAGTGGAGGCTGGGCGCACACCAGCTGACGGGTCAGACAGAGCCCAGACTGTACTGCCCAGCCCTGCCCCAAGGGCGACTTGACGTCCCATGTGCAGATGCTCCGTCTCCAGCAGGGCCCGGCAGCGGCACACCGAGAGCTCCCTTGTGAAGACTGCAAAATTTTCCACTGCAGATGGCATGGCCCTGGTCCAGAACCTAAGGCGTCTGTCTGCTTGACGATGCTCCCAGTGGGACTTAACTGTAAACTGCCCATAGAGGTCTTTTCCCGCCACTGACATCAACCTAAGCTCGGCTGGGTGGTTCAGCCTGAACAGCAGGGCTATTTGCATTGCATCCTGGATCCACTCCAGAACACTCAGCCACTTACAGCTTCCTTTTCCCCACTCTGTGGTTACCAGAGCTTCCCGGATATAGAACATTTCACCTCCAGAAGCTACGGGGCAGCATGGTGCTCCTTTCTTCATGATGGGAGATGCAAGATGCAATTGTTTATCCTTTACTTTGGAGGCCATGTCCCAGCGGGCCTCAGACCACCAGACTTTTACAACTCGCCTGGTGGGCCTCTGAACCACAGGACGTCAGACCCATGTAACCCACCAAGGCCTTCCCCCATTTGCTCCTATCCATCTTCTTGCTCATCCATCTGATTGCCTGGAGGCATTGATAGATTGAGCCAGGGGACGCTCTGCAGGAGGCCCAGCCAGTCCAGCCCTCTTCAGCCGGTGTGTGCCAGCAGGAGTTAGCATAGTCTAAGGGAAGAGTGTAAATGCACACAGTCACCTCCCCATACGCAAGGGTTCCGCAACCTCACATTCAACCAATGGCAGATTGAAACAATGCATTTGTTTCAACAGGTAGAGACTTCCACATAACAGTTTTTACATTGCGTAAGGTATCATACATGATTTAGAGATGATTTAAAGTCCATGTAAGAATGTGCATAAATTACATGCAAATATTATGCCATGCTATATAAGGAATATGAGCATTCATGGATTTTGGGATCCAAGGGGGTCTCGGAACCAATTTCTGGAGGACACTGAGAGACAACGGTATTATCGTCTGATCTAAGTGGATGCAAACTTTGTTTTTCTCCTTTCTGATGGTGTCGGACGAGAATGGCCAGATCAATGGCCACATCCCAAGGACTAAAGGCCACATCCATTTGTGTGAATAAAAATCCCTGCAAGTTGGGTTCCTTCTGTTGCAGTTTGCAGAAGTGCACTGTCGTGCAGATCCAGTGGTTTTTGCAGGGGTTGGGCTGGAGATTTAAACGGAGACCCGCTGGGACCCTCACACCTGCCTCCTGCACTCTCCAAGGTGGCCACTAATCGTGAGCATTCCCCTTGGAACACCCAATGTCTTTCAGTTTTAGGGTCTTCCGATAGGTTGTCTCTTATCTAACAGGCCAAATAATCAATTCAGTTATCGTGGCAGATACCAAACAAGCCTCTTCCAGTTGCACATCTGGAAATGGTAGAAACAAGCACCACAGGAGTCCAGGGGTGCAGTGCCCTTGACCCGAGCAAGACTCCATTGATTATCTTGTCCCTGCTGTCCCAGTTTAACAGGTGTCTATGATAGGACTTGACCGACTCAGACTTAAACAGCCACTGGAGTCAGTTTGAGCACTTCCTGGTATTGAAGACGTAGTACCATATAACAAATGACCTAAGGCACAGTAGATTTTCTGAGGGTCAGGAATTTGGGAATGATTTGCCCAGGGGGTTTGGCTCAGGGTCCCTCCCGAGTTGGCAGTCAAGATGTGGGCTGGGACTACAGTCAACGAATGCTTTGAGTAGGGCTGGCAGAGCAAATCCCACGACATGAGGTGGAAAGTTCATGCTGATCCCTTAATTCCTTGCGCTTGGATTTTCCAAACGGTGGCTTGGGTGTCATCCAGACGTGGCTGTTGGCTTTCCCCAAAGGCAGAGATCTTTTGGAGATGAAAAGGAAGAAACCACAATTTATCTGTGGCTTAGCCTTGAAAGTCACACTCCATCACTTCCACAATAACCTCTTAGTATGCTGGTCAGCCCTGTTCAACAGCGGGGAAGACCACACTGAGGCATGAAGACGAGGAGATGAGAATCCCTGGGCCCATCCAGGAGCCCAGCAACACGCCCCCCCTTCTCTTGTGTATGGTAACCAAGTGAGTAGCCACGGTCCCTCTGGGGGAGAATTGGCTGAATCAGCACCATTCACACTTGCCAGAATAAGGTCAAGTCTGCCCTCCTGAGGACTTGCCTTACTTGAATCAACAGGTCCCACGTTGGAAAATTGGCTCAAGTGTGGATATTGAGCGAAGGATCATGGTTTGCTTACTGGGGAGTGGCCATGAGCCCCTGGATCCACTCTTGATTTCTTCTAGTTACATAAATGAAAAAATAGCTTTGTTTTTTGGCCATCTCTGTCACCCCAGGAACATCACACTCTTTATTTTTAAATTTATTTTATTTATGTGAGAGGCAGAATTACAGAGACAGGTAGAGACAGATTGAGAGAGAGAGCTTCCATCTGCTGGTTCACTCCCTAAATGTTCACAACAACCAGGGCTAGGAAAGATAGATGCCAGGAGCCAGGAGCTTCCTCCTGGTCTCACATGTGGTTACAGGGACCCAAGGACCTGGACCGTCCTCCTATGCCTTCTCAGGCGCATTAGCAGAGAGCTGAATCAGAAGCCGAACATCCTCAAGACCCAAACCAGTACCCACATGGGATGCCAGCGCTGCAGGCAGCGGCTTTCCCCCTCTGCCGCAATGCCAGCCCCACATCACACTCTGTAACCACCTCTATATCTCTCTACTGGGAACTCTGTCTTGCTGCCGCTCTACTTGGATGCTGTTCACAGCTGTACCTGCCTGGCTTCTGGTGGCTGAGCGTGGCCACCTAACCTCTGCGTTTTCAGGATCCTAGCATTAGCCATTGATATCAACACTCCCAATTCTGCAGTGGCTCCCAGAACTGCAGCCCTCGGAGAGCCACCCGTGAGCCTCTTACTGATGCTGGCGTCTTTTTCACATTGTTTTGTGCTTGGCACCGTGGAAGTCCTCTGGGCCCTCAGGTGGAATATAAGCAGTTGGTGCTATGGTCTGAATGTAGTCTGTCTCACGCTCGTGTTGAAGCTGGATCCCCAATGCACACACAGGGTGGCCACTTGTCTGTGGCCTTGTTCCTCTACCTGCTATGGCATTCCTGGCATTTCTGCTTCACTTAACAAGGCCCATTGCTTTGTCCAGGTTTGAAGCGTGTTCTCTCTCAGAGTTCTTGCCAGTAGTTAACTCCGAGACCCCAGGGGATGCTCCACTCCCCTCCATTCTTTCATCACACGCCGGCTCCGTCCTGCAGCCCCTTCAGCGTCTGCTTGCATTGCTCGCTTGTTCAGCTCATTGCTTCACCTGCTGTGTCAGGCTGTACCTTAACTCTTATTGGCCTCTTGGCCAGGAGGGCAGGTGGGACCATGGTTATCTCCAAGCAAGAGGGAGGGGTTACTGGGACCGGCTTTGTGGCATAGCGGGTAAAGCCACTGCCTGCTGCTCCAGCATCCCATATGGGTGGTGGTTCAAGTCCCAGCTGCTCAACTTCTGATCCAGCTCTCTGCTATGGCCTGGGAAAGCAGCGGAAGATGGCCCAAGTCCTTGGGCCCCTGCACCCATGTGGGAGACCTGGAAGACGCTCCTGGCTCCTGGCTTTGGATCGGTGCAGCTCCAGCCGTTGCAGCTAATTGGGGAGTGAACCAGTGGATAGAAATCCTCTCTCCCTGCATAACTCTGACTTACAAATAAATAAATAAATCTTAAAAAGAAAGAACAGAGCGAAATATACCTATATATATTATTTTTTTAAAAAAAGGAAGGGGCTTCCCTTCACAGGACAACGACACCACAATAGTGAAGCCATGTGAGTCCTCCTAAGTCAAAGTGGACATGAAAAGTAAAATGAACATGGGAAACCAGTGCTCTGTTTAGATACAAAGCCTAATATTCAAAATACAAACCAATCAACCAATCTCAAAAGAGAGTCAACCAAAGTGTACGTGTTTAAGCTGATACAGAAATCAAGACACATCAGAGAGCATTCGGAGCCCAGACCTGGACCAAAGATACAGCACAAGGTATCAGTGACATCTTTTTGGTGATGGCTTTTTGATGATGCAGTAAAGAAAAAAGCAGCCATAAAATAAAGCTTGGGTGACTGACTGATGGTGTGCCAAACTCCAAGAGAATGAGGAAATACCCCAAGGAGGAAAAACCCAGGCACCAAGACTAAAACAATAGCTCCATGGAAATAGGCTACAAGGAACCACTGGACTTTCTTTTCATTCTCCAACTTAATCCCCAGGAAAAGGGAAACTGGAGAGGAGGAGCTATTTGTGAGTTGACATCCTGGGCTATTTCTACTTGAATTTATTTGGGCTATTCATGAGCTGCTGGACTTACTGAAATTTTAAGGAAGAATTCTGATATCCCAGAAATATTTCTCACAGCTTCTGTGAACTCTAAATAGGATCCAACAACTCTGATATGGAGCTGAGCCCTCGTGTGGGGACTATGGAAACATCTGGAATGCTTCCCGGGTGGTAGAGGAAAGACAGATGCAGCATTTTGTGGCATCAGGAGTTACGAATATAACTCAGCATTGACAGCTCAGCTGCTTTCCCAAGGGACTCTGGGCCCCATAAAAATGAGAAGTAAAACAGACACTTCTGAGTGTCCACTGTCGCCCTTCAGAGCCCAGAATGTCCTACAAACTCTATTGACCTCATCCTTATGTTCCTAATGCATAATCCCTGAATAGTCTAGGTCCTCAACATCCTAGCCAATGTCAAATACAAACACCATGATATAACAGAATTTTTCTTGGTCTAAGAAAAAAAAAATGTTGCCTGTGCTGAATGAATGAATATAAACAAATTTTATGTCTGAATAGTTTATTTAAAAAATAAAAAGATCATAATCATTGGCTATTTAAACTTTTTTTAAGATTTATCTACTTATTGGAAAGGCAGAGTTACAGAGAAAGAGAGAGACAGAGAAAGTGAGATATTCCATCCACTGGCTCACTCCCCAAATGGCCATAGTAGCCAGAACTGTCCTGATCCGAAGCTAAGATCCAGGACCTTTCTCTGGGTCCCCCACATGGATTCAGAGGCCCAAGTACTTGTGCTGTCCTCCACTGCTTCCCCAGGTACATTAGCAGGGAGCTGGATTGCAAGTGGAGCAGCCGGGACTCAAACCGACACCTATATGGAATGCCGGCGCTACATATGCCATAGTATCAGCACTCCGTTATTTAAACTTTTAAAACTCGGCCGGCGCCGCGGCTCACTAGGCTAATCCTCCGCCTAGCGGCGCCGGCACACCGGGTTCTAGTCCCGGTCGGGGCGCCGGATTCTGTCCCGGTTGCCCCTCTTCCAGGCCAGCCCTCTGCTGTGGCCAGGGAGTGCAGTGGAGGATGGCCCAGGTGCTTGGGCCCTGCACCCCATGGGAGACCAGGAAAAGCACCTGGCTCCTGGCTCCTGCCATCGGATCAGCGCGGTGCGCCGGCCGCAGCGCGCCGGCCGCGGCGGCCATTGGAGGGTGAACCAACGGCAAAGGAAGACCTTTCTCTCTGTCTCTCTCTCTCACTGTCCACTCTGCCTGTCAAAAAAAAAAAAAAAAAAAAAAAAAAAAACTCAATGTACAATCTCTTCATGTGCAAATTTTCATCTTCTTCCCAGATCCCAAAGCAACAGCTCACAGAACGTGCCAAATCCCTAAGGGACAGGTGGGGATGAAGCATGGTTTGAGCCCATTGTCACCGCAGGCAGGCAAGCAAAGCTGTGGTTGGAATGAGATTCAAACTATTTCAGAGAATTCTTCATGATGCTAGAGCTCACCGAATCAACCCAGAAAAAAATACATCAAAAGGACAAATACTAGGGACGGCATAGCAGGAAACCCAGATCTCCTGAACAAAGATTTCCTAAGTGTTCATTACAGGCTGGTGTGAGCGATAGTGGCAATGTCCCCGACAATGAACCCTGCTACAGGGTATAATCTACTGCTGTTACAACATCACCAAAGAAAATGACTGTAAGCCATTTTATTTCCAATCTAAGAACTCAGAGCCCATACTGTTTTATTCCACTGCTATAATTTGCTCTAAGGAAGATAGATGATGATTGATGATGATGACGATGGTAGATAGATAGTGTTTTATAGATCCCGATACTGGCTAGACTAAATAGTACATACCATGCAATCAAACAGGATCTATAACTTTTAATCATGTAGATTTTAAAATACAAATTTATGGAGACAATTATACAAAGATCATAAATTGCCAATGCAGCTATATAAGAAGTCTTCAAAAAGTTCAACAAAAAATGTGTTTTATGAAGAAACTATGCAAAGATTTTTAAAAATTTTTGCTTTAAAATAAATTTATCTTTTAATTCCATTTTCCACAAAGTTTTTGAAGTAGTATTACATTATACTACGTTTTTTCACTCTCCAACGTCAGTAAGACTATAAAATTAAATCATATATCAATCCAACACCCAGCATTAACATAAGAAAAGCTTTGCAAAAAAGGGAAGAGACAGGATGGTTTCTAGCAAGACTAAGCTCATGAAGTAATCTCACAGTCTAGGGGAGGAAGCCTGGCATCAGGGTCTTGAAACCAAAACTTGAGTTTTCTCTTTGTGGGCCTCTGGCTCTTGGCTTTCATTCAAGAAACTTTGCAAGTCATGGGTAATGAGCTACAGTCACGACTCTCACTGTGCCATTTTCTTTGCTCCTTGAAACTGAGATGAATTGGTTTGCCGTGGGATTCAATTACTATGGACACATTTCATTTTCAACTCTGAACATCTCTGCAATGATGTGATATTTTTAGAAAGCTTCCTGATATTTCCGCTCAGAAGCACTGCTGATATTATGGAAACAGAATGGTAACAAAGCAAAAATCCATGAAGGGAAATATTTAAGATACAAAAGAATACATTTATGCATTATTGTTTTAAAGAAAATAAATCTAATTTCAGGCATCCAAAAAGAAGTGAAAGTTCAATATTGGTTCCTCAGAAATGAGAAAATCATTTTGTATGACTATATATCAAAGATCTTGAAAATGTGCATATCTTTTAACCCAGCAAATTTACTTCTGGGAATTTATCTTTCAAGGAATTCTTTTAAAATTATGCGAAGTCATGCACACAAATACAGGAGATCTCTCTCATTTGCATTTTTATTTTCTGTTGCTTCTGTTACCCATCATCACCCACAGCCCAAGAATATTCAATGGAAAGGGATCCAGGATTACCTGCAACAGATGAACTTCCTTCTGAGAAACCACTAGAAAATCAGTGCAACTCAAAGCCACATCACAATGCCTGTGTCGTCCCTTCATCTCCTCACGTGGGCACTGTATTATCTCACAGCATCACGAGAAGAATGGTGAGCACAGCACAACCAGACCCTTCGAAAGGAAGACTACATGCACTAACTTTTAATACTGTAGGTTGTTATAATTGTTCTGTTTTATTAGCTTATTTTCATTAATCTCTTAACAGTGCCTAATATATTCTTTTTGGATGCCTGAAATTAGATTTATTTTCTTTAAAACAATAATGCATAAATGTATTCTTTATTGTAGGTATGTATGTCTAGGGAAAAAACATAGTCTCTATCTTCTATCTCAAGTATCCACTGAATATCTTGGAACAAGCCCCCCACAGATACGGGGAGACTGGTGTATGTTTATGGCAGAATTTGCTTATAATAGCAAAATACTGTAAAAATCTAATATCAAATAATTAAAATGTAACACCTGCAAAGATGTCCAAGTATACATCCAACACATTTTACTTCAGGAACTTATGTGTCTATCGACAAGGGAAAGTTATAATGCTAAGTGGAAAATACAATCACGGTAATAGTACTTATGGAATGATCACAGACTAAAAAGAATAAATGAATATATACTCCATGCATTAACAGAATAATGAAAAATATTTTAATAGTGATTATCCCTAGATGTTAAAAAAGTGTCAGTTTACTTTGTTGGGCTTGAGGGATGTTCACATACCCAATGAGCATTTGATGAGTACCTGCTACGTGCTGACTGGATCAGGGGCTAAGCAAGTGAAACAGTTTGAATCCATGGCCTGAAATATTTTTTGATACTCTTCCAAGTGATTGATCTGTGTCCCCTTCTCTTGATTCTGGACTTCTGACTGTTTCAACCAATTAAGTATGGCAGAGGTGACACAAAGTGACTTTTGAAATTTGGCCATAGATGGCCAAGCCACTTCCACCTGACTGTCTTGGTACACTCTCTGGTCTAAAGATCTTCCCTTGGGAAGATCACTCTCTATGCCCAGTCGCCATGGAGTAAGAACCCCAAGTCACAAGGGAGACCATGTGTGGATGCTTCTACTCTTAGTCCCAGCTGAGCCTCCTCTCAGCTAGCCCAGAGATGCACCATGTGTGTCAGTGAAGCAGCGAGCTAGGCGGTGGTTCCTGCTGCCCCAGCTCTGTTAGCCCCCAGCCTTGAGTCCAGCTAGGGAGGCCAAGACTTCACGGAGTAGAGAACACCCAACCCCTTAACTCTTTCTGAATTTCTCACCCTCAGATGTGCAAACGTAATAAAGTGATTGCTATTTATTGCCACTAAGTTTGAGGTGCTTTGTCACCTTGCCGGATAACCAGAACAGCATGTCACAGTGAAGGGAACACTTGTAGACAAGGTAAGTGACAGCAAAGTTATCGAGCAATTGAATTGCTTTGGGAGAAGGAAACCTTAAGGCTGACTGGATGAGGCCCACCCACACTACAGAAGGTAATCTGCTGTGCTTCAAGCCTTAAGTGTTAATCACATCTAAAAAATATCCTCTTAGCAATGTCTAGATTGACATTTCACCAAGTAGCTGGGCACCGTAGCTGGCCATGTTGACCCACAAAATTAGCCATCGTTATCCATTGTTTGATCCTCACCAGGAGAAAGTCACCTCCCCAAGGGCAGGGATGCCCAGTAGACAGGAGGCATTTGGTAACTATTCATGGAGTTGCTAGAGAAGTGTGCAAATCAAATAGGAAAGTCACTTTATTAGGGTGGTCAAGAATGACCTCTCTGAGCTGAGCCAAGGATGAGTAAGCTATGTGAGAAGCTATCGCAAGGGTGCTTGAGATAAAGAGGCCATGGCTGCAGCAACCCAGCGGTGGCAACATGCTGTTCACACAAAGAAGGAAGCCTACCTGGTGGGAGCTCCAGGGACCAGGGACAGAACAGTGAGAGCTGAAATCCAAGAGAGATGAAGCTGGGCCACTAGAACCTTGCTATCAGATCACTTTCAACAAATGAGAGAAAGGCAACCGCTTCCTGGAAGCAGAGGTCACCCCAAGGCAGGAGACAGGGCCAGGATCAGGTTGGCTATCAGCCCCTTGGCCACCTTGGCCATGCATATGAGCAAGACGCAAACTGCTCAACTGTACCCAGGAGTTCTGTTCACAACTCATCAGGAGTTTGGGTTTCATTCCAGGGCCAATGAGAGTAATGGCTACTCATCTGCACATTCTTTAAAAGATTTATTTATTTGAAAGGCAGAAAGAGAGAGAGAGAGATCTCCCATCAGCTGATTTACCTTCCAGATGGCTGCAATGGCTGGAGCTGGGCCAAGCCAAGGCCAGGAGCATGGGTGACAGAGACCCAAGCATTCAAGGCATCTTCTGCCATTTTCCCAGACACATAAGCAGCGAACTGGCTGAGAAGTGAAGCAGCCGGGACTCGAACCAGTGCTCAGATGGGATGCCAGCACTGCAGGCAGTGGCTTAACTCATTGTGTGCCACAATGCCGGCCCCTGGTTTGTACCTTTAAAACACAGCTCTAAGGCCGGCGCCGCGGCTCACTAGGCTAATCCTCCGCCTTGCGGAGGCACACCGGGTTCTAGTGCCGGTCGGGGCGCCGGATTCTGTCCCGGTTGCCCCTCTTCCAGGCCAGCCCTCTGCTGTGGCCAGGGAGTGCAGTGGAGGATGGCCCAGGTGCTTGAGTCCTGCACCCCATGGGAGACCAGGAAAAGCACCTGGCTCCTGGCTCCTGCCATCGGATCAGCGTGGTGCACCGGCCGCAGCGCGCCGGCCATGGCGGCCATTGGAGGGTGAACCAACGGCAAAGGAAGACCTTTCTCTCTGTCTCTCTCTCTCACTGTCCACTCTGCCTGTCAAAAAAAAAAAAAAACAAAAAAAAAAAAAACACAGCTCTGACTTATTGGAAAAGGATAGAAGCAGAAAGACCTAGAACACTGCTGCACAGGTGAATGAAACAGGTGCACTGGGCAAGCAGCTCAGCATCGGGGTGTGGGGGAGAACGGCGTCATCATTTGTGTCGAAAGTTGGACTTGACTCAACGTGGGAGGTAGAGAAGGGTGAAACTCTCCAAGGAGTCCTACAGGAGCATCCTAAAGACCCTTGTGGGCTGGTGAGGCTCACCTTTTACCCAACATCCCTCTGTAAGGAAAGTCCTCGTCTACCTTCAGGCTTAGCTCTGTTAGACATCTTGTATTTTGGAGGGGTTAACGGCCACTAAACAGTCTGAAACACCCCTTTTCTGACTCTTCATGAATGTGAGACGTGGCTTCCACTGCCCTGGCGTCTTGCCGCCACCACTTCCTGCCACGCGTGTGTGGACGGGAATCTAGCACTTGACCCAGACGGCACTTAGGTGGGAAGGGAGACGCCCAGGCAAGCAGTAAAAGATGACAGGACACGTGGTTATCAACCGAGGGGCAACATCCAGGTCACCCCTACTTCCCACCACAAAAGCAATCAATTCCAGCAGGACTAAGACGCCCAGTCATTTTTAAAAGTATTGACTCAAAATGGATGTTAATATATTTGTCCTTGGCTTTCTTAAGAAACAAAAAGCAAAAAAATGCAAAAAAAAAAAAAATACTGAATTTGTTCATCCGTGCGGGCTTCGAGGATGTGCCTTCAAGTCCCCAACTCCAGGGACGGGGAATGTTCTAGAGTCCACCTGCTGGGCTCTGCAGCACTCCGCACGGAGCACGGTGCGCATCCTCAGGCAGCCCACTCCCAGCTGCGTGGCTGTGAGGCCTGTTCTGTCACATGGTGCCCCACGTTCAGGAGGACCCTGGGCTTGGTTTAAACTCTACGGTCACTGTCGAGATTCTTAATACTTTTCAGAGAACAAGCCCTGCCTGCTCATTTCACACTGCACCCCGCAAATGAATGCAGTGGTCCCCCCACCCCCCTGGAGACTGGACCCTTATGACAGCCACCATTGGCTCAAGGACTACCTGGCTCCCTTGCCCAAACTTCTTTAAACTGCTTAGCATCCTCAGCCTCCCCTCCCTTCTTCTCTCAGGATTCAACAGCTTGCCCGCTGTCTCATGGTCCCCGCCCCATTTTCTCACAAGCTGGAGCCTTAATGAAATCCTCACACGCTTACTCCCATTTCTAGCAATGCTAACGAGAGCATCTGAAAGTGTGAAGTGGTAACCAGGCCAGTCAGGCAGGAGCCGTGAGTCTGCCTGACCTGCCTGGTTACCGCTTCACACTGCACGGCTCCTGCCTGACTGGCAAAGAGGATGGTGTCCGGGTTGGGAGGTAGGGCGTAGCTCACCCTGACACCAGAAATGGTTCAGTTGCTAAACAGTCCACCAGTGGCAACCTGGGGAAATGTCCATTGGGAGGGAATGCTATCACACATGAAATGATGTGGACATTAGGAAAATCAAGGGCTGGGGAGAGGGGGACAAAGCCCGCAAAGAGGTGCTAGCTGAGTGATGCCAAGTGAGGTTGGCACCCTGCAGAAAGACGAGGGACTGACTGATGGCTGACAACCAGCAGCGCTTGGCCCTGGGTGGGCATTCATGAAGAGACTCTATCGGCTGCAAAGGAAGAACTGACAGGCCAGCAGCAGGCTAAAGACTTCGTTCTGTTGCAGGTAGCTCCCAAGATAGGTAGACGCTTGGCCAAGGCAGGTATGCTATGCCATGGGCAAGGTCTTGATGAGCAAAAGCTGGATGGGTGCGAGGCAGACTCTAGACACACAAAACAAGAACAAGCAGCAAGAGAGACAAAGAGAGAGAGTCCAGGTAATAGCACATGAGCGCCTGGATCCAGCCATCCTTGAAGCCAAAATTTACCTCTGGACTTTTCAGCTTTGAGAACCCGTGTTATTCCTTTCTCTTCTAAGGCTCCTTTGAGTTGAGTTTTTGTCACTTATTCTGCAGGGCCCAACCAAAGCCCAAAGCTTCCCACTGTGTATCTTTTTTTTCCTTTTTTTTTTTTTTTTCACAGAGAAGCATGTTCCCTCTATGAAATCCACTACTTCAAAAATACTATACACTTTCTTTTGTGTTTTTGCAGAAAAGGTGGGAACTGTGCACTCACATGGAGCTTGATTTGATAAATTGGTCTTGTTTCAATCAAGAAAATCCTCCTGGTAGTCTGGAATCCATTTCATTCCTTCAAACTCTGCTTCACCACCACCAGCACCCCCACCACCCCCACCCCACCCCGGAGGCTTCCTGTTGGCAGACAATTTGTTTAACATAGAATGGCTACAGATTACTTCTTAAGCCCTGCTTTATACAATCTGGCTCTGCAACTGAGCTCTTCAACTCCTGGGGGGTTTGCAGCCCAGCTTTTTGCTGATGTAGATTTCTCCTTAATCCTTAGAAGTTCCAGACCTTTTTCCTTGGAACATTTTACAAAACATGTCAAAAGGGCAGAATGGATGTGGGATTGGAGAATGAAGTTGTGGTTTTCTTCCTCAGCGGTGGGTGTCTTGAGGGGTGGGTGTCTTGATGGGGAGTTGTGACTTGTTGCAATGAAAATCCTGGGATTGCTTTAGCTCATTTCAGCTCTCCTGGAACACAAAAAGCATGCAATCATAAACTTCTGCTCAGAGAGAGACTGGTTTATGTGGTTGGGCTCTGAAAATGCATTAGTCTATGATTAATCATTGCATAACGTTGTTTGATCAACAAGCGTTTATTGGGTATCACAGCACTTTGCATTATTGTCCCCAAATATTTTCTGCCTTCTCTATGGAAAGATTACATTTCCCTGGGCCAAAGACATCCGGTGAAAGCATTGAACTTGTTTAGCCAATGAGAAGTTAACAGCGGTGACATGTGTGACTTCCAGGCAGAGACTGTTGGAGCCAATGTGAAGTTCACACATTCTTTCACCCCCTGCCACAGCCTGGCCGTGTGCCAGGTAGAGGCTGCTCCATCATCCCGAGTCCCAGAGCAGGAACATCACATGAAGTGGAGCCACAGAAAAGGCACAGTGGGCGTTTCACACGCGTGTCTTCGTCTAACAGAATATCACAGCCTGGGTAATTTCAGAAGACCAGAAATGCATCTGGTCCATGGTGCTAGAGGCTGGAAAGTCCAAGATTGAAGGAGCAAGTGGCTGAAGGGGCCACAGCTGATGAGGGCCTGTGAGCAGATGGGTGAAAGAGCAAGTGAGCTGCAAAGGAGAAGAGTAAGAGGGACCAGACTTGCCTTAACAACAAACTACACTCACTGCAGCTGAACCACTTCCGCCGTAACAATGCTGATCTGTTCATGAAGCCGAGCCCTGAAACCTCATCATGTCCTATAAAACCCCGCCTCCTATATTGTCGCAATGGCAACAGAAGTGACCTTTTACACTCTGTGTCCCTGAGATCCAGGGGTCATTTTTTTACAGTAACTTAATATAGCCTACCCTATTGATTGCTGATGTCATAAATAAGAGTGCCAATTGTTAAATCAACAACGGGAGTCACTGGGTACAGGCTCCCCATGTAGGATCTCTATCCTTAATGTGTTTTACTATGAAACTTAAAAACAACACTACTAGTCGAACAATGCCCTATACCTTGTGCGGTTGTGTGAGTGCAGCCTGTTGAAATCCTTGCTTAGTGTATACTAAGTTGATCTTCTGTATATGAAGGTTATTGAAAATGAAACTCGATGAAGGGCGGGATGGGAGAGGGAGTGGGAGAGGGGAGGGCCGCAGGAGGGAGGGAGGTTGAGGGGGGGAGCCACAACAATGCAAAAGTTGCACTTTGTAAATTCACATTTATTAAATTAAAAAAAATAAAATAAAATAAAAAACAGCCTACCCTGAATAACACATGTAACCATATGTGCTCATCATTATGCTGATACAGACTTCATTTACACATCAACCAACAGGTCAGGACCCCCAAATAGCTTTACTTTCTTTTGTACGAAGGCCTCCCTCATGCCACAGAGACTGAAGTAGAACTCCCCTTACCCAGAACATCAACCAGGAAGCAGACACAAGGAGACCTTCTCTGATTAAAGGAGTGAGGGCCAGAAACTTGGCAGCTCCATCTCCCCGAAGACCATCCCCAACCCAGAGCCAAACATCTGGCCAACAGTGAGTGAGTATTTCTTGGATAAGTAAACAGATCTATTATTTCTCGAAGAATTTTTCTGAGGACTCTCGGAAAAACTCCAGAGTTCAGCAGGCAAGACTTTTAAATTCTCTCTAGTCACAGCACGATCCCTGCAGGAGGTTTCGGATGTGGTTGTCAGGTTCGCATGAACAGGCTAAGAGGCCAGGGCAGAGGGGTTAAAGACTCAGCTCTTACTTCAGCCCCTTGTTCCCACATCTGTCCAAGCCCGGTTCTGCTGGAGATGTCGACGATTGTCCCTAAATCGTTGTGCTAAGTGTTCTCGGTGACACCTTTTTCTGTGCCCCAGCCAACTGAAGAGATGCTAATAAATAAACAGGGGATGAAGGCAAAAGATGTAGTAATTCCCATGTTGACTAATTAGTCCTAAAACAATCATTCAACTCCCGCTGTCTGGACTGTATGTCAGAGAAGGTGCCAGAAAGCTGTTGGACCCTAGAGAACTGGCACTTACCTCCTCATCCATTGTCACAGAATTCCTCATCTTACTGACTCTCTCTCCCGCCCCTTCTCTTCTCCAGGAACTGTGACCTGCTCAGAATCATGAACCTAATGCTCATACAAGATGGCTTCAAAACATTACTGGGAAAATGGAATTGAAAGATAAGTTTAGGGCCAGCACCATGGCATAGCAGGTTAAGCTTCCTCCTGCAGCACCGGCATCAGATATGGGCGCCAGTTCACATCCCAGCTGCTCCTCTTCGGATCCAGCTCTCTGCTATTGGTCTGGGAAAGCAGTGGAAGATGTCCCAAGTGCTTGGGCCCCTGCTACCCACGTGAGAGAACTGGAAGACGCTCCTGGCTCCTGGTTTGGCCTAGCCCAGCCCGACTATTGCAGCCATGTGGGGAGTGAACCAGTGGATGGAAAATTTCTCTCTCTCCCTCTCTTTCTGTCTGTAACTCAGCCTTTCAAATAAACAATCTTTTTTAAAAAAAGATAAGTTTTATTTTTGTGTAAAATTATTTTAAAATCCATGTGCAGTTGTTTCATACTGTGCATGTTTTGGGAACTTTTAGAAGACCCCTCATATTATTCCAACAATGGTGATCTCTTAACAAAAATCGTGGGGCACCCGCCTCCCATATCAGAGTTGCTGGTTCAAGTCCTGGCTCCACTTCTGATTCCAGCTTCCTGCCAATGTGCACCTTTGGGAGGCAGCAGGTGATGGTTCATCTGCTTGGGTCCTTGACACCTACGTGGGAGATACCAATTGAGTTCCCAGCTACTGGCTTCCGTCTGGCCCAGCCCTGGCTGTTGTGAGCATTTGGAGAATGAAGCAGTAGATGAAAGATTTCTATGTGTCTGTCTGTCTCTCTTTCTCTGCCTTTCCAATAAATAAATAAAAGCATCTTTTAAAAGAATTTAAAAACAACCATGGGGGTGGGTGACTCTCCCAGCAGAATGGCAGCTTTAGATAGGAGAAAACATCCCAAATCTCCCTCCATAAACTCCCTGATATGCTGGCTAAATTACAGGGTTGTTTTAAAAAAAATCTTTAAAACTTATTGTTGCATTCACACTATACAAAGAAGAAACCCCAGTGGCTGGCACGTGTGCTAACACTGAAGGTGCTAGGAGGTGGCTGCCGGTCCAAATAGCCGAGGGCCTGGGATTTCAATTTCCAGGTGGAGAAGGCTGCTGAGGCCTTGGACAACGTGAAGAGGGAGGGACTAAAAGCCCTGTGTGGAGCTTGATTGGCTAAGGGAAGCAACCTCAACAAAAACGTGGAGTCTCAGCACTGGCCACTAGACCAAAACGCTGTAAACAGCACAAATTTATTGCTCGCAGATCTGAAGGGCGGAAATGTGAGATGGGGTGCCGGCGGGATCGGGCTCCCGCAAGGGCTCTCTTCCACGTTGCGTCCTCACGTAGTAGCAGAGACAGCAACTGAGCTCATCAGAGACCCTTCATAAGGAGGGCACAAATCCCACTCATGAGGGCTCCACCCCAGTGACTAAATGACCTCCCAATCACCCCACCTCCTAACGCCATCACACTGGGGATTATATCTCAATATACGAACAGAGGGGGCGGGGAGACAAAAACATTCAGTGTGGATAAAAGAAAATTTCATTTATCACAGTGAGTAGAAGAGAAAGGAAGCGGGCCTGGCGGTGTGGCATTGTGGGTAAAGCTGCCTCCCGCAATGCCAGTGTCTCATATGGGTACCAGTTCAAGTTCCGGCTGCTCCATTTCCAATCCAGCTCCCTGCTAACGTACCTGGGAAAGTACCAGAAAATGGTCCAAGTGCTTGGGTCCTTGCACCCACCATGGGAGACCCGATGAAGCTCCTGGCTTTGGCCTGGCCCAGCCCCCAGTGGTTGTGGCCATTTTGGGGAATGAATCAATAGATGAAAGATTTCTCTCTGTGTCTCCCTCTCTCTCTGTAACTCTTTCAAATAAATAAATAATTCTTGAAAGACAAAAAAAGGAAAGAAGGAAGTTCATAGCATCACCTTTTAAAGATCAAGAACTCTATAGAATTTCTTTCCTTATAGGAATGCAACATGTCTGTTTCACTCAGGTTTGTCATTACTGGTGTCAAGTCCCAAAGGTCTTGAGCGGTCTGCCCCAACCCTGTTTTACCCATAAGCCCTTATGATTTTAGTGATCCATTTCCTGAATGCAAAAACCAATTTTTTGATACTAACGTGGTGCAAGATGTTGTGCTTGCTGTCCTTAGAGGAAGACAGATGGCTGGCACAGACCACACTAGTGAAACTTACAACCCAAGAGAGAAAATAACAGGCAACTCCAACCCAGCCCAGGTGCCGCCTAACAATATTACGGTCCATTTATGGGGATGCATATAATGTGTAGTCCCGTAAGGTTCTAGTGGAGCTGAGAACTTTCTATCACTTGTGACATTGTAGCCGTCGTGATAGCGAGATGGGATGCATTCTCCGCAGGTGTGCAGTGGTGCTGGTGTAAACAAACCCACTGAGCGCGATAAGGACGATGAAGGACCATGTTACTGGTTTTGTGTGGACTATTCCACATCTTTTACGGTGACCTTGGAGTGTAATCCTCCTACTGTGAAACAGGATCCTATGAGGTCCTGCAGCAGCCTCAGTGTGCGTTACCGCACCCCTTGGGTGTATCAAGAGGTCCCGCTGAGCGACTGGCCAATGTCACCCAGGTTGGTGTGAGTGCCCTCTGCGAGACCCACGCAAGGACAAAACTGCTTGTTTCTCAGAACGCGTCCCCACACAACGGCGAGTATGATACGACAAAAACATGGCAAGATCCTCCTGGGAAAGACAAAAAGTACGAAGGAAATTTCTGGTGCTTTTGGCCTTTTAGCCAACGCTTCAAAAGCAAATCTGAACACCTACTGGTTATCTGGGGAGACACGAACATTTCTTTGGCAAAGGCACCAACAGTTTCTAGCATTCCTTAGTTTCATTGGCAGCACCTTGAATTCCATGTGTGCGAACAGGTTCGTTTGTTTGGTGGGTAATTAGTCTCTGTAAGCACATAATTCCCCTTGACCATAAATAAGTGGTCCTGGTGTGGGGTGGGGGGGCTCAAAGTAACCCTGCAGGGAACTTCTACTTAAACAGAATGTTTATATGAATAATACAAAATAGATATAAATCTTCAAATATCTTCCAAAGGACAAGATCATAAACAATCACGTTTCGACTTCTCTCACTCTTGGCATCTACATTCTGTGAGATGGGTCCAAAGAACTGGAGATGAACAGCACCCAAAGTGCAAAGATGGCCAAGGTGGCCAACAGCAAAAGAGATGCCTCAAGTGGACTCTTCCACTGGTATTAAAATGATGCTTGCGCATTGAATTTGTTCTTCAGACTCCAACACACTTCCCATGTTCATATAAAATGGCCAGTTTAGTAGCTTTTAATTACGTCTAAGATTTTTAGCCTACTGATTGCTAATTGTTTTCAGATTTTCTGTAAAAGTGATGGTCTAGAAAAATATTTCCAAAAACACAACATAAACTTAAATCACTCCTTGAAAAAAAATCTCAGTAACTTTCTCTTCTGAAAAAACTGCAGAGAGACATCAGCAAGAATAGAAGAATAAGGATCTCCAAAAAGCCACTTCTCCATAAAAGCAACAAGACACACTCAGAAGTCGTCAAAAAGCCGACTTTTTCAGAACTCCAGAAACCAGGCAAAAGTTTACAGCAGGGGTCATGGCTGTGGCATAGTAGGTAAAGCCGCTGTCTGCAATGCTGGCATCCCATATGGGCGCCAGTTCAAGTCTTGGCTGCTGCACTTCCCATCCAGCTCCCTGCTAATGCGCCTGGGAAAACAGTGAAATATGGCTCAAGTGCTTGAACCCCTGCTCCCACGTGGGAGACCCTGAAGAAGTCCTGGCCATTGTGACCATTTAGGGAGTAAAACAGCAGTTGGAAGATCTCTCTCTCTCTCTCTCTCTCTCTCTCTCTGTCAAGTAAATAAATGAATAAATCTTTCTTTAAAAAGTTTACAGCAATCTATTAAAAACAATTTTAAACATATAGGCACCAACAACAGAGCCCCAAAATATATGAAGCAAAGTAAAGAGCTATGAATGAAAAAATAGACCATTCAACAATAATAACTGGGGACTTCAAACCACACTTTCAATCATGGATAAAACAACTAGACAAATGGCCGAGGAAACAGAAGACTTAAACAAAGCTACACTACAACACACCTCTAGTGAACACTGGAGCCAAGAGGAGAACATGTGGATGAACATGAAATATGAATGGCTATGATCTTGTCTCTTTCAAGATGCTTAATGAAGATTTATACCAATTTCATGTTATTCATATAAACATATGAATGAATGAACATTTTCCATGTGCTTCTAAAGAGGACATGGGAAATTCTCCAGGAAAAACCATGGATTGGGCCATAAAACAAACCTTGATATGTTTGAAGGACTGAAACCTTAGAAGTCTGTTTTCTGACCACAATGCAATGAAATTAGAAATCCATTACAGGAGGAAATTCGAGTAATTTCAAAAAAAGAGAACATCTAGCTACATACTACTGAAGAATCAACAAACCAAGGAAGAAATCACAAGGGAAATTAGAAAATATTTTTAGATAAATGCAGTTAACATTTGCCAAGATGACAGTGGGGTTATAAATTAATTGTAATGCTTTAAAAATTAAGACAATTGCAGAGCTTTGAAAATGTTATTTTCCAGGATTTTTTCATCCAGACAGTTTTCAGCTCTCAATGACATTGATTTTCAAAGAGTAACAACCAGAGCTGCCACTCTGTGCTACTACTAACTGGAAAAGGATTGGTTAACATGTAGGGGCTGCCAGGCTGAGCTGAGGCTTTGGTAGGGGCAAGGAGCTAACCCACAGCGCCCAGCAGAGCAGGGGAGGGTGAGCAAACACCCCAAGTTCATTTTTCTACCTCCTGGTCTCAGCCAGTGCCTTCTACTGGCCAAAACCGAGGAGGAGTTAGTGGTCAAGGCAGCCCACTGCTGTAGTCCATGAAGATGAACCTCCCAGGAACCCGACCAGGGCAGACGGCTGGCGAGTCTAACAGGAGAGACAAATGGACAGTGCTTGGCACCCATTCTTAGGTCACCTTGCATGAGACTTAAAGTCAGAGGAGCATACAGATGCATCAGTTCTCCTACTGCTTGGGTAGGGAAGGGCAGAGGATCGTGGTTTGCTATCGTATTAAGAAATACGTTAAAGGACTTTACAAAAACAAGGCAGCCCACTTGCCATACAGTGGCATCTACCATGGACATCTTTTGAAGCTTTATTGTAAAGATCTCAGTACTGTTGTAATCCCACACAGCCATCTATGCCACAACTTACAGGGAAATGGATTGCAAAACCAACTAGCATCTGGTCCCTGGGTATTTCCTATCAATGAAAAATTAAAAAGTCCAGTGAGGGGCCTGCACTGTGGTGTAGTATGTTAAGCCTCCACTTGTAGCACTGGCATCCCATATGGGCACCTGTTCAAGTCCCAGCTGCTCCACTTCTGATCCATCTCTCTGCCAATGGCCTGGGAAAGCAGCAGAGGATGGCCCAGGTCTTGGGCTCCTGCACACACATGGGAGACCCAGAAGAAGCTCCTGGCCAGCGCCACGGCTTACTAGGCTAATCCTCCACCTGCAGCGCCAGTACACCGGGTTCTAGTCCCGGTTGGGGCGCCAGATTCTGTCCCAGTTGCTCTTCTTCCAGTCCAGCTGTCTGCTGTGGCCCAGGAAGGCAGTGGAGGATGGCCCAAGTGCTTGGGCCCTGCACCCCATGGGAGACCAGGAGGAAGCACCTGGCTCCTGGCTTCGGATCGGTGCAGCGTGCCAGCCCTAGCAGCCATCTGGGGGGTGAACCAACGGAAGGAAGACCTTTCTCCTCTCTGTCTCTCTCTCTCACTAACTCTGCCCGTCAAAAAAAAAAAAAAAAAAAAAAAGAAAAGAAAAGAAAAAGAAAAAAGCTCCTTACTCCTGGCTTCAGATCAGCCCAGCTCTGTTGTGGCCATTTGGGGAGTGAACTAGTGAATGGATGACCTCTCTTTCTAGCTCTCCCTGTCTGTGTCTGTAACTCTGCCTCTCAAATAAATAAAATCTTTAAAAAAAAGTCCAAAGATTTTTTAAAATGTTAAAGAAAAGTGACAAAGGAATTGTTTCTGTCCTTGGTAAATGCACGTATGTGGAGGTGGAGCTCAGGTCTAGTTCACTGAGTTGTATATCTTTAAAAAAATTTTGTTTATTTATTTGAAAGACAGAGTTAGAAGGTCGGCGCCATGGCTCACTAGGCTAATCCTCCGCCTGCAGCGCCGGCACACCGGGTTCTAGTTCCGGTCGGGGCGCTGGATTCTGTCCCGGTTGCCCCTCTTCCAGGCCAGCTCTCTGCTGTGGCCAGGGAGTGCAGTGGGGGATGGCCCAAGTGCTTGGGCCCTGCACCCCATGGGAGACCAGGAGAAGCACCTGGCTCCTGGCTTCAGATCAGCAAGGTGCGTCCCCCCAAGCGCAGGGACAAAGACTTCCAGAAGACAAGACTCCATGAGAAAAAAAAAAATCCTGCTCGGAGGATCTCTGTGAAACCTCAGAGGAAAGAAAGGGTCATCAAAGAAGGAGACACTCTTCTCTGAAGGGAGGAGAGAACAACCACTTTGCTTATGGCCATGTCCAAATACCAACAGAGTCTATGGTCACAAAAGGCTTCCATAGACTTGGCACCCCAAGGCAAGAGCCTCGGATGATCACTGACATCATAAAAAAGAGTGTTAATTGTTAAAGGAACAACAGTAGTCACTGTGCACCTGCTCTCCCCAGGTAGGACCTCTGTCCCTATTGAATTGTTTTTTTTTTTTTTAAGATTTATTTATTTATTTGAAAGTCAGAATTACACAGAGAGAGGAGAGGCAGACAGAGAGAGAGGTCTTCTGCTCGATGGGTCACTCCCCAGATGGCCACAACGGCCAGAGCTTCGCTGATCCTAAGCCAGGAACCAGGAGCTTCTTCCGGGTCTCCCACGTGGGTGCAGGGGCCCAAGGACTTGGGCCATCTTCTACTGCTTTCCCAGGCTACAGCAGAGAGCTGGATTGGAAGAGGAGCAGACAGGACTAGAACCGGCACCCATATGGGATGCTGGCACTTCAGGCCAGGTCTTTAACCCGCTGCGCCACAGCGCCAGCCCCCCCTATTGAATTGCAGTATGAGAATCGACTACAAATTCTCGCCCCAAACTGTACTCTCTATGTTGTGTGTGGGCAAATTGTTGAAATCTATGATTAGCATAGAGTTGGTCCTCTGTATATAAAGTCATACTAAAAATGATCCATAATGAAGAAGGAGATGGGAGAGGGAATGGGAGGCGGGATGGGAGCAGGGTGGGGGACGTGGGGGAAAGAACCACTGTATTCCTAAAGTTGTTTCTATGTAAAAATGCATTCCTTAAATAAAAGAGAGAGAGAGAGAGAGAGGGAGAAAAACAGACTTCCAGGTCTCGCTTTGAGCCTTGGGGACTGAAGACATGGGAGATGGGGAAGAGTGTCAAGGCTCCCTTCGGCACACTCGCGCGACTCTGAGCTTAGTACCAGCAGTTCATCCTGGCAGTACCGCCCTGGTGGGTGAGAACATGGGTCTGCCTGGGAGGGATTGCAGTCTCTCCCTCCGTGGCATCAGTACAAAGTGCTGAGAATCAAACAAGCCCTAGTAGTGATTTGTGGAAACCACAAGCGTAACATAGGGCTGGAGCAGGCTGGATTTGCTGTCATTTAGTAGTTGTCTTTCTTTGAACACACACAGAGCCTCAGTGTAGGGTGGAATCATACAGTTAATAAACTATAGCGTGTGAGGGATGCTTATTACACCCAGTCTAAGGCTCTGGATGAGGTAATCGCCCAGCACCTCTGCTCTGCTGATAAGAAACTGCAGCGCCAACTTGTCCAAGACAACTCAGTCAGTGGGCGGCGGAGCCGAGATCAAAAGAAGAGCCCTTGCCTTCACCTCTGTGGCTTACTGCCTGGAGATAACCCAGGGAGCACCCTACTGAAATGTCCCAGGAGGCACCCGAGGACCCGAGAGAGGAGCACTGCCCAGGGTCACCCAACTCTCCCCTCAGAGAGCTGGCGCGCCACGGTCTGATTTCCAGATCGTGTGTTCTCCATGACTCAGCGGAGACTAGGGGAAGTCACTAGTTAACATTCTGTCCTTAGGAGACGGGAGCAGAGGGATGAGTGAGTGAGGGGTGGGAGAGGACAGCTGGGCTTGCCCTTCTCTCAGTCTCGACTCCACACAGTTCCCCGATCCTTCCAGGGGGATGTTGGAGCAAAGCTGACACGGATAGCTCCCCATTTCTTCCAGTACAGGAGGGCAGCATACAAAGGGGTAAGACCGTGAACTGGCAGAAACAATATGCAAATTTAGGCGTGAAGAAAACTCATTTGGGTCTCCATCTGTCTCCCTGTTTAATTTCTTAGCCATAAATTAGCACATTTTCCTAGCTATGTTCTGCAAATGTGATCAATTCACCGACTTTAATGTCAAATAAGGAATATTTTTGACTTTCAAGTATTTAGCCTTTTAATTTGCATTCACATTTTAAAATATAAATTAACTGTGAAAATCTGCCCAAATATAACATGGGGGATTTTCTTTTCCTATTTGTCTTCTCATTAATGACATTTCTTTGATTGAATCATTGATGAGATGCTTTTTGGAAACTTGGCTTTTTTCCCCAGAGGGCAAGAAGAGAAAGTGTTTTCAACTTTTAAGGGATGTGCTTAGGAAATATATCATAAACAGTGTGAACTCAAGGGCCTTAAAGACACAGAGCCTGTAACATTGCTTATAGCCTGCCAGAGCGGCCACATCGCGCCTTCTCTATAACCGCCTAACCAGACTTTGGCCAACAGAAGACAGGCAGTGCCTTCCCAGCCCTTCTGAAGAAGGCAAGTTTCCAGCTCGTGTTGGTGACATCATCCCATAGTTATTGGGTTCTCATTATCGTGTCAAACCACCATCCGGGCCCAATAAAGGAAGGAAAGGATGAGACAACTTCTGATATTCTTAGACTAACAGTGATGAGAACAGGCCCATAAGAGGTAGAAAGTGCTTAGGAAAATGTAAAATAAAGAGGTTGGCGCTGTGGCATAGCTGGTAAGGCCTCCGCCTGCAGTGCCAGCATCCCATATGAGCACTGGTTCTAGTCCCGGCTGCTCCTCTTCTGATCCAGCTCTTTCTTATGGTCTGGGAAAGCAGTAGAGGATGGTTCATGTCCTTAGGCCTCCGCCCCCAGTGGGAGACCCGGAGGAAGCTCCTGGCTCCTGGCTTCATATTGGTGCAGCTCCAGCCATTGCGGCCAATTGGGGAGTGAACCAGCGGGTGGAAGACCTCTCTCTCTCTCTCTCTCTTTCTTTCTCCCTCTCTCTCTCTCTGCCTCTCCTTCTCTCTCTGTACAACTCTGACTTTTAAATAAATAAAATAAATCTTTAAAAAAAGAAAATGTAAAATAAAATAACTATATAAGAGCATACGTCTATAGCAGCACACTGATATTCTATTCCTTCTTGTTGCTTTCAACAGAATCTGCATTGGATTTAGGAAGACAGCGTGTCCAGCTCCAACTGGTAGATCAGGATCAGTTGAAATCAATCATGGCACTCCTGTTCCCTAAAGTCCTAGATCTTTTTCAGCTACAGAGAATCACGGGACACAAGTGTGACAAACACACTAGAATGGGGAGTCTTCTGGAAAACTTCCATTTTCCTGATGTAAGCTCTGGGGTGCCTGATTACCCTTTCCTGTTACAAATGTAGAAGTGATAATTGGAGTGGTGAAGCCATTTCAAGATCGTGAGTGAGAGACAGAAAAAGAGTTCCAAGGAAGCCAGCCTTGGAATCCTTGAGTGCCTAATCTAACGCCAGGAGCCACCTACCTTTGGACTTGTTATTACGTGAGAAAAATAAGTCTTCTGTTACATGCAACTGAATGCATTCCTAGCCAATATATGTGTGAATTGCAAAACACAGTTAGCTATAAAAGTACTAAAATGTATTCACAAAAGAAGAAGAGTTACTGAAAAGCTAAGAGTTAGTTCAATGTCTGCTTTCCAATTGAGCCTCAAAATACCCAGCTGGTCCAATTTCGTTTCCTCATTTGGGTGATGATTCATCAGCCCACTTACACGGTAGGTCCTGAAGTGCAATCTCTAGGCCAGAATAAATGCAAGAGAGATGTTCTGGCATTCTGAATCGTGTGCCTACCCTGTTCTGGGAGAAGAGTTAGGCACTGAGTATTCTGATGGCTTCACTGCTCCAGACTCCCCGGGAAAGAATGCTGAGCAGTTGGTAAGCCTCTTGGCTGAGGAAGTTCAAGGTTAGCACCTGTGGAATCAAGTAGGAAGGCTTCCTGACATCCTAATGGTCTAGAGAAAAACACAAGAGTTGGACACAAACTCACCTACAGATTCAATTCATTCCCTATCAGAAGTCTGTCTTTTTTGCAAAAATGGAAAACTCAGCCTTCACATTTATATGGAATTCCAATCTTGAAAAAGGACTTTGCTCAAGTCAGAGAACTCACACATCCCAATTTGAAAACTTACTAGAAAGCAAAAGTAATCAAAACAATGTGGCACTGGCATAAGGACAGATGCATGGACCAACAGGAGAGAGCTGAGAGTCTAGAAGTGAATCCATTCATTTGTGGCCCATTGATATTTTTTATAAGTTTTTACAAAGGTGCCAAGACTATCCAATGGGAAAAGAGCAATCTCTAACAGATCATACTGAAACAACCAGATAACCAGGTTTCCACATGCAAAAGAATGAAATTGGACGCTTACCTTATATCATATAAAAAAGAATAGCTCAAAATGGGCCAATGACCTAAATGTAAAAGCTAAAATCATAAAACTTTTCCAGGCCGGGCCGCGGCTCACTAGGCTAATCCTCCGCCTAGCAGCGCCGGCACACCGGGTTCTAGTCCCGGTCGGGGCACCGGATTCTGTCCCGGTTGCCCCTCTTCCAGGCCAGCTCTCTGCTGTGGCCAGGGAGTGCAGTGGAGGATGGCCCAGGTGCTTGGGCCCTGCACCCCATGGGAGACCAGGAGAAGCACCTGGCTCCTGCCATCAGATCAGCGCGGTGTGCCGGCCGCAGTGTGCTGGCCGCGGCGGCCATTGGAGGGTGAACCAACGGTAAAGGAAGACCTTTCTCTCTGTCTCTCCCTCTCACTGTCCACTCTGCCTGTCAAAAAAAAAAAAAACAAAAACAAAAAAACACTTTTCCAATAGAACAAAAAGTAGATCTCCATTACTTTGGATTTCAGGATGGATTCCTAGATATGACATCAAAAGCAAAGGCAACACAATAAAATACAGATATGCTGAGCTTGATCAAAATTGAATACTTTGTCCACCAAAGAACATTTAGAAAAAAAATTAAAGTAACAATCTATAGAATAGGAGGAAATATTTGCAAAGCACATATCTGATAAGGGTTTAATATCAGGAGTGTAGAATGAACGCCCTCAACTCAACCACAAAAAGACAAACAATTTGATTTTAACATGGGAAAGCACTTAATAAACATTTCCCCAAAAAAAGATATTTAAATGATCAATAAGCACATGAAAAGATGCTCTGTGTCATATGGACATGCAAAATAAAGCCACAAAGAGACACCACTCCACACTTAATAGCAGAACTATTGTGAAAAATAGAGACTAGCATAAGTATTAGTAAGGATGTGGAGAAACTGGAACCCTCATAAAGTGCTGGTAGGGATATAAAGCAGTGCACCTTTTGTGGAAAAAATTTTAGTGATTCCTCAAAAAGCTAAAGACAGAATTATCACATGATCTAACAATTTTACTACTATACTAAAAACAACTGAAAACAGGCACTCAAACAGAGATTTGTATACCAGTAGACTTGGCAGCATTTTCTGAAATAATCAAAAGGTCGGAACAACCCAAATGTCCATCAACAGATGAATGGACAAACAAAATGGGATTTATCCATGCAATGGAATATTACTGAGCCATAAAAAGAATGAAGTCTTGCTGCATGCTGCAATATAGTTGAGCCTTAAAACATTAAGTGCAACAAGACAAACACACTAAGAGAAATATGAGTCCAGCTATCTGTGAATAGGAAAATTCATAGAGACAAGAAGTAGATAAGATGTCTCTAGGGAAGGAGAGGAAAGAATGCAGAGTGGTTGCTTAATGGGCAAAAGCATTTCCATTAGGAGTTATGAAAAAGTTATGGAGCCGGAGAGTGATGACTTTTGCACACCATTGCGAATGAATGCCGCTTTAAGACGAACAATTCATGCTACATACATTTTACCACAACAAGAATGTTCAAGGGGTGGGCACTGGGCGCAGTGGTAAGATGCCAGCTGGGACACTGGCCTCCTGTATTGGAGAGCCTGGATTTGAGTCCTGGCTCTGCCCCTGACTCCAACCTCCTGTAATCCACAACCTGGGAGACAGTGTTGGGTCCCCGTCACCCATGTGGGAGACCTGGGTGGAGTTACCGGTTCTCAGCTTCAGACTGTCTCAGATCCAACTGTTGGTGGCTTTTGGGAAATGAACCAGTGGATGAGAGATCTTTGTATGCCTCTCTGCCTTTCATATGAGCAAATAAATAATTTGTAGATGTTTAAAAATCAGCAGGGCTGGTATTGTGGCACAGAGGGTTAAGCTACTGCCTGCCACTCCCATATAGTTCAAGTCTTGGCTATTACACTTATTATCCATCTCCCTGCCAATGCACGTGGAAAGCGCAGAAGATGGCCCAAGTGCTTGGGCCTCTGACGCCCACACTGGAGACCCGGGATGGAGTTCCCGGCTCCTGGTTCTGACCTGGCCCAGTAGTGGGGCCATTTTGGCCTTTTGGGGAGTGAACCAGCAGATGGACAACCTCTCTCTGATCCTTGGCAATTGTGCCTTTCAGATAAAAATAAATAAATATTTTTAAAAATAAAACACAAGCCCCTGGACCCCAGCCCAGTGCTGCTGAACTTCAACCATGGATCAGGGTGACCTTGGCATCTGCTCCCCCAGGCAATGCTGGTGCACACTGACGTTACAGCACCACTGGCTACCAGACGTAAGTGACTCAACTTGCAGAGGTGTTCTTCTTTCATTATGGCAGAGTTGATACTGAAGGTGCTTGGACAAATGTAACCCCTTGTCCTGTTTTACTTATCCCATCTGTCTACCTCTGTTCAGACTACTTTTCCAAAGCACACCATCGGCCAGGGTTTCATGTATACACACCCTGTCTTTGGGAAAATAATAGCCATCTAAATTTTTCTCTCTAAGATTCACACTCCCCAGAGGAAAATGGACAAGAGCTAATACCTAAACTTCCTGGAGCTAGGACAGCAAAACCTGAAGTGTCTCCATTCAAGCTACTCTAACAAGTTTGTCTTCTTGATTACCATTAAAGAGAAATGATTCTGATAGTTGTTAATCTGGGAAGGAAGATTCTAGTCAGGGCGACTGCAGTTGGTATCAAGACTACTGGGACAGGGCAAGGAGATGGCACTCAACTCCAATCACAAACAAGACAGCTGGGGATACACAGCCAACAAGCAGAGTGAGGCAGCCAGAGGATGGGAACTTACCAAGAGGAGACCTCCAGGGCAAGAAGACTCACTCAACTGACTCACCAGGATTCCTGCTGAAGGATCAGATTTCAAGGGTGGGGGGCCTCTGTCTACACTGACTTAGCAGGATTATTACTGTATAATAATAACTGGGCTAAGCAGGCCTGATAAGAACAGAGGTCAAGGTCAACGATGACAGCTGCGAGCAGCCTAACGTCTTTGTCATGATCTCAGCTATCATAGTTTGTCTTCTTAGTGACTCAACGGCACCGTGCTGGCCTGGAAACACAGCCGTGTCCTGGGAGGCCACTGAGGTTTGCGGAGTGAGCTGCCCTTTCTCTAAATGGCGCCACGGGGCAGCTTCCTAGGCTCTTAGGTATAACTCTAACAGTTCGGCGTCCCTGCTCTCAGTGTTTCATTAGCTGTCGTTTTCGCTCTGTTCTGCATGTCCCATTTCCCACTTGCTGTGACCTGAGGAACCAGCCTGCTGGGTCTGCGTGACTTCCCTCACACTGGAATGGCAGGATGCAGATGCAAGAATCCCCCTGATTGCTCCAACAGATCCTGATCAAACTCCCTTCAAAAGCCTCATGCTTATCCTCACCACTTAAGATTTTTCACTCTCTCTTTTTTTTTGAACGGGTAAAAAAAGACGAATTACACCAGTAGATGTTGTATTCAAGGACTAAGAGCCACATACCGGGTTCCAAGGTGTAAATTTCACAATGCTACAAGCAATTCAACACGTGGATGCATGAACGTTCTAGCATTCTCTCCACCTTCTTAGCAGACCTGCAGAAGTTGCATGCTCCCCTACAAGCTGGGGCGGGGGGGGGGGGGGGGGATCCTGTTCTACTCCAAAACATGCCAATGTAATGATCTCTTTAACAGAAGCCTGCATGACTGTATCTAAAAGATGTATTATAATTTTTGGATAGGAAACAAAGGTAAGTAAAATGCCTCTGAGGACTCCAGGTCTCCAAGTGTCCTGAAATGCTTAACTCGTGGCCAAGAACTGCCCTAAACTAAAGGAAAGAATCCACTCCTGCTCTTGGCCCACAGAGATGATGTCTTTTAAAATAGTTTAAAGTGAGAATAACTCTTCTTTGTAAACGAGTAGGGTCTTAGATAAGAACAGAGACTGACGAGGGCCAGGGGAGCTCCCCTGAGAACAAAGGAGATGCCCTGCAAGGCGGGTTCCAGGACACTGGGACTCAGAGCCTGTAACCCATCTTGCTTTCTCCTAGGCTCCTGGGTGAATTCCAAATGGCTGAGCTCACTGACTAATAAATAGCCCCCTTTAAAAAACATCAGTATAAATAATTGGCACTTACTTACAGATCGTCGCTTTGTTACAACATGCTGGGGTTTTTTTTGGATTTTTCTCCCCCCTGGTAAAATAGAAACACTGAATTTCACATACAAGATAGGACATTTCCTTCTGCCAAGCCAAGGGCTTCCCTTTCGACTGAGCTAGGAGCAGTGAGGAGTCCACTCCCTGCCTTCACTGTCTCCCTGGATGGAGGCAGATAGTCTCCCTGAATATGGAAACATTTCGAACTCAGTGTAACCTCCTGTTTCTCCCTTGTTGGGGGCTATAAATCTGTAGTAGTCATGTATGTACATGTGTGTGTGTGTAATAGAAATTCAAAATTCCACAAAATAGCATTTACCTCCTGTGTTCATTTGCCAGCACTATCATGACAAAGCAGCACACACCAGCGCCTTATCCAAAAACCATGCCCTGTCTCGCAGTTCTGGAAGGCTGCAAGTCCAAGGTCAAGGAGCCAGGCAGAGCCGGTTTCCTCCGAGGCCTCTCTCCATGGCTGACAGATGATGTCTTCTCCCTGCGCCCTCACAGAGTCTTGTCTTGTTCATGCTTGCATGCTAATCTCCCTGCTTATAAAGTCACCAGTTACATTCAATTAGGGCCCACCCAATGGCCTCATTCGACCTTGTCCCTTCTTTACAAAACCCTGTCTCCAAAGGTCGACTTCTGAGCTTCTAGGGGTTAGACCTTCAACATACGAATTGGGAGAGGCACACACTTCAGCCCAGAAAACCTCGTATGCCTGTACCCAATGAAGCCCGGTATTTTCTAGCCTATTCTGTTTTGTCAATAATATTGAGATATACTCGTTTGATTTCACAACCCAAAAAGTGAGACACAACCCGACAGTTTGAAAAACGCCACTCATCCCTTTCACTTTACTTCTGGCCTTGTTGTTGACAGCACAACCTCAACAAAAAAGTCAGAAAATAGAGCCTTCAGATTCTGATCCTGACCCGCGCCAGTCCTTGGGGCACTGGATGAAGGGAAGAGCAAACACTTTGGGTGCAACACCCCCAAAGAGAAAGCACCCCTGGATCCCGTACGGCATGCACCCGTGCTGGGAGAAGCCTGCTGAGCAGCTGCGTTGGGTGGAAGCCCCTAGCAGTGGGCTCCGGCCAGGGGGGCCAC
Organism: Oryctolagus cuniculus; assembly: GCF_964237555.1. NCBI lineage: Eukaryota > Metazoa > Chordata > Mammalia > Lagomorpha > Leporidae > Oryctolagus > Oryctolagus cuniculus. Next base: position 13,003,571 of record NC_091435.1, read on the forward strand.
TCAGACATTTTCACTTTTCCTTCCTGACTTGCCAAGGCCAAGGCTCTGAGCCCAGAATGAAATGCCAGTTCCCCTGTGTTCTCTGGTCTCCCTGAGGACCAGTTGGATGACCGTAACTGTTCACGTTACAGAAAAGAGTTCCTATAATTAGGGTTTCGAATTTGAATCATTCTTTAAAAGGATTGTTAACATCCTTAACCTTTTTTTCCTTCAGTTGAATTCTTAGTGAATTAATTCTAAGTGAATTTTCCTTGTGCATACTTAGATAGATGTCTTTCTTTGGGGGAGAAAAAAGGTTTCAAATGTATGTAATATTTGCAGTTGGGTGTGAATTTAAATTCTTGCCACCTACATCTCAATGATCCGTGCAGAGCTTGGCTCAGCAACATCAAATCACCTGCTCTCCAAGAAAGGAGAAAGGAGCTCCATTGCCCCGGAGAAATAAGTACATAGAAAAGGGAGGAGCAGGCCTCACAGGGAGGAATCTCCAAGCTAAGAAAAAAAAAATCAGGGGCCAGCCTTGTGGCATGGCAGTAAAACCACAGCTTGCAATGCCAGTATCCCGTATGAGCGCTAACTCACGTACCAGTTCCTCCACTTCCATCAGACTCCCTGCTGATGGCCTGAGGAAAGCAGCAGAAGATGGCCCAAATGTTTGTGCCCCTGCCACCCACGTGGGAGACCCAGATGAAAGTTCCTGACTCCCAGCTTGGGCCTGGCCCAGCCCTGGCCATTGCAGCCATCTAGGAAGCGAACCAGTGGATGGAAGATTAATCTCTCTCTTCTTCTTCCTCTGTAACTCTGACTTTTGAAAAACATAACTCTAAAAAAAAAAAAAGGAAACTTCAGAGGCAAGTACAGAAAAAGCCATGTACACAAGACAACCTAAAAGGAAGCCTCTATTTGGATAGGAGAGAAGCAAGGCCACAGATGCCCTGGGCAGATGGGACCATCGGTACTTTCATCAGAAGCCACATGGGAGTATTTTTCACTTTCTAGCTAAGAAAATGAGGTGAGAGGTGCATTTGGGGAAGAAGTAATACCAGCACCACATTTCTTTCCACTTACTGGTTTGTTATAAAGGATATGATAAAAGACACCGATGGAGGGCCAGATAGAGGTACGCAGAGCACCAAGCACCTGTTCCCTTGGAACTGGAGTATACCACCTTCCCCACTACGGGTCTGTCCACCAAGCCCAAACCTCTCCAAACCCTTCTGCGGAGGGATCTTCACCAGCATCACTTTTAAGCAGAGAAAGAACACCCCGGATGGCTTCCGTGAGAAGTGTTTCTCCCCCACTCTGAGTGCATGCACTTCCTGCCCTCCACACCTCCCCTCTTCTCCATCTTTCAACCGTGGGGCTTGCTGCCTTGCCATACCCCTTTCCCAGTCACAGCTCCGCCTCTAACCTCCCACTCCATTCTCGCATCCCAACACCCATTCCAAGTTCTCTCTTGCTTCTCCCATTGCAGTGCCTTTTAAAGGCATCAGCCTCAACTGTTTCCCAACCGCAGCCCTAAATGCCCAAACCTCACCCGGTCGCCTCTGCCCCAAGACATGGAATCCGGCACAAACACCTCTGGACCTGCACTCAGGATTTTGTCATATCCACACTGCTAGGCCCTGCCTTACCAGATTTTGTAATCTACAGCAGACAACATGCATTAATCAGTTTTCGCTGGGTAGTAAACAACACCTAAATCTCAGAGTCTTCCAATCTCTTTGTTGCTTGCTCTTGTTCCCTGAAGGCTGCAGGTCAGCTGTGGCTTTGCTCCAGGTGGCAGAGGGACTTGAGGTCTGCCTAATGTGTCTTCTCACTCTGGGACGCAGAAAGAACAGCCCCATGCCACAGGCAGTTCTCACGCAGATGAGCCCAAGTGACGGAGCCCAGCCGTACCTCCGCACTTAAAGCCTCTGCTTTAACACGGCCTCCCTCGGTGGGTTCTCATTCCCTTGGTTAAAGCAAGTCATGTGGCTAAGGTCTGACAGCAGACCCCACCCACAGGGAAGGAACAAACCACTAGGACCAAACCTACACCAAGTGTGTAGGCGTGATGAACCAGCAAGAAGTCAGCCACTCACCGGAGCAAACATCTAGTCACAGATAGCTAATCAATATTTCCACCCATCTGCATACTATTTGTGTTCAAGAAAAAGTGTTATTTGATGGGTAAAAATGTTAATTGTGGTTTTTATAAAAAAAAAATGGAGAGGTGTTGGCCTAGTGGTTGTTGGTTAATACACCCGCAACCCACAACAGGAAGACCTAGATTCTACACCCAGCCCCAAGTCTTGACTCCAGTTTTTTGCTAAGGCAGACCCTTGGAGGCAGCTGGTGATGGTTCAAGCAGCTGTGTTAACTGCCAACCACATGGACAGCCTGGATGGGACTGAATTCTGAGCTCCCAGCCTTGGCCCAGCCCAGACTCAGCCCTTGTAGGTATTTGAGGACTAAAGCAGCAAATGGGAGTTCTCTCTTCTCCTTCTCAAATGAAAAAAGAAAATTGTTTTGGAAAATTGGGAGGCAAAAGAATAAGAATATAAAAAATCCATATTAATGGCCATAGATAATTTAGTACAACGCCTTCAAGTGTTTTATCTCCAAGTGGGTATGAGGGGGAGGAGGTAGTTAAATTGTGACTATGCTTCAAGGTTTTATATTCTGCTTACTGTCATTAGCATACTGTGTGCCTTTTGCTTTGTTCGTAAAAGTTCATCACAATCTCACGTGCTGTGTACAAATGTCTAACACTTATGGTTATGATGCATCACATTTCACTTTGTGTCCTCTTATCACATGTAATCTGCCTTGATTGCTTGATGCTCTTGTAAATTTTGTGTAATGGCCATCCTTCTGAATATATTTGTATGTGATTATTTCCTAAGGATAGAGTGCATTGCGTTCTAACTGACATACAATGGACGACACATATTTAAAGTATGTAACTCGAAGTCTTGACACACGTGTAGATGCATGACAGCGTTGCTGCAGTCGATTGTGGATGACGAGCACACTTCCTTGTGCCCCCCTTCCTCCTCCCCACCCTGCTCAACCCACTAAACTGCTCTCAGTTGCTCGCATTAATTTTTTTCTAAAAAAATTAGAATCATACAGTATTACTCAGGTGGCTGGCTTCCATCATAGAATTATTAAGAGATTCATCCATGGTATACACACACACACGTATGTATGTACTAATTCAGTAGTGCTTTTCTTTTCATTATGCAGTAATAGTCTATTGTATGCCTATTGCCACCATTTGCTCATCTGTTCATCTGTTCCCAGAGGTTTCCAGTGTCCCTGTCTAATAGTTTGGGCCTATCGCAAACCCAGCTGATAAAAAATATTCATGTTGACGTCTTTGTATAAACATATATTTTCCTTTCTTTTGACTAAACACATCAATCCAGATGGAATGCCTGGGTCATATAATAGCTTCATTTCATTTTTTTTTTTAAGATTTATTTATTTGGGGCCAGTGCTGTGGCATAGTGGATTAAGCCACCACCTGCAATGCTGGCATCCCATTTGGGTATTTAAAAAAATGCCCCTATGGGCATTAAAAAAAAAAAAGGATTCATTTATTTGTTTAAAAGGCAGAAAGAGAGAGAGAGAGAGATCTTCCATTCCCTAGTTCACTCCCCAAATGGCTGCAGCAATGAAGCCATGAACCTGAAACTCTGTCCGGGTCTCCCATGTGGGTGGCAGGGGCCCAAGTGCTGACCATCTTCTCCTGCTTTCCCAAGCACATTAGCAGGGAGCTGGATTAGAAGTGGAGCAGCTGAGACTTGAACCAGTGCTCAAATGGGATGCTGGCATCACAGGCAGTGGCTTAACCTGCTATGGCCCCAAGTTTAATTTGACTTTTAAGAAAATGGCTGAGGGGCCAGCACTGTGGTGTAGCAGTAAAGCCGCCGCCTGCGGTGCTGGCATCCCATATGGGTGCCGGTTCTAGTCCCAGCTGCTCCTCTTCCCGATCCAGCTCTCTGCTACGACCTGGGAAAGCAGTAGATGGCCTGAGTCCTTGTGCTGCTGCACCAATGAGACAGACCCAGAAGAAGCTTCTGGCTCCTGGGTTTGCATCAGCACAGTTCCAGTCGTTGAGGCCATCTGGGGAGTGAACCAGTGGATGGAAGACCTCTGTCTCTCTAGCTCTCTCTTCCTCTGCCTCTCTCTAACTCTGGCTTTCAAATAAATAAATAAATCTTAAGGGAGAGAGAGAGAAGGGAGGGAGGGAGAGAGGCAGGAAAGAAAGAGAGAGAGAGAGAGAGTGAATGAGCTAAACTGTTTTCCAAAGCAGATGTAGCATTCTACATTCCCAGCAGCAGGTATGAATTTTGGTTGTTTTGTGACATCACCAACACTTAGCATGGCTGGTCTTTTTCAGTTCACATTGTAATAAGAATGTGGTGGTATCTCATCATAGGTTTAGTCTGCCTTTTCCTAATGACCAATGATTTTGAGCCACCCATGTGGGAAACCCAGATGGAGCTCCTGGCTCCTAGCTTCAGCATGTTCTCTAATTGTTGTGGACATCTGGGGAGTGAACCAGAAGATGGAAGATCTTGATTTCTCTCTCTCTATTTTCAAATAAAAAATAAATTATTTAATTTTTAAAAATAAGTTTACACATAGGTGACTTTTGTCATCCACATAGAAAATCAGATTTACTTCTTCCTGGGATAAGGTTTCTTTCTTTTTCTTGTCTGCTGCACTGAATAGACACTGCAGTATAAAGCAGATAGGCTCGTGGTCCTTTTGGCCTCGTTCCTGATCTTAGGAGCTGAGCATTCCAGTGTCCCCATTAAGTACGGTGCTTGTTGTAGGTTTTTCATGGGTGTACTGAGACATTTGCATGGTTTTCCATTCTGTTCATGTGATTCTATTAATATGATTTACTTTTATTTTATTTCTATCATAAACAAGCTACACGGATTGATGTTCAAATATTAAATGATACTTATGTTCCTGGAACAAACTTCTATTGGCCACAATTTTCCCTTTATTTGTTGTTGAATTCAATTTGCTGAAACATTACTTGGCATTTTTGCATCTATGTTCATGAGGCATATTGGCCTGTGGTTTTCTTTCACTATATTACCATTTCCAGTTTTTGGCATGAGAGTAATGTTGATCTCATAAAATGAGTTGGAAGATCTACTTTCCTTATCAAGTCCCTGAAAGAATGGCTTTATCTTTTTCTTTAAATGCCTCATAGAATTTCCCAATTCTACCAAATTGGGAGGTAACTGGACCTCAAGGTTTTTTTGTGGGAAAATTTTTAACTAGTGACTAAATTTCCTTAATAGACATAGGGCTTTCTAAGTTTCCTATTTCTTTTAACATTGTTCTTTTCATCAAAGTTACGAAATATATTGGCATAAAGTTAATAAAATGATCCTTTTAATATCTGGAGGATTGGAGATTGGGCCTCGCATCCTTGATATTGGTGTCACTGGTAAAAATAAATATTTAATAGTAAAATAGCTTTAGGTTACAGAAAGTATGTGAAGACAATACAGGAAATTGCCATAAACCTCATTCTCACTTTCCCCATTATTAACCTCCTACAGTAGTGTGGCAAATTTACCACAATGAGTGAATGAATCAATCAATTAATGAATAATTAATGAATCAATATTGTTGTTATTATTAAATTATTGATTTATTATTATTAATTATTATTAAATGATTAATTCAGATTTTCTTTGTTTTTGCCTGTGTCCTAGCCCTCTTCCCATCTAGGATACCACACTATAATTTAGTCACCACTTCTCTTTAGACGTCTTGTATTTAGCTACCAGACTCAACTGTTCCTTGTTTTGATGGCTTCAATAACCTAATTTTTAAAAAATATTTATTTATTTGGAAGACAGAGAGAAAGAGAATATTCCATCTGCTGACTCCCTCCTCAAATGCCTGCAACAGTCCAGGCTGGGCCAGGCCAAGGCTGTGAGCCCAGAACTCAATCTGAGTCTCCCTTTTGGGTGGCAGGGACCCAACCCCTTGTACCATCACCCACTGCCTCCCCGGGTGTCCATTAGCAGGAAGCTGGGATTGGAAGCAGAGCTGACACTGGAACCCAGGCACCTCTGTCTGGAATGTGGGCATCCCAACCAGCATGTTGATGGCTGGGCCGGACACTCGTCCTGACCTCAGTGGCTTTGAGGTCTGCTGATAATGAAGTTTTTAGAACGTATCTCAATTTGGGGTTGTCTGATCTTTGTGTCATGACTGGACAGAATTATGGTGTAGGAAAGGAAACCAGAGAGATAAAATGCCATTCTCATCACATCAGGTCAGGGCTACAGACAACCGACAAGACTTACCTTACTGGATTAACCTCTCCGCTGTTGAGTGATTTTTCTTGCTTCCTAAACATGCTTTCTGGAAGGAAGCCACTGTGTGCAGTCCATACTGCCAGAGTGGAGGAATTATGCCTGCTCTTAGAGCACAAACAGTTACATAAATTACTTGAAATTATTCTGCATAGGGGATTTTTCAAATGCTCGCTTATTTTCATGTACTTGCAAGGCAGAGCGAGAGAATGAACACGTCTGGTATCTTTAGAAGTAGAATGGGAATCAATGAAGGGGCGTTCTTTATTCAAAATAAAACAGTTACTGAGCATGTGGAATTAACGTGGGCTCGAGGAAAGAGAGAGATTAAAAGAGCACCCACAGGAGGGGAAGCAGAACAGAAAAAGTGACTGTCTTCAAGATTTACGACCTGGAAAACAATTAGAAAACATGACAAGGTTCCTTACTCATCACCCCTCCCAACAGTCAGGGTCACTTCTCTTTCTCAGCTCCTCGCCACCGGAAGTCGCCAACATATGGTCAGCTACAGGTAATGAAAGACTGTACTCCTACAGCCTTACTTTTTTTTTTTTTTTTTTTTTTTTTTTTTTTTACAGTTTAAGAACTCTGTATGGGCCAGCACCGCGGCTCACTAGGCTAATCCTCGGCCTTGCGGCGCCGGCACACCGGGTTCTAGTCCCGGTCGGGGTGCTGGATTCTGTCCTGGTTGCTCCTCTTCCAGGCCAGCTCTCTGCTGTGGCCAGGGAGTGCAGTGGAGGATGGCCTAAGTGCTTGGGCCCTGCACCCCATGGGAGACCAGGATAAGCACCTGGCTCCTGCCATCGGATCAGTGCAGTGTGCTGGCCACAGCATGGCGGCCGCGGCGGCCATTGGAGGGTGAACCAACAGCAAAGGAAGACCTTTTTCTCTGTCTCTCTCTCTCTCACTGTTCACTCTGCCTGTCAAAAAAAAGAAAAAAAAAAAAAAAAGAACTCTGTAGGAGAGCTCTTGCTGCCATTAGCTCAGCTGCCAGTCTCATGAAGAACCTCACTCTTGGCATTCAAATACCCCCCTGTTTTCTGGCTTTTCTCTTTGTGTTTGTTGCTTCATCATGGTCACAAGATGATTGCCACAACTCCACGATTCATGACTGCATTCCAAGTCAAGATGCTTCGAGGGCCGGCGTTGTGGTGTAGCAGGTAAAGCCACTGCCTGTAGTTCCAGCATCCAGTTCGAGACCCAGCTGCTCCACTTCCAATCCAGCTTTCTGCTGATATCCTGGGAAAGCAGTAGAATATGGCCCAAGTGTTTGGGCCCCTGCACCCACATGGGAGACCCAGAAGAAGCTCCTGACTCCTGACTTCAAATTGGTGCAGCTCTGGCCGTTGCGGCCAACTGGGGAGTGAACCAGTGGATGGAAGACCTCTCTCTTTCTCTCTCTCTCTCTGCCTCTCCTTCTTTCTCTGTTTAACTCTGACTTTCGAATAAATAAATAAATCTTAAAAAAAAAAAAGATGCTGTGAGCAGGCAGGTAACAGAGGACCTTCCCTTTACCGTTCCTGCCTTCTGCCTGGGGAAACAGAAGTATTTCTCACAGGGACAGGTGTTTGGTGCAGCCGTTAAGATGTTGCTTAGACACCCACATTCCATATTGGAGTTCATGGGTCCCAACCCTAGTTCTTCTCGCTCCCATGTCCTGCTAATGCACACCCTAAGAGGCAGGGGAGATGGCTCAAGTGACTGGGCTCCTGGCACTTACATGGGATTCCTGGATTGAGTTCCAGCTCCCTGCTTGGCCCCAGCTGGGACCATTGTGGGCATTTGGGGGTAAACCAGCAGGTGAGAACTCTTTCTATCTATCAAATACGTGTGTGTGTGTGTGTGTGTGTGTGTGTGTGTTTCCCCCATAAACCCTCAACAGCCTTCCCTTTTTTTGCACTAAAAACATAGTCTCATGATTCCCATTAGCTACAAAATGGGTAGCAAAGTGAGTACCTGGCAAGTGGTAATAGCTTAGCCATACTTGGCTTAAAAACCAATCACGATTCATCCAAGGGAACTAAATTCCTTGTTATCCACCTCCTCCCCTATCCCAAAAATGAAATCAGAGTTCGCATTTTTTTTTTTTTTGGCAAGAAAGCAAGCAGAGAAACGACCAGTGCCAGGTGTGCCAAGCTCATTCACACATGTGCCTTTTATCCTCTTCACCCCACCTGTAGCCACCTCGCCAATGCTCTCTTCTACCCAACATCAATTCATCTTCCACGACCCCAACTTTCCCCAACCTTCAGCTTTCAGGACATAACCAGACTGGCAGACCCACCCCAAGAGGGGGGCTTGGTAAAACCATGCCTCCGGCTCCACACACAAGTCCACGCCCTGGATTCTGCTCTCCTGGGTTTGACTTCGGTTCATGCCTCCTTCTACTTACAGCCTTTTAGGAACTGATTCGACCCTTGGAGTAAGAACTCTAATGTTTCTTCATCTATCTATTGAACAGGCATACATACAATGAGTGGCATTTTTAAACTTCAGTTTAAAAAATACTGTTGGATGATTTGCATGGATGGATGCATAGAAGGAAGGGAGGGAGGGAGGGAGGGAGGGAGGGAGAGGGGAGGGAGGGAGGGAGGCACAGCTCCCCCACAGAGCCACTGAGGAAATTAAATGAGATTATGTACATGAAAAGACTGAAAGTCTTGGCATGAAGGAAACCCACTCAGCCACTTCAAAACCCTCAACAGCTTCAGTTACTCTTAAGGCAAAGGATCAAGTCCAAATCACTAGAATGATCTGGTCTTTGTCTACCTCTTGGACTCTCCCTAGTGTTCCACCTCCCACCTTGGGCACCTGCACACCTGCTCCTCCCACCTGGAGCAGAAGATACACATTCATCTTCCATGCCCTCGCCTAGGAGCCTTTGCCCCTGGGGACCATGCCCTGGGCTTTCTCATGCCAGGGCAGTGCCCAGGGAGGTGGGCAGTGAGGAGCCAGAATGTCTGAGAGGAACACACTCAGGGAGACTGTCCAGTGTGCACGACAGGGCCCCAGGCTCAGCCCCTGAGGAGTTCATTGGCGTCTGGGAGGCAGATCAGCCTGGGAGCCGGGAGGGCTGGGCCTACCTGGCAGAGGCAGCTTCCTCCAGGAGCCAGGCCCCCAGAAGACTTTGGAAAGGCCCTGTCGTTACCCAAGAACCTACAATTTGCCAAGAGCTATGATGTGAATCTCCTGAGATCCCTCGCTGTGTAGCACCATCACTTCCTCCACTCCGTGCGCATCCAAAGCTGCCCTGCTCATGTTCCCTTCGTCCCAGCCCCGCCTCCTGCGCTCTCCATCTTCTGCTAACCCAGCTCTCACGTTCTGCCAGGTTTGAGTGCTCCTTGGGCACCACCTCTTCCTCTGGCATCCCCAACCCCACTGCTCACCAGGTACGCCCAGACCCTGTCAGCATTTTCCTGGGGCTTCTGTCTGTCTCCTGCCCCTTGCTGGCCTCACGCACCCCTGCACGCAGAGCCGAGACCCCTTCCTGAGCCACCCCTCTCACCCCCTCGCTGTCCGTTCAAGAACCTTCTCTGACTCCCTGTCATCTTTTTTTTTTTTTTTTTTTTTTTGACAGGCAGAGTGGACAGTGAGAGAGAGAGAGAGAGAGAGAGAGAGAAAGGTCTTCCTTTGCCGTTGGTTCAACCCCCACAATGGCCGCTGCGGCCGGCGCACCACACTGATCCAAAGCCAGGATCCAGGGTGCTTCTCCTGGTCTCCCATGCGGCTGCCATCCTCCACTGCACTCCCTGGCCACAGCAGAGAGCTGGACTAGGAAGAGGGGCAACCGGGACAGAATCCGGCGCCCCGACCGGGACTAGAACCCGGTGTGCCGGCGCCACAGGCAGAGGATTAGCCTAGTGAGCCGTGGCGCCGGCTCTGTCATCTCTTTCAATAACTCTCACCTACATGCCCTTCCTGGTGTCTCGCTTGGAGCTCAGGACGCCGCACCCTTCCCCATGTATCTCCCTGTCCCCTCTGTCCTTTGCCCTCCTCTCCCCACCTTCTCCTGTGTCTTTAAGCCTGTCATCCATTCAGAAGAGCGTTCACAGGAGCAGTACAACCTACTGTCGTAAACGTCACGCCTGCAAAGCCACCGCCCCACAGTAACACTTCACGCAGGTGGAGTTTGTCAGAGTCCATTCTTCTCCTTTCTCATTCAGCGCGTTCCCTCCTGCCTCCCAGAGCAAACACCTGCACCTCCGCCAGCCGTCCTCTGACTTTCCCTGCTTACCAACGCCCCCTCGATGTCCTAGCGTTCAGTGTTGCCAGGTTCCGGATTTCCTATGGACTAGCCATTCTGCGCGTATTTTGCTGTGCCTACATTCTCCCTTTCTGACAGCTAATGTGAGATATAATTCACACAGCACACGACTCACCCACGTAAAGTGTACAGTTCCATGGTTTTACTATATTTAATGAACACATCACCACGACCTAATTCTAGAAAAGTGTCACTGCCACCCCCAAAGAGGGCCTGTCCTCATTAGCAGTCACTCTGCACTCCTCTCTCTCCCCTCATTGGCTGGCTGCCTGTCTCCATGGATTTGCTTAATCTGTTCTCCTTCATCTCAATGGGAGCAGGTGCATTTGGTCCTTTACACATGCCATGCTCTCAACGAAACTGACCGCTCTCTTCCACCATGTGCTGGACACCAGCCATTCTGTTGGGAGACCCCAGGCTGCTGCTGCCCACCCAGCTCTGACAGCCCCTGCATGACCCAGCCCTGGCATCTCTCTCCCATGGAGCATTCCTTCTTTCCACTCCACCCCCGTGAGGCTTCTTCCCTCCTCAAATCCTATGTGTCTCCCTGACCTGACCATTCACTGTGCCGCGGGCCAGAGCCCTGCCTGTGCTTGTTCCCTTCTGTTCCCCAGAGGCCAGGTCAGAGCCTGGCACACAGCAGGTGCCTGGTAGGTTAGTGTTGGGAGCATGAGGAACAGGCGTGTTATAAAATTCTGCCAAGGTCATTGGTGTTTCTGTAACTGGTACTTGAGTGAGGGGAGTTCACTAGGCACGTCTTAGTCCATTTTGTGTTGCTATAACAGGATCCCCGAGACCGGGTTGTCCATAACGAGCAGAGCTCTCTTTCTCACAGATCTGGACGCCGGGAAGTCTGGAATCGAGCACCAGGCCTGTGATGAGGGCCTTCGGGCTGGGTCGCAGCACTGCCTAAGGCAATGTGTGGTGGAAGCAAGAGGCCGGGCTGGCAGCTGGCAGCCCTGCTTAGTCTGCAAGAATCCACGCAGGACGGTGGGGCCTCATCAGCTGAACACCTCCCATTCAGCCCTGCCTCCCGACTGGGGACCAAGCTTCCAACCCCAGCTTCTGAAGGGACGCATTCAACCCACAGTGAGATGTAACGAGAAAGCGGTGTCCTCTGACCCTGCCGTGGACCCGGCCCGCCTGCTGCCAGGCGAACTCAGAAAACCCAATGGCAGTAGCTCCCGCCCATTGGCAGGTGAGGCATCCACTCCACAGCGTGCAGCCCACGGGCTCATCAGATCCCCAGAGGTCAGCCCAAGCCTTTCTCGCAGGCACGCTGGGCTCTCCACTCTTTGCCCCACCTTGCTGGCTGCACCTCTAACTTCTCCATGGTTAACCTCTGACCTCTCCCTGGTTAGAATCAAGGACAGGGGCAGGGGTAAGCAGCCAGCTGATGTCGGTTTTGCCCTGGCCACGACTCATGGAGAAAGTCAACTTCTTCCCACCTTTCCCTCCTGCCCCGCATAACTAGGGAAGTTCCTCACTTCCCACGCCTTGATTCCCTCTGGTTGGTCATGAAGGAGCTTTCCCCTGGTGCCTTCCTTCAGCAACACCGCTGGCTTCTGCCTGCTCTGCAAATCCTCTATGGCAACCCTGCAGGGTCTCTCACGTGACCCACCTTTGGCCCACAGAGAACATGCATCTTTGGCCTGTGTCCGTGGAAAGGAAGACACACAGCCCTCTTGTCTGCAACCTTGGTCTTGCCCTTGAGAATCCACAGGTGCAATCAGACTTGGGTACCTCAGGTAAACTAAGCTCCCGGGGACACCTATCAGGCTCTCCAAAAGATGTCTTTAAGCAACCCTCACAGACCTGAGGAAGGAAGGTGGCACACTGCCCTCCTTCCATGGAGGGGTAAGACTTCTTCCATGGCCCCCATTTCACTTCAAAGAACCCTGCTTTCTCATCTCCAACTCTGAGTCTCTCTGGCATTTTGTATGGAGGCTGCAGCTGGGTGGCCACCTGGGGTCTTCAGGTCGGTTTACAAAACCTCCTTTGCAAGCCCTGGTAGGGAACCATGCCCCCCACATTGGAGTGTCATTGTTCTTGCCATCTAGTGAGTTACAGTCACAGCCAAAACTGAGACCAGAGTCCCAGATTTATATCCTGTACTTGCCTTATTCCTTCCAAGACTATAAGCTCCTAGAAACAAGGGCTCTGCCACACTCATCGTCATGGCCCTGGCCTTATCTAGGGCTTGGTGGGTATCATTGGAGAATTTAACAGTGAGCCGACCCAGCGTCACAAAGGAACATGGAAGAGGAAAAGGCAGAAGACTTCAATTCTGCAAGTGGCAACTCCAGCGCAACCTTCAGGAAGTAACTAGATTTAGATGAGGTTACGAGGGTCAGGTCCTCATGATGGGATTAGTGTCCTTGTAGGAAGAGGAATGGAAGAGATATCTGTCTCTCCATCCTCTGTCTCTATCTCTGTCTCCATCTCCATTTCTGCTCTCTGAGGATGTGGTGAGAAGGCAGCCATTGTTGTGCCTGAACGAGTGCAAACAGGAGCACCACACATGGATAAAACTTGGCGGTCCTTTATTGCTGGTGGTGGAGAGCGGGCTCATGCCCTAAAGAATTCTCGACCCTGAAGTCCAAAGCAATAGGATTTTGGCAAAAACTACAAGGACAGGAAGGGGAATACATGGTTGCTAGGGTCAAGCTGACCTAAAACCTATGTGAAACTAATATCAATTACAATCTTGACAATAGACAAATTACAATCTAAACATTAATACAGGTGCAACCTATCTGTTTAAGTTTGAGCGATCCTGCTAGGGAGTTTCTGTGTTTTGCCAAGCAGGATGAGGTGTACTATGTTTGTCTTAGTGTTAGACCATAGTTAAGTTTTAGACCATGATCTCACGGTGGGGAGTGCTTTCTCGAGATGGACCCTTGGGTCCCAACTGACAAGGGGGTCACTTCACCATCAGCAAGCCAGTAAGCAGGCCCTCACCAGAAACCAATTTGGCCAGCACCTTGACCTTGAACTTCCCAGCCTCCAGAGCTGTTAGAAAATAAATTCCTATTGTTTTAGCCACTTGGTTTGGTATTTAGTTATGGTGGTTTAAGCCACTTGGTCTGGTATTTAGTTATGGTGGGTGGAGATGACCAAGTGGGACAGAAGAACACATGCAGGATGACCCCTTCATTTGTGTGAGGTATGGACACCACTTGGGCTACCTCTTCCTGCTGTATCCAAGGACTCTGCCCCCAACTCGGCAGCTGTTCCCTTGCACGTAGTCTGGGTAGGTCCCATCTACCTTGCTTTCCTAATGAGCTCTCCTGGGTGCTTTGACTTTCTCCCAGGATACAGCATTGTCTACCCCCTATTTCTAGCCACTTCCTCCCTCACTTCCTCCTTTCGGGGCATAAGACTTGCCTTTGACTTCTTTTCTTTTTTTTAAGATTTGTTTTATTTATTTATAAGGCAGAGTTACAGAGAGAGAAAAAGAGAGAGAGATCTTCCACCTGGTGGTTCACTTCCCAATGGCCACAACAGCCGGGGCTAGGCCAGGAGCTTCTTCTGCATCTCCCTTGTGGGTGCAGGGGCCCAGAGACTTTCCCAGGCACATTAGCAGGGAACTGGATCAGAAGTGGAGCAGCCAGGACTCAAACCAGTGCCCATATAGGATACCAGCGCTGTAGGCGGCAGCTTTACCAGCTATGCCACAGCACTGGCCCCTGCCTTTGACTTCTGCTAAAAAGTCTGAGCTCTCTTTACGCCACCCTGGAAATTTCCTGAACCTTGGTTCTTCCGGGATCCTCTTTGTGTGAACCGATCCTTCCCCAATATCTCCCCCATCCTGGGTCTTGGCCGACATCACCCAATTAAAGTCAGATCATTCCGTCCTGAAGAGAAGGGACCTCCGCTGGAAACTTCAGCACAGCCTGAGTTGCTTTCTTCTGGGCAAACTCAGAACTCTTCAGATTTTTCTCTGGTTACGTAACTGTAATTTCCACAGGCTTTCTCCTAAGATGTTGATCATATAGTACTTTAAGTACACTTAACTCTAGAAACTTACATTAGTGTAAACGTGCATTAAATTGAAATAGAAATATGATCCACCTACGACGCAGGCATCTCATTTCAGAGTTTAGCTGAAACCAAACCGTGCAGAAGCAGGTAGACCTGTTGTGTCAACAGAGAAAATGCTTGGCACAGATCTGGAATTTTCTCACCCGTAGTACTGACATTTCAGTGAGCCCTGCCCAACCCCCTCTCCTGCCAGCGGTGGGAAGGAGTCAGCTGCAGGAATTGTAGGCAGGGAGCTGAGGGTTTGCTTTGGAGCCTAGAGAGGGAGGCGGGGGTGCGCCTGGGATTTGGGAGAGGAAAGCCTTGGGGATATCCATGTTCCATCACCACCTTACTCACTACTGCAGCCAGCAGTCATATGTGGCTGCTTAAATACAATTAAATAAAACTGAAAAGGTGGGTTCTCATTCACCCTAGTCCCATTTAAAGTATTCTGGTGGGGTCAGTGTTGTGGCGTAGCAGGTTAAGCTACTGCTTAAGAGGACGACAGCCTGTATCACAGTGCTTGTTTGGGTCCTGGCTACCTGGGTTCTGATCCAACTTGCTGCTAACAAGCCTGGGAAGACAACAGAGGATGGCGTGCATGTGTGGGCCCCTGCCATCCATGTGGGAGAATGGAGATCCTGGCTCCTGGCTTCAGCATGGCCCGGCTCTGGCTGTTGCAGTTATTTGGAAAGTGAACCAGCAGATAGAAGACCTCTTTCTCTCTCGCTCTCATTCTCTTTTGAACAAATAAATGAATCTGCAAAAAAAAAAATACTACTAAAAAAAGTACTTTTTTTTACTAAGTACTAAAGATCCACATAAGGCCATTGGTTACTGTCTTGGACAATGCAGGTGGAGACTATTTGCTTTGAGGTGCAAAGTCCTCCCTGATAGCTCTGATCCTTCAGGTTGGTGATGCTTAGAAGGAAGACAGGTATGTGAAACTCCTTCTTCTAAAATGCCTGTTGGGAAAACATGGAGTGGCTCTGCAGACTGCAAAGGAGTAAAGGAAGTTTTTGCAAAAGGATCATCCATTGGGCTGGCGCTGGGGCACAGTGGGTTAAGCCTCTGCCTGAGACATCAGCATCCCATATGGGTGCTGGTTCAAGTCCCGGCTGCTCCACTTCCAGTCCAGCTCCCTGCTAATGTGCCTGGGAAAGCAGCAGAGGATCCCAATGCTTGGGCCCCTGCACCCACGTGGGAAACCACCAAGAAGCTCCTGGGTCCTGGCTTAAACCTGGCCCAGCCCCAGTCATTGTGGCCATTTGGGGAATGAACCAGCAGATGGAAAAGATTCTTTCTCTCTCTCTCTCCTCCTTCTCTCTCTCCTCCTTTCTCTCTCTCTCTCCTCCTTCTCTCTCTCCTCCTTTCTCTCTCTTTCTCCTCCTCCTCTTCCTTCTTCTTCTTCTTCTTCCTCCTCCTCCTCCTCTTCTTCTTCTCTCTCTCTCTCTCCTTCTCTCCATCTCTCCCTCCCCTCCCTCTGTAATCCTGCCTGTTAAATAAAACTGTTTTCAAAAAAAAAAAAATCATCCCTTAGTTCTTTGTGTCTTTGTCCACACACAAGTGAAAGAAAGGAATGAAGCACATAGAGGAAAAGATGAATCGGAGGTGATCAGCATTGGGCTCACTGCAGACTGGGGAAGCCACCATTTCAAAGGCAGGAAAAGCCAGGGGCCAGAGGCCAACTGCTCTGGGGTCCTGTCGGAGGTGACAAGAACTTTCCAACCGGAGAAATGTCTACGTGTGGTCACACAGGCACCGGTGGTCCCTTGGTATCCATGGAGAATGGGTTCCAGGATCCCACAAGGGTACACAAATCCAGGTGACTCGAGCCCTTTATATAAAATAGCTTAGAATCTGCAGATAACTCATGCACACACCCCACACACTTTAATTCGTCTGTAGACTGCTACTGATGCCTTCTACATTGTAATGCTGTTTTGCGTTCCACCGTATTGTTTGCGGAACAAGGAGAAGGAGGGGGCAAGAAGCCCATATGTGTTCAGGGCAGACTTTCATTCGCTTATTTTCTGAGCTACAGTCAGTTGAACTCTCAATGAAAGCCTGCAGTTGTGGAGGGCTTACTGCATACGCTGTGGCAGTTGCGGTTCTACTGTATACAATGTGGCTAACATAAGAGAGAAGAATGATGTTACTTTTAGACAGCTCTGAACCCGTATTTATATCTCTTCCTTTTCTTAAGACCATATTGGGTAAGTTGTGCAGCAGTGTATGGGGGCTGGCATGCGGGGGTAGTGGGTTAAACCTCCTCTCGAGATGCAAACATCCCTTATCGGAGCAATGGTTCAAGTCCCGGCTCCTTCACTTCTGATCCAGCTCCCTACTGAAGCGCCTGGGAAAGCAGCAGAGGGTAGCCCACGTCCTTGGGCCCCTGCTTCCTTCTCAAATAAGTTTAAAAAAAAGTGATACCCACCTTTCTGTCTGTCTCTGTGACCCAGAGACGCTCTGGAATTGGGCAGGACCACCCAGAGGAGCACAGCTCCAGGGGGACTCTCGGGCTTTCTCATGGAGATCTGCAATGCCCAGGGTTCGGGTGTCACTGCCACAGTTCAGCAACAATGGCCCGGAGAGCGGCTTGCAGCAGATGCGCAGCCTGGCAGGATCTCTGAGACCCATGACATCAGCAGGGAAATGAGCCTGTAATCCCTCTGCCCCACGCTAACCAGCAGAGGGGGGACGGTCGGAGGCACGCCCAGGCATGGAAACAGGGTCATCACCCAGCCTGTGCTCTGAGCCTTGCCACGTCCCTTCCTCCCATCCCCCGCACACTCACCCACCCTGTGCACGCACACTCAGGGACTGGCCAGAGCCTGTGCTTCTGTTGTGGCCCAGAGAACGGCTCTGGTCTGGCGCTCCTTCTAAAGGCTGTGT
The DNA here is from genome assembly GCF_964237555.1 of Oryctolagus cuniculus. Classification (NCBI taxonomy): domain Eukaryota; kingdom Metazoa; phylum Chordata; class Mammalia; order Lagomorpha; family Leporidae; genus Oryctolagus; species Oryctolagus cuniculus. Next base: position 13,021,094 of record NC_091435.1, read on the forward strand.
GCATGGGCACACACATACATCATATACACACACGTGTGCACACACATCATACACACATTTCCCTCCCCTCATACAAACACACATACAAGTCTACACATACATACATATATAGCTACTCCACACATGTCATATGCATGCATTCCTATTTACACACACAAATACACACACACATATATATACCTACTCCACATATGCACAGACACACACATCATAAATACATTCCCATCCTCCCATACACAAACATGCATGAGTATATACATACACATGTATATAACCTGTCTACACATGCACACACACATCAGAAATATCTGTCCTCCCACACACATGGAAACACACATAAGAATATATAATACACACATAGAAACCTACTCCACACGTGCACACACATACACATCATACACACACGTTCCCATCCCCCTACACGTAAGCACACATACAAGTGTGTACATACACATGTATATAACTACTACACACACACACACACACACAGACATACACACACGCAAGTTCTCACTGCTCTACAACAGGGACATCAAAAAGTTTATTGAAAATTGAATTCAAAGATAAGTTAAGGCGTGAGTGTTTGGTCCGGCAGTTAAGACATAGGTTAAGACACCCACGACCCTTATTGGGGTGCCTGGGTTTGAGTTCCAGCTCCGTCTCCTGACCCCAATTCCTGCTAATGCAGACCCTGGAAAGCAGAAGTCAAGGCTCAAGGAGCTGGGGCCCTGCCACCCACATAGGAGACCTGGATTGAGTTCCAGGCCCCTAACTTCTTTCAGCCCCAGTCGTTCAGGCTGTTCAGGGCATCTGGGGAGTGAAGCAGCAGACAGAATATACCTGCCCCCTGTGCCTGTGTGTGTGCATGTGTGTGTGTGTGTGTGTCTTTGCCTCTAAGGGGAAAATAAGTTTATTTTGGTGTCAAAATGCATGCATAGTTTTTTTCATAACACATTTTCCATGAACTTTTTAAAGACTTCTTATAGGTGTGCATTTCAAAATGTTTGGCACCAAGATAAACTGATCTTTTAATTCCGTTCTCTATGAATTTTTTGAAGAGCCCCTGTACACACACAAGTGCTCCTGAAGTCCAGCCGTCCCCAGAGTTGCCCTGCCTGGACACACTTTAAGCTGCCTGCCAATAGGAAGCGGGCTCTGTGGTAGGGGCCCAGCCTCCTCCCCTCTCACTTCCCAGTCACTGGCTCACTCTGGACAGAGCTGGAGGCACTGAGATATTGTTTTGCACCAAAATAAACTTCTCTGTTTGTTCCATGTCTTCACAGACTTTTTTTGAAGTTTTTTTAATTCTTTATTTGAAAGACAGTGAGAGAGAGGGAGAGAGGGAGAGATCTAGCTAGCTAGCTAGCTAGCTAGCTATCCACCTGCTGGTTCACTCTCCAAATGACTGCAAAGAACCAGGGCTGAGCCAGATCAAAGCCAGGAGCCAGGAACTCCATTGCAGTCTCTCCCACACAGGTGGCAGGGACCCATATGCATCCAGTTCATATCCAGCTGCTCCACTTCCGTTACAGCTCCCTGCCAATGGCCCAGAAAAAGCAGCAGAAGACGGCCCAATGTTTGGGCCCCTGCCACCCACATGGGAGACCCAGATCAAGTTTGTGGCTCCTGGTTTCAGCCTGGCCTGTTGTGGTCATCTGGGGAGTGAACCAGAGGATGGAAGATTCTCTCTCTCTCTTTCTCTCTCTCTCTCTCTCTAACTGACTTTCAAAATAAATAAATGCATCTTTAAAATAAACAAACACACAAACAAAAAAGAATTGAAGCCAGGCCTTGAATCCAGGTGCTACCATACGGGACGCGAGCATCTCAAATGGGAGCCCCTCTACAAACTTTTTTTTAAAAAAAGATTTACTTATTTATTTGAAAGTCAGAGTTAGAGAAAGGAGAGGCAGAGAGAGAGAGAGAGGGAGGGGTCCTCCATCCGATGGTTCACTCCCCAGTTAGCCAAAATGGCCGGAGCTGCGCCCATCCAAAGCCAGGAGCCAGGAGCTTCTTCCAGGTCTCCCATGCGGGTGCAGGGGCCAAAGGCCTGGGCCATCTTCCACTGCTTTCCCAGGCCATATATGAGAGCTGGATCAGAAGAGGAGCAGCCGGTTCTCGAACCAGTGCCCATATGGGATGCTGGCACTTCAGGCCAGGGCGCTAACCCACTGTGCCACAGCGCTGACCCCGCCACAAACTTTTTGAAGTGCCTTTGTGTTATGTCATATGGCCAATAATATTACACATGTGGGAAACTAAACATCTATGAGATCCATATATCAAAGAGATCTGTGGACAGGCCACCAAGAGAAGAACTCAGCGGTCCTTCCCCAGGAAAGCAACAGCGACTGCTGGGAAATGCAGCCAACCCATGACAGTTTGAAATCCCCCTGACATACTCCGGATGCACTGTGGCCTCTCCAGGCCCAGGGAGAGGCTCGTGCTGAAATCTGCAGGAATCCGGCTATGTGGAAGACAAAGGCGAGAAACCAGGGCTGCTGGAACTGCAGGCTTGAGATTTGTTTTCAGGTGGTGCTAACTGGCTAATAATATCTGGGTTTGGGGGCGTGCTGCAGACGCTGGGCGCCTTCTGCAAACACAAGCTTATTAGGCTGGATGGGCGGTGTGTGTGTGCGCTGTGCACGCGGTGGCTGCTTCAGCTTGCAGAGCCACGCAGCTCTCCCCCACTTCTTGCAGCAACACCTTCTGCTGAGTTAGAATCTCCCTGTCCCCTCCCAGCCCTCACTGCTGTGCCGGCTTCTAAAGTTAATGTCATCCAACGTCACCCTCCTCTACACAGCCTTTCCCGGCTATGCTTGCTCCCAAATCAGTCCGTTTCTCCAGTGACCAACCGACCAGGTTAAGCTGGGACTACCTCAGTTTCAATGTCCCTGTCATCCCCTTAGTCCTGCGCAGACAGGTGGTCACCCTGAGCCCCTTACCACTCTTGGGAGCTGTAGCATGCGATTTTTTTCTTATGAATAATACTCTATGCTCTCTAGTTCCCCAACCTAGTGATTCGTGTGCTGGCCCTGTCTCAACTACTCAAAACTAGGGTCATTTCTTAGTGTCCTTGATACCGGTCTACTACGTTTGGACACCAAGAGTTGCACATTTCTTTTACATTACTTCATTTTTTTTTTCATACCAGGTTTCTTATGACACAATTAAAAATAAGACCCCTTGGGGTCGGTGTTGTAGCACGGCAGGTTGTCACTGCCTGCGGCGCTGGCATCCCATATGAGCACTGGTTCAAGACTGAGCTGCTTCACCACCAATCCAGCCCCCTGCCTATGGCCTGGGAAAGCAGTGGAAGATGGCCCAGGTGCTTGGGTCCCTGCACCCACGTGAGAGTCCAGGATGAAGTTCCAGGCTCCTGGCTTTAACCCTAACCCTAACCCTAACCCTAACCCTAACCCGAACCCTAACCCTAACCCAGCCATTGTGGCCATTTGGGGAGTGAACCAGTCAATGAAAGATTCATTCTCTCTCTCTCTTTCTCTCTCTCTCTCTCTCTCTCTCTCTCTCCCTTCTCTCTCTCTCTTAGCTCTGCCTTTCAAATAAATATTTATTTTTTAAAAAATACTCCTAAAAATTTCACCTTCTCAAAGCAGAATGGAGCCTTCCCATCCAAAGGGGTCCTGAGTCTTGATCCCCAACTTTAACGTCCAGACTAAGAAGGGCTCAGGGGGTTTGCCCTCAGCAGCCGACTCTCCTGCAGAGGAGGGAGTTTATTTAACTACAGGTTGCTAGAGTTAACCCTAGAACCTCTGACTCAGGACTGCAGCTCATGGAGATGCTGACACAAGCAGTCTTGAACAGCAGAGTAGAGCCCTTTCATCAGCCCAGTCGGTTCCAGTCATTGGTTGCCAATCAAAAAAGCTACTTCTAGCAGTTAAGACTCCCATGTCCCCCTCTGGAGCACCTGGGCTTGAGGCCCCATCCGGCTCCTGACTCCAAGTTCCTGCTAATGAAGACCATAGGAGGCAGCAATGACAGCTCCAATAGTTAGATTCCCACCACCTAGGTGGGAGAGACGTCAGCACCAGCCCGACCCTGGCCATTTGCAGGCATTTGAAAAGTGATTCAGTGAATAGAAGCGCTCTCTCTCTCTCTCTCTCTCTTTCTGGCTATGTCCCAAGTAATTTTTTTAAAAAAAGAGAAAAAGATAAATATTTCCCTGAAGTACTTCATTTTAATGTAAAATATGTTAATATTTTTTGATGTTGTCCCAAGTTCTTCCTTTGAGTTTGCTGATCAGACTTCCTTCTGTTTTCCTCATATAAATCAAGCCCATATACTTCTAGTCTTGATTTCTTCTAAACAGAACAAAATTTAAAGATACTTGTGAAGTATTATGAGCATGGACTCCTTCCAGAGCAATGCAATATTTTCTCCCAATCTTTTTACAGTTGTCTCACCCACACTAAATTAAGCGAAAGCTTTTGAACAGCTTACATTTGTTGGGTCTTATACATTTCTGCATAGAATTTAAGTTATATTTTTAAAAAGGGATCTTTGTTTCTTTGCTCACTGGTTTAACTGAAATATAAAGACCAAAGTCTAGCACGTTGTAGATGTTCAATTTGTTGAATCAAGTGGTCCCATAACAGTAAGTTCGTTTAATTAGTTAATTGTATTAATAGGTAAAAATGGCATAAAGAGGTTTGGGAGCTAACACAATTGATTCTTTATAAGCACAGTGGGTAAATGAGGGGGTGGGTGCATGGGTGCACAAGAAGTAGTCAACAGCTATGCGCATTCAACTGTGGGCATCTGTTAATGTGTGGTTTGGAAGGAGTGAAGAGTGCCCACTGGGGTGGCCACTTGGCCTATGGTTAAGACACCCAGTTAGCATGCCTGTGTCCCATATCTGATGTGCCTGAGCTCCAACTCATCTCCTTCCTGATGATGAAGACCCTGGGAGGCAGCAGTGGTGGTTCAAGTAGTGAGGTCCCTGGTACCCATATTAAAGACCTGGATTGGGGCCCATGATGTGGTGCAGCAGGTAAAGCCACCGCCTGCAGTGCCGGCATTCCATATGGGCCCCAGTTCAAGTTCTGGCTGCTCCACTTCCAATCCAGCTCTCCGCTATGGCCTTGAAAAGCAGTGGAAGATGGCCCAAGTCCTTGGGCCCCTGCACCTGCATGGAAGACCCAGAAGAAACTCCTGGCTTCAGATCCGCACAGCTCTGGCTGTTGTGGTCAGCTGGGGAGTGAACCAGCAGATGAAAGACCTCTCTCACTCTCTGCCTCTCCTTCTCTCTCTGTGTAACTCTGACTTTCAAGTAAATAAATAAACCTTTAAAAAAGAAGAAAAAAGACCTGGATCGAGTTTCCAGCTCCAGGCTCCAGCCCCTAGCCCAGAGCCATTATGAGAATCTGTGGAATGAACCAATGAGTAGGATTTCTCTCTCTCTCTCCCCATCCCCCAGATAAGCAGTGCCCATCAATCTGGAAAGTCAGTTAGATGGCTGTTGGGTGTAAGATATTCCTCTCCTGTGACGAAAAGGCGAGATGACAGAGAACTGAAGCCAGAGTCCGTGGAAGGAGCTGAGAGCGCCTTCCCGCTTCTGGCGCTGGCACGGCTGTGTTTGAAAGCCGAGTAAATGCCCATCCTCCTGAGTGCCAAGAAGCTCTCTCCCAGAGAAATCATTTGAAGTCCTTATTTTTTTATTTAAGGATTTATTTATTTATTTGAAAAACAGAGTTATAGAGAGGCAGAGGCAGAGAGAGAGAGAGAAAGAGAGAGAGAGAGATCTTCCATCCGCTGGTTCACTGCAATGGCTGGAGCTGTGTCAATCAGAAGCCAGGAGCCAGGAGCTTCTTCCAGGTCTCCCACACGGGTGCAGGGGTCCGAGGACTTGGGCCGTTTGAAGTTTTTCAAGTAAATAGCTAGGGGTTGCTGTGGTTACCAACAGGGTATTATATACCTCCTGCCAACATCTAAAGGGGAAAAAAAAATCTACCCACTTCTTGATGTTATTTAGTGCCTTCCTTCTTTGCCAAGAATGTGTTGGAATGAAATCGTTAGAGGCCACACCCAGAAAGAAAGTGACAGATCAGAGGCCTTGCTGCAGGCTGCGGCGTGTCTCCAGCATCAGGAAGCCTGCTCCTACCTTGGAGGATTAGTCTGCACAGAGCTGCTGTGAAAACAATGTTTAGAAGGGCATCAACCCACCATCACCATCAAGCAAGCAAACACCATTTATTGATCGAATTTGTTCTCCTGCCACAGAAGAATCTATGTCTAGAGCTCTGATCCATGACCTGTAATTAACCTTTGTTGCTTTGGGCCACATTGGCTGTGGGACATTCAAGTTTGTCACACACGCTGTCACTTTCAGACAGATTTGGAAGGGACTGGAGGTGACACAGGCCACTGCAGGCCCCAGCTGTCTCTCAGATCTCAGCTCACTACAAACTATATAACATTGATTAAATGAAACCTTACCTAGTCATTAAAACTGACTGCAGGAAGAATTTTCATTGATAATGGAAAATGATTTCAATATTAGTTTAAGAACTAAAAAGCAGGGCCAGCACTGTGGTGTAGTGGATTAAGCTGACGCCTTCAGTGCCTACATCCCATATGGGTCCCAGTTCAAGTCCCAGCTGCTCCACTTCCAATCCAGGTCCCTGGGAGAGCAGTGAAAGATGACCCAAGTGCTTGAGCCCCTGCACCCACATGGGAGACTTGGAAGAAGCTCCTGGCTCCTGGCTTCAGCCTGGCCCAGCCCCAGCTGGTGTGGCCATTTGGAAGATGGAAGACTTCTCTCTCTCTCTTCCTTTCTCTGTAACTCTGCCTTTCAAAATAAATAAAACAAATCTTAAAAAATAGAATTAAAAGGCAATCATTCATTTTTTTTAATGCCAAGCCAGTGCCAAATAAAACAGATGACACTCTTGACCTCATGAAATACATGTTCTCTTAAAGTAAATATTCATTGACGGGAGTGTGAAAAGAAGCACACCTAAATTTTAATAATATTTTATTTCTGAGATATTGGATTAGATTTTATTTTCATGTTCTTTAAATTTTTCTGTATTTTTTAGAGGAGGGGAGCTAGTGTTTGGTGCAGCAGTAACGACGCCATTTGAGATACCCACATCCCATATTGAAGTACTGAGATTTGAGTCTTGACTCTGCCCCTGACTCCAGGTCCCTGCTACGTGCACCCTGGGAGGCAGAAGGTGATGGCTCAAGTACTTGAGCTCTCATAAGAGCCCTTGATTGCATTCCAGGCTCCTGGCATTGCCTGGCTCAGCCCTGGTTTTTGTGGGCATCTGGGAAGTAAATCAGCAGATGAGAGATCTCTGTCTGTCTCTCTGCATTTCAATAAATAAAAATAAAGAAGTTTTTTAAAAAACTTTAAGATTTTTATATATTTATTTAAAAGGCAGAGTGACAGAGAGAGAAGGAAAGACAGAAAGAGAGAAAGAGATCTTCCATCCATTGGCTCACTCCCCAAATGGCTAGAACAGCCAGAATCTGGCTAGGTGAAGCCAGGGTTCTGGCTTCATCCGGGTCTCCCACATGGGTGGCAGGAGCCCACGTAGTTGGGCCATCCTCTGCTACCTGCTCAGGCGTATTATCAGAGGGCTGGATCAGAAGCAGAGCAGCTGGGACTCGAAGTGGCACTTCGATACGAGATGATAGCATTGCACGTGGCAGTTAAACCCACTGTGCCATAACTCCAGCTACTAAAAAAAAAAAATAAACCAATAGGGAAAGATGGCTTGGGTGGGTGGAGATATTTTGACTGCCCAGCACCTAAATTCCCTTTTTATAACTGAGGGGACTCCCTCCTCATACACTTGTCTAGGGCTGGGTACTTGGTACAGAGATTACAACCCTTCTTGAGACGACCACATCACACATCTGAGTTCCTGAGTTTCAGTCCCAGCCCTGCGCTCAATTCCAGCTTCCTGCTAATGCAGACCCTGGGAGGCAGCAGTGATGGCTCAAATAGCTGGGTCCCTGCCACCCATGTGGGAGACCTGGACTGAGTTCTAAGTTACTGGCTTTGGCCTGGTCCAACCCTAGTGACTGTAGGCATTTGGAACATGCGCCAGTGGGTAGGAGATCGTGAAAGTAGAAGGAACAAAATTGGAGAAGTAGTAACAGGAGGCTCGAGAGGGAGGGGTGTTGATGGACATCTAGAAAAGTGTCTCAGATGCGTACTCACCCCGCAGTGGGGAAGACGACAAGAAAGCCAGGTGACAACCTGATCAGCTGTGTGGAGATCCATCAATCAGCCACCCCTACAACTGTTCCGTGGACGCAAAGTAGCCATGAAGGTGGGATGGATCCTACCCACAGACTCAAAACACAGACTTCCCTTCAGAAGGGCTAAACTGCCTATCTCTGGGGCAAAGGCCAACTTGCTGGAAGCAGGAACCATCTTTGCAACAGTGCATCTTTTCTGGATGGACTAGCCTGCCCCCTGGTGGCAGATTGACTGTATTCAGCCCCGCCCCTCTGCCCTTCCATGAGCTATCAGCACTTGTCCTTACTGATATGACACTTACTCAGGGTTTGGACTTGCTTTCTGCACCTGCCATTCTTTGCCAGCATCCCTGTCCACCATGTATACTACTTCTTCCAAGGAACACACAGCACAGAAAAGAAACCAGTCACTGGGCTACTGAATGTGTAATCCACTGGTCCTACGTAACACATCGTTGCTCCCAAATACCTAGGGCAATAGATGGGGAAAAAGGAAGAGGCAATGTTTGTTTTTTTTTGTTTTGTTTTTTTTTTTTGTTTTGTTTTTTTTTTTTTGACAGGCAGAGTGGACAGTGAGAGAGAGAGAGAAAGGTCTTCCTTTTTCCGTTGGTTCACCCCCCAAATGGCCACCACGGCTGGCACGCTGCGCCGATCCGAAGCCAAGAGCCAGGTGCTTCCTCCTGGTCTCCCATGCAGGTGCAGGGCCCAAGCACTTGGGCCATCCTCCACTGCTTTTCCGGGCCCCAGCAGAGAGCTGGACTGGAAGAGGAGCAACCGGGACAGAATCCGGAGCCCCGACCGGGACTAGAACCCGGGGTGCTGACACCACAGGTGGAAGATTAGCCTAATGAGCTGTGGCGCCGGCCAGATGCAATGTTGGTTTGATGACCCCTGACTGTCAAGGAGAAATAGGGCAGCTGTTACAAACGGAGGGCTCTCTGGAAATACACGAGCCAAATGGGACGCCTGAGCTGTCTCCTAATAGTGCCAGGTCCAAGGGTAAAAGTCATCATGAACTATAGGAACCCAGACATGGCCACCAAGGTCCCAGAACTTTTGGGAAGGGGGATCTATGTCATCCCATCAGGTACAGAGCCCTGGCAGGGTGGCGTGCTGGCTGAATTCAACAGAGACGTGGAAGTGGAAAAGGGAGGCTAGATCTACAGACTTGACCCTCCTGAACAATACAGAAATCAGCCCTACAACTTTTCTCCTTGTGAAAATATAGAGGCTTGTATCATCACTAATTTTTTCCTGCTTTCTTCTCCCTTCATCTCCTTTTTTGACCCATACATGGTGCATCGTGGTGGTGGTTGCCTTGATACATTTCTCCATAGGTTACAGAGCATCCAGATGGAATCAGCACGGACTAGATGAGAACAGCCCAGGGATCCTGAATATTCCAAGGTGAGACTTTGAATCAGCTGTACTTTACGAAGGAGAGCATATTTTCAAAGGTAAGAGTGTGATGGTCATCTGATATTAGGTGGGAAGCATAGGTACAGGAACGAGCGTATGTGTTGGTGTCGGGCCACCAAAAGCAGCCACACTAAAGGGCAACTTCATTCTTTCTGACTGCCCAGCCTGTAATTCCTCCAAATTATGAGCTCTCGAGGGATGCAAAGGCAGCCACTCACGACAGATGCTGAAAATGGCTAATATTTTCTTCCCTAGGCTCCTTGACACAGGCAGGACAGGGCTGCCATGAAGCCAGAATGGCAGAGAATTCTACATATGTGAGCCGTGGCTGCAGGACGAATGAGATTAAGGCTGCAACAGAACTGGCAGAAGGGCGTTAGTTAGAGGCATTAAGTTCCCGGTCAGCATTGGCCAGCGCACCATCTGGGGCAGGTTGTGGCATTACAGCACGGTGTGCTTTTACCCCCTTTCCCCGTTGCTCTCCAGTTCCGTGTTCTTCAGTCCCCTAGACACTTCTGTGAGCCACCTGTTGTATGAGCACCTACAGAAAATGGCTTTTCTGTAGCACAACCCAGCACAATGACTCAGCATAGAGGGGACTGCTGACTACATGCCTGTTCCACAGCCTGACCCACACCTCGGTTCTGATACCCACGCCTGGGGCTGCCTTGCTCTAACTTCTCTCCTTCCTTTGTTTTTCCGTAGTGCAGTAACCCGTGTGGATCCTGAGTCCTGCCTCTGACCCAGAGCTTCACCTGAGCCTATTAGTGAATCACCTGTTCGCAGGGGAAGAACAGGACTTCAAGACTTTGACAGCTGTTTGGCAGGCAGCAAGGTTCATGGAGTTTTATTACTGTGCATCTAAGTTTCCACAAAAGGTCTTCCTTTGGGGAGAAGCCTCACAGTCTGTCTCATCTGATATTTTCACTCTCTTTGTTTTCATGATCTGAGGGCCTGGTTTGGTGGCTGCCATTTTTGCTACTAAAAAAGTGACGAGCGAGCTATTGTTACCCGCACCGGTGTCCAGATGCTTTTCCCCACTGATGCTACAGCGCTCTAGTCCAGCTGGACAAGTGCCCCAGGACAAGTCAAACCATGTCCCCTCCCTTTCCCAAGCATCCAGATGCCCCCGGATCACAGCTAAGGCAAGGAGGCTTCCCCCGTCTGAGCAGAATTGTGCAGCGAGGCCTTTAGAAGCTCTACCGCCAGTCCCAGGATCTCTTTCCCATTGCTCCAAGGAGATTCAGAGTCCTTGTGAAAAACAGGACTCTGCCAACCTGCTCTTGTGTCCCAGGCTCCCTAAGGTGGACACACAGCTAGGCCTGGATTGTGAGTCTCCCAGGATGAGATAATCCATGCGATCTATAGGGAGACCAGTGGTCCTGACAGTCCTGCATGCCAGAAAGATCCACCGTCCCAGGCACACCAGGACAGTTGGTCACTCTGGCAAAGTGACAAACTCAATGTGTCCGCAAGCTGAGGGTGGCAGAGTTAAGATGAGATGATTCGCTGCCCCTTGGAAGGGCACGAATCAAGTTTCCTTTCTTTGTGTTACACTTGGTATGTTTTCCTGGACCTACCAGAATGCTGAAGCTATGTCCCCTGTCTGTCACAGCTTGAAAATATTTATAGAAGTGTTGGAGCCGGCTTTCTTCCAGGTGACTGGCTGCTCAAGAAAGCATTTCCTGCTCTGTTGTTTCAGTCTTCCCTCTTCTCATCCTTTCTGCTGATCCCCCCGACCCCTTCCAATTTACCTGTGTCTTCTCAAGACCAGGGCACTGGCGATTGAACACCAGGCACACTCAGGCAGGTGCTACACCTCCTCGGCTCGTTATGGGCCTCCGGCAGCAAACGCCGTGCAGCAAACGCAGCGAAACCATGTCAGTATCTTACCCAATTATTGTAATCGCCCGTCAGACACATGCACGCCCAGACTTTCTTAGTCAAGAGAATTAAATGTCTTCCGAAGGTCAAAACCGACAGCTCTTTCAGTTAGAGAATGCAGGGAATCATCTTGTAAAACCGGTGAGCGTTAACAGTAAGAAGAGCGGTGGGTGGCGTTCTGAGGACGTTGGTACGGAGCTACTCCCAGAAACTGGGAGAACATCTCCAGTTCTTCGTGCATACAAATGAAAGGGTTAGATGGGTCATCCCAAAAGCCCTTTCCATCCTTGTTATTTGCCATATCTATTTGCATATATATGTGTATATATTTCAAATTAACATTCAACCCAGTGGCTCCCAATGGGAAGGAGGCTGAACCAGCTGCCTGGGTTCTTTTGCATAAAGCTCTTGCTTCCCCCGCCCTCTGCCTGCTGCACTTTCAAGGCACGTATGTCCACATCTGCAGAAAGGGGAACAAGGCCTGGCTCCTTCACAAAAGGACTGCTAGTGACTGTGACAGCGACTGTGGTAGGCGGAACAATGCCCCTCTCCTGATCTCTGGAACGTGCGAGTGTTAGGTTACATGACCAAGGTTAAATTAAGGCTGCAGATGGAATGAGGGTTGCTAACCGTGGACCTTAAGATAAAGAAACATTGTTGCATTATCCAGATGGGCCCAACGTAAACACAGGGATCCCTAAAAGTGGATTTTATGAAGCAAACCCATGGAAATTTCAGGGTTCCCAAGAGAAGACGGAATCTCTACTAACCAGGCCAAGAAACAGGCTGCTACACAACAAGGCGTGGAACGTGAAGGGAGCGAGGACAGCTCCTCCATCAGGCACCCATCAGGCTCACCCTCTGCCCCTGCCCAGTGTGGCTTGGGCCACCCACACCACACAGGAGGGGTCCTCCTTCCTGTCCTGGGCCGTGACCGTGACCGTCTCCCTCTCTTGGTCCGAAAGGAGCACCTGAACCACTCAGTGCAGCCGAGTCTTTTTTTAAAAAAAAAAAAGATTTATTTTATTTATTCGAAAGACAGAGTTACAGAGAGAGGCAGAGACAGAGAGTGAAGTCTTCCTTCCACTGGTTCACTGCCCAGATGGCCTCAACGGCCGAAGCCAGGAGCCAGGGTCTCCCATGTGGGTGCAGGGGCCCAAGCACTTGGGTCATCTTCTACTGCTATCTCAGACCATAGCAGAGAGCTGGGTTGGAAGAGGAGCAGCTGGGGCTCGAACCGGCGCCCATATGGGATGCCGGCGCTTCAGGCCAGGGCTTAACCTGCTGGGCCACAGCGCCAGCCCCAACAGCGGAGTCTTACATTGCAGGGATGGCCTGGCTGTAAGACTTCCCTCCCTCATCCTTTTCTCTCGGCCCAGGTCCCTTCCCGCTTCCAAAGCGCGTTCGCGGTGCTCTTCATGACGGCAGGATCTGAGGCTCTTTTCCTACGACAGCTCCCCCAGACACAGCCCTGCGGGTGACGAAGCTTGCTGGGGTTGGGTAGGTGGCGGTGGTGGCAGCACGGGAGGTGATCGGCTGAGGGAGGGAGTCGAGAGGCCCGTGGGCCTGTCTCAGCCGTCTCATCATGGTGGGGTTACTTTTTATTTATTTTTTATTTATTTATTTTTTTGACAGGCAGAGTGGACAGAGAGAGAGAGAGAGAGACAGAGAGAAAGGTCTTCCTTTGCCACTGTTCACCCTCCAATGGCCGCTGAGGCCGGCACACCCCGCTGATCTGATGGCAGGAGCCAGGTGCTTTTCCTGGTCTCCCATGGGGTGCAGGGCCCAAGCACTTGGGCCATCCTCCACTGCACTCCCTGGCCACAGCAGAGAGCTGGCCTGGAAGAGAGGCAACCGGGACAGAGTCCGGCGCCCCGACCGGGACTAGAACCCCTTGTGCCGGCGCCGCAGGCGGAGGATTAGCCTAGTGAGCCGCGGCGCTGGCGAGACCGCTTACTTCTAAACCCACCATAAAACATCTCCTTGCTGTTAGCGACTGTGCGTCTGGTGGAAGTTCCCTGCATCCCTGGCACATTAAAAGCACCTTCAGGACACACGCGGAGATTTTCTCTGTTCTGACGCCCACACCCTGCGGGGTCCGTGAATGTAGGTTGACTGCTGGCTTACAGAAGGAAGCGGCACTGGATTCAAACACTGCAAACCACGAACTCCTGGGGAAGGGGCACCCCTCTGCAGGCATGCGCTTGAATCTCCTTTGGCAGTCTGGGAACCTATGTCCAAATTTTTTTGCAAGCTTTTAAATAGTTATTAGCGGAGCCAGCACTGTGCATAGTGGGTTGAGCCACCACAAGAGATGGTGCCAGAATCCCATATGGGTGCTGGTTCAGAGCCCCGGCTGCTCCATTTCTGTTCCAGCTCCCTGCTGATGCACCTGGGGAAGCGGCAGGAGATGGCCCAAGTGCTTGGGACCCTGCACCCACATGGCAGACCTGGAAGAAATGCCTGGCTCCTGGCTTTGGCCTGGCCTTGCCCTGGTCATTGTGGCCATTTGGGAATGAACCAGCAGATGGAAGAGCTCTCTCTCTCTCTCTCTGTCTAACCCCCAAATCCCATAACCCTGCCTTTCAAATAAATGAAATAAATCTTTAAAAACAATAATCATCAGCATGATTGTATCATGATGCTATGATTACGGTTTTAAAACATAAGGCATTGCATGTGAAAATGGCAAAGCATCTGTATTCAGTTTGGAAGGCAAGTTTTATGGAGCAAATGAGGTCCTCCCCAAAATTCCTATGTGCAAGCTCCACCCCGGTGTCTCAGATGACTGCACTTGGAGGTAGGTGGGGTCTTTCAAAGGGCAGTCAAGGTAAAATGAAGTCATCAGGGTAGACCCTCCGCCGATAGGACAAATGCCCCTATAGGAACCCATGCGGACACAGCCACACACAGAAGACGCAGAGAGAAGGCGGCCGTTCACAAGCCATGGAACACAACCCTGCCCACGCCTTCAGCTCCGACTTCCAGCCTCCAGCACTGGGAGACAATAACTCGGATGCTGAGTTTCCCCGTCTTTGGGACTTTATTAAGGCAACCCGAGCAAACGACTCCAACAGGCATGGAGAGTGATTCTGTTGATTTTCAATGTTTGGGGAAAGTACGCTAACTTAGAATTATGTACTAAATACAAGTTTATTGTAAAAAGAAAATGTGTAAACAGAAACCAAAAAATAAATTTTGTAAAATTTAATTTTCTCCTTAACACTGGTTCATGTCCTTCCAGAACTTTCTCTAAACAAAAATATATGTGGGAAAACATAGAAAAGCTTGGAACCGAATAATAGTATACATACAGCTTGTCATTCGTTGTTTTTTTTTTTTTTTCACTAAATCAGTTTTCTCTTTCTGTTTTACTAAATATAAATTTAATTTTTTATATTTTAAATATTTTATGTATATAAAGGGAACAGATTTCATGTATTTCATCTATACGGTTTTAAGACCATAATGATACTTTCCACCCTCCCTCCCTCACTTCCTCTTTGCCATTCTCCTTCCTCCTTCCTTTCTTAATTTTATTTTAATCTTTGCAATGACATACTTTCAATTTACTTTATAATCATACATTTGATCCTCTACTAAAGAATTCAACAAGTAGTAAGCAGAAAAGCACTGTTCCTCACTGGTTTGACAAGGGCAGTAAACAAATCAAAATCTAAATATGTGAATTTCATAAACTTAATTTTAAGGGTTATGCAGTTCTCCAGCACATTAATGTAGTGAATGGGTGCTCCATGTTTTAATATCTGGCTTTTTTCCTGGTCTTTTGTTTTTCCAATGTGCACGCTATTCACGTATCTTGAGCATTTCCCCAGTAGTCTCAGTACTAACCACTAATGCCATGCCCAGGCTTGTTTATTTATTTGAAAATCAGAGTTACAGAGAGAGAGAGAAAGAGAGATCTTCCATCTTCTAGTTCACTCCCCTACTGCCCATAGCAACAGGGGCTGGGCCAGACCAGAGCCAGGAGCCAGACCTCCATCTGGGTCTCCCACGTGGGTGGCAGGGGCCCAAGCACTTAGGCCATCTTCCACTGCTTTCCTAACCTCATTAGCAGGGAGCTGGATTGGAAGTGGAGCAGCCGGGACTCGAACCAGTGTCCATATGGAATGCTGTTGTTGCAGGCACCACGGCCCTGGCCCTATTCCCAGGCTTTTAATTTTTTTTAATAATTTATTTTATTTAAGGAATACAATTTCATGCATTTAATATATACAGATTTGGGAACATGATGCTTCTTCCCCCCATCTCGCTCCCACCCATACTCCCACTCTTCTTCCTCCTCCCTCTTCCCTTCCCATCCTTATATTTTTTATATATTCCCAGACTTTTAAGTCCTTTTCAGGGGGCTCACTATGTTCTCCACTGTATCCCCAGCACCTCAAACCTCCAGCACAAAATAGAAGCCAATTGAGGCCGGCGCCGCGGCTCACTAGGCTAATCCTCCATCTTGCGGCGCCGGCACACCGGGTTCTAGTCCTGGTCGGGGCACCGGATTCTGTCCCGGTTGCCCCTCTTCCAGGCCAGCTCTCTGCTGTGGCCAGGGAGTGCAGTGGAAGATGGCCCAAGTACTTGGGCCCTGCACCCCATAGGAGACCAGGAGAAGCACCTGGCTCCTGCCATTGGATCAGTTTGGTGTGCTGGTCGCGGCGGCCATTGGAGGGTGAACAGCGGCAAAGGAAGACCTTTCTCTCTGTCTCTCTCTCTCTCACTGTCCACTCTGCCTGTCAAAAAAAAAAAGCCAATCGATACTTGCTAAATCAATCATTTTTGCCAAATGAGGGAGAGGCACTCATGAGCTATCATTTCTAAATTTATTTTTAGAGGCCATAAAATTCAGAGTGATTTGACGACCCAACATTCTTGGTTAGTCAAAACCTGGTAGAAACGAGGTGTCACAGTGGCCGTGGATCCCAGGGACATCGGTGAATCTTACCTCACACCTAAACCAGAGCGATGCCCCTTCCAGGTGATGTGGCTCCCCCCAAGTCTGGGCTTCTTGGCGACGTGTGGGCCTGGGAAGAGTGGAAGTGGGTCAGCCTGAATCAGCTACTGCTATTTAAAAAGCCAAACACAAGGCACTCACATAGGCACACCCCAACCCAGCTCAGCTTTTGCCATGAAGGTCACCATGCCAACCCTCTCCACCCCCTCTTCAAAAACAATAAGAAAAGCAACTCTATGTCCAGACTGTGGGCCCTCTTTATAGATCAAATATTTGAACCACCTATTTCACTGTCCTGAAACAAAATCCACAGACAACGTGACCCCTGCACGTCTCTGTCAATGTTCCTGCCTGAATACAATAGTAGAAGACATCAGGAAGAAGTCAGCTGCTTGCCTCACATGTAAAAATCCCCAGGAACAACATGACTACATGGAAATAGCGGCGGCCTGAGCATCTCCTGTCCCGTGGCAGCATTGTCATTGGTGAGGCAATTTCAGAAGTGGCTAGCCGCTCTGGACAAAGTTCCTGCAAAGCAAAGCCCAACGTCCCTTCAATTTGCCGAGTGAACCCCGTGTTTTCCTCTTTGCTCAAAACTCTGAAATATTTTGTGCAATGTGGGAAAACGGAGCTAGATAGAGCTCAATTGCTTTTGTTCCTACCAAAAAGTGATTTTGATTTTAGGCTTCAGACACAGGCAAAAGTTGTAATGCAACTGGCAGATTCTACATAGGTCGGAAGTGCACAAAACATAACTTGTGTCAGATATAAAATGGAGTTCATGTGTATCAGGTTTTCCAGTCCATGAATGACCAAAGTAATGCAGGCTGGGAGACAAGGCTTCATCACGGGGGGATACCACACTTTGCAACACGACTCGACCTACAAAATGCCATCGGCATCGCCAAACATGATGGCCAAAAAATGCCCCACAGGTTGCTAAAACACTCTGGGAGTACAACTGCCTGATTAAACTTCCTTCTCAAAATAGGATGTTCTGATCCGATCACCGCACTCTGAGTGGGGAGTGATGGGAGAGGTGTGCAGCAAAAACATCTCAGAGAGGCCAGATTGCCTTTCTCTCAAGTGCCATTGATGGCCAGAAGTTGATTGAAGTGCCATGTTGTCCCACTGCCCTGGGGCCCAGCAAGGAGACAGGCACCACCTATCAATGATGCCCTGTGCAGACAGGAGAGGAGGGAAGGGTAGCCTGTGTACCGTCTATTTGCAGGCCCAGAAATAGAAACTCCCGTACTCGGAACATGTTTTGCTTATGTCTGAAGCCTAAAGTCGAGATGGTGTTTTGGCAGGAAGAAATGCAGTTAGCTCTTCTCTAGCTCCATTTCCCCACATTTCATAAAACACTTCAGAACGCAGAGCAACGAAGAAAACACTGGGTTCACACATACATTGCCATATGCACGTCGCTACACAGCAGAAACTCCCAGGGAACAAGGATTGCTCAACAGACATAAGGCAGGCACGGTTTCTGTCGGGCAGCAGTCTGGAAGAAGTTACACCCAGGCAGCTCCAAAATGTAAGAATCAGGTAAAATTATAGCGTTTAACTTTGTGTTTTCCTTCCACAGCCTGCCCCCTGGTGGAGATGTTAATAAACACCAAGAGAACAAGGGGAAAAAGGAAGTTACAGTCAAGTTGCTACTTACTACCTTTTGAAGAAAGGAAGAAAAAAACCTGTGACAATTGTGATCATATTGACAGTGGCAGTGGTGGCAAGAATGATGGTGGTGGTGGTGATGGTGACTGCATCATTGGTGGTAGTGGTGGCGATGATGGTGGTGTGATGATGGTGATGATGGTGATATTAGAGATGATGGTGGTAGTGATAATGATGATGGTAGTGATGATGGTGGTGGTGATGGTGGTGGCAGCATTGGTGGTGGTAGTGGGGGTGATGACAGTGATGATGGTGGTGATGCTGGTGGTGGTGATGACCGTGATGGTGATGATGGGAGTGATAATGGTGGTGATGGCGGTGGTGGTGAGAGCATTGGTGGTGGTAGTGGTGGTGATGATGGTGTTGATGCTGGTGATGCTGATAGTGGTGGTGTGATGATGGTGATGACAACAATGGTGGTGGTGATGATGAGTATGGTGACAACGGTAGTGATGGTGGTGGTGGTGATGATCATGATGGTGATGACAAGAGTATAATGATGGTGGTGACAGCATTGGTGGTGGTAGTGGGGGTGATGACAGTGATGATGGTGGTGATGCTGGTGGTGGTGATGACCGTGATGGTGATGATGGGGGAGATAATGGTGGTGGTAATGGTAGTGACAGCATCGGTGGTGGTAGTGGTGGTAGTGGTGATGACCATGATGGTGGTGGTGATGGTGGTGACAGCATCGGCAGTGGTAGTGATGTTGATGACAGTGGTGATGTTGATGATTCTGATAGTGGTGGTGTGATGATGGTGATGACAACAATGGTGGTGGTGATGATTATGGTGACAACGGTAGTGATGATGGTGGTGGTAGTGATGATCTTCACAAAATTCCCATGGATATTGTTATGATCCCCTTTTTCATAAGAGAAACTGAAGCACAGAGACATTCAATCACTTGCCTGTGGTAACACAGCTAGTAAGCAGAACAAAATGGACAGGCTCCCAGACCCCTGCCCAAAAACATTGATAAACCGGATTTTCTTAAGAGTTTGTTCCTAATTGTTAAGATTCTCTCTCACAGGAAAAGTCCAACGTGGCGAGTTGACTATCAGTCCTTCACCCATGTGTATGAATGACCTTAACCAAACATTATTCCACAGCCGTGGCAGCTTTCCCTGAATTGGTATAGGAAGTGAGTGTTCAAAGTAGCATTTTAAAAAATATTTATGCTTTTTTTAAGATTATTTATTCTAGGGGCCAGCACTGTGGAGCGATGGGCCATGTGTCTGCCTGCAGCACCAGTTCTTTGGCTTTTTCTTTAAGATTTATTTATTTATTATCTGAAAGGCAGGGTTACAGAGAGGCAGATGCAGGGGGGGGAGAGAGAGAGAGAGAGGTTCACTGCTTTAGATTGGGAAATCAGGGAGACCCTCTTTGAGGAGGTGGCATTTAAAAATGAGAACCATTGGCATTATAGGGAAACTCTGGATTACTATGTCACAATTCTGAAATTAAATATAAAAAACAAGCAATTAAATGAGAAGCAACCTAAAAGGTGAACCCGCACTTGCCTAGACAGAAGAAGCTGGGGTGGAGGAGTGGAGGGGCGTGAATCTACAAAGGTGGGAACGGATCTGAGGGGCGGAGACCTTTGAAGCCAGGGAAAGGATCTTGGTTTTTATTTTAAGTGCAACAGGGAAAGCCGGGGGGGGGGGGGGGGGGGCGGGGCGTTGAGCTGGTTTGTTTCAACAGAACACTGTGGCTGTGTTTGAGGAATGGGCTGATGGAGGAAGAAGGGTCCATTAGGAGGCTCTTGGCAAGAGTCCCAGTCAGCAATCTTCGTGGCATAGAAGACAGAAGAGGGCGGGGTCAGGACGCACCTTGAAGGAAGTGAGTAGGATCTACTCTGAATCGGCCAACTAAGACAAAGAAAAGAATCGAGGGCTTGATTTGGGGCCTGACTAGCCGGGTGGGCACTGATGCTGTTTACAGAGAAGGGAGATTTTCTCTGGGGAGAGTGATCGGTTATTTTTCCTTTGGGGGTGGACTAGGGAGCGGATCAAGTGTTCTCTTTCAGTCTTATTAGTTTTGAGCAGCCTGGTAGGCACCGGGGAGGGATTCCAAGCAGAACGCTGGAGATGCAGGTCTGAGGTTTTCAAGAGAGGCCAGGCCTGGTGAACAGAGCCCTTAGGCACCAAACGCCACGCATTTGCACAACATTGCACGTTCACAGACATCTGTGTGTCCCTCCGTTCACCCATCTCACAGCAAACCAGTGAGACTGTTACCATTTCTGCTAGTCTTATTGATTAATAATATTGTCCATTTACATCTCATTTCAGAGTGGCTGCGAAACTTGCCCCAGGCCATCTCTGTCTCATTTTGGGTCCATTTAATGACACTGGGAAATAGGAAGTTGTGGGTGATAGCAGCCATGAACCCTATGAAAACTCGTACTTATGGAGGCACACAGATGACGACGGATGGGTGGTTTGCACACCTGTGCTCACTCTAAAAGCAGTCACATGTTTTTTGCTGCGGACAACAGAGCCCTCTGCTGTTCAAAGCGGGTTTGTCCACTAATAGATTCTTCAGCTGAATGGTATACAGGTGCTGGACCCGAATTCTCTCTAACTCTGTAAAATGTTCTGGGGACAGAAATCTCACAGAAATGACCATCAACAATTGTTAGGATGGTGCAATTGGCCTTAATTAATAACACTTCCATATTAGAAAGCCCAGTATTTTCTTTTCCAAGAGCATAACGCTGAGAAAAAGAAGTAAAGTACTTTGACATTGGAGACCTAATTTTTCCCCTGATAATTACCCAAATCTAGATACAGTCCTCAAAAAACAGTGGCTAGTGCATGGTTAAAAGAAGATGAAAAATATCTATGCCTTTATAAGAGTAAAGAGGGATACCACGTGCAATCGGCCCTACAATATTTCTTTTTTTAAAAAAATAAAGAATTATTTATTTACTTGAAAGTCAGAGTTACACAGAGAGAGAAGGAGAGGCAGAAAGAGAGAGAGGGGGGTTTTCCATCTATTGGCTCACTCCCTAGTTAGCTGTGATGGCTAGAGCTGTGCTGATCCGAAGCCAGGAGCCAGGAGCCAGGAGCCAGGAGCTTCCTCCGGGTCTCTCATGCGGGTGCAAGGGCCCAAGGACTTGAGCCATCTTCCACTGCTTTCCCAGGCCACAGCAGAGAGCTAGAATGGAAGTGGAGCTGCCGGGACACAAACCAGCACCCTTATGGGATGTCCGCACTGCAAGTGGCGGCTTTACCTGCTACCCTACAGTGCCAGCCCCAACCCTCTAATATTTCAAAAAACATTCTCACCAGTGTGCTTTACTGGTTCATTCAGCGTGGCGTTTGACCTGGTCCTTAGAGGACATAGATGCATAAAGGGAAAGACGTACAAGTAGGCAACAGGCAGCAAGCAATTTTGTTTAAGATTTATGTATTTGTTTTTTTGTTTGTTTGGTTTTTTTTTTTTTTTTTTTTTTACAGGCAGAGTGGACAGTGAGAGAGAGAGACAGAGAGAAAGGTCTTCCTTTGCCGTTGGTTCACCCTCCAATGGCCGCCGCGGCCAGCGCGCTGCGGCCCGCGCACCGCACTGATCCGATGGCAGGAGCCAGGAGCCAGGTGCTTTTCCTGGTCTCCCATGGGGTGCAGGGCCCAAGCACCTGGGCCATCTTCCACTGCACTCCCTGGCCACAGCAGAGGACTGGCCTGGAAGAGGAGCAACCGGGACAGAATCTGGCGCCCCAACCGGGACTAGAACCTGGTGTGCCGGCGCCGCTAGGCGGAGGATTAGCCTAGTGAGCCGCGGCGCCGGCCTAAGATTTATGTATTTGAAAGTCGGAGTTACAGAGATGGAGAGAGGTCTTCCGTGTGCTGGTTCACTCCCTAGATGGCCACAACAGCCAGGGCAGGGCTAGGCTGGAGCCAAGAGCTCCACCTGGGTCTCCCACATGGGAGGCAGGGGCCCAAACACTTGCACCATCTTCTGCTGCTTTCCCCAGGCCATTAGCAGGGAGCTGGATCGGAAGTGGAGCAGCCAGGACATGAACCGGCACACATATGGGATGCTGGTGGTGGCTTTACACACTGCACCTCTTACACAGCTTACGGGCCCTCTTCCATGCCTTGACTCATTAATTTTGCAGCAGTATTGTAAAGTCCTTGATGATGTAGAAGTTGCAGAAGTAAGTGGCGAAGGGTGTGCCCAATGAAAGCAAGAGCCTGAAACTCAGAGAATCGTAGATGACAGAGCTGTGACCTAACCCTGGAAGATCATCCAAGCAAGACTGGCTGAGGGCCTGCAGTGCCAGCCTTTGGTACGATTAACTGAACACTGACGTGCATGAGCAGATCTGAGCTTTAGGGAAAGTTCCAGAAGACATGTGTAGTAAATTTGAAAGAGGGTAGGGGCAAGATAAAGAGTGATCATTTAGGGACCTCTTACAACCAGCTACAGAAACCAACAGGTGTTCTGCTGGGGTAGCCCTAATGGGAAAGGCAAAACACAATACTATGGAAGGAAGGGGAGGAAGAAAGAAGGATGGCTGGGAGAATGGAGGAACCAGTGCATGAATTCCTGCACAGAAATCGTGAAAAACAAGTTCCATTTTTAATCAACTAAAAAAACAACCACAGTCCCTCTTGTACTTTTCAGGCCTACCCGTTTACATTCCATTTTCATTCACTCTGTGGGCAGGCTGGTTTTTGTCTCCAGGTTCCTGGCTACTCCTGGTCTAGGACCCATTCTAATCTCAAGCTAGTGACATTTAAGAATGAACCAGGAACATTACCAGCCCCTAGGGAGCACTTGCAAATATCCCAGAGTCATTTTGCTTGGTGAAATGGCTTAGGGTGGCTAGTGGCATTTAGTGGGTGGGGAATCAAGATTGCCAAACACCCTGTAATAGTCAGGGAATTCTCACACAATGCAGAATTGAATTACCTGTAGCCCAGCAGACCCACCATCGAGGAGCATCCTGCCCCTAACCTTAGCTGGATAAACAAGCTTCTTAACGGCTGATCCACCCATTGGCCTTCCATCAACACCACCCTAAGTATTGGGTTCTGTCTTAGTCCACTCCTCTCTCTCTGAATGACCGGCGTCCTACTCCACGGGCTTCCCGGGGGCTATTGCCCGACTGTCCACCTGCTGCCCTGCCACACTCTTCATGCCCATTGGATATGCCTCCTGCACAACTAATCAGAACAGTCTTTGGGGAGAAAGACAGAAAACCCAGGCAGGTTTCTTCAGAGCCCTACTTCCCCTACATAAGGACATGGCCTAGTCATCATCAGCCATTACAGCTGCTTGACCGGGGACCGAGGAAGCCAAACGACTTTAGTTGGCCTCGTGCAGGGCCAACTGCTTTGAAAGAAGGGTTGAGCCCCAGAAGCAGGTGACTTAAGTAACTGCTGCAATGCCCGCCCCGCTCCCGCCCCTGATCATGAAATGAAATGTGCTAATGAGTGAGTGCAAGAGTCACTGGGGATCCAAAGCAGACAGGGGCGCACCAGCATGGGCTGCCTTGGCTGTGTTTGGAGAAGCAGTGAGTCTTCACCTGGGGACAAGTGCAGAGGGTGAGTGAGAGCCAGAGAGGCGATGCAGCACCGTCTGCCTGAGTCAGCTCAGGCTGCTATACCCACGTGCCATAGGCCAGGTGACTCACCCAGCTGCAACTTATTTCTCACCGTTCTGGAGAGTGGAAATCCAACATCAGGGTGCCAGCATGCTCCAGTTCTCTTCCGAGTGTCAGAGGCCCGCATCTTTGGTCTCAAGTAGCAGAAGGAAGGAACACAGTGAGGGAGTTCTCTGGGGGTCTCCTTGTAAGGACACAGCATTCATTCATGGTGGCTCCACCCTCATGACCTAATCCCCTCCCAAGGCCCCTCCTCTTACTGCCATCACCTTAGGGAGTTGATTTCAACATTGGAATTTTTTTTTAAGATATTTGAAAGACATACACAGAAAGAGGGAGAGGGAGGGGGAGAAGGAGGGAGGGAGGAAGAGAGAGAGAAAGGTCTTCCATCCACTGGTTCACTCCCCAGTTGGCTGCAATGGCTGGACCTGGGTCAACCTGAAGCCAGGAGCCAGGAGCTTCTTCCAGGTCTCCCACACGGGTGCAGGGGCCCAAGGACTTCGGCCTTCTTCCACTGCTTTCCCAGGCCATAGCAGAGAGCTAGTGGAGCATCCAGGACTCAAACTGGTACCCATATGGGATGCTGGCACTGCAGATGGTGGCTTTACCCACTATGCCACAGCGCCAGCCTGTCAACATGGGAATTTAAGGAGACACAGATATTCAGTGCATAAAACCCTGTCACCCACATGCCTGAGGAGAGCTGGGTCAACAGGCTCCATGTGGCAGTGTTTGTATACCCGAAACACAAGCAACACTCAAAGCACTGATACAGGAATAATAAATTAAATGTGGTGTATCCATGGGCTACCATTCTGCACAGCAAATGAAAGGAAGACACTAGATCTCTGTATGTGTGCCTGTGTGGAGGAGTTGGTTAGCTCCCAGAACTATAATATGAAATGAAAAAGGCAAGTTTCCAAATGAACATTCAGTACGGTATCATAAACACATGAGAGAAGCTTCTATTTTAGGGGCCGGCATTGTGGTGCCGCAGCTAAGCTGCCACTCACAACACTGGAATCCCATCCAAGTCCTGGCTGCTCCACTCCGCATCCACCATCCTTCTAGCGTTCTGGGGAAGTCATCATAGAACAGCCCAAGGACTTGGGCCTCTCTGCCACCCAAAGGAGACTCAACAGAACTCCAAGCTCCTGGCTTTGGCCTGGCCCAGCCCCGGCTGTTGCAGCCACTTGGGGAGTGAACCAGTGGACCTCTCTCTCTCTCTTTTTCTCTCTCTCCACCCCACTCTGCACCTTTCAGATTAAATAAATTTAAAAAAATATTTTATTTATAAAAATCACCAAGCTGGGGCTGGCACTGTGGCTCGGCGGGTTAAATCCCCAGTCTGCAGCACTGGCATCCCATAGGAGTGCCAGTTCAAGTCCCGGCTGCTCCACTTCTGATCCAGCTCCCTGCTAACACACCTGGGAAAGCAGCAAAATTCCTTGGGTCCCTGCACCCATGTGGGAGAAGCTTCAGGCTCCTGGCTTCAGATTGGCTAAGCTCCAACTGTTGTGGTCATTTGGGGAGTGAACTGGTGAATAGAAGACCTCTCTCTCTCTCTCTCTCTCTCTCTGCCTCTGCCTCTCTCTGTAACTCTTTTTCAAATAAATAAAATAAATCTTTTTTTAAAAAAACATTTATTTATTTATTTATTTGGAAAGCAGAACCACAGAAAGGCAGAGAGAGAGAGAGTGAGAGCGAGCGAGAGAGAGAGAGGTCATCCGTCCACTGGTCCATTCCCAGATGGCCACAACACCTGGAGCTGCACCAATCTGAAGCCAGGAGCCAGGAGCCAGGAGCTTCTTCCGGGTTTCCTACATGGGTGCAGGGACCTAAGGACTTGGGCCATCCTCTACTGCTTTCCCAGGCCTTAGCAGAGAGCTGGATCAGAAGTAGAGCAGCCGGGACTCAGACCTGTACCCACATGATATGCCAGCGCTGCAGGCAGCAGCTTTACCCACTACACCACAGCACCAGCCCCTAAAATAAATCTTAAAAAAAAGAGCCGGCGCCGTGGCTCACTAGGCTAATCCTCCGCCTTGCAGCGCCGGCACACCGGGTTCTAGTCCCGGTCAGGGCGCCGGATTCTGTCCCGGTTGCCCCTCTTCCAGGCCAGCTCTCTGCTGTGGCCCGGGAGTGCAGTGGAGGATGGCCCAGATGCTTGGGCCCTGCACCCCATGGGAGACCAGGAGAAGTACCTGGCTCCTGCCATCGGATCAGCGCGGTGCGCCGGCCGCGGTGGCCATTGGAGGGTGAACCAACGGCAAAAGAAGACCTTTCTGTTTCTCTCTCTCACTGTCCACTCTGCCTGTCAAAAAAATAAAAAAAAAGAAAAAAAAAGAAAAGACCAAGCAAATATTCCATGGAAGCTGTTATCCATCCTGATGGTAAGGTAGGAAGAGGAGAGAAAAGGCACAGAAGCCAATTGTTTCCATCTCGTTGAGGGGTCCCTGAGCTTCTGACCTACACACAGCCCGCTTCCTGCCTTCTCTCCCACTTGGGAAAGAGGATGAACCCGGCCCCTTGGTCCCATGGGTTCCTGCAGCCCACTCCCCAGTGGGGTGCTTATTGTGGCTCCCAGGTCATTTCTACAAAGGCTAGCAAGGGCTTTTCCAAGCGCAACACCTTGCTGCTGCCAACTCCCTCCTCAAAGGACACAGGTGACACCGTTCGGATATGAGACACAGTGACTTCTGAGGAAAGCCACAGGTGCATTTCCTGGAGTCCTCACTCAATAACCAGGGAGGGGCCGGACATTGTGCTGTGGGTTAAGCCACAGCCTGGGACATTGGCATCCCAGCTCTGGATACTTCCGATCCAGATCCCTGCTTGTGTATCTGTGAAAACATCAGAAGATGGGACAGTTGCTTGGGCGTCTGCACCCATGGGGGAGACCTGGATGGAGTTCCATCAGGCCCAGCCTTGGCTATCGCAGGATGTTTTTCACTGGTAGTGAACCAGTGGATGGGAGAATCTCTCTCTCTCTCTCTCTCTCTCTCTCTCTCTCTCTCTCTAACTCTGCCTTTCAAATAAATAAATTGATCTAAAAAATAATCATATTAACCAGGGAGATTCTTCCGTGGAACAGTCTTGGAAGCCAACATCACACCCCTTCTTGGGAACAGGTGTGAGGATAAGCAAACCTTCACTAACGGAAAAAGGAAAACAACAAACATGGATCCGTAGGCCAAGAGCAAGTCAGAGCCTCACATTTGAGGATCCTCGTGGCTGTGCCCAGGAGGGGCAGCTTCAAGGAAAATCGCCTCTGTTCAGCCAGCCTCGGTGGAGTTCTCCCCTCGCCCACCTGTTCTCACACAGGGAGTCCCAGTCTCACAGGTTGTCCAGCATTGCTGGGGGCCAACAGGCCGGTCCTTCCTCCCCTGCCTGGCAAGAGAACTCTGTGCCCTCCAACTGACCCTGTCACCCTACTCGCCCCCATGCCCCCTCTACCCGCTGCCCCGTCTGCAGCCCCCAGTGGTAAGTCCTCCTCTTGGGGGCAGACACTGCAGCTGGGAGTGAGCACCCAGCACTTCCTGGCTTTGGTATCCAGCTCGGTGGGAGCCAAGGGTCTGGTCCTGCTCCTCGAAGCCTGGGGACAACCTCAGCAGACAGGAAGGAAAACAGACAGAAAGACAACTGCTTCTCTGCTCTGGTACATGACCCTGCCCCACGCCCTTATGCTGAACGGATTCTCCTGCAGCCCTAGAGGTGGGTACTGCTATTTTTTTTTAAGATTTATTTTTTATTTATTTGAAAGATTTACAGAGATAGGGGTCTTCCATCTGCTGGTTCACTCCCCAAGTGACCACAATGGCTGGAGCTGAGCTGAT
Source organism: Oryctolagus cuniculus (assembly GCF_964237555.1). NCBI lineage: Eukaryota > Metazoa > Chordata > Mammalia > Lagomorpha > Leporidae > Oryctolagus > Oryctolagus cuniculus. The sequence continues at coordinate 13,048,722 of NC_091435.1, forward strand.
CCAAAGTCAGGAGCCAGGAGCCAGGTGTTTCTTCCGGGTCTCCCATGTGTGTACAGGGGCCCAAGGACTTGGGCCATCTTCCACTGCTTTCCCAGGCACATTATCAGGAAACTGGATTGGAAGTAGAGCAGTCAGGACTCAAACCAGCACCCATATGGGATGCCAGCACTGCAGGCCACGACTTTAACCCGCTGCACCACAGTGCTGGCCCCAAGTATTGCTATTTTAGTACCTCCTTATATGTGGTGGATATGTTATGAGACCCCCAGGGAGTACTGAATCCTACATACACCATTTTTCCTATACATACATACCTGTAATAATTTAATTTTTAAATTGGGCACTGTGAGAGAGCAGCAATAACAATAAAATAGAATAATTATAACAATAGACTGTGATAAAATTGCCAGTATTGCTAATCTTGTGCTTTGGGGCCATTATTAGGTAAAATAAGCATTCAGATGCCACCATAGTAGATCTGATAAAATGGACGGCTACTGGAGCCCATGTCTGATGTGGCAGGCAAGACACCTGCATCCCATATCAGAGTGCCTGAGTTCAAGTCCAGGCTCCGCCTCCAGATTCCAGTCTCCTGCTAATGCAGACCCTGGGAGGCCACAGCCTCAAGTAGTTGGGTCGCTGCCACTTTCGCCGGAGACCTGGGTTGAGTTCCTCACTCCCAGCTGCCATCTGGCCCAGGCCCGGCTGCTGCAGGCATTTGGGGGAATGAACCAGTGGCTAGGAACTCTCTCTCTCTCTCTCTGTCTCTCTCCAGCCCCACCAGTCTGCTGGTGGGCCCTTTTTCCATCACCAGAGTCAGAGATCCTTGAAGCGAGCCGTGCCCAGTCTCCTGTGAGATTCGAGTCTTTCTGCCTTTTCCAGCTGTTGGCATGTACTGCCTCACTCACACTTCCTGCCCCAGCAGCCCGTCTGCTCCAAGTTGCTCTTCCACAACCATGCTGTCTCCCACCTGTCAATTTCAGGCCCAAGAGACACAGCAAAAGTCTCAAAAGGCACATTTGCATCTCACCCCCATCAGCAGAGTGCAAAGCACGGGTGGGGTGGGGGAGGGGGAACAGTTGGTAATAAACAAATAATTGGAGGTAGGAAGCTCCACAACAGAAGGAGAAGGAAAAATTATCCAGACACAACTAAATATAGATTCCACCTTGGGCCATGTCACCGGGGTGCAGGCGCTTACAGCAGGTGTTTAGCTTTGCATAATGCAACACACAAGACTCTGCTATCACAGCAAGGGGGCCCTTGGGAAAGAGCTGCACCCATCACTTTGTAGATGTAGAGACCTGGGGAGCAGAGAGGTGACAGCACTCACCCCAGGGCCCACGGCTGCTAAGTGCCAGGGCGGGGACCCCACCCCGGGGCTCCCAACAACACTTCTAGTTCTCTTTCAGCAACTCCAGTGGCTTCTCAACAAAGCTGTGTGAAAAAGAGGGGTGGGGATGACAGCAAGATCAGTTTATGCAACTCTTCTACCGGATGCAAATAAAGAAACAGGAACGGAAACCTGGTTCAGATTTGCCCACCTACAAATAACACCCAGAAGAAAGTTGAACTCTGAAAATAGAAGAGAGTGGCCTCTGATGTGACAGGAAGCATCATGGCTATTCTGAAAGTTTCAGAGGCTGCCTGCCGAAAGTCTCATCCTCAAACTTAGAAGTTTTCAAGTCGAACGTAAGCTTCTCCAGGACGCCAAAAACTAGCCCGAGTCGGGGAAATGCTATCCTCCCAGTCATTCATCCGGTCCTCACGGAAATCCAACGAGGAGCTGAGAAGTGGTGTCACCTGTGTTCCCGTCGCACGTCTGAGAAGACTGAGGTGCAATGAAATTCAAAGATATCCCGAAGTCCTGCAGCTGAGCCTTGAACCTGAGGCTGCCAGGTTCTTTTCAGAAGGTGTAGTGGAAGAAAACTCAGATTTGAAGTCAGGAAGGTGTAGACTTGAAGCCTGACTGTGCCATTTACTTGCTCTCCGGCATTAGGCAACTCATATCCTGTGCAGAGCCTCAGTGGACTCATTTGTAAATAGGAGGAACAGGGGCCAGCGCTGTGGCACAGTGAGTTAAAGCCCTGGCCTGAAGCGCCGGCATCCCATATGGGCGCCGGTTCAAGACCCAGCTGCTCCATTTCCGATCCAGCTCTCTGCTATGGCCTGGGAAAGCAGTAGAAGATGGTCCAAGTCCTTGAGTCGCTACACCTGTGTGGGACACCGAGCGGGGCGGGGGGAAGCTCCTGGCTCCTGGCTTCAGATCGGCGCAGCTCTGGCTGTTGCAGCCAATTGGGGAGTGAACCATCGGATGGAAGACCTCTCTCTCTCTCCCTCTCTCTCTCTCTCTCACTCTCGCTCTCTCTGCCTCTCCTCTCTCTGTGTAACTCTTTCAAATAAATGAATAAATCTTAAAAAAAAAAAAAAATACGCATGTGGCGACTCTCATGTGGGTTCAATGAGCACCCAGCTCAGGGCCTGGCACAAGGCAGGCTCTCCGACAAGGGGTCTTTGTTGTTACTAATACCCACAGGGACAGTTCTTTTCTTGTCATTCCACAGCTTTCCCACCTACTGATTGCATCTTGCATGACTTACAGACACAGAGAGTAGAGTTCCTCCCTTCTCACCTCCTTCCCAGATTCATTTCTTGCTAAGAAAGCTCTTTGAGCAGAGACTCACTTACCAAAACAATCGGAGGATTTCTAGAACGTAAACGGGAAGGAGAAGCTGCCCAGGGCTCCGTTCATCCGTGCGGTAAGTGGCAACTGCCTACTGTCAGCCAGACTTCCAGGAGGCCACCGTGAACTCGGCAGGCACAGTCCCAGGCCTCCGGGTTCTTAGTCCTGTGGTGAGGACAAATGTCCGGCAAGTCACTGGCGCCCCCACTGTGACTCAGACCCCGCTGGTCTGCTGACTCTTGGGGGGTCCAGTGTCAATGAGCAGATAGAAGCCCCTTACTCGCTTCTGCTTCCTGCACGTCTCTGTAAAATCCATCTCCAGCACAGCGTCCACTCTCAGCAGAGGGTCGGTGCTTAGAGATTCCCGTCACTGCTGCTCACGTTCTGGTGCCGAGAACGGACCTCACGACCGCGCCTGGGGGCAAGGAGGGCTGGAAACGTGGCCCTGGACTGGGCAGTCACTTTTCCACACCAGGAAAGCAGGCCCTGAACCTTTGGTGGGCAGTCACCTCTGCCATAGCCAGGAACAAACCCAAACTCATCAGTCATCTTAATACCTAACGAAAACAACACAGGAAAGTGGGAAATAGAGAAAAACAAGTGGGAAGAAGGTATGTCAAGTATACATGATATTGTTATTACTCATTTGACACAAAATTCAAAATGAAATAGTAAAATAAATACCTCATAATTGTCAAATGATGAACCACCCAATGTAAATCATAAAATTTTATGTACTTAGGGGCTGGCACCATGGTGCAGTAGGTTAATCCTTCGCCTGCGGTGCCAGCATCCCATATGGGCACCGGTTCTAGTCCCGGCTGCTCCTTTTCCAATATAGCGCTCTGCTGTGGCCTGGGAAAGCAGTAGAAGATGGCCCAAGTCCTTGGGCCCCTGCACCCACATGGGAGACCCAGAAGAAGTACCTGGCTCCTGGCTTTGGATGGGCTCAGCTCTGGCCGTTGCAGCCATCTGGGGAGTGAACCAACGGACAGAAGACCTTTCTCTCTGTTTCTCCCTCTCACTGTCTGTAACTCTACCTCTCAAATAAATAAATAAAATAAATAACAAAAAAACCTTTACGTACTTAAAACATTAGCATCAAAATAAGACAAAGGAAAGTTCTTGTAGTGGGTGGCTTTAAATCCATCTCTTAGAAAAAGGCTTATCAACCATTATAGAAATGAATCACATTCTGGGGGAATGGGTGTTGGGATATAGCAGGTTAAGCTGCCACTTGTGGTAACATCATCCCATATTGGTGCCAGTTCTAGTCCTGGCTGCTCCACTTATGACCCAGCTCCCTGCTAATAGCCTAGGAAAAGCATGGAAGATGGTCCAAGTACTTGGGTCCTTGCTACCCACGTGGGAGACCCAAAAGAAGATCCTGGCTCCTGGCTTTGGCCTGGCCCAGCTTCAGGTGTTGTGGCTGCTGGGAACAGAGCCAGGGGATGGAAGAGTGCTCGCTCTCTCTCTCTCTCTCTCTCCCTCTTTTTCTGTAACTCTTTCAAATAAACAAATCTTTAAAAAAGAAGAAATGAATAAAATTCAAGAAGTCTTGACCAGTAAAATTAACACTTATAGTTTAATGGATATATGAGAATAATATTAAAAGTCCATGAAGGATATAATTACAAGAAAAGTGTAAGCACTATGTATTTGACCTACCTGTTAAGCTGCCTGTTGGGACACCTGATTCCTTTATTGGGAATGTCTAGATTCAAATTCTAGCTCCAACTCCAGCTTCCTACGAATGTATACACTGGGAGGCAGTAGGTGATGGCGTCAGTATCTAGATTCTCACCACACACATGAGACACCTGAATTGAACTCCTGGCTCCTGGTTTTGTCCAGGCCCAGTCCTGGCTATTGTAGGCCCTTGGAAAGTAAGCCATCTCTCTCTCTGTATGCCTGTGCCTCTCAAATAAATTAAATAAAATTTTAAAAGTAAGTCTACTTTAGTGCAAAAAAAATTGAAATTCATGCATAGCTTTTATGTAATAGCCTTTGCCATGAACTTTTTGAAGATTCTTCCTATGAAGAGAAATGAGTTTCTCCCTAACGGAGATTGCACATTTTTTTCCAAATTCTCATGAGACATACTCAAATTACATGAAACCACAAAAAAAAAATTCCCAAAAGTAAAACTCTGACAACACACACTTATGAACTATAATGGAATACATTTAGAAAAGAATGAGGGAAAAAAAAGGCTTATTGGAGAGAGTCAAGATGGCAGAATAAGGAGGGAGCTTACTGCTCTAGTCCAGGGGGAGATAGTTTTTTAAAAGTGGAGAGAGTGCAGTCTCAGGGAAGAGTTAGGGAGAAAATGACAGAGGAAACTCCAAGCAAATTAGAGGGACACTGTGACCTACGTGGAGGGTGTGGACACACACAGCTTGGGACCCCAACAGCCGAGAACCTCAGCAACAGCTTTGGAGTGAGGTGAGACCAGACTGCAGCAGCCCAAGCCACTGGCAATAAAGCTGCAGGAAGAGCCTGGCTGGAGTCCGGCTTGGAGCCCAGTGCAGGAAAGTGCACCTGCCAACCTGGAGGGAAAAACAAGGGGCACATATCTCTCTCCCCAACCACCTGGCACCAGCATCCTGTAACTAGCTGAGAGAGGGCAGGCACCAATTCGGACACATGTAACAGCTGCTCCATCTTGTGTCCATACACCCAGCAACCAGCCCAGCGGAGACCCCTGAGTCTGGCTAGGAGAACTGACGGGGTGGGTGGGTGCTCGTGACTGTGGGAGCCTTGTGTGTCGGGATTGTGAAAACACTGCATCTGTGTGGGAGGGCGCAGGGTGTGGCTGGGACTTTGGGTGGTCATTGTCGGCGGCTCCAAATGCTCAGGGCTCCCTGATTCCCTGGTGAGGGTCATTGCTGGAGCATCCATGTTCACACTGAGGACTGCATGGATTCTTTGTGTGGTTCTTATGTCAGTGCAGATGAAAACTGTACCCACTGGGGCCAGTGCCCAGCCATTGGTCAACTTTGAGGAGAGGAGGTGAGCATGACACCAACAAAGCAGAACAAAACTCTATGCTTAAAAAGAGAGAGAAAGATTTACCACACCCAACTTGGGTGTCACCTTAAACACGCCCCTCAACCTGAAGCACTGAACAGAGCTCTCTGACCACAACCAGCACACACCTCAGGGTATTCATGGAAAGAGAAGACACAACATTAGGCCACAGAGGCATAGTCAAAGATAAAAGCCATCATGGGGGGAAAAAAACCAACAAGGACCACCACCACAAATGTCTACTAATAAATGCAGTAATTCACAAAACAAGAATAAAGAAGACAACATGATGCCCCCAAAAGAATACAACACTTCAATTCTAGAATGTGAAGATGAAGAGATTGACGAAATGCCAGAAATGGAATTCAAAAAAATTGATGGTAGGATTACTTAGAAGTAATCAGAAGCAAATCCATGAACCAATGAAATCTGTACATGACATGAATGAAAATTTTTCCCAAGAAATTGAGATTTTAAAGAGAAATCAAAATAAAATATTGGAAATGAAGAATTCAATAGAACAAATAAAAAAATGCAGTGGAAAGCCTTAAGAACAGACTAGGTGAAGTAGAAGAAAGAATGTCTGAGTTAAAAGACAAATCTCTGGAAATTTTACAGCCAACTGAGAAAAAAGAAGAAATAAGAAGACTAAAAAACAGTGTTGGAGATTTATGGGATACTATCAAATGACCCAACATATGGATCTTGGGAGTTCCTGAAGACATGGAAAGAAAGAATGGATTAGAAGGCCTTTTTAGTGAAATAATTACAGAAAACTCCCTAATTTGGAGAAAGAAAGGGAAATCCAAGTATAGGAAGCACAAAGAACTCTTAACAGACATGACCAGAAAAGATCCTCACCTTGACACATTGTAATCAAACTCACCACAGTAAAACATAAAGAAAAGATTCTAAAATGTGCATGAGAAAAACACGAAACACGAGATTGCTTTCCAAGGACCTCCAATTAAACGCACAGTGACTTCTCATCAGAAACTCTACAGACTAGGAGAGAATGGCAAGATATAGTCCAAGACTTAAGAGAAAAAAACTGTCAACCCAGAATACTGCACCTTGCAAAGCTCTCATTTATGAAGGAAGGTGAAATAAGACCTTCCATAACAAACAGAAATTGAATTTTTCACCACTCTTTCAGCCTTACAAAAAATGATTAAGGATGTGCTACACACAGAAACATGGTCATCACTATGTAACAAAGGGAAGGCAGAAAATCTCCCAGTAGAAGCACAAAGGTACTCCAAAGTAAACAGTATGGAAAAAGATATTCCATGCTAATAGAAACCAAAAAAGAGCTGATGTAGCCATCCTAATATCAGACAAAATATACTTTAACACAAAAATTGTTAAAAGAGACAAAGAAGGGCACTATGTAATGACTAAGTGATCTATTCAACAAGAAGAAATGACTATTATAAATGTATATGCACCTAATTACAGGGCATCTGGCTATTTAAAAGAAATGTTGATGGATCTAAAGAGAGAGATAGACTCCAATACAATAGTAATGGGAAACTTCAATACCCCACTTTCAGCAATGGACAGATCAACTAGACAGAAAATCAGCAAGGAAAACAGAGTTAATCAACACTATAGACTGAACAGATATCTACAGAGCTTTCCACCCTATTTATAGGATCACATCATCTGCAAACAGGGATAATTTGACCTCTTCCTTTCCAAAACGTACCCCTTTGATTTCTTTTTCTTGCCTAATGGCTCTGGCTAAAACTTCCAGAATTATACTGAATAGCAATGGTGAGAGTGGGCATCCTTGAATTGTTCTGGATATCAATGGGAATGCTTCCAACTTTTTCCCATTCAATAGGATAGTGGCCATGGGTTTGTCATAAATTGCCTTGATTGTGTTGACGAATATTCCTTCTATACCCAATTAAAGTTTGCATCATGAAAGGGTGTTGTATTTTATAAAATGCTTTCTCTGCATCTTGAGATCATGTGTTTTTTGTTCTTCAGTTTGTTAATGTGATATATCACATTGATTGAATGGTGAATGTTGAACCATCCCTACATATCAGAGATAAATCGCACTTGGTCCAAGTGAATGATGTCAAGGACGTCAAAGATCTCTATGATGAGAATTACAAAACATTAAAGAAAGGAATAGAAGAAGATACAAAAAAATGGAAAAATCGTCCATGCTCACAGATTGGAAGAATCAATATCATCAAAATGTCCATACTACTGAAAGCAATTTACTGCAATACAAATCAAAATACCAAGTACATTCTCCTCAGAGATAGAAAAAAAATGGTGCTGAAATTCATATGGAAACACAGCAGACCCCAAATAGCTAAAGCAATCTTATACAACAAAAACAAAGCTGGAGGCATCACAATACCAGATTTCAAGACATCCTACTGGGCAGTAATAATCAGAACAGTCTGGTACTGGTAAAAAAAACAGGTGGATAGACTAATGGAACAGAATAGAAATGCCAGAAATCAACCCACTCATCTACAGACAATTTATCCTTGACAAAGGAGCTAAAAGCAATCCCCAGAACAAGGACAGTCTCTTCAACAAATGTTGCTGGGGAAACTGGAACTCCACATGCAGAAGTATGAAACAAGACCCCTACCTTACACCTTACACAAAAACCCACTCAAAGACCTAAATCTACGACACAATTCCATTAAATTATTAGAGAACACTGGGGGAAAGCCTGCAAGACATTGTCATACGTAAAGAGTTCTTGGAAAAGACTCTAGAAGCACAGGCAATCAAAGCCAAAGTTGACATATGGAATTACATCAAACTGAGAAGCTTCTGCACTGCAAAAGAAACACTCAGGAAAGTGAAGAGGCAACTGACAGAATGGGAAAAAATATTTGCAAACTATGCAACTGATAAAGGATTAATAACCAGAATATATAAAGAGATCAAGAAACTCAACAACAACAAAGCAAACAACCTAGTGAAGAAATGGTCAAAGGGCTTAAACAGGCATTTTTCAAAAGAGGAAATCCAAATGGCCAACAGACACATGCAAAAATGCTCAGGATCACTAGCCATCAGGGAAATGCAAATCAAAACCACAATGAGGTTTCACCTCACCCCAGTTAGAATGGCTTTTATATACTAATCAACAAACAACAAATGCTGGTGAGAATGTGTAGAAAAAGTTACCCTAATCCACTGTTGGAGGGAATGTAAACTGGTCTATCCACTGTGGAAGACAGTATGGAGATACCTCAGAAATCGCAATATAGACTTACCATATGACACAGCCATCTCACTCCAAGGAATTTATTCAAGGGAAATTAAATCAGCATTTAAAGGAGTTATCTGTACCCCCATGTTTATTGCAGCACAATTCACAATAGCTAAGATACAGAATCAATCCAAATGCCTGTCCACTGAAGACTGGTTAAAGAAATTATGAGATAACTACACAGTGTTTAAAAAAAAGAAAGAAAGAAATCCTGTTGTTCACAAAAACTTTAAGAGAAAAGTCTATATATACTGTCTCAGAGTCTAAGAAAAAATGGTAGGCCTATTCAATTCATTTTCTCATTTTATAGAATCAGTGTAAGACAATATTTGATATATATCCTTATCTATGTCTATCAATCAACACATATATACAGGTTGAACATCCCCTGTCCAAATCTGAAATCCAAAATGTTCCAAAATCTGAAACTTTTGGAGCTCCCAGATGATACCCAAAGAGGAAAACTCCACCCCTGTAATGTGTTGCAGTGAAAACACAAGCACGGGGCAGGCATGTGGCATAGTGGGTAAAGCTGCTGCCTGCAGTGCTGGCATCCCCCATGGACGTCAGTTTGAGTCCCAGCTGCTCCACTTCTGATCCAACTCTCTACTATGGCCTGGGAAATCAGTGGAAGATGGTCCAAGTCTTTGGGCCCTGCAACCATATGGAAGACCCAGAAGAAGCTCCTGGCTCCTGGCTTTGGATAGGTCTAGCTCCTGCCGTTGCAGCCATTTTGGGAGTGAACCAACAGATGGAAGATCTCTCTCTCTCTCTCTGCCTCTGCTTCTGCCTCACTGTAACTCTGCCTTTCCAATAAACAAATAAAGCTTTTTTTATTTAGCTTCCCCAAAGGCCCAAACAGGCAGAAGGAAGGCCCAAGCCAGGAGGCTGGAGGGAAATGTTTGATCCCAGGTGGGTGGCATGGGGAGGTGAGGAGGTGGGGCTGCATTAGCAGGAAGCTGGAACTTATAAGCCACTCAAGAGGCTTCCACCCTTAGCTTATAGTTCTGTGCAGATCAACTCATTCCATTGAGGGAGTTTCACCACAGAGTGGCTGGAACAATAACCCAGCGTCAGGCCCAAACTTCAGATTCTAAACAGAAGCACCTGTGTGGGACTAGGATTGCTGAGTCACCCTCCCAGGACAGGAAAACACCTTCCAGGTTACTACAACCCCCACAGCACAGCAGCACGACAGGCCCCTTGCCCAACCCAAACCACACCAGACCTTGGCGTTACTCGGTGCCCGCCCAGCACAGAGAGGGCCAGGTTGCTGCCACCACCTCAGGACATGCCGCTCAGCAGAGCAGCCGGCGAAGAGGTGGGATATCCCAGTGAGGCTTCCTCGGCAGTGATGAATAAAGCTTAAAAAAATAAATAACACAAGCACACTGAAAATATTGTATAAAACTACCTTCAGGGGGCTGGCACTGTGGCATAGCAGGTTAAAGCCCCGGCCTGCAGCACCAGCATCCCATATGGGAGCCAGTTGGAGTCCCAGCTGCTCCACTTCCAATCCAGCTCTCTGCTATGGCCTGGGAAAACAGTAGAAGATGGACCGAGTCCTTAGGCCCCTGCACCTGCATGGGAGACCTGGACAAAACTCCTGGCTCCTGCCTTCAGATCAGGACAGCTCCAGCCTTTGCGACTACCTGGGGAATGAACCAGCGGATGGAAGACCTCTCTCTCTCTCTCTCTCTCTCTCTCTCTCTTTCTCTCTCTCTCTGTAACTCTTCCTTTCAAATAAATAAAATAACTTTAAAAAAAAAAAGGGCATTGCTTGACTAGGTAGGATTTCTTTGGGCCCTGAATGTACTTTATCTGACACTATAAAGGTGGTAGAAATCATTATACATGTGTCCAAACCCAAAGAGAGTACACCAGGAGAGAATTCTAATGAAAACTACAGGCTTTGGGTGACAGTGAAGCACCATTATAGATTCAGCACTTGTAACAATTGCACCACTCTGGTGAGGCTGTGCATAAGGGGGTGGAGGTGCATATGAAAAATCTCTGTACCCCCTGCTCAGTCTTGCTATGAATCTAAAGCTGCCCTAACAAATGAAGTATTTTAAGAAAATAAAATAAAATTACCTCTAGGCAAAGTGCATAAGATACCTATGAAATAAAAATTAACTTGGTGTATATACTTGGGTCCCCTAACCCCAAAATATCTCATTTGGCACGTTAATATTCCAAAATCTAAAAAAAAAATCCAAAATTCTTTTGGTGCAAGCATTTCAGATAAAGGATACTCAGTCTGTATATACATATGCACATGTCACTTAAAAACAAAATTGTAACATTTCATAGCCAGCAGCGTATTAAAAGAATAATACAAAAAGCTCATGCTATGAGTGTAAAGATGCTTCAACATTAAGAATCTATTAAAGTGGCTGGCGCTGCAGCTCACTAGGCTAATCCTCCACCTGTGGCGCTGGAACACCGGGTTTTAGTCCTGGTTGGGGCGCCGGATTCTGTCCCGGTTGCTCCTCTTCCAGTCCAGCTCTCTGCTGTGGCCCGGGAAGGAAGTGGAGGATGGCCCAGGTCCTTGGGCCTGCACCCACATGGGAGACCAGGAGGAAGCACCTGGCTCCTGGCTTTGAATCGGCACAGTGCGCTGGCTGTAGCAGCCATTTGGGGGGTGAACCAACAGAAGAAAGACCTTTCTCTCTGTCTCTCTCACTGTCTAACTCTGACTGTCAAAAAAAAAAAATCTATTAAAGAGATCCAAGTAAAAACGATATGATTGTGTTAATAGATGTTTTAAAGACATTTGCTAAAATGCGGTAGCCATTCATGATAGCAAATCAGCAAAAAGAAAGGTCTTAAAGCTGACAAAATGTGTTAGCAACCTGAGCAAGCATCATTTTATGGGACAAATATTACAAATGCCTCCCTCAAAAGTCACAGAGAAAGCAAGATTGCCATTCAGTATTGTACTGCAGGCATCAGATAACACATTAGACCAGGAAAAGCTAATACTATGCATTGACAGTCTTTGGATAGATAATCAAGTCTATACATGAGTTTGCACTTCACAGTGTACAAAAGATTTCCATAAGCAGTGGGAGATCAACTGTGGCCCTCACAGTAACCAGGTAGGAGGAGAACAACTGTTGTCATCCCAGCTTCAAGAATGAGCAACCTGAGGCTGATAGACTGTAGGTTTCCCTAAAGACATGTAACTGGGAAGCAGCGATGATGGAACCAAGCCCAGGTTTGCTTACTCTTACCTTCTACACGCCAGGCATTCTCAGTAGACACACAGCCACCTCACTGCTGCCAGTGACTAACACCACCCCAGCCACTCCTCTATTCCCCTTCCCCGTTTTTAAAAGCATTACAGAGAGAGAGGGAGAGAGACAGAGCCCGAGAGAGAGAGAGAGAGAGAGAGGTCTTCCATCTGCTGGTTCACTCCCCAGATGGCTACAACAACTGAAGCTGTACCAGGCCAAAACCAGGAGCATGGGACTTCATGCAGGTCACATGGGTGGCAGGGGACCAAGCACTTGGGCCATCTTCTGTTGCTTCCCCAGGCACATTAGCAGGGAGTTGGCTTGGAAGTGGAGCAGCAGGGACCCAAACCAGTGCTCATATTGGATGCGGCTTAACCCTCTGTGCCACAATGCCGCCCCCAAGGTTGTCACTATTATTATCAACCCCTCTTGCTTTAGAGATGAGAAAACTGAGACACAGACATTGCCAAGTTAACTCCTCTAACATAATTTTAGTAAGTGACAACACCAAGATTCAAATCCAGCAGCTGGCTCTGGTCTTGGCAATTAACCAATACTTGGAGTGTGCTTAAGCTAATGCCCTGATTCTTCCTGTAGCTGAAAGCAGAGACCAACCTGCCGTGTGTGTGTGTGTGTGTGTGTGTGTGTGATACAAAATTCATATCACTTGGCAGGCACTTGGTGTAGCAGTTAAGACCCAACAGGAAATGCCCACATCCCATATCCAAAGACCTGAGTTCAAATCTCTGCTCCATTTCCAGTTCCAGAGTCCTGCTAATGCTCATCCTGGGAGGCGGCAGGTCATTACTCAAGCATTTGGTTCCTGCCTTCCAGGTATGGGACCCAGATCTGAGCTCTTAGCTCCCAGCTTTGGCCTAACCTAGTCTCAGCTGTTGCAGACAATTGGGGAGTGAACCAGCAGCTGGAAGCTCACGCTCTCTCTCTCTCTCTCTCTCTCTGCTTCTCAAAAAATAATAATAAATGAAGATAACAAAGATAACATCAATAATAGAGAAAAGCATTAGTTTTCTTTTCATTCAGTTGTTTCGATACTGCATGAGGCCAGAAAGCAGGCAAGGGCTTAACACACACACACACACACACACACAATCTGCTTAGAAACATCCGTTTTGTTCAGTATCTGTTGTGCTGCTTCCTAAAATTAGACTTCACCCACAGAAATAAAGGAAGCAGTGTTCTCCCCAGCGTGCTTCCTTCAGCCTGTGGCCCTGTGCGCTAAGTAAGGGTCTTACCCAGTAGAACCATAAAGGGAAATCAGAGACATCTCTGATTGCCCAGTTAGGAACCATACAGAAGTGAGTCATCTCTCACAGATCTGCCTGTGGAGTTTACCCGTCAGCCCCCCAAACCTCTTTTATGTACACTAGTTCATTTCTTGCATTGGAGGTCTCTGGTCCCTTTCCATCCCCCAGGCTGCTTCTGGGCCTTGCTGCAGTACCTGGAGAAAGGCTGCTGACACTCTGGTTTGGTACAGCTTTTCCCTAGGCTCATACATTTGTGAGTGTGGAGTTAGACCATCACAGCTCCATAGACATGTGCACCTGCTACAGATTACCCAACAGAATTACTCGACTTTGCACAACTGTTCCTTCCTCCTGGGATACTTTTCCTAATCTTGTGCTTTCTTTAAGGCCTCGCTCACCTCTTCCAGGAAGCCCTCCCTCAGGACATCATCACACGGTAGAACCCAACCGAAACAGAAGCTCTTCCATGTTGTAATTTTTGTCAGACTCATTTGAAATTGCAAGCTCCGTGAGGGTAGGAATCTTGCCCCATTCAGATCTGTGTCTCCACTGCCTTTGGATTAAGAAATAAATCTGTATTTCAAGTTTTACAGTTTGTCATGAAAATCAAATGTCAGTGTTTCAAAGCTAGTAAAAATACGTTATAGTCTGTCTTTAAACTAGAGTTGAAAGTGTGGGCATTTGATATAGAGGTTAAGATGTTGGCTAAAACACCTGTATCCCAAGTTGAACTGTCTGGTTCCATATACACCGCCAGCTCCTGACTCCAGCCTCCTGCTAATGCAAACCCTGGGAGGCAGCAGTGGTGACTCGAGTAAGTGAGCATCTGCCGACTACATAGGAGAGCTGGACTGAGTGCCTGGCTCCCAGCTCCAGCTCAGTCCAGCCCCATTGCACTGGCGCTGGAAGAGTGAACCAGTGCTTGGGAGCGTTTTCTCTCTCTTCCTTTCTCTCTCTCTCTCTCTGTCTCTCTGACTTTCGAATAAATAAATCTTTTTAAAAGGTTTAAAATTGTTAATTTCTATAAACATTAAACTATAGATAAAGGTACCTAATAAGCAATTTATAATATTTCTAATAGGGACATTATAAGTAATGTTTATAAGGTATTAATTGAAAAATGGTCCTTTAGCATTAGCAATATATAATGTTATCAGAAGATTTCCTTACATTTTTGGTGTAAAAAAAAACTATAAGTGCTCAAAAAATCATGCAGACAGTGATCGGAACAGGTGTCTTTTAGTTGATGATATCTCTTTAATAAAGTGATTCTTAGACAAAAAAATATCCAAGGAAACCGGCTTAAAAGAGAAGTCTTCAAATGGATACTCTGTGTAGGGGAAAGGGAAGAGCGGAGATCTGAAGGATTCTGATAAATGGGCGGAGGAAGAATCAGGAAGGAAATGTCATCCGGGCTGGGATGGTAATAATGTCACTTTGCAAAGAAAGTCAATGAAAATGTCACAGATAAGAAGCACAAAATCTGTCAATCTGAATAGTAACATACATTACAGATTTATGAAGCGGTGTCATTGCATTATAAAATGATGGGAATTATGTCTAGGGGAGACAGATTCCTGGAGTGGCAAGAATTGCAGGAGCATGCTAGGATCATTTTGAAAAGCTGTAAGACAAATTGCCTAAAAAGATCTGTGTGGACAGAGGCCCTGGAGAAAGCAATTCCACTGCAAGAACTAAGTGTGTGATAAGTCCAAGACAGCCACTGTCTAATAGATCACTGTAGAATATCAAACATCAGAACATTAAAAACACACACTGGGGCCGGTGCTGTGGCAGAGCAGGTTAAGCCACCATCGGCAACACCAGCATCCCGTAAGAGCGCCAGCTCGTGTCCTGTCTGCTCCACTTCCAACCCAGCTCCCTGCTAAGAGTCTACAGCAGATGGTTCAAGTGCTCGGGCTCCTGCCACTCATGTGGGAGAACCAGATGATGCTCCTGGCTTGTGTCTTCAGCCTGGCTCAGACCTGGCCATAGTGGCCATCTGGGGAGTGAACCAGCACGTGGAAGATTCTCTCTGTCTCTCTCTTTCCCTCCATAACTCTGAGTTTCAAATAAATAAATTTATAAACACACACACACACAGACACACCACCTGCCAGGCTGCTGAATCGCTTCTGTGTTGGCATGCGCCCCAAACTCTTTCCCTCAGGGGCATCTCATAATGCTTTTGACCTGACCCATCCCAACTCTTCTTGAATTCCTCACAAGCATAGATTTAGGAGACAAGTACCCAAGAGTAAGGAGGTGAAACACAGTCATGAAAGAGTGGAAAGCAGCTGGTACAAGCCAGGAATTGATACCAGTACCCAGGAACTGCTCTTCTCCAGGAAGTATCAGCAAGGTGGGGGCGGGGCCAACCCAAAGCTTTGATCTGATCCTGGGGGGGGAGGAAGTACTACTTTGATCTCAAGGGAGAACCCCTGACCAGAAGTCATGTTTGGGGAGAAAAAGGAGCCTCCTCAAAGACAAGAACCAAGCCCCAAATTTCTTGGCAGGCATGGGCTAACCAGTAATAGTCTACAAGTGATATCACAACAGGTTAATGATAATAAAATAATTGTCTCTCATCTGTGGTTAGAGTGGATGAACAGTTTTGTAGGAATCATTTATACTTGTTACCCAGTAGGAACAAGGAAGGAAATAGCCTTTTTGAACTTATTTTTATTATTTATTTATTTATTTATTTATAAGATTTCTTTATTTGTTTGAAAGGCAGAGTTCCAGAAGGAGAGGGAGAGACAGAGACAGAGAGATCTTCTAGCTGCTGCTTCACTCCAAAATGACTTTAATGACCAGAGCTGACCAGGCCAATGCTAGGATCCTGGAATTCCATCTGGGTCTCCCACGTGGGCGGCGGAGTTCTAAGTTCTACTGCTTTCCCAGGAGCATTAGCAGGGAGCTGGACTGGAAGCGGAACAGCTGGGACATGAATTGGCACCCATAAGTGATGCCAGCACCACAGACAGTGGCTTAACCCACTGTACCACAACGCAGGCACCTCTTTAGATTTATTTTTATTTTTATTTTTTTATTTGACAGGCAGAGTGGACAGCGAGAGAGAGAGAGACAGAGAGAAAGGTCTTCCTTTGCCGTTGGTTCACCCTCCAATGGCTGCCGCGGCCGGCGCGCTGCGACCGGCGCACCGCACTGATCTGATGGCAGGAGCCAGGTACTTATCTTGGTCTCCCATGGGGTGCAGGGCCCAAGCACTTGGACCATCCTCCACTGCACTCCCTGGCCACAGCAGAGGGCTGGCCTGGAAGAGGGGCAACCGGGACAGAATCTGGCGCCCCGACCGGAACTAGAACCCGGTGTGCTGGCGCCGCAAGGCGGAGGATTAGCCTAGTGAGCCGCGGCGCCAGCCTACCTCTTTAGATTTAAAAAATGTAGAATTTCCTTTCTTTAAGACCTTAAATTCCAAGTATGTATCTAAAAAATATGTATTTAAGAACAGGAGTCAGTAAACTATTTGTGTAACGAATATTTTATGTTGTGTGAGCTGATTATTTTCTGCTGTAACTACCCAACTCTGCCTTTATAGCAGCCAGAGACACTATGCAAATGATGGAGGTGTCTGTGTTCCAATAAAACTTTATTTATAAAAGCAGTCTATAAGGAGGATTTGGCCACAGTCATACCAGCCCATGATCTAAAACCCTGTATGAGGGAGTGGGTGTTTAGCCTGGCAGTTAGGATGCCCACTTTCCCTAGCAGGTACGTATGTTCCATGCTGTGCTCTCGCTCCTGACTCCAACTTCGTGCTAATGCAGGCCAGGGGCTGGCAGAGGGAACAGCAAGTGACTGGATTCCTGCCACTCACATGGCAGACTTGGATTAAGCTCCCAGGTCCCAGCTTTGGGCGCTGCCCAGCCCTGGCTACAGTTCAACTACTGCAAGTATTCCAAGAGTAGACCAGTGGGCAGAAGCTCTCTCTCTTTCTCTCTGCCTCTCTAAAGATAATAATAAAAAAAAAAAAAAAACCTGTGGTCCTAATTTTTTAAAATTAATTAAGTTAATAATTAATTAAATAAAATAAAACCCTCTATAAAACACCTTCTAACATAAAAACAACACTTTGTGACATAAAATATTCTTCTGTATAGAATACTAAATATTCTATACAGTAGGAAAAGACGAACTCGATCAAGATGACATGTTAGAGGAGATACACCTAAAGTAAGAACTTTTTTTTAAGGTTTATTTATTTATTTGCAAGGCAGAGTTAGAGAGAGAGGTTCCATCTGCTGGTTCACTCCCCAAATGGCTGCAGTGACTGGAGTTGGGCTGATTCAAAGCCAGGAGCCAGGAGCTTCTTCCAGGTTTCCCATGGGAGTTCAGGTCCCAAGCACTTGGGTCATCTTCCATTGCTTTCCCAGGCCATAGCAGAGAGCTAGGTGGGAAGTGGAGCAGCCAGGGCTTGAACCGGTGCCCATATGGGTTGCCGGCACCACAGGCAGAAGCTCAGTCCACTTTGCCACAGCGCTGCCCCCTGAAAGGGTGATAGCAGCAGGGGAAGGAAAAAGAACATATTTGCTTATTTTTTAAAAAACCAGATACATAGGGGCTGGTGCAGCACGTAAAGCCACCCCCTGCAGTGCCGACATGGCTGCAGTTGCAGCCAATTGGGGAGTGGATCAGTACTCTCTCTCTTGCTCTCCCTCTCGCTCTCTCTCTCCTTCTCTCTGTATGTAACTCTGACTTTCAAATAAATAAGTCTTTAAAAAAAAAAAAAAAAGGTACATAGTGCTTAGAAGTAGCAGGTTCTGGTCCAAATGATAGAGAGACAGACTTCCGGCGAGGTAGACAGGGATGGAGGTGCATCTGGAGGTGAGTCTCAGGACCTGAGAAAAATCCAGCAGTCAGCTTGTGCGCAGGCTGTCGATGCCAAGTGCTAGGCCCCGTGATCAAGCTTTCTCTGTGCTGTTGCAGCTCACCTAGGTAACAAGAATTCCATGCATCTTGGCGAAATGCGGCAATGTGTTCTCTGTTGTGAGCCCCAGTTGGAACTAAACAAAACCCTCTCCTGGACCAATCACTAGAACTTTCCCTGTTTACAGCCTATTAAAAACTCCTGTCAACAGTCTTCAATAGCTCTCTCCTTCAGGAACCACTCTTGGCATCGCTGCGAGCTTTTTTCGTTTAAGTTCTCGGCTTTCTTTCAATAAACAACTTCTGCTTTACACACTCTTCCTAATCTGTGCTCCTCATTCTCTTTGGACACGAGACACGAACCTGGTGGAGAAGAGGAATTGTGCTAACTGCAGACTCCTCTGACACAAACATTTTATAAATATGGGTCCTTAGCTCCTTGAATTCTCCAAGTGACCCATCTTACAGATAAGGAAGTTAAGGCTAGCTAGTGTGCCCAAGATCACAACACTAGTAGTGAGGGGGAAATCCACACAAATGCCAAAACAGACTCTCACAGAAACACTAGAAGACACCATCAAAATTCTCCCTTGAGAACTAAGTAGGCGTACACACTTGGTACACAAAGTTGTGATCTTAACACACTGCCCTCCGTCTCCACTGCAGATATCTCAAATGCAATTGTACATCTCCAAGTGCTTTATTACTGCTGTTCACTCTCATGAAATGCTTGTGGTTTTGCTTTTTTTTTTTTCAAAATGCAAGTTTATTGAATAAAGCTGAGAAGAGCAGTAAACAGACAAAAAAATGCATCCACCTAAATAAAAAATGTACGTATTTGCAAAGTTCGGTAACTGTTTTCATATGCAGGGGTTATGCACAGGAAAAGGTTGGTAGTATTCTTGAGAGATCTGGAAATACTAAAAACAGTGAACAGACACAAACACATCAAGGTTCAGCTCTTGGCCAACAAACAAACCTATGCAGTCCCTGCAGAGTCACACCTTCTGGATCCGGTTCCTCCTTGCAGGCGCAAGCACGTTGCCATGTCCTGTGTAATGGTTCCAGTGACCACCAATGGTGTCCAGCTGCAGCGCCACGTCTGGACGCCCCGTCACACACAGGACCATCCACCCATCGGGGCAGTACACTTCTGAGAAGGGGAACATGAAAAGCCCCAGTTCTGCTCGTTAAAAATGTGAATGGAGAAAAACAAGTAGTGTTTGTGCCACATGGTGCAGTACTTTTACAGAGTATGTTTAAGGCCATGGCAGTCTATAAATTAAACTGGATTCCTTAAAGAACCTGCTGTTGACTACACTCTGAGCACTCAACACAGGAGGAGATGCACAGTCTACAAAGTGCTGTTTAACACAAAAAACAAAATCACACACAGTGCGAGGCAACGTGGAAGCAGGTGTCCCACCGGCTTTCCTACTACAGCAATCTACTGTGACAATCCTGCACAGATGAACCAGTGTCAGAAGTCCCTTTATGGACGTGGAGATCACCAACTACAATGTGGATTTGCTTTAATGTTGTTGTTTGAGAGGGAAAGAGACAGAGCTCCCAACCTCTGGCTCACTGCCCCAAATGTCCACAACGGTCAGGGTTGGGCTGGTCCATCCTGGGAGCTGGGAGCTCATTCCAGGTGTCCCCACACAAGTGACATGAATGCAATCACTTGAATCGTCACCACTGCCTCCCAGGGTCTCCATTAGCAGGAAGCTGGAGTCGGGAGTGGGAGCGAGAGTCAGTTATCAAATCCAGGCTCTCCAATGTGGGACACAGGTGTCAACCACGAGGCTAAATGCCATCACTATTAGCACTCTATTATCCACCAAATATACAGAGAATACCAATTATGAAGCAGCTGTGTATGACGAAACACACCATTGATTTATTATGTGTTTTAAATATGAAAATCAGCAACCAAAAATAGGAAATGAGGAATTTTGACTGGACCTAAAATCCATTAATGATCATTGTGACCATTTCAGTTCTCCAGAATTTAGACAAACATAAAACCTGTCTCTTCACTGCTCTGGGCTTTATGGTGCTTTTTCATGTACATTAATTAATTTGAAATTAATAAATATTGTTTTGCAGACTGGAAGCCTTAAGAATCAGAAAAGCAAACTGACCTGCCTAAGGCAATATTACAAATCAGTTCTCCTGACTTATTATAATAAAGCAGCTCACTGGGAAGGAAAAGGTGAGGAGAGGTATAAAAATGCTTAGCATTCCACTGTACTTGTGTAAGTATTTTCTACTTAATATACCTTATTTATTTACATTACATGGAATTGAATTGTCAATGTACTTACTTTTTGGCAGCTAAGGCTTATCTTTTTCCATTATTGAAACTATATAGTGCAATCATTCTTTCATTCAATCAGTATTTACTCCCTTTCCTATCAATGCTAATATTTGTTATACTGCCATCTGAGCTACATTGCAGCCACATCCAACTCACAGGACAACAGTGATTATTATAAAGAAACATCAGTTCTGGAGAGTGCAATTAGGAACCATAAACACAGAAGATTCCACATGGACTCTATTAGGATACTTTCAATCCCAAATGCCAGAAAACCCAGCTTGAATCAGCTTAATAAGGAAATATGTTGGCTGTCATAACTGCAAGACCAGGAATAAGGCAGGCTCCAGGGCTGGCCTAATTCAGCAGAGCCAGTCCAGTGTCCCTAGGATCCTCTTGGCCCTGCCCAGCAAACTGAGGCTGCAGCACGCCCATGCTGGTGTCAGGATGCTTGTAGGGTATCACACGCAGAAGATACGATTGTCTTTCTCCATTTCTCTGGAACATGAAAAACTTTGTCCCCAGAACCCCTCTGAACAGACCATTTTGCATTCTATTAGACCAAAGTGTATCAGCGCCTATTCCTAAACCAACCCCTGAGCCAGAGGAAAGCTGTGTGCTGACTGGTTTAGGTCTGACTCTCTCAACAAATCACTAGGCAAGAGGACTCTATTATTCAACTTGGTTTGGATAAAGTACAGGCTACCTTTGGAGCTGGCATGAATCTTCACAAAGTCACAGTTGTGAAACAATAGGAGACAGCAAAATGGATCAAGGAAAAACATTTGTCATTGTTTTTGGTTGAACAGCCTCAGAACCTCCTGCCTATGTTTGGAATAAAAATCTGGATTTATTGCCTGATTT
Source organism: Oryctolagus cuniculus (assembly GCF_964237555.1). Lineage (NCBI taxonomy): Eukaryota > Metazoa > Chordata > Mammalia > Lagomorpha > Leporidae > Oryctolagus > Oryctolagus cuniculus. The sequence goes on from NC_091435.1 coordinate 13,070,266, forward strand.
TAAATCCTTAGAGAAGGCAGATTCTATTTCCCATGATTGAGACTGAACATGCCAGATTTGTGACTCCCCAGGCTCTTCAACAGCTAAGTTATAGACTTGGCCACCAGGACTCAGAAGTGAGGGTCCCAAGGCAGTGGGCCACAACAGAATCAGAAAGGTCTACCTGACATGGTCTCTCACTGTGGCTGATTGGCCACGGTGTTTCTAGAACCAGAATCATTAAGAAGCTCAAGTAGGACTAATAAACGGAGGCACGGACTGAGCCCCTGGGCTAGAGAACCCCAGTTCCCTGACCTTATATTAGATCACAGACCGATAGCCTCTGAGTGAAAGAAGAACATTACAATAAGATCATACATATATAGTGGAAATCTGCATTTTGATCTTCCCTGACAACAGCTACCCCCTTTAATCAGGGTAAATATGCACTAGGGAAGGGAAATGTTTGGGTCTTTGGAGGATTATTAGAAATGTTAATTCCTATGGACGCAGAATGTCAGGGTTGTCTTGCAGTTAGTGAAGGGATTTATAACAACTAAGGCAATAGATTGAATTCGGGCTTGAGTTTGTCTTCACCAGGTTCAAGGAGCCTTCAAACCTGTATTAGTTTCCTTAACTCATAAGGGTCTAGGTGAAAGAGATACAGCAAACAGACAGTAAATGCCCACATTGGCTCTCTCTTCTCTGAGGAATAAAGGCCATATGATGATAGGTAGGGCTGGCCAAGTGTGTAAACTCAACAAGCTTTCTTAAGCACAGTGGCACATCTTAGGTTGCTCCACCGGTCCTAGAGAATTTCAGAGACTTGTAGACTTGAAAGAGGATTTGTTTGCTGTCATATCTTCATTTTAACTCTCTAGTTGGGTCCATGAAGAAAAGCAGGGGTTCTTGGGGAATGACAAGGCAGCATGAGAAATTTAATCAGTTACACCTGCTTCATTTAAGCTGCACCAATAGACAGAGCCTGCGGCGCTTGGTGTGCACCCACGCATTTACCCACAGCTCGTTTTCTCTATTCCAACACACGGAGAATACCAGAAACAGATTGTTTGTATGTTTGCTTGCTTCACCTGCCAAGAACAATTCTGTGTATTTTCCTTCCTGCAGTGTTACCTTACTTGTCTGGTGCTGCATTCTGGTTGGGTCTGTGGGAACCTTGGTCATCTCAATGACCATCAAGCAGATGCAACCCAGGGAGCTGCAGTAGCAAACACCAGGATGCCTGGGTGAGACTATTAACACCAAGGGGCAGGTAAATCTCACAAAGCTTCAGCAGATTGAGGGCAGTGGATTTGGGGCAGAGATGGAGGGAAGTGTTCCGTGATCCAGGTCATATAGGGTTCTCTTTCTAAAATGAAGAGTGAGGGGTTGGACGTTGCAGACCCTGTCACCAGGAATCTGGTATGAGATGTGTGGACCTCTGCAGGATGCTAGATATGTGTCATACCCTTGGGTGTGCTGTCTGACTTGATGGGGGACTCCAGTGACTCGAAGCTTCGAGAACCAGGGGGACTAGCAGTGATCAAGCCACAGTATAAGCAAGCCTGCCACTTACCACTTGTGATCTGCTGATATACTGAAGCCTAAGGGGGTCTCTGGCTGATTTGGGATGCAGTAAGGAACATGTGGCAAGCTCTGAAGGGAGAACCAAAGTAGAAAATCCTAGGATTCCAGGGGAAGTCAGACCTCTCAGCAAATAGCAGCCTTCAGAGACGCAGCCCTGGGGTTGCTGGGCTGTAAGGCAGCAAGGCATATGGAAAGCCCTCTGTATCTGTGTGTTCTGCATTTGTTAAAGTCTGAACAGGAGTTGGCTCCCTGAACTCAGGCATATAATTACCCCCCAAAGTCTTATGGTAACAGTTAATGGGTTAATGTGCCTTTGTAGGGCCCTGGAGAGTGACTGGATTAGATTAGTTTGCTAGGAGAGGCCCCATGACTATAAGGGCAATATAAAGGGACCATGCAGAGTGTAGGCAAAGAACCTGGTCCTGGTATCTATCTGCTTCCTGGCTCACCATGTCACTCTCACGCCATCATCCTTCACATGCCTGAACCAATGGGGACACCCAATTGTGAACCTCCAACCTGTAAGCCCAGATACCTTTTCTCTTGCTAAGAAGCTCCCCTCAGATATTTTAAAGTAATGAAAAGCAAACACGATGCCATTTTATATAAGGGACTAGAACATTCACCGATTTTACTATACATGGGGAGATTCCTAGAACCCACCCGCTGTGAATACTCAAGTACAACTGTAGTGTCAAAGAAAGAACCTGGGCTCTGAGTTTGAATCTCATTTATGCCACTTATTAGCTGTAAGGCTCTGCACCATCGCCTACTTTCTTTTGCTTCTGTTTTCCTTCGATATAGCTAGCCTCATAGTAGAGGCTTGTTGGGATAACTGACTGTGCTAATGCTTGGAAAGTGTTTGGCACAGCTCTAGCACACGTTAGCACTTAATGAACATTACTCATTGGAGCCAGTCTGTTGAATGAGCATAAATCATGCCCCAAACAAAACCTGAACTCTGTGTTTCCCTCTTTAAGTTCTCTTCAGTAGAGTCTGCCACAAGTCTGGCAGAAATTCTACTAGGTTCCAAAGCTTTCTACTCATTGCTAGGTAATAAATGAGTCCCATTAAGTCATAGGTAGCTTCAATTTAGTAATTAGAATATCAGAACACCAAACCCCACAGTGTTAGAGCTTCTCCCTTCCCCACCTTTTTGGCTGGGAGCCTACTGTAGAGAAAATGTCCTGGCCTTCCCTCTCTCTGTTCATGTCTTCCCCAACTTGCCAGTCTTTGGTGCAATGGCACCAGAGTGAAGCACAGGTGCAGAATGGGGAGAGATTAGGGTCTAGGCCAGCTCTAACTCGGCTGTTGGCTTCAGCCTTGGTCTTGGGCCTGGTGGACACTTATAGAGATCTCTCTCTCTCTCTCATGTTTTGTTGAGCTCTTCAGAGGTTCTCTTTTGGGTTCTTTTCTCCTCTCCCTTTCTTTAACCACAAAGCATGCACCTATTCTGAGGGGTCTCCTGCTATTCCTTCTTGCGAATTAGAGATTCTAGCAGGGACCACAGCTACTCTTAAGCCCTTGACCACTGACCGGTCCTCCTCTAGTGGGGAAGGTTATTCTCTTCCACAGCTTTGGGAGGAACACACATGGAGCAGTGAGGGAGGAAGGGGACACCTGCCTAGCCAGCCGGATCAGCCAAATCAACCGTGGTGATCCATGGGGTGACAGATGTCACAGCCAGATTGCCCTCACATCCTATTCCTTCTTTAATCCCTGAGCAGCCAGTGGCCAGCTCCAGCCTCTCTCTGCTGAAGTCTGTAGGTGGCCATTCAGGGTTGAGTGGAAGAGAGAGCACAGTGGCATGGTTCCTTGGGTAATACTCAGCATTACTTTTCTTCTTCACCCTGGATCCCAATGTCACAGCACTGGTTATGCCACCAGAGCGTACCTTTTCTCACCCTCTGGATTCCCTAGGAACATGGCTGTAGAGCCCAGGGGCCAGCATTGTGGCACAGTAGGTTAGGCTGCCACCTACGACATCCGCATCCCATATAAGTTCAAATTCTGGCTGCTCTACCAGCTCCCTGTTAATGCACCTGGGAAAGCAGCAGATGATGGTCCAAGTGCTTGGGTTCCTGCCACTCTTGTGGGAGACCTGGATGGAGTACCAGGCTCCCAGCTTCTACCTGGCCCAGCCCTGGGCCATTGCAGCCATATGGAGAGTTGAATCAGCAGATGAAAGATCTCTGTCTCTCTCTCCCTTTAACTCTGCCTTTCAAATAAATCTTAAAAAAAAAGGGGGGGGGAGGTGGTGGTGAGCGTCCAGTACACAGCCAAAAGCTATGCCTTGAAAGTCACAAAGATGAATTGGCCATGGTTCCTTTCTCAGATAGGCATAGACATTGTCCTCTATTCTATCACGCACTGCCTAGGGACATGGCACACTCTCGCGTCCCTTGTTAACTTGGGTCTGACATGTAGAGCAGTCTTACTGTGACTTGCTGTAAAACTAATGGCCCTGGGGGTTATGGACGTGGCTGGGACTCCTGTTCTTTAAACTGCATGTTCCAGATGGCTTCGCCTTTGTGAGTTCTGTGTCACTTGTCAGTGGTCACCTCTTGTGGCTGTCAGCTTGCAGGCTCTAATAACCTCCTTTGGCATCCTGCTACTTTTAATGTGCTTGGATTTAGAAGAAAGACTCAAGGTGTTGTAATTGTCAGATAATAATACTAGGAGTGAATGCCAAGTGGCTGTCTAGGACAAGCATGATCTTAATGTGTGGACGAGACATTTATTTTGACTGCCCAGTGGCTTATTTCTGTTTGTTTAAACAGGGCATCAGGCATCCTGTGTGGCTGCTTATAGATGTTTTTGTTCATCCCTTCATCATTTAAAAAATATTTTTGCTTTCACACAGGTGCTCGGTCACAATGCTGTATGTTGCCAAAGAGAAATAAACTTTTAAACACTATATTTGTGCTGGAGTCAGGAGAAGGCCTCTGTTTTAGCAGCTTAGCCTCCCCTCTAACTTATTGAGAGGAGATCTTAACTCAGAGACAGCTGGTTTAACAGTTGTGGGCGGGGGCAGGGAATCAGCTTACTAAATGCAGACTCCTTCTCCAAGCTAAAATAACAGAAAAGGACCAGTACTGTGGTATAGCGGGTCAAGCTGCTGCCTGAAGCACCAGCATACCATATGGGCATCCATATCAGAATGCCAGTTCAAGTCCCAGCTGCTGCACTTCCCATCCAGTTCCCTGATAATGTGCCTGGGAAAGCAGTGGAACATGGCCAAAGTCCTTAGGCCCCTGAACCCATGTGGGAGACTGGGAAGAAGCTCTTGGCCTCTGTCTGGCCCAGCTCCGGCCACTGCAGCCATTTGGGGAACGAACCAGCAGATGGAAGATCTTTCCCTCTCTTTCTCCCTCTCCCTGCAACTCTTTCAAATAAAATAAACCTTTAAAAAATAAATTGAGAGCCCCATAATTTTAAGCATGGCCCAATTAACAAGGGCAATTTTTCCTCTGCTTCAGGTGAAGCAAACCGAAGGCCCTGGGCGTTGAGGCACCAAGCATTTGACTAAGGATTGCATCTCCACATGGGAACCTTTTCTATCACATCATTTATGTGGGCTGAGTGAGAGGGGTGCTGGTTAGAGCACAGTGGCCAGCAGCTTGGGGGCAAAAATTATTTTCAGATGTGGTTACTTACCCTTGAAATTGTTCGAAAGCAAACAGACTAGTAACATACTGTCTTGAAGGAAATGTGTTGGGGGAAAAAAAAAGCCGCGAACCTGGCAGGACCCTAAGCCAGTGATTCTCAGCAGTGGCTTCACTTCACAATTGAATCCCCTGCGGGGCATTGCCTTTTTTTTTTTTTTTAAAGATTTATTTATTTATTTGAAAGGCAGAGTTATAGAGGGAGAGGGAGAGGGAGATGAAAGAGGGAGTGGAGAGGGAGAGGGGGAGAGAGGGGAAGAGAGAGAGATTTTCCATCCACTGGTTCACTCTTCAAATGGCTGCAATGGGTGGGGTTGGGTCAAAGTCAGAAGTCAGTTTCATCCAGGTCTCCTATGTGAGTGGCAGGGGCTCAACCACTTGGGACATCTTCCACTGCTCTCCCAGGGAGCCAGATTGGAAGTGGAGCAGCTGGGACATGAACCGGCACCCATATGGGATGCCAGTGTTGCAGGTGATGGCTTAACCCACTGCACACACAACACTGGCCCCACCTGTGTTGAAAATCACTGACACCTGGGTCCCTGAGGCTCTGCTTTCATTGGTCTAATGCGTGACCTCATGTTAAGCTTTTCAAGTCTCTATGTGGCCAAGTTTGAGAATACCACCTTAGGGTGGTTTCTTAGGTCAGAAATCACATTAACAAAAAGATTACGAAAGCTGTGTACAGTAGTCCCCTCCCCCCAGATCTATTCTGAAGCCCCCAGTGGATTCCTGAAATCATGATACACCAAACCCTATATACATGATGTTTCTTCCCATAATGCTCTCCTAGGATAAACTGACCTTTTCACCTAAAGGAAGCACTTGATGGGTACTCTTTGGCATCAGTCACTCTTGCACTGTGGCCCTTTATTAAGTAAAATAAAAGTTACCTGAAGAGGAGCACTGTGACACTACGTAGATCTGATCATGGGACAGCTACTGGGTGACTGTGGGGCAGGCAGCCTATGCAGCGACAAAAGCATGACTCAGGTGCCAGGCGGGACAGAACTGCATGGCATGAGACTTCATCACAGTACTGTTTCTGAAACTTTCCATTTAATATTTTCAGACTGCCACTGACCGCAGGTAACTGAAACCATGGAATTTGCAAAACCACTGCTAAGAGGGGACTGTCGGATTACACAGCACATATATCCTCCCTTGTTGGGTGAAACGGGAAGAAGGAAGCAGGGAGAGCCATCCAAGAGCAGAACTAGGGGCTTCTGGGTCAAGTAGGCATGGAAATAACACCAAAGTAGGTCAGGGAGCCATCCCCATTCCCATCCAGCAGGTTCGACACGCGCTATGGACCAGCAGCTGCTGGGTTTTCCCCATCCTCTCTTTCTCAAATGGGAGTTTTTAATGCACCTATTGCGTTCCCTTTCCATCATATCTATGGGAGTGTTGGGAGCAGATAATTCAGCGTTGAGCTAGATGCAACCAGATCATGAGGAAGCATGTGAGAACCTGACGGAAAAGATGCAGCGCCAGGCCGTCACGCTGACACATCCGGATCAGGGTTTGGAGCTGTGCCCTTTGGTTAAAGAATTGTTCCCATAAGCACAGGACTGGGGAGTTGGCTGGGAGCTGAACTCCGTTCACTAGTTTTGTTTAGAACAAGAGAAGACAGAGCTTCGTATAGGACTGCACATGATCTGGTAGAGAGAAAAGTTGATGCAAATGAGGAAAGAGATATACCAAGCAGGAAAGGCAGGCTAGGATCCACGGCACAAGTGGAGGAACAAGGCCTTGGAAGGGAGCAGGTAGCTCATATGCAGTAACAGGAGACAAAGTGGAGTCTGCACACAGGCTGGTGAACAGGTGGACATGCTGGTGAGAGCCCGAGGATGTTCTTCAATGTTTCAGTTTCTCAAAGAAACGGAAATCAAGTCATCATTTGAAAGTGAGACTAGAGGACGTGTTGGAAGCATGAGCAGAGAGGGAAAGGTATAAAATAACTGGGAGGACAGAAGACTGGATGAACAGGGGAAATGTCATGTTGCTGGATTTCAGGGTGAGCCCACTTGAGACTGACAGTCATGAACACCAACGGAGAACCAGAAACCTCAATCAAAACACCCAAGAGGGGCCGGCGCCGTGGCTCACTAGGCTAATCCTCTGCCTGTGGCGCTGGCACCCCGGGTTCTAATCCTGGTTGTTCCTCTTCCAGTCCAGCTCTCTGTTGTGGCCCGGGGAAGGCAGTGGAGGATGGCCCAAGTCCTTGGGCCCTGCACCTGCATGGGAGACCAGGAGGAAGCATCTGGCTCCTGGCTTCGGATAGGCGCAGAGTGCTGGCCGTGGCAGCCATTTGGGGGATGAACCAACAGAAGGAAGACCTTTCTCTCTGTCTCTCTCTCTCACTGTCTAACTCTGCCTGTCAAAAAAAAAAAAAAAAAAAAAAAAAAAAAAAAAAAAAAAAAACACCCAAGAGGGTTGGTTTGTTCTCCAAAGTTGATGAGCTTATGCAAAAGTATGAAAGGAAATGCAAACAAACTAGATTAGTCAACATACTGAATTAAAGCAAAGCAGGGAAACTTACACTCAGTGATTTCAAAACATCTTATACAGGTACAGCGCACTGTTCATGATTGAGGAAACACAGGCGTTCAGAACAGTCACAGGCATGCAGCTACTGAAGTTTTGACAGAAGTGCCAGTGCAGTTCAAAGGAGGCAGAATGAAGTTTTTCAACGAAGGAGAATGGAATATTTTTTAACAATTATTTATTTGAAAGGCAGAATTACAGAGAAATGGAAAGACAGATTTTCCATCCACTGGTTCACTTCCCAAATGGTCCCAACAGCCAGGACTGGGCTAGGCTACAGCCAGGAGCCAGGAGCTTCATCTCAGTCTCCTACATGGGTGAAAGGACCCAAGCACTTGGGCCGGCCTCTGCTGCTTTTCCAGGTGCATTACCAGGGAGCTGGATTGAAAATGGAGCAGCCAGAACTCGAATCGGTGCTCATATGGGATGCCAGCATTGCAGGCGGCTGCTTCACCAGGTATGCCGCGACACTGGCCCCTGGAACAACTTTTTTTTTTTCTTTTTTTTTTAATAAACCTTGGGGGCTGCGCCATGGCACAGGTTAATCCTCCGCCTGCGGCACTGGCATCCCATACAGGCTCCAGTTCTAGTCCCAGCTGCTCCTCTTCCGATCCCGCTCTCTTGCTATGGTCTGGGAAAGCAGTAGAAGATGGCCCAAGTCCTTGGGCCCCTGCACCCATGTGGGAGATCCGGAAGAAGCTCTTGGCGCCTGGCTTTGGAACGGCGCAGCTCCGGCTGTCTCGGCCATTTGGGGAATGAACAAGCGGACAGAAGACCTTTCTCTCTGTCTCTCTCTCTCACTGTCTGTAACTCTACCTCTTAAATAACTAAAATCTTTAAAAAAAAAAATAAACCTTGAACCACACTTCCTATGCACACAAAATTTATTTGAGAGGAATTATCAACCTAAATATGAGCAGTAAGACTGCAGTGCTTCTATCTTAGCACACACCAAGATTCCTTAGAACACAAAAAAGGTTTTAAATAGAAAATAAATTAATAATTTTATTCCATAATAATTATGATCTTCAGGGAACTTTTGCTTCTGGTCATAAGGTAGTAACAGGGTCCCCCCCAAAAAAACTAGAAACCTGGAAAACACATGGGAAATAACAATTTTCAGACATTGGAAAAAAGGTTAATTATTGACAAAAATTAGAATGATAAGGCTTCTCATGAGAAACTATGCAAGTCAGACAATGATAGATGAACACACTTAAAGTACTGTGGGGACAAACCTTGTAAATGTAGAATTCTGTACCCTCCAAAAATAGCTTTCAAAAATACACAGGAGGGGCTGGCACTGTGGTGTACTGGGAAGCTGCCGCCTGCAGTGCCGGCATCCCATATGGGTGCTGGTTCAAGTCCAGGCTGCCCCACTTCCGATCCAGTTCTCTGCTATGGCCTGGGAAAGCAGTAGAAGATGGCCCAAATCCTTTGGCCCCTGCACCGGCATGGGAGACCCAGAAGAAGCTCCTGGCTGCTGGCTTCAGATTGGTCCAGCTCCAGCCATGGCGGCCACTGGGCAGTGAACCAACAGATGGAAGATCTCTCTGCCTCTGCTTCTTTGTAACTCTGCCTTTCAAATAAATATATTAATTTAAAAAAAAAAAAACAGATGTACAAGGATACTTCAAAAAAGTTCATGGAAAAATGGAATGAAAGGATAAATTTATTTTGATGCAAAAAATTTTGAAATCAATACAAAAGAACTTCAAAAAGTTTGTGGAAAATGTGTATTAGAAAAAATGTATGGTTTTCAAAATATTTTTTGTACCAAAATAATCATTTAATTTTGTGTTTCCACAATCTTTTTTTTTTTTTTTTTTGACAGGCAGAGTTAGACAGTGAGAGAGACAGAGAGAAAGGTCTTCCTTTGCCGTTGGTTCACCCTCCAATGGCCGCTGCAGCCAGTGTACCGCGCTGATCTGAAGGCAGGAGCCAGGTGCTTCTCCTGGTCTCCCATGGGGTGCAGGGCCCAAGCACTTGGGCCATCCTCCACAGCACTCCCTGGCCACAGCAGAGAGCTGGCCTGGAAGAGGGGCAACCGGGACAGAATCCGGCGTCCGGAACGGGACTAGAACCCGGTGTGCCAGCGCCGCAAGGCGGAGGATTAGCCTAGTGAGCCGCGGCGCCAGCCTCCACAAGCTTCTTGAAGTGCATGCATAGAAATAGAGAACAACAATAGGCACAGTGATTACAGAAGACATAAGGGCATAATATAAAGATCATACATTGCATGTGAAGTGGTATAAATTTATTTGAAAGTGGATTTGACAGCCCTAAAGGCATTCGGATCCAGCTGAAAAGCCCATGAGAGTATTTCAGGCATGGAAAGCCAAGACACTCTGGCAAAAAAAAAAAAAAAACAAAAAAAAAAAAACAAAAAAAAAAACAAAACCCTAAATGAAAGATCTCAGTGAGTGAGATCCCAGTGGAAAGAACAGGTCTTCAAAGAAGGAGGTACCTTTCTCTGAAGGGAGGAGAGAACTTCCACTTTGACTATGACCTTGTCTAAGTAAGATAAGAGTCGGTGAACTCAAAAGGCTTCCATAGCCTTGGAAACTCATGACTGGAGCATAGGGAGATTACTGATGCCATAAACAGGAGTGTCAATTTGTAAAGTCAACAACAGGAGTCACTGTGCACTTACTCCTCATGTAGGATCTTTGTCCTTAGTGTGCTGTACATTGAGATTTAATGATATAACTAGTACTCAAACAGTATTTTTCACTTTATGTTTCTGTGTGGGAGCAAACTGTTGAAATCTTTACTTAATGTATACTAAACTGATCTGTATATAAAGATAATTGAAAATGAATCTTGATGTGAATGGAAGGGGAGAGAGAGCGGGAAAGGGGAGGGTTGCAAGTGGGAGGGAAGTCATTGGGGGGGAAAGCCATTGTAATCCATAAGCTGTACTTTGGAAATTTATATCCATTAAATAAAAGTTAAAAAAAAAAAAAGAAAGTGGATTTGATAACTTAAAGCTGCAGAGTGTAAGCCTTAGATCAATGACTACAAAGAGAGATACATGTACTAAGCTCCTGAGGAAAACTTTAATACTAGGAGACAGGCTTTTGGTGTAGCAATGAAGATGCCAGTTAGGATGCCTGTGTCCCACACTGCAGTTCCTGGGTTGGAGTCTGGCTCCCGATTCCAGCTTCCTATTAATGCACACCCTGGAGGCAGCAAGTGATGGCTCAAATAACTGGGTCTCTTCTACTCACATGGGGTAATGGTGTTGAGCTCCTGGCTCCCAGCTTTGGCCTGGCCCAGCCCTGGCCATTTTGAGTATCTGTGGAGTGAACCAGTGGATAGGAGATCTATCTGACTGTCCACATCTCAAATAATTTTTTAAATACTAAATAATAGAAATTTCTATGCCAAAAGAAGACATATAGGAGGAAAAAAAAACAGTGAGGAGCAGATAGGAAAAATAGGAAACATGTATCAGAACAGTAGATTTAAACTCAACCATCGGGGCCAGCGCTGTGGCACAGCAGGTTAAATCCCTGGTCTGCAGCGCCGGCATCCCATATGGGTGCCGGTTCAAGTCCTGGCTACTTCACTTCTGATCCAGCTCTCTGCAACGGCCTGGGGAAAGTAGTAGAAGACAGCTCAAGTCCTTGGGCCCCTGCACCTGCATGGGAGACCCAGAAGAAGCTCCTTGCTCCTGGCTTCGGATCAGCTCAACTCTGGCCATTGTAGTCATTTGGGAAGTGAACCAGTGGATGGAAGACCTCTCTTGCTTTCTCTGGCTCTGCCTCTCTCTGTAACTCTATCTTTCAAATAAATAAAATAATTCTTTTAAAAAATAAACTCAACCATACTGATAACTACATTAAATGTGAATGGTCTAAATAATTCAGTTACAAGTCAGAGTTGTTAGATTGGAATAAAATCCAAGGCCCAACTGCATGCTGCCCATGAGAAATCCATGTTGACTGTAAAGACTCAGGTAGGTTAAAAGCAAAATGATGGAAAAAACATAGCATGCAAATACCAGCCACGAGAAAGTCAGAATGGTTCTATCAATAGCAGACAAATCAGATTTCAGAACAAAGAATAATGTTGGAGATACACAGAAAATTACTCAACGATAAGAGGGTCAGTTCATGAAGGAGAAATGATAATCCTAAATGTGTATGGACCTAACAACAAAATATTGACAGAATTTAAAGGAGAAATAAATGCATAATTACAGCAGAGATGTCAAATCTCCTGAGTAATTAGCATAATAAGTAGGCAAGAAATGAATAGGGATAGAGAACTCTTATATGCTATTAACCAACCTGATCCAAGTGACATTAATAGAACATTCTACCTAACAAGACCAGGGTAAACATTAATTCAAGTGCACACATACAACAACCCACTAAATAGATCACAGGCTGAGCCACAAAACACGTCTCAATTAGTGATCAACCACAGAAAGATATTTGAGAAATTCCTAAATGTTTGGAATTAAAAGAATATACTTCTAAAAATAATTAAGAGTGAAAAATCAATAAACCTGAAAGTACACAAACAATACAGCTAATCAATTAAACTGAAAGCTGTTTCTCTGAAAATCAGCAAAACAGATGAATCTTTAACTAGACCTAACAAGAAAATAAATAAAAGAGAAATTACCAAAATCAGAAATGAGGACAAAGAAATGAGGAATCTCACCACAGACTAAAAGACAACATCATGAAAAACTTTATGCCAAGACATCAACAACCTTTAAATGGACAAATTTCTCAAAAGATAGTAATTATCAAAACTATCTAAGAAATAGAACACCTGGAGAGCCATATATTGATTTTAAAAAACTTAATTATTAACATGAAACCTTCTTATAACAAAAACTATAGGCCCAGGTGGTTTCACTGGTGAATTTTAACAAAGTCTTAAGGAAGAAATATCAGTTCCACAAAACTCTTTCCAGAAAATAAAAAATGAAATACTTCTCAAATCAAGCTACCATGACACCAAACCCATTCCAAGAAGGCACAAACTACAGACCAATATCACACATGAACATAAGAAAATATTTTTAAGGGAATCATTGCAAATTAAATCCAGTAGTACATAAAAAGGGAAATATCTCATGTCCAAGTCAGTGTATTCCAGGAATGCCAACTGACTTAACATTCTAAAATTAAGCACTATAAGTCATCATGTTAACAGAATAAAATACAACAATCATATGTTCATCTCAATGTATATGGTAACAGCATTTGATAAAATTCAATATTCATTCATGATTTAATAGAATAAAAATATTCCCAGGGAACTACTTGAAGGAAACTTCCTCAACCTGTTACAGGGCAGCTAAGGAAAACCCTCAGTGAACAACACAAGAAATGGTGTAAGAATGTTTTGCTTTGGAGATCAAACACAAAATAAGGAAGTCTATTCTCACTGCTTTTATTTGTAACACTGTAATGGTGGATTGGTCAGTGCAAACGAGAAAACTAAACAACAGACTTACACAGTGGCTGTCTTTATTCCCAAAAGACATAATCACATCCATAGAAAGTCTTGAGGAAATAACTTAAAAAAAAAGCTCCTAGGACTAATAAGCATATACAAGATTGCAGAACACAAGATGAATATACAAAGTCAATAACATTTCTCTATTAGAAACAAATAACTGGAAATAAATTTTAAAAACAATATAGCACACCAAAACATGAATTATCCTGGGATAAATTTAGCAAAATATGTGCAAGACATGTTGAGATCTCAGCAAACATTGCTAAGAGAAACTGAAGATCTAAATAAATAAAAAGATAAATTGTCTTCACAGATAAGAAGACTTAATATCTCCCAAACTGATTTATAAATTCAATGGAAACCGAATCAAAATCTCAGCAGGCTTCTTGTGTTGTCTTGTTTTCACTTACCATTAACAAGCTGATTCTGAAATTTTCAAAGAAATTCAAGATTATGGAATCATAAACAGATTTTTTTAAAAGAAGAACCATGTTGGAGATTTACACTAATAGATTTACTTGAATTACCAGAGAAATTAAGACATGTGGCATTTATATGTGAGATGGACATATAGATGAAGGAACCACAGTACAGAAACAGATCCACACATGCATGACCAATTATCAGCTTTTTCAACAATTAGTGCTGGGACAACCGGATATCCCATTGGTGGGGCTGGGTGGGGGACGACAAAGCTCCACATTTACTTCACATCATATGCATAAATTAACCCAAAATATGATACAGACCTCAACATAAATGCTAGATCATAAAGACTCAAGAGGAAAAATGAGAGGGAACCATTTAGTACTCTGTGGGTAAACCAAAATTCTTCAGTATGACAGAAAAGCATAAACAACAAAAATTCTTCTATTCATCAAAATTAAAAATATATGGCAGGGCCGGCATCATGGCTCAATAGGCTAATCCTCTGCCTGCAGCACCGGCACACTAGGTTCTAGTCCCAGTCGGGGCGCCGGTTCTGTCCCGGTTGCTCCACTTCCTGTCCAGCTCTCTGCTGTGGCCAGGGAGTGCAGTGAAGGATGGCCCAAGTGCTTGGGCCCTGCACCTGAATGGGAGACCAGGAGAAGCACCTGGCTCCTGGCTTCGGATCAGCGCAATGCGCCGGCCGCGGCGGCCATTGGAGGGTAAACCAACAGCAAAAAGGAAGACCTTTCTCTCTCACTGTCCACTCTGCCTGTCAAAAAAAAAAAAAAAAATATATATATATATATATATATATATGGCAGTAGGTGTTTAGGCTAGCAGTTAAGACACCCACATCCCACTTGAGTAGCAGAGCACCTGGTTTCAATTCACTCCTTTCCCAACCCTGCTAATAGGCACCCGGGAAGCAGCAGGTGAAGGCTGCAGGGGTTGGGTCCCTGAGGCCAATGTGGCTAATTTGCATTTTGGCCTCCAGATTTCAACCCCAACCCAGATTCAGCCATTGTGGCCATTTGGGGAGTGAACCAGTGGATGGGATTGCTGTCTCTCTGTCTTAAATAAATAAACTATTTTTAGAAATTGAAAACATCTTTTCAAAAGAAAATGAAGGCCGGCGCCGCGGCTCACTAGGCTAATCCTCCGCCTAGCGGCGCCGGCACACCGGGTTCTAGTCCCGGTCGGGGCGCCGGATTCTGTCCCGGTTGCCCCTCTTCCAGGCCAGCCCTCTGCTGTGGCCAGGGAGTGCAGTGGAGCATGGCCCAAGTGCTTGGGCCCTGCACCCCATGGGAGACCAGGAAAAGCACCTGGCTCCTGGCTCCTGCCATCGGATCAGCGCGGTGCGCCGGCCGCAGCGCGCCGGCCGCGGCGGCCATTGGAGGGTGAACCAATGGCAAAGGAAGACCTTTCTCTCTGTCTCTCTCTCTCACTGTCCACTCTGCCTGTCAAAAAAAAAAAAAAAAAAAAAAAAAAAAAAAAAAAAAAAAGAAAATGAAAAGGCAAGTCACAGACTGGAAGGAAATATTCCCAATATGTGTACCTAACAAAGGGTTGAATCCAGATAAATAAAGAACTCACACAATCCAATTAGATGACAAATGATCCCTTTTTTAAAAAAGGGTAAAAGATTTGAATACACATTTAAGAAAACAAAGTGTATAAATAGCCAATAGACACTTGAAAAATACTCGAAAACAACACAGGGTGTCAGACTGGGGGTGGGGGGAGCTCCAGGAGGAAGGCATTTACCTGCTTTTGCTCACCCCACAATGCCTGACCATAACAGATGCTCATATTTATTTTGTGAATGAACAAAGGGCAAGTGTTGGATTGGGATACCCCAGTTCCAGAAGTGACATTTTCACTTAAGACTGGATTTTTAAAGCTTATTTATGTATTTATTGATTATTTGAAAGGCAGAGCAAGAGTGAGATCTTTCATCCACTGGTTCACTCCCCAAATCCCTGCAACAGCCAGGTGGTGGGTGGGCCAGGCTAAAGTTGAGAGCCAGGAACTCCATCAGAATCTCACACATGGGTGGCAGAGACCCAGGTACTTGAGCCATTATCTGCTGCCTCTCAGGGTGCACATTAGTTTGAAGCTGGATAGGAAGTGGAGGTGGGATTCAATCTCAGGCATTCAGAAATGGGATGTGGGCAAAATAACCTGCTGTACCACAATACCCACCATATCCCCCTTTTTAAAGTTTATTCTTTTTTGAAAGGAAGAGCAAGAAAGAGCACCCTATCCAGTGGTTCACTTCCCAAATGCCCACAATTGCCAGGGATGGACTGGGTTAAAGCTGGGAGCTGGGAACCCAGTCCAAGTCTCTCATGTAGGTGGCAGGAACTCAATTACTTGACCCATCACCTGCTGCCTCCCAGGGTCTTTTCTAGCTGGAAGCTGGAATGACTTTCTAGAAGCAGGAACTCAAACTCAAGCACTCAGATACAGTAGGTGGGCATGCCCAGTTCCTTCCCCCATCCTTGCCCTGGCCCCCTTGCCAATTCCTATTCTTAGGTAAGATAGGAAATGGTCAAGATAAAATGTTTTCCTTTATTACTGACTCATAGGCTCACTGTTGTACTCATGACCACAATTACCAATGCATACTTTCTTGCATGATTTTTGAAATGAGTTTACTTACTATAAAAAGTAAAACATTTTCTACAGGGAGTCTGGGAAGTACTGAAAATTTAAGGAAAAATGAAGAATCCCTAAAAGCCCATCACCCAACTGCCACAGGCTTGTCCTTCTTGGAATTCCTGTTTTCTTCATTGTCCCACTATCCTGGCATCAACATAAGGTGCATGAGACAGAGGCTGTCAAGAAAAAGAGGTGGGTCCCTTGGAGATGGAAGGGACATATGTGGAATTTCCCAGGAGGCAGTTGGAAAGACAGTTCCAAACCAACAGAGTTGAGGTCCCTAAGTGTGGAGGCAGAGGAAACACAGAAGTGTAAGGTGAGCAACAAAGAGAGGAGAAAGCTGGTCGGAGAAAGAAAGCAGACCAGGGAGAACGACGTCTCATTCAACATATTTTTATACTTATTTTTATTCAGAGGATATAGGAAATATTAAGAAGAACTAATTTTCCCCTGGATCCTGATCTATACATGTCCTCTCTCCATGTTCTCTATACCTGGGGATTGTAGCCAGCTCCTTTCAAGAAAAGGTTCTGACATGTGAAGGGCACAGAATTTACCAGAATATCACTTCTTGAAGGCCATCTTTTCCATCCTCTGAGTAGGGATTTGACCAACTTCTTTTCAAATGTCGATGTTTAGAACAGCTCTTCAGTGCTGTCTATTTTCACATCCACATCATGAACAAACGGATCTGTTTAATTCCATGTTCTTTGGAAGAAGGTAAGTTTGCAAGTGGATAAAATATCTTGCTGATTTTTGTCAGGCACATCCATTTATGATCCTCCTTTTCAAGAGGCTGCATCCCTACTGGTTCAAGGTCTCTAATCACAAAGGACAGTTTTTCACAAGCTTTTTCACTTGCCAAAAATTTCCTATGGGAAGATCTGACTCATCTGCCTGGAGAGGTAGAGGTGGAAGTCCAGCAGCAGCTGTGCAAATGGCTGCCAGATGTCCCAGAGCAGGTAGAGGTGCAGCTGTCTTCAGAATGGAAAAATGCTAGAGAAAGCTGCCCAGGTGCCCAAAGTCTCGCTGATAACACAGTCTCCAATAGCTTGTAAAAGCTTCCTCCTCAGCACTCTCAACAGAAAAACAAAACCACCTTACCCAGAAAAGAGCCTCTTACATCTAAGTTATCTACCTTAAACACTTGGATCTTAGAAGTCAAATCTTGTTCTTTGTGCTTTCAAACCTCAGCAGGCTGATACCCAGAAAAATATCATTCCCTCATTCAAAGATCATTGCAGAGCTCAAAACTCAACACCTTCCCCAAAGACCTTTTCCAACCTCGAGACTTTATCCTGGCCTTAGGCCAAATCAATTCCCCGATGCACAGCAGGAAAGAAGACTGCTTGTATGAACTGGGGAGAGGGGGAAAATCTCATTGGTTTCTGGGTCCCTTTTTAAGTTCCACCACGGTGCACAGAAAGAGGTAGGAGTAGGCAGGACCACATGGTGTGAAAATGCTGCAATGCTTTTTTTCAAATAGCAATACAAGCTACAAGGTAAGAAGCGCCACAGTGCATCATGGGAGCATTTTTTAGTGGGAGATGT
This sequence comes from Oryctolagus cuniculus, assembly GCF_964237555.1. NCBI lineage: Eukaryota > Metazoa > Chordata > Mammalia > Lagomorpha > Leporidae > Oryctolagus > Oryctolagus cuniculus. The sequence continues at coordinate 13,088,169 of NC_091435.1, forward strand.
TCAGACCAGCTGGGAGGAGAGCAGGAACGTTCTTTAGCGTGGATCCTGGCACGAAGAAGGTTCATCTGAGACAAAAAGGTAGTAATAAGTGATGAACGAGCAAAACAAATGATGTCCCAACATCAACTAGGTGCAAATCATGCCTGCCTACAGGGAGAGGCAGGGAGGGCTCTTCTGTGAGAACAAAGGCCCAGTGTATTCGTTTCTTTAAGAAGTATTTATTATTATTTATTTGAAAGGCAGAGGTACAGAGAGGCAAAGGCAGAAAGAGAGAGGTCTTCCATCCACTGGTTCACTCCCCAGATGGCCACAATGTTAGTAAAATGGTGCCATCTTCCCAAGCCCAGCCTGGCTTACTAGAAGTCAGATGACCAAATGGCCCAATTGCAAGCATCAGCCCCACCCCCACCCTAACGGGATTCACCGCTCCCACTTCCTTACCTCTGCAAAGCTATACGAGACCTGTTCTCCGAATACAGGCTGCTGCTCTCTCATGCACGGAGAGGCAGCCTGTAAGGTTTCCTCCACCCGACAATAAACCTTTTCCCTTACTCCAGTGTTTGTGTTTTGTGGGGACCTTCCCTTTCACAGAACAGCCAGAGCTGGACCAGTCCAAAGCCAGGATCCAGGAGCTTCTTACAGGTCTCCCACACAGGTCACAGGCCCAAGGACTTGAGCCATCTTCCTCTGCCTTTCCAGGTCATTAGCAGAGAGCTGGATAGGAAGAGGAGCAGCCAAGACTTGAACCAGCACCCATATGGGATGCCCGCACTGCAGGCAGTGGCTTTACCCACTATGCCACAGTGCTGGGCCCCCATGTTTGTTTCCAGATATATCCAGCTAACCACACAACTTAGATTGTGTCCTGGCACTAGGCTGGAAACATGCTGTAGGTATCTTGGACTGCAACTGGTAGACAACAGGGACCTAACTCTTTGAGCCATTACTACTTCTTCACAGGGTCTGCATTAGAACCAAGCTGGAGACAGGAGCTGCAGCTGGGGATCAAATCCAGGCACTCCACCAGAGGATGCAGGCATCTTCAGCAGTGCCTTAACAGCTCAGCCAAGGGCACTGTCTAACGCAACATGGGTAGTGCTGAGGATGACAGCATGGGTTTGGAAATCATAACTCATGGGGGAGAGAGAGTAATAATGCAGAGATAGAAAGTGAACCTTGGGGCCAGTGCTGTGGCACAGTGCACTAAACCTCTGCCTGTGGTGCCAGCATCTCATCTGGGAGCCGGTTCTAGTCCCGGCTGCTCCTCTTTCAAATCAGCTCTCTGCTGTGGCCTGGGAAAGCAGTGGAAGATGGCCCCAGTCCTTGGGCTCTTGTACTCGTGTGGGAGACTGGAAGAAGCTCCTGGCTCCTGGCTTCGGATTGGCATAGCCCCGGCTGTTGCAGCCAATTAGGGAGTGAACCAGTGAATGGAAGACCTCTCTCTCCCTCTCCTGTGTTAACTCTTTCAAATAAATACATCTTAAAAAAAAAAAAAAAGTGAACCTCAGCATAACCATCTGGGGTCTGTCGCTCTGGGAAATGATTAAGGGTATCTTTCTTTCACCTTAAAAACGAAACAAAACAAAACAAAAACAAACAAACAAAAAAAACAAGCAAAGTCTTGCAGCTTCCTGGTGTCCTGACAGCCAAGTTTCTGTCTAACGTCTCCTGCCTGCCTTCCCCTCTGCAAAGCTCAGCGGTTCAGCTTCTGCGCTTGCCCTCGCCACTCCAGCCACATGCAGGATGACCTCCACGACTAAATGCAGCAGGCACCTTCTCATTCTGATCTTGCTGTGCGTCTCCCAGGCCTTTCTCCACCTCTTCTTACCCCTTCCCTACCTGCCTTCCCACGAGGACACCCAGAGGTCTACACCCTCGAAGCCATCTCTCTTCACTCCACACCTGTTTACCCAACTGCCTCCCAGACATCCTCCCGCACGTGTCCCAGGGGCAGCTCAAACTCCACCGGCCCCAGGCGGAACTCACCAGGCTGTGTGACCTTGGGCAGGTTACTTAACTGAATGAGGACTCACTCCCTCAACTATAAAACCAGGGCGGGACTAATAGCCACCTCCCACAAAGCTTGAGGCAGAGATCAAACAAAAGACAGACTAGCATGCCAGGCAGGCCCTGGCACCGGGTAACCGGTCCACAAGGAGTCACCATTACTCCGCCTTCCCTCCAACTCGCGTCTTGCACTCCATAAATTCCCTAGGTGGCCGCATACACCACAGCCTCCGCCACTCCTCAGCCCAGAAGCCCTTGGCATCCTCCTTGACAATCCCGCTTCCAGGGGCCAGGGCCGAACCCCCCCCCCCCCCCCCCGCGCCACTCCTCTGGGAACATTCAGCACAACCCCATCTTTCTCAAATCTTTCAGTGACACCCGCCCCCCACCGCCTTGGGGATAAATTCCAAACTCTGATGAAGGGCAAAGACCCCCTTAGGGCCTCATCTCATGGCTCCCCCCTCTCTTAATCCACCTGACAGATCTCCTCCCTCCTCCTCCTCCAGGTAGCCTAGGTCCGAGCTACCTCCTCCGGGAAGCCTTCCTGGACTTGCAGTCGGGTATCTTCTTTGTTCCCCAAGGCTCTGCTAACCACTCTGATAATTATCTGCTCGTTAGCCTGCCCTCTCTCCGCTACACTGAGGTGTCCGTAGGCAGAAACACTCATTCAAGTCCAAATCTCCCAACACCTCCTACGGTGCCCGGCCAACAGCAAGGAGAGCGAATTAAGGCCCCGTTTCCGCCAGCGAGGAACCGACTCGGTTCCGCGAACCCACTCCTCCCCGCGTGGCACACGGCCGCCCCGGGGCCCCCTCAGGCCTCTGTGGAAACCCAGCCCCGGCGCCTCAGCCGGAGCACAACCAGCCGCGCGGACAAGGGCGGTCGCGGGGCCGCCTCGGCGCGGGCTGTTCCTCCGGCGGAGCGCACGGGAGCCTGCCCATGCTCGCCCGGCGGGCCGGCGTGAGGTCCCTGCGCCCTTTGTTCCAGGCCGCGGAGCGCCGGCGGCCCCGCGTCCGCAACGACCGGCTCACAAAAACGCACCCCGGCGGCGCCGCGCGGACGCAACCGCTCGTCCCCGGCAGCCCGCGCGCTCGCCGGCGCCCTTCACCGGGGCTCGGCGCCAGCGCCCCGCAGCCTCCCGGCCCGCGGGCACCGCCGGCGGGAAAGCGCCCGGCCTCCCGGCGTCACGCGCCAGCGGCCGGGCGCGCGGGGCGGGGCCAGCGCGGGCGGGCGGGGCGGGCGGGGCGGGGCGGGGCGGGGCGGGCGCCCGGCACAGGAAGCGCCGGGAGGCCCGAGCCGTCCCAGGGTGCCCCGCGCGGCGTGGACTCGGGCCGCTGCCGCCATCCCGCTGGCGAGAGGGAGAGAGAGGAGAGAGAGAGAGAGAGGCCCGCCCGCTCGCCGGCCGGGCCAGTGTGGGCCAGTGCGTGAGGGCGCGGGGGCCGTGTCAGCGAGACGCAGGGCGCAGCCGCCGCCGCCAAACGGACATGTTGGAGCCCAGCGCCGCCGCCGCCGCCTCCTATTCCTCAGCCAGCGAACGGGACTGAGTGCGGGCCCGCCACCCTCCGCCTCTGCCTCCGCCGCCTGCCTCGGCCGCAGCCCCTTCCTGCTCAGCCTCGGGCTGCGCTCAGCTCGTCGCCTCCCCCCAAGCCCCTAGGCCCGGCCGGTTCCTCAGCCCCGCTCCGCCGCGGCGCGAGGTCTATGTGACCGGCGGGCCCGGAGCAGCCGCCGCCGCCGCAGCGCGAACATGGACGCCGTCAACGCCTTCAACCAGGAGGTGAGGGGTGTTCGGGGGCACGGGGTGCCGGGCCTGCTGCGGAGCCGGGGCCCGTTTCTCCCGCCGCCGGAGGTTTAAAGCTTGGGTCCGGGTGGGGACGCTTCCTGTCCCGGTTCCGGGGCGTCGGGGCCTGCGCGGAGCGGCCTTGTGGCCCAGGAGCGGTCGGGGCGACCACGGGAACTGACCCCACACCCCTCCCCCACCGCCCACCCCGAGGGGGCACCGACCTGGGGCCGCCCTCCCTCGCCCGGCCTCGGCTCCTCGAACTTCTCCCTCTATCGGATCCCGGCGCGCTCGCTCGCTCGCTCTGCCCCGCTGCCTGCTCCCAGCCGGGTGAAAGGCTTCGCGGTGCCGGGAGCCGGCCGGAGCGCGGAGCGCGGGCGGGCGTGTGGGGTTGGGGGCGGGGAGCGGGAGCATCTGCCGGTCGCGGGGCCGGCGGAGCGGCGGCCTGGGCTCTCCTGTTGCTCTGGCCGCGCGGCGCGTCGGCGCTTGGACTCTGATCCCGGGCGGCGGAGGGCGTGCGTCCCCCTCCTCCAGGAATCACACACTTTGGAGATGGAGTTAATAAACGCGGGGTGGCGGTGGGGGGAGGCTCCGTATCTTTCCAAGTTGCGAGCGTAACCCTCTTACAGGCTCTGTGGCCCCAGCGTGACACTTAACAAAGTTGAATGGGAGAGTACTTGCTCCGCCTTGGTCGGCGGGAAAGCCGGCGTTGGCCTCCCGTTCCCCACCCTCGCACCTTCTCCCGAGGTAGTTAATCCCAGCCCCCTCCTTCGGGAACATTTGCATGTGAAAACCTCCCAAAAGCGGGAACCAAGCTGCCTGCCCTTTTTAAAGTTCTCGGGTTGGATCCCTAATCGTTCCAGGTGCTGCTTTTGGAGGGCAGAGTGGATCCGACCCGTTTATCCGGTCGATTTGGGGGGAGAGGGCTTGACCATTGATGCTTTAAAATGCGGTTGCAGAATGGGAAACCGTCGTCACGGGTTGAATTGGATTATCCTCCTTTTTCAAGTACTAAAGAAAAATCAGATGTAGTAGTTCGAGAGGTGTTGATGCGGCCTTAAAAACTTGCTGCATCTTTAAGTGAGATATACTATAGTTCCACTTGTGAATTTTCGTGCCATAATTTTCCTACCGATTTGCAGTGACGTAATAAGGGACCCTTAGTTGTGAGCAGTTGAGACCATTTATTGCCATACAGATTATACAGAAAATGCTTTTTCTTCCGCTGATGGGTACATGAAAAGTCTTAAAGGTAATAATTGGGACTGCTATTGGACAGTGTCTTGTAGAAGGTGAATAGTGATGATTTTCAAAATAAAATATTTCCTGATTTTTGACTGCCAGGGACTTTGGGATAATGCTGCATATATTTCAGGGTTCAAAGTTGAGTTTGTTTCTTAAAGGTAAAGTTTACTGGAATGTTGGCTCATTGAGGGCAGGGAGTCCCCCCTCTCCTCCCCACCAAAAAGCCAGCACCCATCTCACCGTAGCAGGTGCCTGACAGATACTTGAGTGAGTGAGAATTAATGCAGATAACACAAGGATTGTTAAATGATTTCAAGCAGATTTTTCTCACAGGTTAGAAACTTAACTATTGAATGTTTTTAAATGAGTGAGGCTGCTTTTAACTGTATCCTTAGGATCAGAAATGTTTAGTTCTGGTTGAGGTATTTTTGAGGTTGATATCAAGCACATTAAACAGAGTATCTTAATCCTGAAAAAGTTTTTACTTTTGAAAAGCCAAAGTTAGGATTGGTATTGGCTCCTTGAAAAAAGAAATGCTATTGTGACCTTTCTTTTAAATGTCCGAAATGAGCGTTTTATTGTTCATTATTCATTTTCATTTCTATTCCTAGTGTATATGAATTCAGATTGCTTTTACTTTATGTGTATGCTGCGAGTGCACCTCTCTTGCTAAATTGCAAGTTTCTTTTAGAGCAGTTATTCTAACTTTAAAACCCATCTTTTTGTACCTGTTTGAGTTGTCGTGCTTTTCTGCCCTTTATCAGATATTATTGGTCCGTTCCCAAATCATTTTCATTTGACATACTTTTGAGAGCCTGCTCAGCTGTACAGCTGTATCCTGAATACTGAATACAGAGACTGCAGGTCCCTGTCACTGAGGTGTCTAATCTAAGGACTGAATACATAGGCAAATAACTTTAATAAGTGTTAGAAGAGCTTCCTTTGGGACCCATGTAATGTGCTGTGGCATGACCATGGAGGATCAGTGAAGACTTGGGGAGAGAATGTATCAGTTTCCCAAGTTTTCAATAATATTTTTGTTTAGACAAAATGAGAGGGAGGAGGGGAGACAGCACACAGCCCCTGCCCCCATCAACTAGTTGGGTCCCTAGCTGCCCACAGTGGTTCTGGGTGTTGGGTGGCTGGCACAGAACTGGGAACTCAGTTAGGTCTATCACATAGGTGGCAGGAACCTTCAGCCACTTGAGCCATCACTGCTGTCCTCCAGAGTCTGCATTAGCAGTAGGCTGGGGCCAGAAACCAGGCATCCTAAAAACCAGAGGCTTAACTGCTAGGCCACCATCCTCTGTCAGTTTTGGCATCTTCTGTCAGATATCGGCAAGTTAAGAAAGGGAGATTGAAGGGCAAACTGAGAAATAACTAGTAGTTTGTTTCCTGAGCCTGCTGGAAAGTAAAGGTGGTAGTTTGGGGCCTGACAGTTTCAGATCTATCTCATGTGTTTGAATTCCTTCTCCTTTCCTCCTCCTCTCTTCCCCCTTCTCTTCTCTTCCCCCTTCTCTTCCCCCTTCTCTTCCCCCTCCCCTTCCCCCTCCCCTCCTCTCTTCTCCCCTCTCTTTTAGATTCATTTATTTGAAAGGAAGCACCACAAAGAGAAGGAGAGAGAGAGAGAGATCTTCCATCCTGTGGTTTGCTCCTCAAACGGCTGCAGTGGCCATGGCTGGGCCAGTTTCTATCCAGGTCTCCTGTGTGGGTGCAGAAACCCAAGGACTTGGGCCATCTTCTGCTGCTTTCCTAGGCACATTAGCAGGAAATTGGATTGGATGTGGAGTAGCAGAAACTCAAACTAGAGTCTGTATGGGATGTTGGCATCGCAGGCTGTGGGTTAGCCCAGTGTGCCACAGTGCTAACCTCAAAGGCTTTAAGTAGTAGAGTGATATCAGAACTACTCGATTTATAGTGTTGCAGGAGGCACAGACTTGAGGAAGACTAGCAGATTGGGGACTGAGGTAGGAGAGGTTAGTAAAGCCTGAACTTGACAAGTCTGTAGTGGAAATGGAGAAGAGGGAATCCTTGGCTTATGGTAGGGTATAGACACCTTTTGCCCCTAAATACTAAGTCCTAAGAGAATAGTGATACCATTAATGCAAGTCAGGCAGTCATTAAAGGTATAGTTAATGGAGAAGAAAATGTTTGATTTTTGAACAGGTTGACATGTATCAAATAGTCATATGGAAATTTTTGGCAAGCTATTGGACATCTAGAACTCAAACTTGGAAGCAGCCAAGAGATAGAAAGGAGATGACCAGGAAGCACTTGGATGCACATGGGAGAAAATTGAGAAGGGGGAGAAAAAGGAAATCAGAACATTTATAGCCTGACACTTTGTATATCCAAAACATTAACTGCAGATTTGTGTCTGCTCCATTTCCAATCCAGCTCCCTGATAACGGGCTGGGAAAAGCAGCGGAAGATAGTCCCACAACTCTCTAGATGCCCAGTTATAGATGAGGAAACTGATTTCCAAGGAAGTTAAATAATAATTCACCTAAGGACATACTGCTAACTGATGATAGAGCTAGGATTTGAGTGCAAATTTCTCGATCGCAATTGCTCCCTAAAGATAGAATTTTGCATGATACCAGAAGAGTCATTGTAAGTTAAAGACTTCAGAAAAGGATACTGAAGATTTTGAGATTAATAAAGTTTTAGTTGAGAGATGATGGGCGATGAGGAAATATGAGGTAGCAGATAGTCTCTTTGGAAGTTTGGTTTTGAGGGAAAAGTTGCTACAAGGATAGAAAGAGGAGAGAGCAGGTAACAATGTAGAGTGCGCTGGTGCCAGGCAATTCATGGGCTTTTACTGTGTATGCAGGGATACATCATAAAGTTCACCGAAAAGTGGACTTTAGAGATCATTTTGATAGAAAAATTTGAAATCCATCCATAGGTTTTGTCATAATACACATTTTGCATTAATTGTTTTGGATACCCCTTGTATTGTAAGGTTTTAGTTTTAGTGATGTTCAAACCTTGGTCTCTATTAGATTGATAGTAGAAGCTTGAGCATTTGGAGGGAATGGGGTTTAGAAAAGCAGTGTCAAACAAACAGCAAAGAGGCTGTGGTTAATTTGGAGCAAAACTAGATAAGAGGAAAGAGAAAGATCAGAAGCATAGGTAAAAGGAAGTCTGTCTTTGATACACAATAAGAAAGGTGAGATTTAAAAAATTATTTGAAAGAGTTACAGAGAGAGGGAGAGATGCAGAGAGAGAAATCGTCCATCTGCTGGTTCACTGCCCAAATGACTGCAACTGCCAGGAGCCAAGAGCCTCCTGCAGATCTCCACCATGGGGTAGCAGGGGCCCAAGCACTCAGGCTATCTTCTGCTGCTTTTCCCAGTCCGTTATCAGGGAGCTGGATTGGAAATGGAGCAGACACAAACCTGCACCCATATGGGATGCCATCAACTCAGGCAATGGCCTCACCAGCTATGCTACAAGGCTGGCCCCAGTGTGTTTTGTTTTGGAAGATTATTTATTTGAAAGATAAGAGTGACAAAGGCAGAGACACAAAGTGATCTTGTGTCCTCTTTACTCCTCAACGTGCCCACAACAGCCAGGGCTGGGCCAGGCTGAAGCCAAAACCAGGAACTCAGTCCTGGTCTCCTACATGTGTGGCAGGGACCCCAGTTTGGGCCATCCTCCAGTGCCTTTCCAGGTACATTAGCAGGTAGCTGGATTGGAAGTGGAGTGGCCTGGACTGGAACCAGCACCGCCAAGTGAGATGCTGGTGTCAAACAAGTGGCAGCTTAACTCACTGTATTGTACCAGCCCCAAGAAAGTTGAGATTCTTAAATATTTAACAGGATATTTGGAGAATTTTTGCAGCAAGGCATTATATTAAGTGTTGTGAAAGATCAGAAGATGAATGAAGCAGAATCAGGGATCAGTTTTGCAGTTAATGTTTTTGGTCAGTGACTGATGCAATATATGAAGGTGGTCTCAAGATTGCATTGCCTAGTAGCATTGTAGCTGTTTGTGTTAGTGTGTTCTGTGGTGTTCACACAACAATATAATAAACGTTGAGTCTTTAATTCTGTTTATATACTTAATGTGAAGAGTATGGTGTTGGTAGAATGAACAAAAGTTATGGATTGGAACTCATTGTATTTTTAGCCTTTATTCAGTGTTCCCTTAATCCAGAAGAATGTCTTGCCCATCCCACTTTTTTGCACCACCTATAATTTTATTTTAAGCTGTTAATTAAAATGCAAAAATAGTACAGAGGAAAGAATTGACAGTTGTCCTGCAGTGTGCTTTTTTGGCTCAAACATTAACACTTTAGATTTAGTTCCTCTTTTGCTGACAGACTACAAGGAACTTTCTCAAACGTTATCTCCTTGTGTACATGTAAGAATTTCTCTAGGACGAGTCTTTTCAAACTTAGTTTTTTGACCCCTTTAAATTCATAGAAGTTCAGGAGCACAGATTTTTTTGTTAATTACTATTTGTGGGTTTTATCTACTATTTGCATAGCTTAAATCGAGAAATGTACTTAATTCATTAAAATATTAAAATAAAATTGGTAAAATAGTAATTATTAAATAATTACAGATTATCATTACACATTAGCATAAATATAATTTTTAATGAAAAATAATGTTCCAAAACAAAAAATTAGAAGAGTGGCATTGTTTTTCATTTTGCAAGTTTCATATGAACTTTGATTTAATGAAACCTTTACTCTCACATCTACTTTTCCATTCTCTTGTAATAACACATATCAGGTAGCCCTTGGAAAATATTATTTTATAATATACTTGTGAGAAAATTAATTAAAAAGACAGGAAGTGTCTTAGTTACATTATAAAAACAGTTTTGACCTTAGAGACAACTGAAAGGGACTCAGACTCTGAGGGTTCCTTAGATTACTTTTTGCAGTATTGAGGTGCTGAAGTGATGCACATTTAAAGCTGTGGTAAAAACAAGAAGAAAACATACATAGTAATTTACCTTTAAAATCGGACATAAATTATACTTTGTAAATATTTAATGTACTAATCAACTCTGGAACACTTATCCAGTTGGACTTTCAGTCTTGACCCATTCCCCTGACCAAAAGGAACAGTTGAGTTCTGCATCTCAGTGGGGGATTTGCTGCCCTCTACTATTTTCACTGTAAATTGTTATGTGTGGCTATTAACATATTTGACTTGTTGATGACTGTCTTGTAGAGTTTAGATAATCTGATGAGGATGCCTTGTTAGATAAATTTTTTAACCTGTAATTTTATTTATTTATTTTGAACATTTCTTCTCTAAGAAATGCACAAAGAATTCAGAGTTCTTATTGTGGAAGAGTGTGGAAGAAGACTAGGTGAACAGTTAAAGTAAAAATTGGAAATTGTTCTTGTCACCATGTTGTGCTGTTCCTTGGAATTTTTCTTTTCTTTTTTCGTTCAAGAGACAAGAGAAAGCTCAGGAGACTCCCAAATGCCTGCAATGGCCAGGACTGAGCCAGGCCAAAGCCAGGAGCTGGGAGAGCAATCTAGGTCTCCCACAAGGGCAGCAGGGACCCAATTACTTGAGCCATCACTTTTTGCCTCTCAGAGTCTGCATTGGCAGGAAAAAGGAATTAAACCTAGATGTTCCAATATGGTGTATAAGCATCTCTCTCTCTCTCTCTCTTTTTTTTTTTTTTTTTTAAAGAGAGAGAGAGAAAGGACTTCCATCCACTAGTTCACTCCTCAGATGACCATGACGGCCAGAGCTGAGCCTATCTGAAGCCAGGAGCTTCTCCCAGGTCTCCCACGCAGGTGCAGGGGCCCAAGGACCTGGGCGACCTACTGCTTTCCCAGGCCGTAGCAGAGAGCTGGATTGAAAGTGGAACAGCTGGGGATTTAACCCATTGTGCCACAGCGCTGGCCCCAAGGCATCTTAACTACTAGACCAAATGCCTACCCTTCAGGAGTTTTTGGATAATTAAAAGTTAAAGTTTTCTTCCTCTTGAATCTGAGGAAATTCTTAATCTCTTTCAACATTAAGTCTTTTTTTGGTTTGTTTGTTTTTAAGATTTTCTTTTGAGAGATAGAGTTACAGACAGAGACAGAAAAAGGTCTTCCATCACTGGTTCACTCCCCAAATGCCCACAGCAGCCAGAGCTGTGCTGATCCAAAGCCAGGAGCCGGGAGCTTCTTCTGGATCTCCCACATGAGTACAGGGGTCCAAGCACTTGGGCCATCTGCTGCTGCTTTCCCAGGCCATAGCAGAGAGCTGGATGGAGAGAGGAGCAGCCGGGACAAACCAGCACTCATGGAATACCAGTGCCACAGGCATAGGCTTAGCCTACCACACCACAGCACCAGCCAGAAGTCTGGTTTTATAGTGAAGTCTGGTTTTATAAAGAATTAGCTGGCTCTTCAGAGCATTCTCTAGCATCATTTATTCCTGATGTTCTTTGTGAAAATATCCCTCTTTTTAGACTACAATTTTGTTGAATATTTTGTATCAGAAAAAATTACATGCACAGTTAGCAAGGGATTGAGAAAGAGATAGGGGGTGGATTTGGTTACTGAATCTTATGAAACAGAATTCAGGGGGCCGGCGCTGTGGCACAGTGGGTTAAAGCACCAGTCGGCAGCACTGGCATCCCATATGGGAGACCCGGAAGAAGGTCCTGGCTCCCAGCTTCGGATCAGCACAGCTCCAGCCGTTGCAGCCAGTTGGGGAGTGAACCAACAGAAGGAAGACCTCTCTCTCTCTCTCTCTTGCTCTGCCTTTCTGTAACTCTTGACTTGTCAAATAAATAAATAAAATCTTAAAAAAAGAATTGAAGATAAAACTGTATGTAATAATAGGAAATTGTATTGGTTTGTTTTACTTTTCCCAGATACAAATTGCAGGTTATTCTCTGCTATTGATCATAAACCAGTGTAATTTACCTCAGCATTCCAGGTAACTTTTCTCTAGATATCTTCACACATTCACATCTGATTTTAAATAGATGTTGGTAATATATGAAATTATGAACCTTTAGTTTTACTCATTACATTTGTTGAGACAATATGCTAAGTCATTTTTAATCCTACTTCAGAGCAACAACATACTGCTTTAATGATAAGTTAAAAACAAACTGTATTAGGTTGTCAGGTAAATAGAATAAGCACCCTACCTGTTAACAGTTCAAAATTTTGATAACATTGGTGGTTAATTAGTATTGTATTCTTGCCAAGCCACAGAAAAGGTAGAAATGGGTAATTATTAAATTTGCTTTAGGATAGGTCTTACTGGGATCTGTTTTGAACTTAGACTAAGAACTATATTTATGTGTTTAAAGAAATATTTAAAGTATAATTAGCAGTGTATTGCGATTTGTTTGAGAACTAGAAGAGATTTCACAAACAGTATTATAATTGTACCTTCATCTTGTTTGGTATTTGGTTTATTGATTACATTTCAAAGAGCTCTTCACTTGTAAAGACAGAGATAACTTGCATATAGAAATCTTGATACTCTAATGAAGCACTCAACACAGTAGTAAAGAATTAGAAGCTAGGGTATTTGCAGGAGTGGGGCAAATTCTTTTTTTTTTTTTTTTTTTTTCTTTTTTGACAGAGTGGACAGTGAGAGAAAGAGAGAAAGGTCTTCCTTTTCCGTTGGTTCACCTCTCAATGGCCACCAAGGCCGGCGCACCGCGGCTCCGAAGCCTGGAGCCAGGCGCCTTCTCCTGGTCTCCCATGCAGGTGCAGGGCCCAAGGACCTGTGCCATCCTCCACTGCACTTCCGGGCCACAGCGGAGAGCTGGATTGGAAGAAGGGCAACAGGGACAGAATCCAGCGCCCCGACTGGGACTAGAACCCGGAGTGCCAGCGCCACAGGCGGAGGATTAGCCTTGTGAGCCACAGCGCTGGCCTTGAGCAGATTGATATAAATCTGCATGCACCTGTAATCCCAGTTGAAAGATACCATAGAACAGTGGTGCAATAAATATATTGACATCCAGAGCTGATTTTTTTTCAAATACACCCCTTCAACAGAATTGTCAGAAATAATAAAATGAATAATAAAAGTGTCCAGAAAAGAAACTTGATTTTTTATACATGTAAACACACAGAATAATACCAGTTACAAAAAAAAAAATTGTAATGGGGGAAAAGTAGTTAATACTTGTGAAATGCATTAGTATGTTTTTTCGAAAAGTAAAATAGTATTCATAACTGGTCTGTCAGAATAATGAATGAAATTAATATTACGGGTTTTTTTTGTTTGACAGGCAGAGTGGACAGTGACAGAGAGAGACAGAGAGAAAGGTCTTCCTTTTTCCGTTGGTTCAGCCCCCAATGGCCGTTGTGGCCAGCGCACCGTGCTGATCCGAAGCCAGGAGTCAGGTGCTTCTCCTGGTCTCCCATGCGGGTGCAGGGCCCAAGCACTTGGGCCATCCTCCACTAAACTCCCGGGCCACAGCAGAGAGCTGGACTGGAAGAGGAGCAACCGGGACAGAACCTGGGACAGAACCCGGGGTGCCAGCGCCGCAGGCGGAGGATTAACCTATTGAGCTATGATGCCGGTTTATTTTTAAGCCTAAACTTACAAAGATTTGTCAATGACCATTAAAACAGATCTTTGCATAGTTGTATTTCCATTCAGTAGACAGTTATAGCTAGGTTTATTAATCTGCCTTATACTTAAAGAACACTTTTTGTTTTAATTATAAAAAGTTGCACAGTGAAGCAACAGATGTACAAATGATGAGGAAGGCTTCGGCATAAGGTTATGTTTGGCAGGCATTTATATAGCAGCCTGTTTCACAATACATTCTGAAATCACAATGTTACCCACCATGTTTATGATTCTAGTGACTTTGACATATTTCTTCCCTCAAAAAATTTCTCTGAAAGGACTTTTTCCACTCAATGTAAATTTCTGTCATACCTAGTAAACACTTTTTTTGTAAGTGTCTACTTCCATGCACTTTGTTGTTTAGTAATGAAATTCTCTAAAGGTTCTTTGCTTTTACAGCTTTGTATTCTACTTTTTATTTGTTCAAGGTTGATTCTGGCTGTTGGTAAATATTTGTACCAGGAAAAAATACATCAGGGAAGAAAAATGGCACCCAACTATCATATTTTAAATGCACTGTTTATCACAGGATATATACTGCAGGGTCAAGTACAGGCGGAGCCTGAGGAAAATTCAAGAGTCCTGAAACTTTCTGCGCTGACTCTCCAAATGAGCAGGGAATCCGCATGAGTGGGGAACTGACCATGTGACTGGGAAGTTTCCCAACAAACTTCACTCAGAATTGATAGCTTATTAAAGGATATGTAATAAAAATGCAAATTTGACATTTATAACGTTAAAAATTCAATAATAACCACAGCAATAATTTAAAACTTAGTCTCGGGCTAGCGCGGTGGTGCAGGGAGTTAACGCCCTGGCCTGAAGTGCCAGCATCCCATATGGGCTCCGGTTTGAGTCCCAGCTGCTCCTGCTTCCTATCCAGCTCTCTACTATGGCCTGGGAAAGCAGTAGAAAATGGCCCCAGTTCATGGGCCCCTACACCCGTGTGGGAGATCCAGAGGAAGCTCCTTGGCTCCTGGCTTCGAATCTGCGCAGCTCTGGCCATTGCAGCCAGCTGGGGAGTAAGCCATTGGATGGAGGACCTCTCCCCCTCTGCCTCTGCCTCTACCTCTCCTCTCTCTGTGTAACTCTTTCAAATAAATAAATCTTTAAAAAAATAAATAAAACTTAGTCTCTCAGTCAACAAAGTATTTTGGGGGAAAAGAATGTTTTATCCCTTATATTACTTAGAATTGTCACTGCTTGATGATAAAAGAACAAACTGGCTAAACATTTTATTATAGCTAGAGTCCCAAGCCAGTTTACCTAGTTGCTGCCTGCAGACATTACCCTATGTACATGTGCTGTGAATAAGAGCAGTAGTTGCCAAACCATATTGTCTAAGTCTCCCTCTAGAATAGCACCAGTGTATCTCTCTGCACTTTACCATGGGTTTTTCCGCTTTGTTTCTTGCTGCCGACTTTGTAAGGGCTAAGTCTTAGCTGAAGTAGAATTATAATACTCTGCTTAAAAGAAATGAGTAGGGGCTGACATTGTGGTGTGGCACATTAGCTGGCATCCCATATGGGCACCTGTTCGAAGTCCAACCGCTCCACTTGCGATCCAGCTCTACCTGGGAAAACATTGGAAGATGGCCCAAGTACTTGGGTCCCTGCAGCAATGTGGGAGAGCCTGATGAAGCTTCTGGCTTTACCCTGGCTCAATCCTGGCCTTTTGCAGCCATTTGGGGCATAAAGTAGCAATTCTAAGATCCTGCTTGAGGCTGGCACCGTGGGGCAGTAGGTTAATCCTCCGCCTGCAGTGCCAGCATCCCATATGGGCACTGGTTCTAGTCCTGGCTGCTCCTCTTCCAATCCAGCTCTCTGTTGTGGCCTGGGAAAGCAGTGGAAGATGGCCCAAGCGCTTTGGGCCCCTGCACCCACATGGAAGACTGGGAGAAGCTCCTGGCTCCTGGCTTCAGATTGGCACAGCTCTGACCGTTGCTGCCATTGGGGAGTAAACCAACGGACGGAAGACCTTTCTCTGTGTCTTTCCCTCTCACTTTCAGTAACTCTACCTCGCAAATTTTTAAAAATTTGCCTTCCATGTAAGTAAATCTTTAAAAAAGTAACATAAACTTTCAGTAAGCAAATAAAATAATCTTTAAATTTTAATGGCCCTGTATTACCTGGTTCACTCTAAATTGAAATATGCTGAATATAAGTCACTTTAGAAAGGACAACCAAATTTGGGATTCAGTTGGAGATATATCAAAATCTTTCTAAAGGGCTGTTATCGTTGTCTAAGTTTAAATATATAAGGATATATTTGATAAAATTAATGTAAACTTTTTTTTTATTTTTTTATTTTTTTTTTGACAGGCAGAGTGGACAGTGAGAGAGAGAGACAGAGAGAAAGGTCTTCCTTTTGCCGTTGGTTCACCCTCCAATGGCCGCCGCTGCAGCCGGCGCACCGCGCTGATCCGATGGCAGGAGCCAGGATCCAGGTGCTTTTCCTGGTCTCCCATGGGGTGCAGGGCCCAAGCACCTGGGCCATCCTCCACTGCACTCCCTGGCCACAGCAGAGAGCTGGCCTGGAAGAGGGGCAACCGGGACAGAATCCGGCGCCCCGACCGGGACTAGAACCCGGTGTGCCGGCGCCGCAAGGTGGAGGATTAGCCTATTGAGCCACGGCGCCGGCTCAATTAATGTAAACTTTTAAAAATTCATTTGTTAAAAATATATGAGCCGGCGCCGCAGCTCAGTAGGCTAATCCTGCTACCTGGCTATGTAAATTTTGTGATCTTGAACCTAATAAGTTATCTTTAGTTTTGAAGTGATATTTTAAGAAGTGATCCAGTGATGGAACAGTTCAAGGGAAGGACAGGAAAAGAATCCTGCATGTGCTCATTAAACAACAACCAGGTGCCAGCTAATGGGTTAGGGTTTTGCATGTCTTTATGTTCTCTGTATTTTAAAGGTAAGAAAACTAGATGAGCAACTTATCCTTAATGTTAGATTTTATAGAAAGGAAGATGGCTCAATGAGTATCTTATACATTTGAAGTTGGTAGTCCCTGATACCATTGAAACAGTACTTAGGGAAGGATTTGTCAAAGAAAACAGTTTGGCTAAATTTTTAAGTCATCCACAGTAATAGCATACACAGTCAGTTGTTTTTTTTTTAAAGATTATTTATTTGAGAGAGTTACAGAGCAAGGGGGAGAGAGTTCTTCCATCTGCTGGCTCACTCCCCAGTTGGCTGTGAGCCAGGAGCTTTAACTGGGTCTCCCACAAGGGTGGTGGGGAGCCAAGCACTTAGATCATCTTCCACTGCTTTTCCCAGGCACATTAGCAGGGAGCTGGATTGGAAGTGGAGCATCCAGGACTCAAACAGATACCCATATGGGATGCTAGCGTTATAGGCAGTGGCTTCACCTGCTGTGCCACAGCACCGGTCCTGATAGTTGTTTAAAACTTAAATTTATGTGGTTTTTTTTTTTTTGAGTGGTTATACTCAGCAATTTGAATTTTTAATTTATGGATTTTAGAAATGCTAACTTTTCCGGCGCCGTGGCGCACTAGGCTAATCCTCTGCCTTGCGGCGCCGGCACACTGGGTTCTAGTCCCGGTCAGGGCACCGGATTCTGTCCGGTTGCCCCTCTTCCAGGCCAGCTCTCTGCTGTGGCCCGGGAGTGCAGTGGAGGATGGCCCAAGTGCTTGGGCCCTGCACCCCATGGGAGACCAGGATAAGCACCTGGCTCCTGCCTTCGGATCGGTGCGGTGCGCCGGCCATTGGAGGGTGAACCAAAAAAAAAAAAAACTTAAAAAAGTGCTAACTTTTAAAAAAAATTTCCCTCATATCATGTGATTTTATATTCTGGAACCAATTTTTATTTCTTCTATTAAAATCTAGAAGGAAATATTTATTTCACAAAAATATTTCGTAGCCAACTTTGAGGGTACACAGAAGTTCACTATCGAGCATGATAAATGTGATCTTGAAATCTGGGCACCTGTGCTAGTGAATTAAAGCAATAGCAAGGATATAACACTGGGCATTTCCTAAAATTCCCATCTGCTTATTTCTTGAGTAAGGAGAGGGAGGAGCTATGGGCTGATTGCAACTCAGTGTATCAAAATGGAGGTAAGGAATGGAAAATGACCCATTGCTACATACTGGAGCTAAATGGGTTAAAAGCCCTGGTAAGGAGATTGCAACCTTGGGTCTCAAAGTGAAAAGTTTGAATGGAAATTGTAGGGGAGGAACCAATGAGTACATTAGGCTTACTTTATAGAGTAAGTCATAAATTAACTGCCTAGAAAATTAGATCAGCAAATGGTAACAGGTCTTGGGTAGAAAGAGAAATAATGCTGATGAAGTTTAAACTATTTGCCATATTCCATTTTCCTAAAGCGCATAGAAATTTAAGTAGTTCACCTAAAATGGTTTCATTTCTAATATTATAATTTTGCCCAAAGTATATATTTGTTTTGTAAAATGTTTCTCTACATTCTGAAACTAGAGTAGTTTTAGCAATAAGCGTTTAATGTAGTTGTCTCCAGGCAATAATTAGATGGAAAAAGTATCTTTTCAGAAGATCATTGGCTTTTGTTAAAAAATTTAGTGAAAGGTTTCATAAAGTGTTTATGTGTCACTAATAAACATTAAAGTTGTGTTGAATTTAACTCTTGGTTTGATTTGAGCTAGTGTGTCTGATAACATTAAATCAAATGGTTGAAACTCTTAATATCTGCATGTAATAAGGAGATTGGGTGCCTGCCAACGTGTTACAGTAAGTATAGTTTTGGGAAGAATCTCTATTTTTTTCCTTTAAATTAAACTTTGTAATTAAATATTAATAACAGAAGCTTAAGGGAAAATTGCTTTGTCATCTTGGAGGTCATAATAGGAAAAGAAATACTGGTTATAACTAGTATTATTCATTACAAAATAAACTTAAAGACAGCAAATTTTAAAGATTCAAGGGAAAGAAAGATATAGATAAGTATCTCATTGGGAGTAATATAAGAAGGAAATACTGCTTGAGGAATTTAAACAAAAAAAAGTATGTAGCCTTTTACTTTTTGTCATTACCTTGAAATCCTAATTTCAAAAACAGGAAAAGGCATATTCTAGAATATACCAGTTTGTGATTTTCTGTCAGTTCTGTTAAATGGTTTGTTTTATGAATTTCAAGAAATTGCTTATCACTAAGAGCCAAAACAGACTCACAATTTATAACAAGTTAAGCTTCTTGCTGTTGTAAAGTGTATTATGTCTTTTGAAGAGTATATACCAGAAATTTCACTGATAGTGGATATGGCTGCAATGTGAGTAAATCAGAAAAATATAGGCAGGATGAGAGTACTGGGGTTTAGCTGACTGGCAGTAAATCTCCAAGGAATATTACTTAAAATAATCCTACAAGTAGGATCATTTTTTTAAGTTTTTGCCTGTTGTTTTGATTTATTTATTTTATTTGAAAGGCAGAGTTACAGAGAGGCAGAGATAGAGAAATCTATCCACTGGTTCACTCCCCAAATGACCGCAGCGGCCGGAGCCTGTACTGATCTGAAGCTAGGAGCGCCTTCAGGTCTCCCACATGGGTGCAGGGGTCACTTGGGCTGTCTTCTGCTTTCTCCCAGGCCACAGCAGAGAGCTGGATCGGAAGTGGAGCAGCCAGGATGCAAACCGCCACAGGGTCTGCCCCTCATATTATTTTGATTTTTTTTTCTAATTTTATGACTTGTAGGAAGGCATACAAGGTGAATGCATGAAATTTATAAGATGATTGGAACAGATACACTATCAAATAGCAGAAAATTATTTACACACTACATGAATAGATTGAAGGGGCTGTCAAAAACCAACACAAAGACAATATGAAGATGTAGTTTGATAGAGATCCCTGTGAAAACAATCTGATGATTTTTGTTGATTACACATGTGAGTAAACAAAGAATAAAGTGCTATTTAAAGAAGTAATACATAATACTACCACCCCCTTCAAAGACATCCATGACCTGGTTTCTAGAAGCCATGAGTATGTTACCTTATATGGAAAAGAGACTTCGGGGATATGATTAAGTTAAGGGTCTTGAGATGGGTTGCTTAGGTTGGGTTATTTGGATGGACCCTGTGTCATCCCAAAGAACCTTATTTATACAAGAGAGGCAGGAGTCAGAGAAGGAAATAAGACAATGGAAGAAGAGACCAAAGAGGGGAAAAGATGCTATTCTACTGGCTTTGAAGATGGAGCAAGAGACTAGGAGCGAAAGTTAGGTAGATACCCTGTAAAGGCTGGAAAGTACATGGAATGATTGTTGCCTAGAGCCTACAGAAAGAAATTAGACACCTTGATTTTGGGCTAGTGAGATTCTGACCTGAAAACTTTGTTGTTCTTAGCCATGTGATCTATCATAATTTGTTACCATAAAAATAGAAAACTGATTAAAAAGCCAGTTCATTCTTAGATCACATTAACACCAGAGTACATCTGAATCCTGCACATATTGGGATGTCATAATTCAAAGAAATTAACAAAGATAATCAGATCGAGAACCCTTCATGTTTAAGGAAGGCAGGCTGGTTTGGGTCCCAGCTGCTCCATTTCTGATTCAGCTTCCTGCTGGTGTACCTGGGAAAGCAGTGAAAAATGGCCCAAGTACTTGGGTCCTTGCCACCCACGTGGGAGAGAGACCTGGAAGAAGCTCCTGGCTTTCGGTTCATCCCAGCCCTGGCTGTTGGGGAAATGAACTAGCAGGTAGAAGATATTCTCTGTCTGTCTGTGTCTTGCAAATAAATAAATCTTTTTAAAAAACATTCAATGACGATGAGAGGAAAACATGCTAGTTACCTTCAAACATTTTATCATAAAGAAAGATGTAGTTCTCAAGGGATAGAATTAGAACAGGAAAGGTAAGGTATCAGAAGGAAGATTTGGGATCAGTAAAAAGAATACTGTAGGGACCAACGCTATGACATAGAGGGTAAAGCTGCTGCCTGCAGCACCACATCCCGTAGGTGTCCTGGCTGCTCATCTTCCCATCTAGCTCTACAATGGCCTACGAATACAGTAGAAGATGGCCTGAGTCCTTGGGCTCCCACATCCTTGTGGGAGACTGCAAGAGGCTCCTGGCTTTTGGCATCAGATCAGCCCAGTTCCAGCTGTTTCGACCATTTAGTGGAAGACCTTTTCTCTCTCCTCTCTGTAACTCTCAAATAAGTAAATTAAAAAAAAAAAACAACAACAACACTGTCACCACTAGAGCTGATCAGTTGGAAATTATTAAGCCTGTACAGCTAGAGGATCTCTGCCAGATATAGTACAAGCAGTTCTGACTTTGATTCAAGTACTAGATTCAATACAAAGATCTCCTTTTTAAAAAATTTTGATACTACAGAGCCAGCGCTGTATCATAGTGGGTTAAGGTGCTGCCTGTGGTGTCAGCATCCCAAATGGGCTCTGGTTTGAGTTCTGGCTGCTCCACTTCTGGTCCAACTCTGCTATGGCCTGAGAAGGCAGTAGAGGATGGCCAGGGTCCTTGGGCCCCTGCACCTAAGTGGTGAACCCAGCGGAGGCTCCTGGCTCTGGACCAGCCCAGCCCTGGCAGTTGTGGCCATTTGGGGAGTGAACCAGCGGACATAAGACCTTTTTCTCTGCCTTTCAAATAATAAATAATTTTTTAAAAGAAAATTGATACTGTCATTTTGCTATAAAGATATCTCTGGCATTTGAGTAGTAGATGGAATAGAGAAAAGTTATTAGTAAACCATAAAAGTTTCTGCATGTGTATGAGAGAGTGTATGAGTATTGCTTATTTACTGTTATGTATCAGTACTGGGCCAAGAGATTTATATACAGTCAATATTTAAATCTAACAACTAAGGTGAAGTGAGAACTGTTAATCCCCACTTTTTCAAATTTTAAAAAAATCTTAAAAGGTGAGAAGTTTCTTACTGATCTGGATTGAGTTTGCCCCCCAAAGTTCCTATGTTAGAAATTTATGTTGGAAATTTTTTTAAAAAAATATTTATTTGAGAGGTAGAGAGAAAGGTCTTCCATCTGCTGGTTCACTCCCCAAATGGCCACAACAGCTGGAGCTGTGCCGATCCGAAGCCAGGAGCTTCTTCTGGGTCTCCCATGTAGGTGCAGAGGCCCAAGGACTTGGGCCATCTTCTGCTTTTTCAGGCCATAGCAGAGAGCTGGATCGGAAGAGGAGCAGCTAGGACTAGAACCGGCGCCCATACAGGTTGCCGCACTACTGGAAGATTAACCTACTGCGCCACAGTGTGGGCCCCTATGTTGGAAATTTAATCCCCAACGTAACATGTTGAAAGTGGGTCTTAACAAGAGTTGATTAGGTCATGAGAGTTCTGTTTCTCTTGAATGAATGAATTCTGTCATCAAGAGAGTTGGGCTGTCAGAAAAGCTTTTGGCCTCCTTCTACCATGGGATGGCGCCACACAAAGGCTGTCACAAGATTCAACACCTTAAAATTGGACTTCCCAGCCTCCAGAACAGTGAGATCTATTTTCCTTGTTAATTGCTAGTCTGTGGTGGTCTGATATAGCAACACAAAGCAAACTGAGACATCTGTCAGGATTTATGCTACTGTGAATAAAAAGCAGGGTAGTGTGTCACTTTGACTAATCCCCAAACCCAGTCCACAGGTGTCAGGCCAAATGTCCTTATTCCCTAATTTCTCTTGAAATTCTTTTCTAGTATAAGAGACCAGACTAGATGCTTTTTCATAATTTTGAGTACTTTTTATCTTGGTCTTCTATATATTGTGCAGCAGGATGGCCATCGTGTTTAGACTTTCTTATAGTCATTCAGCTAATGATGAGGTAAAAAGCCAAACTCAAAACTACTGGCAAGTATTAGCTTTTCCTAGTGTACTTAGGCCTTCTAAGAGGTTCTTGTACATTTTGGGGGCTGCTGTTACTCTGTACAGGGGGATTTCATAGTTTCCTCTGGCTGGGATGGTGAGGGGATGCTGCAGTGAGTCATGTTCGTTGTACACATGCCCTGTGCTGGGTGACATGCTAGGGGTAGCATGTATAACATTACTTGCCCAGAGTCATTCATGTGGCCAGGCCCAAATTGGAAATCAGTTCTTTGGGACTCTCCAGAATATTACAAAGTCACTTGTTTTTCACTAGTAGATTTAGTTGGGATTATGTTAAATTTTAGGATTTTCAGACTTGATATATAAAGCTGATAATTTTTCCCCCTTGGTTGTGGTTTGTTAGCTGAACTTCAGTGTTGGTCAGAAATAATTAGAGCCTGAATTATCACTGTGTCTTGTGTCTACTCTGTGTATACCACTGTATATTGTAAACTTGATGAAAAAAATGATTTTTTTCCAGTGTGACAATGCTGCTTTTTTGTTTGTGCCTAAGAAATATGTTAATGGTTTAAAGGAATTTGCACGTTATTGAAAGGTGACTGGCAGTCAGTTTGAACCTTATGTTCCTCATTTCTATACTAAAACATTTTTCTCCTGACTCAGTGGCTTTCATATTTTTTTTACTACAGTCCATACAGTAAGAATTATAATTTACACTGAGAATTTTATAAAACAATACAATCAGCCCTTCTTACCCAAGGACTCATCCAGTGGTAGTAGATTACCAGTGGTAGATTATAGATATTCAGGAAAAAAAATCAGCAAGTTTCCAAAAATAAGACTGGTGCTACTCCAAGCAGTATGTGGAATCCATTTAAATATGAAATTGTAAAGACGGTTTACCATTTCACAGATCCTCTGTCTTAGTGCTTGTCATTTGGGCATTGTTCATTCTAAGTCTCAACTGTGTGCGGTGTAGTTAAAGTACATAGGAGAATGTGTGTAGAGTTATGCAAAAACCGTGACATTGAATATAAGGGACTTGAGCATCTACAGATTTGGCTACCCACAGAAGTTTTTATTTGTTTTGTTTTTGTTTTTAAGATTTATTTGTTTGAAAAGCAGAGTTAACAGGAGAGACAGATCTTCCAGCCACTAGTTCATTTCCCAACAGCTGGGGCTGGGTGAAGCCAAAGCCAGGAGCCTGGAATTCCATCTGGGTCCTCCATGTGGGTGGCAGGAGCCTAAACCCTCAGGCCATCTTCTGGTGCTTTCCCAGGTGCATTTTTTTAAATTTTTTAAATTTATTTTTAATTTATTTATTTGACAGGTAGAGTTATAGACAGTGAGAGAGAGAGAAAGAAAGGTCTTCCTTCCGTTGGTTCACCCCCCAAATGGCTGCTACGGCTGGCGCTGTGCCGATCCGAAGCCAGGAACCAGGTGCTTCTTCCTGGTCTCCCATGTGGGTGTAGGGCCCAAGCACTTGGGCCATCCTCCACTGCCTTCCTGGGCCACAGCAGAGAGCTGGACTGGAAGAGGAGTAACCGGGACTAGAACCCAGCACCCAGGTGCATTTATAAGAAGCTGGATCAGAAGTGGAGATGCCAGGACTCAGACCACAGCACACATGGGATGTTGGCATTGCAGGTGGCAGCTAAACGTGCTGAACTACAACGCTCCCCACAACCCACCATGCTCTCTAGTAGATCTTGGAACAAGGATACCAAGGGACTACTTACCTGCTTTTACTGTGTACAAAGCTGTTTTATTTTTTACTCTACACTAAAAGCTCTGTTACCACACAGAACTTATTTTTACAGCTTTTTAATGGATTTCAACTCAGTTTGAAAAACACTGCTCTGGAATGTGTCTGGAATTCTTTTTCAGCAAAATTACATGTCATGGTAGTACCAAGGTTTATCAAAAGTTTGTGGAAAAGATGTTTATTTTATTGCAAAACAATTTTAAAATTCATGCACAATTTTTGTTCATAATATACACCTTGTGAGCCTTTTAAAACATTTTTTAACATAACTACATAGTCAATATTACCATCTTTATTATCTGTACCATTCTTTGATAATATAGTCTAGGTAATTTCTTTATTGTTTGTATTTGAAAGAACTCAGATTTGAAAATTGGTCAATTATAGATCAAATTCTACCATTTAGTTAGTTTTATGACATAGAACAGGTTCTTGCATCCTAGTACCTTCATCTGTAAAATGGGCTTATAACATGTAACTCACCAAAAAAGCTGTTAGTATTTCTGTCCAAATGTACATCGTCAGTGTACATGGTTACCAGTAAAGTGTATCAATTCATATCAGTTTCAACACCATGTTTAGGTCTATGTCCAGTGAAGACACTGATGAATTTGTGCTCAGAGAAGTCAGTAAAATACTAGTAACTGGGGCCAGTGCTGTGGCATTAGCAGATGAAGCCACCTCCTGCAATACTGGCATCCCATATGGGTGCCGGATTCAGTCCCGGCTGCTCCACTTCCAGTCCAGCTCTCTGCTATGGCCTGGGAAAGCAGTGGAAAATGACCCAGGTCTGTGGGCCCTGCACCCATGTGGGAGACCTGGAAGAAGCTCCTGGCTTCAGGTGAACGCAGCTCTGGCCATTGCGGCCAACTGGGGAGTGAACCAGCGGATGGAAGACCTTTCTGTATAAATAAATCTTAAAAAAATATAATAAAATACTAGTAACTTTGAGGGCCAGTCTGTGGCACAATGGGTTAAGCCACTGCTTGCAGTGCCAGCATCCTGTATCAGAGTGGCAGTTCAAGTCCCAGTTTCTCCACTTCTGATCCAGTTTCCTGCTGATGCACCTGGGAAGGCAGCAGAGGACGGCCCAAATACTTGGGCCCCTGCCACCCATGTGAGAGATCAGGATGGAGTTCCTGGCTTCTGGCTTTGATTGGCTGCCATTTGGGTAGTGCATAGTGGATGGAAGATCTCTCTCCCTCTCCCTCCTTTTCTTCTTTGTGTGTCTGCCTTGCAAATAAATCTAAAAAGTAACTTTCATTGAACTTTAAAAGGTAGGGTTTTGTTTTTTTTTTTTTAAGATTTTTATTTATTTATTTGAGAGGTAGAGTTGCAGACAGTGAGAGGGAGAGACGGAGAGAAAGGTCTTCCTTCCGTTGGTTCACTCCCCAGATGGCTGCAATAGCTGGAGCTGCGCCGATCCGAAGCCAGGAGCTAGGTGCCTCTTAACCCATGTCTCCCACATGGGTGCAAGGGCCCAAGGATCTGGGCCATCCTCCACTGCTTTCCCAGGCCATAGCAGAGAGCTGGATTGGAAGAGGAGCAGCCAGGACTAGAACCGGCGCCCATATGGGATGCCGGCGCCATAGGCGGAAGATTAACCTACTGCACCATGGCGCTGGCCACCAAAAAGGTAGTTTTTTACAAGTGTTGATAAAGAACAACAGAGAGCATCTCAAAAGAAACCTAAATATTGTGGGAGCTTTGTAATGGTAACAGGTAAAGGACACAAGGATAGTCAGCTATAAAGCTTTGAAACATGGCTCTGTCTATGGATCAGACATTGAGCTTGCCAGTTATGAAGGTCTCTTACTTGTTGAATGAATGAAAAAATAAGTCAAAAATGCATTTCCGCTTCCCTACTTGCTATTTCCTTAACCAACTAGAATTCAGAATCATTTTTTAAAAACTGTTATTTGCAGCCACCAAATTACCAAACTGAATAAATAAGGTTTGGGTTATATACTAATTATCCTCTTATGACACTGCCAAGTGCTTTTAATTTCTAGGATTCCACTTTGTCCTATTTTTTGTTTGTTTATTTATGTGGCCCCTTCTTTGCTGCATTGGCATCTTTGGTATATACTAGGTAATATACTTGTACGTTCCTGGTGCTCCTCCTACAAGCTCCTTTTCACCTGTCCTCATGGCTTTGATTCTACCACCTTTTAGTTCTACTCTGGGCCTTTCTTCATGTCCATGGTCTCTTCACAAATTTGATCAATTGAGCAGCATTGTATTAGTGCTGTTAAGTGTGAGCTTTAGAACCACAGCTTTTTATTTCAGATCATTCTTGGACATCAGCTAAAATATTTAAATGTTTTTGAATATCATCTCAAAGCAGATACCTTAATTAGATACCTTAATCTGCATGAATGATTAGATAAAATAATACAGTGTACCATTTAACTCACTGCTGCCTGGACATAGTAGGCACTCAAATCTTGGTTCCCTCTTCTCAAGTCTTCTTTTTTAAGATCTATTTACTTGAAAGGCAGAGTTACAGAGAGAGAGGCAGGGAGACAGAGAAAGAATGGCTGGGTCTGGGTCAGACGGGAAGCCAAGAACCTGAATTATTTGTGAGTTTTTGGGCAAGATTTTATCTTTTCTTACAGTTAACAGTTTTACATATGTTTTTATTCTAGGTTCATGACTTTTCTTTGCTATATTTTCAGTAATATGATTTTTCCAGTTTTCTAAGTGGTGATGCAGGTATGTAGAAAAGCTTGTGCAGATTGTTAAACTTTTAGTTCAAGTCTTTTTTGTTTTTTGTTTTTTAAGCTCTTCTCACTTATGGACATGAAACCTCCCATCTCTAGAGCCAAGATGATTCTTATCACTAAAGCTGCTATTAAAGCTATTAAGGTAAGAATAAAATAAATATATATTTGAATGTTTTTGAAATTTTGAAAATGTTGTTAAACTTGAGAATTAATCTTGTAAGTTAGTTCATACCTGAATTAGAGTACTAACCAGCTTCTCCTGGCATCCCAGTGATAATACTATGCATTTGCACTGTGCTGTTGTTTTACATTTTTTTCCTCTACTTTGTTTAATTCTTGTAGTAGAGTATTGGTTTCATTTATATAAGAAGAAAAAAAATTCAGGCTCCATGGAATTAAATGTTACAGAAGGGCCAAGAACAATAGAAACTGCATTACTTAGTTCCAATTCCATTGTTCTTGGCCATTCTGTAACATTGCCTAATATCTTGCTTTATGAAAGTTCATTAATTAAAAAATCCAAGGACCTTGTATTTGAAGCAAGTTTTGTGGTTTTCTATTGTAGATAAATCAGATTTGTTACTTAAAATATTTAACTGTTGATTATAAATTGTTTCTCATGGTTCATTCAACACTGATAATTATTCAGACTACAAATTTCAAGGCTTTGAGTATTTTCTGATTATAGCAACTGTAGACATGTGTATGCTGGGAAGTAACTGTTTTTTCATTCTTTTCAGCTTTATAAGCATGTAGTTCAAATAGTAGAAAAGTTCATCAAAAAGGTAACTATTTCATGATTAACTGTTTATGAGTATTTCTAATTTACTTTGTAAGTTGTAATTTGGTTACTTGCTTCTAAAGGCCACTCTATAAAAAATTAGTCACTAAAGGTTCATTTTAATCACTGGAAATTTAAACACAAATTTTTAGCAATACCATTGATGGAGTGCTTACTTGGAGCTTGGCACACCACATAACATGCCTCACAACTTCTCTTTCTATTGGGCAAGACATTTCTCTGAGCCTTACATGCCTGCTCTACCCTTTGTCCCATCTACTTTGTTGACATTTAACTCACCTTTGACAATTTTATATGAAGTTGCTTTGGGAAGTAACACTGCTTCCATCAGAATTAGGCCATTGTTCAGTTCTTAGTATGTTGTTCTATAACTGAGTAGCTCATGTAGGTCTTAGTAGAGGGCTGAGAATGGAGACTTAGAGAGCTTGGTCCCTGAAAAAGAGTTGTGCCATGCAGCACATTCTGATAAATATTGTGGAGACATCTCTAATCCATGGCCTTTGCACACTGACTTGGGGATACAAGTTAGAGCTCCAGCAAAAAACAAATGTCAATAGAAGAAAATCAAGGTACAAATAAGTAAAATGGAAAACACAATTTAAATTACCTCCATACCACTGTATATGATGGGCCTAGAATGACCTTTCCTTTTATTTATTTTATTTTGAGTTTTTATTTATTTGTAAAGCAGAGTGACAGAGAGGAAAGACGGATCTTCCCCTGGCTCAATCCCCAAATGGTCGCAGCATCCCAAGCTGGGCCATTGGCTGAAACGAGGAGCCTGGAGCTCCATCTGCCATGTACGAGGCAGAGCCCAAGCACTTGGGCCTTCTGCTGCTACTTTCCCAGGAACATTAGTAGGGAGCTGGATGGAAGCAGAGCAGCAAGGACCAGCCAGTGCTCTGAGAATGGATTCTGGCACCCTAAGTAGTAGCTTAACCTGCTGCATGTGACGCTCATCCCCCTTTTGATTTTTATTTCCTGGGGCCAGCGTTGTGGCACAGCAAGTTAAGCTGCCACCTGGGGTGACAGTATCTCATGTGATCACCATCTCCTGCAAGTGCCTCTTCAAGTTTCCACTGCTCCACTTCCAATCTAGCTCCTTGCTAATGTGCCTAGGAAAACAGCAGGAGATGGCCCAAGTGCTTAGGCCTCTGCTATCCATTATTTTCTTGATGTGATGTTAAAATAAGTTTTAAAGGTAAAAATTGTCTTTTTGAGCAGGATAAATCGGAATAGAGACTGTTATAAGTGATTTTGTATGAAAGTAGCTTAGGGGTTGATAATATTGTATGTTAGGTTGATAATGTTGTATAAAGAGGGATCAGAAAAGTAAATGTTGGGGGGTCTAGAGTATCTATCAAGAGGATGATAGAGTGTGTAGACCTGTGGGGTATTTAGCAGGTTACCCAACTAGATAACTGAAATACTTCAGTAGTTTCTAAATAGTCTCTGGATTAATACATAAAGTGTATACATGTGAGATTAATAGGTGTCAAATTGTGATTTTACTTTTTTTATATTGACTTTGTATCTTTATCTTTGCAGTGTAAACCAGAGTACAAAGTTCCAGGATTATATGTAATTGACTCAATTGTGCGACAGTCTCGTCATCAGTTTGGAACTGATAAAGATGTTTTTGGGCCAAGATTCTCTAAAAACATAACCGCCACATTCCAATATTTGTATCTTTGTCCATCTGAGGATAAGGTATGGTTTATAATGTTTAATTAAATCTTGTATTCTTAGGGTTGTTTTTGTTTTTGTTTTTTTAAGATTTATTTGTTTATTTGAAAGTTAGTGTTACACAGAGAGAAGGAGGAGAGGGAGGTCCCCCATCTGCCAATTCACTCCTCAGTTGGCTGCAACGGCTGGAGCTGGGCTGATCCAGAGCCTTGAGCCTCGAGCTTCCTCCGGGTCTCCCTTGCTGTTGCAGGAGCCCAAGGACTTGGGCCATTTTCCACTGCTTTCCCAAGCCACAGCAGAGAGCTGGATTGGAAGTGGAGCAGCCGGAACTCGAACCGGTGCCCATATGGGATGCCAGCACCGCAGGTGGTGGCCTTTCCTGCTATGCGACAGCGCCAGCCCCAGTTTTTTGTTTTTAAACCTACTTTATTTCTAGAAACATCTTCATGTACTAAGCTCCATGAGTTTGAAACAAAACCCAGATTTTTTTGTAGCAGTCATTTCATATTTATTTATTTTCTTATGTTGTCCTTCAAGGATGTTGTACTGTTGAGACAGGAAAGGAACCAAACGTATAAAATCAAAGAGTGGAGTTGTAGTTGCCAGGAGCTGTTAGGAAGGGAAACTGGGAACTTGGTAATCAATGGGAATAAAGTTTTAGTTAAGCAAGAACAACAAGGCAGGAATGTTGATCTTGTGTTGAATGTTCTTACCACAAAATTTTTAAAAATTAAACATACGAGGCCGGCTCAATAGGCTAATCCTCTGCCTGCGGTGCTGGCACACCGGGTTCTGGTCCCGGTCGGGGTGCCGGATTCTGTCCCGGTTGCTCCTCTTCCAGGCCAGCTCTCTTCTGTGGCCCGGGAGTGCAGTGGAGGATGGCCCAAGCGCTTGTGCTCTGCACCCTCATGGGAGACCAGGAAAAGCACCTGGCTCCTGGCTTCGGATCGGCGCAGTGTGCCGGCCACAGCGGCCATTGGGGGGTGAGCCAACGGCAAAGACCTTTCTCTCTGTCTCTCTCTCACTAACTCTGCCTGTCAAAAAAAAACAAACAAAAAAAAACAAAAAAACAAAAAAAAATATTAAATATACGAAAGGAGCATCATCTTGGCTTTAAGGAAGAAAACAGTTGAAAAGAGGCACTTGTGTAATTAACAAGGACATTCTGCAGAATAGAAAGTCAGTACTGATCTCAGATTGTTGCTTCTTCTGGAAAGGGGCCAGGGATTTATTGTGAGGATTAAATGGTGTTCATTGCCAGTTAGGTCACAGCATGTAATTCTTCAGTACACATGTAGCTGGTTTGACAGTTTGCTATAGAGAGGTAGAAAAACACGACAGCTATAGCAGCTGGCAGGAGAATCACACTGGCACGCATACTCAGAATGTATCTTAATTGTTATATTCATCACATTTTTCTTCTTTTAATTCTTGAAGATAACTTGTTTTGTTTATGTTTGTGTATATTTTAAAAATATATTTACTTGAAAGGCAGAGTTATAGAAAGAAAGAAGGAAAGACAGAGACACAGATCTGCCATCTGCTGGTTCATTCCACAAATAGCTGCAAAGGCCAGAGCTGGACAGATCTTAAAGCCAGGAGCCAAGAGCTTCTTCCAGGTTTCCTTCATGGGTTCAGGGGCCCAACTTGAACCATCTTCTGCTTTCCCAGGCTTATTAGCCGGGAACTGGATCCGAAGTGAAACATCTGGAACTCGAATGGGCACTTATGAGATGCCTGCACTGCAGGTGGTGGCTTAACCTACTACGCCACAATGCCAGCCCCAAGATAACTTTTTCTTGTTTGTTTGTTTGTTTTTAATCAGTGAGGGAGTTTTTTTGTAACCATAAATACAATAATGTATTTCTTTTTATTCTCTAGGTCTGTATGTGTTTCTTAGTCTAGATTATACTGCCAAAGAAAGTTTAATCAGTAATTTAAATGGGATATAATTCTGATATATATGTTTCCTTTTTTGGTAAGAAGTATAACAGAGGAAATATGCAGTATTTATTTACTAATGTTTTTGTGTTTTCTCTCACACAATAGAGTAAAATAGTCCGTGTGTTGAACCTTTGGCAAAAAAATGGAGTGTTCAAAATTGAAATTATTCAACCACTTTTGGACATGGCAGCAGGAACCAGTAATGCCGCCCCAGTAGCAGAAAATGTTACCAATAATGAAGGTATAATCACATGTATCTGTGAGCTTAGATGATACAATTATTGGTACATGAAAGATTTTGGAGTCTATATTGGTGGAATTTTCCCATTAAGAAGGAAACTTGAGTTTTCATCTTGGATGCTATGATTTTCTTTCTATAATTGTGTTTCTAATAAAAACATTCCCTTCTGGTACTTGATATAATATACTCCAGGACCACACACTATACATATTATATACTTTATTTTGTTAAATTGGGTGAAATTTTACTTAACAAAGACACTTAATGGGGTTTTAAAATGAGAAATTTGTAGATTAACATTTTCTTGGGCGTTAATGCCCTTCTCTTTTTTAGGCTCACCTCCACCTCCAGTAAAAGTTTCTTCTGAAACCCCACAAGCCACTCCAAACTCCTTACCAACTGTCCCACAGTTGCCCAGCTCTGATGCTTTTGCTGCTGTGGCTCAACTGTTTCAGACAACTCAAGGTCAACAGGTAAAGCACCTACTCAAAGGTTAAGTTGTTAAAAAGGCTAGGAACAGTTGTCAGTTCTGGTTTTCCATTTCTCATGGATGAGCACATTCAAGGTAGAAAATGTCTACTTTTCAGCTAGAAAATCTTTCACTAGGGAGACAGTGACAAAGATAATAGTGAAAATGAGAAAGTAAAAAACAAGGGAATAACATGCTTAGAAATAGCAATACTCCTTTGAAAAGAATTTCAGAACTACGAAGTGGCCAATGTTGTTGTTCATAATTCTAGTATTTCTGATTGATTTCAGAGTCGTTTCGAGTAGAAAGGTTTTTTTTGTTTTCTAGAAAACATACTTACTTTGTTCACAATTCAGTGTGTTTTCTCTTCTCTTTGACCATCATTTTATATCACTGGGGTTGTCAAGATGCGTTTTTAAAGTTGTGCTGTGCAGCTTGTATCTCTAATGTATTCATTCACAACAGACTTAACCATTAATAAAAAGTTGATGTTTTTTCCCAGGTTTACTCTGTACCTATGCGATTTGAGTCACCTTTAAGGTTTTTTTTAGTAAATTAACTTTTGATACTATGATTATACTTTGTTGTGTGGTTTATCAGTTTTCCCGTTCTTTAAGCTTCAGCAGATCCTTCAGACTTTTCAACAACCTCCAAAACCACAGTCTCCCGCCCTTGACAATGCTGTGATGGCTCAGGTTCAGGCTATCACAGCTCAGTTAAAGACAGCTCCTACACAACCACCTGAACAAAAAGCTGCTTTCCCCCCACCTGAACAAAAAACTGCATTTGACAAGGTACGCTTCTCTCACATAACCCACCCCACTGTTTATATCAGGCAACTTGGATTGTGGGAGTTAGCCCTTCTATAAGCTTCTTTGTGGACTGTTCATTTTGTTGTTTGTGATTTGAGGGCTCTCCCCCACCCCTTGACATCAAAGCATTGATTATTTTTTCTAGTTGGAAATGTAAAACATGCTCATTTCTGCTATTTCTCAGAGTGAAGAAAATAAACAAGGAAACTCTGTTAATTCCCATACTTGGAGATTACTGCTAACATTTTGCTTTATGTCTTTTCAGATTTCTTAGGATATATGCTTTTCTTCAATTGGTCATAATCTGTACTTGCTTGTTTAGATCTTAATACTCTTGTCTCTTTTTGTTATTGAAGTTAATGGATTTAGATCTGCATTGTCACTGAATGCATGTTAATGGTATTCCATTACCTGGACACGATACGGTTTAAATCTCATTCCCCTGCTGATAAACATTCAAGTTGTTTCCAGTTTTTTGCTGTTAGAAAACATTTCTGTATCGGGTTGGTTCGGTATGTTTCAGCTAATGTGTAGGGTCTTCTGATTCTTTTTCGTTCATGAAACTGCCATTAAGGAAATGGGTAAGCATGAGCATGCACAGCCCAGATCATCTTCCCATTAAGATTTTAATCCAAACAGCTACACTCTTGTTGATTTTATGTTCTTTCTGCTTCTGGAATTTTATGATTATATGAAGTTGATTTTTCAAGTTTTACTGCAAAAATATATAGAAGTAGGAAATTCATAGAACTGTATCTTTCATTTCATTCATCATCTTAAAATTTGATTCTTTCTAACATTCTAAGATAGAAGAACCTTATTACCAGTGGTCCCAAAATACTAGTTTTCATTATATCAGTGATTTATGAAAACTATTTATTAAAGATTAATTTGTTGCATAAAAAGGGAATGCATGCTTGTAGAGGATATAAAACAAAAGTACAGAAAGATATAAAATAAAAAATAATTGTAAACTGCTTTGAACAGATTTGTTTAAATATGTTCTTCTACACCTATTTCCTTACACATGTGAAAATAAATTCTTGGATATATAGATTTATTAGTCTTTTGTTCTGTGCCATAATTAGAAGAACTCTCACTGTATTTAAAAAGAACCATATTTTCTTCTTGTAGCTTCATATTTTTGTTTGTTTGTTTAGTACCTCTGGACTCTTAGAATATGGTTCAAGATAGTTAAATTTTAGTACTTTATAGCCAGCTCTTCCATGCTACTTTTTCGTATACCAGATTCCGTGTGTTTATGTCTATCTGGAAGTTGTTCTGTTCTACTTACATATTTATTTATGCATCATACCAGTTGAAACCCTTAAATACTATCTTGCATTTCCAGATATCCCTCCCACTTGCTCTTTTTTATACTCTGTTTGGCTTTTTCTTGATCATATGCATTAGTCAGGGATCTCCAAGGAAACAGGACCAGTATTTATATCTAAAGGGAGGTAGGTAGTCAGTCCATTAGTAAGAGACGCCAGGGAAAGGGAACCAATATTTACATTGAGAGAGGGGTATCCAGGGAAGCAACCATTGTTTATATCTATGTAAAGAATGAAAGGATGGAGATGGATAGTCAGGAGGAAAGAAGGTAAGAGAGGTTTTTTGTTCTTAAGGAATTGACTCATAGTTGTCAGTTCTGGTAAACTGACGTTAATAGGACAGGTCAGCAGGCTGGAAATTCAGGTAAGAGTTAACATTATAGGCCTAAGTCTCAGTTCCACAGGGCAGCTGACTGGAAACTCAGGCATGATTTCCATGTTTTGTAGTCTTGAGAGATGCTTCTGTGGAAAACCTAAGTTCTTGTTCTCAAGGCCTTCAGCTGATTGGTTGAGGCCCTCCTGTAATGACGGGTAATCTGCTTTATGTAGATTCTGCTGATTTAAATGTTAATGTCATCTAAAAATTACATTCACAGCAACATCTAGATTAGTATTTTGCCAAATAACTGTCATATGAAGGATGTGGAACAGGCATTGTGGTGCAGCAGGTTAAGCCATCACTTCAGACACCTGCAACCTATATTGGAGTGCTGGTTCAAGTACTGGCTGTGCTACTTCCAATCTAGCTCCTTGATAATGCATAGGGGGCCGGCGCCACAGCTCACTAGGTTAATCCTCCGCCTAGTGGCGCCGGCACACCGGGTTCTAGTCCTGGTCGGGGCGCCGGATTCTGTCCCGGTTGCCCCTCTTCCAGGCCAGCTCTCTGCTGTGGCCCGGGAGTGCAGTGGAGGATGGCCCAAGTGCTTGGGCCCTGCACCCCATCGGAGACCAGGAAAAGCACCTGGCTCCTGGCTTCGGATCAGCCGCGGCGGCCATTGGAGGGTGAACCAACGGCAAAGGAAGACCTTTCTCTCTGTCTCTCTCTCTCTCTCTCACTGTCAACTCTGCCTGTAAAAAAAAAAAAAAATAATAATAATAATACTGCATAGGGGACTCCATGGGTGATGGCTCAGATACTTGAGTTTCCTGCCATCCACATGAGAAACCTGGCTGGAGTTCCTGTCTCCTGGCTGTTGTACCCATTTGGGGAGTGAACCAGCTGGTGGAAGATAAATCTCTACATTTTTCCATGAACTTTTTACAAACCCTTGTGTAACCTAGCCAAGTTGACAGAAAAAATTAGCCATTGTAACACGCTTTTTTCAGGTGAACTTTAGCATAAATGTTAAAATTACTTTTTTTTAAGATTTTTTATTTTTACTTATTTGAGAGGTAGAGTTACAGACAGAGAGAGGGAGAGACAGAAAGGTCTTCCCTCTGTTTGTTCACTCCTCAAATGGCCGCAACAGTCAGATCCGTGCTGATCCAAAGCTGGGAGCCAGGTGGTTCTTCCTGGTCTCCCATGTGGGTGCAGGGGCCCAAGCACCTGGGCCATCCTCTACTGCTTTCCCAGATCACAGCAGAAAGTGGATTGGAAGAGGAGCAGCCGGGACTAGAACTAGTGCCCATATGGGATGCCGGCGCCACAGGTGGAGGATTAACCAACTGTGCCATGGCACCGGCCCCATGAATTTGAATTTGAAGTTTAATTTGGGAAGCACTGATAGCCTCACATACAGGCTATATTTTTATAATTTCCTTTATGTGTGTCATATACATTTCATCTTTCATGCTTAGATTTCTAGTTTTTGTTTTACATTTTTATTTTCATTTTCTTTGAAAAACAGACCCACAGAGATTTCCTATCTGATGGGTCACCTCTCAAGTGCCTGTAAGAGCCAGGGTTAGGCCAGGCCAAAGCCAGAAACCAGTAACTCCTTATCTGGGTCTCTGTGGGTGTGGGAGGGATGTGTGGGATGTAGGCTATCATATACTACTCCCAGGTGCACATTAGCAGGAAGCTGGACTAGAACCAGGCAGTCCATTCCAGGTTGCAGGCATCCCAAGTGACATTTTAACTGCTGTGCCAAATGTCCACCCTGTTTGTTGTTTTTGTTTTTATTTTTAATTTATTTGAGAAAGACCTCCTATCTACTGGTTCATTCTCCATATGTTGACAGTAGAGCAGCCAACTGCCAAAGCTGAGAAATAGGAATTCATTTTATCTTCCACATTTGTGGCAGGAACTCGATTTCAAGAGTCATCACCACTCTGTCCCAGAGTCTGCATTAGCAGGAAGCAGGAATTAGGAGTTGGAGGCAGGCATTGAACCCAGCCACTTCAATATGGGGTACAGGCATCTTGACTAGGGGCTTAACTGCTAGACCAGACCCATGTTCTGTTAGTTAGTGTTTCATAGTACTTTTCATGTGGCTTATGATGCCATACAAAAAGACTATTAATTTTGATTTTATCTTTCAGATATTAATGTTGATTCTCTTGAATTTTCTAGGTAGCTATTAAATTTGAATTTTTGTCTTCAAAATCTGGGCTTATTTGTTTTTCTTTACTGGTGGCTAAGACTTCCAGAGAAAAATTGAGTAGAAGCCATGATAGTAGGCATTTTTAGCTTGTTAATTTGAATTACAGTTCCTTTAGTATTTCATCTTAAAGGATTGACCAGTATTTGTTAGTTATACCAGCTTTGGGGTGGAGCGGAATCTGTTATTCTTTTGACTAAAATGGTCTCTTTTAAGCTAATTGCTGATGATAATTTTTCTACTTCAGCTGCTTTACAGATTTTCAGTTACCTCAAAAAAAGCAACTAAAGGGGCTGGTGTTGGAGCATGGTAGATTAAGCTGCCCCTTGCAACACTGGCAGCCTATATCAGAATGCTATTCCACTTTAATCCAGCTTCCTGATAATGTGCCTGGGAAGACAGCACAGGATGGCCCAAGTGCTTAGTACCCTACACCCATGTGGGAGACTAAGGTGGAGGTCTGGCTCTGCCCTGGACCAGTCCTGGCTGTTGTAGCCACTTGGCGAGTGAACCAGTGAATGAAACATCTCTGTCTCACCTTCGTTGTCTTTCATATAAATAATTAAATTTTTTCCAAAAATAAATATCCTGATTTTCATTTTTAAGTTAAAGTTTCTAGTCATCCGAGTTTAGCAGTAAAGTTTTAATAAAGAAGCTAGTGTTAATGGGCATGAAATTCCTTTGTGCCCTGGTCCTATATTAGTATTTTTTTTTTAAAGATTTATTTATTATTTTATTTGAAAGGCAGAGTTACAGAGAAGCAGAGAGAGAGAGCGGTCTTCCATCCATTGGTCCACTCCCCGGATGGCCACAATGGCCGGAGCTGTGCTGATCCAAAGCCTGGAGCTTCCTCCAGGTCTCCCACACTGGTGCAGGGACCCAAGGACCTGGGCCATCCTCCATTGCTTTTCCAGGCCATAGCAGAGAGCTGGATTGGAAGTGGAGCAGCCAGGACTCGAACCTGTGCCCATATAGGATTCTAGCAGTGCAGACGGCGGCTTTACCTACTATACCGCAGCACCAGCCCCTTATTAGTATATTCTTGAGCAGTTATATATGGATATTTTTCTTTATGCACTCATAGTGATTGAATAAAGCAGTCCTTTTTTTGTACATTTTATAGATGGCTGAAAATGTACACACCCATTGACACCCATTTTCATGCACACAGAGTTTATACTCTAGGTAGATGAATATTAGAAGAAAGTATTAGTTAATTATGAAATAAGTGGAAAATAAGTCAAAAATGGTGCATTTTTATATCTTTCCTAAAATGGCATTTTTGTGAAATTTATTTGTGAACCAAGGTTCTCAGAGTCATGTAGAAAAATAAGATTGTATGCAACAGCGTGGTGGGTTATAGATGATGGTAAACATCTGTTGTTTAGCATTTTCTATGCAGTGAATCACAGTCGGAATTATAAAATGAAATATTGACGTCCCTATTCCAGAAGCTGCTTGATAGATTTGATTATGATGATGAGCCAGAGGCTGTGGAAGAATCAAAGAAAGAGGAAGCTGTTGCTGCCACCACTGCAGCCCCTGCTGCCGTTGCACCTGCTGCCGTTGCACCTGCTGCGCCTGCCACCACAGCCCCTGCTGCCACAGCGCCTGCTGCCACCTCTCCTCCTCCTCAGACACCCTTGTGGGTTTCAGATTTTTTTCTTTTTTAAATTCCTGGACAGATAGGAACTTAAGTAACTTAAGTTAACATTTAAAATTTTCAGTGGAGTCACTGTTTTGTATGACGGTGGTGTTAATAATCTTTCTTCTGAATGGGAAGAGGATCCTGTCAGAATAAAAAGTGACTTTTGCATTTGAGATAATACTGAGTATATGAATTAATTATTGGCAAATGCATGATTCGGCAAAATGTTGATTACTTATGATGCCTGAATAACATTCATTGTACGTCTATAGTATACATTTTATGATTATTCACATTTTCAGCGGATTTCCTGGAGATGCCATGCAGCAGCCAGCATACACGCAACATCAAAATATGGAACAGTTTCAACCTCGAATGATGGGAATGCAACAGGATCCGATGCACCATCAGGTACAGGCATTTTTGTTGTGACTCAGTTTTGGTTTTTGTTTTGTTTTGTTAGATTTATTTATTTATTTGAAAAAGTTACATAGAGAGGCAGAGAGGTCTTGCATCTGCTGGTTCACTCCCCAGATTTCCACAATGGCCAGAGCTGCACCAATCCGAAGCCAAGAGCCAGTACCTTCCTCTTGGTCTCTCAAGTAGGTGCAGGGTCCTAAGGACTTGGGCCATCTTCTACTGGTTTCCCAGGCCATAGCAGAGAGCTGGATCGGAAGTGGAGCAGCCAGGACTCAAACCAGTACCCATATGGGATGCTGCTACTGTAGGCGGGGGCTTTACCCACTTTGCCACAGTGCTGGCCCTGTAACTGAGTCGATCTGTTCATTAGAACACACGGTTTACACTTCACAGATCACTATTACGTAGCTGTATGATCAGCCAAGTAGCACTACAGTGCTACTGCAGTAATTATGTCTTTTACAACAACCCATGGGAAATACTCTAGTGTAGCCTTAACTTACTGAGAAAGCTCTTTAAGTATGTTCATTTTTTATTCATATTGTATTTGATTAGTTCTGTAGAGTTGGTAATGTGATAAGATGATTTTATTTTCTTGTTGAATGAAGTTTTAATAGTTATTTTATGAGCCTCTTTAAAATATAAAGAAAACCTATTAAGATGTTTCCAGACAATTACTGAAAGTTTAATAGTAATTTAGAAAGAATAGTTTGTAACATTGTAATTACAGTTTTCTTTGTTTTGATGTTTGAATTGTACATGCAGAAATGTTAGGTTATAATTTGCTTTCATTGATATTTTACTTGAAACCTAGTGAAAACAGACCATTTGCAATTGTAGTTCTAAGTTCAGCCTGTCACACTGCATTCTTATGTAAATGAAACTATCTTTTAAGTATATAAAATAAAACCTATAAATAATTTGGAAATTCTATAATTTTTAACCATATACTAGGGCTTGTAATGGTTCTTTGGACAAAGATTGTACTTCTAAAACTTTTCAAGGAATGTTGAATATCATTGTAGTTTTTCCTTGATTAGAGTTTATTGAAGATATTTTAGTTTTACGTAAACTTGAATTTTTCCAGATTATTGGTAGCTGCTACTTAAAATCTGCTCATATACTTTTTTTTTTTTTTTTAAACGAAAGGTTCCACTTCCTCCTAATGGACAGATGCCAGCGTATGGACTTCTTCCTACAGCATTTCCTCCCATGGCTCAGCCTGTGATTACTCCACCTCCACCAGTGCAGCAGCCTTTCCAACCTACTTTTCAGGCACAAAGTGAACCACATACGCAGAAGCCACATCAGCAAGTAAGATTTCATTCTGATATTGATGATCATTATGGTTTCCTTGACTTACATGCAGATTCCTGTTTATTTGCTTTCTGTTTTCATTTCATTTTTTTAATAGGAAGAAAGTCCTTGGACTTTTTCTGTGCTCCAACTTTTTACCTAGTAAATAGATGTACTACTACCAAAGTCCATAGAGTTCTGAAAGGATAGTGATGTGTATAGAAGGCTTAACCAGTGCCAATTCCCCATGTTAGGTGTTGATTTATTAGAATTATATGCAATTTACTGGATATCCAGAGATTTCTTCTAATCCTCTGAGCTGTATTAAAAAATTTTTTTTCAATAATGGCCAGGATGTTACTAAACTAGTTATTTGGTCCTAGGTATAATATCAAAAGGCAAGAGGTGGTGTGTTGGTTTTTTTTTTTTTTTTTTTTCTCTTTTCCACATTCCTCATTTCATGCTTGTTTTTGTTTTATTTCAGGAAATGGAAGTAGAACAGCCTTGTATTCAAGAAGTTAAACGGCATGTGCCTGATAACCGAAAATCAAGATCTAGGTCAGCATCCAGGTAATTTATAGAAAATGTTTTTCCAATCCTGTATGTCTTAAAAACATGGAGAATTAAATCAAATGGTATTCTTTTCAAATATTTGAAGTGTTACTATATAACGAATCCAAGGTTAGTCCTTCTAAACCACATTTTTTCCTTTCATTTGAGTTACATACATAGTGTTAGAATTATATATTCAAAGTTTCTTTACAACTAACCAAAGTGGAAGCAGAGCAGTGCTGCTGTGGATCATGCTTTTCAGTTGTTTATGTATGAAAGGAAGCAGATGATGTAGTTGGGTCCCTGCCTTGCACATGGAGACTGAGGTTGAGTTTTTTGGTTTCATTAAAGATTTATGTATTTGAAAGCAGAATGACAGAGGAGAGATGAAGATATCTGCCGTCTACAGGTTCTTTCCTCAGATGCTCACAAATGGCGGAGGTGGGACTAGGCTAAAACCAGAAAGATACCTCAGTGATGGAAATTAGCATCTTAAACTGCAAGGGCATAATTTAGAGTAGTACCAGGGATACTAAAGACAAAAACAAGAGATGCTTTTATAAATTGGCAGTGTTACTTATTTCATCTATATTCTATAATGCTTTCTAACTCATACATTTTTAAAAAATCTTTTAGGATTAATTTCCAGCTATTCATGTCTTATGTAAACAATGTTACTTACCTGTATTTTTTCATACTAATTTATATGCTTATATTTTCTACTTTATCTCCATGTGTTATCTGTTCTCTGTCCTCATGAAAATGTCAGGTCACCAAAAAGGAGGCGATCTAGATCTGGGTCTAGATCTCGGAGGTCTCGTCATCGACGTTCTCGATCTCGCTCCAGGGACAGACGCCGGCATTCTCCCCGCTCTCGGTCCCAGGAGAGACGGGATCGAGAGAAGGAGAGGGAGCGAAGACAAAAGGGCCTTCCTCAGATCAAAGCAGAAACTGCCAGTGGTAAATAAACCTTGATAGTCAAACTTTCTGCTTATAACTGTTAGAAAAGCCATAAATGAAGTATTGTGTCTGTTGATTTTTATTCTAAATACTGCTTTATTGAGTCTTACTTGTTGATGCATTCATGTATGAGTTTGTTTTTGAGGGGTGAGAGGTGTAAAGGCCAGCTATAAAGCAGGCATAAGGAGAGGACTGAACCAACAGTAATGAGTGATAGCTTGTCTTACTTTTGTATACTAAAACCTAGCTCTGCTTTATACAATGGATAGGTTGTCCAAGATCATTATTACTGAGCAATTTACCATTTGCAGAATATACTAGCTTGCAGTATCTCCTGAATCTTGCTGAATGTTTTCAGAATATACTTAGTGCAATGTGCTTCTGTTAAAAATTTCGTGATATGAGGAGTCCTCAAAAAGTTCATGGAAGTCTATGCTATGAAAAAACTATGCATGGATTTCAGTTTTTTGGTTTTTTTGTTTTTTGGTTTTTTTTGTTTGTTTTTGCATCAGAATAAACTTACTGTAACATATCTGAATAGGGATCTAGTTAGAGAGAGGCATTAAGACATCAATTTGAAAATAATTCCAATCAGAGCAACATGAATTCTGCTAAAATTGAAGAACAGACATCAGGTTTATGTTGTAAAACTTCGGTGAAAGAAAAGTGAAATCATCGATATTTTTCCAAGTTTATAGGGTCAAGGCCCCCAAATAAATTGGCCATTTCCAAATATATAATTCATTTCAGCTATGACATCAGTTTGCAAGGAAAACATAAATATTGTTTGTGTGCTAATTGAAGATTGACCATTAACATCAGAAACATGAGCCGACACTGTAGACATCTCAGTTGGTTCAGCTTATGCAACTGTGACTGCAAAATTAGAGTGGAACGAGCCTCTGCTCAATGGATGCCAAAACTATCTTGGGAAGATCAGTTGTGGACAAGAGCAGATCTTGGAGTGGAAATTTTGATTAAGTGGGGTCAAGATCCTGAAACATTTCTTTGAAGAATTGTAGCAGCATATGAAACATGGCTTTACAATCAGTAGCTACCAAGAAGTGGAAGTGGTCTTGTCAAAGCAAAAGACGACCTGTCAGGAACAGATGTCATGATAGTTATTTGGGAAGAGTGTCCACATGTTTTGCTTGTTGGCTTTCTGAAGAGCCAAAGAAAAATAATACATGCTCGATTATGAGAGTATTTTCAAAAATTTACCTAGTGCCTTCACAGAAAAATATCCGGGAAAGCTTCCCCAAAGAGTTATCCTCTACAATGGCAATGGTCCTGGCTCAGTATCCACCTCTTTTTTTTATTTTTTATTTTTTTCATATTTGTTTGAAATGCAGAATTGCAGAGATGGCAAGTCAGAGTTTACATCTGTTGGTTCACTCCCCAAATGACTACAAACCGCCAGCGTTGGGCTAGGCTGAAGCCAGGAGCCAGGAACTCCATCTGGGTCTCCATCTTGGTGACAGGGACCCAGAGCACTTAGGCCATCTTCTGCTGCTTTCCCAGGTGCATTAGCAAGGAGCTGGATCAGAAATGGAACAACCAGGACATAAACCAGTGCCCATATGGTATGCCAACATTGCAGGAGGCAGCTTAACTCACTATGCCATGGCACCAGCCCCTTTTCCTAATCTTTAAAAGTCTTTAGGAACCATCACTGTGGTGTAGTGAGTAAAGCCATTGTCTGTGGTGCCAACATCCGTATGGGCTATGATTTGAGTCCTGGCTGCTCCATTTTCAATCCAGTTCTGTGCTGATGTACCTGGGAAAGCAGCAGAAGATGGCCCAAGTCCTTGGGCCCCTGTACTAACATGGGGAACCTGGAAGAAGCTCCTGTCCCCTGGTTTGGATCAGCCTAGTTCTGACCATTGCAGCCATTTGGGGAGTGAACCAAGAGATGGAAGATCTCTCTCTCTCTGTAAATCTGCCTTTCAGATAAATACTTAAATCTTTAAAAAAGAAGAAACTCCTGGCTCTTGACTTCAGCCTGGCCCTGACCCAGCCCTGCTGCTGTGGCCATTTGAGGAGTGAACCAGCAGAGAGAAAATTCCTCTGTCTCTCCCTCTCTGTAAATAACTGACTTTCAGATACATAATCTAGAAAAAAATTTTGTTTAAGTCTTTAAGGGCACTCATTTTTCATCAGTGTAAAAAAAAAAATCATGCATTAACATGATTGAATTCCCAGGATCATCCATTCATTAGGAATACACTGAATGGCTGGTACTGTCACTTACAAAAGTGTCTTGGACTTTGATAAACTTCATGTTGAGAAAGTTTATATTTTTAATTTGTCTTCTTTTAAAATTCAACTTGTTCATTTTTTTAATATATTTTTATTTGAAAGGCAGAAATAGATCTCCTATTTTCCATTTCACTTCCCAGATGCGAACAACAGCCAGGGTTGGGCCAGGCCAAAGCC
The DNA here is from genome assembly GCF_964237555.1 of Oryctolagus cuniculus. Taxonomy (NCBI): domain Eukaryota; kingdom Metazoa; phylum Chordata; class Mammalia; order Lagomorpha; family Leporidae; genus Oryctolagus; species Oryctolagus cuniculus. Next base: position 13,132,199 of record NC_091435.1, read on the forward strand.
AGGCCAGCCCAAAGCTAGGAGCCAGGGACCCAGTCCAGGTTTCCCACATGGGTGGCATGGAACCAACTACTTGAGCCAGCACCTGCTCCCTCTCAGAGCACATGTTAACAGGAAGCTAAAATGGGGAATGGAGCTAGGATTCAAACCCAAGCAATCACAGACGGGTGCAGGTATCCCAAGCAATGTCTTAACCACTATACTAATGCCTGTACCTGATTTTTATCTTTAATTCCATTTTCCCACAGACTTTGTGAAGTCCCCTCATATTAAGGCATGTGTAAAATTTGTAACTCTTTTAAGGCCTGTTACTTAGGTGCATCTGCATAAGAGAAAAGCTACAAACTCATGAGTTAGAAAAGGACAATTGCATGTAGTGAAGAAAGCAGTGAAATGTTGGTAAACGAGAGATTTGGGTCCACAGCCTAGTTCTGCTGTTCACTGGCAGGGTAACCATGGACAAGTTACTGCTTCTCTGGCTTCTAGCTTTCACTATCCTTGTTCCATTTCTGAATGTTTTAGAATTTTCAAATGTGTATGGGATTTGCTGTCAAATATTTTGAGTCATAATTTAACTCATGCATATCTTGTGTAAGAAATTTTTTCAGGTACTCTGTTGCTCATTGTCAAATGTGAACAATTTTATGATTACAATTTATTTTAAGTTTGCAGTACTACACTCTGGGTAGGACAGCTGGACAAAAGGACTACTCAGCAGGATGTTGCCAGTCTCTTAGAAGAGTTTGGTCCAATTGAATCCATTAACGTGAGTATTCCATAACTGGATAGATGCGATATATGTCATCTCACTTGAGATTCAAGTAGCAGTTTATGCAGCTTAATAGAAGATGTGGCTAGACGTCAGGTATTCTGAGTCCATGTTCAGTATTTTCTGCATTTAACTTTTCTTGGATAACCAAGTTTTAATTAAAACCCTTTTGTAGGAATATCTTTACATAACCTAGTTTGGAAGACTCAACTGTCAGTTGAAACCAAAATTGAATTGCCCAATTATAACAATTTTTTAACCTTAGCTTTTGGAGCAGCAGGGGGTAGGATGGTATTCACACAAGTCACTTAGTATTATGTCTTATTGCTCTTTGATTTTGTTATCTTTCGTAATGCTAAATTTTTTGGAGCAGATGATTCCTCCCAGAGGTTGTGCCTATATCGTAATGGTTCATAGGCAAGATGCTTATCGTGCGCTGCAGAAGCTGAGCCGAGGAAACTATAAAGTGAACCAGAAATCCATAAAGGTATGGTTTTATAGACCTTACTGCTAATTTTTTAAAATATTTGAAACTATTGTATTTATTTTTAAAAAGTATAATTTGAGGCTTAGAAATAGGTGTTTTTTTTGTTTTTTTTGTTTTTTTTTGTTTTGTTTTTATGTCGACTTGACCCTTTAAGACAAACAAAATCTCTTGGTCTGGCCCTGCCAAGGCTTCTACAGGCAAGACTTAAAATTTAGTAAATCTGCAGCAGGCTAAATTTTAAGTTGATAAATTTTGCATGGCCCGCAAATGATGTTTCTCACAACTGCCCTACAAGAATTATTATGTTTAATTAACATGAAATTTTAAATGTCAGTTAACATAGGATTTTTTTTTATGTGCATGGGTTCCTCAAGCATAGTTATCAGTGCTTTAAATATTATGTCATTTAGTAGTATCTTAAAAATAAAAAATACTTGGCTGTTCCTCATTTTATTTTTAAAGTTTGCCGCTAATCTTAGAATTAACTGAAAAATAGTTACCAGAAAGAGGGCAAAGGTAGAGGTATCATGGGTGGTATTCTCATTAGGAACCAAAGTCTGTGCTTCCTCAGTGTCCTTAATGCCCCATTCTGCTCTTGATTACACTGCAGAAGGATTTTGTCTAATGTTGAGATACCCACAGACCTTGAGCAGTAGTCCTCAGAATATGGGGCTATAGAAGAAACTAGCCTTTCACTGATAAATTTCTTCCTTTTCTCTGAATTTTATGCTACCTGATTTTAGGATAGGTAGAGGTGAGGGAGTTGTTAAGGAGCAGATGTCAGTGAAATTTTCATCCAGGGTCCAAATGGGACTGAAAGGGAACCAGTTCCATAGTGAAAATAAGACTTTGAGTGAGATTCCAGTATAAATCTGGCTTAGATTGTTACCTGTTGCCAAAGTTGGAGAAGAATCATCGAGAATAATGAAATCTCAAGTCTTAAAAACTTCTCTCTTTTGTTTTATATTTTCATAAATGATGAAATAGATTGCCTGGGCCTTGAACAAAGGAATAAAGGCAGAATATAAGCAGTATTGGGATGTAGAACTTGGTGTTACATATATTCCATGGGACAAAGTCAAGCCCGAGGAATTGGAGGGATTTTGTGAAGGAGGAATGCTGGACAATGACACACTTAACCCAGGTAAAACACTGTTACCATTTCTGTTGCAACTTATTTATTTGCTAAGTGTAATGCATGTAACAAATCAAATGTCTTATTTATTCTTTGCATTAAGAAAGTCTCTCCATTTTAAAATAATGGAAAAAATAGAGTAAGTTAAAAGCTGTCTTTGACCTTATGCAATTTAAATCTATAGGAAGAGATGCAAACACAGGTGAAATGATTACTGATTATGTGCTTAACTATTCATTTCAGAATTAAGTAGGGCTGATCTGGACTCCCTGAGAAAACTAAGCAGATCCAATCAGTCTTAAAGTCATTGGTATCATGTTTTAAATCCAGCACTTAGTAATAATTTCTTTCACAAATTTTCAGTGTCCAGAGAAGCAATCATAAAAAGCTGTGTAAGATGAGGAGGTGCAGTTATTTGTGGGCATGGATATTAAAAATGTTAGATTGACAGATTGCAGTTTGAGAAATGGCATCAGATTGTACAGGAAGGACCTGGAGAGTTGATAGCAGGAATAAGGAAGAGTATAGGGTGGCATAGAAAAATAGATGAAAATAAAGGAAACTTTAAGCAGCAGTTGGTGGTTTGGGAGCCAAAAGGAGGTAAAACAATGTCATACTATTCCCACATCCTACCTCCTCCCTCCGTAAAGCCTTCGCTTAATGATAGAGCCAGGGTTCTGTTCCAGCAAACAGGTATCAAGGGCCTTCTGTATGCCAGTCATCTGAGAGGCTATAGACCAGGTTAATAAATAAGACAATGAAATCATGGACCTTGTGGTGCAGTGGAGGGTTTATAGAAGTTTATAGAGGAGAATCTGATGGAAAGCAGCCCCAGAGGACAGGTCAGACATTCTGTTTTCACTTGAATAGATGATAATGTGAAAATAGATTGAAGTTTATATGTTATTCTTTAATATTAGGGAAAGGTTATTCAGGAAATGTTAGGTATCTTTTTAAAAATACCGGAATCCAGCGACCAGCAATGTGGCATAGCAGGTTAAACTGCTGCCTGTGACACCAGCATCCCATTTGGGTGCTGGTTTGAGTCCCAGCTGCTCCACTTCCCATCCCTCTCCTTGCTAATATACCTGGGAAAGCATCAGAAGATGGCTCAGGTATTTGGACCTCTGCACCCACATGGGAGACATGGAAGAAGCTGCTGGTCTCAGTCTGACCCAGCTCTGGCCGTTGCGGACATTTGGGGAGTGAGCCAACAGATGGAAGATTTCTCAAAAAAACTTAAATCCAAATAAGACATACTTGTGGTAGAGAACGTAGGCTGTAAAGATGGGTTGAATGCATCCCTGCCACTTACTAGGAAAGTGACCTTTGCCACATTACATTGTCTTTGCTTTCCTCATTTATGAAGTGGGAATATTAATGCTGCCTACTTAGAGGTCATTAAGAGAATTGATTAAGTTACTGTGTACAGGTGGTTAAGGCAGTGCCTGACACAAAGTAAATTTTCTTTTATGTGTCTTATAGTGTTAATCATTAAATAATTGCTAATTATAACATTAGCATAGGAATTTATTTAATATGTGAAATAAGCATTTTTCATTTTTGGATTTAAAGTTGTAAACTAAAAATGGTAAACTCTTATTGTCACATTTCGTTAATTCTTAATAGATTGGAAAGGAATTCCCAAGAAGCCTGAAAATGAAGTTGCTCAAAATGGAGGTGCAGAAGCATCACACACAGAACCAGTGTCACCCATACCTAAACCTTTACCTGTGCCTGTTCCTCCTATGCCTGTTCCTGCACCTATCACTGTACCACCTCCACAGGTGAGGATATTTAAATTTAAGTGAAAGATCCCTTTATAAATCTTACTGTTGATGTACACTTAGATTAGTAGTCAACATGAGCACATGAATGCCCATACAAGCTTTTCATATTTTGATATCCAGTCTATTACTTATAAACTCTTAAACAGTTCTTTTCATAAATGTTAGTAAAACTGGAATATATTACTGTTTTATTCCATGTATTACCTCCTGATGTCCTAGGTATGAGATGTGAATTTAGAAAGAGAGGGGTTACTTCCCTCCCCTGCACCCCCACCTCAGCGACAGCTACTTTTTTGAGGGAAAGGGAGTTTCTTAATCTTTATTTCAAGTGGTACCATCATGAAATGTTTAATGGATGATTGAAAACTAATTTAGAAGACCATGTAACGTAAAGGTGTATTTATATGAAGTCTTTGCTGTCAGGTCAACCAACCAGTTCCTTAAAGGGGGAAAAGTCCAGATTCTGGTAGATTTGGGTTTGATTCCCAACTCCCATTATTTTTGCTCAACAGTTTGGTTTTGGGTGTGTCCTATCTGTAAGTGTGTAAATTCCCTTTGCTTTTATTTTATTGGCTTTAGTGTTTATCCCGTATCAGAGTTGTTTTGTGGGTAAAATGAGGATAGTGTGCTCAACATGTTTCCTGCTGAATAATGAAGAACCTTTTGGTGAAAATTAGAAATAACTGTCCCATATTACAGTTTTGTGTGTGTTGTACTAGAATTTTCTTTCACTACCTTACTTACTCAGGTACTCAAATTTTTATCGGGGAGCAAATGTTTAACCTAGCAGTTAAGGTGCCTACATCCCAAATCAGAATGCCTGGGTTCAGTTCCTGCCTCTGGTTCTTGACTTCAGCTTCCCACCAGTGCAGACCCTGGGAGGCTGCAGTGATAGCTCAAGTAATTGGATTCCTGCTGCCCATGGGAGGTCTGAATTGCACTCTTGGCTCCAGCCCCAGACTAGTCATGTGTGGGCATTTGGAGAGTGAACAAGGGATTAAAGGTCCTCTCTCTTCCTCTCCTCTCCGCTCTCTTCCCCTCTCCTTCCCTCTTCCCTTTCTTTGTGTCTGCCTCAGATTTAAAAGGAATCGTAAACAAATCTGAACTGTCATAACACTGAGTTGCCTGATCTCTTGATTTTTCTCCAGTGGAAAATGATATGGTTTGGTACCTGCTTAGCTGTGGTATTTTTAAAATAAACTCCCCAAATTGGCAAACTCTTTAGTTGACCTTCTGGATATGCCTTTCCAGTGCAGGTTCCAAGGAATATTCATTTAAAGTAGCCTGAATAATCCTTTCAAATCTCTTTTTTCTTTGTAAAACAATAGCTAACATTTTGGGGGAATTTGTTAAGTGTATGTGTCAGGCACTAGCATTTAGCATGTATTAACATTTAAATCCCCATCGTCATGTGAGGTTGGCACCATTTTCCAGTTTAAATTGCTTGCTCAAGGTCACACAGGTAGCTGAGGAAGGGACAGACAGTAGGGCTGTAGAACCTGTAGTCCTGGCCTCTAACATAGATTGTCAAGTAGCCATTCTTATAGATGTGTTTTCCAAAGTTATTTGAGTAGAGGGTGGAATGTTTTAAAGTATATTGTGCTTTCAGAACACCCGTGAATTCTGACACAACTCTGAGACACAATGCAAATTTGGTAGCAGAACTTTGATTTCTATCATTTGAAGCAGGTACAAGTTTACTATTATAGGTGTAACAAACACAAATTTAGAAGCATCTGTTTTTTCAGTAAGAAGATACTTTCTTCCTCTCTCCTCACTATATGGATGGGGGGAGGGTGGATAGATAAGTGGCTTCATTTTTTTTTCTTCTTCACTTTGTAGGTCCCACCGCATCAGCCTGGTCCTCCTGTAGTTGGTGCTCTCCAACCTCCCACATTCACACCTCCTTTGGGAATTCCCCCTCCAGGTTTTGGTCCTGGTGTTCCTCCGCCCCCTCCTCCTCCACCATTTTTGCGCCCAGGATTCAATCCAATGCATTTGCCACCAGGTACACTAAGTTGTTTGAGAAAACATTCTTTTAGAGCCTGAAGTGTAGAGATAAAGCAAACGGTTGACATTATTTTCTTATTCTAGGTTTTCTTCCTCCTGGACCCCCACCTCCTATAACTCCGCCAGTATCCATTCCTCCTCCTCACACTCCACCAATAAGCATCCCAAACTGTAAGCATGTTCTTCCTTTGTGTTCACTGGTCCTCTTGAGCTGGGGGTAGGAGGGAACTCCACGAACCAGGAATAGGGTCTGTAGTATGGCAGAAGAATGTTGACGGGGGCATAAGTAATTATTCAGCTTCACATGTTGATGTAATTATATTCCTTAGCTACTATCGCTGGTATAAATGAAGACACTACAAAAGACTTATCTATTGGAAATCCCATTCCAACAGTGGTGTCTGGGGCTAGAGGAAACGCCGAGTCTGGTGACAGTGCGAAAATGTATGGCTCTGCTGTGCCACCTGCTGCACCCACGAATCTGCCTACCCCTCCTGTCACTCAGCCTGTTTCACTTCTGGGTAAGTTAATTCTGTTTTTATCATTTTTGTTCCTCCCTACCTCCCAGTTAGGTGTTTTAAAAGCAGTGCAAATTTTGGTAAAATGTTTTCCAAGGCCAATATTTTTCTTTGAGGAATATCTTAAATATGTACACTTGGTCTTTACCACGATACAGCCTCAAAGATGAAAATATGTTTGTTTGCTTTGAATAGAAACTTGGATTTACATTTTTAATTTGATACAGAATAATGCTGGATATCTATGCAAAGGAAGTGCTATAGAATCCATGATTAATGTAACCCCTGATTCTTGCCAGCTTTAAAAGAGATATCTCTCTGACTGTGTTAAGTTGGTTGGGGTTTTTTGGTTTTTCTCTCTGTCTGGACTGGTTTTTTCCCATCTGATAACCCTGGGCTGGCAGAGAAGTCATCTTTGATGCTTTGCAGTAAATGGCTTTGTTTTCTAAGTGACAGTTGCAAGCCTGAGAAGCCAATTTGCCCTGGTCCTTCAGGTTTCTCCTGCTGGGCTTTCTCTGTTACACTGTTTCCCCGTACTCATGCTGCCAGGAAGGGAAGTGTAGGTTAGGTTGTTTACACCTTTTAAGAAGGCTTTCCCTTACTTAAAGTACATCGGATACTACAGTAGACGATCTTTTACTTAATCAGTCGTTATATTTGAGATTGTAGTAATTAACACTTGATTCTCCTAATGGAGAATTAATACTTCCTAAAAATTGTAACATTCTAATTCTTTGAGCCTATTGTGTCTTTAAGGTGTGTGTGTGAATACATATTTGCTTTCTTAATTTTGGGATTTTTGAGAAAAGAATCTATTAGTTATTCTGAGATGTTGGACTGTGGGATGGGTGTTGCTTTGTAATAGGGGGTATTTACTTTTCACCTATACTTTCAGTAATGTTGGAAATTTTTTTATTTTGTGCATGTACCATATTTATAATAAAAATCAATTGAATTTGAAATGGCATACTGTATTGCTGCCCTAAGACTGAAATTAGTCTGATAATAAACTGTTTTCCTTAATGCACAGATTGGGCAGTGGTAAAAGTAGCTTGAGCTTAAAATTTGTCAAAAGTAATACACAGTATTTGTAAGATGGAAAATAACTTGATTAATGAACAAATTCTTTACAAGGTCTGTGTTTTAGTAGGACGAAATGGGCTATGAGCTGCAAGCACTAGCATCTTTGTCATGCCCTTTTTTTTTTTTAATATTGATAATAAGATTGTTTTACCAGAATCAGAATCTGAATCAGGTAGAATTTTGTGATCAATGCATTTCCTCCACATCCTTTCTACCCCACATCCCCCAGATTATGATTTCACTTTCAGTTGAAAGTTGCTAGTCTAAGGACTATTTACAAAGTTGCATGCATTTGTACTATTTCTCTGGCTTACTAAATTCATTGAGTGAAGATTTCATGATTCTCAGAGTTTAATAAGAAGACCCTGTCTTTTGTTTCTTACTACTGATCATAAAATTTAACCTCTGCTTCAAACATCTGAAACAAAACAAAACACAGGTAAAAAATTATTAAGCTTGAAAAATAGGTTAGAGACAGCATTGTGCTAGACAGGCAAAGAATGAGTAAGAACAGATAGGGATCAGAGCTCTGAAATAAAAGCAAGCAGAATAGATGGAAGTTCTATAAGGGACATGTGCAAGATGTGTTAAGAGAGCAGATGGGCAGTTCTCAGTGTGGGACTGTTTACACTCTACCTCTGATGATTATCTTTTTGTATGACTATTAAAATAAAATTCTGAAACCTAAAGTTATCACAAATCCAAAAAGTAAAGTTTGATATAAGATAAAACTGAAAACTGATTAAAATAAATGCTTTAACTAAAATGCAGTTTAATTCCAAACATATGAAAGCCTTCTGTTTGCCTTCATTTAAAAACCGTGAAAAGACTTACTACATAAATTTTGACCCTTTTAAAAGAGATTAGTTTTTTTAAATGTATATGCAGATAAAAGTGGATTTATCCACCACTGACCACAGTCCCACCCATTTGATGAGGGAGTATGGTGGTGGCTGTGCAGTGGTGAAGGGTCAGTAGTAATGCAGGGGTTTTGTTGCTGTCTCCTACTCGACGGGTTCTAGCGCTGCACTGCTTGATGTCCTGCTGGCACACTCATGTTTTTTTTATGATAATAAGAGGTACTCTTAGAGTAACCATTAAGTCTAGAAGTTGATAAGAAACTTCGGTTTCCTCAGCTGTGAAGGGGAATAAAAATGAGGCTGACACACCAGGGTGTCGTGGTGACTCAGTGGGCAACACATAAAACACCAGACACAGAGCCTGCCCCAGGGTAGGCGCTAAGTGAACAGTGGGTGCCCATTTCAGGTAAGAAATGTCCTGGGTTATCCTTAGAACTAAGAGAAGACTGCCTATGCCTCACAATTTTAAAGCCGTATTACTGTAGCTGGGATTCATTTTAAACAGTATTTGTTGGCAGACAGGAAGCAAACTTACCAGGAAAGGTGTCTTGACATACTTGCACCAGATGTTTTCAGGGTAGATTAGACCAAATCGTAAGTTCATACATGTTAAAGATCCATCCACTGGCTTATTGAAAATACGTGTGTGTTAGTCAAGGTGCTGTTTCATTGTATCTATATTCCCATTAATAATATCCAGTAGTTTTCTTATAAAGGAAAGTAAATGTATCTTGAGACGTGAGTTCTTGGATCTTAATTTCTGAAATATGGCAGTATTTTTAAAGTAACAAAGGTCATATACACATTCACATTTCTAAAAATTTGGTAGTGAGACCTGGTTATATTGGGAAGAGGCAGTGGGATGCCGTAAAGATGGTTTGGTTTAAAGATTTTTCAGTATCATCAGACTTACGTATGGGTGTGAGTTTGGGAGTAATGACTGCCAGTTTCTGGAGGTGGGCTGAGCTGGCCTTTGTTGAATTTAGAGAGAACTCAACTTCTGTATTTTAGAGATTTTGATTCTTTTATTAATACTGATAATCTGAAAATATAAAATTACTTATAGAATACTTGTGCAATAAGAGCTCACTACTTGATTTTAAAGAAATCTGTTCTTACTACCTCACAAGCCAAAATAGCTAGAATAGGTGGTGGCTCATAAGCAAAAGGTAACATTCTCCAGTTGGTCCTTTAGGGGAGACAGAGTATTAAAGATGACAGCAACTCAGTTCATTCTCTTTACTATGTAAGTGTCTGTAAGAACTCTTTTCAAATACGTTTGTATAATATGTATCTCTAATATGTATACAGTATATTTTTATTTAAAAGTTCATTGTAAATGTGAATTTTGGGTTACTTTGGTGTTGAAAACAATAAAAAATTTTAAAAAATGTTTGTTTGTGTTACCTATATCTACTGTATTACCAGGATGTCCAAAATATATTTTCAAGCAAAAATTGTTCTAGCTTGAACTCGCACCTTTTGTGGGGCCTTAAGACCCCTTCTTGACAAATACACTTAGTATGAAGCAACTTCCCTGACATTTATTGCTATGCTACCATAGATGATGGTATAAATAAATAAGAATTGTGTGTTTTTAAGATCGTTTCCTATTTATTGGTAGTTTTTATAACCACAAATTAGCGAACTCTGTGCCGAGTTGTTATGCACTGGTGTGATGCACTGTAGTCCCTCCATGGGTCCAGTAGTAGGCATTTGAGTTGGTGATTCCATATTCACATACCTTAAAAAATGATTGTGCACAGAATTGGTTGTTTAAACAGGTGTGGTTTTTGTCCTTTGTGCTTAGCTAAGTTGATCCCTAAAAATGCCTAGAAAATGAAAAACTGCATTGGCAATTTCAGTAATTGCATTAAACTAAATATTTGATTTTTGGTCATTTTAGTTTAATTGTTACTTTTTAATTTTTATGCTCTATTTAAAATTCTATAATTTTTAATAGTGATTTTTTAACATTTACCTTACAACATTAGAGCACCAGTCTACTAGTATACTAGTCACTGACATTGAAAGGAAAATTCTAGAAAGTAGTTTCAAAAATATGACTAATAACTAATTTTTTAAAAGTTTGTATTTTAGTTTTTTTATTCTGAATTTTATTATAATGTTTGGTTACATTAAATTATAAGCAGGAGGGCAGTGTACCTGGATTTGGTTTGGTATCCAAAAATTTGTTGGCTCTGTCTTATGAAAGTGTTCTTTGAAAGCTTTAGGATATTTGAATTAGTTCTCCATATATTGCATCATTTTGTTGCACTAGTATTACATAATAGAAACAGTTCTTAAACACATTACTTTAACTTAGTTTTACATAGTTCCGTGGATACGTCGGATAATTCAAAATCGTGATCAGCTCACAGCAGATGTTTGCTTTGGGTATGAGTTCATGTATGAGTACATTATATTACCTCAGAAGGTGAAGCACATCAAGCAAAAGGTGGAGAGGAAACTTGAAAAAGCTTGAAAGTGCTTATCCTCTTCTCTCCATGTGCCCTTGGTCTGCTATAGAATGCAACCTGAAGAATTGTTTTTTAAGAGATATAGAGAGGTCTTCCATCTGCTGGCCCACGCCCCCAACTGTTACAACAGATCCCCAACGTGGGTACAGAGTCCCACTTGCTTGGGCCATCCTCTAGCACTTTCCAGGCATCTTAGCAGGGAGCTGGAGCAGAAGTGGAGCAGCCAGCTCAACCCACTATGCCACAGTGCAAGCCCTGAAGAATGTCTTGTAAATTTAAATCTGAGGGACATCTTGAGGAAGATGGGAGTGGCAGAAACTTTAAACTCTTGATTGAGTTTGGGTAGACAAAGATACTGTGGTGATGAATTTCAGGTAAGATTTTTTTTTTTCCTTCCAGCAAACATTGAAAAAAAAAAGTTGACTACAGATAACCAAATTCAGTGATAGAAAGTTAACTGTACACTTCACATCTTCAGTGTTACTGAAACGTAATGTATCCTTATACTAAAAATAGGTGAGACGTCTCAGTATACCTCTATCATATATTACTGAAAATGCAAATATCTCAAAGATTTGCTGACATTTTAAGCCTGATATTTCTGTGTGTAATCTTAATGTATAATGCAACCTGAAATATGCATTCTGTCATTATTTGAAATGTGTTCTTCCCAGATTTCAGAACACAGTACTTTTTACTATAAGAATCATTGGAAAAGATTTCCAAAATAAGTATGCCTAAGTGTTACTAATTGTTCAAACTAGGCAAAGGAAATACACGTGATGGTTCTAGTGGTTTTTTTTTTTTTTAAGGTCTGAAATGAGAAAAGGAAAAATACTTTTTGCTGATTAAAAATTACGTGTTTTGCCTAAGGGTTTTGGGCATTGTGGAAGACAGATGAATGGTTGATAGATTTTTTTCTACTTGTGAGAAATTTCATTTTAGATTCATGTAAAATGCCACAATGACATTGTTTTGGAACTGCAACTAGGAGCAGAAAATTGAAAGAAAAAGGCAACCTTCCTCAAAGTTCAGGTCCTCCTAGATTCACTCTGGAAGAACTCACCCTGGGCAGGAGACCCGGACCTGTGGCTTCAGTACTGGAACTCTCCTTGATGAGTTTGCTCATCACCTCTGCAACCATAGTCCACACATTCAGAATATATCCCGTTCAGTACCTGCTGGGTACCAGACAGGTGTCCTCTGAATACTAGACATGAAAGTGAACAGAATAAAATCTGCCGTCCTGGAGTTTATATTCCTATAGGGACTTAGATAATAAAAATTCACATGGAGATTCTTCCATGAAGACGCTAAAGCAGAGCATGGTTAGGGGATTTAAGGCTGTCAGCTGGGATGTGCCATTTTAGTTAAGACAGTCTGGGAAGAGTTAACATGGAGAAAGAAGTCTGAATAGAGAAGAGGGGAAGCCATGTAAATACAGAGAGGCATTTCTGTAGAGGGGAGAACTGGAGTAAGGAAGCATGAATTCAGAAGGAACTTGGCTTGTTTGAGTGGCTGCAAGGGGCTGGAATGGAAGAGAATAGCAGGAGATCAGTATAGAGAAGGTTTTCAAGGGCACAGGTATGAGTGCAGTGGGAGGTGGTGTAGGGTTTGAATTGTACTGTGACCTGATTGACATTTTTAAGGCACTACTATGGCTGTTCTGCAGAAAACCGTAAGAGTTGCTGAGAGGGCAGGGGAAGCTGTGCTTGGATGCTGCTGCAGCAGATGAGATGTGAGCTAACACCTCCAGTTGGGCTGGTCAGTGGAGGCGGTAAGTGGTAGGAGCCTGAGTGTCTTAAAAGATAGAGCTTTCAGAACCACTTTATTACTTAAATAATGTGAAAGAAAACAATCAAGATGACTTCTCTACCTGAGCAGTTGGTAGAGCATAATTGGCCGTTCCTGAGACGGCACAAATCTGCAGTAGGAGAGAGTTTGGGGAAAGGATATCAAATTAAAATATTGGATATTTTATATGCCAAGGTGTAAATGTCATGTAAGCAATTGAACAAAATCTAGAGATGGAAATTCTGGTGGTGTTAGCAAATAAGGGAAACGTGTAAAGCCACACAGTGCCAGCCTGTGAGGTTATCTAAGGAGACATACATGAATCATGAAGTGACCCTCATTTTACAGCTGGGGAAACTGGAGGATAGGAAGATGAAGTAACCTTCCTAAGGTCACATAGCGGGAGTTGCACAGCTAGAATACAAGATAGCCTTACTCCAACTGGAGCCCCCTTAACCACACCCTATGCTGCCTTAGCCAACAGAGGGTGGTGAGAAGGCACAGGCAATAGGCTAGGGTACAAATGTAGAGGGATATGTTCTGGAAGCCACTTGCAGGGGAATTCTGGGAACACGGGAGAGAGGACATGACATTCATAGGTCAAAACAGCACTGAGACTTGTCAGCTAGGTTTAATACAAGTAAAGACACCCAGTGAGCTTGAGAAACGGAAAAGTTTCACTGGAATGATGGTTCAAAAGCCCGATTCTACAGAGTTAGGAGGGAGTGAAAGATGAAGAAATGGCTGTGATTATGATTTTGAACACTGCTGAGATGTGCTGGAGATGAAAGGTGAGGGAGATTTTTTTAAACATGGGAAAAACGACAGCATCGGGAAGTCAGTAGTGGGGCGGGTTTGGCTGCAGGAAAGAAGGGGATATGTACTAGCTTGGTTCTGTGGGGAGAGGGGGAGGTGGAATAAAGGGTTTGGAACACATGGTCACAGAAGGAGTAATATGGAAGCTGATGAAATTGAATAAAACATATGTTCGTGCAATGGAAAGAAAGCGCTTACACATGCTACAACATGGATGAACCATCAAAAGAAGATAAGCCACATGAATGAAGCAGGTCAGAGGACCGCATACCGTGCTTCGACATGTGTGGAGTGTTGAGGATAGGCAAGTTCGTGAAGACAGACCGTAGGACGATGTGGCTGCCTGGGTTTGGACCTGGTGGGGATCTAGAGATGATTGTGATGGCTGAACACACTTAGATATACTGAAAACCATTGAGCCGAGCAACATTCCTGGGTGAATTACAGGCTGTGTGTGTTCTGCCTCACCAAAGTTGTTAGAAAACAAACCAGTTAAGAATAGACAGGATTAAGAAACATGAATATATGAAACATCCCTACGATGTGAGAGTGAGTTCGCTAGGAAAATATGAAGTTGCTGGCCAGAATTAAGGGCATTCTTGTGCTTGTAGTTAAGAGAAATGTCAGCAGAGACCAGTCAGTATGCTGGGGGAACGGAGGACCAACCCCCAGCCATGTTCAAGAGGAATTTGATAGAAGCACTGCATTCCAAACCTATTTGAGGTTTTTCCACACAACTATGGTGAGGGAGATCCGTGGATTCCGAGGCAGGTAAGGAGGAATGCAAGGACACTGTGAGTCTGGTGGGATTGAAGATTGTACAGGCAAAGGGTTCCAAGAGAGGAAGGACGTGGAAAGAGGGGGTGGGGGTGGGAGAGTAGCTCCTAGCAATCAAGAAGGGAAGTCATGCAGTCACTGGTGATGAAACGGCCTAAGGCGGGGGCAGAGTGAGGGACAAGGTCATTGGCCAGAAACAACTGACTCCTTGCCTTTTCTCTGCCCTCCTTCACCGTCTCACAAAGCACATCCCTCTTTTTTTTTTTTTTTTTTTTTTTTCCTTTTAGCACTCTTTTTAAATCAACTTTATTAGCAACTGTGACCTTTCTTGGCCACATGGCGCCATTAGTTTATGTCAGTATTTGTCCAGCTGTCAGCGCTTCCCTGTAGAGATGAAGAGTGCCAACCTTTCCATTCCTTTGTTACATTTAATAGTTACGTATTTTTTCATTTTCTCATTGGAAAAGGGTGAAAACAGGCTTTGACTGAGTAAATCTGTATTCAACTAACTATGTGGTAAAATCTCTGAAAGAGGATATTATTTTCAGGTCCTATAAGAGGGGAGTTTTTTTCCCACTGTAGTCATATTTGGCTGCTTTGATCTGATTTTTTTAAGTGACACATAACTATACATTTTATGAGGCATAATGTGATAATTTGATACCTGTGTTCAATGTACAATGATCAAATCTGAGTAATTAGCATTTCTCCTTGAATGTGTATCATTTCTTTGTGTTTGGAATCAATGAACTTCTGCTATTTTTGTAACAGTTGTCTTTTCTTTATGAAATCTTCCAATGAACTGATAAATTGGTTGCTTCCACAGTCCTAGTGTCTTCAGTTTTGTTTTGTCTCCCGTCTGCATGCACTCTTCTTGACAGAAAGCAGCCCTATTCGCGTGCTTATTTGCATGCTGCTGAAATTGCAGTTCCTGCAGGACTCCAGCCTAGAGATCCCTCACACACACCCAACACTCCCTGTATCTATTTAACTTGTTCTTAACTTCACGTAATCCCAAATACCTTTGCTAATAAATGGCACTGGTATCCTCCCACCCTTACTTTAAAAACTTTAAAATATTATGTATTTGAGAGAAAGGAAGCTCCATTAATTCATTCTTCAAAAATCCACAAGAACTGAGGCTGAAGGCGAGGGTTGGAACCACAAATGAGGTCTCCCATTTGGGTGGCAAGAAGCTCAATCACTTACCTATATAGTAGGAAGTTAGAGTTGGGAGCTGGAGCTGGAGGTCAACCCCGAGGTACTCTTGTGTGGGATGCAAGCTGCTTAACCCATCAGGCTAAATCCCCACTCTAATTTCTGAGGTCCACTGTTTGGATCATTGTAGGAAATAACCTGTTGTTTTGAGTTATAAGCCCAGTATATTAAACTGTTCAAATTTAAATTTGGACATTTGGGACTATCATTTCTTTGGTCTGCCCTGAAGCCTTGCTGTATTAGGAATTTCAAGGTCTTCTCAGATATGTTTCCCAGGTCTGAGCTTTTGGGTTTTGCGTGTACGCTGGTGAGTTAGCATGCAACTCTTACCTTCTGAGGGCATGGCAGCCCAAGCCCCTGTGACTCAACTTGTCTCCCAGCCCTGCACTGGCACCTCCATCCACTTACTTGCTGAGAGGTGTGTTCATCTCTTCAACCCTGTCATCCTGCCCATTCAACATCTTAAGTCTGTTGCTAGTCCCTGGCACTTCTAGTCCTCTTGTCACTGTCTGGATTAAGAGCCCAGATGCCCTCCAGGCTCCTACCCTCCTTGGCTCACTGCACAAATGGGACCATTCATCCCTGCTCAGAACTCATGAATGCTTTCCCCTACTTCAGAGTCCAGGTTCCTTGTCATGCCGTAAAGGCCTTATTGAATCGCTCTGGCCCACCTCATTCGCCACAAAAACCTCTTCCTTTGTGTTTTGCCCAGTTTTCAGCCAAAGTCATTCTGTCGTTTTTGTGAACACTTCACTGCTTCACCTTGCTAAGGTTTTTCAGAAGCTGTGACAAGCAACATCCCCCGGTACTCACGGTGGCCTAGTATGTTATCCCATTCCTCTGCAGCCCATCTCCCCTCTGCCTTAGCTCTCTGGTTCACACACCAGCTTGTGTCACTTCGACCTTTGTGTGGCCACACGGGCCTGTATCTTAACCGTCAGCATTTGGAATTTGCTTCTGCTAGACTGTCTACTTTGAAGAGAGCAACCAGGTTTTATTTGAATCCCCAGCCTATTATGCAAAAAATGTTAAGTCATATTAACTTTAGAAAACTTGTCAGTGCATTGCATATCCATCATGCTTCCAGAGAAACTGAGTAATTACCTTGAATGCCCATTTGACTAAATAACTCACTGTATTCCACTGGTATATGCATAATGCCAACTCCCCTAATGTTTCAGCTAGCATACCTACCAAAGGCTTCTGCCACCTGGTACATATATAACTTATTAGAAAAGTAATATGTGTTCACTATAGAAGTGTAAAAAACTACAGAGAAATCCATAATCTGCTTTTAAAAAATTGTTCAGATAAGTTTTTAAGTCATTTCATAATCGCTGTTGGCACACAGATTATTCTTGCTATAATCCAAAACTATTGCTAATTTTATAGCTTCTTCTTTTTTTTTTTTTTTTTTTTTTTTTTTTAAGACTTACCTATTTGGAAGACAGAGCTTCAGAGAGGAGAGACCGTGACTGTGAGGGCTTCCATCTGCTGGTTCACTCCTAGGATGGGGGCAGTAGCCAGGGCTGGTCCAGGCCAAAGCTGGAGTGAGGAACTCCCCTGGGGCTCCCATGTGGGTGCAGAGGCCAGAGCATTCAGGCCATCTTTCCCAAGTGCATTATCAGGGAGCGGTATCAAGAGTGCAGCCCACAGGACTTGAACTGGTACTCCTCTGGGATGCAGTGTCACAGGCAGCACCACAGTGCCAGCCCCTGTCATCTGTGTCTGTGTTCTGAAGGCCACTTGGGAATACAGGAATATTAGGGAATAAGTTTTGGTGGTCCATAAAGCGTTTAAAGGTAAATCTAGCCGGATGCATCTTTCAAGCATGAGACTTAAAATGCAAAAGAGGGTTTGTGAGTGCACAGTATTTTAAGCAAACCCCAAATACAAATATCCACATATATGGAGTAAATGAAGTAGACAATTTTTTCTTTGTGAAAAATATGGTGCTTTGTGGAAGGTTCAAGTATGTGACTCAATAATATTCAACCCTGTTAAATCAGTCTGTATATACCAGTGGAATATAGTGGGTTACTCGGTCAGTAATAAAGTCATTATGTATATATACAAATGTGTGTATACCCTCAAGCCAGGCAGATGGCCTTGTGTCCTTAGGCCACTGTCATCGGTAGTTGAAACCAGGGCATCATGGGGAGATAGGACTGCCACTCTAACCTATTGCTCTGCCAAATTTGCTGTTTCCTTTTGAAAACTCAATTCTCATGTTGTAAGATACATTGAAATCCTCTGATTTTTTTCTTGGATTACTTAATAACTGGCATTGGCACCAGAATGTGCAACACTGGCCTTCTTAATAGGATACACATATTCCACTTCTAATAAAAGATTATGGGAAAGTGAAGTTCAGTTTGTGTATTGGGACTGCTATTGAAAGGTTGTACCCAGCATGTATAATGTACATTGTTTGTTTTGAGTTAAAGCCCATGAATGCTGGGACTCTTCCCTTAAAAAGTGGAAGCAGGGACATGTCTTGGCTGCTTCGGTTGTCCAAGTTTATGTGATAGACTCAGGAAATAGTCACTGAACATTATGAACAGTGTTTCCCTTGGCCACTGAGTTCATTTTGATCAGAGGAATGGTGTAGGTGGTGGTCCTGGTTGTATCCCTTGCTGGGAGTTTGTGATGGGCTGAGCCATTACCTCCTGTATCCATCTCAGTGGCTGGCGAAGGGCTGTGCTGATCAGCAGTGTTCAACCTTGGACCTGACATTCACACGCTCAGTGGCTACACGATGGTGGGTATTGAGGGAACAGGGGGAATTGAGATGTTAACGATCAGAAATGAAAAATGTTCATTTTTGTAGTTAAGTAGTTAGTGATAGAGAAGATGTATCCCCTTTAAACAGATGTGTGCAGTAATCATTGCAGCAGTTAGCCAGGCTGTACACTGAGCTCACTCTTGGGTATTTTATCCCATTTGACCTCAGCAAGCGACAGGTATTATAACTAGGATCATTTTATAAGCCACAAATACTGAGGCACATACCCAAGAAAACTCCTGAGTAAGACTATCACCAAGTTGGTTTTGACATTTTTAAAAAGGGTATTTTGTTTGATTCAGTGCTGAGGCAAGTGACCCTTCATGCCAAAGTTACAGACTGGTGGTGTAAGTACTTTTCCAGGTCCACATTAGTGGTTACCATCTGACAGAACAGTATTGAGCCATATATTATGAACAGCAAAACTGAAATAGAAATTCTTGTTTATCAAAGTAGTATGAACTTTTTATCCAGAAACTAAGGAAGCATACAGGATTTGTTGGTTTGGTACAGCAGGAGGGAGGAAGAAGTTGTAAAATCCCAGAAATAGGAAGGTGCTGGGGAAGATGAAAGGACTTAGAACTAAAGTCCCACATTGCTTTTCTGTCAGTGTCATGCAAGCATTTCTCTCAAGTTGCTGACTGGTCATCATAACCCATCTCTTGCTCAGAGACCCTTCTGCAGTACCTGGATCAGTAGCACATTCTGACAACATCTGGAAGGTTTTCCTTTACCATAGAATATGTACATTTGTAAAGAAAGAAATGGAGACACGGTGACGCCTTTGTCACTTACCTGGTGATCCGCAGCACGTCCTTACATCTTTCCCTCATAGTTGGCAGTGATGGGTTGTGAACCTGAGTGACCTTCATGTCAAATGAGCAAACCCTTGGGGAGTGGGAGAAATAAAACCAGGATATCGCCGTTACTTTGAAGAATGAGTGGAAGGTGAATGGCTGAACACTCAGCATTATTCCGCAGTCATGTTGGCCTAGGCAGGTTACAGGTTGTGCCGTGTGTTGAAAAAGGAACCATAAGACATTTGTATGGGGGTCTTTGTGTTGTAAATTATTTGTTTAAATGATGCGTGAGATGCTTTAATAATGCAGACTAAGTGTAGCATGGGATTAACCCTGGATTTTCTAGGTCCATGACCTAGTCCTAGTAGTCAAGACAGAGTGGGCATTTGACCTACTGGAAGACTTGGTGCTGGTTAGGATGCCCACGTAGCGTATTGAAGTGCCTGGGTTTAGTTCCCAGCTTTAGCAGCTCATTCCAACTTGCTGCTTTAATAGACCCTGGGAGACAGCAGTGCTTAGGCTTTCAGTCCCTGCCGTCCACGTAGGGAGCCTGGATGGAGTTAGCAGCTCCCAGCCTCACTCAGGTGTAGCCTAAACCATTGCAGGCGTATGGGGAGTGAACTGGGAATTGTCAGCACCCTCTCACTCTCGGATTTAAAAAAAAAAAAAAACACTTAGAGTCTACGATTTTGTAAGAGTGTAGCTGAAATCCCATTCAGTTGATTGACATAGTTATGCCAGTCCCTGGAGTCCGGGGGACCTGGCACCTTCTGTTTCTCAAGTGTGTCAAGTGTCAGGGGCAGGAGAGGGGGGAATTGAGGGGCAGAGCTCCCAGTGAAGGTACCAGGAGAATTTGCCATACTCTTTGAAAAAATTGGTATAAAAAAGTTTTCAGCTTGTTAAAGGCCTCTACCCATAGAAGATACTTGAAAAACGAGCCCTGGGCTATGACTGGGGCTGTGACAGGCTGGCAAACATCATGGAATTGGAAGAATCTGGGTTGACTTTCATCTCTTTGAACTCCTCCACAGGAAACAGCTCAAAGTAGAATGACACCTTGCGTGGCGCTTACATTTTTACTACTGTTGTCTTGCAGGCACTCAAGGAGTGGCCCCTGGCCCTGTGATCGGGCTCCAGGCCCCATCGACTGGTCTTCTTGGCGCCCGCCCCGGCCTGATCCCGCTCCAGCGCCCTCCCGGGATGCCGCCGCCTCACCTGCAGAGATTTCCTCTGATGCCCCCGCGCCCCATGCCGCCACACATGATGCACAGAGGCCCACCTCCGGGACCGGGGGGCTTCGCCATGCCTCCACCTCATGGAATGAAAGGCCCCTTCCCACCACACGGCCCCTTCGTTAGGCCTGGGGGAATGCCAGGGCTGGGGGGCCCAGGGCCAGGCCCAGGGGGTCCTGAGGACAGAGATGGGAGGCAGCAGCAGCAGCAACAGCAACAGCAGCAGCAGCAGCCGCCTCCGCCACAGCCGCAGCCACCGCCGCCGTCACAACAGCCGCCCCCAGCTCAGCAGCCACAGCCGCCGCAACAGCAGCAGCAGCAGCAGCAGCAGCAGCAGTTTAGAAATGAAAACAGGCAGCAGCAGTTCAATTCAGGTAGAGACCAAGAAAGGTTTGGAAGAAGATCTTTTGGAAATAGGGTGGAAAATGACCGGGAACGGTATGGGAACCGTAATGATGATAGAGATCATAGTAACCGTGAAAGGAGAGAGTGGGGAAGGAGGAGCCCTGACCGGGACAGGCACAGAGACTTGGAAGAGAGAAGTAGACGCTCTAGCGGGCACCGAGACAGAGAGAGAGATTCTAGAGATAGGGAGTCTCGTAGAGAGAAGGAAGAAAGCCGAGGAAAGGAGAAGCCCGAGGTGGCAGACAGGGCAGGTGGGAACCGAACCATTGAGCCTGCCGTTAGCCAAGTGGGAAATGTAGACACTGGTGCAGAACTTGATAAGGGCGAGTGCGAGTCTGCAGTTGTAAAACCTCCTGAAGAGTCACCTGCTGAGGCTACCTCATCCGTTGAACCCGAAAAGGATTCTGGCTCAGCAGCCGAGGCTCCTCGTTAGAGACTGGAACTTGTGGATATGACAGTGACGCGTGGAGTGTAGAGCTTGGGGTGTACAGATGCTGTATTATATTTGCTCCTGCTACATCACAGCCCCACAGTAGCCGGTGGGGAACTGTAAGCAATTTGATTGCTTCCCTTCTATTTAAAAATAGCCACAAAATAACAAAAAATACTGAGAATATGAATAAAATATTACCCCTTTTGCTGTAACTTTTTAAAAGTTTTGACTTTAAAAAGTTTACAAATCGTAATTAGAAGTGCTATTTTTTTTTTTTAATTTAAGACAAGGTAATGGTGAAAGCTCCTCAAAACAATAGGGATGTTTTTAATAAACTCTATTTTCGTAACAAACTTTAATGTGTGCTATTCTTCCTACACTGCACTAAGGTGGGGAAAGGATTGTTCACCATCAGTTTGAGCTGTTGGACTTACCTGATGGAAGTAGACATTTTTTATGTAGTTATTTTCAAAATTCGTTTGTAATGCTTTTGATTCTTCGCATTGCAATCATACAGTGAAGGCTAGTGGTTTTATGTTCATTGAAAAGCTTGTGTTTGCAGTTTAATCAAGGTTCCCCGCCCACTGGCTTTATCATAAATGTTGTCCTTACTTGTAAAGAGTTTGTTGGGGAAAAGCTGGACCCCCACATTACACCTTGTACTTACCTGATCGCCTGGGTATTATGTAGACAATTGGTTTTTGTTTTTTTTGTTTTTTTTTTACCATCCCATTAAAATCTTCAAAAGGGTAAAAAAATCAAGGTTAACATTTGCAACTAAAAGGTTTTTGTCTGATATTCTGAATGTTTAAGGACTTAAATGTAACTGTTTCCTGTGAGCCTTGCCTGTTGCCTTTCTTTGCCACCTTTGCACTGCTGGGGAGAGGTAGACCAGACTTTCTGCCCCGTAACATGCCTTTCACCTGTTTTGGCGCAAATTTAGGGGGTTAAACTAGGAGAAAGAGTTGTTAACCTAAGAACTATCACACAAGGACATCCAAAGCCAAATCAAGCCTGACAGTAAAGCAGCTTCATAAACTGCTGTCCCAGTGCCACCACCTGTGTCACACCTTCCCAAGGATTTATGGCCTTTCTGAAGCTTTTTCTCCAAAACTGTTTTTAAAGCTGTCTTGGTGTCAGTGTACTGATAAGCAGTTAACTCATTCTTCACCCTCACCCCCAGGCTGCTTTATTGCTTTGATTTTAAATAGTGCTGTGCAGTTTTTCCAGGGAAACATTCTACCCAGGGCACTGTTCCTGTACTCCTGACTTTAGAAAGTAAGGGAAGGTGTGTGGACTGAAGTGCTAAAACCTCTCCTGGAGAAAGTGTTAAAAGTCCGAACTGAAACTGCTTCTGAAGAGAAACGTCTCATCCGTGGTGTGGAGACTGAGGATCCAAGGCCGCCATTTCCAACTGGAAAGTACTGACACCACCCTGTTTGCATGTGAAAAACATACTGGTAGCGTACAGGCCTTACCCGTGCAAACAGTAGTGAGCCTGTTACTGTTTGTAAATACCCATTTTAACCACTCACTATGAGCACTTATTCAGCAGTTTAAAGAACGAGAACATGCTACTGTCAGTCTACCTTGAGTTTTTCTCTAAGTGATTTGCTATATTGCATAAGGTACGTGGTATATTTCTGAACAATCAGGATGGTCACTTGTTCCTGGAGCAAACCTCTAAAATAGAACATGTACCATTCTGGCAGGTAGAGAAATTAGCCTCAAATCTCCTTGCTTGCAAACCAAGGCTGCCACCTGCCTTTCACAGGTTTGCTAAAGACTATCTACTTTAAAGAATAAACTTTCTTAAGTCCTTTACATGAATGAAAATGCGAAGTGACTAAGCATTTGTAAAGTAAAGCTAGCATAGACAGCCTATGCGTCTGAGCTGTGCCTGTGGGGTGCTATCAAACAGTATTACGAAATCTGTTCCACTCAAGCTCGGAGTAAATGAGGATCAGCGCTAACTCGGGTTTTCAGTTTGGATTCTTTAATAGGCTCGAAAGAAGTGCCACACAGTGTTTATTCACAGGGCTGCAGAACTGAATTCAGACAATCAGTGTACACGCACGGGTAATTAAGTCTGGCAAAATACACACATCATTCAAACAGACATTTTAATTGAATATGAGTTTTATAAAACCATACAAATCTTCCAAGGATTCAGAAATCAGTTTCACCACAGGTACTGAAAGCAACTTAGGAAACATCACTGCATGACACTTGCAGGTGACAGTGTTTAATGTGCATCAGGTTACATGTCTACAACCAGCAGGCTAACAGATGAGCTCCTGGGACTCAGACCACATGGCAGGAATGTTTAGGGGGCGATCCCAATGACACCACAGGCCAAACGACTGCCGGCGTTCCCGGTCTTTGTACTCTCGTCATTTCCACCTTTGCCCAAGTCGTCTTCTTTCTCGTGGACCTTTAAGAAATATTAAGAACGTGTAACTGGGCTATCAAGTAATTAACACCTCTTCCCAAAGACTGTATGAACGTCAATGTCAAAAATCATCTGCCGAGCAGAGGAACCGCTAACATTTAATTCATCAGTTTAAAAGGAGCAACTACTACTCCAGGCTCACTCTGGGTGGAGCAATGACATGCCAAATGCTAGGTAAGCGTTGCACTCTCTCAAAACATGGAAAACCACCATTTATTACAGGCTACACCACAGCTCCTACTCCTCCATAATAAACTTAATAACCTTAGCTACAATAGTCATAAAAGTACAAATTGCTTTTTAAAAAAAGGCAAATGAAAGTAAACATGTCAAAATTTCATGCCTAATGAACGTCACAAGTCTATAAGAATCCTAAAAATAAACCATTCAGCAACAGTACTTTAAATTTTCTGTTCATCTAACATTTTTAAGTGATTTCCCACTTCACAACTATGGCTGAAGAAAATCCTGAGAGTGACCTGAAGGAAGTGACAACAATGTCCCGCCCTCAGGAGCAGGCGAGGTGCTGCAGATGGCGACCTCAGCGGTGACAGCCTGCAGCCCTGAGTGAGTGCTAATGCTGACGTCCATCCCGGAGTGTGGACCCAATGAGATGTCCTGCTTAACTACAAGGAAGGAGACCAGCTGTGGCAAGATGTGGCCAATTCAAAACTAATGACTGGTTCTGTTTCCCCATTCAGATCTAGGATGACCAGTGTAATCCACGTCTTACCACTACAGTGTTATTAAATGACCGAAATAAATTACTTCTAAGCTTTCATCCAGTTTTCTAACCTGCCCCAACAGCACAATGTATTTGGACCTTTAGAAAACAAACTATTAGGAAGCTGTGGAAAAATACACGACTGAGTGTTAGAAGAAACTCCATGCCCACCCGTACTACACGCAAACTTACCACCAGCGTGCGGCCAATGACGGACATATCTCCCGAGAGTGAGATCACAGAATCTTCAATTAACACATCAGCCACACCATTGCTGCCTGCAGTCACATTACCCAGGTCGCCCACGTGCCTAATGTTGAAGAAGCATCAGAGCAATCAGGACGGCCTTCCACTTAACATCAGGACACCGCATGGGCTAAATTAAAACTTTACTAAGTATATGAGGGTTGGGCTAAATGGTGTAGACAGCATGAAAGACCCACTTCCCCAGCTTGATATAATTTTGGAAACAAACTAAGTAGGCATTCTAGACAGTTCTTCAATCAAGGCTTCAAGTCTACAAAGTACCTCTGATCTCAGTGGTCAGTTACCAAGGGGTAAACTCAGTGACTGAGTTATGTTCAGTAACTATTGCCCTCAGACCTCTTATAAATTAATCCTTGTCTTGTTGCATCTTCCTGAAAGGCGTTCGGAGGACATTTATGTACAAATGGAATCTCATCAGTTTTCACTGTCACATTTTTACCTGCAAAATCTTCCTGTTTCAGAATGCTGATTTATTTTGCTACTGGCTGACAGTACTGTTACTCATGGCATTTCCTGTATTAGTTCCCTTTGGCACTTGTATTAGTTCTGTATTCAATAAATGCTACAAAACCAAATTGCTTTAAGTGTCCCCATTTGTCAACTCCTTAGCCCAGGGCGCCAGCCGGCTGCTGCAGGAGGAGGGTGACCACTTATCCCAGCATGCCATTTCCTAGCAGTGTACCCGACCAACCCGATACCCATCGCCGTGGACATCAATGCATTAATAACCATGCATCTTGCTGCTCACCTCTCTTCATCCTTCGGTCCCCCATGTTTTTTGGATAGAGGATTAAAGTGAGGGCCTGCACTCGTACAGCCTATTTAAAAGAGAAAAACAGCTAACTTATGTGTCAACATGCCAAACTCGTAATCATCACCACTGCTGAAATCTCCAGCACCAACCTACATCCTGACTTCAGGACTAACAAAATAGGAAGCAGCACTTTAGCATAAACAATGTGAGCACGCAGCAGAGACGTTTGTTTTTTGTTTTTTGGTTTTTTTTTTTTAAAGATTTAGATACTTGAAAAGCAAAGTTACACAGAGAAACAGAGTGAGCTTCCATCCACTGGTCCACAAATGGCATCAATGCCAGGAGCTTCTTCCAGGTCTCATGTGGGTGAAGGAGCCCAAACACTTGGGCCAACCTCAGCTGCTTTCCCAGGCCATTAGCAGGGAGCTGGATCACAAGTGGAGCAGCTAGGACTTGAACCAGCAACCATATAGGATGCTGGCATCATAGGCGGTGGTGTAACCCCCTATGCCACAGCACTGGCCCCAAAAGACCAAGTTCTAACTACAGTCTGACACTAGCAAAGTTAACACCCTTTTCTAGACTTTGGCCTCTTTGGTAAGGAGGCCACATTGATCTTCAACAGCCCTTTTATTGTTAAAACCCCAGGGTCATGACCCTAGCTTTTAAGAAGGTAGCATACCCAAACCCCAAAAAATTCACTGCCCCCACAGCATACATCAAGCAGCTCTCCTATCTGTGACTTGGTGCAAAACAGCGCTTTGTGGCCAAGGGCCAAGGCTGCTGTTGTCACCCACCTCCAGGGGGCAGCATTCTGGCTGTATCCAGTGTAAGTGGCACTCCTGTGTACCAGGGGATGCCCCTCACACAGAACACAACACTGCAGTGTGGCAGGTCCTTTCTTGACATGGCTTGGCTTAGCAGCCAGTGGCAAGTTTCCATTGTGCACCCCACAGCTCAGACCCACAGAGACACAGACAGGCAGCTTGTAAGAAGCAGCACAAGTCAAAGCTACACAGTACCCACCAAACCAGGAACCAAGGTGGAGATTTTTAGTAATTACTCAAATAGGTAAATCAGTATGCGGAACAAAATTATGTGACAATAAAAGCAAATTTTAGCAAAATGAATCAAGTTCTCATACTAAGTCTGTTAACTTCAGATTATTCAAACATGGCAAAAAGTCACTAAATGAAATTAAACACAACAGACTTTTGTTCACTTGCTTCCAGTCTCCAAACAGGGAAACTCACTCCCCAAGGCACCAACAGCCAACATTCTAAGTTACTCGTCCCACTCAGGTCTTTGTGTCGGGGGGTAGAGCTATTATAAATGTAATGCAACCAAATGCAAACCCAGGACTTGAAGCACCATCCTCAAACCCAGCTTATAAATCACCTGGGAGTGTTACCAAAGGATAAGAAAGGAGCCAATTCTGTTTGTTTTCTAATTTTCCACTGCATTGTAAAAAACAGAAAACAAAATCTCATGAAGCTGTAACAGACACTCATGACTGAAAAAATAAATAAATAAATAAATAAAACACAACTCCTTCCCCTTCCTTTCTGTACTCCAGGAGTCAAAGAACAGCTTGGGAGCTGATCTCCTTAAAGCTGACTTTAGCAGCATTTAAAAAAAATAAACTTGTTCAAGTTCTTACTGCTCAGGCTGACTCTACTGCATCCTTGTACCTTAGCTGGCTGGGTCACCAGAGCAGCACACTCACCTTGTGTATTATCTCCAAACTGGTGGACATGGAATCCGTGCAGGCCTTCGGTCAGTCCTGTTATGCGTCCCTTGACCACCACGGGCCCTGTTCCCTTTATTCAAAAACAAAGTGTGGCAAGTCAGAGAAAGCAGCTGCTTCTCCACAGAGCACACGGCCGATCCACGTTCCCAGTCACAGCAAGGGAGAAGTCTGTGTCCTCTCTGTGGCCCACCACTTTGTAGCCTGTGGGCCTCCAGCAGGTTGCTTACCTGCAGCACGCAGTGCGTTCTCACTAACACTGACTGCCCCGGAGTCCTGTGGCCAGGTCGGCATGATACAGCAGATACGAAGCTCCCAGCAGAACGCACCCCAAGGTCAGACTTACACTGGGACCGAGTGCTCTGCAGGGCCCCTCCCGATGGGCACGCGCTCATTTACAAGATACCTCTGGGTAGGCTGTGTGTGCGTGTGATGAGTCTACGTGTACCCATCAGACTTTTCAGTCCAAAGAGTCTATGTCACCATACGCTCAACTCCTGGCTTTCTTCATGGACACGCTCTTTCCACACAGCAAACACTGCATACAAACATGCCTTTGAGAAAGAAAAAAGGACCCAGCAAAGGTCCAGCTGGCTGCCCTGGGACCCGTTCTCCACTCTCACTTGGTGGGTATTGTCAATTTCCATCACAGTCATTTGTGATTGGCAGCCAGAAAATACCCTATCCCACAGTCCCCAGAGAGACCAGGTCTAGTCTAACCAGAGAGACTGTTTTAAGTATTTTTAGGCAATGGAGCCTAGATTTAAAAACTCCAACACAGGAGAGAGTGACGACACGCTAAGGCAGGTGGGAAACCTGCAGCAAGATCTCCATGCAGGCCACGGTGCTGCGTGGCCAGACACAGAAAACCAGGGAAGCTGCTGTTACCACTCGTTGCCCAAAGATCTCGGGGACTATACACACGCACAGCACCAGCTCCACACCATCACTCACTCACACACACACACACACACACACACACACACGGCTCTCCTTGTTTTTAGCTTGGTTTGCTTTCCAAGTCGACAGTAAGACGAGGCACGAGGCCTTGAGCTCAGAAGAGACCCTGGCTCAAAGTGTCTGTCCGGAAGACTGCTCCCCTTTGTTTTCCCTTGGGGGAACAGCAGCTGCACTTCTCCCCAGGACCACCTCTGGCTGTGGCCGCACTTTGAACAGTAGCAGGCAGACAAGGGCAGATTCTTCCAGACCGCTCTGCACACGCAAGGCAGGCGGCACACGAAGTCGATCCAGAGCCGCGGGGTTACAATCCTACAGGGCGCAGGCTGCCGCCCTAAGCGAGGAAGAGAGAGGGGCTGGGAGGCAGACAGGAACACAAACGGTCCAGCAGTGCAGTCCTCGGCGAAGACAGGCACGGAGGAGCACACACCCAACCGTTTCAGGAGCTAGGAACCAGGACTGACCGACCAACCCACCGCGATTTTTAAATGTTGGCAACTAACCTTCAACACTGAATAGGCCAAACCAAATACAGTTTATAGCCAACTGATTACTTCTGCCTATCTGTAGTGCTGGAAGACCAAACTCTCCAGGGGGCTTTATCAAGTGCAAAGGGCAGCACCCAAGTGAAGTCTGGAGCTGAAACCAGGAACCGTGCCAGACACTGGGGGAAGGTGCAAGACTGACAAGCTCCCAGGCCCACCCCCAGGGCCCCTTCCTGCTGCGAGGGATCGGAGGCTCTCCACACCTGTGACTTCCCTGCAGACCCAAACAAAGCCAGGCAAGTGAAACGCAGCCAGACGCACTCGGGCCAGACCCCCTTCCTCGGTGTGAAGCCAGTTCATGAAAACACAGGCACTTGAACCCACACTCATCCCTTACTCTCTCTCTCTCAATGCCTAGGCTCAGTGCAGGAGTTTCCCACAACTTGAGCTTGCGGGGACAATCTTATCACAAGCACCTTCCTTGTGGAGTTTCTGATAACGAGTATCTCTGCAAAAATTGCTGTAGAGTCTTTATTTCCCACGATTTGTTCTTGGACCCACTGAGCAACCTCAATGTCAAAGCCACTCTGCAGAGAATTTGGCCAAAGGAGTGCTCCAAAAACAGGTAAGAGCCAGTCTGACTAAGGTATAAGCTCCAGGTTTCTGCAACTTCCAAATCCCCCGGCCTCCGGAGTGTTAATTCTCCATCTTAGGTGCACGGTAAAATCACCCTGGAAATTCAAAATAGTAACACTCAGAGCGCACCAGAGCAAATTAAGACAAAATTGGTCTGGGGCCGAGCCCTGGTATCTGGGTTTTTTGTTTGTTTGTGAGAATCTGCGCTCTGGAAAATTCCCAAGTCAGATGTCCGGCTTTTGCAGTTTTGAAGGCAAAAAAAAAAAAAAAAAAAAAAAAAATCGTTTTCCAAGGCCATCCTCTTTGCCTTCGCCGCCTGACCACGACCTGGCTCTCAGGCGCCAACACGCTGCCGAAAATAAAGTCACGCTGGGCCGCTGCGGCGTGTTCGACCAGTTAAACCTGTAGAGCTGGGACAATGACCCTGGGACTGAGGGGACGCCGCGGGCCGCAACCGCAGACCCCGGACCTAGAGCGCGGGAGCCAGAGAAGCAGCCCCAAGCGGGTAACGGACGCGGCGACACCCACGCGGGCCCGGCCGCACGCGCCACGCCTGGATCTCGGGGTGGCGGCGGGGGGGGGGAGCCCACGGACCCCCGGGCGGCAAACGCAGGGCCCCGCGCGGGTCTCCACCTCGCCCTCACAGACCCCGCGGCGGTCGGAGCCCGCGCGCCAGGCCCGGGCGTTCCAGTCCCGCACCCCCGCCCAGGCCCGGCCCGGCCCCGCCGCCGCCGCCGCCGCCGCCGGGGCCCGCCCGGTGACTCAGCAGTTGGCGGGCGGGTGCGCGCGGGCGGCGGTGCGGGGCGCCGCGCGGCCAGGAGGCGGAGGAGCCCGGTGGCGCGGACCCCGGCCCGGCGCGGCGGCGGCGGTGTGGCGACCCCAGCCCCGGCCCGGCCGGCGGCCCTGTCCCCGGCGCTTCCTGCCAGCCCTTGCCTTCTGCTCGAAGTGGATGGTGCCCTCGACCGGGCCGTCGCCCTTCAGCACGCACACAGCCTTCGTCGCCATGACTCCCGAGCGGCGCGCTCCGGTGCGGGCAGCGAGGGCGGCGGGAGACGCTGCAGGACGCGCCGACGCAAACCGAGCCCGACGCGCCCCCGGCTGCTTTATAGGCCGCCGCGCTGCGCCCCGCCCACCCTGGCCCTGAACCAATCGCCGCCCGCGCGCTCAGCCCGCCCCCTCTACGGCGGCCTCGGGGCGCGAGTGGCCTGGGATGACCGGGGGCGGGGCGAGGCCGCGCGTGAGGAAGCCGCCGGGACCCTGAGGGGGAACCCGGCTCTCGGACCCGAGTGGTGTGGCCGACGGTGGCGGTGGCCCGAACCGGGAGACCGAGGAGTACGTGTTATGCCGAGAAGGTCTGAAGTCGCTCCGTCTAGAGACGTTAGCAACAGCGGCTGGCGCTGTGGCGTAGCAGGTTAAGCTGTGGCCTGCGGCGCCCCTGCTGCTCCGCTTCCGATCCAGCTCCCTGCTGATGCGGCTGGGAAAAGCAGCAGAGGGTGGCCCCAGTGCCTGGGCCCCTGCACCCCTGTGGGAGACCCGGAAGAAGCTCCTGGCCCCTGGCTGCGGCCTGGCCCAGTACTGGCCATGGCGGCCATCTGGGGGAGTGAACCAGCGGATGGGAGAATTCTGTGTCTCTCCCTTTCTCTTACGCATGACTTTCAAATACATAAATCAAAAAAAGAAAAAAAAAGGAAATTGGATTAACTTAAGTGGATGCTTTCTGTAGTTTCCTTTTTTTTAAAATCTTGGGTTTTTTTTTCTTTTTAAGATTTATTTATTTGAAAGACAGGGTTAGAGAGAGGTAGAGCCAGAGAGAGAGCGAGCGAGAGCGACGTCTTCCATCCGCTGGTTCACTCCCCAAATGACCGTAATGGCCAGAGCTGGGCTGATCTGAAGCCAGGAGCCAGGAGTTTCCTCAGGGTCTCCCATGCGGGTGCAGGGGCCCAAGGCCATGAGCCATCTTCCACTGCTTTCCCAGGCCATAGCAGAGAGCTGGATCAGAAGTGGAGCAGCCGGGACTGGAACCGGCACCTAAGAGATGGCGGCCTTGCAGGCTGGGGCTTTAACCCACTGTGCCACAGCGCTGGCCCCTGTAGTTTCTGGTTTTTGTCTGTTTTTAGTTGTTGTTGTTTTTTTTTTTAAGGTATACTTATTTATTTGGAAGAATGAGTGATCTGCTGGCTCACCACCCAGGTAACCACCCAGGGACTCCGTCGGGGTCTCCCTCATGGGTGGCAGGGTCCCAAGCCCCTGGGCCCTCCTCTGCACTTCCCCAGTGCGTTAGCAGGGAGCTGGGTAGAAGGGAAGCAGCCTGGACTTGAGCCGGCGCCCCCTTGTTTGTGGTTTTGTCGTGGTCAGTACAGCCTGACCTGGTTCATAGTGCCTCTGGCATGGTTAGAATTCTGCATTCTTAGTTGCCATGATGGCAGGACCACACAACCTTAAAGACAACAAAATGACATCTGTTTGGCTTCCACATAGCTCCCCTGTTTCCTTCCATCTGGCTAAGGCCACATCACACAGGCAAAGGGTAGATGATTAAATGACCTAACAGCGCCTGCATTCAGTAGGAGAGGTAAATAGTACATACGCTTTTCATGCAAAGTGTTCCAGAAGCATGAAGCGAGGAGAGGAGACCAGTGTTGTGGGACAGCAGGTTAGGCCGCAGCCTACCACGCCAGCATGCTCTATCTGAGCGCTTGTTAGAGTCCAGGCTGCTGTACTTTGTGTCCAGCTCCCTGCTAATGTGTCTGGGAAAGCAGCAGAGGAGGGCCCCATTACCTGGGCTCCTGCCAGCAACGCGGGAGACCCGGATGGAGTTCTTCGCTCCTGGCTTCTGTCTGGTTCAGCCTCGGCCACTGCAGCCATTTAGGGAGTGAACCAGCAGCTAGAAGATCTCTATTTCTCTTTCTCCTCCTTGTCACTCTGCCTTTCAAATAAATGCTTAAAAAAAAAAAAAAAAAAAGCAAGCAGAAACTAGTTTGTTTAAGAATCAACATATGTTTACTTGTGCGCTTAAAATGTTTATATAGGAGACTCTGGGTACTTCACAGGAGTGTGAATTAAACTTTTACTAGTGTTCTTCTCTTAGAATTTCACATGGTGGAAATATGTGCAACAATATGGCTTGGATTTTCTAAGAATAAGAATCTTCCCCATCTGGGCCAGCGTTGTAGCAGCACAGGAGCTGAGCTACGGCCTGCGATGTGGAAATCCCACATAGGAGCCAACTCAGTCCCAGCTGCTCCCCTTCCCATCCAGGTACCCTGCTGATGTCCCTGAGAAAGGGAGCTGGATCAGAAGTGGAGCAGCTGGGACATGAATCGGCACCCACGTGGGATGCTGGCATTGCAGACGATGGTTTAACCTCCTGCGCCATTTGCCAGCTCCGGGATTTACTTTTTTTTTTTTTTTTTAAGATGTATTTATTTATTTGGAGGCAGAGTTACAGACAGAGGGAGAAACAGAGAGAGGTCCTCCATCTGCTGACTCACTCCCCAAATGGTTGCAACAGCTGGAGCTGGGCCCGTCTGAAGCCAGGAGCTTCTTCCAGGTCTCCCATGTGGGAGCAGGGGCCCAAGCATTTGGGCCATCCGCCGCTGCTCTCCCAGGCCATTAGCAGAGAGCTGGATCGGAAAAGGAGCAGCCAGGACTGGAACAGGTGCTCATGTGGGACGCTGCGGCTGCAGGCAGAGGTTTAACCTACCACGCCACAGTGCTGGCCCCAGGATTTACTTTTGAGCCAGACAAAATCCTAAGGCCTAATTTCAGCCCGCTGTGAAAGAACCAAGAACAGGCTGCTCCAGCCATGTTTGGGGTGCACTTCTGTGCATTTGTTTTATTTATTTAGACTGTTGGACTCTCCACTAGAGAAACACGATTCGCATATTTTGTCATCCTCTAGAAAGTGTGCATGTTTGTAATTTTGCCTGTGGTTCTTTCTGGTGTTCTGCAGGTGCCTGGAACATGCTAGGCCCTTGCATAAGCACACAAATGCCTGCCAAAGGGCCTTTGCCCTGGGCCGAAGGTTCTTAGGGTTCAAGGAAGTTCGAGAGGGAGATTTCGGTTCATTGTAAACGTGCCAGGAGAGCAGCCCGCAGATACAGAGCAGGGCAGCAAGTCCCTTCTACGTTGAAACATTCAGACCAAGCTGGGCCGCCCAGTGCTAGGGTCCCCAAGAGGCTTTACGGCCTGCAGGATCCCAGGTGCTTTCTTGGTCTGCCCTCATCCCTGGCCAAGGAGGTCCCTGGCCTTGCCCAGCACGCTTCGAATAGTGCTTCTCCGTCCTTTCTGACACAGCACAGCCAGATTCCCACCCAGAACCTTGCCTCTGCTCCAAGACCACGGTCAAGGAATGTAGCTCTGAGATATTTCACAGTGCAGTGGCTCTTAGTGTCCGTGGGGGCTTGGGTCCAGGACCCTGCTGATAGAAAATTCCATGCATGAAATATAAATACAAAATACTTACGAATATAACATTACTTAAATATTATAGTACTAATAATATGCTATTACTTTAATACTAAAATAAATGTATTTATTATTTTTAATTAATTTATTTATTTGAAAGAGTTACAGAAAGAGAGGAGGAACAGAGAGAAATCTTCCATCACTGGTTCACTTCCCAGATGGCTACAACGGCCAGGCTGGGCCAGGCCAGAGCCAGGAGCCAGAAGCCTCCTCTGGGTCTCCCACATGAGTGCAGGGGCCCAAGCACTTGGGCATCCTCTGCTGCCTTCCCAGAAGTATTAGCAGGGAACTGGATTGGAAGTGGAGCAGCCAGGACTCATTGAACCAGCTCCCATATGGGATGCTGGCACTGCAGGCAGCAGCTTAACCCACTGTGCCACAGTGCTGGTCCCAATAAATATATTAATATAAAATGCCATAGAATTTGTCCATAACTTTTACATCATCTCTACATTACTCAGAACACCTAATAAACTGTCCATGCTATGTAAGCTGTTGTTACACTGTATATTGTTTAGAAAATAAGGGGTAGAAAAGTCCATTTGTGTTCAGTTCGGATGCATTTTCTTTCCTGAATTTTTTCCATTGGGAAGTCCGTTGCTGTGAATCCACAGATTGTGTCCTCCTGGTGCAGGGGACATGGCCTCAGCACTGCTGTTTTGTGCCGGATAGCTGCTTGTGGCGGAGGCTGTCCTGTATAGGGGCTGTCTCATAGCTTGCTTGGTGTCTCCCTGAACATGCAGTAGCACCCTTCCCCATGCCCCCCAAGCCCTGACAACCAAAATTGCCTCCAGACATTGCTGTCACCCCCTAATTGAGAACTGCTCTTGTAGGACCCCAGGATTCCCTGCCCAAAAGGCCCTGAACCTGAATGGGCCAACCAGGAACTGTGCCCTGTGGTCACATAGGTAGGCTTGCCCCCAGGCTCCTCCCCAGTGTGCCAGGGGGCCAGTGCCAAGGAAAAGGGACAAGGCCAGGGGCAGGCAGCCACCTCCCCCCATGAAACTCAAAGTCCAAGAGTTCCGAATCTCAACCTGCCTTCTGGGACTTGGTGGATGTGTATTTGTGAAAGCAGGAAGCTAGAGTCTGCTTTATTTAACTGTGTTATCTGGATTTGTGACATCTAAATGTTTAGCCTGAGGTCTGAGGGCCTCTGTGCTCTTCTCTCAGCCTTGCCAATGTCAGGGTGGGTTATTTAGTCCAACCGTGATGTTGCGTGATCCTGTGTCCTTGGGGTGCACCTGCTCCGTAATCCAGCCACAGAGTCCTTGTATTTCAAGCTGTGATATCAGTGACCAGAGCACTCAGAAATGTGCTTCTGAGACGTTCGCTCTTGGGGCCCACGTTGTGGTACAGTGGGTTAAGCCGCTGCCTGTGATGCCAGCATCCCACATCCAAGCACCAGATCAAGTCCCAGCAACTCCATTTTGGATCCCTCTCCCTGCTAACGTGCCTGGGAAAGCAGCAGAGGATGATCCAAGTCCTTGGGGCCCTGTTACCCACACAGGGGACCCAGACGGAGTTCCAGGCAGGTTTGAGCCTGGTCCAGCCTCAGCTATTGTGGCCATTTGAGGAGTGAACCAGTGGATGGAAGACCTCTTTCTCTATGTCTTTCCCTCTCTTTCTGTCACTCTGCCTTTCAAATAAATAAAATAATTTTTAATAAAAAATATTTCTAAACCACCTAATCACTTCTTAAAGACCACACCTCCCATTATCACTACAATGGCAATCAAATCTCAGTGTGGGAGTGGGCATTTGGCAAATCAAAGTGCCTGGGTTCCAGTCCCAGCTCCGCTCCCACTTCCAGCTTCCTGCCGATGTGACACTGGGAAGCATCAGGTGATGGCTCAAGCAGCAGGGCCTTAAACTTGTGTATATATTTTTAAAGATTTATTTTATTTATCTGAAAGACTTACAGAGAGAGGTAGAGACAGAGAGAGAGAGGTCTTCCTCGCTCCCCAAATGGCCACAACGGCCTGAGCTGAACCTATGTGAAGCCAGGAGCCAGGAGCTTCTTCCGGCCTCCCATGTGGGTGCAGGGCCCCCAGCACTTTGGCCATCCTCTGCTGCTTTCCCAGGAGTATTAGCAAGGAGCTGGATTGGATGTGGAACAGCTAGAACTCGAACTGGTGCCCAAATGGGATGCTGGTACTGCAGGCCAGGGCTTTAAGCCACTGCACCACAGCGCCAGCCCCTGAACTTGTGTATATTTTTAATACATGCATTACATTGCTGTAAGATACCTAAGAAATGGACGGCTTACCTTGGCACTTTGCATCACATGAGCAAAATGAGCCTTTGTTTGGATGAGCAACTGTAACCACGTTTCTGTTAGACCTGGTCAGGAGCAGTTCCTCCCTGAGAGACCAGAAGCCCCACAGGAGGTTTAGCAGGGACAGATTTGCTCCTGTGTACCTGCAAGAGTGGTAGATTGGGAGGGAGTGGGCGGAGCCGGAAGGAGAGGCCATGTGGGAGACAACGTAAGGGCCTTGCCTGAGACTGTCACCGCAGGGAAGAGAAGGGAGAATGGACAGAACCCCACGCTCTAGATGTGCAGGGTGAAAGAGAGGAGGCCAAGGGCAGCCCCCAGGCTTCTGGCTTAGGTGACCCGGTGGACTCCGGTGCGATTCACCAGGGGAAGCAGGAACAAGGAGCTGAGTTCAGGACACACAGCATCTGGGGCTCCCAAGGAACCTGGGAGGGTGCAGCAGATACAGACCTGAACCTCAGGCTCATTCCTGCATCTGAGCTCCATGCTAAACTTCACATGCATGCCATTCAGTCGTAACGGAAAGGTCGTTCTCTGTTCCCTTTAAGGGACACAGCTTTTGTTGTGGTCCTCTACCACGTTGGGTGGGCGGGGGCCTCACCAGCCATGTCACCCTGAGTCTGTGTGGTGCAAACTATCCCGTTACAGCAGTGAGTCATCAACTTTACTGTACATCAGAATCCACCCCGCAGGCTTGTTAAAACACAAATTGCTTCCTCAACATCAGTAGTCATCAGGGAGGTGCGTATCCAAACCACAGCGAGATACCATTTCACACCTGTTAGGATGGCTACTCTCAGAAAGCTAAGACATAACAAGCGTTGGCAAGGATGGAGAAATACAGGAAACTTTGTACACCATTGGTGGGAATATACACGCAGCCATGATGGAGAGCCACCACAGAACCCCGTAACCCCTCTGCTGGTGTGCACCCAAAGGAAATGGTATCAGCACTTCGTAGAGATGTCTGCACTCTTATGTCCATTGTAGCATAGTTCACAGCAGCCAAGACGTGCAAACAATGGAAGTATCAACAGACAGATGAATGGGTAAAGAAATTGTGGCATATACCTCTTCCAGGCCAGCTCTCTGCTGTGGCCCGGGAGTGCAGTGGAGGATGGTCCAAGTGCTTGGGCCCTGCACCCCATGGGAGACCAGGAGAAGTACCTGGCTCCTGCCATTGGATCAGCGCGGTGCGCCGGCTGCAGCGCGCCAGCCGCGGCAGCCATTGGAGGGTGAACCAATGGCAAAGGAAGACCTTTCTCTCTGTCTCTCTCTCTCACTCTCACTGTCCACTCTGCCTGTCAAAAAAAAAAAAAAAAAAAAAAAAAAAAAAAAAAAAAAAGAAAAGAAAAGAAAAAGAAAAAGAAATTGTGGCATATAGGAGTCCGCTTCAAAAAGTTCACGGGCTGGCACTGTGGCACAGCAGGTGAAGCCACGCATGTGATGCCAGCATCCCGTATGAGCGCCGATTCAAGTCCTGGCTGCTCCACTTCTGATCCAGCTCCCTGCCAATGTCCCTAGGAAAGTAGTAGAAGATGACCTGAGTACTTGGGACCCTGCCACCATGTGGGAGACCCACATGGAGTTCCAGCCTCCTGCTTCGACCTGGCCCAGCCCCCAGCTATTGGAGGCATTTGGAGAGTGAACCAATAGATGGAAGATCCTCTCTCTCTCTCTTTTTCCATCTCTCCTTCTATCTCTGTAACTACCTTTCAAATAAATAAATAAATCTCTTTTTTTTTTTTTTTTTTTTGACAGGCAGAGTGGACAGTGAGAGAGAGAGACAGAGAGAAAGGTCTTCCTTTGCCGTTGGTTCACCCTCCAATGGCCGCTGCGGCCGGCGCGCTGCGGCCGGCGCACCGCGCTGATCCGATGGCAGGAGCCAGGAGCCAGGTGCTTTTCCTGGTCTCCCGTGGGGTGCAGGACCCAAGCACCTGGGCCATCCTCCACTGCACTCCCTGGCCACAGCAGAGGGCTGGCCTGGAAGAGGGGCAACCAGGACAGAATCCGGTGCCCCGACCGGGACTAGAACCCGGTGTGCCGGCGCCACTAGGCGGAGGATTAGCCTAGTGAGCCGCGGCGCCAGCCTAAATAAATCTCTTTTTAAAAAATGTTCATGGAAAGTATAATTAAAACTGCTTATTTTGTGCAAAAAGCTTTTGAAATCCATGCATGTTTTTCTTTTTTTTTCTTTTAAGATTTTTCCTTTTATTTTTTAAGAGTTACAGAAAGAGAAAGAGAGATACAGAGAGAGGGAATCTCCCATCCACTGATTCACTCCCCTAGATGGCCCAACAGCCAGGGCTGGGTCAGGCAGAAGCCCTGAGCCAGGAGCTTCATCCAGGTCTCCCAAGTGGGTGTCAGGAGCCCAAGTACTTGGGCCATCTTCTGCTGCTTTTCCCAGGCCATTAGCAGGGGGCTCGATCAGAAATAGGACAGTCAGGACACTAACTGGTGTACATATGGGATGCCAGCATTATAATTGGCCACAATGGCTGACGCTGAGCCGATCTGAAGCCAGGAGCTTCCTCCAAGTCTTCCCATGCGAGTGCAGGAGCCCAAGGACTTGGGCCATCTTCCACTGCTTTCCCAGGCCACAGCAGAGAGCTGGATAGGAGGTGGAGCAGCCGGATCTCGAACCAGTGCCCAAATGGGATGACAGCACTGCAGGTGGTGGCTTTACCTGACACATTTTTAATAATATTCATTTTCTGTGAACCTTCCGAAGACCCTCATATACACAGATTTCAAAATATTTTTGTGGGGGCGGAGCTGTGGTGTGGTGGGCTAAGCCTCTGCCTGTGGTGCTGGCATCCCATATGGGTGCCACTTTGTGACCCAGCTGTTGCACTTCCTATCCAGCTCTCTGCTATGGCCTGGGAAAACAGTGGAAGATGGCCCAAGTGCTTGGGCCCCTGCACCCGCTTGGGTGACTCAGAAGAAGCTCCTGGCTCCTGGCTTTGGATCAGCTCAGCTCCGGTTATTGCAGCTATTTGAGGAGTGAACCAGCAGATGGAAGACGTTTCTCTCTCTCTGTGTCTAACTCTACCTCTCAAATAAATAAATAAAATCTTAAAAAATATATTTTTGTATCAAACTTATTTTTAAGTCCATTTTACACCAACTTTTTGAAGTATCTCATATATGCAGTGGATATTATTCAGCCTAGAAAAGGAGCTATTGCCATTTGCAACAACATGCATGAACTTGAAGAACACTATGCTAAGAAAATGAGCCAGACCCAGCAGACAAAATGCGGCATGATATTACTTAAATGTGGAGCCTAAAAAAACAAAGTTGCATCCATGGAAACCGAGTAGAATGGTGGGTATTGGGGGTGAGAGGGAGGACAGAAGGAAAGGAGGAGCTATAGGTAAAAGGATGCAAAGCTACAATTACATAAAATGAATGGGTCTGGAGATCTAAAGCACAGCAGAACTATAATTAATAATAATGGACTGCAGCTCTCTGCTGTGGCCTGGGAAAGCTGTGGAAGATGGCCCAAGTCCTTGGGCCCCTGCACCCACATGGGAGACCTGGAAGAAGCTCCTGGCTCCTGGCTTCAGATCAGCGCAGCTCCGGCTGTTGCGGCCATTTGGGGAGTGAACCAATGGAAGGAAGACCTTTCTCTGTCTCTCCCTCTCACTGTCTGTAACTCTACCTCTCAAATAAATAAATAAAATCTTAAAAAAAAAAAAATAATGGATTGAATGAGAGGTCTTGCAAAAGTTGGTGGGAAATGTGTATTATGAAAAAACACGAATTTCAAAATGCTTTGCACCCAACTATACATCTTTCCATTCCATTTTCCATGAACTTTTTGAAGTGACTTCATATAATGATAATTCAGAGTAGACTTTTTCAAAAGATTTATTTAATTTATTTGAGTCATATAAAGAGATAGCGACACAGAGAAAGAGGTCTTCCTTCTGCTGGTTTACTCCCCAAATGGTCGCAACAGCCAGAGCTGGGCAGATCCAAAGCCAGGAGCCAGGAGCTTCTTCCAGGTCTCCCATGTGGGTACAGGGGCCCAAGGACTTGGACCGTAAATCCACTGCTTTCCCAGGCACATCAGCAGGGAGCTGGATGGGAAGTAGAGCATCTAGAGACTTGAACTGGTGCCCATATGGGGTGCTGGCACTGCAGGCCAGGGCTTTAACCTGCTGCACGACAGCACCAACCCTGAGAGTAGATTTTAGGTGCTCTTAAACACATACAAAGTTAACCACAGAAATTGATGAATCTGTAAATTTGCTAGACTGTTGTAATCATTTCATTATGTATATGTATATCAAAACATGTACTTTTTTTTTTTTTTTTTTTTGACAGGCAGAGTGGATAGTGAGAGACAGAGAGAAGGGTCTTCCCTATTGCCGTTGGTTCACCCTCCAATGGCCGCCACGGCTGGCGCGCTGCGGCCAGCGCACTGGGCTGATCCAAAGGCAGGAGCCAGGTGCTTCTCCTGGTCTCCCATGGGGTGCAGGGCCCAAGCACCTGGGCCATCCTCCACTGCCTTCCCGGGCCACAGCAGAGAGCTGGCCTGGAAGAGGGGCAACCGGGACAGAATCCGGCGCCCCGACCGGGACTAGAACCCGGTGTGCCGGCGCCGCTAGGTGGAGGATTAGCCTAGTGAGCCGCGGCGCCGGCTAAAACATGTACCTTAAATATATATAGTTTAAAAGTTGATAGTGGGGGCCGGCGCCGCGGCTCACTAGGCTAATCCTCCGCCTAGCGGCGCCAGCACACCGGGTTCTAGTCCCGGTCGGGGCGCCGGATTCTGTCCCGGTTGCCCCTCTTCCAGGCCAGCTCTCTGCTGTGGCCAGGAGTGCAGTGGAGGATGGCCCAGGTGCTTGGGCCCTGCACCCCATGGGAGACCAGGAGAAGCACCTGGCTCCTGCCATCGGATCAGCGCAGTGCGCCGGCCGCAGCGCACCAGCCGCGGTGGCCATTGGAGGGTGAACCAATGGCAAAAGGAAGACCTTTCTCTCTGTCTCTCTTACTGTCCACTCTGCCTGTAAAAAAAAAAAAAAAAAAGGTTTATAGTGGAGAAGGAGTTGTGGTACAATAGGTTAAGCCACCACTTAGGATGCCCATATTCCATATTGGAGTGCTGTTCCAGCCATTTGAGGAGTAAACCAGCAAATGGAAGATCCTGATCTCTCTCTCTCTCTCTCTCTCTCTGCCTCTCCTTCTCTCTGTGTGTAACTCTGACTTTCAAATAAATAAATAAATCTTTAAAGAAAATAGTATGACCTATTAAAAAAAAGTTAATGCAGGTACCATGCTTGTTGCACCTCAATCACAAATTTGCTTTGAAATAACAGATCAGAATTTCCTTTGATTGCAATTCAAACATTTGAAAACCAGAATATCTAATTATCTGCCCTAATTATTATGCTCTAGACAAAACATCCAATGTTTTCCTTACATTCCTCTCCCACAAGTCACTTTGCACAGTTCTTGGTACTGGGTTTCATTTCACTGCTTTTAGTCTTCTGAAACACATGGCAATACTTGAAACTTATTGGTGCTTTTCTTGGTCAAACTAGAAAGACAAAAAGAACTGAAGTATATTGGAGCTGGCACTGTGGCATAGTGGGTAAAGCCGCCGCCTGCAGTGCTGGCATCCCATATAGATGCTGGTTCAAGTCCCAGCTGCTCTTCTTCCGATCCAGCTCTCTGCTATGGCCTGAGAAAGCAGTGGAAGATGGTCCAAGTCCTTGGGCCCCTGCACCCACATGGGAAGACCCTGAGGAAACT
Organism: Oryctolagus cuniculus; assembly: GCF_964237555.1. Taxonomy (NCBI): domain Eukaryota; kingdom Metazoa; phylum Chordata; class Mammalia; order Lagomorpha; family Leporidae; genus Oryctolagus; species Oryctolagus cuniculus. Next base: position 13,174,112 of record NC_091435.1, read on the forward strand.
CCTCAATCCTGGCTTTAGATCTGTGCAGTTCTGGCCATTGCAGCCAATTGGGAGTGAACCATCAGATGGAAGACCTACCTATCTCTCTCTCTCTCTCTCTCTCTCTCTCTGTCTCTGTCTCTCTCTCTGCCTCTCCTTCTCTCTCCGTGTGACTACAACTTTCAAATAAATAAATAAATAAATCTTTTTTTTTTAAAAAAGAACTGAAGTATATTGAAGTCATTCAAATGCACTCAAACTACAGATTCCATATAAATTACTGGTATCGAGGCAGAAAGAAAAAGACTCACAACTAATATCATAGGTTATCGAAATTATTGGTCTATCTGAGCACAGAATCGTTTTCTCTACTATATAGAAGTACTAGCAAGAATAGTAAAAGTGATTATGCCTAAGTTGATTCTTTGCCATAGTCCATTGTTATCCTAGCATTCTCCAGTAGATCCCATCCATGATATAGGCAGTAACTGCAGCTACATCTGAATGGTTCACTTTTTTTTTTTTTTAAGATTTATTTTTATTTATTTGAAAGAGTTACAGAGAGGTAGAGACAGAGAGAGAGATCTTCCATCCGCTGGTTCACTCCCCAATTGGCCACAACAGCCTGAGCTGCACCGATCCAAAGCCAGGAGCCAGGAGCTTCCTCCAGGTCTCCCATGGGGGTGCAGGGGCCCAAGGGCTTGGGTCATCTTCTACTGTTTTCCCAGGCCATAGCAGAGAGCTGGACTGGAAGAGGAGCAGCAGGGACTAGAACCGGCGCCCATATGGGATGCCAGTGCTTCGGGCCAGGGCTTTGACCTGCTGTGCCGCAGCGCTGGCCCCGAATGGTTCACTCTTGATTCACTCTGAGCTCCCCTAAGATCCCTGTCTCTGCATTCTCTTTCAAGCTGAGAACACTTATACATTAGACATATCTCAGCTTGGCCAGTCTCTCTCTCCATTCAGATAGCAACGTCCTTACTCCTCTCTTCCTTCCTCACCTCTGGAATATCATGTGCACACCTCTGTCAGACTGCTAGGGTGGATCTTCTGGGCCAGGGGAAAGGAATTTGGCAGTAGGGTTGAGCCAACTTACTAAGGTCTGTTGTTAACATTTCTCACTCCTCAGAATTTTCTGCCATGGACGTCCAAAAAGATTCCAGCGTCAATGTTGGGTTACACTTTTGGGGTGAGTCCACAGCAGTGTGGTTACATCTGTTAGGTGTATGGCTCCCAGGTAAAGCAGTGTGGACTCTAGTTACTCCAGACACAGAAAATGCAGCCTCCAACATAAAGAGGTGAAATGAGCCAATGTCTCCATCACAAATATTTTATCATTAGCGTTTCTTATTAGCATTGATAAAGAACTGTATTCATCTAGGCATCTTCATTCATTTTTAAGTTTTATTTGAAAGGCAGAGCAACAGAAAGAGGGAAGAAGACAGACACACACACAGGGAGATCTTGCATCCTCTGGCTTATTTCCCAAATGGCCGCAACATCTGATGCTGGGCCAGGCCAAAGCCAGGAGCCACGAACTCCATCCTAGTCTCCCACGTAGGTGGTGGGGGCCCAAGCACTTGGACCATCTTCTGCTCCCTCCCCAAGTACATTCGCAGGGAGCTGGATCGGAAGCAGAGAAACCAGGACTCAAATCAGCACTCCCGTATGGGATGCTGGCATCACAACCAGTGGTTTAACCCACTGTGCTACAGCGCTAGATCCTATCAAGAGGTCTACAGTTACAAAAGTTCCAGTGGGCCAGGGGTTGTGCGTTGGGTTAAGCCTCACCTTGGGAGGCCCACATCCTGAATCAGAGTGCCTGGTTCGAGCTCTGGCTTCTCATCTAGCTTCCTGATAATGCGCCTTGGGGGCAGTAGATGGTGGCCCAAGTACCAGCCACATGAGACTCAGATGGAGTCCTGCTTCCTGGCTTCAGCCTGGTCCAGTCTTGAATGTTGCCAGCATTTAGGGAGTGAATCAACAAATGGAAGACCTCTCTCTGTCTCTCCCTCTCACTGTGTCACTGCCTTTCAAATAAATCTTTAAAAAGAAAAAAAAAAGTCTGAGATTACTTTAGGTATTTCCTTCAAGTTTATTTACCCATTCTCTCAACAAATACTTGAATACCTACTATGTATTCACCATATAGGTTATGAAAATAAACAAAACAGATGAAAACTCCAACATAATTGACCCTACATTATTATGAATTATAAAGGACCAAGTAACATAAGAATAAGTGCACTAGAGAATAAAATTCAAGGATAGAATAAATTTTGTGCTTCAGGAGTGGTGGAATTTTTTTAAAAAAGATGTATTTATTTACTTGAAAGTCAGTTACATAGAGAGAGGAGAGGCAAAGAGAGAGAGAGAGAGAGAGGTCTTCCATCCGATGGTTTACTCTCCAATTGGCCGCAACAGCCGGAGCTGCGCCAATCTGAAGCCAGGAGCTTCTTCAGGGTCTCCCACGCGGATGCAGGGGCCCAAGAACTTGGGCTATCTGCTGCTGCTTTCCCAGGCAATAGCAGAGAGCTGGATTGGAAGTGGAGCAGCAGGGTCTTGAACTGGCACCCATATGGGATGCCAGTGCTTCAGGCCAGGGTGTTAACCCACTGCACCACAGCACCGGCCCTCCCCCCCTTTTTAAAAAAGGATTTATTTAGGTGGAATTGTTTTAAAAGTCTTATCTTGGAGCCAGCATTGTGGTGCAGTGGGTTAAGTCTCCACCTGCAGTGCTGGCATCCCATATGGACACCAGTTTAAGTCCTGGCAGCTCCACTTCTGATCCAGATCTCTGCTAATGGCCTGGAAAAGTAGTGGAATATGCTCCAAGTGCTTGGGCCCCTGCACTCATGTGGGAGACCGGAAAGAAGCTCTTGGCTCCTGGCTTTGGACTGGCCCAGCTCCAACCTTTGTGGCCATTTGGGAAGTGAACCAGTGAATGGAAGACACCTCTCTCTCTCTCTCTTTCTCTCTCTCTCTCTCTCTCTCCCCCCCCCCTCCCTCTCCCTCTCCCTCTTTAACTCTGCCTCTCAAATAAATAAATCTTAAAAACAATAAAAGTGTCATCGGTGGGGTAGGGGTTTGTTACAGAGGTTAAGAAGCCTGCATCCTGTGTCAGAGTGCCAGGATTCCAGTCCTGGCTCCACTCCCAGTTCCGGCTTCCTGCTAATGTGCACCCTGGAGGCAGCAGGTGATAGCTCAAGTCCTTGGGTCCCTGCCACCTGTGTGGGAGGCCTGAATTCTGGGCCCCAGCTTCAGCCTGTCCCTGTCCCTGCTGTTGAGGGCATGTGGGGAGTGAACTAGTGACTGAGAGCCCAATTTGTCTGATGTCTGCCTTTCAGATAAGCAAAACAAGTAAATAAATAATTTGAGACAAAGGCTGTGTTCCCCAAGGATCAGTTGAGGCGTCCATTTCCCCCATTGTTATTATAGTCACTCTCTGTGGCACAAAGATGACTTCTACTGACAGAGGAATGTACCAGCTAAAAAAAAAAAAAAAAAAAGAGAGAAACAGAGAATTGTTGCTCCCCCTCCCAGAGGACTTTTTTTTTTCCAATTTTAAAAATCTTTACTAAGATAGAATTTACACATCATTAAACTCTCCTACTAGCTAGCAACTGCTACAGTGCATTATAGAGCATTTCCTTCCACCCAGCAAGTTTCCTCGTGCCCTGTGCTTAATCCCCTCCTCCACCCTGTCTTAATTCATCTGGTGCTACTGCTATTACAGAATACACAGACTGGGAAGTTCACAGTGCGCAGCAGTCCCGGCTCACAGTGCTGGAGGCTGGGGGATGGCCTCAGGTGAGGACCTCTGCTCAGGCTGGATCTCCCCATGGCAGAGGGGCAAAGAAAGAGAGGGTGAGGGGCCGGCGCTGTGGCGTAGCAGGTAAAGCCGCTGCCTGCAGTGCCGACATCCCACACGGGCACCGGTTTAAGTCCTGGTTGCTCCACTTCCTGTGCAGCTCTCTGCTATGGCCTGGGAAAGCAGTAGAAGATGGCCTAAGTGTGTGGGCCCCTGCACCCACATGGGAGACCCAGTAGAAGCTCCTGGCTCCTGGCTTCGGATCGGTGCAGCTCCAGCCATTGCAGCCAACTGGGGCGTGAACTAGCGGATGGGCACAGACCCCTCTCTCTCTCTCTCTCTCTCTCTGCCTCTCCTTCTCTCTCTATGCAACTCCAACTTTCAAATAAATAAATAAATCTTAAAAAAAAAAAAAAGAAAGAAAGCAAGAAAGGGTAAGAGAAAGCAAGGGGCAGAACTGGCAGCATCAGACCCCCCTTCTACTCCGTGCTGATCCATCTAGGAGGGTGGAGCCCTCGCGATTGATCCACCTCTCACAAGCTCCAGGTCTCCGTTGCCTTGGGGATGAAGTTTCCAGCACGTGCTTTGTGGGGGACACCCTCAAACCACAGCACACCCCAAGCCCAGTCATCACTGAACGACTTTCTGTCTGTAAATTTGCCCTTTGCGGGCGTTTCACATAAATGGAGCCCTAAGATACACAGTCTATGGCACGTGGCTTCTGTCATTTAGCAAAATGTGTGTGATAGCCTGCGGTCTGTGTTCCCTTCCTGTTTTGTGTCTAAATTGCATGGAAATATGGCAGATCGTCTTTCCACCCACAAGGTGGGCTGAATTCTGCCCACCCCACCGGATCCCACCCCTGATCCATAGGTTGAAGTCCTAATCCCCAGTACTTTGGTTTTCTTGTTTGTTTGTTGAAGATATATTTATTTGAAAGGCAGAGTTACAGAGGGAAAGGGAGAGACAAGACAGAGAGATCTTCTATCCACTGGTTTGCTCCCCAAATTGCTACAACAGCCAGCTCTAGGCTGGGCCAGAGCCAGGAACCAGGAACTCCATCTGGGTCTCCCACATGTGTGGCAGGGCCCCAGCACCTGGGCCACCTTCTGCTGCCTTCCCAGGCACATTAGCAGGGAGCTGGATTGGAAGCTGAGCAGCTAGGATTTGAACCAGCAGGCGGTGGCTCCATCTGCTGCACCACGACACAGCACGTTTTGATTCTTCTTCTAGCTTCCAGACATCCAGTCCCCAGAACTGTGAGATAACAATACATTTCCATCCTTTAAGCTGCCCTGTTTGGGGTACTTGGTTACAGTACCAATTAGAATCTTGGGGTCAGCATTGTGGCTCAGTGAGTTAAGCCGCTGCTTGTGACATCAGCATCCCGTCTTAGAATGCCAGTTCGAGTCTCATCCTGCTGCACTTCCAATCCATCTCCCTGCTAATGCACCTGGGAAAACAACAGAAGATGGACCACCTGCACCCATGTTTGAGACCTAGAAGAAGCTCCTGGCTTTAGGAGTGAACAAGTGGATGGAAGATCTCTCTCTCTCTCTCTCTCTCTCTCTCTCTCTCTCGGCATTCTGCCTTTCAAATAAACTAAGTATTTTTTTAAAAAGATAAATTTATTTTAAAAAATTGAAAACCATGCATAGTGTTTCTGTAATACACACTTTCCATGAACTTTTTTTTTAAAAAAAAGATTTATTTATTTATGTGAAAGGCAAAGTTAGAGAGAGGCAGAGGCAGGGAGAGAGAGAGAGGTCTTCCATCTGCTGGTTCACTCCTCAAATGGCCACAACAGCCGGAGCTGCGCCAATCAGAAGCCAGGAGCCAAGAGTTTCTTCTGGATCTCCCACATGGGTGCAGGGATCCAAACACTTGAACCATCCTTTACTGGTTTCCTAGGCCATAGCAAAGAGCTGGATTGGAAGTGGAGCAGCTGGGACTTGAACCGGCACCCATATAGGATGCCGGCCCTGCAGGCGGAGGCTTTACCCACTATGCCACAGCGCCAGCCCCTCCATGAACATTTTAGACCCCTATATGCAATCTGCAAAGACTTATGGCTTCATTTCTCTTTGGTTTACTTTTAAAACTTTTGTTTCATTTTTTAAAAAGAACTTCTATCTGCTGATTCACTTCCCAAGTGTCCACAACTGCCAGGACGTGGCCAGGCCAGAGCCGGGAGCCCAGAATGCCACCAGCTCTGCCTTGGGAGTGGCAGGGACTGAGCACTTGGGCCATCATTTGGGCCATCCCAGGATGCATTAGTAGGAAGCTGGATCAGAAGCAGAGAAGCTGGAACTCAAACCAGCTTAACCCACTCCACCACGACATCTGCCCCCTGACTCTATTTGTCCTTTAACTCTGTCAGTTTTGCTTCACATTTTCAAGGCTCTGCATTTAGATCCGTATATATTCATGATATAGTCATGATTCTCATGCTTTCTGGACATAGTGGCTTTTAAAAAATTATTATTTCCAAGTGTTCTCTTTGTTTCCAGTAATATTTCTTGCCTCAGAGTCTGTTTTAGCTGATACCCATGCCAGCTCTCTTACGATTACTGTTGTCATAGTCTACAAGTACCTTTTTCCATCATTTTACTTTCAGGCTACTTGTGTCATTGAATGTTAAGATGTGCCTCTTACAGACTGCCTGGAGCTGGATTGTGCCATTCTTATCTAATCTGAATCCCTTTTTAAAATTAGAATGTTTAGACTTTGTGATACGCTCCTGAAGCTCATGGGTCGCCAGGGAGTCACGGACAAGAAGCTGCAGAGGCTATGGCTGAGTCACCCTGTGATGCCAACCCTCTCCAGGGCCTGCTGCGGGCTGTGGCCCAGATGAGGGAGCTGGTAACCGAACCCTGCAGCCAGCTGGTGCAGCGGGAGGCAGAGGACAATGGCACACCCTGGACAGTGCAACCAGGATGACGAAGAAGATGAAAATAACATAGATAGGAAACCTCGTTCAGGTGGATCAACTGCAAAATGACCCAAGCCATCGCATTTTGAAATTTTAGGAACTGCTGCTCTGTCCTCATTATGCTCCACATTGAAAGAAGATTTGCTTGGGAAAGCATTTCTTTTGTTTCCCAGGTCACTTTTGCTAAGGAGAAAACTGTTTCCACTGAAGAATGATAAAATGAGTGTTTAGAGGTGAAGTCCAGGGGCTGGGGCTAGTCAACCAGTGGATGGAAGGTCTCCCTGTCTCTCCCTCTCTTTCTCTGACTCTGCATTTCAAATAAATATTAAAAAAAAAAAAAGACATCCAGAGATGGCACCACTCCATGAACATGGAACGCTATTCTGATGTTTTTTGCATCTTAAGAGCGCCAGATGGCACGCGTCTCTGTGCTGTGATATGCCGTATATGCAAGTACATATAAGGCCTTAAACAATCTGTCAGTGGTAACCTGGGTATTTCCCCTCTTTCTCTAGCCATGCTTTGTTTTTACCTAAAAAGAGATTATCAAATCTTTTAAAAATATATATTCCCAAAATTAAAAAAAAGAATGTTTGGATTATTTGCAGTTAATATAGTTAATACTACATTTCTATTTATACTTACCATTTTGCTAAATTTTTCTGTATGTCTCCTGTCTTTATCTATGTTCTTTTTACCCATTTTTTGTGCTAAGTAAATATTTTTAACATACTATTTTAATTCCTCAGTTTTTACTACTTTTTTTCAGAAAAAGATTTATTATTTGAAAGGCAGAGTTACACAGAGATCTTCCATCTGCTGGTAGGCAGAGAGGAGGATGACCCACTGCATAACAGCCTCTTCTCGGCAAATAGTCGGCAGCACCTAAGCCAGTCTGGAAAGAATTCGCTCAGTCTCTTAGGAAATACACTACTGCAGTCCCAAGAGCAGTGCCCCCGACCCCATCAGCCTCCCACTAAGCCCCGCCCCTTAAAGGTCGCCTCAGCTGTCAGAACCGGGACAATGGGGACCAAGCTTGCAACACTTGCAAGGGGCAAACCACATCCAAGCCACAGCAAGAGCCTCTTACATCACCCCCCACATATTGACCATCTCCAGTGCCTTTCGGTTCTTCCTGACATCGGAATTACTATTTGATGTCATAAGGGATGTGAGGACAAGACCGAGTGCCGCTGTGCGTGGGCACCACCGCTAGGCCAACCCCAGCAGCTCAGCTTCTCGCACCGCGGGCTGTCCTGCCGCAGCAGCGCTTCCACACCCGCAGGCTGCAGGAAGCAGGGGAAACCCCGAGGAAGGACTCCTCGGCCTCCGCTGCTCCTCCCCAGAATTCGGCAGGTTCAAGCTGCCGTGCATCTCAGACTGTCTCGTGCCTTTGGTTGATTCCAAAGCACGGAACAGATCGCTCTCACCCACTTTGTCCGGCTTTGCAGTCACTTTCTCGGGGAGAGGACTCACTGGCCTTTTTCCTGGGCTGCCCCCAAAGCCTGCTTGCACCCTAGGTGCTTCTGACGTGGCAGATCTGGGGGGCAGCTGGATGAGAGGCTGCAGGGAGTTCCCGGGGAATGCCAGCACCGCTGGTCCAGAACCGCCTGTCAGAAACCATTGCTTCATAGAACTCAGCTTCTTTTAGGTATTGAAGCAAACCGGTCAGACAGGGATTCACTGTGAGGACATGTAAAACTTTATCTTAATAAATTATCTAATAGGGAAGTTCAGAGATTTCTTTATGGGAGATTTTTTTTTTTTTTAATTTTGTTTAGTTTGAGAAGGAAGGGAGAGAGAGAGAAAGAGAGAGAGAGACAGGGAGAGATCTCCCATCTGCTGGTTCATTCTCCAAATAACTGCAATGGGACAGCTGAAGCCAGGAACTCCATCCAAGTTTCCCACATAGGTAGTAGGGACCCAATCACTTGAACCATCACCTGCCACCTGTCAGAGTCTGCGTTAAAAGGAAGCTGTAGGGGTCAGCGTTGTGGCATAGTGGGTAAAGCTGGTGCCTGCAATCCCAGCCTCCCATGTGGGCACCAGTTCATGTCCCCACTGTTCCACTTCCAATCCAGCTCCCTGCTAATGCACCTGGTTAAGCAGCCAAAGATGGTCCAAGTGCTTGGGCCCCTGCACCCACGTGGGAAGCCAGTAGGGCTCCTGGCTCCTGGCTCCGGCCTGGCCCAGCCCCTGCCATTGTGGCCATTTGGGGAGGGAACCAGCAGATGGAAGATCTATCTCTGTCTCAGTCTCCTCACTCTGTAGCTCTGACTTTCAAATGAATAAATAGATCTTTTAAAGAAGAAAGAAAGAGGGAGGGAGGGAGGAAGGAAGGGAGGAGCCTAATATTGTAAATGTTAGGTTCAAGCAAGTCCTTTCCAGGGAGACTGTGTTCAGCCCCAGGCTGAGGGTCCTTAATGCAGGTGACCCAAAACCACACAGGTGGGCGAATTTATCTCTGTCCACAGTGTCAGCCTAACTGACACAACAAACAACAACCGGAGGAGAGACACAGACTCTCCAAGGAACTCTCGTATTCACTTGGGAGTAGCAGAGCATTGCAGTGGGAATGCGTGCGCAGCAGTGAGCCGCGGGCACAATCAGCGGCTGGGCGCAGGGAAGTTGTTGAAGGCAAAAAGGAGGAAGTGGTTGCATCAGGAGCTGTGTAGCAATAATCTCTGGCCACAGTGATTGAGAGCCAGGTGACGCGCGTCTCAGGTTGGCTCGGCGACCTTGCAGAAAGTGCTTTTTGCCCGCTGCTCTGGTGACCTCTACACGAGGTCGTGGCTCCGGCTGCGTCTTGTGTGAGTGTTGCTGTGTGCGTGGGAACCCTCCCAGAACCTTGATTCGTCTATTTTGGATGAGGTTGACCCAGGCAACTCCAGTGTGATTCTGACAGCTTCCATATTCCTTTCGCAAGAGGGAGTCTCAGTCACACCAATGTCTCGCAGTGGTCCCGTCACAAATGCTGGAATCTTGGCCGGGGCCGTGGCTCTCTTACTGGAATCCTCCAAGCTCTGCCGCTCTCCTCCAGAACCACCACCCTCAGGTTGCGGGGATGCCAGTCCATCCAGCAGGTGATTGCTGGGTCTCCGCCCCTTCCCATTGTCCTGCTCTGGGATGGGCACGGGCGTGTGTTGACGGAGGGCAGGCAGCAGCGAGAAGTGGCACCCGCTTATCCATGCTGTGTCATCAGTGTCCTTATTGGTTTCTGCTGCGGAGACCGGGTCCGGTCTGGTTCTGGACGGTGACATCTGCAGTGAGACTCATCCCTTCCACTGCCCTCTGTGTCTGACCATCTGCCAGTTGCTTCTTCTGAGTCCCCACCTTTCCCTGCCCCACCCGGCAACCTGGAGCCCACAGGCGCTAGGCACATGACAGTTAGGGCTCCTGGGACTTCCCTATCCCGACACCTCCCTCTGCATGCAACTGCTCAGCCCCCAGCCGCCGTATCAAAATGTCTCCACCTGGGCAGCTCCAGGCTCTGCCCCTCCTCCACCCACTAGTGCTCCTGAGGTCCTAGAACATTCCATTGCTATCAGTGTGTTTCTAACTCACACCTTTGGAACTCCAGACTGGGGAAGGGAGGCTGCGTGTGGCCCAAGCAGCATGCTAGCTCTGCAGCTCTCTCCTTCTCCTCTCTGTCCACCGGGGACGATCTCACACCTCAGCTACATCGAAAGACACAGAGGGCTGGGAGCGCCCAGTGACTCAGCCCGTGCCCTGAGTTTCTGACTCAGCAGATCTGGGGTTTGTGACTTTCAAACAAGTCCCTAGCAGACGCTGGCACTTTGTTCAGCCTCCTCCCTGATTCGTGCTAGTCCTGATTTATAAACTTGATCATCTTTTTGTGAGACTTGATGCTTTGTTTGTGCAGGGTACTAAAAGCACTGAGAAAATCTTCTTTCAACACAAAGGTTTCTTTTTTTTTAAAGATTTATTTATTTATGTGGAAGTCAGAGTTATACACAGAGAGAAGGAGAGAGGTCTTCCATCCGATGGTTCACTCCCCAAATGGCTGCAGCGGCCGGAGTTGCACTGATCCGAAGCCAGGAGCCAGCAGCCTCTTCCCAGTCTCCCACACTGGTGCAGGGGCCCAAGGACTTGGGCCATCCTCTATGTTTTCCCAGACTGTAGCAGAAGCCTGGATCAGAAGTGGAGCAGCCTGGATGCGAACCATCACCCATATGGGATGCCAGCATTGCAGGCAGCGGCTTTACCCGCTATGCCACAGCGCCGGCCCCAACACAAAGGTTTCAAAACCATTGTCTTCTAAGGAAGGGTGACTAATTTATGGCCTAGACTGGGACACTTTTGAGGGAAAGATGCCACTAATAATACTGCAAGGCCACAAGTGTGAGGGGCAGGCATTTGGCAGAGACATTAAGACACTGCATGGGAGCCAGGCACTGTGGCTTAGTGGGTTGAGCCCCCACCTGCAGGGCTGGCATCCCTTATGGGCACCGGTTCAATTTCCAGCTACTTCTAATCTATCTCCCTGCTAATGGTCTGGGAAAGCAATGGAGGATGGCCCAAATCTTTGGGCCGCTGCACCCATGTGGGAGACCCTGCTTTAGCCTGGCCCAGCACTGGCCATTTGTGGCCATTTGGAGAGTAAACCAGTGGTTGGAAGATCTCCCCCCGCCCCCCCCATAACTCAGCCTTTCAAATAAATTAAAAAAAAAAAAAGATACTACTTAGGATGCCCACATCCCATTCTGGAGAGCCTGGTTTGAGTTCAGCTCTGCTTCTGATCCAACTTCCAGCTAATGAGTACCCTAGGAAGCCACAGAAGGTGGTTCCAGTACTTGGATCCCTGCCACCAACATGAAGTCCTAGACTGAGTTCCTAGTTCCTGGCTTTTGCCTGGCCCAACTCTCAATATTGTAAGCATCTGGGGAGTGAACCAGCTGATGAAAGACCTCTGCCTTTCAAATAAAATGAATGAATGAATGAATGAATGAATAAATATTAAAAAACAGAAGACCATAAGTATGGATGAGATTATCTCAGGCAAACCAGGATATCTGATGGTCCCATGCTAAGGCCTCAAGAAAATCATCTTTGAAACTCAAAGCAGTTACTGATTTAAGATGACCAGCCTTGCCTGGCCTTGGACAAGACCCGTAGCTGAAACTTATGGTGTGCCAGGAAATTGAGTTAAGAGGGAAAAAAACTACAGCAGCTTAATATTTTCAAAATACCATCCCTCGGGGCCAGTGCTGTGGTATAGCAGGTAAAGCCACCGCCTGTAGCGCTGGCATCCCATGTGGGCACCAATGTGAGTCCCAACTGCTCCTCTTCTGATCCAGCTCTCTGCTGTGGCCTGGGAAAGCAGCAGAAGATGGCCCAGGTCCTTGGGCCCCTCACCCATGTGGGAGACCCAGAGGAAGTTTCTGGCTCCTGGCTTCGGATCGGCCCAGCTCTGGCTGTTGCAGTTATTTGGGGGAGTGAACCAGTAGATGGAAGACCCCCCCTCTCTGTCTGCCTCTGCTTCTCTGTAACTCTGTCTTTCAAATAAATAAATAAATATTTTAAAAAAATCATCCCTCTCATGTCTGCATGTACCTCAAAAAAAAAAAAAAAAACCCATGGAAAATGAAATTAAAGGATATTTATTTCAATAACAAAAATTTTGAAATCAATGCATAGTTTCTTTTCTCACATGCATTTTAATTAACTTTTTGAAGGTGGCTCTATGCATAGATTCCAATTTTTTTTACCCAAATCTGTCTTTTAATTCCATTCTCTGCACATTTTCTGAAGGACCCCTATGTATTTGGAACGATCCACCTTTAACCCCAGAGACACTGAGCAGCTGAAAACCCTTAAAGCAGTTTGCCTTTTGCTCCGGGCACCAGCCCCTACCAGCTCGCTCACCACTCCCAGATGTCCTTAGTTATTCCTGGGCACACTCAAAGTGACAGCTCACGTGTGCCCACAGACCACAGTGCCAGCTGCAGCCACAGGTGGCGTCCGTCTTGTTCTTCCTCTTCTGCTCTGGCTTCTTGTTCCCACCCGTCATTCACAGGGCCAGGTGGGGAAGTTTCACCACGACTGCTGTCCATCATAAGGACACCCAGTCCCACCCGAGGGTGCTGTCTGCAGGTACTCCCTGGTTCTCACAGCTGGGGTCTCTGCCAGGCAAGGGGGAAGGCCTCCCCCCAGCCCCTGCCACACTGGCTGAGGCATTTTGAGATGGGATTTCCTCACTTGCTTCTTAAAGCAGCTTAACTGGTACGCAACGTAAGGGGGCCACGCCATCCTGTCTCTGTTCCTGGATACGTTGCCTAGATACACTGAAGAAGAAACCCCGAAAACGTTCAGGGCAGTAGATGAAGATACCCACGGCAAGGTCAGGGCAGTGCCGGCAGCAGGACACCTTCTGGTGCCAATGCTGTGTGTACTGGAATAAGAAACTACTGGTTTGGACCCAGGTCACTGTCCTTGCTTTCCCAGAGAGGTCAGGTGTCTCACACGGCACTGGTAACGGCACCTGCGGCTCTCACCGCCATATGCTCTCCTTTCTGCTCCCAGCTCCCCATTCATGCACAAGACTTTCCCTTGGCCCACTGCTATGTCATTGTGAACACACGAACACCTGCTCTCAGGTCAGGCAGGTATCATTGTTCCCATTTCTAAACAGATTTTTAATTATAGACTCAGGCAGGTGATCACCACCTGGAAATGGCAAAACCCATCCTTGAACTCAGGTCTTCTGAATTTAAGACCAACACTGTTTCAACCATACCAGGGAATTGTGGAGTCTAAAATGACGCCTAGGAGCTGGCATTGTGGCATAGCAGGTGAGGTTGCTGCCTGCAGCAATGTCAGCATCCCATATGGGTGTCAGTTTGTGTCCCAGCTGCTCCACTTTTGGTTCAGTTCCCTCCTGGTGGCCTGGGAAAGGCAGCAGAGGATGGCCTGGGTGCTTGGTCCCCTGCCAACATGTGGGAGACCTGAGGAAGCTCCTGGCTCCTTGCTTCAGCTTGGTTCCATCCTGGGGTGTAGACCAGGGGATGGAAGACCTCTCTCTGTCTCTCCTTCTCTCTCTGTGGCTCTGACTTTCAAATAAATAAATACATCTTTTTTCTCTTTTTTTATTTATTTATTTATTTATTTATTTATTTATTTTTGACAGGCAGAGTGGACAGTGAGAGAGAGAGACAGAGAGAAAGGTCTTCCTTTGCCGTTGGTTCACCCTCCAATGGCCGCCGCGGCCAGCGAGCTGCGGCCGGCGCACCGCGCTGATCCGATGGCAGGAGCCAGGAACCAGGTGCTTCTCCTGGTCTCCCATGGGGTGCAGGGCCCAAGCACCTGGGCCATCCTCCACTGCACTCCCTGGCCACAGCAGAGAGCTGGCCTGGAAGAGGGGCAACCGGGACAGAATCCGGCGCCCCGACCGGGACTAGAACCGGGTGTGCCGGCGCCGCTAGGCGGAGGATTAGCCTAGTGAGCCGCGGCGCCGGCCCAATAAATACATCTTTAAAAAAAATAAATAAAAATAAAGTGATATCTAATCTGTTCTTACTTGATTGTTCTAATTATGCATATTAAATATGAGTAAAGTAAATCCATATCCTAGCACACTCCATGTCTTGCTTCACACTGAGTGCCAGGGTGTTAGGTTTTTAGGGTTCAAAGGAGAGGAGGTGGCTAGTTAAAGTGAGAAGACTGTATTTTAGGGAGAACAGAATGGGGGAGCAAGGTAAGACGGAGTGGGGTCGAGCCTGCCCGGATAGAGGACAGGGGTTTGAAGCCAGGCTTTATTCTGTTGGAGCAGCAGGCAGAGTCCCTTTTTAAACTCCTTGTTGGGGGAGGTGCAGAGCGCCACACGGGCCCTGATAAGGGCAGAAGGGCTCTTACCGTGCATTGTCTTAGCACTTTGGAACGTCCCAGGTGCGGGGGATTTCTGGAGCAATCAACATTCTACTATCAGCCTTTAGACTTGTCACCTGTGCCCGGTTCCATCAGGCCTGGGGGTTGAGGCTCAGTGCTCTCACACCAGGTCTCTAAGGCATATTTGGTTTTCTTGTTTTTACAAGAATCACATTTTCTCCCTGTGCCACTTGAGGGACTCTTCCCCCTTCTGATGTCCTTACAACGTGTATTTTGAGTTAACTTTCCAGCCCATTGATCAAGTGCTGTTTTTATTACTCTTGGCAATGAACCAGTATTGAAATCTATAGTGATCCTGTGACACCTGCACTAACTTTCCCTAGAATGGAATGCTGTGTTTATCTTCCTGTGAAGCTCTTTATTTGCATGGGAATAAAAACTGAATCAATTTGAAGTGAGAAATCCAATCCATTTTTACAAAAGCAGACAAGTCTAACCAGTTCAACAGGGCTCAAATGTGGTTCTTTCACAGTGGAATATCCTGTTTTGTTTTGTTTTGTTTTAAGATTTATTTATTTGAAAAGCAGAGTTACACGGAGGCGCGGGGTGGGGGTGGGGGCGGTGGCTTCCATCTGCTGGTTTACTCTCCAGATGGCCGCAATGGCCTGCAGAGCTGGGCCGATCCAAAGCCAGGAAACTGGAGCTTCTTCTGGGTCTCCCATATGAGTGCAGGGACCCAAGCACTTGGGCATCCTCCGCTGCTTTCCCCTGCACATTAGCAGGGAGCTGGATTGGAAGGAGAGCAGCCAGGATGCCGGCACAGCAGGCGGTGGCTTTACCTGCTATGCCACAGCACCAGCTGCCCTGATTGCTTTTAAAATGAGAAATGTTGTCAATAAGCAGGCTTTTTCAAAGAGAAAATCATATTTCAAATGTGTCTGAGGCCTGACTATGACAAAGTGTGTTTGAGGTGAAAGATGATTTACCCTCCAATGCATTATTATTTATGAACATTTTACAGTTAAAGAGAACAGCCTCACCACCTGGTAGATCTGGGGCCCAGTGTCGACTGTTTACTCTCTGATGTTCTGCGGTCTCAGTTTCCTCCCCTGCAAGGTTAAGCGTTAGCTAGATGTACAGGTTTCCTACTGCTGCAAAACAAGTTATAACAAACTTGGCAGATTTCTTCCCTCATGTTTCTGGAGGTCAGAAGTCGGATGGGGGTCTCGCTGGGCTAAAATCAAGGTGTCAGCAGCCCTGTGCTCTTCTCTGGGGTCCCTTGGAAAACTCACTTCCTTGCTTCTCCAGTACCTACCTGTGGTCTGCTTTCCCTTCCTCCACCTTCAGAGCCGAAGCAGGAACCACCGAGTCCTGCTCACGCTGCGTTGGATGCGGGCTCTCTTCTGACTCCTCCTCTCACTTTCAAGGACCCTTGTTATGGTGCTGGGCCCACGCAGATACCCTAAGATCAATTCTTTATTTTTAAGGTCAGCTGACCAGCAACCTAAATTCTACCTGCAACTTTAATTCCCCTTTGTCATGTAACCTAATGTATTCACAGGTTCTGGGAATTAAGGGTGTGGACAGCTTTTGCAACCATTATTCTGCCTACTATGTCAGATAATCTCTAAGATCTTTTCAATTAAACATTTTATGGAAAAGAACTAATAAAATTGTCTTCTTTTAGCTTGGCTTTCGAGAGCAATGAATAAAACCCAAACTGCTGTACCTATGGAAGGCAATGGGATATTTTATTTGCTTAAATTTTATTTTGTTTTTGAGAAAGGAACTATGTTCATACAGTTCAAAATCAAAACATTGTTAAAAAATAGAGTGGGAATGGGTATTTGGCTCAATGATTTAGTTGCCGCTTCTGAACCCGTATCTCGTATTGAAGTACCTTGTTTAAGTCCCAACTCTGCCTTGCAAGTAAATGAAAGTTTTAAAAATTTAAACATTTTGGCCGGCGCCGCGGCTCACTAGGCTAATCCTCCGCCTTGCAGCGCTGGCACACGGGGTTCTAGTCCCGGTCGGGGCGCTGGATTCTGTCCCGGTTGCCCCTCTTCCAGGCCAGCTCTCTGCTGTGGCCAGGGAGTGCAGTGGAGGATGGCCCAAGTGCTTGGGCCCTGCACCCCATGGGAGACCAGGAGAAGCACCTGGCTCCTGCCATTGGATCAGTTTGGTGTGCCGGTCGCGGCGGCCATTGGAGAGTGAACAGCGGCAAAGGAAGACCTTTCTCTCTGTCTCTCTCTCTCACTGTCCACTCTGCCTGTCAAAATAAATAAATAAATAAAATTTAAACATTTTTAGAAATAATACAATAAATGCTCATATTTCATCTCTAGTATATTACCATTTACAAAACAGATTCATTGATTTACTTGAATGGCAGAGTTATATAGAGAGAGGGAGAGACAATTACCAAGAAAGAACTTCCATCCACTGGTTCACTCCCCAAATGGGTCTCCCGTGTGAGTAGCAAGGGCCAAAAAAATTGGGTCAACAATCATTGCTTTCCCATGCACATTCGCAGGGAGCTGGATCAGAAGCTGAGTATTGGAATAACCAGAGTAATCCCAGGGGACTCAAACCTGTGTCCAGATGGCTTAACCCGCTGTACCCGACGCCATTGCCGTTTTTTTAAAAAAAGATTTATTGATTTATTTGAAAGTCAGGGTTACAAAGAGAGAGGAGAGGCAGAGAGAGAGAGAGAGAGAGAGAGAAGTCTTCTTGGTGCAGAGGCCTGAGGTAGCACATGACAAGGACGAGCAGGAATCTATGTCTCTCCTTATGAAGCCAATGTGATTTAATCATGGGCCCAACCCAGCAACTTTATCCAATCCAATCACTTCCCAAAGGCCTCATTTCTATTTTTTTTAAAAAATCATTATTATTTGAGAGACAGAGAGACAGAGAGAGAGAATCTTCTATCTGCTGGTTAATTCCCCAAATATCTGCAACAGCTAGGGCTGAGCCAGGCCAAAGCTAGAAGTCAGGAATTCCATTCCGGTCTCGTAGTGTTAAGGCAGCTGGGTAGATATGAGCCTGTGTGTGTAAGAGGGGATGAAGAAAATGGGAAGAAAAAGTGAGGTGCAATAGAATGAGGAAACAAGTCTTGAAAGCAGGACCTCGCCTCTGGTCTGTCCGCCTTCATCCCAGGTGTTCTTTATCAAAAGGAATTCACTGAATTGAGGGAGTAAGACAGCTGGTCCCACAAGATCATAATCATTGGACTGAAGGAGTCACTTTCTTCAACAGATAAGAACTTCGGTGGCCAACATTGTCTGGAGGAGTTTGTTTAGGGGAGTGCCACATCTAAACATCCCCACCCACACTTTTCCATGGGGAGCAACCGAGACTAGACTAAATTACTGGAACTGCTAGGACAATTCTATGCATCTGATGGCGCTGAGAGAGAATAAGCAACTTCCACACAGCTGCCTCACCAATTGGACTAATAAGCTGCAGGAGCTGATCCTGCTCCTGATTGGAGGAGAGCAGCGTGCTCGGTGTGTGGGCAGCAGAGCACGGATTGGTAGAAGAGGACTATAAAGGAGGAGAGAGACAACATGCACCAGGAACATCTGAGCAAGCCCTGAGCAACCCCTGAGAGAGCCGGCCGGTGGGGGTGCCACTCCTCCACGGAGGCCGGGGGGACGGCAGCAAATCTGGGAAGGGCCTGGGAAAGAGAACAGCACAGGGTCCAGTGTTGTTCCTCCGCGAGTGGGGGAGAGACACTTTTCCAGAAGAGGGGAGAAGAGACAGAGGACCCAGACTCATGTCCATAACAACCCCAGTCTGCACGCACACTGGGCTCTCAGTCCTTTATACCCACCGGATCTATCAGCTGTAGGAGTTTCTAGCGCTTCACTTTTTTTTTTTTTTCCAATAAAATTTTTGCTAATTGCCTTCTTGTGTGCTCATTCATTGGCCACATAGTTTGTCTTCGATAGAATAAGTTCCTGGGGTTTGAATCAGCGGTAACAGTAGGGACCCATCCATGTCAGCCATCATCTACTGCTTCCCATGTTCTTCAATGAGCATCTTTTTCTTTTTTTTTTAAAGATTTTATTTATTTGAGAGGCAGAGTTACAGACAGAGAGAGCTCTTCTGTCCACTGGTTCACTCCCCATATGGCTGAAACAACTAGAGCTGGGCTAATCCAAAGCCAGGAGCCAGGAACGTCTTCCGGGTCTCCCACATGGGTGCAGGGCCCCAAGCACTTGGGCCATCTTTCATTGTATTCCCAGGCCATCAGTAGGGAGCCAGGTTGGAAGTGGAGCAGCTGGGACTCAAACCGCACCCATATGGGATTTCAGTGCCACAGGCAGAGGCTTAGCCCACTGTGCCACAGCACCAGCCCCTCAATGGGCATCTTAACATCTGACCAAACACCTACCCCAGACTCCAGTTCTAAACACTATAATTGGATTGATTTTCTGCCTCTTAGTACCATTAACATAAGACTTCAGAGACCAAGCTTTCAACACGTAGGCCAAACTAACATCCAAACTAGAGTGTCTACCAATATGAGGGATGAAAAAAAACCTCATTTTTAATTTCCATTTCTTCACTCTTCATGCAAATAGGCACATTTTGATGTATTTCTTGATTCTGTGTTAGTTTTTAAGTTGTCATTTGGTTCCTCTTCCCTGTCGGGCTGCCAGTCTGCTTTTCCTGCCTTTTAGATGCCTTACATGCATATTTCTTAGCTCACGATCTTTGCTTATGTTCTCGCTTCAAATGGAACTTGATCTTTCATGTGAAACTGAAGCAACAGATTATGTGAAATTATATATCAGCAATGAAGGGGTATTATCTTTGCAATGTTGAAATTCTATGAAGCAGCCTTTGTGTGTGTGTGGGAAGTACTGAATAAGATTATGATATGCCCAATGGGTGCAGTTTGTGGGTGTACACACACACACATACACACACGGCTGTGACGAGTGCACAGGTTGCACGAGAATAAGTGAGTGTGAAAGCATGTCAATGAGTGGGACTTTATAGGAATCTGGCCAGGTAAAAACCCCTCCCTCTGTTAAAAGAGAAGCCTTCCGTTAACAAACTGGCGGTACGTACTTAACAGACCTCTGCCCACTCTGACTCTTCTAAATACAGACTCACTTTTAACCTGGAACGAGTCCCCCTCCTGCGGCCGTAGAGGAGAATGGGGTGGGGTGGGGTGGACCTGTGCATGCCCTCAGAGTGGGTGTGTCTTTAAAGAGTGTGGATGGCTTGAGGGGCAATGAGTTCTCACCCACCCACCCCCCACCTCAAGGCCCCTAGGGTGCAGGTGCTGTCTGCCAGGAAGAAAGACCGGATACCAGGGCACGGGCTGCAGGCATCCAGGAAGTGGCCAGTGGAGGGCAGAGGCATTGTGGGATGGTGGAGGGCTCCCACCCTTCACTTTTGCTCTCTGTTCACCTTAATTTTCTCCCTGAACTAGGACAAAGGGACTATACGCTCCTTTTGTAAAGTTTTAGAAGCGAATTACAGGGGCTGGTGCACCAGGTTAAGCATCTGCCTGTGACACCGCATCCCGTAGGAGTGCTGGTTCAAATCCTGGCTGCTCCTCCTCTGATCCAGCTTGCCTGGGAAAGCAGTAGATGGCCCACATGCTGGGGCCTCTGCCACCCACGTGGGAGATCTGGATAGAGTTTCTGGCTTCTGGCTAGGACCTGGTCTAGCCCCAACTATCAAGACCATTCAGGAGGCCGGCGCCGCGGCTCACTAGGCTAATCCTCCGCCTAGCGGCGCCGGCACACCGGGTTCTAGTCCCGGTCGGGGCGCCGGATTCTGTCCCGGTTGCCCCTCTTCCAGGCCAGCCCTCTGCTGTGGCCAGGGAGTGCAGTGGAGGATGGCCCAGGTGCTTGGGCCCTGCACCCCATGGGAGACCAGGAAAAGCACCTGGCTCCTGGCTCCTGCCATCGGATCAGCGCGGTGCGCCGGCCATTGGAGGGTGAACGAACGGCAAAGGAAGACCTTTCTCTCTGTCTCTCTCTCTCACTGTCCACTCTGCCTGTCAAAAAAAATAAATAAATAAAAAAAAATTAAAAAAAAAAAAAGACCATTCAGGGAGCGAACCAATGGAAGATCGCTCCCTGTCTCTGTCTCTCCCTGTCATTCTGGTTTTCAAATAAATAAAATGAATCTTTTTTTAAAAGTATATGGACATTCAGCTCGTTTAAGTGCTGTTTGGGCCCTTCATTTAGGAGAGAAAAGGCTCAGAGCTGTCAAATCAACTCTTCTCACACATCCATGTGAGCACCTGGAGACTTTGTGAATAGCACAGGCTCCCATACAGGGGTTCACGACTCGGGCATGCCTGGGATTCCACATTTCCAACAAGCTCTGTGGACTGCCCCATTGTGAGTAGCAAGGGTTAGTGGCCTGCCTGAGGCTGCCCAGCCGGGACCAGAACTCTGACTTGCCACCTCCCACTAGGTGGACTTGCTCTTGCCTTTTTCTTTCAGCTGATGTTGGCCACTGGTGGCAGATCAGAGCCCCGCGGAGGGGGCACTCCGCCCGCGTTGCCTGTGACCGCCTGTGTTGCTGGCTAAGTTCGATGCTGATGTGGAAAATGGTTTATTTCAAAACCACAGCAGATGATTCTGTTGAATCTCAGCCTTCAGTAGAGCCATGCTCCCCCCCCCCCCAGCACTTATGCAACCTGTTGTGTAACAGCTGCATGAGATGATGGCGTTGTTCCTCTGCAAGGAATTTGCTAGAAAGGAGCCCTCCAGATAGGAAAGGCATTCTTTCTTTCCTCTGAGAGCTGGGGCCGGAGGGAGCCCTGTTGATGCCACTGAGGGCCCTCGGAGGCCACCGTGGGTCTGCGATGTGCCGGGCACCATCCTTCAGGGTGCTCCGTGCCCCGCTCTACAGCAATGCTCTACCCACCTCATTGCGCCTCACCCTCACAACTGCCCTGGAGGGGAGGCCTCATCCACCCCTTACGCGGATGAGGAAACGGGGGCTCCAGCTCACTAAGTTTGCATACCTGGAACTCAGAGCTTTGTCCCTCGGATGCCAGAGTGATGTGGGCAAGGGTATATGAATCTCGCTCCCAGTTCTCGTCTTACACAAAGATAAGATTACTAAGTGCAGACACAGGAAACAAGCACAGAGTGAGGTAGGGGTGGTGCCTATAGACGTGAAGGCGCCTGGCGATTCTGACTTCCATGTGGAGCACAGAATCCGTGCTCCCATGGTGTCCTCCCTTGGATCCTGGAGGAAGCAGGTGCATTCCAGGAAAGCGGGCTCTGTGGTGGATGCGTAGGTTACACTGGGGTCTTGCAGAGACTTCAAGCTCACACAGACCTATCTAGCTGCCTGCCTATTCATATCACATCAAGAGTCCTTGCTGTGTGCTGACGGTTAGGGGCAAGGCTTGGAGGAAGGCCCGCCCTGGGAGCCTTCCAAGTGGTTCCAGTGCGGCTGCCTGAGGCCAGCGGCCCCTCAGGTGAGGTTGTCATTGTCTTTACTCTCCTGTGACTAAACTTCATTTTATCTTGAACACTCATTCCCAAGGTGGGGAAGCTACATCTCAGGCAGTTTGGTTAGTTTTGGTTAATTCCACATTTTCTGGGGGCAAGTCAGGGCCTCATTAACAAGTTCAAGATTTTGCTTTTATTATTCTTTTCTTTCCTCACAGAAGCTCTTTGTATAAATTAGCCTTTTATTTATATGAGAGGCAGACAGAATGATTTATTCCCCCTAAATGTCCATAACAGATAAGACTGGGCCAAGGCCAGAGCCAGGAGCCAGGAGCTCAATGCCGGTTTCCCAGGTGGGTGGCAGGGAGAGAACCGAGAACTACAACATCTCCAGCTGCGCATTGGCAGAGCACTGGAGTGCAAACTCAGAGCCAAGACTGGAGCCCAAAGCCTTGAATGTAGTATGTGGGTGTCTTAGCCTCAAGGCTTAAGGCCCACCCTACCCCAGAACCTCAACATTTCTGGCTCGTTCTCGTCCTTCAGTCTTTATTTAAAGATCGCCTTATTATTTTTTTTTAAGATTTATTTATTTATTTGAAAGGCAGATTTACAGAGAGGCAGAGGCAGAGAGAGAGAGAGAAAAGAGAGACAGAGAGAGAGAGAGATCTTCCATCCGCTGGTTCACTCCCCAGATGGCCGCAATGACTGGAGATGCGCCGATCCGAAGCCAGGAGCCAGGAGCTTCTTCTGGGTTTCCCAAATGGGTGCAGAGGCCCAAGGACTTGCGCCATCTTCCACTGCTTTCCCAGGCCATAGCAGAGAGCTGGATCAGAAGTGGAACAGCTGGGACTCGAACCAGTGCCCAAATGGGATGCCAGCACTGCAGGCGACAGCCTTACCTGCTATGCCACAGCACCAGCCCCTGTAGGGCCCCTTCTTTAAAAGACCACTCCTGACCAAACTAAAAACACCTGCTCAGTCACTGTGTAGCAAGCACTCTCTCACTCTGTAGGCAATGGCCACGTCTGATACTGGCTTCTTGGCCATTTTTGTCTTTTCTGTCTCCCCATCATCACTCTGACCAGGAACATACTTCTCTCGATTCCATTCTTATACATTAAATAACACCCATTGAGGCTCAAGTTCCCCAAATTTTGAGTTTGGGGTTTATTTTGCTTTTGTCCATAGAATCAGTAGGAAGAGCCAAGGAGAACAGAAGTCGTGGAAAGGATAGAGCATGCGCTTGGGCGACCAAAGAGAGGAGCCTGTCCCCTCCCGTGGAAGACAGCCTAGTGGTGTAGCGAAGCTGTGGGGTGATGGGGTGCTGTAAAAACGCTTTCTCCCCTTCACTCCCAGCTACCCCGCTCCCCGACTCCCCTGCCTCCACCCTCCCGCAGGCCGGCTAGACCAGACCAGACCAGTCTAGACCAGACCAGACCAGTGGTTCACTGGCTGTGCAGGAAGCCCCTGACCATTTGAAGAAACCACTGTGTGTTTGGGGCCCCCTCACCCCATGTCCATCTCCCTTTCCCCTCCCCCACCCCTAAATGGTAGGAATTGGCCTCATCCCTGTCGCCCTTCGCCCTGGTGTGGCTAGAACGTTTTTCCACCTGCTAACATCAATCCTGTGGCTAAGATCCAAAACATGTGTTAGGAGGTGAAACTACACCTTGTGCACAAAGTGCAAGCCGGCTTTTATCAACACAATCTCACTGGGGAATGCAGCCAGCTAGAAAGAGGTTTGTTGGTGCCTCAGATTCCTTGCTCAAAAACATTTGCCTCCTGCGGGCCGGTGTGCATTCCACATGGGCAATGGTTCGAGTCCTAGCTGCTCTACTTCCCACCCAGCTCCCTGCTAACGTGCCTGGGAAAGCAGCAGCAGATAGCCTGAGTGTTTGGGCTCCTGCACTACGCGGGAGACACAGTTAAAGCTCCTGGCTCCTGGCTTTGGACTGGCCCAGCTCCAGCAGTTGTTGCCATTTGGGGAGTGAATCAGCGATGGAAGACCTCTCTCTCTGTCTCTTCCTCTCTATAAAAAGTCCACCTTTCAAATATATGTATCTTTAACAACAAAAAAGCCTCCTGAATTGAAAATCAGCGCCACCTAGTGGTCAGAGAAGGCTATTGCGGCCACCTGCGCCAGCACCAGGGTTCCAAGTAGCACTTTTCTTCTGTATTAGATGAGGAGAGAAAAATATTGGGTGTGAATTTTTAAAATCCAGAACATACTGCAACTTTCTTGAAGAATGACCATCCTCATAGGTATTTAGGTATAGAGGCTGAGCTTTCCTGGCAGGGAACTCCCTCCCTCCCTCCCTCCCTCCCTTCCTTCCTACCTTCCTTCCTTCCTTCCTTCCTTTTTTCTTTCCATCCATCCATCATTCATCCATTTATCCATCAATCTACCCATCCTTCCATCATTTGTCTGTCAATCAAACTATCTAGGGGCCAGCCTTGTGGCCCAGTGAGCTAAACTGTTGCCTATGATGTTGGCATTCCATACTGGAGCATTGGTTTGAGTCCCAGCTTCCAATCCAGCTCCCTGCTAATGTGCCCGGGAAAGCAGCATAGGATGGCCCAGGCTCTTTGGACACTTTTGGGAGACCAGGATGGAGTTCCTGGCTTCTGGCTTCAGCCTGGCCCAGCCCCAGCCATGGCAGCCATTTGGGGAGTGAACAAGCTGATGGAAGACCTCCATCTCTCTTTCTCTGACTTTCAAATTAATAAATAGTTTTAAAAGATCTATTCATCCATTCATCCATTTATCTATTTATTTATTTATCTGGTTGTTTATTACAGCATAACATAATAGTAAAATATTAAAAATGACCACAATAACTATATTAAGAAATTGTTTGAGGGGCCAGAGTTCTTAGATTGGGCTGCTGGAACATTTGTTGGTTTGGGCACGAGAATAAACAAAATTCCTTCAAAGTTTGGCACAGTCTGGTCTGAACACCCCATCTGCCAGCCCTCGGGGTGCCCCAGGCTCTGCCTCTGCTTGACTCATCCCCAGCCCCTTACTCCTGTTTTGGGAAGCCACATACTCCTCCTCTGCCTGTAGAGAAAACCTGTGGCTCTGAGAGCCATAACTGCTTCTTTAAATGCCTGTCCTGAGATCTTCAACTTGACCATTGCTTTACCAGCTGTCATCCAGAGAACTCACTACATGTTGGCTTCGTTGGCAAGGGGGCAGCTGATATTCTGGGCATACTGGTGTGTTGAGATATGACACACATGTTACCTTTGAGACATTTGTCCTGAACATGTTTCATATTTTTGTAAGACTTTAGAACTAAATTCCAACTCAAAAAAGACATAGAAGACAAGTGAAATGATTTCATGAAGAAGCAACCAGCCAAACCCAGTCTGGAACACATCCTGCAAACAAACTAACTTGGTTTTCTTGATAAGATAATGGCGTTAAACAATGGGGAATTGTTCTGCAGTAGTCCAAACAAACCAATCTTAAAAATTGTTTATGACGATTGGAGACATTGGATATGACTGTAGCTAAGATGATATTAAAGACTTGATTTTCTTATATGTGACAAAGGAATGGTGCTTATGGAAGGAATCGTCCGTCTTAATCAGGGTTAAAATGCTATAATGCTTGTAATCTACTTCAAAATATTTCAGAAAATTATACCAGACAAAATATTCAACAAAAATGGCAAAATTTTTGGGGGGACAAGCTTTCGTTGCAGCAGTTAAGTGACCATTTCAGACACCTGCATCGCACAGCGGAGGCCTGGGTTCGAGTCCTGGCTCCACTTCTGACTCCAGCAGGATACACCCTGAGAAGTAGCAGATGACGGCTCAAGTGGCCAGGCCCCTGCCACCCATGGAGACCTGCATTGAGTTCCAGACTCTGAGCCTCATCCTGGCCCAGCCCCAGTTGTTGCAGGCACTTGGGGAGTGAACCAGCTTTGACAAAATCCCTGTCTCTCCCTCTCGCTCTCTCTCTATGTGTCTTTCAAATAAATAAATAAATAAATAAATATATTTGGGCTGGCACTGTGGCTTAGTGGGTAAAATCGCCACCTGCAGTGCCGGCATCCCATATGGGCACTGGTTCTTGTCCGGGATGCTCCACTTCTGATACAGCTCTCTGCTATGGCCTGGGAAAGTAGAAGATGGCCATTCAGTTGGGCCCCTGTACCCATGTGGGAGACCAGGAGGAAGTCCTGGCTTCGGATTGACACAGCTCCAGCCATTGCGGCCATCTGGGAAGTGAACCAGTGAATGGAAGCCTTCTCTGTCTCTCTCTGTCTCTCTGTCTCTCCCCCCACCTCGCCTCTCTGTCTGTCTGTCTCTCTCTCCCTCTGCCTCTTTGTAACTCTGCCTTTCAAGTAAATCTTTAAAAATAAAAAATATAATTTTCAATTGATTTTCTCCATTGCACGCAGCAAGCAGTCTGCGGCATGATACTAGGCACTCTGTCCTGCACCAGCACCTCTCTTAGTCTTTCACATAACCATGATGAATGTCCCGTGAATCAGTTATTTCACTAAAACTTGCCAAGTGGTAAGTGCATATGGTGATTCTTCTACATTCAGTAGCTAACATCCTTCTGTAAAGCAGAACCTTCTCCCACCACCCAGGTTACCCTGAGATACGGCTCCTTGCAGAAAGGCAAGCTAAACATTTGGTGCTTCTCTTGGACAACCAATCATCAGGGTAAGGAGCTACTTCTAATGGAGACAAATGTGACATTTGGGGGAGGGATTTTTCTTATTGTTGGGTATCATAATGAGTTCTTGGTTTTTGGCTTTTTTCACTAGTCTCAAATAAAGATGGCCTTATTTATTTATTTATATACCTTTTAACTCATAATTCCATTTTCAATTTTATCCATGTTGCTATAAAAACAGTTTCATTACTTTTTGAAAAAGATATTCCAAATCTCAACTCTTTTTTAAAGATTTATTTATTTGTTTGAAAGTCAGAATTACACACAGAGAGGAGAGGGAGAGGGAGAAGGAGAGAGAGAGATGGGAGAGAGAGAGATGGGAGAGAGAGAGAAAGAGAGAGAGAGAGAGAGAGAGAGAGAGAGAGAGGCTTTCCATCCTCTGGTTCACTCCCCAAGATGGCTGCAATGGCTGGAGCTGGGCTGATCCGAAGCCAGGAGCCAGGAGCACCTTTCAGGTCTCCCATGCGGGTGCAGGGCCCCAAGGACTTGGGCCTTCTTCTACTGCTTTTCCCCTGGCCCCCATTTGGGAGACCTGGATAGAGTTTCATGCTCCCGGCTTCAGCCTGGCCTGGTCTTCCTCCTGTGGTTCACTTTCCAAATGACTGCAATGACCGGGTTGGGCCGGGCCTAAGCCAGAAGCCAGGAGCCAGGAGCATCACCCGGGTCTCCAATGTGGGTTATAGGTCCCAATGATTTGGGCCATCCTCCACTGCTTTCCCAGGTGCATCTGCAGGGAGCTGGATGGGAAGTGGAGCAGCCAGGGCTCAAACAGGCTCCCATATGAGATGCTGGTGTCACAGGTTACAGCCACTGCTTTACCTGCTACACCACAGTTCCAGTCCCTTTATTCCTTTTTTAAAGAAGTTTTTTTCTTTTTCTTTTCTTAAGATTTATTTTGCTAATTTAAAGGTAGAGTTACAGAGAGAGAGACGGGGAAGAGATAGAAAGATCTTCCATCTGCTATATCACCGGGCAAGGTTGAAGCCAGGAGCCAGAGGCTTCATACAGGTCTCCCATGTGGGTGCAGTCGCCCAACCACGTGGGCCATCTTCTGCTGTTTTCCCGGGCACATTAACAAGAAACCTGATCGAAAGTGGAACACCCAGGACTTGAACCGGTGTCCATATGGGATGCTGGTGTTGCAGGCAGAGGCTTAACTCATTATGCCACAATGCTAGCCCCTCTTTCCTTTTTTTTTTTTTAACAAAGAGTTATTCATTGATTTGAAAGGCAGAGCAAGGGAGAGACAGACAGACAGACAGACAAAGAGATAGGGATTTTTTTCTATTTACTGGTTTACTCCCCCAATGCGTGCAAGGCTGGAGCTGAGCCGACTCAAAGCCAGGAGCTAGGAACCCAACTTGGGTCTCCCTCATAGGTCCAAAGCACTCGGGCCATCCTCTGCTGCCTTCCCAGGCCATTAGCAAGGACTGGATCAGAGACGGAGCAGCCGGGACTTGAACTGGCGCTATGACGTGGGATCCAGGCATTGCAAACAGAGGCTTCATGCACTGTGCCACAGCTTGCCTTCCGTGAGTTTCCTTCCTTTCCACGCTGAGTAAAATTCCACAAATAGATCACATTTCACTTATCTGCTCATTTGTGAACAGACATTGTATTGTTTATTATTCTTCTAGTGCTGAAGGTGTGTCACCCAAGGCAGTGGGAGTTCCCTCTGTTGGTCCTGAGCTTTCTGATGGGGACACCACTGATCTGTGATAATTATTGCGCCATCGAGGGCTTGTCTCACACACTCCCTGCCAGAGACCTGGAGCTTGGCTTTATCAAGGCAGTCTGGATTGCTTTTTGTTGGGAGTGGCATCTAAGCACCCAGATGCAGGTCTGTACACTACATGGGCCTCAACTTCCCTACTAGATTCTATTCCTCAAAAAGTGCAGCCACATTTTGTTTATTTGATAGAATAGTACGTAACTCATAGCAGCCATGACATCCATTTTTATACCTTTAGATTTTAAGACATGTTCATTTTTATCTGTATTTATTTATTTTCATTTTATTTGAAAGGCAGAGATATAGAATCAGAGAGAGATCTTCCATCTGCTGGTTGATTCCCCAAATGGCTACAACAGCCAGGGCTATGTCGGGCCAAAGCCAGGTGCACAGAATTCAGTCCAGATCTCCCACGTGGAGGACAGGTGTCCAAGAACTTGAGCTACCATCTACTGCCTTCCAGAGGAAGTTGGACTGGGAAAGGGAGCAGGACGTGAAGCCAGGCTCTCTGATAGGGGATGCAGGTGTTGCAAGCAGTGAAGCAGTGTCTTAAAAAAATTTATTTATTTATTTATTTATTTATTTGAGAGGCAGAGTTTGAGAGAGAGGGAGAGACAGAAAGATGTATTCCATCCACTGGTTTACTCCCTAACTGGCTGCAATGGCAGGAGCTGGGCTGACCTGCAGCCAGGAGCCAGGAGCTTTTCCCAGATCTCCCACATCAGGGGCCCAAGCACTTGGGCCATCTTCCACTGCTTCCCCAGGCCCTAAGCAGAGAGCTGGATCAGAAGAGGAGCAGCCAGGACTAGAACCAGCACCCATATGGGATGCGGGCCCCACAGAGGGAGACTTAGCTTACTATGCCACAGTGCTTGCCCCAAGCAGTATCTTAACCACGGTGCCAAATGCCCGTCTCAGCATGGTCATTCTTGATTATAGCTTGAATGCTCATGACTATAAATGCTTGTAATTTCCAAGTGAGTTAGGCTGAAAGATATCCTTGTAATTACACTGTTTTTAATATCGAGGCTTGAAGACAATTAAGAATCAAACAAAAATAAAGTGACTTATAAACTACAGCAATGGCTATAATGCATGATTATTTTGTCATTGTGCCATCGTAAAACTTTATTTAAAATAAAACCACAAGGGACAATGTTTCTATATTAGTTAGTTATTGCTGCTAACAAGTCACCCTGTATATAGTGTCTTAAAAGAGATAATCAGGGGCCGGCACCGTGGCTCACTTGGCTAATCCTCCGCCTGCAGTGCTGGCATCCCATATGGGCGCCAGGTTCTAGTCCCAGTTGCTCCTCTTCCAGGCCAGCTCTCTGCTGTGGCCCGGGAGTGCAGTGGAGGATGGCCCAAGTGCTTGGGCCCTGCACCCGCATGGGAGACCAGGAGAAGCACCTGGCTCCTGGCTTCGGACTGGTGCAGTGCACCGGCTGTAGCAGCCATTTGAGGGGTGAACCAACGAAAGGAAGACCTTTCTCTCTGTCTCTCTCTTTCTCTATCTGTCAAATTTTAAAAAAAAGATAATAATTTTTATCTGTCGTGATTTCTGTGGCTCTGGAATTTGAGAGTGCGTTGCCTGCAAAGTTCTGGCTCCAGGTCCTCATGAGGTCTTAGTCAGATATTGGCAGGGGCAGGGCTGCCATTGCTGGAGGCTTCGCTGGGGGTGGAGGATCCACTTCCAAGGGGGCTCCCTCCCATGGCTGGCAGCTGTGGCTGCTGGCTACTGATGGGAGGCCTCTGCACCTTGCTATTCAGGCCTCACCACCCGGGACCCAGCTCCCCTCAGAGCACAGGATCCAAGGGGGCAAGGCAGAAGCTGCAGTGTCTCCTATGACCTCGGCTTGGAGGTCACACAGCGTGACTTCTGCAGGATTCTATTGGCCGCAAGAGTCAGCCCAGACTCAGGGTGGGAGGGGACCCCACAAAAGTGTGAACGTCATGACACAAGGATCATTAGAGGCATCTGAGACACTGGCTACGACCATGTCATATTCATGCACAGATAGCATCAGTAGTTAATCAGACTTCTGATGACAACTACTCCACCACTACAAGATCTGATAAGAAAAATAACAGAGGGGGCTCTGTTGTGGCTCAGTGAGTTAAGCTGCCACCTGCAATGCAGGCATCTCATACTGGAGCACAGGTTCGAGTCCCAGCTGCTCTGCTCCTAGCTTTGGCTTGAACTAATTTTAGCCATTGAAGACATTTGGGGAGTGAACCAGCAGATAGAACATTCTCTCACTCTCTCTCTCTCCCCCTCTCTCTCTCTCTGTCTCTGTCACTCTCCTCTTCAAATAAGCAAATCTTCTAAAAAGTAACAGGACAGTTATCAAAATTTTCCATGTGTGGAGAATTTGACATATGTTAAGCCACACTTGAAATCTTTAGTCTCAGAAATAGGGAGGCTAAGAATGAAGCTGCCTCCTTCTAATGAACACATATGTTGCGTTACATGTCTGCTTCATGTCTCACACAGATACAGCATGTGAAGTGTACATACTGTCATGCTATGAGAACTAGCTGGCTATTAAGATTCTAGCTGAACTCAATTTGGAACGTCTTTCTGTGTTATGACTATAAACATTAAGGATGTTATTTTTGAGTATAGCATAATTACTTCTTCATCTCTGTAAATATCATCTGTCATTTGCTACAAGTTTAATAACACTTGTGGGTTTTTGCTAGTAAATGAAGTTATGTTCTGTTCACTGGCAAATCAATCCTTTTTTAAAAAGGCAGATTTATTTATTCATGTACTTGAAAAGAAGAGCGACAAAAAGAGCAAGAGTGAGAGCAGGAGAGAATCAGAGAGAGAGAGAGAGAGAGAGAGAGATCTTTCACCTGCTGGCTTACTCCCTAAATGGCTCAACAGTTGGGGCTGGGCCAGGCCAAAGCCGGGAGCCAGGAACTCCATGTGCGTTTTAAAAGAGATAATCAGGGGCCGGCACCGTGGCTCACTTGGCTAATCCTCTGCCTGCAGTGCTGGCATCCCATATGGGCACCAGGTTCTAGTCCCGGTTGCTCCTCTTCCAGGCCAGCTCTCTGCTGTGGCCCGGGAGTGCAGTGGAGGATGGCCCAAGTGCTTACGATGGCACAATGACAAAATAATCATGCATTATAGCCATTGCTGTAGTTTATAAGTCACTTTATTTTTGTTTGATTCTTAATTGTCTCAAGCCTCGATATTAAAAACAGGCTGGCAGGGCCCAGACACTTCGGCCATCCTTCCTGCCTTCCCAGATGCAGCGTCAGAAAGCTGTATTGGAAGCAGAGCAGCTGGGACGCAAACCAGTACTCTGAGACGGGATTCAGGCATCCCAAGCAATGGCTTCACCGGCCGCACCTCAACACCCACCCTGGAGCGTCAGTTCTTTCACTTTCTGTATTCTTGGGAAGTATTTGGAGTCAGACCGATGGTTTCCAAGCCTGGCCTGAATTCAGGGCCTGCATCTGCCGGCATCACCATAATGAAATACCCAAAGCAAGCTAATTGTAAAGGAAGGACGTGTATTTGGGCTCATGGGGTTGGAGGTCTACGGCCCAAGACTGCTGGGGGAGTTCTGAGGCTGCCCGAGGACACGGCGCACGTGTGTCTGTGCCTTCCCTCACGAAGCCACCACAGTTCCACCCGGGGCTGCAGCCTAACAACCTCATCCAATCTCATCACTTCCTAAAGCCTCACTTTGAAATACATAACTGGATTAAGACTCCAGCCTCTCAGGACCAGGAACGTAAGCCTCTGGGGACCCATGTGGGAGACCCAGATGGAGCTCCAGGCTCCCGGCCCAGCCCTCGCTTCAGACTGGCCCAGCCCTGGCTGTTGTGGCCATCTGGGGAGTGAACCAGCACATGAAAAATCTCTCTCTCTCTCTCTCTCTCTCCTCTCTCTCTCTCTCTCCTCTTCTTTCTCCTCCTCCTTTTTGTCATTCTGCCTTTTAGATAAATAAAATAAATCTTAAAAAAATAGAGTTTGGGGACCAAGCCTGTAACCCACAGACCCTTGGGGCACACCCAAACTAATATTCAAATCATATCCTGCACTAGGAGCAGATGGTCTCTCACATTTCTACCTTCTCTCCAGTGACTGCCGACCACTTTGGTGGCCTCAGGAAGAGGCCTCAATGCAAAACTGGGCCATTTTTTCAGCGCACGTAGTCCCAGGAAGGCATTTCATCAAATCTGACGGTAGTCCAGGCCATCGTTCTTACTGTACAGTGGAGTAGCGTCAACATCCATTTCCACAAAACTTACACAGCATTTTCTGTGTATCCACGTTGATGACAGAGACAGAGTGAGAGAGAGGGGAGAGCTGACATCATGAAGGAAACTTTTGCCTGCTATTCCCAAGGACAAGCTAATGGCCTGCAGTCGGAGGCAGACTCGAGGTTTAAAGCAAATGTTCCCCACATGCTCTCAGTTTCTAGATCTTTCCCACGGACTGAGCCTCTCACCTCCATAGTGTGATTCTACCATGTTCAAAGGCATATTTTTGCTACAATAAGGCTCTGTATGCCCAAATAGTAACTTCCTCTGGTATTCAATGCAAACAAACACAGAAACACCAACCCATCCATTTCCAACTGCAGGGGAGGGGCCTAATTACTTTCAATAAATTATTCAATAAATCTTTTTTTTTTTTTTTTGATAGGCAGAGTGGACAGTGAGACAGAGAGAGACAGAGAAAAAGTGGCCGGCGCTGTGGCTCACTAGGCTAATCCTCCACCTTGCAGCGCAGGCACACCGGGTTCTAGTCCCGGTTGGGGCGCCGGATTCTGTCCCGGTTGCCCCTCTTCCAGGCCAGCTCTCTGCTGTGGCCAGGGAGTACAGTGGAGGATGGCCCAAGTGCTTGGGCCCTGCACCCCATGGGAGACCAGGAGAAGCACCTTGCTCATGCCATCGAATCAGCGCGGTGCGCCGGCCGCGGCGGCCATTGGAGGGTGAACCAACGGCAAAGGAAGACCTTTCTCTCTGTCTCTCTCTCTCACTGTCCACTCTGCCTGTCAGAAAAAAAAAAAAAAAAAAGAGACAGAGAGAAAGGTCTTCCTTTTACCGTTGGTTCACCCTCCAATGGCCGCTGGGGCCGGTGCACCGCGCTGATCTAAAGGCAGGAGCCAGGTGCTTTTCCTGGTCTCCCATGGGGTGCAGGGCCCAAGCACTTGGGCCATCCTCCACTGCACTCCCGGGCCACAGCAGAGAGCTGGCTGAAAAACCTTAAAAATCAAACCAAGATGGAGTGACCTAAGCCAATACCATTAAAAACAAGAAGTCACCTTTGTCCCAAATAAAAATTAAAGTTTAAAATTACAGCCCTAAACTTTTCCCCCCAAAGCTAAAATTAGGTGCAGCTATAAAATAAGGGACCCTATGCTTAGCTAGCTGCGACACTTGTGCCTGGCTGTGCTAAGACCTAACCCAGTTTGTATACCTCCTAATACTCAAATAACGGTGTGGGAAGTAGTACGCCGCTCTCCCACCAGGGGAACAAAGGGAGTGAGAAGTTGTCACCCCTCAGGGTGAACAAGATGGCACTGGCAGGGAAAGGAACTACTAAAGAAGTAAACAACAAAATGGCGACGAGGTGCATGCCTCCCATGTGATCCCGTAGCTGATTGGATAGAAGACGCATGCCCTTCACATGATCAGCTCACGGATTGGACTGCTGTGTGCATGGACTGTATAGTGCTTTTGATTGGTCACTGCGGGTATATAAACCGTGTGGCTTGTACTGGGGGCGCTCTCCGGACTCCCGAGTTCAGGAGGCCCGTCTGTGCAGACGCCGAATAAATCCTCTTGCTTTTGCATCAGCTGGTCTGGAGTCTGAGTCTCTGGGGTGTGCCTCTCGACATGTTAGCATCCTCACTCCGAGGGTCTAACACTGGCCTGGAAGAGGGGCAACCGGGACAGAATCCGGTGCCCCGACCGGGACTAGAACCCAGTGTGCCGGCACCGCTAGGCAGAGGATTAGCTTGTTGAGCCACGGCGCTGGCCCCAATAAATTATTTATTTATTTGGAAGGCAGAGAAGGAAAGAGAGGCCTGGACAACTGCTGTCCATTGACAAATGCCTGTGATGACCTCAGCTGAAGCTGAGAGCCAGGAATGCAATCCAGTTCTCCCTCGTGGGTGGCAGGGACCCAACTCCTTAAGCCATCACCAGCTGCCATTAAGGGTCTGTGTCAGCAAGAAAGTGGAACCAGAAGCTACAATCAGAACCGGAGCCAAGGATGGAACCCAGGCATTCTGATGTGGGCTTGAGGGTTAGTTCATGCATCAACATGGTGCATACGAATGGCCCCATATTCAGACTTTGCTGAGGTTCAAAGATTCATTAAGGTAATTTTAGCCATACTACCTTCTAACCTTATCTATAGTCTTTACAACTAAAGTGCCTGGGCTGACACTGTGGTATAGTGGGTAAAGCTGCCACCCACAGTGCCCACATCCCATATGGGTGCCGGTTTGAGTCCTGACTGCTCCACTTCCAATCCAGCTCTCTGCTGTGGCCTGGGAAAGCAGCACAACATGGCCAAAGTCCTTGGGCCCATGCACTCATGTGGAAGACCCAGAAGAAGTTCCAAGCTCCTGGCTTCAGATTAGTCCAGCTCCATCCAGCTGTTGCAGCCACTGGGGCAGTGAACCAGCAGATGGAAGACCTGTCTCTCTCTCTCTCTCTCTCTCTCTGCCTCTCTGTAACTCTGCCTTTCAAATAAACAAATCAATCTTAAAAAAAAAATAACTAAAGTGCCTGAGAAAGCAAATGCTGTTGTTTTATCCCACAAAATGGCTGTATTAGAGTTCTGCAGAGAAACTGAACTAATAGGATGTGTGTGTGTGTACGCGTGTGTAGATATAGAGAGGTACCTATTTATTTTAAGGAATTGGCTCATGTGATGTGGAAGCTGGCGAGGCTGAAATCTGTGGCTCTGATGTGGCAGCTGGAGTTGAGAGAGAGGCTGGAGACCAAACGTCCCCCCTTACAGCCTTCATCTGACTGGCTGAAGCCCACTCACTCCTCAGAGGATAACCTTCCTCTTTCCAAGTTTGCTGATTAAATGTTGGTCACATGTGAAAAGTCCCTTCGCAGCAACATCTAGACTGGTGCTTGGCCACGCTGTGGGTGCCACCGCCTCGCCACCTGGACACAGACAATCCGCCAGCATGCTGGTCACAAAGGGAGCCACTGAAGCCACGAAAGCCGCACAGGCTGAATGGTCATGAAAATGTGGCACATGCACAGTGGAATACGACTCATCAAAGGGTGAGATCTTGTCACTCACAACCGCCTGGATGGGCCCAGAGGTCATTAGGTTAAGTGGAATAAACTAAACACACACAGGCAAGTAGCGCGTGATCTCATATGTGGAGTCTAAAGGAAAGGTGACCTCACAGAAACTAAAGGTACACAGGTGGCTACCAGACACTGGTGAGGGAGTGGGGGAGCGAGGGATGAGAAGAGGTTGATTGATGGGTACTGAGTTACAGCTGGGAGGAGTAAGGAGTTCGGGGGTTTTGTTGCACAATAGGGTGGCTATTGATAATATTAACATATTGTACATTTCTCTGTTTAAAAAAATGGCCAGTGTTTGGTGCAATGACTAAAATTCCACTTGGGGGCCAGAGCTGTGGTGCAGTGGGCTAAAGCCTCGGCCTGCAGCACTGGCATCTCAGCCAGTTTGAGTCCCGGCTGCTCTGCTTCCAATCCAGCTCTCTGCTATGGCCTGGGAAAGCAGTAGAAGATGGCCCAAGAACTTGGGCCCCTGCACCCATGTGGGAGACCTAGAAGAAACTCCTGGCTCCTGGCTTTGGATTGGCACAGCTCCTGCCGTTGTGGCCAACTGGGGAGTGAACCAGTGGATAGAAGACCTCTCTCTCTCTCTCTCTCTCTGTCTCTCTCTCTTTTTCCCTCTCTCTTTAACTCTTAAATAAATAAAATAAATCTTTAAAAAAATCTGCTTGGCACATGGCATCCCATAGGCCCCAGCTATGTTCCCAATACTAGCATCCTGAGAGGCACCAGATAGTGCACCAAGTACGTGGGTCCCTGCCACCCATGTGGGAGGCCCGCATGGAATTCTGAGCTCCTGGCTTTGTTCTGGCCCAACTCCGGCTCTCACAGGCATTTAGGGACTGACCCATAGTAGACAGTAAATCTCTGCTTCTGTTTCTCTGCCTTTCCAATAAATAAAAATTCTGAAAAAACCTAGAAGATAGAATTTTGGATGTTTTTACAATAAAGATGCAGTTAAATGCTTGAGGAGATAGATAAATATTTATGCTGATTGGACATTACACAACATGCATTGAAATGTCATATGGTACCCCACACAAATATACTGTTTTTCTATGGCTGTTAAAATTCTTTTAATAAAATTTTGAAGGCAAAAATTAGCTTTTAGATGAAAAAAGCCCAATTAACTCCTCCACTGCTTTCATCCTCTTTTCTCAGTCAACAAAAGCAATGGTTCCTGTTTGACATACAGAACTGAACTCCAGCTGAGGGAGCGAAGCTCTCACTACTTCCCTGTGGCTCATCAAGACTCCCTTCCTGGAGCTCCCACTGACAACTGCTGCCCCCATAAAACGGAGCAGAAGTGGAGTTTGAAAACCAGGTTCCCCAGGAGGATTCTTTCTTTTTCTATTAAAATGCATTTATTTACTTGAGAAGCAGAGTTACAGACAGAGAGAGGGAGAGACAGTTCTTCCATCCAATGGCCACAATGGCCAGAGCTGAGCTGAGCTGAAACCAGGAGACAGGAGCTTCTTCTGGGGCTTCCATGCAGGTGCAGGGGCCCAAGGACTTGGGCCATCTTCTGTTGCTTTCCCAGGTCACAGCAGAGAGCTGGATCAGAAGTGGAGCAGCCGGGACATGAACTGGTGCCCCTATGGGATGTTGGCACCACAGGC
Organism: Oryctolagus cuniculus; assembly: GCF_964237555.1. NCBI lineage: Eukaryota > Metazoa > Chordata > Mammalia > Lagomorpha > Leporidae > Oryctolagus > Oryctolagus cuniculus. The sequence goes on from NC_091435.1 coordinate 13,211,464, forward strand.
AGATTCTTAACTTACTGTGCCACAGCGCTGTTGCCTGCTCCTGGGAGTATTCTTAGATCCATAGAACCCAAAGGCATGATGTCTACTGAGCAGTTACCAACGTGCAGCCTCAGGGGCTGGCATTGTACATGCACCAGGTTAAGCTGCCACCCATGACAGTGACACTGGCATCCCATAAGATCGTTAGTCCCAGTCCCAGCTGCTCCACTTCCAATCCAGCTTCCTGCTAGTGTGTGCCTGAGAAAGCATCAGAAGATGACCCAACTGCTTGGGCCCCTGTCACCCATGTGGGAGACCCGGATGGAATTCCTGGCTCCTGGCCTCAGCCTGGTCCAGCCCTGACTGTTTTGGCCATTTAGGGCATGAACCAGCAGATGCAACATCTCTCTATCTCTCTCCTTTCTCTGTGTGTAACTCTGCTTTTCAAATAAAATAAATCTTTAAAAAGGGTTGGGGGGAGGGCTCCTGCCCAGGAAAGACGCCCAAGGAGGTGCAAAATCTATACATCCATGTGGGGAAGGGAGGCCCCTGGGAAACCCCATAATCCACGCTAATGAGCAAACTTGATCCCTTCAAAACCGAAGATGGGGCTGGCATTGTGGCAGGTGTAACAGGTTAAGCCACTGCTTGCAAGGCTGGCATCCCATATGGGCACTGGTTTGAGTCTTGGCTGCTCCACTTCTGATCCAACTCCCTGCTCATGTGCCTGGGAAAATAGTGGAAGATGGCCCAAGTGCTTGGGAGACCCAGAAGCAGCTCCTGGCTCCTGGTTTTGGATTGTCCTGGCTCAGCTCCAACTAATGCAGCCATTTGGGGAGTGAACTGGCAGATAGAAGATCTCTCTCTGCCTTTCAAATAAATAAAATAAGTCTTTAAAAAAAAACCACCAAAGATGTAGGAGGAAATCTTCAGTCGATTACCCACCGTAGCCTGGTAGAATGCCAAACAGATTGAGCATGAATTATTCGCTTCGTGGAATTCGCCCAGCCAGGTTTTCTAAATCACCGAGTCCACAGTGGTGACACAGAGCCAGGGCCTCTCACCACAAAGTCCAAGGTGGTTTCCACCTTTGCGCCTGGGTTGGCTGCATTTATGGAGTCAGCGGATTTCTCGTCCACACTCACCGACCTCCCTGAAGTCCTCTGTGATTTGCCCCGTAGATGGAGAGAATGACATCACGGAGCGTGACCCATGCAAAGCCAGGCACGTTTCAAGTCCACCAGGCTCCGGTTTCTGCCCTGGATCCTACTGGCATCAACAGTATTAGAACACACTCCCGACCAACCAGAGACAGAGAAATCCCACCATGACCCTGTGAACCCCTCTCCCGCCCAGAGGGGAGCCCAAGGACAGAGCCATTCGGTGACTGCAAAGTCAGCATCCTAGCAGGAAGCTAAAGGAAACCTCAAACAGAATCCCGGAAAGGATTTAACAAGGCATCTGTCTGCAGAGCGGTGTGCAGGCCTGGCAGATCCAGCTAGGGACGGCGAGGCCACCAGGGGCAGTGCAGACACGGGGAGGAAGGAGGCTGACCCAGCCTCGTGAGGGCTGGAGCGGGGGCGGAGCCAGCACTGCTGCCAGACACAGGCAGGTCCAGGGTAGAGTGATGGGCGGGGTGAGGTGGGAGGAGAGAAGGAGGACGGACACCTCTCTCCTCCTGGCCTCTGATCTCTTCTCAGGGCCTCTCACTGGCCACGCCCACAGGAAGCCAAAGGGAAGAGAACCCTGAAAATGAACTCACAGAGTGCGGGGGCTCCCAGGGGGCGCAGAGCAGGACTGAGAGGGGAAAGAGACAGGAGCCACGGGGCGGCAAAGGACCTGCAGACAGCGTCCCAAGCCCTCACACCTGGTGTCTTAGGAAGCAGCCTCACCCAGACCCCTTTCACACCTGGTTAAAGCGGTTGCCAGGTGCACGTGTCAGCCTGTAAAAGCCAATACCGAATGGCTTAGTCTGTGTCCTGTTGCTCTGGGTGATTTATAAACAAATGTGCTCCTTACAGTTCTGCAGCGGCTGCACCTGGCAAAGGCCTTCCTGCTAGCAGGGACATGCAGAGTCCCAAGGCCTATGGCGAGCGGCTCCCAAGAGAACTGGATTCTGTAACAGGCCCACTCCCCGGATAACTCGCTGATCCCTTTGCTCATGCATGGCTTCATCCATTTGCAAGAGCAGAGCTCTCATGATCCAGTCACCTCCCAAAGGAGCCCCATTCATGTGACTTTGGAGGCAACGTTTCCAACATGTGAACTCCAGAGGACACACCCAAACCACTATGGCATCCCTGTTATGGCATCCTTAAAGGCACAGGCACAGGGTGAAGGTGGGAGGCTCTGTCTTGGAGCCCAGTGTCGCTGGAAGGGCACCCTCAGGTCCTTTGTGAGGTCTTTTTTATTTATTTAAGATTTATGTATTTACTTGAAAGAGTTACACAGAGATGGAAAGAGATGCAGAGGGACAGAGAGATCTTCCATCCACTGGTTCACTCCCCCAAAGCCACAACAGCTAGGGCAGGGCCAGCTTGAAGCCAGGAGCCAGGAGCTTCTTCCAGATCGCCCACACCGGTGCAACGGCCCAAGCACTTGGGCCATCTTCTGCTGCTTTCCCAGGCACATTTCCCAGGGAGCTGGATCAGAGGTGGAGCAGCTGGGTCTCAAACCGGCACCCATGTGGGATGCTAGGTTCACAGGAGCTTTACCTCTTAGGCCAAAATACTGGCATCCCCCTGTGAGGTCTTAGTGAGGGGAGGCTCCCAGGAGGAGGGCATGAGATGGCAGAATGGTCAGGGAAGAGATCGGCCAGGGAGGGACCTCAGCTGCTGGTTCTGACTCCACCCCCTGGAATGTGACCAGGCAGGTACAGCAGTAACGAGGGCCTGCGAGGACATGAAGCAGTGGACCCTCGGTCCATGACGTGGCACAGCTGCTCCGCTACGACAGCTTAACACAGCATCGCCCGCCGCCAGGTCGACACCTGGAAGCAGGGCCTGAGACACGTGCACAGCAATGTTCGCGGCAGCAGCCCCAGAGGAGCGGCAGGTGCACACAGTGGAACTTACTCAGCCTTAAAGAGGAGGGAATTCTGACAGGGGAGGACGTGCTGCTGAGCGAATCAGGCCAGACAAATGCTGCAAGATTCCACTGATAACAAGGACGAACAGTAGCCACGGTCTTCGATACAGGAAGTGGACTAGAGGTCACGGAGGCCACAGGGGCTGGGGGCAGAGGAGTATGGGGAGTACCTGTTTAATGGGCACTGTCAGTCTGGGATGATGAAGAAGCGCTGGAGGGGATACTGATGACAGTTGCACAACAATGTGAGTGCGCTTAATGCCACTGACCTGCCTGCTGAAACATGGCTAAAACGGGGCTGGGCATTTGGCACTGCAGTTAAAGTGCCACTTGGGGAGCTGGTGCTGTGGCGTAGCAGGTAAAGCTGCCGTCTGCAGTGCCGGCATCCCATATGGGTACTGGTTTGAGTCCCGGCTGCTCCACTTCCAACCCAGTTCTCTGCTATGGCCTGGGAAACCAGTAGAAGATGGCCCAAGTCCTTGGGTCCCTGCACCCACGTGGGAGACCCGGAAGAAGCTCCTGGCTCCTGGTTTCAGATCAGTGCAGCTCTGGCCATTGCGGCCAACTGGGGAGTGAAAGTGAACCAGCGGATGGAAGACCTCTCTCTCTCTCTCTTTGCTTCTCTTTCTCTCTGTGTAACCCATACTTTCAGATAAATAAATAAATCTTTTTTTCTTTTCTTTTTTTTTTTTTTTTGACAGGCAGAGTGGACAGTGAGAGAGACAGAGAGAAAGGTCTTCCTTTTACCGTTGGTTCACCCTCCAATGGCTGCTGCGGCCGGCGCACTGCGCTGATCCGAAGCCAGGAGCCAGGTGGTTTTTCTCGTCTCCCATGCGGGTGCAGGGTCCAAGCACTTGGGCCATCCTCCACTGCACTCCTGGGCCACAGCAGAGAGCTGGCCTGGAAGAGGGGCAACCGGGACAGAATCCAGCGCCCCGACCGGGACTAGAACCCGGTGTGCCGGCGCTGCTAGGCGGAGGATTAGCCTAGTGAGCCATGGCGCCGGCCAATAAATAAATCTTAAAAAAAAAAAAAAAGTGCCACTTGGGAACAGCCGCACCATACAGCAGAGTGTCTGAGTTCAAGTCTCAGCCCTATCCTGATCCCATCTTCCTGCTGATGTGCACCCTGGGAGGCAGCTAGTGATGGCTCAGATGGTTGGGTCCTTGCCACCTGGATCGAGTTCCAGGATACTGGCTCTGTCCTGACCAACTCTGGCCAAGGCAGGCACTTGAGGAGTGTACCAGTAGATAAGAGCTTTTTTTTCTCTCTTTTTCTCTGCCCTTCATGTAAAATGAAAAAAAAATTTTGACAAAATCCTGTTGTTAAAAACAGTGAAAATGGTAAATTTTGTTATATGTACTACCACATTAAAAAAAAAAAAAGAACAAAACCAAAAAGCACCACAGTTGTGGGCTGGCACTGTGATGTAGTGAGTTGAGCCTCCACCTGTGTCACTGGCATCCCAGATGGGCACCAGTTCAAGTGCCAGCTGCTGTTCTTCCGATCCAGCTCTCTGTTACATCCAGGGAAAGCAGTGGAGGATGGCCCAAGTGCTTGGACCCCTGCATCTACGTGGGAGACTCGGAAGAACCTCTTGGCTCCTGGCTTCAGATCAGCGCAGCTCCAGCCGTTGCGACCATTTGGGGAGTGAACCAACGGACAGAAGACCTCTCTCTCTGTCTCTCCCTTTCACTTTCTGTAACTCTGCCTTTCAAATAATAAAAAAGATTTATTTATTTGAAAGGCAGAGTTACAGAGAGAGGGGAAAAGATAGGGAGGGGAGAGAGATCTTCCACCTGCTGGTTCACTCCCCAAATGATCACAGCGGCCAGGGCTGGGCCAGGCTGAAGCAGGAGCCAGGAGCTTCTTCCGGATCTCCCACAAGGGTGGCAAGGTCCCAGGGACTTGGAAGTGAAGGTCTCAGCTGCACTGGAAGTGGAACAGCCGGGACTCACACTGGCACCAATAAGGGATGCTGGTGGGCTTTACCCACTATGCCACAATGGCAGTCCCAACAAAAATCTTTAAGCCTGTATGATATGAGGGTAAAATACATAGGAGATATTGAACAGGAAGAAAGTTGAAGGAGGAAAATAATGAGGCAACATTTCTGGCTGTTAAAAAGCCTGTTCACTCTTTTGTAAATGGATAGTGGTGGGTATCAAATTGCTAAGAGATAGAGATTCTGTCAGACACATTTTAAAGTGACCTAAAACAGCATGGGCATTTGGTGCAGTGGCTAAGTTGCTGCACGGGATGCCCTCATCCTATATCTCTCCTATCAGAGTCCCTGGGTTCAGGTCCCTGTACCCTTTTGGATCCAGCCTCCTGCTAATGTGTCCCTGGGGAGACAGCAGGTGATGGCTTAAGGACACGGGTCCCTGCTTCCCATATGGGAGACCCAGACCGAGTTCCTGGCTCCTGGCTATGGCCTGGCCCCATCCTGGTTGTTGTGGGCATTTGGGGAGCGAATTGGCAGACAGAAGATCTTTCTTTCTCTTTCCCTGTCTCTCTGCTTTTTTAATAAATAAAGTCAAACAGTGGCTGGAATTGTGGTGTAGTGGGTAAAACCACCGCCTGTGATGTTGTCACCCCACATGGGCTCCAGTTCAAGATCCAGCTGCTCTACTTCCCATCCAGCTCCCTGTTAATGCACCCGGGAAAGCAGCAGCAGATGGCCTAAGTGCTTGGGCCCCTGCACCCACGTGGGAGACCTGGAAGAAGCTTCAGGCTCCTGGCTTCAGCCTGGCCCAGCTCCAGCCGCCGTGGCCATTTAAAGAGTAAACCAGTGGATGCAAGATCTCTCTCTGTAACTCTCTCTCTCGCTCTGTAACTCTGCCTTGCAAATAAATAAAATAAATCATTTTTTTAATATAAAATCCAACTTCCTGCTAATGTGTACCCTGGGGAATAACAGGTAATGACTCAACGACTTGGGTCCTTGTCACCCACATGGAAGACATGGATTCAGTTTCTGGGTTGTGCCTGTTGCTGGTATTTGGGCAGTGAACCAGTGGATGGAAGCTACTTCTCTCTCTTTCTTTCTCTCTCTCTCTTGCTGCTTTTCAAATAAAAAAATGAAAAGAATTTTTTTAAAAAAGCGCCTAAGAGTTTTATTTGCAATTGTCAATATCTACAACATGGGAGAAACTACTTAAATTTAGGATGAAAAAATGATTTTTAAATGGTAAAAAGCGTATAAGGGGAGCCCTGTTTTTTCAGAGCTCTTGTAGGATGTAGGCAAACAAAGCTTTCAGTCACCGTCATTACCAAGAGGGGTCTGGCAAAGGGATTTGGAAATCCTTGAGGTGATGAGCGTAACACAGATAAGGAGGTCTTGTTATGAAATAACTTTCCCACAAACATTCATTCATCCCATTGAGAAATCAGTGTGTATTAGTCAGGGTAACTTCAGTGTGGGTAACCAAAGTCTGACTCACGGGGTTCGGCAGAAAGGGGACTTTACTGGGCTGTTCACTGAAAGAGCAAGTGTGGCCAGATCCACGTGCCGAGGCCACGGTCTCGCCAGCTGTGCCAGCTCTCCTCTCCTCTCCAGCGATCACGCTTCTGGGCCCTTTTTCCTATGTTGGCAAGATGGCTGCTGGTAGCCCTGGCACCCCCTCCTCCCACCTTCCTCCCAGGAGACTCAGTGAGAAGACAGGTAGAAAGTGTAATTGGCCTGGCCTGGCTGGGGTCATGTGCCCATTCCTGAGCCAATGATGCCAGCCGTGGAAATGAAGTGCCCTGCTTGGCTGGTTCTGGGTCATGAGGCTGCCCTTGGACCTGGGGAACGGGTCAGCCCCACTCATGATCCAGTAGCGCGTGAGTGGAGGAGGTGTGGTTCCTTAGAGGACAATCAAGGACCCTAGCAGAAGAGAGATGGGAAGTGGCAGAGTAGTAGGGGGCTTCAGTATAATCCGTGAGTCAGTGGGCAAATAGTCACTGCGGGGCTTAGCTTGGCCTTGTTCAGTTTGTAATGCAGCTTTGGGTGAACGAATGGTGGTACAGGGCTTTGGACAGAATCTAGTGGGAAAGGAGTCCATGTCAGCTGATGCCTTGGGTCAGGCTCCTTTGGAGAAGAGCTGGGGAGGGGGCTTGGCATGCAGGGCGTTTGCTGGAGGAGGCTCTCAGAGTGAGGGGCAGGAGCGAACAGGGAGACTGACTCAGGCTCATTCCACAGGGTGCTGTGACTCCTGAATCGCGGCACAGGGCTGATTCCTCTGAGAGGCGAGGGACCTTCCACACGCCACGGTCAGGTGGTCACCAGCCGTGGCTGCTGTGTTCCTGGTAGTGTGAAATGAAAGGAACAGATGATGTAATTAAAGACTGTTCTCCCATGGGCTGCTCCTGACCACGAAGGCGGAAAAGTTTAGCAGCCAGCTCAGGGACCTGGAGAAGGTTCTAGAAAGAAAAAAAAATGGAACGTGGGGTGGCACTTGAGGGGTTGGAGAAATGCTGGATGATTGGCAAGGGTGGGGGTGGGGAACCGAGGAGAGACTTCAGTGAGCGAAAGGGAGTCACCAGACAGGTGAGGGGAACATGTGACACAGTCACCCTCAGGGTCCTGACGCTGACCCTCTGAGAGACATGTTCATATCACTATGCTGTAGATGAGGTCATTGAGACACAGAGGAGCTACAGAACTGCCCAAGGCTGCACAGGGGGGCAGTGCAGGGGTGGGGTGTGGCCAGGCTGTCCAGCTCCAGGGCTGCCACCCAGAGCCTCCACGCTCCACAGTCACCACTTAGTGGATGGCGGGGGCTGTGGAAGCACAGCGTGGCCCAGGCTGAGGCGCCCCTGACCTGGGGGCTGAGCTGTGAGGAGCTGACCAGGGGCCAAGCAGCCCTGAGGCTGCAGACACAGCCTGAACACCTGGCCTTCCCCACTCTGGGCACAGCGGGGGCATCACCAGGTCCTCGGCTGTGCCTTCTTCAGCTGCGATGCGGCCTGGGAGAGGAAAAGGTGATCTGGACAATGGGCTTGGCAAAGAGGACAGCAGGGGAGCAAGGGAGGAGGGCAGCTGGGGACCAGGAGGGCAAAGCAGCCAATGGCTTCAAGGAAGTGGCAAGGATCAAATGATGCTGCAGTGGGCGCAGCTCAAAACCATGGAAACCAAGTTCAATGTGGAGACCAAAGAATTTCAGGTGGAGGCCTCGCATAGGGCGGAGGGTGCTGACCTGGGGGCAGCTCTTTCCCTAGAGACAGAGGCTTGACTGCTTGAATGTATTGGGAGCAACTGTGGACATTTTTTAAAAAGATTTATTTAGTTATTTGAAAGTCAGAGTTACACAGAGAGGGAGGAGAGGCAGAGAGAGAGAGAGGTCTTCCATCCAATGGTTCACTTCCCAATTGGCCGCAATGGCCAGAGCTGTGCTGATCCAAAGCCAGGAGTCAGGAGCTTCTTCCAGGTCTCCCACGCGGGTGCAGGGGCCCAAGCACTTGAGCCATCTTCCACTGCTATCTGTGGAAATTTTAAAAATTTCTTTTTTAAAAAAGAGGAGCAGCCAGGACTAGAACCAACACCCATATAGGATGCTGGCGCCTCAGGTGGAGGATTAACCACTGCACCGGCCCCATAAATAAATCTTAAAAAAAAAAGATTTTTGTGGATCACTTATCATTTCTTTTCAATAAAATGATATAAAAATATCCTAAACTTATATTGCCTACATATGCAGTAGTATATGTAAATTTAAAATGCTATAACATTCATTTAAATATTTTCAGTTTCCTGTGATTATAGGTTATAAAATCCTTTAATTTGGATTAATTTATCATTTCAATCAATAGTGTACAATTGATTAAAACAACAAAAATACATTATACTTTTGGCAATGATTAAGCAGAGTAATTAAATTAGAAATACATCTCTTTATGAGATGAATGATTTTTTGGTGACAGAAAGTTGATCTTCCTGGTAACAAGCTACTCACCGTTAGAATGAAACAGCCTTGGCTACAGTTTCGTCCTCGTTGTTCAGATATAAAGAGGTGTGCCTGATGGGAAATGATTCTTGAGCAATTGAAACAAAACAAAAAAAGGACTATGGATACATGCAATGACTTGGAGGTTCTTGAGATGACTGAAGACAAGCCGATCTCACACTACGAAACCCGTTCCTAGAACATTCTCTAAATGACGCAATCATGGAGATGGAAACACATCAGTGGCTGCTAGGGGCTGGGATGGTGGGGGCAGGAAGTGAGTGTGATGATGAAGAGGCAACACGAGGGAGATCTTCGTGGTGAAGGCCCTGCATTCTCCTACATTCGCTGGAACCAGACCTTCGATGGCCGTTGACTTGAGGCAAAAGCCACAACTGGAAACCCAGTCTGGGTGGCTGTGAGCCACCTCCTTCAGTTATCACCTGCTGTCTCCCAGGGTGTGCATGAGAGAGAAGCTGGAAGCAGAATGACTGCAAGGCCAAACCCTCCCCTAGCCTGTATGTTGATGCGAGCAGTAGTTATGGGAATCCATACGTATGATCAAATGGTCTAGCACTATATACACACACACTAGCACACACATTCACACACACTATACTAGTGTCCATTTCCTGCTTTTGATGGCTCATATAGCTACCAGGGAAAACTGGATGACGCAGGTATCAGCCCTCACTGTATTATATTTGTAACTTCCTGTGAGTCTATAATTATTTAATAACAATTTTGGAAAGATGGATGCTCAGAGAAACCAGCGTCCCTGAAATCCGTAGATGGTCTGAAAGTTTTCCTACAGTGCTATCACTGGATTATTTTAAATTCCTTCAGCATTGTATGTCAGAAGTCATTTACTGAAATAATTCTTAATGGGCAACTTAATTAGATCCTTCTTCAACATTGTTTAAAACAGCACTCAGAAGGTGAGCACAGGGCGTAGAAGTTAAGCTGCCAGCTGGATGCCCACATCCCATATCGGTTTGCCCGGGTTCCAGTCCCAGCTTCATTCCTGATTTCAGCTTCCTGCTAATGCACACCCTGGGAGACAGCAGGTGATGGCTCATGTAGTTGGGTCTCTGCCATCCACGTGGGAGACCCGGATCAAGTTCCCAATCCCAGATATTATGGGCATTTGGGAAGTGAGCCAGTGAATGAGTGCTGCCTCTAGCCCATCAAATCAATCAATTAATCAATTATATATATTTTTAAATGCTTGGGAAATGGCTGGCTTCTTAGAACTTGTGACCCAACCCTTAGTTGTCCACATTCTCACCACTAGCACAGATATTTCCATTTGCCCCTTTGGCCTCTTCTGGGGAGGTTGCACCAAGGGTGGGTGACAGGGATGGGTGACAGGGAAGACCTTCTGTAACATGGGAGAAGATTGATTATGAAGGAGCGAAGGGGACAGGAACCCAGCTGGATGCCTTAGCCAGGTGAGCTGTGAGCTGCCATCAACAGAGAGCATTGGAGAAGAGAGGAAGTGGAGGTGGAGGAGCCACAGGCTGTTCCTCTTAAAATCATCCTGAGCCTTCAAACCTTGCTCCCCAAGGACCCCAGACCTCCTGTTAGTAATTCTATTTTTATTTTTCAAAATTGTATTTGGAAAGAAAAGAGGTAGAGACAGAGCACTCTCCTGACCCATCGGTTCACTGGTTCCTTCCCCACATGCCCACAATGGAAGGGCTGGATGGAGGCCAAAGCTGGGACATGGAATGCAATCCAGGTCTCCCACAAGGGTGGCAAGGACCCAATCACTTGGACCACCACTGCTGGTTCCCAGGATGTGCTGGAGTCAGGAGCTGGAGATGGGCCTTGAACCCAGGCACTCTGGCGTGGATATCATAACCACTAGGTTAAACATCTATCCCAGTAGCTCTATTTTTACAGCAGAGGAAAACAAGGTTAGGAGCAGTTAAGTAATTTACCCACGACCACCCAGCAAAAGGCTACACTGGGATTAGGACTTGGGGAGTGCACCTCCAAATCTATTTTCTTTTCATCACACTATTTATGAAAATAAGGCTTGTGTGTTTTCCTTAGAGTTATAGAAGTAAGTGCAAATGACCCATTTGTGGACATCCGAAATTGCACTGTGTGTTCTAATAACAATAATACTACCCATTAAGCATGCAAGTTCTGGAAAAGATTAATTATACAAAAATAAATGGAAAACATTCATCATTAATTTTCTCCTAATCACATCCACCCCCAAAAAACTTTTTTCAACTTACTATCTTATTTGTTACTTTTTGGCATAACATATGTTGATTTATATTAAAAGGTTTAATGACTGCTAAGTGAAGAGTTTAACAAATAAAAAGACCATGGCCCAGAAGGAAAATAGGCAAGGGTTATAAGCAATTATCCAATGAAAAGATGGTCAACTTCAGTCATATAAAGTAAATTTTAAAACAGTCACAAAGTCATTGAAGCTATAGTAATATATAGCTTCTATCGATTTATTCGACCAAGATGTAAAACAAAATCCAAAGAAATCCTATGTCAGGGTGGGCATTGTGGTGCAGTGGACTAAGCCACCACTTGGTAAACCTGCATCCCATATCAGAGGGCTTATTTGAATCCCGGCTACTGCACTTCCAACTTGGCTTCCTGCTAATGCACTTGGGAAGGCAGCAGATGATGGCCCAGCTACTTTAATTACTGCTATCCATGTGGGAGACCAGGATGGAGTTCCTGGCTCCTGACTTCAAGCTTGGCCCAGGCCTGGCTGTTTGGGGTATTTGGGGAGTGAACAAGTAGTTGGACAATCTCACTCTCTAAATAAATAAATCTTTTTAAAATAAATAAATAAATAAATCCTAAACGTCTGTTGTCACAGAATTATTGAACAGTGACCAGCAGGTGGCACCACCACCTCAGCGTTGTCCTGATCCCCAGGGCTGACATCAACTTTGGGAGAATTCCACCGGTAGGCAACAGTAGACCACAGTGACATGGAGGCAAAGTTTGAAGTCCTTTCTTCTCGCACTGTGGCCTTGCTCTGGCATTTTGGCCTCCACATCTGTGTCTCCTTGACTTGGTTTCCTTAAATGTTATTTCTTTGATGTCAATGAAGATTTTGGATGGCGGTTTGGGTCACAAGCTGGCAAAAACTGTATCATGGCAAGAGCTTGTGCTAGGACCACTTCCTTTACTCGTAATGAGAAAATGCAGACTCTGCTTTCAGAATAATGGAAAGGCACCTGGATTTTTCTTTGCAATGGTTAAGCAATACACTTCTGGAATGTCAGTGATAACAAGACACTGATTTTCTCATCAGAAATTTATTATCTTCAAATCTGTATTGGGTAATGTGGTCTGGTGTGGGTGTTTATAATAACACGTTGTAAAAATCAAATGATTCCTACCTATTATATAGGAGGAAGTCCTTCAGAAACATTGTCTATATATGTGTGTGTGTGTGAATAGCTGAGGTCAAGATTGGGCAAGGCCAGTGGGTACCTATCCACTTACCCCTCTCACATGACACCGCAAAAAAACTCCAGGCTTTATGGAGATACCCAACAGGACTTCTAAAAGTTCATGTAAAATGTACGTAAAAGGTAAGTTTATCACGGTGCCAACAACTTTGAAATCCGTGCTCAGTTTCTCGTGATACACATTTTCCACGCACTTTTCAGAGATCCCTCACACACACGGCTTCTTCCCAGATGAAATACTGCTGCCACGTATCACCACGTGGCAAGAAGGCTTCGAGGCACATGGCAACAGCTCAGTCACAATCATTAGACTGATGCTGTGTCCTGTGGCTGAACCCTTCCTGGGCAGATACAGCCTTCATGACCCAGAGAAGTAGTTACTGATGTGGGACACACAGGAGTGGCCATGGCAGAACCCATCCCAGCCCTCACCCTGCAGCTGTTCTCCTTCCACACCAACAGCTCTGCTCTGGCGCCGCTGAAAAGAATTGCATCCAAATATGGGATTTGTCACTT